>NC_058102.1:5012500-6262500 GCF_020171115.1 Neogale vison | reverse complement strand
GAATTCAGGTATAAACTTTTTGACTTTATGACTGCTTGAAGGAAACTGCTTGAAACATGTGCCCAGGTTATTTGCTTGGTCCCTGAAAAGGGATTTCTCGCTTTGAAAGGTCAGTCGTCCGTCGCTGCCCCTTTCTCTGGTTGAACGATCCCCGGAGGAGGATTAGGTTCTATCAGGAGACTAGGAGCGGACGTTTCCGGGGTTATGCAGAGGATTCTGGATTTCAGGAGCCAAACAACTAAGTTTTCCTTCCTGCAGCAGCCATTTAAACCTGGAGTCAACACTGTGTTTTTGGGACTCAGACCGGCGGTGATCCTTGGGAGGGGAGAGCCGTGAAGGGACTTCTTGGGCTCGGGTCACATTCTGGTTCTGGGGGCTGAGTATGCAGGCCTGTTCAGTCTGTGAAACACAGCGAGCTATATACCCTGTGGCCAGGCCTTTCTCTGCACACACACACGCTTCAGGAAGCGTAAAACATGACAGCCTCTCTCCTGCTTTTCTCGGACTGCAGAAAAGTGTTTTTGAAATTAGTTCCTATCTTGAGGATTCTCTCCCTCTGCCTCTGTCCTGCCCCCACTCACTCTCCCTAAAATAAACATATCTTTAGAAATTAATATTCCTTTCTTTTTTTAAAAGATTTTATTTATTTATTTGACAGAGATCACAAATAGGCAGAGAGGCAGGCTGAAAGAGAGAAGAGGAAGAAACAGGCTCCCTGCCGAGCAGAGAGCCCGATGTGGGACTCGATCCCAGGACCCTGGGATCATGACCTGAGCCGAAGGCAGAGGCTTAACCCAATGAGCCACCCAGGCGCCCCAGCAAAACAACCATTTTTGTGAAAATACATTAATGCCTGGACAGATTTAGAGGATAAGCTTATCTTCTATTTTTAAAAAAAAATACTTATTTATTCGACAGCGAGAGAGGAAACAAAGCAGGGGGAGAGGGAGAGGGAGAAAGAGGCTTCCCACCGAGCAGGGAGCTTGATGTGGGGCTCGATCCCAAGACCCTGGGATCATGACCTGAGCCGAAGGCAGATGCTTAACGACTGAGCCACCCAGGCACCCCGTATCTTCTATTTTTACCTATGGAGATGTATCACTTTTATCATCAGGGAAAACATGTAATTCAAAGAATTCTGGGAAATAATAAAAAAGCTTTGAGCTTCTTAGAAATGTACTTTATATTTTTTTATTTTTTAAAGATTTTATTTGAAAGAGAGAGAGAGCACAAGCAGGGGGAGTGGCAGGCAGAGGGAAAGGGAGAAGAGGGCCCCCTACTGAGCAGGGAGCCTGATGTGGGAACCAGTCCCCGGACCCTGGGACTGTGACCTGTGCCAGAGGCAGATCTTAACCAACTGAGCCACCCAGGGGCCCCAAAACTTTACTTTTCAAAGCATAGCTTTAGGGACGCCTGGGTGGCGCAGTTGGTTGGATGACTGCCTTCGGCTCAGGGCGTGATCCTGGAGTCCCGGGATCGAGTCCCACATCGGGCTCCCAGCTCCATGGGGAGTCTGCTTCGCTCTCTGACCTTCTCCTCGCTCATTCTCTCTCTCACACTCTCTCTCTCAAATAAATAAATAAAATCTTTAAAAAAAAAAAAAAAAAAAGCATAGCTTTAAAAAAAATTTCCAAAAAAATAGTATTAAATTAAAATTTAAAATAAATAAGTAAATAAATAAGTAATCATTTCCAAGGTCCCTGGGTGGCTTAATTGGTTAAGTGTCTGATGCTTGCTTTCGGCTCAAGTCATGATCTCAGGGTCTGGGATCAAACCCTGTGTCTGGCTCTGTGCTGGGTGTGGAGGATGCTTGAGATTCTCCCTCTCAGCCTCTGCCCCCACGTTGTGCGTGCTCATGCTATTTCTCTCTCTCTCTCTCTCTCTCAAATAAAAATATAAATCTATCTTGCCTTCGGCTCAGGTCATGATCCCAGGTCCTGGGATCGAGCCCCACATCGGGCTCTCTGCTCAGCCGGGAGCCTGCTTCCTCCTCTCTCTCTGCCTGCCTCTCTGCCTATGTGATCTGTCTGTCAAATAAATAAATAAAATCTTTAAAAAAAAAAAAAAAATAAAAATAAAAAGACATTTCCGGGGCGCCTGGGTGGCTCAGTGGGTTAAAGCCTCTGCCTTTGGCTCAGGTCATGATCCCAAGGTCCTGGGATCGAGCCCTGCATCGGGCTCTCTGCTCAGCAGGGAGCCTGCTTCTCTCTCTCTGCCTACTTGTGATCTCTTGTCTGTCAAATAAATAAATAAAATCTTTAAAAAAAAAAAAAAAGACATTTCCAGGGCCCCTAGCTGGTTCAGTCGATAAAGGATGTAGAGAGTACTTAAAAAAAATAATAATAATAAGCTATTTCCTCTCACAAGAGACAGATGCAGCAGTCTTCTAGATGCCCTGCCTTGGGGCTTCAGTTGGATGCTTCCACCTAACCAGCAAGGACCAGCGGAAGGAGGCCAGAGGAAACCCAACCCTACCCGTAGCTCCTGGCCCGCCCTAGAGGTTCCCTCCCGGACACCCGCTCACCTCTGTGCAGTATGGGGGCACATTGAGGACAAAAAGGGTCCGCTTCTGAGGCCAGGAAGACTTGGTGCCTTCTCGAACTCTGTGCTCTCTCACATAGAGGTAGTGAGAAGCCTGCTGCTTTTCCGAGAACTTGATTGGGATGACTGGACAGGAAATGGGGGCAGGGAGGGACAGCGTGAACATCAAGCTCAGGCTGTCCCTTTCTGGCCATCTGTCTGTCCGTTCCATCACTGAGCCCTTCCCCTAGGCAAGGCCTGTGCGGAGTACTGTGCAGGCTGTGAGAGTGAAGGAACAGAGAACCTGCCTAGGAGGGACACCCAAGCAGGTGGGGGAGAGAATGTAAACGGGCAATTACGACAGGTGGGGAGCACCATGAGACGGCAGCCCAAACCCCACTGCTCTTGGGGTCAACACCAAAATCCTGACATCGGCTGGAAGCCTTGCCAGACCCTGCCCACCTTTCGCATCCTTTTGCAGAGTCCGCCCCCCACCACTGTGCGGGCCTGCCCCTCTGCCTTCTCTCCATTCCTCCAGTAAGTCCAGGCCTCACTCAAGCTCACATGTTTCCTTTACCTGAAACACCAACCTTCTTCTTCCACCCACTCCTCAGGTTTAACTTTACTTCCTCTGAGAGCCTTCCACGCCAAGTCAGGGCCACCTGCTCTGTGCCTTGACAATGTCTCTCCATGTCTCTAAGTCTCTATCTGCGTAATCATTTGGGGTTAATCTCTGACATTCCCGTAATGCTAGGGGCTGTTTTCTGTTTCTCCCGGCCTCCTTCAGAGCACCGTGGGGATACCGCTGCAGCACCTGTGCTCAGGAAGTTCCCACAAGAGTAGCACAAGACAACGAACAAGGCAGCACGTAAGAAGATCCTATCAAATATGAAAGAAAGGGGGAAACTGCGGGATGGTTGCATGGCGGAGGTCTTCAGATGGGTATCTGAACGGCCTCTTTGAGGAAGTAGTATCAAAGTCATAAGGCACAGCTGTGTGAAAAGGGCACCTCAAGTGCAAAAACCCTGAGGGCGTAAAGAGCTTGTTGCTCCAGAGGAACAGAGAGAGCTCCAGGGCGGCTGAGGCAGAACATGTGGGGCCACACAAGTCAGTAAGTTTGGCTTTCGTTTGAGGTGCTAACTTGTAAAGCCACGGGAGGGAATTCAGTGGGTATGGGGCTATACAGGCAGGCTGTGAGGCAAGATCTGATTTAAATCTGACTTTGGAAAGCACATTCCGGCACCTGGGCGAACAGAAAGCAGGGGCAGCAGAACCAGCTGGGAAGGCACAGCCGGGTTAGGGGCGATAATAGGGGCCAGACTAGGAGTGCCAGAGGTGATAAGAAGCGGGTGGGCTCCCTCGTCCGGGGTTAGAGGGTGGACAGAGACGGGTTTCCCCAAGGGAAGCGGTGGCCAAAATGGGCTCGTCCCGGAAAAGTGCCGCCAGACGCGAGCAGGGCGTCTTGGGGGCTTCCGGGCCACCAGGCCTCATACCCAATCGCGCGGGGGTCCCCGAGCCAGCGCCGCCGCCCGAGCCGCCCCCCCGGGGAAGCCTGACCGCCCCGACCCCGCGGCCCCTCACCTGAGTAACCCGGCGGGCTTGGAATCCCCTGCTCCGGGTCCCGCGACCCACGTTTCCTCCTGCGCGCCACCATCTTGCCAGCCGGAAGCCGCGGGGGCCGCTGGGAGTTGCAGTCGGCGCTGGGAGCGTGCGCGTTTCCATGACCACGGCGGGGCGGCGTGGGGCCCGCCTTCTCGGTTCCAGGCCCGCCTCCGGGCCCGGGTACCTTCGCCGCTCAACCTTCGTTTGCTCCGCGTAGTCAGCCCGTGGATGTGTGGGTAAATGTCGGCGTGGAGGGAACTCAGCCTTCCAGTCTTGCAGTGCGCAGGTAGCAGTGAAGACCGCATTGAAGCTGACCATTCCAGCCATTTCTAAGTGTACAATTCAGTGGCATTAAGTGTTTTCTCAGTATTCTGCGACCAACCTCCTTGCCCATCTCCAGAATGTTTCATCCTCCCGAGCTGAAACTCTGTACTTGTTTCCCCCTTCCCCCAGCCCCTGGTAACCACCATGTTACTTCGCTCCTGTGAATCTGACTCCGCTGGATACCGCATGCAATGCAATCATACAGTATGTGTCCTTCTGTGTCTGGCTTATTCCACTTTGCGTGTGTTCATGTTAATCCACGTAGCAGCAGGTCTCAGAATTTCCTTCCTTTTTAGAGCTGAGTAATATTTCACTTAGGTGTAGATCCCATTTTGCTTATCCATATGTCTGTGGACATTTGGGTTGTTTCTACTTTTGGCTATTGTGAATAACGTTGCTATAAATATTCTCTACAACTTTTGGGCAGACATGTTTTGATCTCTCTTGGATACATATCTAGGAGAATTTTTTTTTTAAGATTTTATGTATTTACTTGACAGACAGAAATCACAAGTAGGCAGAGAGGCAGGCAGAGAGAGAAGAGGAAGGAGGCTCGCTGCTGAGCAGAGAGCCCAGGTGGGACTCGATCCCAGGACCCTGAGATCATAACCTGAGCCAAAGGCAGAGGCTTTAACCCACTGAGTAACCCAGGTGCCCCTCTAGGAGAATTTCTTGATCATTACAGTAACTGTGTTTCACTTTTTGAGAACTGCCTGTTTTCCAAAGTGGCTGCATCATTTTAATGTCTCACCAGCAAAGTTTGAGGGTCTAAAATTCTCCACATCCTCACCATTATTTATATCTAATATTTTGGCTATAGCCATCCTAATGATCGTATAGTGATAGCTCCTTGCTTGGGTTTTGATTTGCATTTCCCTGATCATGAGTGATGCTGAGCATCTTTTCATGTGCTCATTGGCCATTCGTGTGGGCTTTTGTTTTTTGAGAAATGTTTACTCAGAGTCTGCTCATTTTCTGTTGGGTTATTTTTACTTTTATCGTTGTGCTGTAAGAGTTCTTCATCTTTCCTGGGTGCCATTCCCTCATCAAATACGTGATTTGCAAATACTCTCTTCTAATCTGTGGGTTGTCTTTTCACTTTCTTAAAGGTACAAAAGTTTTTAAATTTTTGAAGTTAAATTTACTTTTGGAGGGTATCTAGTTGTCTGCACCATTTGTTAGACTATTCTTTCCCCCACTGAATTAATTGTCTTGGTACCTTTGCTGAAAATTAATGGACCAGATACACGAGGCTTTCGTTTTGGACTCTCCATTCTATTCCACTGGTCTGTCTGTCTCTCCTTATGCCAGTCTCACACTGTCTTAATTACTGTAGCGTTTGACTTAAGTTTTGAAATCTGGAAGTGTGAGTTCTTCAACTCTCTTCTTTTTCAAGATGGTTTTGGCTCCACAGGACCCCTTTAAATTCTTTCAATAATGTTTTGTAGTTTTCAGGATATAAGTTTTACGCTTATTTTAAGTACACTTAAGTATTAATTTTATCCTATTTTATTGTTTGACTCTATCCTGAGTTTCAGAATTGTTTTCTAATATGACTTTTAGATTACTCATTGTATCAATTGACCTAGCATTCTGCAACTGTGCTGTGTACGTTAGTTCTGGTAGTCTTTCAGTGGATTCCTTAGCATTTTCTGTATAAAGACCATGTCATCTACAAATAGAAATAATTTTACTTTTTTCTTTCCAATCTGCATGCTTTTCTCTGCAACTCCCCGACTCCTTCCCAAACCAAAACCCCTTGGCTAGAGCCTCCAGTTCACTGTGGAACACAAGTGGTAAAAGCAGACATCCTTGTCTTGTCTCAGATCTTAGAGGGAAAGCTTTTGATATTTAACCCAGGGATTACTGATTTCACTGTCACCAAGAACACACAGTATGAACTTAATTCTTTTGCACTTGTTGAGATTTGTTTTTTTGGGCAGGATATGGGTATATGTCCCATGGTATTTGAAAAGAATGTGTGTTCTGTTGTTGGGTGGAATTTTTTGTTGGTTGCATCCTGTTGGTTGGTGGTAATAAGTTCTACATCCTTGATGTTCTGTCTAGTTCTACCTATTGTTGCAAGGGATGTTGAAGTCTTCGAGCGTTTAAGTGTGGATTTGCTATTCCAATTCTATCAGGTTTTGCATCACATGATTTGTAGCTCTGTTACTTGGCATACATATTTAGGATTCTGTCTTCTTGGTGGATCAACCTTGTTTTTTTTTTCCCCCCCATTATACAATGTTCCTCTATCTCTGGTAACTTTCTTTGCTCTGAAGTCTAATATATCCGATACTAACATAGCTACTTTGGGGGGGGTTGTTGGCATGATATATATTATTTTCAATCATTTTGCTTTCAGCCTTATATTGTCATATTGGATGTGTCTCTTGCAGAGAGCATGTAAGGGCATGTTTTTTCCACTCACTTTGCCAATCTTTCAGTGGATGTATATATAGACTATTTATATTTGATACAGTGATCTTAGTGATATAGTTTAATCTCACATTTTATTAATTTTGTTTTTTCCGGGGTGCCTGGGTGGCTCAGTGGGTTAAACCTCTGCCTTTGGCTCAGGTCATGGTCCCGGGGTCCTGGGATCCAGCCCCGCATCGGGCTCTCTGCTCAACGGGGAGCCTGCTTCTCTCTCTCTGCCTACTTGTGATCTCTGTCAAATAAATGAATCTTTTTTAAAAAATTTTTTTTTCCTGCCATCCTGTGAGTTACCTGAACATTTTTTTTTTCAGATTCATTTTTATTTTTCTGTAGTGTTTCGGGTTGTGTTACCTTTTTTAGTGATTGCTCGAAGAGTCTCATCATATATACTTGTCACTACCGTATAGCCCTGCTGACATCTACCAGTTTGGGTGAAATGTAGAAAACTTCCATTTCCCTTTGTCCTCTCCTATTTATAAAGTAATTGTTTTAAATATTTATTCTATGTACATTGAGAACCACATCAGTGTTATAATTTTGGTTTCAACCATTAACAATTTAGAAAATTCAAGAGAAGTATTTTACCTATAGTTTTACTTTTTAAAAAAAATTTTATTTATTTGACAGAGATCACAAGTAGGCAGAGAGGCAGGCAGAGAGGGGATAGCAGGTCCCCCACCGAGCAGAGAGCCAGACACGGGGCCCAATCTTAGGACTTCAGGATCATGACCTGAGCCAAACGCAGAGGCTTTAACTCACTGAGCCACCCAGTCGCCCCTATTTCTACTGTCTTACGTTCCTTTCTGATACACAAGTTTCCTTCTTTTATTTTTTCCTTCAAGGTTAGGGAGCTTTTTTAGCCATTATTTCAGGCAACGCATTTCTAATTTTCTTTTATCTGAGAATGTCTGAAATAATTTTTTAAAATCTTTTTTTTTAAGATTTTATTTGACAGATAGAGATCACAAGTAGGCAGAGTGACAGGCAGAGAGAGAGAGAGAAGAGGAAGCAGGCTCCCTGCGAAGCAGAGAGCCCAATGTGGGGCTCGATCCCAGGACCCTGAGATCATGACCAGAGCTGAAGGCAGAGGCCTTAACCCACTGAGCCACCCAGGCGCCCCTGTCTGAAATAATCTTGATCCCTGACAGATATTTTTTGCTGGATGTAGAATTCTCACCCAACCTTATGTTAAAAATGTGCCACTTCCCTTTGGCCGCTTGGTTTCTGATGAGGGACCTGTCATATTGTTTTTCCCTTAAAAGATGTCACTTTTTCTTTTGCTTTTATTTTTTTTTAAACAATTTTATTTTATTTATTTGGCAGACCGCGATCACAAGTAGGCAGAGGCAGGCAGAGAGAGAGAGCAGGAAGCAGGCTCCCTGCTGAGCAGAGAGCCCCATGTTGGGCTCCATCCCAGGACCCTGGGATCATGACCTGAGCCGAAGGCAGAGGCTTTAACCCACTGAGCCACCCAGGCGCCCTTCTTTTGCTTTTAAAATCTTTGTCTAGTTTTCTTAAGTTTGGCTGTGACGTGTCTTGGTGTTTATTTCTTCGGATTTGTTTGGGATTCTTAGAGCCTCTTGAATCTATAGGTTTAGATCTTCCACCATTTCTGGGAAGTATATGGCTATTACTTCAACTATTTCAGACTCAATTTTTCTTCTCTCCTTCTAGTACTCTGATGATTTTTTAATTTTAGTTTTTTTGTCATAGGTCCCCGAGGTCCTTTTTTTTCTTTTTTTTTAAATTTCCTTTCTGTTCAATTTGTTAATTTCTATTGCTTTACCTTCAACTTCAAGGATTCTTCCTTGCTTTTTTGGTTAATTGTGTTTTTCAGCTCTAAATGATTCTTTATATTCTTTGCTGAGACTTTGTATTTTTTTCACTTGTTTCAAGTGTGTTAATTTTTTGTTACACTTTTATGATGGCTGCTTTTAAATCCTTGGCAGGTAATTCTAACATCTTTTATCTCGGTGTTGTCTCCCTACCCCCTTTTCTGTTTCCCTGGCCTCTTCAGTCTATTTTTGACTGAAACATGGACATTTTGGGTCGTTACAAACACTGTTATCTTTCGATTTTCTGTTACAGCACGCACACCTCCTCTGATGCGGATGGAAAGGCACCACTTAATCACTGCCAGGTGTGGCTGGAGCTCAGGTTCCTTGATTGATGTCGGACACCCGGGGGTGGGGAGTGCCTCCTAGTTACTGCCTTGCAGGGGTCAGCTGGGGTCAGCTCCATCATCCTGTTCCACTTCTACTTAGAACACCCTGGTTGGGAGGGGTCAAGGGGCCTCATTTCTCCTCATATGGCCTCCACCAAAACCAATTTCAAGTTCCAGCTCCCTGCCTGGCCTTCTCTATACCACCCCAACAGGAATTTGGAGGTGCCCCCAGTACAGCCTCGTGAGGCTAGAAGCTTAAGATCCCAAGTTGGCTTATGTTGGTAGCGTCAGGGTGGTTTCTTCTGGGGTGAGGCTGTAGTCTTGTGAAGCTTATTTGGGGGGGGTGTGTGTCTGCTTTTTCAGAACTGTTTTGAGATGTGAAGGAAAAAACAGTGCCAGTTAATTCCTTGGGTCCCAGGGTCCCAAAGTCCTCAGTTAGTCTTTCTCTCCACCTTTCAGGCTTATGTCTGTTTTCTATAAAATCTCCAGGGCTCGATTTAGTGGAAAGGACAGGGATGAAGTACTTCCATTCTACTTTCCCAGAAGAGGGGCTGTTCCACTTACACCACAATAAAACCAGTATTAAGATATAAAATGGTACAGCCACTGTGCAGACTGGATAGCAACTCCTCAAATTAATAATCGAATTGCCATAGGATTTAGCAGTTCCACTTCTGGGTATGGATCCCCAAAAATTGAAAGCAAGGTCCTTCTTTTTTAGAGAGAGGCAGAGGTGGGGAGGGTGCGGATCTTAAACGGGCTCCATGCCCAGCGTGGAACTTGATGCTGGGCTTGATCTCACAACTCTGAGAGCACAACCTCAGCTGAACTCAAGAGTGGGATGCTTAACCGACGGAGCCATCCTGGTGCCCCTGAAAGCAGGGTTGTTTTTTTTTTTAAGATTTTATTTGACAGACAGAGATCTCAAGTAGGGGGAGAGGCAGGCAGAGAGAGAGAGAGAGAGAGAGAGGAAGAAGCAGGCTCCCCGCTGAGCAGAGAGCCCGACGTGGGGCTCGATCCCAGGACCCTGGGACCATGACCTGAGCCGAAGGCAGAAGCTTTAACCCACTGAGCCACCCAGGCGCCCCTGAAAGCAGGGTCTTAGAGAGAGATCTGTACAGCCGTGTTCACATCAGCATTATTCACAACAGCTAAAACATGGAAACGATCCAACTGCCACAGATAAATAAGCAAAATGTGGTATACAGACACATACAACAGTGTTCAACTTTAAAAATTCTCATGGGATGCCTGGGTGGCTTAGTCATGAAGCCTTTGGCTCAGGTCATGATCCCAGGATGCCAGGATCAAGTCCTGCATCAGGTTCCTTGCTCCGCGGGGAGCATGCTTCTCCCTCTCCCTCTCCCTGCCACTCTGCCTGCTTGTGCTCTCCCTGTCAAATAAATAAAATCTTAAAAAATAAAAATAAAAATTCTCATATATGCTACATGGAAGAAGCTTGAGGACATGACGCTGAATGAAGTAAGCCAAAGAAACACAAATGCCGCACAAATCTTGAATGCGTAATCAAAATCTTAGAACATATAATGATGGTTGCCAGGGTCTGGAGGAGGGGAAAATGGCAGTTACTGTTGAACGGAAATAGTGTTTCAGTTCTACAAGATGAAGGGTTCTAGGGATGGCTGGTGGTGGGCTGCACACCAGGACTGTATGTAATGCCACCGGAATGTACAAAGATGGTAAATTTCATGTGTGTTTTACCACACACACAAAACCAATCAACACATTTTTTTCTAGGGGCGCCTGGGTGGCTCAGCGGGTTAAAGCCTCTGCCTTTGGCTCAAGTCATGATCTCGGGGTCCTGGGATCAAGCCCCACATCGGACTCTGCTCTGCGGGGAGCCTGCTTCCTCCTTTTCTCTCTGCCTGCCTCTCTGTCTACTTGTGATCTCTGTCAAAAGAATAAATGAATTCTTTAAAAAAAAATTTATTTTTTTCTAATGCTTAATTGATCTAAGAGAAATTTCACCCACGCATCTGAGGTCTTCAAACCACGGCAAAAGTCAGGATCTCCTGTTCCCTATGAACAGACCTAATTCTGTGTCGGAGCTGACCATGCTTCCCGGTTGCTAATACTCCCACCCTCCATGATGGAGACGGGTTCAGCAAGCCCTGGGAGGAACTGCCCTAGGATCGTAGCTGGTGAGTAGGAAAGCAGAGGCAAACTCCTGTTTTCTAGTGCCAAGTCCCACAAGGCCACTTAGAATCCTTCAAGAAAGAACAGCTCAAAGGTAGGAATAACAACTATTTATTCAGAAATGGGTGAGTAACATACGGTCTCCTCCATCCCTTAATGTCTCTTCCTCTCCTTTTGAACAAGAGATACACACAAGGAATGTGGAGGGGCGGCAGGTGGAGAGGGACACGAGGACTGGCCCACCACCGTCTCTTCCATTTCCCATGACGACACCCAGTAGAGCAGGGGAGGCAAGCGAGCTCCACCCGGCCGTGTACCACACAGCTACCCAGGACAGGGTCCAGAGGGCCAGGACGCGGCAGCTGGACGCCATCAACTCTGTGACAGCCAGGGCAGCCTGGCACGGGACTGGGGGTGGGGGGGAGAAGGGGAGGGGGGTAATGCCACGCAGGCAGGATATTTACCATCCCTACTTGAAGCCGAGTCCAAGCAGTGATCCAACTGTCCCCAGGACCCGAGAAACCTGGTCCCACTGCCTTGTAGGCGCTCTCAAGGATCAGGAAGGGGAAAGTGGAGGAGGAATGTCTTCCAGCTGCTGAGAACGAAGTTTGCACCCGTTCAAAAGGGGAAAAGGGAACATGGGAACAAAAGCAGCATTCTCTCTGGATCAGAGGGTGAAGCACCATCAGGTACTTTCCATGGACTCCCAAGGCCTGAGCAGCCTTAGAGCAGGAGGACCGAGTGCTGTTCAGAGCCTAGGTCCTCCCCGCTTACAGACAGAACTCTGGAAACAGGAGTTTCCAGATTTTTCTTCACTGGGCTGTTCCCAAGCAGGCCACGGAGAGCTTTTAGTGTCTCAGGTCCCCTCTGCTTCCTAGGCGCGTGCCTTTTGCAGCGCTTGCTTGCTACGGATTCTGCAGCTGCTGCCCAACTCGCCCCGGCTCTGCTGCCCCATTCCCTCCGTGGTCCCCACAAAGCAGCAGGAGATGGAGGCAGCCTGTGGAGCCCCGCTGTCCTAGGGTTCAAGGGCTGCCCCCACACACCTGGAAGGGCTGCTCTCGTCTCCCTACACCCTCCCGACCACCCAGCATTCCCCCTGCCCTTCACTGGAAGGCAGGGAAAGACCCCTCTGGTCACGGAAGGATGGGTCGGTCACAACACTGGGAACGGTGCCCCTCCGTGGCAGCTGGATGTGTGCCTCTCTCAGCATCCCTACTGTCCTGTGGGAATCTGAGGCCAGAAGCGAGGCCAGGAGCAAGCCAACATCTCCCATTCAAACAATCCCTCAGACCCTCAGTGTCAAAGAACAAGAGGCGGATCTTAAAAAAAAAAGAGAGAGAGAGAGAAACCAACTAGCAGAGAGCTGACATCTGCATCCAAACCAGGTGCGACAAGCACCATGTCAGGTGGAACTGGGAGGGCCGACGATGCCCTCTCCTCCTGGCCATGAGACCCCAGGAGAGTGGGGATGAGGCAGCACAAGGCAGGAGGCAAGGAGAGGGGCCCCTGAGCCACCGGAGGCACCAGAGACAGCACAGCAAGGGCCGGGGATGCTCTTCCCAGCAGAGCAACAGGCTCACCCGCCCCGACACACGGCCCTCTCCAGGCCAATCGGGGAGAGAGAACCAGAGGGCTATGGCCTGACCCCCGCCCAGGCCACACACAATGACCAGGCAGGCGAGTGGCACAGCTCACAGCCCTCAAGCGGACCTGGCTGCCCCGCGGGGGGCAGGGGCACCCACTCTCCACTTTGAAAGCTTAAAAAAGAGAAAGGGGAGGCAACTCGTCGCCTCCTGGAGAAAAATGTGTCCTTCAGAGAGGCCCCGGCCCTGCCCTCCACGAGGCCACCAGCTGCCTTCCAGACAGCTCACGGTACCATTTTCAGATACATCAGTGTGGGGCGGAGACGAGAGACAGGGATGCCGGGCAGCACGGGCCTACCTCGGTGATGAGGTGGAGGGAGAAGAACAGACTACGGCAAACGTTAACGTACAGAAGGGCGCGGGGGAGAACACAACACAGAAAAGTGGGTCCCGTCCGGTGAGGAAGCGCTCTACCCCGGCGACCCGTCCCACGCTCAGGGGCCTCCAGTCCGACGGCCCATTGGTCACAGGCTTTGCTTTAGGAAACAGCCCCTCTCCTCTCCTCTGCCCCTGCTCCTGGCTGCCCGCCCCCACCCCTACCCCCCCACGCCCTCGCTCAAAGTTTGATTTTGAATTCTGTGGGCTGTGTAGTCACAGAGGCCCCCGAAGACTTGAAGAGCGCTTTCAGGATGGTGTCCGGGTCCACTTCGGCTGGAGGGTTAGAGGCGGCGGCAGAATTCACCCTGCGAGGCAGCTCGCTCTCCTTCTTCACCGAGGGGCTATCGCTCAGCCGTCTGCGGAGAGCAGAGTCAAAACCCTTGTCAGTTTTCCCTCAGACGGGGAGGGAACCCGCCATTTACTAAGTCTGGGAGGAAAGCTAGGTGCTGAGCACACTGCTTTCTGTACCCCCTGATCTCACGACACTTTATAGCAAATCTATCATTTTTTAATTTACAGATGACAAGACTGAACTGCAGCCCCTGGGGATCTGAGGCTTTAACTTCAGGAAATGCTGTATGCCCTCCAGAGACGGACACCCACACCAGCTTATTACATATTTGGAGAAGTCAGGAAGTCAAGAAATCGGCTTCACTCTTGTTTATTAGCCTAATGGCTCCCAAACTTATTAGGTCATAAAATCCACATTTTCCAGAATACAACTTATTCCTGGAGTGCAGCTTAAAACACTTGTCCAAGTCACACAATTCATTATCTGAGGTTCAAATTCTGGTCTTTCTAAATTTCTAAGTCTGTCTGCACCACCGACCTTGGCAAATCTGGGATCTTCCTGAGGTTTGGTCCTCTCATCTATAAAAGGATGTCCTGCCAATCTACATTTCATGCGTGTCAGTCTTCAAAAAAGGCACAAAACAAGCGCTACCAGTGGGTTCTGTCTCCATCAGAGTCCGGGGCGAGGAGGCGGCCTTTTCCCTCCGCTTGGATGGAACTCACAGTGGGACAAAGACGCAACTGGCCCGCTCTCCCCTCTCTTCTCAGGCCTTTCTAAATTCTAAAGCTGAGAACACCAGCCCCGAGGGGCAGGCCCTGCAGCAGCCCTGCGGCTCGGTCACTCGTACACCATCCCGCACCCCGATGGCCCAGCTGCCACCGGCGCAGAGGACGCGGAGGCGAGGCAAAGCGCGGACGCAGGCAGGTTAGCTCACAGCAGGAAGAGACTCGCACAGCGGAAACCGGGAGGAAAGCTCGCCCGCCCCCAGCCCCGCTGCCTGTGGGACTTACAGCAGGATGGGCTGGTCTGAGGTGATGACGTTCCCATTCATGTGAAGGTTGCACTTCATGGGCTGCCCTGAAAAACCAGAAAGGAAAAGGCTCTGCGACGAGGCTCGGCTCCGGACAACAGGACAAGGGCTCCACCTCCTCCCCGGGGCCCCCGCTGCTGGCAGCTCTGGCTCCACGATGGGCGACGGGGAGCCCCAGGTGTGAGGCCCACGAAACCTCAGCAAGGACGGCCCCGAACAGCGAAGGGCAACAGACCTCCCTTCTCCCTTCTCCCCTCGAGCAGCCGAGGAGAGCCGCGGGACGGGAGAGCCTGAACGCAGGGGACTCGGTCTAAGCTTGTTCGTGAGGCCGTGGAGGAAAAGGTTAATGCAATGAAACTGAGTGGAAAAAGAACTGGAAAGTGAACATGCGGGCTTCTACTCGGTCTACGAAGGACCGACGGCTCCAGCTTCTGCCGGTGCGGCTGCTCTACACACTAGGAGAGACGTGTGGCCGCCCCAGCGCCACAAATTGGGGAGAGGGGACAGAGCCATACAGGGCAACGTTCCTGACATCTCACTGGAATTAATATTTATCTGAAATAGATTCGGGTAAGCTACAACATATACTGTGAATTCTTGAGCAACCGTTAAGGTGGCAACTAAAAAATATAGTGAAAAATGGGGGGTGCGGGTGGCTCAATCAGTGAAGCATCTGCTTCTGGCTCAGGTCATGATGCCAGAGTCCTGGGACTGAGCCCCGCATCAGGCTCCCTGCTCAGTGGGGGGCCTGCGGCTCCCTCTGACCCTCCCCCGCCTCGTGCTCTGTCTCTCATACTCTCTCCCTCTTTCGAGTACATAAAATGTTTAAAAATATATATATACACATATATATGGTGAAAAAGTCTTTAAAGGACCTAAATGGTCACATTAGAAATATTCACACAAGTGAGCAGAAAGGGGCAGGAGGGAGAGGGCGTAAGAATCCCAAGCAGACTCCACACAGAGCCTGGAGCTCAAGAAGCTTGATCCCAGGGCCTGAGATCATGACTTGAGCCGAAAACAAAAGTCGGAGGCTTAACTGACTGAGCCACCCCAGTGCCCCGAGACAAAAAAAGGTCATTTTGAAATGATCAAAGGGTCAATGCACCAGGAAAGAAAGCGATGATAAACTTATCTACAACTACCATACACAAACATGTATATGGCTAACATCAGACCCTCAAGTACACAAAGCAAAACACAACTGGAAGAAGCAGATGATCACAGCTGGTGACCCTTCACTTTCAGGAACGGCCAGAACCAGGCAGGAGACCAACAAGGAGAGAGAAGATTCCAGTAACATTACAAACTGACTAGACCTACCAGACATCTACCAGCAGCAAAATACATGCAGATTCTCCTTCAACACTCATGGGACAGAGGAAATCCGGCAAAGTCACAAATACATGGAAATTAAAACAATTCTAAGTAACGAATGGGTCAAAGAAGAATCACAAGGAATTCAGACAATACTTTGAGATGAATGAAAATAAAGACACAGTACACCAAAATTTATGGGACACAGCTAAGGCACTGCTTAGACAACAGTACACAGCTGTAAACGCACAGAGCAAGAAGAGGGCGAGACAACCTACAGGACGGGGCAAATACTGGCAAGTCAGTTACCTGGTAGGAGAAGAAGTCATATATAAAGAATTCTTTTTTTTTTTTTTTTTAAAGAATTCATTTAAGGGGCACCTGGGTGGCTCAGTGGGTTAAGCCGCTGCCTTCGGCTCGGGTCATGATCTCAGGGTCCTGGGACCGAGCCCCGCATCGGGCTCTCTGCTCAGCAGGGAGCCTGCTTCCTCCTCTCTCTCTGCCTGTCTCTGCCTACTTGTGATCTCTGTCTGTCAAATAAATAAATAAAATCTTTAAAAAAAAAAAATTCATTTAAACTCAACCGAAGAATCCGAAAAGACACTTCTCCAAGAGACACAAATGACGACCCCACACAAGCAGACACAACCAACATCATTCACCAACAGGGAAATACAGCCGCCGTGGCCCACCAGCGTCTGCCTCTCCAGCACATGTCCCTGGTCCACAAGGGTACTTGGTACACACAGAAAGAAGTAGTCAGCGGACAACAGGGCCATGGTAGGCAGTTTCGCTCCACAGGCCGTCCTGAGAGAAACATCGGGACTGCGGGCTCAGGAAACCAGGAGCCCGCCTCTAGGAGCGGCGCCCGCCCAGGAGTTAACCGCTGACACAAGGCTGCGGCGTCTGAGGAAGCTGTGTCCTAGCAGTCATCAGCCCAACATCTGGAAGAGGCGGCTCGGACTTCTGGCTTCCCCGGCCAGACCTCGTAAGAGAAGCCTCCACGGAGAAATGGTGTTCCTACGCTCACTAGACCGAAGTCCTAGGGTTGCGTGCAAACCCAGGGCCCTGTGTGTTCTTGGTGCCCAGGAAACCTTCTGTCCAGAGGGCTGAGCGCGCCAGAGTCCTCCCGGCCACCCCAGAGGCAGGCTCGCTCTGAAGGCTGCTGCCCGAGAGGGAGCAGCGAGCGGCAGGAAGGTGAGGCGGCCGCTCCCTCCCCGACTTACCGTCCAAACACCTGTTGTTGTACTTCTTGTACGCAGTAATGGCGTCGTCCTTCTTCACAAAGACCACCTCTGCCACCCCAGGATGGACCAGGCGAGCCCTTTTGAGGGCTCCACATACACAGAAAAGCTCCTGCAAACAACAGGAGGGTCAGGGCTGCAGAGAGTCCGGGGCCGTCCTGCCTGTCAGTCACACAGGCCAGAGCTCTGGGGGAGACGGCGGCCGGCCGCGCTCCAGCCGGATCCGCCCAGCGCCCAGGACGTCGGGAGGCACCTTTCAGGCGGTGTCCCCGGGACATCCGCAGGCCTCCCGACGCGGGACCAGATGAGAGGATGAGCCGAGCTGGCAGCCACAAACAGGTCTGGGCTTACAAGCCCTGGAGTCCCTGCGTCCTTCAGGAAGGCACCCCAATTTCTTCCTGCTGCAGCACGTACATTCTCAACAGAGACAGGCGTTACAGAATTGCTCTGAGGGCCCCGTCCCGAAAAGGAACGGGCAGGCTCGTCGGAAGCCGTGGTAAACAGGTCACCACGGAACCTGCAAGTTATCTAACTTCACTGACATCTTCTCTTTGGAAAAAAAGAAAAGGAATGGGCTCGCCCTCTCCCCAGCGCCGCTGAAAGCTCAAATGGAGGCACTTTTAGGGTAGTGCTCTGTAAGCAGGTGTCACTTCCGCCATCATGTCCCCTGATGCCTCCGCCTCCTCTTACAGGGGGCGTGGGGGGTGCAGAGAAGGAAGACAACGTGGAGACAGACCGCGGAGGCCAGCCGGCACCCAGGCCACGGCTTTGCCTGCGACTCCCTTCTCAATGCTGTCATGAGGACAGAAAAGCTTTCTGAAGGGGTCACTGAAATGATCTGTTTTTCACGATAAAGTGGAAAATGTCAAATACCAAAACTAAGACAGGAAAACCGAATACTAAGTGCGATCCCAATTTCACTACTGTTGTTCTCCAAACATCACCCGTGGGCGAAGAAGGGAGGGCGGCTGTTGCTGCCACTCACGCGGGGCGGCGACCACCACAGGCCGGCAGGTCCCACTACTCCATATTTTCAAAGAGCTGCCCACAGACTACCTGCCACATACCATATGCTCAATAAACAGCAGCTATCACTACTTTTCAAACCAGGAAGAAGATCTGTTTCAACTCTCTGTGAACTTGTTATTTGCTGGTGAGCCTGCTCACTTCAAGCTATCACACGGCACTCGTGTTTCACACTCAAACCCCTGTCAAACGTGGTGGCCATTACGGGCTGTTACAGCACTTCAAACTCCACTGCAGAGAGCCCGGAGTCCGGGTGCTTCCTCCTGGGACCTGACAATTCAGAGTTCAAAGGGCAACTGGACTTTCGAATTAATAGTGGGGTTTTTTTTGGTGCCTGATAGAAAAGAAGCGGGAAGAGAAGTCCTGGCTGCATCAGGCCCTTTCCTTGCCACGTTTAGGCTCTGCCCATGACTAAGGGCGGGACAGGACAGGACAGACCAGGGCAATCCAAGGGGGCCAACCACCACATAACCCCAATCTACCTCATCCCTTTTACTCTGGAATCATCATGAAAACCCCTAGAGGAGGCACAAGTTCCAAAGACTCACAGGAAAATAACCAGAAGGCTGTGAACTAGAGGATTAGAGGATCCCATTCAGGCCCCAGTGCCGACGCTGTGAAGCGCAGAGATCCCACCGCCAGCCCAGCTGCTCGCTTTTGAAAGACCTGCTTCCAAGGCCGGATCTTGGTTGGTGTCGGGCAACTTGGAATTGCGGAGGGTTCCCACCACCCTAACTGATAAGAGTGACTCACTGAGCTTAATCTATGCAAACAATGTGGTTTACGCTGAACACCTGCTTTCGCCCCCGGAGTCCGGACTGCTGGCGCACAGGGGCAGAGCGAGCCTACGACTAGCTGCGGGTCAAGACCCTGGGCGCTGAGTCTGTGCGGAGCTCCCTGGTTTCAAGCATCACGGTTCGTTGCTGGGGAAATAAAGTGCATTCTGTTTGACTGCACTCGGGGAGGAATCCAGAAACTTGCACCTGGATTCCCCCGGCCTCTGCACCGTGAGCCTTCCCCTTTGCTGAATTTGCTCCGTATCCCGGAATAAACCTTAGCCCTGACAGCACTCTCTGAGGAGTCCTGGGAGTCTCGGGGCATTAGTGAACTGGCGGTGGTCCCGGGGTCCCTGGACACAGACACGGTTTGAGGGCCAGAGCCCCGGCGGGACGCGGTACTCACCACAATGTCTTCCTCAGTGACTCGCGGGTGCAGATTGTTGACGGTCATCTTGGTGCCTTCCAAGGGGCTGAGGACAGGCTGCCAGACAAGACAGTGACCAGAATCAGACAACGGCTGTGCGCTCAGCAGCGGCACATCCGCCCGGCAAGTGACCAGGAAGGCCCAGAGGAAAGCCCCCCCCAGAGAGCCTGTCACAGTCACGTCCCCACCACGACACTCAGGACGCGCTAGTCATGTGTCACGACCCACCCAGCTCAGGTGACCCTTCCTCCTCAGAGCCTTTCTGACCAGCCCTGCATAGTCAGATGCTCTGTCCCCAGTGCTCCCAGCAGCTCTCCCCCGGGCAGGCCTCTGTTCTAGCACAAAGGCTGCTCCATGTGCAGCTCCGTTTCCCCCCGCTGCCCGCAAGCACGCCGAGGGCAGGGCTCACTGAGGCTTGCTTTGTTCTTTTGTAAAATGGAGGTGGCGACGCCCACCTCACGGAGGTGCTGTGCGGGCTCGCCAGGGTACGCAGGCCACGCGGCGCCCCCCGCACAGGCTGCCTCCCGACGGGCGCACGCGCTCCCTCTCCTCGCCTTTCCCTCACCTCGGTGGGCGGCAGCTCCTTCGGGGGCTCCTCCTTGTTCACGAGTGTCCGGGACATGCTGGTCAAGGCTTTTGTTCGAACAGAGGAGGGGAGGGCCGGAGCTGTGTACGCGTCATTCTGGACCACTTTGGTGAGAGGGAGGGCCTTGGACACGGAGAACTTGGAACTGCTCAGTCCGGCCTAGACAAACGGGCAGAGAGGAGTCTGAGAAGCTACAGAAGGAGACGAGAGAGAAGCACTACGGAGCGGACAACCCTCGCCCCCAGGGGCTCCCAGCTCCCCAACCCCATCAGAGATCTGGAGCCAAGAAAGGCTGCCAGTGACCTCCCCCAGGGAAGGGGCTGGAGCGGAGAAACACAGTCTGCCCACGTGCTTACAGAAGCCTCCCTCCAGTGCAGGAAGCCCCTGGTGAGACCCTTCCATGCAGCCACAGGCCTACCCAGACCATGGAAATTTTATGAAATTCTGCAATTTGGAGCGAATGACAAGGCCAAAAGCTTAGAGTCAAGTTTGCTCCCAGATACGTTCCTACCAAAACTGGCCGCCCATCAGCTCTGAGCTGGCCTGGCAGAGGAACCCACTCTTCAGAAGGTCCAGACTCCCAACTTCTCGGTCCCTGTTTCTATACGCAGAGGCACCATGGGCAGCCCCGGCCCGATCGGCTCCCAGACCGTGAGGGACACGCTGGCACTCAGTCGTGCAGACCAACAGATACTGTTCCCTCCCTCCCCTGCTCCCCCTAACCGGGGATGTGGTCCCTTGAAAACATAAACTAGGAAACTCCTTGCTAGAAATGAGTCTGAGGAAAAAGATGTATGAGGCAGAAGCAGCAGGTGGTCCTGCTGCTTTAAGCCCCCCACCGCCAGCTACGGGCTCAGGAAGAAGGGCCGGATGCAGCTGCCAGAGGCAGAGCCTGGGGCCGGGGTGATTCACTGGCTTCTCTGAATCAAAATGTCTTCCTTGTGCTGGATCCCACACTTCTCAAGCTGCTTTCTGATTACCGACGACCAGTACGGTACGACACACGAGGCCTGGGAGGCCAACTGTGGAAGCTTGACTCCTAGATCCGCTATTTATACGCGGGATGATACTGAACATATTTTCACCTCTCTGGGCCTGATCCCTCGCCTGTAAAATAGGACTAGTAACAGCACCCACCTTACTGGGCAGGAGGGAAGGGAAATCCTAGTTCACAGACACCACATTCTTCCAAGTAGGGTGAGCCAGGACCTGAGCCTGCTGACCACTCCCTGGGCAGCGGACCTTAGCAGTTCAACCAGTGCAAAAGCCCAGCCCCTAGTAACAAGTCAGCACGGTTCAGCTGCGCACAGCACTCTAAGAACTTCAGCGGCAACCACGAAATTGGTCCACACGCTCAATGCAGCGGCAAAAATGGAGTCTTCGGGTCTCTGAAGGCCTAAGGCCAAGCTTGGCTTGGGTGCCTCCAGACTGCCGTCCCTGACATGGGCTATACCCATTGCTGCTGGCCACCCTAAAGGTCCCAGATGCTGCTCTCGTTCCTTCTCTACGTGGGATCCGCCCAGCAGCCTAGTCTAGCAAGCTCGCCCGCGTGCAGGCTGCACCGGTGGAGTACACAGGCCAAATAGAGCTTATTCCTGCTAACACACCAACTGAGGGAACCTGGTGTCAAGAATGCGGCTGAACAGGCGCTTGGTTGCTCGTGGGTTAAGTCTCTGCCTTCAGCTCGGGTCATGATCCCAGACTCCTGGGATCAAGTCCCACATCGGACTCTGCTCAGCAGGGAGCCTGCTTCCCCCACCCCTCTGTCTGTCTCTCTGCCTACTTGTGATCTCTCTCTGTCAAATAAATAAATAAAATCTTAAAAAAAAAAAAAAAAAAAAAGAATCTGGCTAAAGGGGCACCTGGGGGGCCCAGATGGTTAAGCCTCTGCCTTCAGCTCAGGTCATGAACCCACGGTCCTGAGATCAAGCCCCCGTCGACTCCCTGCTCAGGGCAGAGCCTGCTTCTCCCTCTGCCACTCCCTCCACTTATGCTCTGTGGCTCTGTCAAACAAATGAAATTGTAGAACAAACAAAAAAAAACATGGCCAGAGGCGCTGACCACTCTAGAGGGAAGGGGAACATGCAGAACGTCCTGCCACAAAGGAAAACACGATGCCATCCTCAGGGATCTCCCATTTCCCCTGCAGGGAAACAGCAAGCGGAAGCTGCGGCTTTGCACCCCACTAGCCGTGGGGCCGCCAGCACAGCACTGGACACCCTGCTCTCTGCATCTGTAAACCAGGGACTGCATCAGCTCTGAAAACCTCAAGACCCGCAGGGAGAAACATTTCTGAACTGAAAGGCCACATCCTCCACCGCCACTCCCATCCACTGATCAAACACACGCAGGGCGCAGGAAAAACGTAAATGCCTTACCACGTGGTGCAGAAAGCTGCCAGAGGCTGCATATTTCATCTGTTTACTAGGAATGGGAGCTACAGAGTCATCATCTTCCTCCAAATCATATAAATTCTGAGAAGAAAGAAAGAAAAGCTAATGGGGCCTGCAGGTCCTGAAATGACACCTGGAGCAAGAACAGGAAGAGATGTGGAGCCGGCTGGAGGGAGGAGCAGGCGCATGGGGGCCCGGGGGAGACTGGCCTGGGCGTCCAATCCTCACAGGCCGGCTCTCCACCCACCAGGGCCCAGCAAAGTGCTGCAACCTCCAGGTACGTGAGAATTACCTTTCCACAGCAGGCAACACCTAGAACCACCTAGAACATGTGTTTATTATCTAGAAATAGATACTATTACCTAGATAATAGATAATATTACCTAGAAAGTCCATCCTCGGCAGTCTGGCCTACAGATAGAAATCCAAACCCCAGAAAGAGCTTTAGCCACAAAGATGCTCACAGAAGGACTTCTAACCGTGAGAATTAGAGAAAGACGGCTTAAGTAAACCCGAAGACCAACTCAATGGATTATGCAATTATTACAAACGTTTCGAGTGCTGGGACTCACAGACGCACTTGTGTTGTAAAGTGAAAACAGGAGGACACAAAGCTGGGTAATAATGTAACAGCGAACACACAACCACAGCGAGGCAGTAACTAGACAGCAATGACACCTAAAAATAAAAAACCGAAGAAACAGAAGGAGCCAGGGCAGAATTTCAACAGCTGTTGGCTCTGGAGAGCAGGAGCACGGAACTCTTTCTTCCTGTGTAATCTTTCTCTATTTTGCAAATGTTCTATACTAAGTATGTATTAAGTACATAGTAATTCTTTTGCACATGCTACTTTAATAATAAAAAATAGAAGACTTTCAATTTGCCTCTCTGCCCATTACATATCCACCTGCCCCTCACCACTGTAAGAAGTTTAAAAACAACGACAACGACGACTCATGAACTGCAGGGACTCCCGGTGGGTGCGGTCAGCTGAGCGTCCGACTCATGGTTTTGGCTCAGGTTGTGATCTCAGGGTCATGGGCTCCGTGCCTGGCAGGGACTCTGCTTGGGTTCTCTCCCTCCCTCTCCTTCTGCCCCTCCCCGTCCCTTGAACACATTCTCTGTAATAAATAATTTTTGAAAAAATAAAAATAAGAGTAAGTAAAACTCAAACTGTCAAAAGCCAAACGCAATTCCTCCAATTCTTCACACTGGGAGCCTCGGGCCAGGCCGCAGCGAATCCACCCAGCGGAGCTCCTCAAAGAACACCCACGCACGCACACGGCACACGCTCACGGCCATGGCCACACGCTCACGGCCATGGCCACACGCTCTCGCACCTGTTTGGCCGGGTGGTTATTGACAACGTTGATCCTCATTCCAGCAGGATGGGCGTGGAGGGGTGCCATGGCCTTCTGCTGGGGAACCTAGAAACACAGAGAGACCGTGATTCATCCCTGGGGGGCCACACAAGTTCTCCATGAGAAAGGAATCGCTGCACTTGAAATACGGTGCCACTCAGCTGTGGCCCGCAGTAACCTCCAGCGAGCCACGTGGCCAAAGGAGGGCACCGCGTCGTCTTGCTCCATGAGCCTGGCTCAGTGAATGTTCGTAGCTGCTGCTGCTGTTCCTGTTCCCAAAGTCACTGTGAACGTTAAATACTGTTTCCATTCTGTCCGCAGCTGTGCAAGCGTCCGGTACGCCGGACCAGGGGCTGGGTCTGCCTAGGCTCCTCCCTTGGGCCTCCCACTGACGGCTGTGTTAACTCTGGGCACAAAGACCCATATTCTGAGAAGGACAGCCGTTTATAAAACTGCGGGAATGGTCCCAGAGTCATGGTGAGAGAAATTCGGTCCTATGTGTGAAATGCCCGCCACACAGCACACGCCCCACGAGCGTCTGTCCTTTCCCCCGCTTCCCTGCATCGCTAGCTCACTGCAGAAAGTCAGTGCTGCAAAACGAGACTAGATCCTTGCCTCCCTCATACAGTTACTGTACAAACACCTGGGAGAACTGTCATTCGGCTCCAATACTCGGCCCCCGCCCCCTGCCTGAACCCACAGTTGTTCCCGGCTCCCCAGGAATGTCTGGCAAGAGCCGCACCCACCTGGATGGTTTTGGTGAGCTTCAGGGCGGGGGTCACCGTCCCGATGGGTGGGCTCAGGAAGGTGGCTGGGGAACTACGCTTCAAGCTGATCTTCTCCCTGGCATCGGCCACCTGGCGGGGCTTCGGGGGCGCCGTGCTCTGCTGCTTCCGCGAGTTCAGCATCTCTCGGGCATCCTGTACTTTCCCTTTGATCCGGAACCGAGCGTCTTTCTGCAAAAGCTTTTCCCGGGCATCCTTGACTCCCAGCTTGAGCCTGGCGTCTGAGAGGCCAATCTTCTGCCGGGCGTCAAACCTCTGCTGGAAGGTGGCGGAGCGGGCGGGCGGGCTGAGGAGGCTCTGCTGGACCCCCACACGCGATCGGACACCTCCAACTCCCGGTCTGGCATGCAAACTGCAAGCAACAGAGGGGGTATGAAGCGGATCTGGGTCCTCACCAGCAGCCCCTGAAAGCAGGGCTGTCGTCATCTTGGGTGCAGGGGGCAGTTCCTGGAGAACCCAGACATCTGCTCGCTGTCTCAGGAAACAATTAAACCTACACTGAAACTTCTTTCCTGGTTTATTGCCTTTAACTTTGCCTTGCAAAGAAAACTAGGAAGAAGGGCCTGGTGGTTTCTATCACTTAGATAAGACGGTTCTGGGCCTCCTGGGTGGCTTAGTGGGTTAAAGCCTCTGCCTTCAGCTCAGGTCATGATCCCAGGGTCCTGGGATCGAGTCCCGCATCAGGCTCTCTGCTCAGCGGGGAACCTGCTTCCCTGCCTACCTGTGATCTCTGTCTGTCAAATAAATTACCAAAAAAACCCAAAACAACAACAAAAACTGGTTTTGGGCACCTGGGTGGCTCAGTGAGTTAAAGCCTCTGCCTTTGGCTCAGGTCATGGACCCAGGGTCCTGGGATCGAGGCCCGCATCGGGCTCTCTGCTCATCAGGGAGCCCACTTCCTCCTCTCTCTTGGACTGCTTCTCTGCCTACTTGTGATTTCTGTCAAATAAATAAATAAAATCTTAAAAAAAAAAAAAAGGATTAAAATTATTAAAAAAAAAAAAAGACGGTTTTTCTCCCCAGACCAAGTATTCTGAGACACCATTAGGGACAATAACCTACAAATCATGCTAGTGAAAAAAAAGAAAAAAGAAAAAAAAGCACATCCCCCAAATATCCTAACCCCATACCCCTGAAGAGCAACATCCATTTCCAAAGCTCTTCCCCGGCCGTGCTCTCAGTCAGCGCCCTGTGAGGTGGCATGAACACCTTGGAGAAAAAATGATTAATGACGGATTCCCCAGCCTCCCTCAGCAGCCCAGGCCTCCAGTGCCAGCGGACGCCCCCTGCCCAGGGGCTGGAAGCAGGAGCAAGCCCACGGGCAGACTGAAGACACAAGGACTTGGTAGCAAAGAAAACCAGCCACTGTCTCCATTGTTTCCAAACACCAAACATGTAGGTGTTTCCCCCACATCAACTGTTCTCGAACTCTCTGGACACCAACCGGGTGTCCTACCATTCAATTCTGACACTACCCACCCAGAGTCCGCACACACCCCACAGGCTACAGGCTATCCCGCGGGAGTCCCCGCACTTCAGATGCCAGTTCCAAGTCCTGGGCTTCCCATACTTTTGACAGACTAGCTAAAATCGAGGGGACACCCCCCCCCTCCTCAAGTTCAAGAATTTGCTAGAATGGCTAATAGAATACAGCTGAAACAGTACACTTACTATTATCAGTTTATTATAAAGGCTACAATTCAGAGTCAAATGGAAGAGAGGCATAAGGTACAGGGAGAGCGGGGAGGGTGTGAGTTTCCACATCCTCTCTGGGTGCACCACCCTCCAGCACATAGCTGTGCTCACCAACCCAGAAGCTCCCCCCAATTCCATGGGGGGGTGTTATGTAGGCAAGGTTGACTGAATCATTGGCCAATGATGACTGACTCAATTTCCAGCCCCTCTCCCCTCCCTGGTGGTTGGGGACCGGGGAGTGGGGTAGGGCTCCAAGTTCCAGCTAATGATGCCAAGGTCTTTCTGGCAACCAAGCCCCCATGCGGGGGCCCATCAGGCGTCACCTCATTAGAACATAAGATGCTCCTACTACGCGTGAACTCGGGAACTCCCACGAGTTTTAGGAACAGTGTGCCAGGAATCAGGGATAAAACCACCTTTGTATTTAGCACGCTACCAACAAAAAGAATGTCAAATTCAGAAACTGTTAAGATTGGAAATGAACTAAACTCCATTAAACAGGGGTGCCTGGGTGGCTCAGTGGGTTAAAACCTCTGCCTCAGACTCCGGTCAGGATCTCAGAGTCCTCAGCTCTCGGCTCAGCAGGGAGCCTGCCTGCTTCCTCCTCTCTCTCTCTCTCTCTCTCTCTGCTTGCCTCTCTGCCTACGTGCGAGCTCTGTCAAATAAATAAATAAAATCTTAATAGAAAAAAAACCCCACTCCATTCAATAGGCCCCATTTGCTTGTGGGGCTCCTCTGCTGGTCCTTTAGTGGCTTGTGAGGAAAGCAAAGACCACTCCAGGTAAATCCGGAGCGCCCCTCCTGGGGTCCGCAGGCTGCTCCCTCACTCGCCACCGCTCACACAGCGGGGGCCCTGCCTGGGGGACTCCTGCTCCCAAGGCAACACCTCCTCTTAGGGAAACCCTCCCTCCCTGATTCCTCTAAGACAAGCCTCCTTTGTGCCTCTAACTACATCTGCTTGTTTTCTCCTCCCCACTGGACTTGGAGAACGGGCACAGTGCTCTGTAAGTGGTGCTGAACGCCGGCTGGGCACTGGAGACTCCCGTGGAACTGCTTAAAAACACGGCTGTCCACACCCCACCTGCAGCTGAATCTCAAGTCTGGACTGAGGCGTGGGCATCTGCATTTTGACTCCACAGGTGATCATGGATGACAGAAGCGTTCAGAATCTCTGACCTGGTGTCAGAAGGCAAAGCTCGACTGAACAAACAAGTTCACGGTTTCCCACATCTGTGTCGGGGGTCCCCCGGGCCCTCTTGCGCACTGGGCAACTCAGAGGGCGCTCCAAGTACCTCACCGTTCCCCCCCCCGACTGGAAGGAGACTGTCCTCCAGCTCCTGTGCCAACCGCAGGAGCACACCCAAGGTACCAGGAAAGGCAATATGGACCTTCACCTTGTTATCCTTTGACCAGAGGAAACACCTGCTGCCTCCAGTACGCCAGATCACCTAAGGCCGTGATGCACATTCCATTTCTCTTTCAGAAATGAAACATTACTTTAGGATTTAAATACTTTCCAGGGGGTCTACACAAGAACCAGATGGAAGAGGGAGCGAAAGGGTCATTTACAGAATTGGTCAGATTAGGTTTAAGGTGGGGCTGGGGGCTGCCCTACTTGTTGGTCCCCGTCCTGTTTTCTCCTGCAAAGGAGTGGGTTAAAAAAAAGGCCAAAAGGAATGGGGTGTTTAGGGAGTTCACTAAGCACAAATAGGGAGAAAGAAATCGGCGCTTGTGCAGACAGCGCCCATCCGCCCCTGGAGCGGCCCGGCCTCGGTTTCATGGTCTGCAAGGCCTTGACAAGAGTGGGGCTACGCTTCGCAGCGTCGCTGAAACCTACAGCTACTTGAGGGGCCGCTGGAATTTGCGGAGGGCACGTGAACTTACTAATAAAATAAAAATAAAAAAATTAAACCCACAGTTTTTTTTTTTTTAAATGCTTTCAGCTCCCTACAATCGTTGATGATGCCCATCGAAGAAATGCAACAGGCTCTCAGTTCACACCAGGAGCTACTACTGAAAGCCTACTCATAAAATGGGGAAAAGGATTTTAATCAACATTTACTACCCAGATCCCGACAAAATCAGGGTTAGCGGAAAGTACTCCGGATAAAACTGTTTCACTTCCCACTCTGAAGCCAGAGGCTTTGGGCTGGGAAATCAAGTCACCAAAAAGAGCGAGGCAGGAAGACACCTACTCCAGGAGCAGAAGGAAGGAAGTCTCCAGGGACACCACACACAACCAGGCACCGCGAGGCTGTGAGAGGGCGCGGGAAGAGCCAAGCATGACGCCACAGATCATGCGAACGATGCCCCCCACAGGCCACGGCGTGCAGTCTCCGGCTCTCGCAGCCCTGCTGGGCACCCCGCCCTGGGCCCCCTGCCCTCAAGAGTGTTCCCCACCTTCTCCCTTGGCACTTCCACAGTCCAGGGCGCCCTCCCTCGGCAGTTGAACCCAAGACACAACTGCCGCGGAGGCTCTTACTGTGCGGAATTGAAGGATGCGAGGCCAAGGCCACATCTCCTGCGGGATGAGAAGCCTCTTGGGGGTGGCGGCACCCTGCGTCTCCTTGCCTGGGGCAACCCTGCACCAGGCAGATGAAAGAAAGGCTCAAAGAGCTTTCTGGTCCTGAGCGCCTGCAAAGTGTAGGGATCCTACAGCCCCTGCCCTGCCCCGCCAACCTCCTTTCATCCTCCAACTGTGAGAATGCGGCTGTTACACACATTCAACAGACGAGAGGTCCAACCAGACTTGCCCGCACCCAGTTAGAGCACCAATAAATGCAGCATGGGGCAAAAGTGACGACCAGAACTTAAAGGGTTAAAGAGGGGGTCAGCTGTCCCCAGGCTAAGAACAGCTTAGGACTCCTGGGCCACCGCACAGGCTCTAGGGACCCGAGGGGGAGCGTGCACACACCCAGGATGGCCCAGCGTGCCCATTCAGGTCCCAGAACATGGCCCAGATGCCTTGTGCTGGTCTTTTTTCTCTATGTGAGAGGCACAAGAGGGCCATCTGGGGCGGGGAGGGGACATGGCTGGGGACGCAGGAGCGTGAGGAAGCTACTTCCCGGCAATCTGAGCCATTCAGTCCGCTGGCTCCGCCAACCCTTTCAGCTCCTTTCACGACCAGCTTCAGGGGCTTCAGTGTTCAGGCTTTTAATCATCGCTGCTCCTCCTCTTGCATGAAAAGGCGCCTATTCATCCCAGCAGGCGGCAGCGCCGGTACAAGGCGGGCATTAGTCATCAGGAATGTTTCAAATAAACACTCCTGCTAGGAGTGGGTCTCCAAAACACAGAGTTCGTGGTGTTCCCCTCCTGCTCCAAGAACTGCTGAGGGCTCCCTAACAAAGCCCAGCCCCTCAGCGGAGCCTCTGGTCTGGCCCCAGCTTCTGCCTGCAGCCTCACCTCCCACTGCACACGCTATCTGATGTTCCCGAACACATTCTGCACTTGGGGCCTCAGTCAATGTCGGGGAGAGGAGTGGGGGAGATTTGGAACGAGGCTCTGCACTGCCCCACACGGACACAATGCACCTCCGCCCCGCTTCCAGGGCCCCACTGGAGGCTCCTGGGGTGCTGGGAAGAGCGCTCTGGGTGAGAGGGCCAGGGCCCCCCCCAGAACCTGCACTCTCCTCCAGACTCCACCCAGAGCTGGCGCTGGACAGCTGTGCACTCCGAAAGAGTCAGGCCCTTGGTGGGGGGGCGGGGACCCCGGATTATTATTATAAAGTGGATTTTAATCCATGGGGTCTCTGAGTTAGTTATGTGTGCTGAGGTCACCTTTACAAGGAGAAAACGGTTTAATTCTATTATGGAGAGTTGATCCTGGATTAGGTGCTTCACAGACACAGAGAAATAAGACACCATCCCCTAGCCCTCCAAGAGAGTCTTGTGCAGGTGTTTTGTTAAATCCTATTTCTATTTCTTCCCCTCCAAGTTACATAACAACTAATCTTCCTTCTTTTTAGTTTGGGTCTACATTTCCCTTATTTTATTTCAACAAGGAAACAAGCAATGAGCACCAGGACCAGAGCTCCGGCCTGAACTGAAAAGCCGACCAACCCCCTTCCGCACGGCTCCAAGGACTCCCCAGACAGGGCGGGGGGGCCGGAGGTGCTCAACCCCACCACAGTCAACGTCCGACCTTCCCAGCAAGGCTGTCTGACACCTCAGATGAGCCTTCTCTAACTAGGAGGCGGCAGTGGACGGACAGACAGCAATCTTCTGAGAGCTCAACAAATCAAACCAGACTGGGCGACTCTGCAAACCTGACCAGCAATACACTTGCAGCTTCAGGAAAAAAAAAAAAAAAAAAAAAAAACACGACAAAAGCAGGCCCACAGGGCGCCTGAGTGGCTCAGTTGGTTGAGCAACTGCCTTCCGCTCAGGTCATGATCCTGGAGTCCCAGGATCGAGTCCCACATCGGGCTCCCAGCTCCATGCGGAGTCTGTTTCTCCCTCTGACCTTCTCCCCTCTCATGCTCTCTCTCTCAAATAAATGAATAAATAAATATCTTAAAACAAAACAAAACAAAAAACAGGCCCTCACTGCAGCTGGTACCCCGTGCTGTCCTGGGGAGAATCATCCATGGGTCTTGGGCAGCAACAGAGTCACCAAAGCCACGCTAGGCCCCGGGAAGGACCGCGTCTCACCTGCTGAGTGATGTATCACTCAAAACTCTCCGCTTCTCCGTCTTCACATTAATCACAGAAATCTTCTGACAATTAACTGGGGCCCCAGGTAATCATAATGACAACGACCCCTTTCTTGACCTACAAGGTGCGATGAACACAGAACGGCCACCTAGAGAACAAGCAATTCCGTGACCAGCGGGGAAACGGGTTATTCACACTGCCACAGGTTCTTCTGCTATGTTCCCGAACAGGAAGAAAGTTTTTGGAGATCATCGCTGGTTCTACTTAAATGACCAAGCACAACGTTCTTCATGGGACCTCTACGCCATGCCATTCCACAGCTCCCAGGAAGGGGAAAGTTCTTCCAGGAAGCAGGTAAGATGAAACAGGCTTACTGTAGGAAAGGAAAGCTGTTCACTGAAATCAGCTTAGACCTTTCAGTTGTTTGTTCTGTTTTGTTTTTTAAGATTATTTATTTATGGGGGGCTGGATGGCTCAGGGGGTTAAAGCTTCTGCCTTCTGGGTCATGATCCCAGAATCCTCTGCTCAGCAGGGAGCCTGTTTCCTCCCTTCTCTCTCTGCCTGCCTCTCTGCCTGCTTGAGATCTCTGTCAAATAAATAAAATCTTTAAAAAAAAAAAAAGAATATTTATTCATTTGACAGAAAGAGAAGGAGACAGCAAGAGAAGGAACACAAGCAGGGGGAAGTGGGGGAGGGAGAAGCAGGCTTCCTGCTGAGCAGGGAGCCCAATGCAGATCTTGATCCCAGGACTCTTCACAACAGAGCCACCCAGGCGTCCCAACCTTTCAGCTCTTGACTTGGATGTAGTTTTCACTGGCTGTGCAAGTAAAATAAAAATGAAGTTTCCACCAGGTTTAATCCAAACACAGCGCACAGGCCAAACTAGCATGCAGAGTCTCCCGACATTCCTCCAATCCGGTCTCCAGGTAACAGCAAGGCAATATTCTCACATACTCTCACAGAAAACTCAAATGTCACTTATTTACAATCCTTCAATAATGATGATGAGAGCTAACAACTATAGTCTTAACAATCACCTAACAAAATAAACATTGTCTACATTTTATAAATGAGAGTGGTAGGGAATAGTTAAATAATTTGCATAAGATCATGTGGAGGAGCGCCTGGGTGGCTCAGTGGGTTAAGCATTTGCCTTTCGCTCAGGTCATGATCTCAGGGTCCTGGGATCAAGCCGGGCACATTGGGCTCCCAGTTCAGCACGGTGTCTGCCTGTCGCCCTCTGACCCTCCCCGCTCTTGTGTGTCTCTCAAACAAATTTCACTGTCTCTCAAATAAATCTTTAAAAAAAAAAAAAAAAGCCACGTGGAAAGCGAGAGAAGGAAATCAAAACTTCATAGTCTCACTCTCTAGGGCTAGGTACCTACTGGCCCCCATCGGGGGAGGGGCTTAGGCTTCTACCCCTTTAAAGGAAAGATCCACGATAACTGCCATCATTTCCTTAACACTCACTACTTGGTACAAACTTTAAAATCTATATTTTTGGGGCCCCTGGGTGGCTCAGTCAGTTAAGCAGCTGCCTTTGGCACAGGTCATGACGCCAGGGTCCTGGGATGGAGGCCCTCATTGAGAGGTGGGGGAGGGGAGGTCCCTGCTCAGTGGGGAGCCTGCTTCTCCCTCCCTCTGCCTGCCACTCTGCCTACCGGCGCTCTGTCAAATAAGTAAAATCTTAAAAAAAGATTAAAAATAATAAATAAAACACATTTTTATATTCTCATACTTCCATCTCCTCAACTACCTGCCAGAAACCACTACTGGCCCGGCTCAGAAGGCATATTGCCAGGGAGGCACAGAACCCAACAACAGGCCCACCAGGGCACCACGTGTGCCTGGCTGCAGAGTCCCCATTCATCCCACAGATCCCCACCCAACGCCCAACACCAGACTCTGGACACAAGGGAGCCAAGAAACTACAGACCCAACAGACAGTACAGCCAGCCTGCAGTTGGGAACCCAGGGGAGTGACGGCAGAAAGAGCACATCCTGGGAAGCTGGTTCATTCAGCCCCCCTGCAGCAAACCTATGAAACCCAGACAGACTCAGACGTGGCCAGAAGACGCAGCACCAACTGCACACCAGTTATTAGAGGGAAAACCTAGGAAAGAACCACTCACGGAGAATGGCTGAGCAAATTAATGCTTCCCGTGTGCCTGCTATGAACCAGAAACCAGGTGAAGCGGGGGCTGGTGAAGTATGCGGCAGCGGGCAAGTGCAGTGGATATGTGGGGTTGGGGGCTGGCGGGGGGATACATTTCAGTTAGCAACAGATAGTATCTATTTTCTAGCCCGCCCCCCCGCACTGGGGATGTATTAGTCAACATCTGCTAAGTGAATGAGGTCTGAGAAAACACCATCTAACATCTCTACAGCCTGCTTACAGAGACACCTGAACTAGTGCAACGTGCGCTGGAGAACTACCGGCCGCCTTCCCACTTCTGCATGCACGTGAACCAGAGCTCATAAAGGCTGCAAATGACAAATAATATTTAAAGGTCCAGAGGAAATCTGGGGCACATCACCGCAAATCATCTCCCCACTCAGATCCAGAAGAGTCTTCTCCGACCACGGGGAGCTACAACCACCAATGACCTCTAACCTCCACCCCCGCCCGTTTTGTTTTGGTTTTGTTTTGTTCTGCCCCAGCCTGAGGCCAACTCAGCCAGCTCCGAAACTGCACTCAGCCCCCACTCTCAGCACTTGGTGGCCTCGGGCAAGTCACTCACTCTACTTCTTTTCCTGGCCTCAAGCTCTCCGTCTGCAAAATGGGGAAGGTACCAGTATCTGGCCGGTACGGTTAGGAAAAGAGCAGATGGAACAGGAGCTACGTGAAAGCGCTTGGAGAACTTGAAACGCCGCGCAAAGGAGGCGAGTGTTGAGAGGCGGGGCGGGGAAGCGCACTCAGGGTCTGAAGTTAAGGTCTAGGTCTCAGCTTCGGCGGTAACAGAGTCTGAGCAAGTCACTTCCCCGCTAAACTTCACTCGTCCTAACTCTAAGTCCGGCGGAGATCGGGGAGCAGCGGGACCCGAGCGCCTCAGTCTTCGCAGGGGAGAGGGCTGCGCTGGGGAGACCTTCTGGAGCCCTCCCCCCGGGAGCCAGCCCCTCCCCCCGCCCGGGCCGCTCCCACGAGTGGGGAGCCCCGGCCTCGCCGCCGCCGCCGCCAGCGGCCTCGCCGTTCTCCCCCGAGCGACGGCGCTTCCAACCAGTGTGGACCGCCGAGCGGCCGGGCCCGCGGCGGCGGCCGGGCAGGGCCAATGAGGAGCGCGGCTGCGGCAGGGGGCGGGCGCAGACGGCGCTTCGCGTCGTTCCCGGGCCGCTCCCTCCCCGCCCCGAGCCCCGCTAGGCTACTGGCCCCGAGCACCGGAGGGAGAAAAGGCCACTCACCGCCCCTTCGTCGCAGCCCCGCGCTTCCGGATGAGCTCGTCCAGGGAGATGTCCGCCATCTTGCACCGCCGAGCGACCCGCGAGCTGCTTAGACGCCCTCGGCCCTCGAGCCCGCCCCTTCGCCTGCTACGGAGCACAGAGCTGCTTCCGGCGTACGGCGGATGAACTCTCGCGACAGCTCACACCGGGCAAAAACCGGAAGGGGCGGAGAACTTCCGTGAGCCTTTGCGACGCCAGCTGATTATCTGCATACGGTAGTCGGAGTCCCTACCGCTGGTGGTCCTCCCCGGCGAACAAATAAAATGGAAAGGGACAGAAACAATGAACTAAATGAATAAGATAAACTGGAAAGGAGCTGGGCTCTTCGTTCAACGGGCCACTCTGAGGCTCACCGTAGGGCAAATGAGAATGGAATTCGTTACCCAGCGAGGAACACGTGTATCGCTTTATGCCTTAAACTTATGAGTAAGGAAAATAACGATTCGGGGTGACGCCCGAATCCTCACTGCTAATGTGAGACGAATTTTTGAGCGGGTAAAGGTTGCCCCTAAGGTGACCCGCCTACTTTGCGGGATGCCTGGGTGTCGCGATCTGCCCGTCCCCTTTTTAACATGGAAAAGTAGAGAGATGGGAGCGAGTTGAACTTTAAGTAACTTGTAGTTTTGTGGGTTTTTTTAGCGGCGCAAAACAGGGCCTAGTACTGACTTGCCCCGACACCCAGCGTTTTCCTGATCTTCTCAACTTATGGGCGCATTTTTTTTATTTGACAGAGAGAGAGGAAGGGAAGCAGGCCCCCCCTGCTGAGCAGAGAGCCCCATGCGGGACTCGATCCCAGGACCCTGAGATCATGACCCCAGCCGAAGGCAGCGGCTTAACCCACTGAGCCACCCTGGCGCCCGGGCGCATTTTATTTTTGATCAGACAAAATCCGTTTTCACGCACGGCTCATGAACCTTAGATTGGCCATTTCCCCCAGTTCTCTGAAATTTCTGCCTGGTGTCTGGCCAGCTGCTTATTTGCGGGGGCCCGCGTGCTCACTTCGTGGCTCACGAGGTGAGACGTCCCGTCCCACGAGCGGCCCTTCTCGCGGCAGCACTTTCCCGAGCGAATCGTCTCATCTCTCTGCGCTTCGGTCTTCCCGAGCTACACAGTGGGGCAAGGGACAGGTCGCTGCGAGGCTTAAACGGGCCGATCGTTAAAACCTTCCAGACGCAGAAGCCCCAGGACCCCAGCGCCAAGCTCCGCACGAGGTAGGTGTTCCATACATGTTTGTTGCATCAATCGGTTAAAAAAAAAAAAAAATACACGCAACGTCTTTAGAGCAACAAAGAGCATATACTGTACTCTGTCGAGTTGTTATTATTAATTTCTAAGTGCACCGATGCCAGGGGCGTTCCTGTGTTGTCAGAACACACATAAAACTCGCATCGGGGGGCGCCTGGGTGGCTCAGTGGGTTGAGGCCTCTGCTTTCGACTCAGGTCATGATCCCAGGGTCCTGGAATCAAGCCCCACATCGGGCTCTCTGCTCAGCAGGGAGCCTGCTTCCCTCTCTCTCTGCCCGCCTCTCTGCCTACTTGTGATCTCTGTCTGTCAAATAAATAAATAAAATCTTAAAAAAAAAAAAAAAACTCGCATCGGGCGCTCTGTAGCAAGAGCTGGTCAAGCCAGCGGGTCGGGGTTGGGCACCAGACGGAGGAAGGGAAGCCAGGTCCCACCTGCGCCGCGATCTGGTGCTCGCTCGCCCTCCTCTTCTCAGCTGTACTAGGGGACCGCTAATCCCTCCCTCCGTCCTCACTTTCTCCCTGGAAGTGAATGGGAGGGACGCTGGGACCGGGTACGAGGAAGGCAGGGCCGCGGCTCGGCCTCGGCAACCCTCCCGGTGCTGGACCGAGGAGCGCAGGTGCAGAGGAACAAGGGAGGGGGCGGACGACCGCGGGATTTACGTTCCTGTCACGCCTTAAGTGAACTGTAATTAAGTGAAAGGTTATTTTTAAAGCCAGTTCAATAAGGTCGTTAACAGACATCAGCTGCCTGCCCAGTGGCCCTCCCCTGGAGGCATGTCGCAGGGTGTAAAGTTTTGCAGGGCTTGTGTCTGGTTATCCCAAGGACAGGGATTCGGAATCTGGTCAGGTGGAGGTTGGGGGACTGGGGACAGGGGCCCTCCCAATGCCTGCGCCTGGGACATTACAGGCCTGGGACGATCCAGGAGGAAAGAGACCCGTTACAGTTCTCCCAGGTGGGGCTTCGTTTCTCGTAGGACACGGGGCCGTTTTGCCGGGCATGAACATACATGGAATGGCCAGGAGCACGGCTGCGCCGTAGCTGAAGGGTCTGGTCCTGCTTTCTTTGGAAACAGACCAAGAAACGTGCCCCACTTGGGAAAACCACCTGCCTTTCACCAGAGACTGGGCGTCTGGCTGCATTTGGGGCTGAGGGTCCAGGGACTAGGCATCTGGGCAAACCTCTAGCCACCCCCCCTTCTGGGGGACTTGGGGCAGTATTTACACCCTGCAATGGGCATCATTTTTAAATTCCTTTCCTTTCTTGCTCTTTTATAATAGAGTTGGAGCTTTGTGTTGATTTTTTGTTTAAAGATTTATTTATTGGAGAGAGAGCGAGCAGGGGGCGGGGCCGAGGGAGAGGAACCCAAGCAGACTGCCCTGAGCATGAAGCCAGACTCGGGGCTCGATCTCACAACCCTGAGATCAGACCTGAACCAAACCCAAGAATCAGGGGCTTAACCAACTGTGCCACTCAGGCGCCCTGATTTTTAAAAATTCTCTGTGTAGGCTGGCGATGTTACCTGTGAATCCACTTCAGGATACTAAAGAGGCGGTTATAAATATTATTCTAAAAGGATGTCAGGTCTGAAAGGGTGGAAGGTCATGAGACTAGGAGAGAGGGTAGGGACCACGTCCAATCCCTGCCCTTCTAAGCTCAGGGACAGCTCCTTGTGAGCTTGGACAGGTGTGCATTCAAAGCCAGACACGCAAGCCTGTTTTGTCATCCTCTAGGAGGGGACCCAGATGAGGAGACCTAATGTGAGCCCAGTATTCTGCAGTCCCCAGCACACAGTAGGTGTGAAGGGATTACCAGACCAAGCCCTTTCCTGCCCAGTGAGGAGTCCCAGCCCTGCTCCTGGGGCCCAGGCCAGAATGGAAGGTAAGAGGAGAGGAGAAAGGGACTCCTTGGTCTGAGGCTCAGCTTCTTGCCCATCCTCTTCTCTTCCCCAGTCCAGCCACGCTGGCCTTCACGATGTTCCTGGAGATGTCCAGCAGGTCTCTGCCACAGGGCCTTTGCGCTTGCTGGCCACTCCCTCTAGAGCACATCTAGTGTGCTTCAGTTCCAGCCTCATTTCCACTGTCCCGTAAGCGACCTGCTTTCTTCCACCTGTTTCTGGGGAGTGACCAGCAAGCTCTGGGGAAGGTAATTCCACAAGCTTGTTCCAAACACAAGGCGTCTGCGCTTGCTGTTCCCCCCACTTTGAACACCTACCCCAGCAGGGCCAGCTTCATTGTCTCTTTAAAAAGAGAGCAGTCCTCACTCCCACGCTGCCCTGTGGCCTGATTTCTGTCTTGGCATTTACCATCTCACAACACCGTCCAGCATCTGTCTTAAACCTTTCTCACGGGCACCCCAGGAGTAGGAGAGGGCGTGCTGGGGCAGCTGCAGCCGAGTCTCCGGCCTTTGGAACAGTGCATGAAGGAACAAGGAAGCTAGCGTCCCCCTTGCAGCCTCCCACAGAGACTGATGCCTGCCTTACCTGGGGACCCACCTCCAACCTGAAGGCCGTTGTCTCCAGCAGAAACGGAAGCCAGTGATTTCTCCCTGCTTTTCAGGGCTGGCCAGAGGGGAAAACAATGGGGGACATACAGAGTTGTACCACCCAGGGCTGGAGAGAGCTTTTCACACTGCTGAGATGATGCGAATGAGGCTGGGCCCAAAGGGAGGGTCTCAAGGTTGGACTCCCAGGGTCCACACGCCCTGACCCGGCTTTCGGTCTCAGGAATCTAGCCTCAAAAAAATCATCTGACGGGCACTTGGCTGGCTCAGTTGGCAGAGCACGCTACTCTTGATCTCAAGTTTGTGAGTTCAAGCCCAACATTGGATGTGGAGCCTCCTTTAAAAAAACATTTAAAAAAATCAGGGCGCCCAGGTTTTTCCATTGTTAAGTGTCTGTCTTCCACTCGGGTTATGATCCCGAGGTCCTGGGATGGAGCCTCACATCGGGCTCCCTGCTCGGCAGGAAGCCTGCTTCTCCCTCTCCCACTCCCCCTGCATGTGTTCCCTCTCTCACTGTGTCTCTGTCAAATAAATAAGTAAAATCTTTAAAAAATTTTTTAAATCGTCTGGAAGGAGATGAAGAGGGCTACTGTTAGTTACAAAGTCCACCCACTGGAAACAGCCTAATGTCCCAGGGTAGGGGATTTGCTACAAATAAATCATGATCCACGTGAGCTTATGGAGAATGTGTGAACCCAGGGAAAAGCCCACCTGATGAGGGGGGAAGCAGCAGGCCGCGATGGGCCATGTGATTTCATCAGAGCAACCGGCGTCTGCCTCTGGATGTCCAGTTTTTTCTTCCTGTGCATAGTTTTCTGTACAGTCCAAACCATACAGGACAAACACCAACACACATTAGAAATAAGCGCCGGGCCCCTTCCTGTGTCCTCTCCCGCTGCCCCCTCAACAATGACACAAATCACAGAGCCTCAGGAACTGCAGAAGGGTTAGTAGTAGCAAAGTTTTATTTTAACGTTTTTTTCTGCTCATAAATGGTTCTGAAAAAGCCCATACGCAAGAGGCAAACCCACCCTTGTCTAAAGGCAACATCGAGGTCACTGAGAATGCTGCTCAGACGAGACCTCCCCTCTGCCGGGGTGCAGGCAGCAGGAGGCGTGGCTCTGGGACAGAGGAATAAATACACATGTCTTAGCTCCTCCATCAGCGCTGGCGGCCCAGGGCCCGAGGCGGGCCACCAGACTGCTGGCCTGACAGCTGGGAACGCCCAGAGCTGCCTGAACGCTCCGGTGTTTTGGGGAAGATGCAGAGGCTTCCAGAGGGCCCTCGTGCCCACCAGAGGAGCCCTTGGCCAGGCCCCGCCTCCTACTCCATCCTGCGGGGGTGGGGTGGGATGGTAGGGGGACCAGCTCCTTGCTGGCTGGGGCCTGCCTGGGTCCTGGGGTAGAGGTGCAGACTCCCAACCCCACGGCCCCTGCCCAGAGGACTTTTGGGTGTTACCTGTCATGTAGTGTCAGGTGCTGAGGCCTGGCCACGGCCCTGAGCAGGCAGTGAGGGGTGGCTGGTGAGGGTCCGGAGGCAGTGGCTGGGGCATCCCTGGCACCTGCCGCTCTGGGCTGCCTGTACGTTTGTGTTTATTTGCAGACTGTGGTCGGCCCTGGGAGGGGTGGGCGGAGCATGGCGCTGGCAGCCCTTTCTTGGCCTAGTAGTGTGTGGGTGGGTGAGGTGGAGGGAGGGGAGGGCCGGGGCCCCGCCCAGCATCCCTGGTGAGAACGATGAGGGCCAGACAGGAACCCGCCCCAGAACGTGGCCAGCGGCGGCCCACGTGTAGGAGAACCCTGCTCCCAAAGGGGTCCCTGGGGGAGCTCAGCGGGATACCCAGCCCAGCACAGGCAGGCTAGGCTGAGCCCGGGGCCACAGCATGAGATGTGGGAGAAGGAAGTGATGTTACAGAACAGTGGCAGGCGTGAGTGTGGACAGGGCACAGTGAGTACGCGGGACGGGCGTGCAAGCAGCCAGGGCCCGGCCCTCAGAAGGCGAAGCAGCGCTCCTTGGGGTGGCCCACGCGGTCCAGGTTGGGCAGGCAGGCATACTGGATCATGGGCGGAGGGCCGCACATCAGTATCAGCGGCTCCGCCTCCGGGGGCGGAAGGTGGTCCCGGATCATCTCTTCATTTACGAAGCCCTGGCTGTAGTCCCAGGCTGCAGGCAGAAGACCAGGTGAGTCCTAGTGTGGCCGTGTGACAGACCCATGACTGCCCACCTGCCCCAAGTCCCCTCCCCGTGACCGTCACTCTCGTGTGCTGTGAATTTCTCCCTTCTTTCAACAAACACTGAAGAATGAAGAGGCTGATCCAGAGCGAATGCTCGTGCTGGCCCCCCGCCCCAGCCTGGTCCCCCAGAACAAAACAGCCAGTGAACAATGAACAACATGGCAATAAGTGCATGTCTGTCACTATCTACATTAACTGTAAATGGGCTAAATTCTCCAATCAAAAGTGGCTGAGTGCAGAAGAAACAAGACCTATCTATACAGACACAAAGACAGACACATAAATCAATGGAACACAACAGAAAGCCCAGAAATAGACACAGGTTATATGGTCAATAAATCTTCAACAAAGGTGGCAAGAATACCCAATGGGGAAAAGGACAGTCTCTTCAACCAATGGTGTTGGGAAAACCAGACAGCTACATGCAAAAGGATGAAGCCAGACCATTTCTGTTCAACACACACACACACACACACACACACACAGACACAAACCCTTAAAATGGGTTAAGGATCTAAATGTGAGACCTGAAACCATAAAAACCCTAAAAGAGAACATAGGCAGTAATTTCTCTGACATCAGCCACAGCAACACTTTTCTAGATAGGGGACCTGAGGCACGGGAAGTTAAAGCAAAAATAAACTCTTTGTGGGACGCCTGGGTGGCTCAGTTGGTTGGACGACTGCCTTCGGCTCAGGGCGTGATCCTGGAGTCCCGGGATCGAGTCCCACATCGGGCTCCCAGCTCCATGGGGAGTCTGCTTCGCTCTCTGACCTTCTCCTCGCTCATGCTCTCTCTCACTGTCTCTCTCTCTCAAATAAATTAAAAAAAAAAAAATCTTTTAAAAAAAATAAAATAAAATAAACTATTGGGACTACATCAAAATGGAAGTCTCCTACACAGCAAAGGAAACAACCAACAAAACGAAAAGACAACGTACGGAATGGAAGCAGATATTTGCAAATGACCTATCCGATAGAGGGTTAGTATCCAAAATATATAAAGAACGGATACAACTCAACATCCAAAACCAAATAATCCAATTAAAAAATAGGCAGGAGACATGAACAGACGTATCTCCAGAGACATCCAGACGGTCAACAGACACATGAAAAGATGCCCCACATCACTCATCATCGGGGACATGCAAATCAAAACTGCAATGAGAGGGCGCCTGGGTGGCTCAGTGGGTTAAAGCCTCTGCCTTCGGCTCGGGTCATGATCTCAGGGTCCTGGGATCGAGGCCCGCATTGGGCTCTCTGCTCAGCGGGGAGCCTGTTTCCTCCTCTCTCTGCCTGCCTCTCTGCCTACTTGTGATCTCTGTCTGTCAAATAAATAAATAAAAATCTTTAAAAAAAAACAAAAAAAACAACTGCAATGAGATACGACCTCACACCTGTCACAAACTCTAAAATCAAAAACAAGGAAACGAGGCATCGGCGAGGACGCAGAGAAAAAGGAACCCTCGCCGCTGCGGGTGGGAAGGCACACGGGGGTGACCACTATGAAAAACAGTATGGAGGTGCCGCAAAAAATTAAAAAATGATCCAAGAATCACGCAACTGGTTATTTACCCAGAGAATACAAAAACATTCCAAGGGAGACACGCAGCCTGGTGTTTATAGCCACATTATTTACAAAGCCAAATTCTGGAAGCAGCCCAAGTGTCCGTCCGCTGAATGAGTAAAGAAGACGTGGTATGTACATACAATGGAATATTAGCCATAAAACGCACGAGATCTTGCAACGTGGAACGATCTAGAGAATTTGCTAAGTGAAGTCAGTCAGAGAAAGACAAATGCCGGATGATGTGGCTCATACATGGAACTCAAGAAACAAAACAAACAGGAAAACAACAACAACAACAACAACAACAGACACAAACCAGAAAATGGACTGTGGAGAATAAAGAGACGTTTATCAGAGGGGAGTGGGTGGGGGATCGGCCAACAGCAGGTGCCGGTGGTAAGAGGACGGATCGGACGGATCCCGATGAGCACGAAGGACCCTACAGAACTGCTGAGTCACTTCCCTGCACACCTGAAACGTAACACCGTAAGTTACCGGCACAAAATTAGAAGAAAACAAGACCCATCCGTACACGGCCTACCAGACACTCACTCTAGGTATCTGCACTCACTCTAGGTATTTGTAAGGACACACACAGATGGAGAGTGAAGGGCCGGAAAAACCTACTCTATGCGTACGGAAACGCGACGAATGTTGGAGTAAGGAAGAGACAAAGGCGGCGTGCCGGCCAGGATGGGACACCGGCCAGTGTCTGTGCACACACGGAAGGACGGGATCACATGAGGCGAACACTAATAGATCTAAAGAGAGGAACAGCAACACAATAATAGTAAGGGATTTTTTTTTTTTTAGATTTTTATTTATTTACTTGACAGACAGAGATCACAAGTAGGCAGAGAGGCAGGCGGAGAGAGAGAGGAAGGGAAGCAGGCTCCCCGCTGAGCAGAGAGCCCGAAGCGGGGCTTGATCCCAAGACCCTGAGATCATGACCTGAGCTGAAGGCAGAGGCTTAACCCACTGAGCCACCCAGGCGCCCAGTAAGGGATTTTTTTTTTTTAAGATTTTATTTATTTATTTGACAGACAGAGATCACAAGTAGGCAGAGAGGCAGGCAGAGAGAGAGGGAGGGAAACAGGCTCCCCGCTGAGCAGAGAGCCCGATGTGGGCCTCGATCCCAGGACCCTGGGATCATGACCTGAGCCGAAGGCAGAGGCTTAACCCACTGAGCCACCCAGGCGCCCCAATAATAAGGGATTTTTAAAAAAATATTATTTATTTACTTATATATCTGAGAGAGTGAGTGAGCAGGAGGGAGAGGGAGAGAGAATCTGAAGCAGACTCTGCCCTGAGTCTGTGGGGCTCGATCCCACAACTGCAAGAGACCACAAGATCGTGACCTGAGCCGAAATCTAGAGTTGGACGCTTAACCGACTGAGCCACCCAGGCACCCCAATAGCAAGGGACTTTAATACCCCGCTTTTGTCAATGGATAGATCACCCAGACAGAAAATCAATAAGGAAACACTGGCCTTAAAGAACATGTCAGACCAGATGGACCTAAGACACTTATAGAACATTCCATCCAAAAGCACACATATATCCTGCTTGTGTGCACACCTCCCAGCAGCCAGAAGCTGTCAGCAAGAAGACAGGAAACAAGTGTCAACGAGGATGTGGAGGAGAAGGAACCCTCGCGCACTGTGGGTTTGGGAAGGCAAACCCATGTAGCTGCTGCAGAAAGCACTGCAGAGGGTCCCTCAAAAAATTAAAACTAAAGGGGTGCCTGGGTGGCTCAGTGGGTTGGGCCGCTGCCTTCGGCTCGGGTCATGATCTCAGGGTCCTGGATCGAGTCCCGCATCGGGCTCTCTGCTCAGCAGGGAGCCTGCTTCCTCCCTCTCTGCCTGCCTCTCTGTCTACTTGTGATCTCTGTCTGTGAAATAAATAAATAAAATCTTTAAAAAAAAAATTAAAACTAAAATCACCATAGGATCCAGCAGTTCCACTTCTGGATATTTATCTGAAGAAAATGAAAACTAACTCAGAAAGACATCTGCACCCCAGCTTCCCTGCGGCACTCTTTACGGCACCCAAGATACGGAGGCAGCTGAAATGTCCATCAATGGATACAGGGGTAAAGAAAGTGTGTTATAGGGGCACCTGGGTGGCTCAGTGGGTTAAAGCCTCTACCTTCGGCTCGGGTCATGATCCCAGGGTCCTGGGATCGAGCCCCACATTGGGCTCTCTGCTCAGCAGGGAGCCTGTTTCCCTTCCTCACTCTCTGCCTGCCTCTCTTCCTACTTGTGATCTCTGTCTGTCAAATGAATAAATAAAATCTATAAATAACTAAATAAATACATACTGTCAGGGAAAGGAAATCCTGTCCCTGCAAAGGGCCTTCGAGCTGGGCTAAGAACCAAGTGGACAGGAGAGAGATTAACAGGAGAAAATTGAATTTAACAGCATATACACAGGGAATCCACACAAACACGGACAGTCCAAAGGCAGGTACAATGAGGTACACATGTCATCGTGAACGAAGGAGATGGGGTAAGGGTCTGCGATTTCGGAAGGAAGGAATGCATTTCACAGGGCGAGAAGAAGAGCAGATGTCCAGTAATCTGATGTCTGTGGTACCAGACGGGTCATTCAGATAAAATCTACCTCCATTAACAGCCCTTATTCTGGGAAGGACCCCCAATTTAGATTCTTCTGTACAGTTACGGAAAGGATAAAAGTTTCTCTCGAGCCCAGCAGGGTCTCAAGTGCCTTCGGCTCAAAATAATCCACATGCCTAAGTGGCACATTTGGGGGTTGGGGGGGAGGTTGTCCTGAAGCCCTTCCATACAATGGAATATAACTCAGCCACAGAAAAGAATAACGAGGGGCGCCTGGGTGGCTCAGTGGGTTAAAGCCTCTACCTTCGGCTCGGGTCATGATCCCAGGGTCCTGGGATCGAGCCCCGCATCGGGCTCTCTGCTCGGCGGGGAGCCTGCTTCCTCCTCTCTCTCTGCCTGCCTCTCTGCCTACTTGTGATCTCTCTCTGTCAAATAAATAAATAAAATCTTAAAAAAAAAAAAAAATAACGATTTGCTGTTTGTGGTGACACTGATGATTTCGGGGGCATTATGCTAAGAGAAATGAGTCCAACAGAAAGACAAAATACTGTATGATCTCACTTCTATGAGGACTCCTTTAAAAACAAAAACAAAATAAAAATAATTAATAAAAACAAAAACAAAAATAAAGGGGAGCCTAAGTGACTCAGTCTTTAATCATCAGCCTTCGGCTCAGGTCATGATCGCAGGGTCCTGGGATCGAGCTCCGGATTGGGCTCCCTGCTCAGAAGGAAGCCTGTTTCCCCCTCTCCCACTCCCCCTGCTTGTGTTCCCTCTCTTGGTGTGTCTCCCTTTGTCAAAAACAAAAATCTAAAAAAATAAAAACAAAGACAAAAAAAAAAAAACACCAAAAGCAAGAAACCCCAAGCTCACAGACACAGAGAAGAGATTTTGCTGGTTGCCAGAGGCAGGGGTAGGGGAAGAAAGAATCAGGTGGAGGAGGTTTAAGTCTGTTTTTAAGAACTTGCATGGGATGAAGTTCTACTTGCTATTGTATAAAATGTGCAGGCATAGAAGCTAGCTCAATTTTACCACGATTATTTTTAAGAGTATATTTTTCTTTATACGCATGCTGAAGGTGTTTTCGTGGGGAAACACAGGTCAGCTGTATTTGCCACATGAGCTCGCCCCACTCCCTGTTCCTTCACGTCCACGCCAGTCCAGCCCGCCGGCCACTGTGCCCTCTCTCAGCACCCAGAACTGGGTGATACCTAACTCAGTAGCCATATCTCAGCTCCTCTGGAGCGTTGGGTCACGGTAATAATAAACGTTAACTCCACTGCCCACCTGCTAATGGGTAACTGTTCCAATGGTCCCCAGCAGGGGGCACTCAGGGGGTGGCACTGCCATGTGTCACCACCAGGGGTCAGCACTGGCCCCCTCCTCCGTGACCAGGAGTGCTAAGCCTAGCCTACCCCAGGAGGAGCAGGGAGGAAACATCCCACCCCTGATAGGAGAGAAACGCGTTCCTTTTTTAGAAAAAGAAGCAACTCCAGGACCAGGTGCCCTGGCCAGACGTCCCTGCCTGACCCTACAGCTGACCCGTGAACAGCAGGGATGGGAAACAGACACACACACACACACACCCCTGCAAGGGTCCACTCACATGTGTACTTTTGGCCATTAGTGCGGTACCATCGACAGATTTTCCTTATGATTTTCTTGTTAACATTTGCTTCTCTCTATGCCAGTGTACCGTAAGAACACCATGCATACCTAACAAGATCAGCGTTAACGGGCGATTTGTAAGGCTATGGGTGGTTACATTTTGGGGGAGTCAAAGTTCCATGTGGAATTTTGACGGCACATGGGGGTCAGTGCCCCGAATTCTGGTGCTGCCCAAGGGCAACAGTACTTTGTCGGTCTCACTAACCAGCTGCTACTTGGCTCTGTAACTTTGCTAATAAATCTGTTTCCTGGCTGCCTACCCCTCCCCTGCTAGAACATCAGCTCACAGGCCAAGCCGGTTTCAGGAACAGAGCGGACAAGGAGCCTGGTTCCGATGGGCGGGTCCAGGCTGGCCGGCCAGCAACCGATCTGGGGGCACTGCTGCCAGGTCCTCAATCCATCCACGCCTACGCCTAGCTGTTGGCCAGGAGGCCCGGGACCCGGCTTGATTACCCCAGGAGGGGTCCTCTCTCCCAGATGGACCCAGATGACCCAGCTCAAGAGATGGGCACCTGCCCCTAGAGCCCATCTGCTTGGTTCTGGGTGAAGCGGAGGTGGGCCATTCCCCACACCACGGTTGAGCCCGGCGAACCATGGGCCCCAGGGGAAGGGGGAGGCAAAGCAAGGGCAGGGTGGCCGATCACACACTGGGGCTCATGAGGAGGCTACAAAAATGTCCAGTTTCCAACATCTAGAAGTTTCCAGTGAAGCTGCAGGTCCTTGCTTCTCTTGAAAAGTAGAGGAGCTGATCTACAGGGCTGCGGTCACAGTACTCCCCACAGTGTCCCAACCCTGGAGCCAAATACCACCAGCGTCACAGACCAAGAAGCCTGAGATACTGCCCTTCTCCCAGCAACGAAACTGAGGTGTTTCCTGTACCCACATCTCTACCCACCGCCAGAGAATGAAGCCGAACTTAACTTCCAGGGGGCAGCCTTGTTTTGGGTTTTGTAGGCAGCCCTCCTTTGCTGCCTCCTGCGTGACTTTGGCATACCGGAGGGGCAGAAGGAGGGTCACTGTACATCAGCCCAGCCCAGGGCCTGGGGAGAAAATGGTGACATGCCTTACAGGGTACAAACGGCACAGCAGGAGCAGCTGCCCCTACCCACTGCAGTAACCCTGCTGACCTGCCCCAGAGTAAGCCCCCCACCAAGGGCAGAAGGCCTCAGGCTCTGGAGGAGGATGTGAGTTCAAGCCCCACTGCCGGTGTTTCCTAGCTGGGTGCCGTGGGACACTTACTTGCCCTCTCTGATCCGTCCCTCATCTGTGAGATGGGGTCACACCACCTCCCTCTCACCAAGCCACCCTGAGCACCACCGGAGACCAGGTGAATCGAAGGCCCGGCACCCCCCACCCAGCCCAGCCCACTCAGGGCTTCCGTCACTCACCTTCAGGGGCTTTGTCCACAGTGTACCAGAGCTTGAAGCGAGCAGAATGTTCGTTCCTCAGTTCCTCTAGCTCGGGCCGCAGCAGGATGTCCTTCTCAGTCTGGGGGTGGGGGGAACAGGGCCCAGAGGTCAGGGAGGACTGCCTCTGAGACACTTGTCACCCGGATGGCTCACCATCCCACCCACCGTGGGCCACACGCATGGCAAGGCTTGCAGGACGGCAGCCTGGCGGAGCCGACCCAGACTCCCTGAAACGCACACCCCGTTCTCCCCATCTCGCCCGAACACCTCGACGCTGCAGACAATGTTCATTCCAGATGTTTCCTGCCGCTGTGGGGACATGTGCCCTGACATAACAGGGAGTGGAGGAAGCAAAGAGCTGAACACAGGTGCAGTCAAATACAGAACAGGGAAGGACCGGGAGGAAACAAGCCAAAACCTGCACCACGACTGTCCCACTTAAAACAGCGGTGACCTGTCCCTCATCCTTCCGATAAGTCTCTTTATGTTCTGGTGTCTCAGGCTGCATAGTCTTAAATCGGGAAATGCAGACAACTATTCCCCAAATCACTCCTGCTCCTTCCACAGCCTCGCCCACACTGTGGCCTACAGCACCCCACTCTCTGCTCCCACTGGCTTTGTCCAGTTGGCACCACGTGGCCCTTGTCCTTCAGCCTGGTGTCACCTCTTCCAGGAAGCCTTCCTGGACTCTCCAGGGGCATCAGCGACCTACTCCTCACACAGCCCCTCTGATCACAGGCCTCTCTGCCTCGTGCATCTCAAGGTCACTCCCAGACAGACGGGGCTCCTCAGGGCCGGGGGGTGGCCTGACTGACCTCAAGGCACTGTGATACACTGGGCGCCAAAGGGTTCTGTCCACTCACGAACCACTCCTGAGGCCCTGGGCTGGAGCAGAAGGGCCCTCCCCAGGGAGGCAGACCACGGGAGATCCAGGGAAGCGTTTTCTCCGCCCCACACGACCAACAGCACCGGGAAGTGCTCAGCAAACGGGACTACTGGGGGCGCCGATCACAGCAGGGACCGGGCAGGAAAGGACAGATCATTTGAAGCCACAGCAATTAGTGTTTCCTGAGCCTGAGCCTGCATGGAAGGGCTCTTGCCAACAGGTAGGACCAACCCAGCTTAAGGTACACCTGTACCCGGTCCTCAGTGTTCCCCTCCAGGAAATGGGCTGTAGGCAGAAGGCACGAGCCTCTGCGGGTCCCAGGGAGGAGGATAGTGACTGTTTTTTCCATTCTTTTCTCTTTATTTATTTATTTATATTTAATTTAATTTAATTTTAATTTTTCCATGCCCAGTGTGAAGCCCAATACCAGGCTTGAACTCACAACCCCAAGATCAAGACCTGAGCTGAAATCAAGAGTCAGACTCTTCATCGACTGAACCACCCAGGCGCCCCTCGTTTCTCCCATTTCTCAGGGGTACAGTGGGGCCCTCCTGCCCTGATCGAGTGAGGACAGGGCCAGGGCTCAGGCTGGACAAGCTCTGCGTAAAAAATGCCAATAAATGGAGCTAAAGAAAAATCCCGGGATGGCCTTCAGAGATAACGAGTGTTAGGATCTTCTGTGTATCTTTTAGACTGCGCTTTCTAGTAAGTACCTGTACTTTCTTTTTAACAAAAATGGGATCAGAGCATGCATGCCACCTTGCTGCCTGCTCTCCTAAGGTCAGAACACTCTGCGGACCCGCCACGTGGCATCGGCCTCTGAGCGCCCGCATCTCCTTTTCCGGCGGCCCAGCCCCCGCTGGACAAAGCTACTGCCGGTTCCCCACCGAAGGGCATTTAATCATCTGGAACACCCTCCTTCATAAACAACGTCTCTCTGCCCATCCTCCCTGCCCTACCCATTCCTTAGATACATCTTGGAAAGTGGAGTGCAGGCAGAAATCTCCACGTGGGTAAGGCATTCCAACACGCAGGTTTCAGCAACGCACACAGCAGCAGCCTGCCCAGACCTGACCCTTCTCCCACGCCTTCACCGGCTCCGGGTAATAACCATTTAATATTGGCCAGCAGGACAGATGGGAAGTAACCCTCACGTTTTATGTATCCACACATTTATTTTATTTATTTATTTTTAAAAAGATTTTTTTTAAAGATTTTATTTATTTATTTGACAGAGAGAGATCACAAGTAGGCAGAGAAGAAGGCAGAGAGAGAGGGGGAAGCAGGCTCCCTGATGAGCAGAGAGCCTGATGTGGGGCCTGATCCCAGGACCCCAGGATCACGACCCGAGCCGAAGAAAGAGGCTTTAACCCACTGAGCCACCCAGGCACCCCTCTACACATTTATTTTAAAGTTTATTCATTCATTCATTTTTTTAAGTAATCTGTACGCCCAATGTGGAACTCGAGCCCATGGCCCTAACATCAAGAGTCCCGTGCTCTCCAAAGGAGCCAGCCAGGCACCTGTATTTTCTATTATTTAAAAAAAAAGATAAGGGGTGCCTGGGTGCCTCAGTCGTTAAGACTCTGCCTTCGCGGGGCACCTGAGTGGCTCAGTGGGTTAAAGCCTCTGCCTTCGGCTCAGGTCATGATCCCGGGGTCCTGGGATCGAGCCCCGCATCGGGCTCCCTGCTCAGCGGTTCGCCTGCTTCTCCCTCTCTCACTCCTCCTGCTTGTGTTCCCTCTCTGCGTCTCTCCTTGTCAAATGAATAAGTAAAAATCTTTAAAATAAATAAATGATTAAATTTTTAAAAAATTAAAAGATACGATTGTCACTGGCTCTAGTTGTATCCTAGTCTGAAAAGACTCTCTCCATACTGGTGACGCAGCGTGGACTTTGCCCAGCTGTTTACCGATCTCACTGGTAAGCAGACGGGCTCTCCCTTCTCACTGAGACGGCCTGTCCCCATTCATTCACTCGATACCCATAAAAATGCTCACCCAGCACCCCTGAAGCTTCACTTTTCTACGTGTACATTCCTTAACCTAAACCTTAAAGCAGGGTGATCTATTCTGCGTTTCCCAAACTCATAGCAACTAACCCCAAACTCCTTTCATCTCTTCCCTCAGGTCTGAAATGCCACACGTGCCACCTGTGAAGTCTTGCATGTACCGAGGCCTGTTTCTAGGCCAGAGCTGTTCAGTGGAACTTCCTGCAGTGACGGGGATGGGAATGTTCTAGATCTGTTATCCCACACAGTAACCACAAGCCACAGAACCCATGAAATGTGGCTATGAAGATCAGGAAAGCAAGCTGTAAATTTTAATTAATCCTCATTAACTGAAATGTAAATACCTACATGTTCTAGCATGTTCCAGCACAGTCCAGACTCTCCATATGTTACCAGAAATGCTTTAGGTCCAGTAAGCCTGGCTGTCACGTGCGGGTCAGGAACCACGGTTCCCGGTATTGATGCTTTACTAAGCCCCATCCAGTGAGCTGGATTCTTCCTTCTTTCTTCTCAAAACTTTCTCTGCTGTGCACAGACACTTTGTCCTCACATAATACTAACAACTTCTTTGCTTTCTGGCACTTTCCTGCCATCACGGACACACACTGCAGCTTCCAAAGGCTATGTGACTTCCCACATCACCCCAACCCCGTGCAAACACAGGTATGGAATCCAGCGGCTTCTAGTACACCAAACATTAGAAAGGTTTGCAAACATGTAAAACGGGACAGAATTTTCTAAAATACAGTGATTTTTCATAAAATGTGCTCTGGCTCATGTCCTGGTCCCACTACCTCCTGGGAGACGGGTCAGTCAAGTCCCTCTCTGGGTATCCGAGCTAGAAAGTGAGCAATTTCAAGACCCTGGCTAGTGGGCCAGTGGGCCGCAGAATGCCCTGTATGGGCAACACAGGGCTGACGGCCCCGGAGACTAGTCCAGCAGCACTGAGTGGAACCATGGTCCTCCCACACCCACCAGTTTGGAATTAATGGCCCTTCCCATGCACCACCCGCCTCGATCAAAGCCACCTTGGTTGGCCTCAGGGCGGTTTACTGCAGCTGTGGGAATCCAAGGACCTTACAGATGGACAGGACAGAGCCTGGGCCCGAGGTGCCCTGGGATAAGCTGACCAGAAACGTATCTGAGAGGCACCGTGGGCCTGGGTGTGGCCCCCACACTGTTGGGGGACAGGTGTCTCACCTTGGCATTCCCCCAACAGGGACCACTTTGCAAAACCCACATATTCAGTCATAAAACACTGAATCTACGAAGACTCCTGGGGTGACCCTGCTTCATCAGCTAATTCTACAGAGAGGGAGCGGAGCTCAGAGATGGCACGTGGTCCATCCGAGGCCACACCAGAGGCCAGGGCAGAGAGCCGGCAGGTGTGGGGAGGACACGCGCTCGGGAGTCAGACAGACCAGGTCCAAGCCCAGCCCCAACAGCCCCAGCCCAGGGCCTTGCCTGTGGCTATGCTCTCGGCCCCTCGGGCTCCAGGCCAACCCCCAGCCCGGCCGGCGGTCTTCCACTCCACTGCAGGCCCCTGACTCTGCCTGTGGAGCGAGTGCTGAGGTTCGGAGGAAGCAGCCAGGGAGCAAATCCCAGGTTGGGGAGGGCTCCAGGTGCCTCGCGCCCTTGGCCCCTGAAGCAGCCCCACTGAGATCAGACACCGGGCCCCAGACTGAAAAGCCGGGCCCCCACCGGCCGCGGGAAGGCTGCCCACGCACCGGGTGCTCAGAGCACCCTCACAGTCCAGCCCCGGAGCCGCCCAGACCCCCTGAGCAGCACCCCCTCCCCACGGGAGCCTGGCTTGCGCGTCTCAGGCTCACCCACTGACCTGGTTGGCAAACAGAAGGTGGCACACAGTGGGGTCATGTGGGTCTTTCATGATGGCGCGGATCACCTGCAGCATCGGGGTGATGCCTACAAAACAGCAGCACCCCCCACGCACTGAGTGAGCACCTGCTGTATACGTACCCCCAGGCCCAGTGCCAGTGCCCAGTGTCAGACAGGCAGGGGGCGGCATGGAGGGGAAGTGCCAGGACAACCGGGCCTGGGGGCCTGCCCTCGGGGAGCTCACAACTGCTTATAATCTGTGCCTCGTCCCATGGTCTGACCCTGACCCTGACCCCCACCCATGCCATCGCCTGCCAGGGGCTCAGCAAGGGGCTCTGGGACCACAGACCCGTCCCGCCAGCGATCATGCCGACCGACTTCACTGTCTTGATGACGGGGCTGGACTTCTTGTCTGGACGGATGGCAAACTTTCCTGCGGAGAAAAGGGAGAAGGGGAGACCCCAGCTCTCAAACATGCCACGCCTGGGGCCGGACAGGATGGGGGCAGAGCCAGCCGAGAGAAGCCAGAGGACGAGCCTTTCGTTCCCACCGCAGACGGTGCGGGGGTAGGAGGTGGGCCTGGGGACCCAGACGTGCTCTGGCTGGATGCTTCCGCTTACTGGGTTTCAGGCAAACAAAGCCGATCTGTGGGCTGCCAGTCTGCAACCCCCGGGGTGACCGATTCCCCTCCGAGACGGCCGAGGAAACCGGTCCCCCAACAGGGGTCCCCCACCCAGACAGCAGCAGACCCAGCATTCAGCAAGCCCACCGGGGCTGGGCACTCCAACCCAAATCACCTTTGCCCTGGTAGACCAGCAGCCCGTTCGGGCCCCGGAACTCAATGGTGTCGCCAATCTTCATGTTTTCCAGGTACTGGGACATCTTCCCTCCAGCAGGGAACTTGGGATGGGTGTCTTTGAAGTAAACCTACAAGACACACCCACAGTCCTGGGCCCTGTTCTCAGGGTCACCGGGCTGAGCTCTGGGCCGCAGGGGGAAGGAGGCTTCTAGGGATCTCTGTGGCCCGTGTGTGGCTCTCTCACGTAAGAGCCCATCCACCAATCTCAACTCACCCATCTGCAGGCCCGCCCCCCAGGAGTCTGCCTTTCCCTAACACCCTCCCTGAACACCAAGCATCCGCCTGGGGAACAAGGCCCCAACCCGAGGGCTCGATGTATTAACGTCCTGCCAAGAACGGTCTCCGTGCCCCCTCCCGATGGGAGATTCCCACGCTGGGAATTTAGCACAGACAAGGCTCCGGGAAGCAGGCTTAGCCCCACCCCTCCCTTGCCTGTTCTGTTGTTCCATTCTGTGCTGTCATAAAAACAGTGTTTCTGGAACAACTTCCCTCCCTGTGCCCTGTGGGACTTCCCCGTTGAAAGAAAGGAAGTTCTACAAGAAAGAGATGGGGAGACGGTGCACAGCTCGCCCCGCCCAGGGCTGGGGTGCCGGGCCTCGAGGGGACGGCTGGGGAGGGACCGGCAGCCCAAAAGGCCTGGGCCCCCGGGGCACAGGGGGTGTCCACATGGGGAAGCGCAGGGACAGGGAGGGAGAGGCAGAGCCACGTGCGGGCCAGCCCTCTGGCTTTTGTCCAGGGCCAGTGGGGAGCAGGGAGCAAGGTCTCTGAGCCAGAGGGGCCCGGTCTTCCTGAGTTTCCCATCCTCTACCTGGATGCCACCCCCCCAACTCCCTAATACCTTCTCCACATCCGGCTAGAATGATTCCAACAAGAACAGATGCTTGAACCCTCAACAGCTTCCCTTCCTTCTGGACAAACCCCCAAACCCTACTGCCCTCCCCCCACCGCCCTGCCATCCCTCCTCTTGTCCTATGAAGCATCTTCATCTCCTCCCGACCTCAGGGCCTTGGCACCGGGAAGGTCCTTCTCCCTCCTCTCTGTCCTTGGCCTCCACGTCTCAGCCCAGGGGAGCAGCTCCCATCACCCCATCTGACCCACTGTGCCATGCCCGGTGCCCGGTCTCCTGTGTGACAGGAGCAAGGGTGTCCTCTCTCCAGGCAAAGACAGGCTCCCGGGCCTGGGCCTGCGCCTCCAGTATCGTCGAAATGACACCAAGCTAAGGAGGGCCCGGGCCCAGCTCCCCTCCTGCCTTCACAGGCCCAGGGCCTCAGCTGTGGCCCAGCGGGAGGGGCCTCTGCCTCTGTCCGTCCACCCATGATGGGCCCAGGGAGGGGCCTGCACGGTGCAGTTAGGAGTAAGCCCGGCCCCCAGGAGTGTGGGGTCAGGGTGGCCATGGGGGTTTGGGCCTCTCCAGGGAGGGTCTCCAACACCGCACCCCCACTGGCCTGGGCTGGTAGCATGTGTCAGACGGGCCGTCTGGGAACATGGGTCGTTCCGCAAAGCTTCTGCTTCTAATTTCACAGAAGTATACTGTCCTACGACTGTCATTTCTCTTTCCACTCAAATGTGATTTTTTTTTTTTTTTTTAAGAGAGAGCACGTGAGAGACAGAGCACATACGTGCAAGTGTGGGGAAGGGGCAGCGGGAGAGAGACTCCCAAGCAGACCCCACGTTCCGCGTGGGGCCCGACTCAGGGCTCGGTCGCACAATCCTGAGCTCATGACCTGAGCTGAAACCCACAGTCGGTGCTTGACCGACCGAGCCCCCCAGATGGCCCTCAGTGCGGTGATTCTTCAGAGCCTCGCTGGCTGTCTCTGGTCTCACGGCTGCCTCTGCCCTACAGCGTGCACCCACTCCGCCCGTGAGGGAGCCAAGCTCCCCAGACGACGACCGAGCTCCTCACACCACTCCTGAGGGGGCTTTGGGCTGTCCCTTAGGAAAACGTGCTCGGGAAAGGACCGGCTGGTCACCGACACCATGTGACTGAGCGCATCGGAGCGGGCCCCCTGCGGCCACAGCCGGACACCCGGTGCAGGCCTTGGCGGTCCAAGGGCAGGCAAGTGAGCTCTGCACAAGCTGGTCAACCTTCCCGGTTTCCCTTCTGCAGCTGACCCTCGCTGAAGCTGCTCCTCCCGGACCCCAGCCCCTGCCCGCTGCCCCTGCCTGTGCTGGGAAACTCCAGTTCACTTTCATTTAGAACCCGGCACGAGGGAGCACCGGGCCCTCAGAGACCGGGTTATAGGGGATGTGGTCCCCCCGGCCCCCACAAGGCCACGGCCCCAAGACCTCACCTTGATGACCAGGTCCACAAAGCCCTTGTCGTCATCACTGGAGACGGGCGTGTAGGGCCGAATGACCAGGTTTCCATCGATCCGAGCTGAGAGGTAGATGTGCTGGCCTGCAGGACGAGATGGGGGTTTCTGGTCCCGGAGGGTCTGCGGACCACCTCTGCAGGGTGTGCTGGGTCTAGTCAGTCATCACCCTGCGCCCTGCCCTGTCCTCAAGAGGCCAGCCTGGCCTCAGCTCAGGCCCCCTTCCCGCCCCCACAGGGCTTTCCCATCATGTCCCAGCTTCCTGCTGTCACAGCTCTGCTCCGGCCAGAGACGCTGTCAGGGACACCACGGATGTCCCCTCTCATTCGCACACTCGTTGAAGGGCCCTTGTGGCTGTCCTTGGTCCTTGAAGACTTCCCCACTCTCCCTAACTCAAGTGCAAAGCTCCCAGTTCTCTGACCTAGCCCCCAGCTCCACTCACCGACGGGGAGGCCCAGGATGTGCTGGGGCGACGGCAGGGCGAAGCGGAACCGCCGGGTGTCGTGGCTGATCACCTGCGAAGAGGCCCGAGCTGTTAGCACGTGCGGCAGAGCGGCCCCCAGCCCTCATTCTGGACGCGTCTCGCGTCATCCAGAAGGGACGCTGATGTCACGTGTGGACGTACAACGTGTGCACGCACGTGTGCATAGGCACGGAGTCAAACACGCACCACGTGTGCCTCTGCTCTCACTGGCCCAGAGAAGGGCAGGACCCCCCAGCAAGGGGATTAGGGTAGGGAATGAACTCAGGATCCCAACGGGAGGCTGCCAGATGGCCCAGAAAATTCTGAGGGCAAGAGGGAGGATCCAACCCTGCCATCAGCTTGGGCAGGGTCCTGGGGTGGCAGGAAGACCTCGGGCTCTGGGCTGGCAAACTAAGGGCAGGGCTGAGACAAGGCCCGTATGCTAGGGCCGGGGACACAAGAGAGGGGCTCCAGATGATGCTTAAAGTCCCGAGAAGTGGGACGGCCATGACGGCAGCGGGCTGCACAGGGCAGAAGTGCACCAGCCCCACTGCCCACGAGGTCACAGCCACAGCTAAGGGACCTAAGCCAGACCTCCACCCTGCGCAGGGTGGGCAGGCGACGGCCGTTTTCCCCCCCAGAGTGGGGCAGAGGCTGGTTAAGAGCCAGGCTCAGCCAAGCAAGGAGCCAGAACCAAAGCCCCCCACTCCCCGTTAAGCAGACTTAACCCAAGGCCGGGGAGGCAAGTCTCCCACAGTAAGCTGTGGTCAGAGCTGGGAATAAGCCCAGAGCCCCAGCTCCCTGAGGCCTCTGCGGGGGTCTCTCCTGCACCCGGCCACTATCCAGCACGGGTCTGCGCACACACGAGGCTAGGCGACGTGGCAAGGTCCACTGATGGACAGCGTCATCACTTGGAGGGAGGACAGCAGACTCCTCCAAAGGAGCAGAGCACCATTCTGAGCGTTCCTGAAGCGGACAAGCAGAGGCAGGAGGCCCGGATCGCAGAAAGCCAGAGCCCGGCCACCCCCTAGGACAGCCCCAGAGGTCTCTGCACCCCCAGCCCAAGCCCGAGGCGGCCTCCCCCGTGAACCTTGCGCTCCATGCAAACTAAGCCCCCAGGCCTCCTGGGAGCAGAGTCCAGGATTATCAACTGGTCCTGGGCTCAAGGTCAGAAGCCCACACACCAGACAACTTTGGGAAGAAGAGGAACAGGGAAAAACACTGATAATTCCTGGGCTGGATGACAGAGGCGGGGCCCAGCAAAGTCATGAGGCTAACGTCTGTGCAGGGCTCAGCATGGGGCTGATGGCCAGGGTGAGCCGACCCGTCCACCCCCCAGAGCTCCAGGGAGACCTTGAGGGTCAGCAGGTCCAGGAAGGGCAAGCAGTGGGGGCAGGGGGCCTCCCTGCACCACTGGGAGAGCTTAGCGAACGTATCAAAAAGCGGACCCAGGGCGCCTGGGTGGCTCAGTGGGTTAAGCCACTGCCTTCCGCTCGGGTCATGATCTCAGGGTCCTGGGATCGAGTCCCGCATCGGGCTCTCTGCTCAGCAGGGAGCCTGCTTCCCTCTCTCTCCTCTCTCTCTCTCTGCCTGCCTCTCCATCTACTTGTGATTTCTCTCTGTCAAAAAAAGAAAAAAGAAAAAGAAAAAAAAAAAGCGGACCCGGCCGCTGACCCCCAAAAGCCACCACTAGGCTCTAGTGGGGGAAGGAGCAGATTTAACTGCTTCGGACAATCAAAAGGGACTGGCGGGTCGACTGTATGACTGCCCTATGGGGAAATGCTAGACAGTTGTCAAAAATAATTTGGATGAGATGTGGTAAGGTGTCCGTGTTATATGGCTGGGTGAAAAAAATCAGATTCTTAAAAAAGTGACAGTAAGTATACACACGCCTAAAACTGCACACATCACACGTGTATGAACGGGATGCCCAGGAAAAGGCTCGCACGGCCCGCGAAGGGGACCCTCCATACGGAGGCGGCATGGGGGGGATGTGAATACTTAACAAAGAATGTTTATAGTGGGCACATATAAGCCACACGTTCCTTCTGGAATTAAAATGGATATAATATATATAAAACATATTGAAAAGATAAAGCCTCATAAAAGTTTCTGGGAAGTGGTGATTTTTTTTTCTTTTTCCTCTCTTTGACTTGTCTGTGACCTGCCGGTTCTGAGCCTCAAGGGGCCTCAGACGGGTGCGGAGCTCAGGGTGGAGACGGGGCAGGGCCCAGGGCCTGGCAGGTGACTTTCTCCGCTCCATGACTCAGTTCTCCCTGTCACACCCTTCCGAGGCAGCTGCGGTGGCCAGAAATAGCAACAGGGAGGGGCTCTGAGGAGGGAGAGCAGGGAGAAAAGCAGCTGCTGTAGGGAGGCAGGGCAAAGGCAGGAGAGGATGGTTTTAAATCATGATCAGATCTTTGAAAAGGGAAAGGGTCAAACAGGAGGGCAAGAGTGAGCCTTCCAGAGGGGGCGGATGACCACAAGATCATGAATCTGCAGAGGCAGAAGGTACCAGGGTCCCACAAGCCCAGAGAAGGCGACCCTGGAGGCAGGGGGGGAGTCGTTTGCTTTAAGGAAAGGGGCACTGGGATGGGAAGCACCTGGGACCAAGGCAGGGGCAGGCCCGAGTCCTCGTTCTACTCCTAACTCAACAGTGTGACCTCCAATGCCCCCCGCTCCTCTCTTGCCCTCTGTATTCCCATCTGTTAAATGGGCGCTTAGATCCCAAAGTCCTGAGGGGTCCCCTTGCTCTGGACTTCTGTGGGATAGAGTGTGGTTTGCAGAGCAGGCTCTGTGGTCAGAGAACTGGGTTCGAACCCCTCCGCCTGTTTACTGGTAGCCCTAGAAGGGGACATCACTTCAATTTCCCTATCTGAAAGATGGGCAGACAACAGGATCTATTTCGGGGGGAGAGGAACTTGTTCCCTGAGCACACGGCAGGTGCCGAGAAGCTCTGCGGGGTCGGCAGGGAGGGCGAGGAGCATCCGTGGGCCCGGATGCTGCAAGCCCGGGGTGTCAGGCCCTCACCTCCTTGTCGATGAGCCGCAGCGGGTACTTGATGTCCGGGCTCTCAAGGGTGATGGCCGGGGCTGAGCGCTGGAACAGCTTCATGAGCAGGTTGTAGAGGAACCAGACTGGGGACAGGACCACGTGGCCCAACTGAAATGACAGGGAGAGAGCCACGAGGTCAGCTGGCCTGCCACCTGCCCTTCCCGCAAACACAACAGTTGGTTCACACCTCCAGGCCTCTGCTCATGCTGTCCCTTCTGCCAGGAGCACCCTCTCCCCACCACCCTCATCCAGGGAACCCCGGCATCCACTTCGGTGCCGGCTGGGAGAAGTTACAAAACCCAGGCACTTGAAACCTGTTGTTGTATTTCTAAGTCACTGGCAAAGCTCCATTTCCCAGAGGAACCAGGACAAAGAAAGCTACATAACAGAGCATGTGTCCCTTTTCACTTGGCTGCCAGGAAGCTCAGAGTAAAGTTCTCAAGTAATTGTGCTTAATCTTGGGCACTGAGTATCTGTGCTCCCTCCCTCTTTCCCTTCCTTTAGTCAACTTCCCTGCTCCCTCGTCCTGAGCCTGGAAGTTCTGCCTTCAGGTTTGAGGGACAGCTGAGGCACTGAACTGGGCATGGAGAGCTCTCTGCTCCTTGTTGGCTGTGTGATCCTGGCTAATTCCCTTGCCCTCTCTGAAATGAATTGGACCAGATGATTTGCAAGGACCCCTGAAACTCAGAGAGTCTACTGCCCAGAACCGTGATGAGCCCCACATGGTCGTTCAGCACCACTTTAGAGATGAGCAAGCAGCTCAGAGAGGTGAACCTACTTGCCCAGAGTCACACAGCAGGCGGGTGGGGAGCTGCAATGTGAACCTGAGTCCACTGGCTTCCCCAGTCACACTCTTAAACATCTGGCCCATGCTCCCTCTCCTACGTGACCTTGAGAGGCTCCCCCTTGCCAGTCCCCCACCCCCCACAATCAACCTCACCAACACCCTAAAAGATGGCTTAGATTTTTATCTATCTTTTAAGTAGACTTACTTTTAAGATTTATTTATTTATGGTGGGGAGAGACTTGAGCACGCGGTGGAGCAGCAGAGGGAGAGGGAGAGGAAGGCCCAAGCAGACTCTATGCTGAGCACAGAGCCCTACACGGGGCTCGATCCCACAACCCCGAGATCACGACCCAAGCCAAAACCAAGAGTCGGACACTCAACTGACTGTGCCACCCAGCGCCGGTTAAAAAACACAAAACCCAAATTCCCTGGCCAGATAGCTCACTGCACTTCAGTTTACTTGGAGAGAAGAGCCTTGCAGAAGCTAACAACTGGTCACTGGTCACCCATCCTTTCTAGCAGGTTTTGTCCCAGGGCAAATCACTCGGCCTCTCAGAGCTGTTTCTCCAACTGTGAAATAGGATCATTTCATCCGCCTCTAACCACGAGGGACACAGTAAGGGCCATTCCCCAGGATAACTCAAAAATGGCACAAAAAAACCAAAGGAAGGTCAGAGAACCGGTCCTCATTAAAGGAAGCTCTTGTGGGTTAAACAGAGGCCCCCAAAGACATACCCACCCGGATCCTGGGAACGCGACCTGACCGATAATGGACCTTTGTTGATGCAACCCAGCTAAGGATGTGGGGGTAAGTATCAGGGATTATCCCGGTGGGTCCCCAACCCCATGACAAGTGTCCATATAAGAGAAAGAAGACTCAGAGTGAACTTGAAGACGGAGACAAAGACTGGAGGGAGGGGCCAACAGCCAAGGAAGCTAAACGTTCTTGACAACCACCGGAAGTAGGAAGAGACAAGAAGAACCCTCCCCTAGACTTCCAGAGAGGGGGCCCTGCCGGCACACTGATTTCAGACTTCTGGCCTCAGGAAGTGTGAGAGAATAATGTCTGCTGTCTTATGCCAGTTTTCGGTGACTCTTACAGTTAGTTCTAGGAAGCCGAGAGAGAGGCCAAAGAGACAGAGCACTGGAACGTGATGCATGGCTTTGGATTATAATCTTGGGCCAGAAATAAAATAGCTATAATGGGCAATATTTTTTTAAGATTTATTTATTATTTGAAGCAAAGAGAGACAGAGAGAGAGAGCGCGCACAAGCAGGGGAGAGGCTGAGAGGAAAGGAGAGAATCTCAAGCAGGCTCCCTGTAGAGCACAGAGCCTGACATGACCCATTCCGTGACCATGACCTGAGCTGAAATCAAGAATCGGGATGCTCGACCACTGAACCACCCAGGCGCCCCTACAAAGGGCAATATTGAGACAACTGGTGAAATCTGAATTAAGGCCCATGGATTAGATAAGGGCATTGCAGGGGCGCCTAAGTGGTTCAGTCGGTTAAGCATCTGCCTTCAGCTCAGGTCATGATCCCAGAGTCCTGGGATCCAGTCCTACGATGTGGTCTAGGTGGGGAGCCTGCTTCTCCCTCTCCCTCTGCCTGCCACTCCCACTGCTTGTGCTCGTGTTCTCTCTCTCTTCTGTCAAATAAATAAATAAAATCTTAAATCTTAAAAAAAAAAAAAAAAGGTAAAAGAGCACCGCATCAATGTCACTTTCCTGAATTGATCACTGTCCTGTAATAAGGCAACAGAATGGCCTTTGTCCTTAGGAGATACACACTCAAGTATTTAGGGACAAAGGGGCTTTGTACCTATACCTTACTCTTATATAGTTAAATAATAATGAAATATACGCACACCCACAATAACGCAAATACAGTAAACGTTAACTACATTAGTGACAAGGTCCGTCTGAGCAAAAAGTATACAGGAATTCTTCACACATTATTGCAACTTTACTGTAAGTTTGAAATTATTTCAAAATAAAAAGTGGGTGTGGGGTGGGGAGGAGCCCACACTGGTGGTTCGAACAGTGAGGCTGAGATCCCAAAGTCCACACTGCTTCTCCAGAAAGCTGGCTCACATTTTTGTTCTCTAGCCATCATGGACACACCCCCCTAACTTTAGTTCTCTCAGCAAATGATCATGTGTTCTCCTTATCATCACCATACAAGTTCCCCTTTTTGCCTTGACTGCCAGGAAGCTCAGGGCCAAGTTCTTCGATTACACAGCTTCTTGAGGTAGCATATTCTGCAGAGCGTAGACCTGAAGTGGCTGGTGAGAGAGGACCCTCGCCTCTCAAGGCCCACCCCACTGCTCCCTGGCTTCCTAGAAGCCTTGCCAGGATTCTCCACTTTCTATCGACCCAGGGAGGGTGCTCTGGATGAGTAGCTGAGGCCTCTCGGAGCCTCAGTGTTCTCATCTGTAGAAGAAAGACTGACTGCTCTGTCCACCTTCTGGGAGAGCCAGGACATGAGCTGAGATGGGGGTGTCCAGGTCACAGAGGAATGTGGGTGCACACACAGGAACTTTGTCCTGCCGCCCTCAGTGGGCCTCTGCCAGCGGGGAGATGGAATACCCCCGTGAAGGAAGGGCAGAAGCACCATGGCCCCTGTTCCCAGAACCAGCCCAGCAGCTTCAAGTTACCTTGTGGCTGCTCCGGTTTCAGGCCCTTTGTTGGGCTTAGAACAATGGGCCTCTCTCCCAGGCAGGGCCTCCAGGCTGGGTACAGCCTAGGCCCCACCCCACAGAGTCCCTGGTCTGTGACTAATGGGTCTGAAGGAAAGGCTCTCTAGAGCCAGCCAGGGCTCCCTTCCCCAACACCCCCCCCCCCCCCCGCCCATCACAGCAGGGGTTGGGGCCACCCAGCAGGGGTCTCTGGCCACTGCCAATTTACCCAGCCCCCACCATATCCCAGACAGCACACAGTGTTTCGCCCATCCTGGGTCTCATTAAGGGGCCTGACTGGCAGCCCTGGACTCGGGGGTCAGGAGGCCCAGGTCTGAAACCCCAGCTCAGGACCTCAAGGGGAGAACCTCAGCCTTTCTAGGCCCCGCCCTCTTCAAGTGCAAGAGGACGTCCTATCTAGGGCTGGGGGGGGATTGGGGGGGATTGCCGGGGGAGGTAGGGGGGATGGGGGGATGATGGAAAAGGCCTCACACAGGGCGGGTAGGGCAACCGATCCCAAGCTGGGACTGCCCAGTGAATGAGCAACCTGCGCTAATCCTCCTTTCCGCCTCAGGCAGCAGGCACCGTGTTCATCACCAGGTCACAGATAAGGAAACAAACCCAGAGAAGGGCCGTATCTCACCCCTAATGCACCAAAGCCAATTCTCAGAACCACACTCACAAGGGATATTACTGTCCCTGTTCCTCAAGTGACTTGCCTGTGGTCCGTCCTACAGCAAGTCAGGGGAGAAGCCAGGACTCAGCACCAGGCCCGACTAGCTCTTCCCAGGCCACCTCCCTGGACAGGGGCGCTCTCGGTGCCTTGGCCACAGAGCCCGAGGCCCGAATCCCACCCACCACTGTCCCATGTCCTGCCTCCCACAATGAGGCCCCAATTGCCAAGCCAATGGGGCCCCCACTCCCTCCTCAAACACCCACGATGGCTCCCACTGCCTACATTCCTCCTGTATGGCTACAGCTCTGGCCAAAAGCCCTTCTTGCCTCAGGCCTTTGCACAGTCTTCCTTCTGCCCCAACGGCCCTTCTTCTTCCCTCATCCAGACAGGAAACTCCTACTGATCCCTCCGAGCCCAGGTCAAAGATCAAATCTTCCTTGACTGGCCCTCCCTAGCTAACCTGGCCCTCAGTGGACTTCCACAGCCCCTGCTCCCCTCTGCAAACTCGGTGGGGGTGAGGAGAAGCCGCAAGCCCCTCCCAGTCAATCAGAGAAGCCCTATCTTTTGGGAGCACTGTTTAGGGAGAGAGTGGAGTGAACTTACATTTGCAGGAAATCACCATTGGAAGGAGCCCCGCAGATGGACTGAAATGGCGGTAAGGGCCAGCTGGAGTTGTGTCTGGTGCTCCCTGGAGTTTTATTTTCCCCAGACCTTGGCCAAGTTTGATAACATAAGACCCCCTGGGCCTGCAGCTCGCTCTGCAATTAGCAAAAGGCCTTCCCTTGCATTTCCTCACTGACCCACAGCAGTCAGTGAGAGTCAGGCCCACTGCATTCATTTGACAAATGAGGAAACTGAGGCATCAAGGCCCGGGGTGGAGTCTGGGCTTGGGTCCCCAATCCTCTATCACTTATCTCTCACCTGCCCCAAGCCCACAAACACTGGCTGTGACAAAGATTCCCAGGTCAACAGCTCTGAAGGCAAGTCCTGAACACGGGCTGCAGCCCTCACAGAGTCCTTCCAGGGGCCAGGTACCAGCCTCGGGGACCGCGGATGCCAGCCTGCGCTCAAACGGCCCGTGTGCGGTCACAGCTGATGTGCCACAGCAGACCCCAGAGCAGGAACCCCAGGAGGAAGACATCTGGGTGTCTCCTCACCACGGCACACGCCCCCCCTCAGAGACACTTGGTAAATATTTGTGGAAAAATATTTGTGGAAAAATCCAGGCCCCTCCCCCACCCCAGGCCGTTCTCTGACTCCCTTTATTTTGTCTGGAAGTTTCAGGAACCAGGGCAAGAGGCCAGGTCCCTCCTGGGCAAGCTCGGGGCACCCGTTTACCCTGTCCCTTTGAAAAACCCACAGCCCTTCACGGAGCACAGGCCAAGGTGGCTAGGACCCTTGCTCCCACCCTGGGCACGGCCGCCTTCCAGAGGTCCGGAAGGATCAGTGCCCCGGCCCCGGAAGGAGCTGCTCCCATGGGCAGTTGACAAATGTCATCCGCCTTCCTTCTAGTCCCCACTCCCCGTGACTGGGCTACACAGAGCACCTAATTATCTCTCATAACCCTGTAAGCCCACAGACGGGAGCTATTACCACTCCCAACCAGGCAAGGAAGCAGAGGCCCGGACGACAGACCTGGCCCAAGGGCCAGAACCCAGGCATCTGACTCAAGTCCACGCCCTGAGTCACTGTACAACAGTCTCTCTGTGCCCGCGGGCCCCGGGGGAGAGCAGAGGTGGACTTCTGCAAGCCTACACCTTCCTATCCGGGCAGGCAGCTGTGGGCTGTCAGTCCTTCAGGCCATAAACCCTAGGAAGCACACTTCACACCAGGATCGTGCCGGATTCGGGGGACGCAAGCCACGGGACCCTGCCCCTGAGGAACTCAAGCCAGTGGGAAGACAGACACAGCCAGGGGAAAGGGTACAGTGGAAAGGTAAAGGCTTCAGCTCCCAAAAATGGAAGACTTCGCCAGATTCACAAGGGGTAGGCATGCTCTGTTCCCGCAACTTGGGAGTGGAATGAGCTCTGCACGGCCCCCCACACCCAGCCCAGGGCACTACTCCCACCCCTGCACGCGGTGGCCAGAGGAAACAGAAGGCAGATGGCTGAGCCCAAGGCCCCACCCCAGTTCCAGCTCAGCCGAGCTGCTCCTACACAGACACACACACGTACCCACACGTACAACCAGGTCACCGCAGCCACTGGGGGACGGGGGGGGGGGGGGGTCTGGGAGACAGGTGCCTGCCTCCCAGACCTTGACCTGATGCCCCTCCAGGCCATGCTCTGCCCCTCGGGGAATCAGCAGCCAAAGTCCCAGGATGTCTCCAGGGAGCGCCCAGCACACCCACCACTGCTGAGGGGCTGGGCAGCCCCCACTCTGCCACCCTCCCCAGGGCAGCCCACCCTGCTGCTCAGCCCCTGGAATTCCCTACTGGGACCGGATGTGCCATCCACTCTACCCGGGTTAGGTCTGAGGGAGCAGGGTGAGCCCACCCCAGGCGCCAGCTCCCTGTGCCGAGGCTTACCTGCCTTGTCGCCCACCAGCTGTCCTGCAGGGATCTGGGTGTCCACCTCCCTCCTGGCCCCCTTCTCAGGAAGTGGAAGGAAGTGGGAGGGAGTGGAGGAAGTTCTGCAGGGGGGGCTCCTGGCTTGCAACTGTGGGGGAAGGGGACTCAGGAGGAGGGGCAGGGGGACAGCAATGGGGCTCTCAGCAGAGAAGACACAGCCCTGCTCTCCTGGGGCCAGGGATGAAGGCCACCGACTAGGCAGAGAGGGGGTGGGGCGGGGAGGGAGCAGTGGAAAGCCTGGGACTCTACCTGTGATGGCAGCCTGTCGGCCTGTCAGGGCCCCCTGAGCACTCAATGGCTGAGCTGGGGACAAGGGAGCCACAGTCCTAGATGGTTGGCCAGTCCCCCAGTGTTCCCCCCAGGTGGCTGACAGACTCCGGAGCCAACCCCTGAACCAGGGGGGCCCCCTGGAGCATGGGAGGAGGCCTCCTGCAGAGCCTGCATGTCCCAGATAAGGCGCCCCAGAGCAGTCTGGTGGGCAGAGCTGGAGCCAGCCCCCTGCAGACCCTGTAGAGCCTGAGCCCAGGAGGCCTAGCTAAGGTCTGCTGTGGGTATTTCGGGCTAAGCAGGAATCCCAGCAGGGCACAAAAGGAAGGGGCCATTCCTGCCCAGCCACCTCGGGGGGGGGGCATGTAGGGGGACTGGCCTGCCATCCGGGATAGTGGCTCCCCTGTCCCCAGCACAGCTAAATGCTCAGCGGGCTCCTTGGGCAGAGGAGGCCGAGGAGTTACTGAGTCTCCTGATCCCCAGACAGGGCTCTGCCCCTCACAAGGCGGTTGCCAGGGAGCCTTGGCTCTTTGGCAAAAATGGATGGAGCAGCCACACGCTGGGGACGCAGTGACAAATCCTACCACCGGCAGCCAGAAGGTGAGAAGCATCGCAGGGAAACAGCCGGGGTGGGGGTCAGGGGTCGAGGAACACGTTCCTCTGCAGCTGAGTAATGCCCACGGGTTCACCCTGGGCAAGGCTGCTGCTCGGTCTAAATGTCCCTCAGAGTCCTGGGCTGGGCCACAACTTCATGAGCAAGTACCCAGGCCAAGAGGCCTTTTGGCCTCGTGAGGAGGAGCCTCACAGAGCCAGAGGGAGGAGGCAGGCGCCCTCCAAACCCTGGGTGCCTGGGGTGGGGACGGCAGTGGAGGCAAGCGGCCCTGGGCCTCGTCCTCAGTGCCAGCCCTGTGGCCTGCTCCCCGTGTCCAGCCAGCACCCGGGACCACAGTGTGTGCAGGGATCTGGGCAGCTGCCCTCTGGCTACAGCCTCCTCAAGGAGCACAGGGTCCCAGCCCCACCGTGGGGGCTTTTGAGAAATCCAAGGGCAGAGGTGTGGGGGGCTGGGGAGGCCCTGAGCCAGTCCAAAAGGGACAGCAGGATGGTGGACTTTGGAGCCCACAAATCCAGGCCCTGCCAGGCATCGGCAGGTGACCAAGTGTGAGCTGCATTTCTTCATGTGTGAAATGCGGCTCACAAGTCAGTGAGCTTCTAGCCTTCCCCGGAGAGCGGGAGGCGAGCCCAGCCCGGCAGCCCCGCAGGGCCCCTTCCAGCCAGACTAGGGTGCCCCGGAGTCACTGAGGCCCCAAGAAGCCACAGACCCTGCCACCAGGCCAGAGTGCACACGGACGGCACTCCCACGCCCACGTGCTCTCAGACGCTCTCACACACATTCACTCCGGCCTGCTCACTCGGCCGCACACGTCCACACGCACACTGGCCACCACGCCCGGCCCATAGATTCACACCCAGCCACACATCTGCCCTCTCGAACGTATGCCCATTCACGCTCACTCTCGTGCACACTCACACTTCACACCCAGTCACTTCATTTATTCAACCAGCCGCCTATTTGCACGCACAAACGCGTGTGCGTTCACACTGCCACGCACTCTCGTGCACACCCACACGTCACCCCTCGTGTCATTTATTCACACTCAGCCACACACGTGCGCTCTCAAACTCATTCCCCTTCACACTCACACTCGCTCACCGGCACACTCGCTCACACTCCAACTTCCCCGCCACACCCTCTCCCACCCGCACCCGCAGGGCTCGGGCGCAGCCCCTCCCTCCACAGGGCGGGACCGGGCGGGACCGGGAGGGATGGAGGCGGGGTGGGATGCGGGCGAGCGGGCGGGGCGCCCAGTGTCCGACAGCCGGGTGCCCGCCCTCGGAGCCCGCCGCCCGCACGCCCCCCACCCGGGTCGGGAGAGCTGGGTCCCGGGGACGGAGGGCCGTGGCGTGAGTCGCGGCTCCCGCGGGACACGCGCGGGGCGGGGTAGGCCGGGTGGGGTCCCCGTGCCCCCCGTCCCCGCGGGCCCCCGCGCCCCTCCCCGCCTACCGTGCTCAGCTGGGCCCCCATCGTGGCGCCGCACGGTGCTCCTCCGCCGCTGCCGAGACAGTCGGGCCGCCGCGCCCAGGCCCCGCCCCCGGTCGCGTCACCTCGGCGGAGGGGCGGGGCCGCGCGGACCCAGGCGGCCCCGCCCCGCACGCCGCCGCAGGGCAGGGGCGACCGGGGAGTTGCCCGCGCGCTGCAGGTGGCCCGCGGCCGGCGGCGGCGTTGGGGTCTCCGTGCGAGCGCGCAGCCGGGCTCCGGCCCGCGGGGCGGCCTGGGGTCGCACGTCGGCCTTCTCTGGGTCCCTTTTGTCACCAGAAAGAGGGAAGGTGGCGCCCCTCCTCGACGGGATCCGGAACAGAAAATCCGGAAGCGGCCAGGCCACCCTGGCCTAAAGTCGGACGGGGGCACCTAGCGCGGCGCTGGGCCTCACGGGCCTTCCCGGTCCTGACATTGCTTAGCTGCGTCCCCCTCCAGGCCTTTGAACCCGCTGTTCCCTCTCAACGGGACACTGTCCCCAGCTGCCTCAGGGCCGCCCCCCCGGCTCACTGTTTGGCTGCAGGCCAAATAGCTCTTCCTGCCGCTGAAGTCATTCCACTGTGTTCCCTCCTGGGTGGCCTGTCCCCAGGCCCACTGCATCCCAGGGGACTGTGGGCTCCCTGAGGGCAAGACTTATTGTTATTTTAAGATTTATTTATTAGAAAGGGAGAGGGAGAGAATTCTCAAGCCGGATCCTCTGGCCTGCCCCGCCCCTCGCTGAGCGCACAGCCTGATGGGGCTCAATCCCAGAATCCTGCCATCACGACCTGAGCCAAAATCAGGAGTCCCCAGGGGTATAGTGGTTGCTCAGTAAATACTTGTTGGAAGAGTGAGCTGAACAGCCCATGCTGGCTCCAGGGAGGCTCTCTGGCCTTGGCCTCCTGGAACGGCCTTGGACTCTGATGTGAGCTTCTGTGGGATGTGAGCTTCTGTTAGTCTGACTGCTCAGGCTGCCGGCCCCATGTCCTTGCAATGTGATGCTGTCCAGGCAGAGAAGAACTCAGCCTTCCAGGCAGAAGGAGCTGGACAGAACCTGGAGGTAGAAGCAAGGTGGACAGACACCGGGTCGCAAACACCAGAGGCTCACTGTGCCCGGAGCTGGACCAGGGGGCACAATGAGATTATGTAAAGCCAGGATGAGGCAGTGTGGGGACCTGGGTGGAGGGCACAGCGATGGGGGGAAATGTGGGGAGGACTTAGGCATGTGGGGGAGGGAAGGGCTGGTTTTGAAAGGCAACGGGACAGCATGGAGGGAAGGACAGAGAAAGATCTAAGGGTGAATGTCACAGAAGACCAGTCAGGTATAATTTCATTTTTACTGATCTCAATTTTCTTCTTCTTCTTTTTCCTTTTTTTTTTTTTTTTTTTTTTTTTTAGTAATCTATGCCCAGCATGGGGCTCAAACTCGGGACCCTGAGATCAAAAGTTGCATACTCCCCTCACTGAGCCAGGCCAGTGCCCCCTTACTGAACACAATTTTAATATTATGAAGGAAGTAATCAAATCAGAAAGCTTGCCTTCAGAGTGTGCAGCCAGTAACTTCCCACTGGTAGGTCCTTCTTAGGATAAGCGCCCTTGTGCACAGACGCCTTCCACTGAGGCCCAGGAGCAGATCACCCCTGACCTCCTTGTTTTCCCCAGTCACCTCTGGTTTTCTTCATATCCCTTAATGACGATGATTATCACAAATGTGGACATGTGATGTTGGAGTTCGCTCTCCTTGTGAAATCTGGAGGTGACTGACTTGGCTTTCTCCTTTTGGTCATCCATCCTCACAAGCTAGGAAGAATTCCCACACAGGGATTTTCCTCGAAAGATTCATCCCTTAAATGGCATTCAATACACAAACAAAACTTAAGTACCATTTAGACGAAGGCTATAAATGCTAGTCCAGCAAACGGTCCCACAAAATCAGAATTAAGACAATGTGGGCACCTGGGTGGCTCAGTGGGTTAAGCCACTGCCTTTGGCTCAAGTCATGATCTCAGGGTTTTGGGATTGAGTCCCGCATCGGGCTCTCTGCTCAGCAGGGAGCCTGCTTCCTCCTCTCTCTCTCTGCCTGCCTCTCTGCCTATTTGTGATCTCTCTCTGTCAAATAAATAAATAAAATCTTAAAAAAAAAATTGAGGTACATCAGAATTAAGACAATCTATTTTTCTGTCTTGTAGTATTATTTAAATTATTAGATGTCTTTGTAGACTCAAGAAGGAAATAGCCTTCCTCCTGAAGTCGTCACGTTATTACTGCCTTTCGTAGGATTTTATTAACTCTCCACTTCTCTTTATTTATCTTTCGGAACCTCTACATTTTTTCTGTATATAAAATTAACAGTGTTCATAATCAACACAAATCGTTGAAGCGTTTTGCTTTCACCGTAATAAATCCTGTCTGTGTTTACACCTCAACTCAATAACACACGTCAGTATGTAAAGCACAAAAAGAGATTCCACTCCTAGTTACATCTGTAAGTGTCTCTGGAAAGCGACCCACCTGCCAGGCCCGGCCTCACACGGGTGTTGGCTCCGGCTTGCCGGTGAGACCACAGTCCGTGGCTACACATGAATTTGGGGAGGCCAGACTTGGTACATAAGTGGACAAAAATTGAAGCTGAAGCCAAAACTAGGGGCATATTTTGTCTGCTTGGGACACCCATATGGTCTGGACACTTGTTTGAGCCCTAGGTAGTGTCAACTCCAATATCCCCAGAGACCCGTTGCAGCCACACCATCCAGCTGGCTTGGGCCCCAGGCCTAGCAATCCTGTCCTCCGGCTGCCCCAGCCCAGAAAAGGGACTGGGTGCACCTGTCTTGCCCAGTTATTAATCTGGGCCTCGACTCCCAAGATTTCCTTCCTTTAGATCTACTTACAATGGCCAAGTACCTGTTGCTTTCCAGGGGACCACCATTATGACTCTTGTCCCCTTTTCTCTGGGCTCCCCTCGTCTCCCTCCTGTCTGATCCTGCGTGCATCTTGGGAGATGGGATGTCCGTTCAGGGGTGGTAGACAATGCGGTTTGAGGGAGCTATGGCTCTGTTCCTTTGGAGAGAGAGGGATAGACTCTGTGGGAGCTGCTCACCTCTTCAGGTCTAAAGGGGGACCATAGTGTTGGGGAGAATGTGGGGCACACAGAAAAGAGCAGGGTTGACATTGACTAGGTGGCCCCCTCCTGCCCTTGAGACTCAAACCGAGAAGGTAGGTTTAACTGCCATTCACGGTGTGACAGGCTCAGGCCTTCCCCTTTCAGGGTCCTCCTCTGAGAAACCTTGGGCTGCAGGTGTCGGGGAGGGCACGGTGCCTTCAAAACCACTTCTACTTCTGATATTTCTTTTCGGGGGCCCTCAGACTTGGAAAAATACCCAATGTTCAGAGAAATTGCAAGCATAGTACCACGAGGGAACACCTGGGTGGCTTCCTCTGGATTTCGGCTCAGGTCCTGGTGTGGGGGTCATGAGCAAGAGCCCTGCGTCAGGCTCTCTGCTCCTCAGGGAGTCTGCCTGAGGTTTTCTCTCTCTCCTTCTCCCTCTGCCCCAGCCCCTCATGGGAGCAGCCCCTCATGCTCTCTAAATAAACACACACACACACACACACACACACAAAATCTTTACCAAAAAAAGAACAGTGGGATGAACGAGCAGATTCACCAACTGTCATCATTTGACCTCTCTGTCCCTCTCTTTCTTCCTCCTTCCTTCCCAGCTGTTTTGTTGGTTTTTTTTTTTTAAGATTTTATTTATTTATTTGACAAAGAGATCACAAGGAGGCAGAGAGAGAGGAGGAAGCAGGCTCCCTGCTGAGCAGAGAGCCCGATGCGGGACTCGATCCCAGGACCCTGAGATCATGACATGAGCTGGAGGCGGAGGCTTAACCCACTGAGCCCCCAGATGCCCCCCCAAGCTGTTTTCTTTTGCAGCACCTTGGAGAGTTATAGTCGCCGATAGATGACCTTCCACCTCTGAACACTTGACCGCATTTCTCCTGAGAATAACGCCATTCTTGTACAGACCACAGTGACATGATCCAATTCAGGAAACTGAACACGGACACGACACTGTGACCTCGTCGTCCCCAGTTCCCAGTCCAACTGCCCCAGCAGCCCCTATAATGTCCTTTCCAGCTATTATTTTTTCTGGCTCAGGCTCTAATCCCAGGTTCGGGGTGGCGTTTACTCGGCAGATCTCTTAGTCTCCTTTGGGTCAGAGGGCAGGGGACAGACTGTTCGCTTGGTGTGCGCTGCGGGGTCCGCCAGCAATCCCGTAACTTCCGCGCGATCTGAAGGTCTTCATCCCCACCTTGGTTTTCTCATCTGCCGAAGCTCCTTGCCTGAATCAAGGATCATCATGGTGGTTTAACTGGTTTCCTAGTTGCCTTGGAAAGAAAGGAAAAAAAAAAAAAAAAGACCTTTGTCCTAATCATTCTTTAAGATCCAAGGAGCCGAAGAATAGGAAATTCCTCACAGCCCGGTTTGCCTTCTGGGCACACACTGTCCGCTGTGCTGTCCACTGAGGATTCCCTACCCCACTCAGGTGTTTGATCCTGGGGAGGGGCTGAGAGACAGGGTGGAGAAACCTTTAGTTTCATTTTATAGAAGAGGAAACTGAGGCCCACAATGAGGAGAGAAGTGGGCAGCAGTTTCCAGCGCCTTCCACAGACCAGGGTAGGAGTTTGGAAATGAGGCTTTCAGGCTGACAGCGGGGCAGAATTTCAGGGTCCAGGTTGGGACTCTCTGACCCCCGACAGTACCCTGGTCCCTGTGACCTGTGCAGGACCTAGGTTGCCAGATTTAGCAAATAAAAATACAGGAGGCCTGATTAAATGTGAATTTCAGCTAAACCATGAATAATGATTTGAGTATAAGAATGTCCCAAATAAAGCACTTAAAACACATACTAAAAATAATACTAAACCCTCATGATGTCTGGGATGTTTGAACTGACTCAAAGTCTGCCAATTAAGATACATGACACCTGGGGCATCTGGGTGGCTCAGTGGGTTAAGTCTTTGCCTTCGGCTCAGGTCATGATCCTGGGGTCCTGGGATTGAGCCCCGAATCAGACTCTCTGCTCAGCGGGGAGCCTGCTTCCCTTCCTCTCTCTCTGCCTGCCTCTCTGCCTGTCAAATAAATAAATAAATAAATCGTTAAAAAAAAAAAAATGACACCCAGTTCAATTTTAATTTCAGGGAAACAATAATTTTCAAACTCAGAGGTAGGGAATTAAAACACGTGCGACCGATGTTACCCAATGCAAGAGGTGAGGCCGGTGAAGTTGGGGCCTGCAGGCCCAGGAGGCGTTGTCCTTCTGAAAGTATTTGACAGCCCTGGGGGAGGGGCTTAAGTTTGGAGAGTCAAGGCCAAACAGTTCTAGAAATCTCCCTCTGGGGGCGCCTGGCTGGCTCAGCTGGTAGAGCATGCAATTCTTGACCTCATGGTCGTGAGTTCAAGCCCTATGTTGGGCGTAGAGCTTACTTAAAGATTAAAAAAAAGAAAGAAAGAAAGAAAAAGCTCCCTCTGGCTATGGGGCAGCGGGAGCTTGGACAGAGGTGAGCAAGGCTAAAGGTCAAGGACCCATCCGGGGACAGTTGCGGTGGCCAGTGACATGTCAGGAGGTTCGGGCCAATGGTCAGGGGATGAAAAGAACATTCAGGAGGCAGGACCTATGGGGCCTGAGGCCCAGCAGCTCAGGAAGGTGGACGGAGGTTTCTGGACTGGCATGGGGGAGGGTAAGTTTGGGGCACTATGGGCAGGGAAGGCCTGAGAGGCAATGGGGTTGGGCACCTGTAGTTCAGCAGGGGCCAGGCCCAAGGAGGAAAGTGTGGCCGTGGGACAGGGAAGGAGGGACACAGGGCTAGGGCGCGCTGGGGGGCTGCACAGCAGTGCCTGGGAGGCATCACCGCCCACATTAGGTGCCCCAGTTCATTCCTGCCTTGGAGGGGCTAGCTGGACTGCAGGGCCCTGGAAAGGGTCTGGGGAGCCCAAAGCTGCCAGACCACCTGCCTCCCCCCACCCCTAGCTGAGTGTCTGGAGAGGCCCTGAAATGATCTGTTGGAAGCTCATGTATTCCTCTCCTGGGGCATCTGCAATGTGGAGAGAGAGCTTATGGGGTTCTGGAGCAGTGGGAGTAGCAGCAGGGACTGGGGCGACTTCCTGGCCAGAAGCGTTACTGGTGGAATCTAGGCACCTGCTCCAGTGCTTCGATGGCAGGGCGTGTGGGAGGGGCGGAGTAGAGGGGGTTGCGGCAAGAGGAGGTCAGCTCCAGGGTCACCAGGCCTGTTCTAGAAGCCAAGCAGCCAGCTTTGGCACAATCTTCATGTAGGCAACGGGAAGGATGATGACACAGGAACTGGTGTGGTCGGTCCTCTGTGTGGTAAGCCCATGAGGAGTATTCAAGGACAGTCCTGGCGTGGGGAGCCCCAAACCCACGCAGCCAGTGGAGTGGGTGGACCAAGGGGCCACCCAAGCTTGAGAGCAAGTCATCCCTTACCCGGGCATCCCGTCCCCATCTTAAATGGGGGGGGGGATGGCTCGGAGAGGGAAGAACTTTGTCAGAGATCACCTGCCACACAGCTGATGGGGCTTTGGGCTGGAGTTTGAACCTGGGGCTATTTGCTTCTGAAACTCAGCTCTCCCCATGACTGCCTGGGCCAGGAATCAGGCATCTGTTTTTTCCTCTTCCTTGTTGGCCCAGGCTGCCTTGCAGTGAGGGGCAGGGACTGAATCCGGGGTGGGGAGAACTCTGGCTCGATCCCCCTAGAATACTGCTTCCTTTAGACCAGAGATTTTCAAAACCTGGCTCTTGCCATGTGACCCCGGGCAAATCACTCCCTTCTCTGGGCCTGTTTCCTCACCTATAAAATACAGGATCCTCTAGAATCTAGACAGAATCTTGATGGAACAAAGGTTGCAAACTGCTGGCCAAGGATGGCATCCAGCCCATGGAAGAATCTGTTCTGGGTTTTGGCATCATTTGAATTAATTGCCAACAGAAGATCTCTGGCTTCTTGCGACAAATCCACGGCTCTCATCGGATCAGCTTCCGGGCTGGGGGCCCTGCAGTTACTGGATTTGCAGCCTCTGGGGAAGCTGATTCAAAGATCCTCCCCAAGTGCGCCAACATGCCAGCCATGTGAGCCCACCATCTTGGAAGCAGATCCTCTCGCCCCCTGTTGAGCAGAGCTGAGACGCCACCTGCAAGCTGTGTTCTAATTGTACACATGTGAGCCAGTGACAAATCTTGTTGTTTTATACCACGACGTTTTGGAGGGGCTGATTACACACTAAGAGTTCCCTGGAACGAACCTCATGAAGACAGTCTCCCCATTCTACACATGAGAAACTCGGGCAAGGAAGGCGGAACCAGTTCACCCAAGGTCTCCTAGCCGTCCGTGGGACACCCGGCCTTGGAAATCAGCTTCTTAATGTTGTATTTTGATGACCAGCACTTCTTAATTTTAACGAAGTCCAATATAGCGATCTTTTCCTACACTGAATCTGTTTTGTGCAGATAGACTGTTTGGAAACATTTCCCCCCATCTATGACTACATGACCTCTTTGGATGTTGAACAGGGGGCCACGTGCAGCTGCCTGGGAGCTAGGGAGGACGGCATTTAGTTGACCGGCTCCGTTCATGGCTATCTAGCTCTTTCCTAATTTTTCACCACTTTGGACAAAACTGCGCAGGGACACCCTTGCATATCTTGTGTTGTCCCAGTTATTTCCTAAAAGAGATGTGCTTAGACATGCAATAGCCCGGGCAAAGACAGAGCAAAGTTCAAAGCTTCCTATGAACGCAGCCAAATGGCTGGTGGGCACGCTGTGGGAGCCAGTCGGCCTTTTCTGGGGCGGTTGTCACACAGGACGGCAGGATGGTTCCCTTCCCTAAACAGAAGGACATTCTCTTCAGAGTTCAGGGGGCACAGGAGTTGGAAATCAGGTGTGGCTCTCTCTGGAGGCCCTGAGAAAGAAAGTTCCCTCCCCCTCTCTCCGGCCCTGCAATCGTTGGTGTTTCTTGGCTTGTGGTAACATCACTCTGGCCCCTGCCTCCACCTTCCACGGCCTTTCTCTGTGTCTGCATCCTCTCCTCTTCTCGTAAGGACCCCAGCCATTCAATTTAGGGCCCACCTGAAATCCGGGGTGATTGTACCTTAAAATCTTTCAACAATTACATTTGCAAAGACCCATTTCCAAATAAGGTCATAGTCTGAGGTTCCAGATTGAGGGGCAAACCTATCTTTTTAGAGGACATGGTTCAACCAACCCACCATACAGCTGTTCCTTACTGTCTCCTTGGCACAGCCCAGTTGTTGAGGATAAACAGGATATTCCCAGCTCCAGTCCAAGCTGTGGGCACCCGCGGTGGGGGGGGGTCAGGCTAATCTGGGCAGATCTGTCTGACCCCAGTGACACAGGTCTGGCTGACAGCTGTTTGCGTGAGAGGTGGAGCCCCTGGGAGGGGAGCTACCCTTGGGAAGAGGGGCTGGGCCGCTGCGCACAACCCCGTCCTTCCTGAGCACTTTCCAGCATGGTTCAGGCACGGCTCCGGGTGCAAATGGGGTGAGCTGCACCCCGAAACAAAGCTAGCCACTAAGAGAAGAGACAATTCTGAGTCTATCTGAGCCACCCCCGGGTCCTGGACTGCCTGCTAGGGAAGGCCAGCTTTAGGCACTGGGCCATCTTGCTGTAACATGTGTGTGAAAACACTGAGCCCCTGTCAGTGCCTATGACAGCCCTGGTCACTAAGGAGAGTCAGTGTCCCGCCTTCCCCAAGGAGGAGGTCAACCATACTGCGGCTGCCCTAAAGGACATGCCTGACGGGCACCCCCGGGAGAGGCTCCGAGGGTCTCGGTGGGTAGAGCCCAGAGCGTTCCTGATGGAAAAGCTGGAGTTTCTGAGCTCCTCCTGGGTGCCCGCTGCTATTACAACTCAGCCCGCACGGTAAGCCAGTGTGGGCTCAGATGGGGAAACTGAGGTCCTGCACTATTCATCGACGCACCAAAGGTGACAGAGCCAGCGGGTGGGGCCTGGCTTCGGACTCCCGGTTCTAGCGCCTGTGATGGGCCGCAGGGCGGAATCGGGATTCAAACCCGCTGGACAGAAGGGATTCACTAAAGGAGCAGGTCACCAGAGCATAGGAGGGACAGCCTGGGGAAGCTGGGGAGGACCAAGGCCAGGGCTTCTCTCCTGCACATCTTTGTCTCTCTCTTCCAGGGAACCTCATCTCTCCGGTACCATGAGGCACCTTCGCACACGGATGCACCTCCAGCACCCACGCCCGGCTGGTTTGAGGAAAGAAATGCCAGGGAAGGATCCTGATTGGTCCGTTTTGTCGAATGTCCATCTTTGGGAGATGGCACTCTCTGATTGGCTCAATTTAGGTCAGGTGCCTTCGCTTAGCCAATCATTCTAGGGAGGGAAGTGGAGTCAGGCGGGGGTGGAGTCAAGTGGGAGGTGGAGTCAAGCAGGGAGGGGTGGGTTTGGTAACTCCCCCTGGAATCACAGGACAGGAGAGAGGTGCCCACAGGAGGGTCCCCAGGAGAGGGGTCAGTCCAAGTGCCTCTGACCACTGGGCAGTTGAACTGAGCTGCCTGCCACCCCGTTGGGGGGGGGCGGGGCACCCCTGGGTCCTAGAGCTGGAAAAGTCTCCATTCCCGACTTGTGTGTGACCTGAGCGAGGAGAAGATGGGGAAGAGCTCTGAAAACCTGCAAGAGTGTGCGGTTGGATGCAGACCGAGGAGGAAGGGAGCCCCGGGTGCCAGGCGCTTTGCCTTGGTGGAGAGATAGGATCAGAGATGTTAATCTGGGCTCTGTTCTCTCTCTGTTTTCCCCTGTATTTTCCTCCTTCCTTTTCCCTGTTCTCGCTGCCCCTGAGGAAAGGCTAGGCAGGCCTTCTGCTTCCAGCAACCTGTCTGGAGCAGAGACAGGACTCCCAGCACAGACAGAGCTCCTTGGGAACTCGCAGAGGGATAAAGGTTTCCAGCCCTGATCAAAGAGGTGGACTCAGGGCTGGGCAAGTGGCCGGATGCTAAGGGAGGTGTGGAGATCCTGGAGCCAAGAGGCCTGTCCTCCCCCAACCCTCCTCACTCCTGCTAGGCCCATAGGGATGCCGTGTGTGAGTTAGAGACAGGAGCTTCCTTTGGGAGATGGCCCTGCTCTGTCCCACACTGGGATCCAGGGCTTAGTGGGCGCCCACGCCGGGTGTCAAGCTGGGTTTCCACTGCCCCGTCTGCTTGGTTCTTGCACGACAGGCCAAGACGATTCTAACTGCATCTGCTTCCTGAGTGGGCCACACTGCCAGAGCCAGACCCAGGCAGTCTCTCTAGAAAAGTTCCCGGGCCCCAAAGGGTGGAGGAGGCTCTGGGAGCTGCCCAATTTCAGCCAGCCCGTGCTGATTTGTGAAGACGGGCGTCCCGGCAAAAACCTGTGGACCAGCCCCTCCCAGTCCCCCCTGCCCGAAACTCCTGAGACTCTTAGGGCCAAGCTTGTGTTTTCTGCCAGCTTTGTGTTAGACACTGGCACTGCCTTTTAGAAAACAGAAATCAATGTTTCTTGTACCCCCACGTGTGTGGCATGAGGTTCATATCCACTGCACACAGGGACCTCACCTTATCCTCACGTCAACCGATGAGGCAGGAAAGCCTATCTTTGTCTCACAGCTGGGGACCCTAGAAACAGACTCAGAGAGGTCCCGGGGCTGCCCGGAGTCACACAGCCCCATGGCAGTGGCTAATGCCACCCAGTCACTAATGCGATCGGTCAGCCTCTACTTCCGTCCTCTCCCTCTTTCTCCCTTTTGACAATTTTACTGAGTGCCTGTTATGCTCCTCATTCCCTGTGAGGTCCAAGGCCCCATAGCAGGGAACAGGCCAGACGGGGAACAGGCCAAGACTCCCCCGGGGAGTTGCAGCTTCCCCTTGACTAGCCGTGTCGTCAGAAAACTGGCCTCTCTGAGGCTCAGTTTCCTCAGCTGTAAAATGGAGACAATATGGGATGCACCTAAGGGAGTTCTTGAGAGATTCAATCAGATCAGCTATACCGTGGGAGGAGGCTTCTGGGCACCACCTAGCTTGAGCGGGAGTTCCGCTCACCTCCCTGAATGTGGGGCACCTACATAACGTATTTGAAATTATCCTGCCTAGGGCGCCTGGGTGGCTCACTGGGTTAAGCTGCTGCCTTCAGCTCAGGTCATGGTCTCAGGGTTTGGGGATCAAGTCCCGCATCGGGCTCTCTGCTCAGCAGGGAGCCTGCTTCCTCCTCTCTCTCTGCCTGCCTCTCTGCCTCCTTGTGATCTCTCTCTGTCAAATAAATAAATAAAATATTAAAAAGAAAGAAAGAAAGAAGTTATCCTGCCTGGGAGATTTGTCCCCTCTCCCCGTTCATTTATGTAGTCAGTCGTTTATTTGTATCAATATGGACTCATGGCTATTTTTTAAATTTATGTATTTGACAAAGAGAGAGAGAGATCACAAGTAGACAGAAAGGCAGGCAGAGAGAGAGGAAGGGAAGCAGGCTCCCGGCTGAGCAGAGCCCGATGTGGGGCTCAATCCCAGGACCCCGAGACCATGACCTGAGCCGAAGACAGGGAGTCTCAGCAGGGAGTCTGCTTGTCCCTCTCCCTCTGCCCCTCCACCTCACTCATGTTCCCTCTCACTCTCTCTCAAATAAATAAATAAAATCTGTTTTTTTTTTTTTTCTTAAAATGCTGCTATGCACATCTGTGTGCAGATTTTTGTATGTATATGTTTTCATTTCTCTTGGGGATAGACCTAGAGGCGGAATTGCTGGGCCGTGGTGTAGTTCTATGTTTACCTTACTGAGGAACTACCAAACTGTTTTTCAAGGTGGCCACCCCTTCTCCCACTCTGACCACCAACGTTGGAGGGCTCCAATCTCCCCACGTGCTTGCCAGCACTTGTCGCTGCTTGTCTTGTGGGCAGCCAGCCAGTAGCTGGGAGGTGGTATCTTGGTGTGGTTTTGATTTGCATTTGCCTCGTGATTTTTTATTTTTTACAAGATTTTATTTATGTATTTGACAGAGAGAGAGAGAGAGAGACAGCAAGAGGGGGAACATAAGCAGGGGGAGTGGTACAGGAAGAAGCAGGCTTCCTGCTGAGCAGGGACCCCCCAAAACAGGGCTTGATCCCAGGACCCTGGGATCATGACCTGAGCCAAAGGCAGGTACTTCACGACTGAGCCACCCAGGCGCCCCTGCCCAGTGGTTAACGGTGTTGAGCATCTTTTCTTGTGCTTGTTGGCCATTTGTGTCTCTTCTTCAAAGAAATGTCTATTCAGACCCTATGCCCACTCTTAATGGGGTGGTTTGCCTGATTCCTGCTTTGGGGCACCCCTCTCAATGAGGGGCTGGAGGAGTGTGCCTCTCCCATGTCACCCAAAGCCCAGCCTTGACTGAAAGAAAAGAATGGGGGTCCATGAAGTTTCATAATGGGACATCTTGTCCCCAGAGGTGTTTGGTGACCGGGTGCAGGATGAAAATGGGGCTGACTCTGCCTTCGGCTCAGGTCATGATCTCAGGGTCCTGGGATCGAGCCCCGCATGGGGCTCTCTGCTCAGCGGGGAGCCTGCTCCCCCCACCCCGCCTGCCTCTCTGCCTACTTGTGATCTCTCTTTCTCTCTCTCTCTGTCAAATAAATAAATAAAATATAAAAGAAAAGAAAATGGGGCTAAAGCCTAAGGGGCCCTAAGTCTGGGTGGGTGGGTGTCCTGTGTATGAAGGGGAGGGGGCCAGCAGTGGACACCAGCAGAGGGGACTGCCAGGAGTACCTGTTTATGCACAGACCCTGGGGGAAGCAGGGAAGGTTCCATCCCACTCCAGCTATGAAGATGCTCCCAGAGTCCCCACAGCTGACACAAAACAGAGCCAGAACCTGCTCCCGGCCGTGGCACCCCATCTCTCCCTGCTCGCAGGGCGGCTGGAGTGGCCCCGCTTGGCCTCTCTCAAGGCCACCCGACCCCAGCGAGAGCCAGGATGTTCGTCCCCAGACCGGGTTGTGGCTGTTTATCCTTGAGATTGTTAAGTCCTGATGGAATTAAGTGTTATGTAAGCTGTTGAAACTGGAGGGCGAAGCAGAACAAGGGCTGTGGTTTCCGTGAGAATAAACTTGAACCCCACAGGAGAGTGTGACATAAGCCAGTGGCTTAAAAAAAGGATGTGAAGGAGCGGGCTGCTGCATTCAGGAAGGAAATCTGTGTGCACGTGGCTCGTGGGGTCCCTGGGGGGTCGCATTCTGCTTTGGGGGGGCCACACCTGGAAGTTGCAGGTGCTGCCTGGCGGGCATGGGTCAGCAGGAAGCACAGTCCCATCTCCAGCAGCCGCCCCAGGTTCCAGAAGGGTCCAGGTCCTTGGGAGGGGATGTCCGCTGGCTTGCACTTGCTCAAGCGAATCATCGAAGGCGCGTGGGCCCCTTGTTACTCGCGGCGTTCTAATTCAGAGAACTTCCTCAGTCACTGACCGTCCACGGTCCTGCTTGTGGAGGTCACGGGAGCTCGGCTATGTGACGGCGTCCCGGGCTCCAGGTCTGGTGTGGGGAGACGGAGCCCCTACGTGGAGAGGAGGAAAGCTCGTCTTGGGAGGTTCCCAAGAAGTTGGCCTCTAGGATTCAGGAGGATTCGGATTTTTTTTTTTTTAAGATTTTATTTATTTACTTGACAGAGAGAGATCACAAATAGGCAGAGGGGCAGGCAGAGAGAGAGGGAGGGAAGCAGGCTCCCTGCTAAGCAGAGAGCCCGATGCAGGGCTCGATCCCATCATGACCTGAGCCATGAAGGCAGAGGCTTTAACCCACTGAGCCACCCAGCGCCCCAGGAGGATTCAGATTCTTGACACAGTTGGAGGCAGGCAAAGGAAAGGGCACAGGTTCCAGGCTCGGATGGAGTTGGGTTCAAGGCCCAGACCACCTACCCACCCGCCGGCTCTACAACCTCAGGCGCGTTCCTTGGCTGGAATCTGTTGCTGCACCTGCGGTGTAGACATGATGATGCACCCTGCAGCCTGTCTGTGGGGCCCCACTCCCTCCTCCGTAAGGGAGCACCTCGCAGGGTTAAGGAGCACGTGGACCAGTGGTGAGGGCTCAGGGGAGAGAGAGCTGGGCCAGACGCCTGACACTCAAGGACTTTGCCACCCTGGCTGGCTCTCAAGGACCACACTGTCAGCCGAGGCATGATTTCCTGGCCCCAGCGAAGGAGCCCAGGCTCCAGGAAGCAAGGCGTGAGCATGGGGGGGCGGGGATGGCGGGGAGTGGCAGAGTCCCCATCCAGTCAAGGGCCTTTCTGTGTCGTGATCACTTCCCCTCTTGGGACCTGTGTCTCCTCAGCCGGGCAAAGGAGACGATACCCCCGGCTAAGGGCAGTGATTGGGAGGGCCAGAGGAGTGCCTTCTCCATTCCCTGAACTCGATGCTTTCCAGAGCATTCCGAGAGGTCTGTTTGATCTGAGCCCCATCTTCTGTCATACCCTTGAATTGATTCACTGTTTTCCTTTTAAAAAGACTCTGTCATCCCAAGCAGACAATAAGTATCATTTATCAGAAATAGTCAGTAACCATGAAGATAAGCACAATGGAAATAATGTGATTAAGTTCTAGCTGGATAGTGTTGCCCCGAGGCCTGCAGTGGGACCGGGGTTCCTGGTCTTCCCTGGAAAGGGTGCTCCCCCAGGAAAGGCCATCCTCCTAATCAGAAGGCTGGGAAGAGACTTGAAAAGGCAGGAACTTTCTCTCCGTGGGAGTCCCGTTTGGTTCATTGCCCTGTTCACATAGCATTAAACGGCCCCAGGCCCCCGCCAACCCCAGTGGGACGCGTGTGCACTTAGGGGAGTGGCAAAGGACCTCCTTGGTGAACCCACAACTGCCTTGCACACAGTAGTGTCGGGCTTGTGGCCGAAGGCCCCCCACACCCCACAGCGGCTCCCCTGGGCTGGCCAGACCACAGGGATAGCCCTCTGTGTGAATTAGGACCTGGCTTCTCTGGGTTCTTGGTCAGCTTTTTTGGAGTCTGGTTAGCAGAAAGCCAAATCCCACAGTCCACTTCCAGCCCCCCCGGGAATGGCAGGGGCAGAGGACCCAACCACAGGTCCTCTGGGGTCCCATCCCTCAGAGGCCCTGTCCGGTCTGGACCACACCACGACCCACGAGGAGACCTTGTGCCATTCATGCACTCAGCACACTGTACGGGGGCCTCCATGGGCTGCGCTCAAGGAGCTGAAGGTCTGGGGGTCTTGGGTCCAGAAACAGGGGGTTACAGAGTCAGAGATGGGGGGAGCACCAGGGAGGAGGGAAGGCCGAGAATCTCCCGTGATCCCCTGAGTGAGGGTGAGCCCCCAGCCCCCTCGCCCTGTCTGGGCCCTAGTTTTAGAGCAAAGAAGGAAAAGGAGGAATTCTGGAAATGGAAGAGGTGCAGGAACACGGCCAAGGGCCCAGCTGGCCAGGTGGGAGGCCCGCGAGGTGGGAGAGCCACAATGCCCAGGTCCAGAAATGCCACCTTGATTAGCACAGGTGTGGCCTCGCACACTCGGGACGGGGGTGAGCCAAAGATGACACCTGGAGGTCTGTCCAGGCTTGTGGGTGGGTGGGGAGGAGCTGCAGGCGGGCAGGCAGCGCGAGGGAATCCTGGGGCCCCCAGGGAGACGTCCTGGGCAGCTGGGGAAGGGATCTGGGCGAAGCTCAGGTCCCAGCTTTGTTGTCCAGCGCCCCCTGGTGGACAATTTGAGAGTGGCCGGCAACACGGGAGAAGGAGCGAGGAGACTGGAGTTGTCCTTCCTTCCCAGATGGGCACAAGTCGCCACAAGAAGCAGCGTCCTGGAGCAGACCCATCTGAATCTAGCCCCCACCGCTCCCTTGCTCTGGGACCTCAGGCCAGGCCTGAATTCTCAGTTTTATCGTATGTAAAATGGAGTTCGGTCCCAGGAGACCCAGGCTACTTGGAGGTTCCTCCCCACCCCCACACCACTTGTTTGCTCTGCGAGGCCAGCTGGTAGCAGGGTCACTCTGCTGGTTTCAGGAAATCTGCAGGACGCTGAAATACGGACGCTGCGGTCGGCTTGACCTGTCACCGCCCCCCCCCCTCCGCGCCCCAGCAACCCTGGGTAAGCTGCTTTCCCTCCCTCAGCCTCAATTTCCTCATCTGTAAAATGGGATGAAGGGTCTGTAAAGCACTCAGCACTGAGAAGACGCTGTCTTCTTCCAGCTAGGATGACTCTGAGGATTTAATTACAGTAAGCTAATGTTTTTAAAAAGATTTTTTTTTTAATTTATTTGAGAGAGAGAGCAACGCTAGTGAGAGAGAACATGCATGGTTGGGGGAGAGGGAGAAGCAGGCCCCCGGCTGAGCAAGGAGCCCAATGTGGCATTTGATCCCAGGGTCCTGGGATCATGACCCGAGCCACCCAGGCGTCCCAAGGTGCCTGCTTTAAACCCACCTTGGCCAAGCCGTGCCTCCGCCAGGAGGCAGCCACATTCTCTTTCCTCTTTTATCAGGACTGGTGGAAAACCCTTTTTCTTCTACCTTCTGTGACCCTGCTCCATACCCCTACTCAGCCTAGGCCTGTCTCCCATGGGTGGAACCTGGGTTCACGGGTGAGACGTGGGCGGCTGCTGACCCAGGCCTGCAGCTCCTGCAGGAGATCGCGGATGTGGAGACCACAGAGGCTACACAGACCAGGGAGCCAGGGTGCAGACCAGGTGCAGGGTGGTGTCCCAGGAGCTACAAGGTCACAAGGATTCAGAACAGGCAGCAGTGAGGGACAGGGATAAAGGGCACGGGCTCAAAGAGGAGACATCAGCTCTGCCACTTGCTCACTCTGTGACCCTGGACAAGCGACTTGCCCTCTCTGAGCCTTGTTTGCTGAATTGTAGAGAATCCTGTCTTTCACCAAATGAACTGACTGTAGGAGAAACCCCAAACGAGCATCTCCATAGATGCCGAGGAGGTCCGACATCATAAAATCCAATATCCATTCCGAAATTTAGAGAAATACTTTATTAAAATAGGAATGGGTTTTATGCTTCAACATGATAAAATATGTATAAATACATGACACCAAAAGCCAGCATTCTATTCTCTAGTGAAACACGAGATGCGTTCCCATTAACTTCTGGAACAAGGCAAGGACTTCCTGTCACTGCACTTTACCGCTGCTCTGGGAGGGGGCGGGTAAGCCATGCAATTAGACAGGACACATAAATAAGAGGGATAGCTGTTAGAAATGCAGAGGCCAACTTCCACTATTTTTAGATTATTACTTGGAAAAGTTAAGAGAGTCCATTGAAAAAATTACTCTTTAAAAACCAAGAGCAACGGGTCTGTGTGATACCATAATGGTGGATATACATGATTATGCATTTTGTCCAAACCCATAGAATGTTCGACCCCCAGAGGGAACCCTGATGGACTCTGGGTGACAATGACATATCAATGCAGGCTCATCAATTGTAAAGAATGTCCCACTCTGGTGGGGAAAGTTGATGATGAGGAGTCTGTGTATGTTGGGGGGATGGCAATGTTTGGGAAATCTCTGTATCTCCTGTTCAATTTTTCTGTGAACCTAAAACTACTCCAAAAAATACAGGCTATTAAAAAAATCAATGGCCTATATATAGCCTATATATAGATATAGATATATAGTAATTGGTGAAGATATGTATCTGTAGAAAAGACCTGATTCACAATAGCATTTACAAAAAAAAAAACAAAACAGTAAAATACCAGAAAATAAATGTAGCAAGGATTGTGTTAATTTCTATGTGAAGAAAAGGGGCGGAAAGGGAAGATCTGAATCAAAAGACAAGCTTTATTCTTGGAAAAGCCCAACATCTTTTTTTTTTTTTTTTTAAGAGTCATCCATTTACTGGATGTAAAGATACATCCATTTACAGGAGGAACACAGGAATAGGGAGAGAATCTCAAGCAGACTCCATGCTGAGCACCGAGCCCGATGTGAGGCTTGATCCCATGACCCTGAGATCATGCCCTGAGCCGGTCTCGAGTGACGCTTAACTGACTGTGCCACCCAGGCACGCCGAGAAACCCAGCATCATTAAAACGTCTTTTTTTTTCCTAAATTACTTATGCATCTAATGAAATCCAAACAGGATATTTTAAAAATTAATTAAATGATTCCTCTAGAAGAGTAAATGTGTGAAAATAGCTAGAAAAATTCTGTAAAGGAGGCGTAATGAGGAAGGACTGACTCCATTAGCTATTAAAAGATGGAATACTTGTTATTATAATTATCTAAGTTAATTGAGCACTTAATATGCTTCTGGCTCTGTTCCAAGGGCTTTGTAAAGACCAAAGCATTTGATCTTCATTCCAACACTTGAGGTCATAGGTATTAGGGCTTTAGGAGCTCAATACATGTACCCTTTTCCCCATGCCCAAGACCAAGCCCACTGAGAGAAAGACAGGGAAGTCAGGACACATCCTTCTTGCTTATAGAAGCTGGATCAGGGGGTGAGGCAGAGGCGGTGGCAACAATGAGTTTGTTTGTATTTTAATTTAATTTAATTTTTTTAAAGTAAGTTCTATCCCAGTGTGGGGCTTGAACTCATAGCCCCCAGACGGAGGGTCACATGCTCCACCAAGAGCCAGCCAGGTGCCCCAACAATGAGCTTCTTAAAGCAGAATGCCATCAAGAGATTGAAAAGAGGGCGCCTGGGTGGCTCAGTGGGTTAAGCTGCTGCCTTCGGCTCAGGTCATGATCTCAGGGTCCTGGGATCGAGTCCCACATCGGGCTCTCTGCTCAGCAGGGAGCCTGCTTCCTCCTCTCTCTCTCTGCCTGCCTCTCTGCCTACTTGTGATCTCTCTCTGTCAAATAAATAAATAAAATCTTTAAAAAAAAAAAAAAAGCATCAGAAAAGATGGCCAAGATCATACGTATTAGTCAACTGCAAATTAAAACAACAATGAGATACCACACACAACTATTAAAATCGAAATGGCCCAGATCCAACACGCTCAAATAAATGAGCTCAGGTGCCGGTGAACACGTACGTACAGCAAGAGAAACTCGCTCAGGGCTCGTGGAAATGCACGATGGCACAGCCCACTTTGGGAGACATGTGGGTAGTTTCTTACAAAGCAAAACACAGCCTCATCATTTGATCCGGCACCCACGGGCCTTGGCATTCACCCGACTGACTCGAAAACTTAGTGTCCGCACAAAAACCTGCACATCAATGTTTGTAGCAGATTTATTCCTAATTGCCCCAAACTGAAAGCAACTGAGACGTCCTTCAGGAGGTAAAGAGACATTGCAATGCATCGCCACACAGTGGAATAGTATTCTGTGCTAAAGAAATTTTTTTGCTATTAAGCCATGGGAAGGCATGGACTAACTTTATTTTTTTTTTTAAGATTTTATTTATTTATTTGTCAGAGAGAGAGGGAGAGAGAGTGAGCACAGGCGGACAGAGAGGCAGGCAGAGGCAGAGGGAGAAGGAGGCTCCCTGCCGAGCAAGGAGCCCGATGCGGGACTCGATTCCAGGACGCCGGGATCATGACCTGAGCGGAAGGCAGCTGCTTAACCAACTGAGCCACCCAGGCGTCCCATGGACTAACTTTAAATGCATATTGCTTAGTCAGAGGCCAGTCTGAGAAGGCTACACAGCTATGATGCCAACTACAGGGGATTCTGGCAAAGGCAAAACTGGAGAGACACCACAGAGCACAGTGGTTGCCCAGGGTCTGGGGGAGTGGGAAGGAGGATGAGCAGGTGGAGTGCGGGGCGCGGGGGGGGGTCTTTAGGGCGGTGAGACTGGAATCCACAGTGTCATACGTGGACAGTACATCTCCACACTGTAATTGTGAACACACCACATCATGCATTTTTCCAAACCCACAAAACTGTGCACCACAAACAGCAGACCCTAACGTGAATTACGAACGTAAAGTTAATAGCGCTGTACTGGTATCAGTTCTACTAATAGTCACTAAAAGTTCTAAGAGGGGAACCGTGGGCAAGGAAGGCGGGTATATGGGAACTCTGTACGGTCTACTCAATTTTCTGTAAATCTAAGGCTGCTCCAAAAAATAAAGCTTATTAATTAAAAAAGAAAGAGAAGGGGTGCCCCGGTGGCTGAGTGGGTTAAGCCTCTGCCTTGGGCTCAGGTCATGAGCTCAGGGTCCTGGGACAGAGTCCTCCATCAGGCTCTTTGCTCTGTGGTGAACCTGCTTCTCCCTCTCCCTCTGCCCCCTTCCCCTCCTTGTGCTCTCTCTTTGTCAAATAAATAAAGAAAATCTTAAAAAAAAGAAAGAAAGAAAGAAAGAAAGAAAGAAAGAAAGAAAGAAAGAAAGAAAGAAAAGGAAAGGAAAACCAACCCAGAGAGGGACAGACTTTTCCCCATCCAGCACATCCGCTGGGAATGCTGTTAGCACCGACCCTCCCCACGACAGAGGAGTGGGAGGAGCCTCTCTGGGGACCCGGGGGCGGGGGCGGGGGCGGGGATGGGTACTGACGGAGTACCTAGGTCCTCTCCCCAAATCACCGATCCCATCCCGTGGGCCTCGCTCCTTCTCCCGAGCCAGCGATCTAAGTGTTGGGGGAAATCCCTTCCGGAGGAGGAGGCTCAGGACGTGCTACCCCACACTCTGCGGCTTGGGCGCATTGGTTATTTTGAGTTGAAGGCACGTGAGAAGCTGCGGTGGCATCCAGGGTTCTCCACCCTCCCCGTTTCTACCTAAAAGCTGGTCATCACGTTTCCCAAGAGGAAGGTGCTCTCCCTGCGCCAAGAAGAGAACATTCTTATGGGGGGGGGTGTCGGGGGTCGGGGTCGGGGGAAGGGCGCCCATGCCAAATCCGAGGTGTAGGAACAAACCTGCTGAAACAAGCCATCTCTTCCCAGAGTTTCCCTGTAAACTCCCCAGTCCCTGTCCCACGACTTCCTGCCCCAGCCAAAACCCTTCCTTTGGTCATGTCCCTACAAGTTACCTCATTATTAGATTTTTTTTTTTAATGTATTTATCTGAGAGAGAGCCCCACATGGGGTTCCCTGCTCAGACTCCCTGCTGAGCAGGGACCACCCCCCCTCCCCCAGGTGGGGCTGGATCCCAGTGATGAAGTTCTAGAACCTAGGTGAGGTTCGGTGGGCTGAGGTCCGGAGCCGATGACCAAGAAAGAATTCTTGAGACCTCTTTGGTGCAAAATGGTGGTTTATTAAAGCACGGGGACAGGACCCGTGGGCAGGAAGAGCTGCTGCCCAGGGATGTGAGGGGGTGGCAGGTTCTGTACCCTGTGGTTGGGGGAAGGTGAGGGGAAGGGAGGTTTCAACGGAGTTTTCATATGCTAAAGAGGGCCTACAAGGTGCCAGGATGTCAGAGGACTACCTGAGGCCTTGCCCTTGCCCTTGTGGCTTGATCAATGTTGTCTTTAGACCAGCTATTAACATTAAGATAGTTGGGAGACTTTTTGGTGGGGTGTCACAATCCTGCTATCAATCGCCTTTGTTAGTGAGATTTAGGACATTTGTAAGCCAAGGGAGACGCCTGTCTAGCAGGATTGTGAGCTCTGCCAGTTAACTGTTTGCTTACTGTTCAGGGCAATCAGGGCTGCCTGAGAGATGCTACACATATGACAGAGGGGGAGCGGATGGAGAGGGGGGTGCAAGGTGCCAGCTTTTGTTTTGTCTTCAGCCAGCCCCGTGCTCCCTCATCACCAGGACTCTGGGACCATGACCTGAGTCTAAGGCAGATGCTTCAGGACTGAGCCACCCAGGTACCTGGTACCTCATTCTTTATGCAAAAAGATATATAAGCTTCTGGACCCAGTGGCTTCTCTGGGTCATTTTTCTCCTGAAGATTCCTATGTACACATAGAAACAGGCCACAAACCAGTATGCTTCTCTCTTGTTAACCTGTCTGGTGTCAGCTAATTCTCAGGCCAGCCCCAGAACCACGAGAGTACTCAAGGTAGGTAGCAAGTTTCCCCTATGCAACCCACAGAAAATCCTATTATTGTTTCCATATGGGGAAAACTGGGTCTGTCCAATGCAGAATAGACATCAATGGAACATTCGAGTCGGGTACAAAGGTTGCATGCAAATTAGGAAGGGAGAGATGAATTACTCAGTAAGTGGAGTGGGGAGAGTCTGCGGAGACCTCCCCCTCCCCCCAGCCTGTCACTGGACCTAAAATTGCAGCATCACAGTCACTCACGCTATGGCCACACCAGACTTCAACAACCTCGCTCTCCCCGCAGTGCGTGCTTATCCCAGCTGCGCACATGTGAGTGCGTGCTTGCCGGCGTGCAATGGGCCGAGTGTGCGCCCGGCACGTGCGTGCGTGCCCACGGTGTGCGCGTGCCATCCGGTGGGGGGGCGGGGGGATCCGGGACGGAAAGATCGGCTTGGTGGTGGATTCAGTACCTGCCGGATGTGGGCTCCCCGCCCCCCACCTCTCCGTCCCTTTGCCCCGGGTGTTCCCGGAGGAGGTGCGCACTCTTCACAGACTCCCCACCGATCCTCCCGGCCCGCGAGGAATCTGGGGAGCGGTGGGGGGAGGGCAGAGCAGGGGACACCCCGGCTAGCGGTTTGGGGAGGCCGCCCCGCCTGAGGTCGGCTGTGGGGTGGAGGGCGTAGAGCCGTGGTGCGCACCTGCTGGCAGACCCCGGCCACCAGGGGACGCCCCGGGCCAGGAAAAGGCTGGGGGCGCCGTTTTGCCCGCCTGCGGTCTCTGCCACCCCAAAGAGCCACCCGGCGGGGGTGGGCGTGCGTGTCTGCGGGTCGGTGCGCGCATCTCCACTGCATGTCCGTGAATCTCCGCTGTGTGCGTGTGCGCGTGTCCACCGCGCCAGGAGATGTTCCTGGTCATTCGACGTCTGTTCCCCCCACAGAATCCTCGACGGAGAGGAGAGGCCGCCGCCGCCCCAGGGCGGTGCAGGACCCTCGCGCTGTGGGGCGCCAGGGAAGCCGGAGGACGAAGCAGAAACTCTGCGCAAGGGAGGGGTGGACGGCCCGGAGAGGCTGCCCGAGACGGCGGGGAGGACGAGCAGGGGCTCAGAGGTTGGACAGGGCGCGGCTCCAGCAAAGGCCGCGAGGTGGAGAGCTGGCGGGGCTGGGGAGACCGGCCAGGGCCCCGGTGAGGGGCTGGGGTCGCCCTGCGGAGAGCTGCGCCCCCAGCCCCGCGCTCCGGACCAGGGCGCCCTCAGACTCCCCGGGAGGCCGCGCAGCCTGGAGGCGGCAACCGCCGGTCTCCATCGCTCCCCACAAATTCCTTTCCCTCCCGCCCCAGCCCCTCCCCAGGCCATCTCCGCCCGCGGCTTACCCCCCGCTGCACTCAGCACCTAGTTCTCCCGCGCCCCAGGGCTTCGGCCTGGGTGGGACGAAGCGCTAGAACGAAGGCCAACGGGCATCTGCGTGGCCGCGGGCTCAGGGCCCATCCCTTAGACTTCCCCACAGGACGGGTTCAAGGAGGTCCTGCGCTCAGTGCTGAGGACAGAGCCTGGCACAAAGAAGATGCTTAATAAATGCTCGTCCTTTGTAATAGCTGTCTCCCCGCCGACCTCCCACAGGTGCCAGTTAACTTCTCCAATTTCACATTCTGGAAAGTTCTGTCCCTTTCCACCTATCTCCTTCCAAAACAGACTCTGCTTCTTCCCCGGGCACACCCCATCTCCTTCCGTCTGATAGGGCACTGGTGCTGAGCCCAGTTGGAGAGCGGGGAGGGGTGTTCCTGCGCCAGCATTTCCCAGGGGATTCCTGCTCAGCCTGCGCTGGGCGGATTCAGCCGGAGACTGAGAAGACTGCGGGACCAACCGGGCAGTGGTGAGGCGGGCCGCCGGGACCCTCTGTGAAATCCTGCAGAATTCCAAAGAGGGGGGATGTTACTGAATGCAGAGGCGGGCCCCTGACCTGACTTTGCCACCGATTTTGACCTTGAGCCCATTACTTAATTCCCTGAGCCTCAGTTTCCTAGTCTATAAAGTGAGAATAATTATACCCATTTGGTCTCTGGCAAACTTTTTAATGCCCCCGAGCTTCAATTTTCTCATCTGTAAAATGGAACTAATTATAGCCTTTCCTGTCTGCTTTACAGTTTTGCAATTAAATCCATCCACCCATTCATCAAACAATAAGGGAAGGAGGCTGCTTGTTAGATGCTCTCTGCGGCACTGTGCGCACACCTCCCATTCCTCCCAACCGGTCCCGAGGTAGACAGGTTGAATTACCACCATTCTACAGATGAGGAAACAGGCCACTGGCTCCCTCCCCGGCATCAGGCCACTGAGTGTGATCTGAACAGGGCACTCCCACCTGGCAGGCCCCTCTCTGGAGCAGCAGAGGCTGCTCTATGGTAGCCCACGATAAACAGTGGTTGAGTGGACACTGCGGAAGTCCCCTTCGGACAGAGGGTCTGGCACGCCTAAGTCAGTCTGGGGCCCGGGGTCCACACCGCAGCCTGCTCACTGACACGGATGAACACTGCAGGTTTCTGCACTGTAACAAGCAAAGGATGGGATTTGCCACGTAGTTTCATCCCCGACTGAGATCTGGGATTGTATGGGTCCCGTGGGTAGTACGGGGCAGGGTCTTTGGGAGATAGCTCAGGACCTCCTGATGTGGTTGAAGGAGCATGAGTTCTATCCTCAGAGAGATAGTTCACATCTTCTCTGTGTGAGGCCTCAGTAGTCTCATCTCTAAAATGGGAATCTCGGGGTGCCTGGGTGGCTCAGTTGGTTAAGCATCTGCCTTCAGCTCAGGTCATGATCTCAGAGTCCTGGGATTGAGCCGGGCATGGGACTCCCTGCTTGGCAGGGAACCTGCTTCTCCCCCTTCTGCTCCCCATGCTTGTGCTCTCTTGCTCTCTCTCTGTGGCAACTAAATAAATAAATTTTAAAAAAATGAGAATCTTTGTTACAACGTAGTAAGTGGGTTCTGTGAATTAAACAAGAAAACTGGGCAAGGAATCCTACAAAGTGAGCAGGAACCATGGTGCAGTCCAGTTTCTCGGGGGAACCATGCTGTGGCTGTTGAGGTAGGACCAGGAAAAAATTAACTTGCCTGGAAAATACCTTCTTAGTAGCTTCCCTTCTTCGCAGCTTCCCGGGGAACCCACGCTGCTTGGCACGGGGTCACTTGATTTGCTTAATGAAGCTCTTCGTGGAGACAGATTGTTTGCAGGTAAAGAACTTGTCAAATCTGGTGCAGGACGGTGGCAGGACAGAGGCCCTGAACTGCATTTGTTCAAAGATTAATTCAGATAAGCACCGTTCCAAGGTTTGTCCTGGGCACAAAGAGAGCCAAGGTTTTGTTCTGTCTTGTTTCTTTAACTTTCTTTCTGAGATTAATTTTATAACAAAAGAAGTCAACACTGTGGCTTAAAAAAAAAAAATGAAATTACATAATAGCTTAAATGTTTGAAACTAACAAGCCCTGCCTCTGGTGAATTTCCTCTTCATTCTGCTCAAAACCCAAACAGATGCTTTTTTAGGTCCTAGGTCCTCTCCTATTTCAAGACAGGCAGCTAAAAGAAGACAGCTGGCATTTCCAACATTCTGCCTGGACAGCCTGCAGCTGGAGCCGCACCTTCCTTACCCACCTTTTCTAGGTTCTCCATCACCCCATGCAACAACTGGTCTAAGTGTTGTGGCATAAAAACTAAAATTAAAGCCAATATTGGGTACCGAGTTAACTTCCCGTGAAAGCAGAAGACCCTCAAATAGCCTAATGGCAAGTTCCCCTACCCCCAACTCTGCTCCCGTGGATGCATAAGGCCCCAGCTAGGGGCACCTGATTGCTCAGTCAGTTAAGCGTTTGCCTTTGGCTCAGGTCGTGATCCCAGGGTTCTGGGATTGAACCCTGTGTGGGGCTCCCTACTCATCGGGGAGATTGCTTCTCCCTCTGTACCTCCCCCCAGCCCTGCTCATATATGTGCTCTCTCTCTCTCTGAAATAAATTATTAAAAAAAAAAAAAGAAAAAAGAAGAAAAGGAAATCACAGCATTTCTTGAGCTTTTCCTATGTGCCTAGTACTGTGGCGGGTACCCCCGTGTGCAATGCCACAACAATCTTATGAGGCAGGAACCATTATAATCCCATTTTACAGATAGGAAATTGAATCGCAAGAAGGTAAGTAATTTGCCTAAAGCCGTGTGGCTTACAGGAAGAGGGTCCAGAGTCAACACCTGAGCAATCAAACCAGAGTCAAACTCCAGAGCTCAGCCTTAGAACCAGCAGCAAAGTCCAAAAACCATTATATTTTTATCCCGGGACATGGATTTGGCATTAACAATAAAGTGGAACTGTGCCCAAGATGTTAGCAAGTTCCAAATAAAACAAACTTCGACATTCTTCATGCTTTAGCATGGCGCATTCTGGAAAACTGTGCCATAGAATGGTTTGTATTTTCCCACAGGAACCCTCTGTGGCAGAAATGGCCAGTTTCTCCCAAATAACTATTCTTCTGTCTTAAATAGCAATAGACTTTTTAGTTGGGCACCTGGCACCCCACCTAACGACTGTTTTCTCCAGCTCCCTTTGCAACTACGGACAGTGAGGTCTAGCCAGTAGGATAAGAGCAGAAGGGATGGCCACCATCCCTGGGTTGAGTCTGCTGGTGGAGTGTGGGTGCAATGGCAGGAGCTGGAGCAGTTGCTTTGGACCATGAGATGAAAGCTGAGTGTGGAGGGACAGGGACAGAGCAGGTAGAAGGAGCCTGGGGGTTTGGATGACTTTGAGGGACAGCTAAATCCTCGAGCCCTTTGGCTTCTCGCCTGAGAGAGAAATAAAATTCTACCTTCTTTAAGCCATTGTTAATTTTAGTGTTCGTTTCTGCATTTGGAATTGTATCGTAACTCACCGGCTGTCTTCAGATGGAAAGGTGAGTATTTGTGTGGGTTTGAAGCAGCTGGCCTGTGGTCCGTGGTCCCTTAGGGTCCTGAAATTCTGTGACTTTGTGACGGGAGAGTGTTGGTTGGGTTGAGGACTTCCAGTAGTTTCTAGGCTCTGGACGGGATGCTGATCTTTTCCTTTTTTTCATCATGTGGATGATTTTCCTTCAATCTTACTTTGGCCTTCTGCAATTTGAATGAGGAGTTGGACTACATTGAAAGCCCAGTGGAAAGTAAGAAGCTGTTTGAGATGAATTTTCCTTTTGGTCTCTTTGGGAAGCTGGGACAGTTTATGATCATTTTCCAATAGTCAGAAATCATTTTGTGAAGTGCTGTGTGTGTGTGTGTGCTCTTTGCTCTACAAAACATCATGGAGTCATTTGGGGTTTTGTGTGTGTGCGTGTGTGTGTGTTTCCTTTTACTTTGATTAAAAACAAAAACAAAAGCTTTGTTTCCCCATCAGGGCTAGGATGTGGAGTTTCCTGGTGAAAAGATATTCAGTTGATTGAGCCTCTTGGGGCATGTGAGGACTTCCCTGGGACAGGGATCAGGATGGGGAGACTCAGGAGTTGGGGGAGACAAAAACAGAACTGAGAGGAAGGAAGCATTGCCAGGCAGGAGGGTCTGGAGCCCCAGCCATGGCAAGGCTCAGGGAGAACCCAGAAGGAGGCGAGGGTGACAGGGCGGCTTTGGCAAGGACGCAGGTCTCAGAGCACGGAGCCCCGTAGCTGGTTCCAGGGGGACGGCCCCATGCCCGGGGCCCCTCTCAGATGGGGTGTCCCTATCCAAGGGGCTATGCCTGACATGTCTTGCCAGAGGAGTCAGGAGTCAGACTGGCCAAACATGGAAACAGAAAATTGATTAAAGGCCAACAACCAAATGACATTGACCCACATGGCATATCTTGAGTTGGACGATGCTTGGAGATCTTGCAAAGTGGAGTCAAAATCACCCCTTCTTTAGGAGTCCCTGGGAGGCTCAGTCGATTGAGTATCTGACTCTTGATCTCAGCTTTGGTCTCAGTCTTGGTGTTATGAGTTCAGGCCCTGTGCCAGGGGCCTGAAAAGAAAAGCCCTTTCTGCCAAGGGTGAGTGTGAGGATAACGAAGTTGAGAACAAGGACTCGGAAAATGTGAGTGGCCACTGCCCTCATCGTCATGATTTTCCCTCTTAAATAGTTGCTCGCCGGAGCCAGCAGTGGTCTTTCGTGACTAAGAGAGTCTGTCGTTAAAAAAGTTTCGTGCTGCTATTAAAACAGTGGGTGGCGAAGTAAGAAAGACACTGCAGTTTCGCTGTGATTTGAACAATTTTAGGTTTGGGGTTTCTGTCTCTTAAGCACAGTCAGCATTGACACACGTCTGTTGGGTGGGGTTCAAGTTCAAGGCTTTGCCATAGGGCTTCCTGATCTTCCCGTCTCCTGTTGGTTATCGCTGCAAAAAATTAACTGCGATAAAACACGCACAAGTCTTACCCTCTCACACTCTGGGTAAGTGTCACATTCAGTTGTGCCAGGCATACTCACACAGTTTCGGCTCATTATCATTTAAATTTTATTTGAATACCATCTTGCCCCATCTTGGGGCTATGAGTTCATCCCTGTTGTTTCCCCAGGCTCTGAGGTTCCAGGAAGATGCCCTCTTCCCCAGTCTCTTAGCTTAGAAGGGGATCCCACCTGAGTCTTCTGCCTTGGAGGGGGAATCCCACCTCGGTTGGGCCGTTAGATCAAGCTGGAGTCAAACCTGCCTCTTGCCTGCCTCAGCCCTGCTCTGCTATCCTGGAGAGCAAGGCTGCGTGGACTCCATCCACAACCGGGATGGGGGCGGGGGGGGGGGTGGGGGGGACGCTCCAAGGGCGGGGTAGGTCTTCATGAAGCCATTGCCTCTGAGATGCCCTGCCACCCAGAAACAGCTGGTCCAGCAGAATGGGGCAGGCCCGCTGAAGAGCCAAGTTCTGTCTGCCTGTGGGAGGCAATGCTTAGAAGTTAGGGACCTGTCTCGGTGGATACAGCGTATGCGCTGACCCCCAGGCCGACATGTGCCATAATCATGACCAGACATCACGACCACACCCAATCATCGCTCATGGAATTTTTGTTTCCCATCCCCGAACCCTGGAATGGGGAATTTTTTCCACGGTGGTGGGGGTGGGGCAGAACAGTGTTTCCACTGACTCTGGAAGGGCAGACTGCCAAGTCGGGCTCCCTACCCTCTGAACCCTCCCCAAAAAAGTATGTATTACCTATTTAAAACAACAACATTATTGAGATGCTGTAACATTTGCCCAGTGGTTTTGTTTTAGCATACGCACAGAGCTGGGCGTCCCTCACCCTTTTTCCAACATTTTTGTCATTCCAGAAAGAAACTGTACCCTATGAGCAGTCCTTTCCCCTCAACCTGCTTCTCCCCTGCCCCCCAGGCCCTGGCAGCCTCTCATCTATTTTCTGTTTCCATGGGTTTGCCTATCCTGGACATTTCCTATCAATGGAATCAGGAGGTATGTGTCTGGCTTCTTTTAGGGAGCGTGTTTGCCAGGCTCTTGGGCACTACAGGATGTGCCTGGTTCCTGAGAAAGAAGCCATAGTATGGATAAAAGCAGCCATGAAGGGGGCACCTGGGTGGCTCAGTGGGTTAGGCCTCTGCCTTTGGTTCTGGTCATGATCTCAGGGTCCTGGGATAGAATCCCACATCGGGCTCTCTGCCTGGCAGGGAGCCTGCTTCCCCCTCTCTCTCTGCCTGCCTCTCTGCCTACTTGTGATCTCTCTGTCTGTCAAATAAATAAATAAACTTAGAAAAAAAAAAAAAAGCAATCATTAGTTAATGGACATTTGGGTCGTCCCCCCCTTTCGGCTGTGATGAACAGATGCGCTCTGATTGTTCACGTTCACGGTTTTGTCCGAAGGCAACTTCTGGGTCACGTGATAACTCCGTGTTTAACTTTTGGAGGAACTTTCTAGCTGTTTTCTGAAGCGGCTGCACCATCTTAGATGCCCCCAGTGATGTCCAATTTCTGACTCCTTTCCCGACACTTGTCTTTTTGACGATGCCATCCTAGTGCGTGTGAAGTGGGGTCTTGCTATGGCTTTCACCTTTTCTTCCTGATTAATGGTGTTGAGCATCTTTTCATGTGCTTTATTGGGCCGTTTGTGTATGTTCTTTGGGGAAGTGACTTTCGTGCTTTCTGCCTCCTCCTCCCTCTCTGGCCAAGGGAGACTCAGAGGCTCTGCACCCCTGGGAGCTGCTGGAGGAGTAGGGACAGACGGCAGGTGCAGCAGCCCAGCTGCGGTGCCCTGAGGGCTGTCGAGGCATTCTGCTCAAGCCAAACGGGGGCGGGGGGTGGTGCTGGCAATGTTTGCCAATGGGGGAGGGAGCTTCGAGTTCCGCCTACATTCCCCCTAGAGGGTCAGTCCCTTGGCTCTGGAAGCCCTGTGGTTTAGCTGATGGGATTGACCTGACAGTGGACTGTAGCGGCAGGCCCTGTAACCCTTTCTGCATTCCCCCTATTATTGAGTTGGAACTTCTTGGGTTTCCTTGGAGGACGTCAGAGCCGCAGAATTCCCGGGCTCGGGATTGGACAGACCCAGACTGGGTCCTGGCCCTGCCTCCTACTAGCTGTGGACTCTGAGTAAGGCCTTCTCAGGGCATGGGTGTCTCCTCGGCAAGAGTGGGGACAACCCTTGCCTAACAGGAGGAGTGGACACTTTGTGAAACATAAGATCCTGCACCCATGAAAAGGACAAGATTTTGTCCTTGATGCTCTCATAGCCTGGAGGGAAGATGAAAGTGCTCTGTGCAGGAAGGGCTGAGGTGGACAGAGGGACAGAGAGGGAGCATGGGGCCAGGCTGGAGGCTGTACTCAAGATTGAGCTGTTCCAGGGGTGCCTGGGTGACTCAGTTGGTTAAGCATCTGCCTTCGACTCAGGTCATGATCCCAGGGCCCTGGGATTGAATCCCGCATCTGGCTCCTCGCTCTGCAGGGAATCTGCTTCTCCCTTGGTCCCTCTGCCCTGCTCATGCTCTCTCTCTTGCAAAGAAAAATAAATAAAATCTTTTATTTTATTTTATTTATTTATTTTTTAAGATTTTATTTATTTATTTGACAGACAGAGATCACAAGCTGGCAGAGAAGCAGGCAGAGAGAGAGGAGCAAGCAGGCTCCCCGCTGAGCAGAGAGCCCGATGCGGGGCTCGATCCCAGGACCCTGGGGTCATGACCTGAGCCGAAGGCAGAGGCCTTAACCCACTGAGCCACCCAGGCGCCCCTAAAATCTTTTTAAAAACATTGAGCTGTTCTGGGGTGGGCAGGAGCCAGCTGTGTGACTGGGAATACACCAGCCCTCTTGGGCACCTGTCTGCTCTTTGGCAAGATCCCAGTCACAATCCTATCCCCGAGAGCTGGGTGGGGCAGCGCTCAGTACACTCCTTGCACTCTGCCTGCCATCTGGGGACAGCCCTCGGGTCTTCACTGCCTCTAGGCTTTGAGGCATGTGGTCTCCTGGCATGGAAGCTCTATAATGATTCTGTAGGCTGGATCCAGAAACTTCCTCCCAGGCACCGATCCAGGCAATCCCACCCCCGCACCTAGGCAGCTGGGTCAGAGCCCCCTGTCCCATCGAGGTCTCACCAGGGGCCTGTAACCGCATCCCAGCTCTAGCCCCTGAGACCCCTTGAAGTTTCTCATCGGTATGGGGATTTTATTTTATTTTATTAATTAATTAATTTATTTTTAAAGATTTTATTTATTTGTTTGACAGAGAGAGATCACAAGTAGGCAGAGAGGCAGACAGAGAGAGAGGAGGAAGCAGGCTCCCCGCTGAGCAGAGAGCCTGGCTCGGGACTTGATCCCAGGACCCTGAGATCACGACCAGAGCCGAAGGCAGAGGCTTAACCCACTGAGCCACCCAGGCGCCTGGTTTGGGGATTTTAGAGCCAGAAGCTGCTTAAAGGCTCCTCGGTTTCCGGCCCCCACTTTGCAGATGAAGAAACTGAGGCTCGGAGAGGATGTGATTTTCTCAAGTCTCATAAGAGGTTTGCAGCCCAGGAACATAATTGTTTCCACTGCCCTGCAAAGCAGCCTTCCAAGGGGTCTCTATGCACTATGATTTGCACACCCCCGACAGACTCTTTCAACTTCTTAAGGTACTATTTGGGGTGAATATCCCCAAGGCCCCAAATCCCAGGGGCCAGCCTAGTACTTCCGCTCCTGGCTGATCTGGACGCCTAGCCCACCGCTGCCCCTCGGCCCAGCTCCGTCCTCCATACCACGCAGCCTGGCCTGGGCTGCATCTGGCCGGGCCCACCTTGGCTCCCTGCCCGTCCTCTGCTCTGAGAGCATGGGCTGGGCAGGCAGGGACCCGGCCAAGTCTCCAGCATGTCCGCCAGCACCCCCTCTGCCTGGGATTCCTGCGAGGCCTCCCTGACTGCTGCCAACCCTCTTCATAAATGGGCAGGTGTGGCCAGCTCCCTGCCTGTGCCCAAAGGGAGAATGTGGGGCATGCTGGTGGTGGGGAGTGAGAGGGCCCCAGCTAATAGCTCTGGGGGGGACCTCTGTGAGCTCCAGAGTGACTCCCCCTTCCCCACCCCAAGCTCAATTCTTGGACACTGCTGGCTTCCGGTCCTCTCTCCACCTCCTCCAGCTGCTTCTCCAGGACCTACTCTATGGGGGTAGGTGCCAGTTTATCCTTTCTAAGGCATCACTGGCCCTAGCCTTGCACTGACTCAGTCTGGGCGGTCGTGGAGCCGAAGCCACATCTCCAGGGGCCCCTCATGTTCAAGTCTCAATCTGAGCTTCTTGTCAGCTCATCTTCCCGTTTCCGGAGCCTGTAGCCAGGCGGCACCCCAGCCCCTCACGCTGTCCCGTGCACTGTGTGGCGCAACAGCCTCTGCAACCCTCTCCCCTCCCCCCCAGCCTGTCTTGCTATTTCACGGAAGCACACAAACCGTAAGTGTACGATCCCTGGAGGGTCACAGAGTGACACCCCCATGCAGCCAGCACCCGATGAAGAAACAGTAACCAGAGCCCAAAACCCTCTCCAAGCGACACCACAATGCTGACTTCTAACACCATGGATTATTCTGCCTGTCTCTGAGCATCCCATAGTGGGATCTTATAGGACTGGGATGGATGTTGTGAGGAGATGCCCTGGTTCCCCTCCTAGAATGAAGAATTCATTCCGCAGCTGCTAGGAGAGCAGCTGAAACTTGGTCCTCAGTTCTTGGCCTTTTTTGGGCTAAAAAAGAAAAAGTAGCCTTGTCCAAGGTCGTGTCTTCTGCGGCCAACCTGCTTCCAATGACTAATCAGCATGGGCTGTGAAGACCCGGCCCCTGGCCCCAACTCAGGACAACCCTGCAGGGCCATCCCAGACCCGTGGGTGCCAAGGCTGGAAAGGAATGGCATCGTAGGACAACTCGTTCTTTGCAGCTAAGTTGTCCTAGGACTAAGTTCTTGCAAATGCTATGGGGTATAAATATCACCTGCCATTCTGGAGGACTCCCTCTAATGGGCAGAGTGTGTCCCGTTTCCATCGTCCTTATTCCTTCCAGCTGGAATACATATGTGATGCTGGTGCTTGAGCAGCCATCTTGGGCTGTAAGGCAGAACCCATGTGCTGTGGGTAGTGGAACCTCAAGCTGACGGGAACCTGCCTGGCTCATGGACTCTGCGGCATCGCCACACCAGCCCTGCACTCCCCACCTTGGGTTTCTTCACAAGCGAGAAAGTAACCTCTAACCCATTTAAGCCACATTTACTTTGTTGTCACTGTTTACTGTGGAAATGAACCCCAATAGATTAATTTCCTTTATGATTAATGAATCTTCCAATGGTCTCAACCAGCCATGGAATGATGAGACACCAAAAGAGTAAAACTGTGCATGGCACCTAATAAAACAGATACAAAAAAACGATTTTGCAAAGAGCCTTAGGATACTGTGAAGTGTGCATTCATTCAGTTACAATGTAGAATTAAACCCAGAGTCTCCCCCGGTTTACATCACCACAAAAGATTTCGGGAGATCTAATTTTGCTGGTCATGGAACGAAGAAGGCCCTGTCACCGGACTTCTGCTGGGCTATCGGGCATTGGGAGGGGCCTGGATCTAGAGTTCGACAGGTTCAAGTTTCCTCTGAGCTTCTCTGGTTGGCTCATCCTCCCACGGGGGCTGGAACTGCAGCTCAGCCTGGCTGTGTGCCCTGAGGCAGGTCCTGTAACCTCTCCGAGTCTCCATTCCCTAATATATAAATTGCAGCTGGTGTCCTCCTCCCAGGGGTGAGGTGAATGAAATTGGGTGCAGGAAGGTGCACTCTGGGCTTGGCGCAGAGCGGGTGGGCAGGAAGTACCAGTTCCCGCAGAGGCTCTTTCCCGACAGTCATACCTCCCCCTCTTCTTTTGCAAAGGGAACGCTGATTTTGTTCGGCCCTCAGGTGGCCTTGTGTTAAAGGGAAGTAGGGCACCCTTCCCAGGCCTTGGTGGTAAATGTCAGTGGGTCTAAGTCAGTCCTTGGTCCCATCCATTTCTGCAAAAAAGGTGACAAGGCGTAGCCCCCGCCAGGGCACAGAGGCCAGGAGGCAGGGAAGAGGGATCTTCATGCTCCCCTGCTCTGTCCTGAGCCTTTGGACTCCGTTTGCTAGTAACTGGGGTAGGAATGGGCATACACTGCTTATGTGGCCAATGAGAATTAGGGCAAGTCAGCTGGAGGAGAGGGGTTCTGAGAAAGTTTTCACAGACACAAGAGAGGAACATTCTCTTCTCTGCCTTTTTGCATTAGCGCTTAAGGGTGTGAGGCTTGGAGCAGTGGCAACAATCTTGAAGCCATGAGGGGACAAGCTCGAGACCAAAAATCAACTCACGAGATCCTCGAAGATACAAAGCTATTGATGGGCTGACTTAACTAGCCCTCGAAGCACTGTGCCACCAGCCTGCTGGTTGTGTGTGACAGACACTGCTGTTTCTCTTTGTCTCTCCCCCTCTCAATCTGTTTAGGAGTAGGACACGCTGGGTTTTAGCTGGGTGTGTGCTCCCCGGCTTCAGACTAGCCTTGGCAGCTGGGTGTGGCCAAGTGATTAAGTCCCGGCCAATGGGATGCGAGCAGGAGTGATGTATGCAAATTTTGGGATTAGAGCCGTTGGCCTTGGGCATTGTCTTCCCTCCTTCCAGCTGGTCGGAAAATGGCAGCAGCTGGACCCTTTTCAATGCCCCAGGTTGGGGCGGTGGGTGGGGTGGAGTGGGATGGGGGTGGGGCTGGGTGGCCCCAGGGCCTCGGAGTACTCACCTGGGGACTGTGACCTGAGGCAGGAACCATCTTCTGCCTTTTTTTTTTTTTTCTAAAAGATTTTATTTATTTATTTGAGAGAGAGACAGTGAGAAAGAGCATGGGCAAGGAGAAGGTCAGAGGGAGAAGCAGACTCCCCATGGAGCTGGGAGCCTGATGCGGGACTCGATCCCAGGACTCCGGGATCATGACCTGAGCCGAAGGCAGTCATCCAACCAACTGAGCCACCCAGGCGTCCCCATCTTTTGCCTTCTTTAGGCAACTGTCTTTTGGAATCTTTTCATTGTAACAGCTTCCTGGGTTTCTTAACCAATATATCACATGGTGCGATAAACGCCTTGTGGTTTCAATCACCCTGAGTTGTTTCTAGCAGCCGGTGGCCCCCTTTCTGGTCTTGTTTCTCTCCTTGGACTTGGTAGGGCGGGGAGGGAGGGCTGGGTTCTGATCTGTGTTGGTGGTGGCACAAGGCTATGACCCCCACCCCCATACAAGTGATGGCTTTGGTTTTTCCTACTATGGCCCCCTGCCCAGGGAAGTGTGTGCTCCCTCCACCACAGCCTGGATCACCCTTGAGTCCACGGCTGGTTGTCAGTTCCCGAAACCTGCGTCCAGTCTCAAGCCCGCACCGTACAGCAGAATTCCCGGCATGCCTTGCACTGGGCTGGCCCCTGTTGGGACTGTAAGGGCCTATTTAGCCAGAGGGATTCCATCTACGGTTAAACAGTGATTTTGTTGTTTATGCAGTAAAACTTAAACTGACCGTGCCCCGCCTCGGGGACTTACTTAAAAGCAAGCCCGGGAAACCAGTTCCAGGTAACAAAGCCCAAATACAAGGGTGGGTCAGGCTAGGTGGAGGTATCCAATCAGTAGGGGCACATACTGTCTCCCTAGCTACCAAGGAGTGTGGGTCCCGCCTTTTGGGCGCCAATTCTGACCAAGGTGATAGGCTGGTTCAAGTATCTACTAGGGTAAATTGTAATTCAGTTGGCCACCCGTGTATGACCTAGCATGACTGTGCAGCTTTCTCTGTCTGTTAAAATTTCATTGGCTACCTATGCATGACCAGGCCCAACCACAGGGCCTTTGCCCTTAAAAGCTAGTCTGTAAGGCAGGGAGGGGTCGCGCTCTCTGTAAGAGGCACGGCCCGAACAGTTGGTTTGATTCTTGGTGATTGGCGTAAAATAAAGCTTTGCTTGACCTTTGCTTTGTATCAGTCTCGCTCCTTTAATCACAGACCCATTATTGGGGAACCCTTCAGGACTAGAAGAGATTTCGGAGTAAGTGAACCATGAAGCCAGACTTTCAGGAACACTTTTTACTCACTCATCCTCCGTCTCTGTTAGGCCCTCAGATGGAGGGCAATCCAATTTAATATTTAAACAAGAAGCTGAATATTGCTACAGAGGCAAGGGAAGCATTCCCTCACCCCAGCGCGGCTGGGCAGGCTGCCGGCCTCCTTGCCTGTGCTAGGTCAGCTGGGAAGATTCATTCAATTATTGACAACACATCTGCCTCAGGCCCTGGGGGACCCCTTGCTGATCCCCCATGAAGGAATGGGTCCTCATCTTCTTCCCCAACTCCCAGGCAAGAACATCTGCAAACGCACCCACCACCGGCCAGAAACAAACCGCAGGGTTCCTAGGATCTAATTACTGTCCCTAGGGCAGGCTTCCATGGGATCCGGCCCCTCCTTTCTCTTTTCCGAGAACTGGAGAACTCAGTTGCCCAGCAAATGTTCCTGTTCCTACCACGAAGGGGGATAGCCCGAGGCTGCCAGAAAGCATCTAACAAAGCAAGCTTGGGATGGGGCAGCACCAAGTCCAGGGTCTCCAGGGAATTGGGGAGAGGCAGAGGAGCCAGGAAGGGGTGTGTGCATGGGTGTGTGTGTGGGAGGGGTACCTGGTCTGTGAAGATATTGCACAGGGCGTACAAGAAAAGCCCTCTTAAAAAAAAAAAAAAAAAAAAGCAGCCTCTCTAGCTCCCGAAGCCTGCCTCCTTCCTGCCTGTAGCCTGGGGCTCAGGACGGCTCAGGGGCTGGCCCATGCAATGGCCACAATCACACAAGGAGGCTGGTCCCATCCATTTCTGCAGAAGAGGGAACAAGGCACACAGCCCTGGCCAGGGCCCAGGGGCCAGGAGGCAGGAAAGGGGATCCTCACACTCCCTGCTCTGCCCCGTGCATTAAGACGATTCCTCTCAGCCCCAAACCCTCCACCAGGATGGGCACAGGCTGGGGTCTGCAGGGCTGGGTGTTGAGGATGGCACCTTGTGGCCTCACATCAGGGTGATGAACCAGCCTTTCCCCCTTCCCTCTGCCTGCCCACACCCATCCCCTTGGTCTCTTCTCTCCGGGACGTGGCTGTTATTTCTGGCCAGCGAGATCCTGACTGGTTTCTGTCTGCTGCAGTAAGGGCTGGGCGTGGGGCAGGCTCAGCGAGGTCCAGTCCCCCCACCCAGCCGTCAGGATGATGGAAGAACGGTCCTCCGTGGAACGTGGGAGAGGAAAAGATCACCTCTGGGCCCTCTGCCTTCCCCTGCCTGCCCGCTTCCTTGGAGAAAGGATGCCAGGAACATCTGAGAGTTCTCCCATTCTGGGCCCTGCCTGGCATGATGGGAGGACAGTCTGGGGCCAAGGTTCTCTCCTGGGCCCCATTTCCAGAACGAGGTCCTCCTCTGAGGTCTGTAAACATTTGGCCAAGCTGTGTTCCTTCAGAACTGGCTTCAGCTCCTCCCGACTGGCCCAGGGCCCCTGAGTTAGGAGATGTCAGGGATGGCCAAGGGTCCAGCGATCTTACTGATGCTCCCGGAGAAAGGGGATCCAGAGTTGGTCCCTCAGCTCTGCATGGACCGCTCCGGACTCCTCGAGCACCCCCGCCGGGAGCCTCAGACCAAGCCCAGGAACAGCCCTGAGAGGGCTCTGGCATGGCTCTGCCCTTCAAGATCTTTGGGGGAACAGGCCAGAACCCCACAGTCAAGGAAATGCTTGGGGGCTGTGGGGCTGGAGCGAGGGCAGTCCGAGAGGGCTCCCTGGAGGGGACATCAGCCGTATGGGAAGGAACAAGAGGAGTTTGTTGGTGAAGATGGCTGGGAAGGGCATTGCAGGCAGCTGCATAGGCACAGAGGATCAACATGGCCACTGGGGGACGGAGAAGAGTCAATAATGTGCAGTTTAGGGCACCCGGGTAGCTCAGTCCATCGAGCGTCTGCCTTCCGCTCGGACCATGATATCAGGGTCCTGGGATCAAGTCTCGTTTTGGGCTGTCTGCTCTGCGCAAGTCTGCTTCTTACTCTGCCCCTACCCCAACTGTTTGTCTCAAATAAATAAAATATTTAAAAAAAAAAAAAAAAGACTATGCAGTTCAGCGTGCGTGGAGGGCGGTACGTAAGGCTGGAGAGGGAGGCAGGACCACAGCGGGCCTGTAACGTGGCCCGAGCGAGGCTCTGTTCCGTGGGCAAGACACCCGCAGAGGCACCGAGGGTGATGGGCAGGTGACGCTGTTGGCCTCATCTCTGTGTGCTGGCGCCCAGTAGGCACTCACGTGCCATGTCCGAGTGACTGATTACACAAGGCTCGCGCCTAAGAGGGTGTCTGTCTGTCTTATGTATATATAGTTAGGGTGCCTGCGGGGCTCCGTCGTTAACCGTCCACCTTCTGCTCAGGTCATGATCTATGATCCAGGGTCCTAGGATCAAGCCCTGTGTTGGGCTCCCTGCTCAGCCTGGAGCATGGGGTTTCCCTCTGCCTCTGCCCCTCCTCCTGCTTGTGTGTGCAAGCTCTCTAATTAGTAAAATCTTTAAAAAAAAATAGGGGAATGATGCTCTGATTGGAGATATAACGGACATATAATCCATTGTTATCATTAAAGTATCACCTGTTCTTGAATACCGCTAGAGCCAGGGAGTTCATTTCCTAACCAGGCTGCCCAAGACAGTCTATAGGCAGAATCCAGAGGTCTCTGAACATCTCCCTCTTGGCTGCCAAAGAGCAACCTGCCAAGCCCCAGGGTTCTTGGCAGCACCCCTGGTCCCGCACAGAAGTGCTTCTCCAGCCTGGCTGGAGCACCCAGCTCTTAGACGGGGCTTCCCCGGTGCAGACCAGCTGGGGCCAGGGCTGCACCTGGCAGAGAGCATTCTCCTCTGGCCCAGGCCTGGCGCTGCCAGCAGGGAGCCTCTGCTCTCTCCCAGGATCTGAGCCAGGCATCTAAGTGAGGCAGGGGGATCCCACAGTCCCTAATACCTTCCCCCTCTAGGCCTGGGACAGCATGCACCTACTGGGGTAATGGGCTTCTGGGGTGTCTTGTTCGCCCCCTCCCCCCTCCAGGGTCCCAGAACTCTGCTCTCCAGGCAGGGCTGAGTGACCTCAAGCACATCATGACCACCTCTGGCCCAAGCTGCTTCCCATCTGCAGAATGGGGCTACTGTGGGTCTGTGCAGTAGATTCCTTTTATCAACCACCAAGCACTCGGTGTCCGGGAGCCGCTTATATTATGTTTATTATCCTGTGTTTATTGTAGGCAGGATGGGGGTTGGTTTTCTTAAAACCCGCCCCCATGCCCTGGAGTAGCCAGCAGGTGCACATCACCCTTGCAAGATCTCTGGAAAGAGAATGGGGTGAGCAGGCAGGGCTCCCCAGGCCAGCTCAGCAGCTCAGCTGCTCAGCGCCTCTGACAAAGAAACCAAAGGCAGGAAAGAGCAATGCCCCTGCCAGCCCCAACCCCCAACCGGGACTCATGAGGCCGGGTATGCACCCCTGCTGTCTCCCCCATCCCCTCTCCTTCCTACCCCTGTTCTGGGGTTTTTCCATCCATGCTCTCTCATTGTGGGCACCTTGGCCCCCACTGGGCTGGCTGCCCCGAGATGCCCAGAAGCTGCTTTAGTGCACACAGCTCTGGTGTGCTGTCCAGAAGACCCAGACGTGCACGACAGCGGATTCTGGGCTGGGGCCCTCCCCAACCCCTACTCGTTGCCTGCACCCTGAGAAAGCACACAGGCTGGGCGGGGTGTCCCACCGGCCTCGCCCGGGAGGGAGCGGACCTGGGGGCCTGCAGTGGGTCCTCCAAGCACACCTCTGGGGCAGACAGCTGCCCACCCTCCCCTGGGCCTGCCCCGAATCCTAGGCTGTGGCCACTCAGGCCTCCCTGTCCCGGGCCCTCCCATCCGCCCCCTGCCCAGGAAAGGTGGCCAGGAGTCCTCCTCCATCAGGACCCCCCGTGGTGTGAGGAGGGTGCCCCCAGCAGGCCCCTCACGAGTACATCTTCATGGCCTCATGCGTCGTGGGGCAGTAGCGGGCTTGCAGCTGGGCCAGCAGCGCCCGGGACGTGGCCTCCAAGCGCGTGCCCTGGCTCTTCTTGTTCCACACGTGGACGGCGTACGTGACCTTGAGCAGCCGCTGCAGCTCCTCGGGGCTGACCTCCTGGAAGTACCTCCTCCAGTCCTGCCAGGGGATGGGGTAAAAGGCCTCGCTGGGCAGGGCGGTGACGCCGCGGCAGGCGTGGCTGTCGTCCAGGCTACGGATGGAGCACCACTTCTTGAACACCCGCGTGAGCAGCTGCGGGCCCTGGTGGCCCCAGATCCAGCCGTTGTAGTGGGCCACGAAGTCACGCATGCACAGAGCCATGAACTCGTGGTGGCGATCGAAGGCCAGGAAGGCACCGTTGAGGACGTAGCGGGACTGAGTGCCCAGCGTGTTGGTCAGATTCTGCAGGTTCCTGAGGACGATGAAGTCCGTGTCCAGGTAGATGCCGCCGAACTTCCACATGAGCGCGATGCGGGAGGCGTCGGAGAGCACGGGCAGCACGTACGGCTCCCAGCGGTGCCGCCGGGCCGCGTACCAGGCCGCCAGGGGCGTGTCCCGGAACAGCTCCTCCAGGTCCAGCGGCAGCAGGTGCACGTTGGGGAAGCAGCCCAGGAGCGAGAGGCCCAGGTGCCGGGGCAGGGAGGCGTTCCCGCCGGGCAGCCCCTTCATCAAGACCACCACCCGGGACTCGGGGTGGGCCCTGGCGGCCGACTCCACCGAGCACATGAACAGGAAGTTGGGGTTGGTCCGGTCTGAGGTCTCCAGGAAGAAGATGTTGCCCGGGGGCGGGGTGCTGGACAGCAGCGTAGGGGGCACCAGTTGGGGGCAGGGGACCTCGGCAGGCAAGTGAGAGAACTCTCTCTGGCCTCTGGGCTCTCCCACGATGTGCCAGTAGATCATGATGGAGACGAAAAACGTGAACTTGAAGCTGATGATGAACAGGGTGCAGAGCCGCTGTCTCGGGGCGCCCCGAAGCAGCCGCAGCCGGCACTTAGGGGGCCCGGGCATGTTCTCCCCGGATGACGCCGAGCGCCCGCGGCAGGAACCGGCTGGTCTGTAAGAGACGAGCGTCACATTCGGGCAGACCGCTGGCATCCCCGGCCCCAAGAACACTTCCCACAAGCATCAGTGATGGCCAGTGCTAGCTTCCAAAAGCCCACGGACCTGCTGGCTCCGAGTGCCACCTCCTTCCTCCTCCACCTGCAAAGCAGAATGGCAGGCCAGAGGCCGAAGGCTGGGAAGAGTCCCTTTTGCTCTCTGTGACACACCTGGGAGCTTCCCAGGAACGGAGCCAGTGCTACCTGCAACACACGGCCATCACGCCGCAGGCCAGGGTCTGGCACAGACCAGGGTTGTCAGAAGCGATGCCTCTGCCACAAGGCACTCTGGCCTCTGTTCGGTGAGGCCTGGGCCCCTTGGGCCACTGACAGCCCGTGATTTGGTGCCCAGCACATGGACCCCTCAGCCCCATTCAATTCCACAAGCCAGGCCTGGAGCTGCTCCAAGAGGGCACACTGCCAAGTAGCCTTCGGGGCTTTTCAGCAGGAAAGCCTGGGGCCTGGGCAGGTCTGGGCACTGGCACCCAAAGCCTGGAGGGCTGGTGGGCTCCAGGCACCCAGGGATGCATGCTGGGTCCCAAAGTCCTTGTCTCAGACACAATGGAGTCTCTTAACTGTCTGGCTTTCCCAGCCTCTACCCTGGGCCGTGCTTCCTAGAGACACAGGTCTGGAGGGAGAGGGGCAGGGAGACTGTGCTGCAAGCCGGTAACCCCGCCTAGGACTGCTGCCCTTCGACCCTCACCCTTCTCCTGGTGATGTCCACCTGGCCAGCAGACAAGAACATCCTGGGGGCCTTACAAGCGGCTGGGGGAAATGAAACAGGCCTGGGTTCTGTCCCCAAGGGCAGGGCTACGGGAACACTGGGGAGGCACAGGACCTTAAGTCTGCCCGAACCAGCTAAGACGTGGGACAATTCACTGAGCTCACGCTTCCCACCTGCAGGCAAGAACACCGGAACCCACTAAAGGGCTGACCGTCACCACACGTGCCAGGTGGCCTGCCCAAGAAGTCACACACATGAAACGTTCTAAACCTTCCCAGCTGCTCTATGCAGTGGGGATCACTGTCCCCACCACTACGAGGCACGGAGAAGTCTGGTGATTCACACGAGGTCCTGGGGCAGGCAAGTGGTGGGGCGGGGGCTTGAAGCCAGGCCACGGTCCAGCCTGGGAGAGAAGTGGCACAGGGGGCGTGGGAACGCACCTGGCACTTCGGCGACTCAGTACACATTTACCCAGGCTGTTACTGCTATTCACGGGACCCCGGCCACCGTCTACCCAGCGCCTTCTAAATTCCTGGGGCCCGTGTGCACCTCCTCTGGCTCTCCGTAGCCCCAAGGGTGGTTGGACTGTTTCTCCTTTAGAGGCCAGGAAACGGGGACACACAGAGGGATGGAGGGACTGGGCAGGCAGCCTGGGGGTTAACGGGGGCTGGAGTCAGCCCCTCCCCAGGACAGAAGGGTCTCCTAGCCCGAGGGCAGTGCCAGAGGCTGTGACTTGAGCCTCTGGCCTGCCCCCCTGGTGGAAGGCTGGGACCCGCGGTGCCGTCTCTGGCTGGTAACTGACCAGCCTGGGTGGCCCATGGCGGCGAGGTAGGGATCCGGGCAGCTAGGCAGCTAGCCACACTCCTCTGCCGACAGGAACACGGCCCCTCCACAAATGCTCCGCACCCACAAATCCATCTGCAAAAGATGGCGAGACACAGAGTGAGGAGGGCGGCGGGCTCGCGGAGGCCTCACGCCCCAGCCACACGGGGTCACTGGCTCATTGATCTCTCTCGGCCCCACAGGGTGCTTGGGAGGAAGGCAGACAGAGGTGCAGCTCTGCCCCCGGGGAGCTCTCAGCGGGCAGGGGGGCCATCTGGACACAGACGCGGACAAGGCTGGGGACCGCTGAAATGCAGCAAAGGGTCCAGCGGAACCAGGGGAAGGTGGCTTCCTGGAAAGGGACACTGCTCGAAGGGCCTTAGCCTGGTGGGCCTCCAGAAGCGCCACAGGGCCCTGTGCGCCTTTCCCCCGCCAGAGCCCGGCTCGGAGCCTGACACACAGTAGGCACACACAGACGACTCGCCCTCTCGCTGATCGGCTCACTCATGGACTCACTGCCCCGGCGGCCAGAGGGACACTCCGAGGACACTAGCCAGGCCATGTCACTTGTCTGCAGAGATCCTCAGTGATGTGGGAAGCCCGGGTCCACCAGGTCCTGCGGCCCCCATCCCGGCCTCACACCCTGCGTCTCTCCGGGTCGTCGGCTCTCCCCCAGCCACACCGGGCCTGCTCACTCTTTCTCAAACCCATGCCCCCCATATTGCCATCTCAGGGCCCGTGTGTACGCTGTCCCCTCTGTTTGGAACCCTCTTCCCACAGCTGTTCACCGGGCTCGGTCCCCTACCTCCCTCTTGTTCTCACTCAGAAATCATCTTCCTGGGGCGCCTGGGTGGCTCGGCCGGTGAAGCGTCTGCCTTCGGCTCAGGTCATGATCCCGGGGTCCTGGGATCGAGCCCCGCATGGGGTTCCCTGCTAGCAGAGAGTCTGCTTCTCTCTCTTACTCCTGTTCCCTCCTCCCCCTTGTGCTCTCTCTCTCACTCTCACTCTTAGTCTAACTCTCACTCTCAATAAGTACAATCTTTAAAAAAAAAAAAAAAAAATCATCTTTTTCCTGTGGGGCCTCCCAGGCCCCAAAACTCCACCTCCCTTGTCCCTTCACGGCCTCCTCTGGAGTTGACTGTCACCGGTACTTCCTCTGCCATACGGGACATTTCGTTCTCATTTGTGTGGGTTACTGATGCGGAACGTCACCCCACGGGGACGGGTCTTTTTTGGTTTTCCTCAGCCTCTAGAGTCGAGGGCCCCAGGGATGCAGTCCGCAGCCACCAAGCAAAGACTCAGTGTGTGGGTGAGTGAGTCAAGGAAGGAGCAAATCAACAAGGGCAGGAATCAATGAATAATGAGTGAATGAATGAATGAGCGAATTAATGAATGGGCTGGTCAGCGAGTCAGCGAATCAGCAAATCGGCAAATGACGAAAGCAGTCCAGAGCGTGTGAGCAAGGAAAGGGGGCTGGAGAGCCGGGGGGCGGCCTGGGATCCCCGGCTGGGTCATGGGCAGCAGCGCCACTAGAAATCAAGAACCTCATGTTCCCCTGCGAGGAGAGGCTATTTTGGTCCTGAGTATTTTTAACCCCATGTGAACCACACTGAGGAGTGGGCAGAGGGCTGTACAGATGGAGGCCCCGCAGCATTGGGGTGATCTGGCTCTTCTGGGGTGGGGTGGGGTCTGGGCCTGTTGGGGAGGCCTGATGTGCCCCCTGAGCCCGCGCCCGCCCCCATGGAGAGTGCCAGTCCCAAGCAGTGTCGTTATTTGGTCCCGGAGCCCAAGACCCAGGAATAGAAACTGTGCACAGGGCCAAGTTGGCCACAGCCCAATCCCCGTGTGACCTCAGGTCCAAAGCATGCTCCTGGCCCCCCGGGATGGGCCTCACAGCTGCAGCCCAAGTCCTGGCCCTTGTCAGCAGAGTCTGGCACGTGGCCACTGCCTCCTCCTGCCTCCCTGCCCCAGGGAGCCGTTTCCAGTTAGCTTGCTGAGCCCCCACCCTGCTCGGAGCTCCTCTGCGGCTTCCCATCATCAGGACCCCCGTGATCCAGCTCAGGCAGGAAGTGAGGGTGAGAAGCACCCAGCCGGTGGGTCAAAGGCCCAAAGGCCCGACAGCTCCCTGCTCGCTGGGCTCTCAGCACCCGCTTCGTGGGCCCCCCCCAGTCAGGGGCACTGGCGTCAGGGACCAGGTCCAAGTGCCCAGAAATGGCTTCTCTGCCTGGTAATTGTCCCTCCTTCATGGCCCACAATAGGGGCCACCCCACCTCTGACCTTTCCTCGGCTCCCGTGTCCATCCAGCTCAGCTGGTGCTGGTGGACCCTGACCGGAGCAGAGTCCCGATGATGGTCAGACACGGTCCACGCCGAACCGCGGGCTGTTGGGATGGGTGCTGACTGGCTTCCAGAGGTCCAGAGAGGGACAGGGATTCTGCCAGGGTCACACAGCTGTGGGGTGTGGAGCTGGTGCCCTCAGGGAGCCCTTCCTGCCCCCTCACCCCAGCAAGGACTGCCTCACCCCAGGTCTCCCTGGAGATGCTTCAGGAGGCAGACAGCCCAGCAGAAGTCACAAACCACAAAACCAAGGATACAGAAGAGGGACCCAACTCTGATCCGCTCGCAGTACTGGTTTCCTGTAGCTGCTGAGACCAATGACCACAACAGGTGCCAACTTTTTTCACAGCTCCAGAGAGCAGAAGTCTGAAACCAAGGTGTTGACCAGACCCGACTCCCTCTCGAGCTCTAAGGGAGAACTGTTCCTTGCTCCTTCCAGTTTCTGGTGCCCCCTTCCTGCCCCCCGCCCAGGCTTGGGGCTGCTTCCTCCAGCCTCTGCCCCTGCGCTCACACGGCCTTTTCCCGTGTATGTTCTTCTCCTCCTCTGTCTGTTGCAAGGACACTCGTCATTGGACTACGGCTAAGCCAGGATCGTTTCCTCATCTCAAGATCCTTAACACCTGCAAAGACCCCTTTTTCCAAAGGAAATCACAGTCACATGTCACAGGGGGTAGGACATGACAGATCTCCTCTCAGGCCACTATTTATCCCCAAACACCACTTTATATGTCCCCTCTGTCCTGGAGTCTCAGAACCACCCCCTGGTCACACACTGCCTGGGACATCACTGGAATGGCAGCTCCTCTGGACCCCAGGTGGGCCTCGCCGCATGGCCAGAGAAAAGGGGCAGATGTTACCTGCACTGGTGATTCCCAGTGCAGACGGCGTGGCTGTCTGCTGGCTTTGCCTGCCCAGCATCCATTCTGACAACAGTATCCTGATTTCTTTTGAGGAACTGCCTCCACCTCACAGACCTCACTCTCTAGTTCTTGGGGCGGGCACACGATTCAAGTCTGCCTAATGACTGTGCCATGTTCTCCAGGCCACAGTGAGCAGCCGGGGAGGGCACGTTAACCCAATCCAGGCCAAGCAGAGTCACGTGCCTTCTAATGGAGGTGCTAAAGATGGAGCCGTGAGCCAGGAGGGTGAGCCTGCCTGCCTGACAGAGAATGACAGTGGCCCCGCGGCTGGCAGAGACAAGAACTGGAGAGAAAGAGATGCGTGATGATGTCATCATTACACCTGGATGCTGCTATGCCTGAAGCTGGTACATCCTGGACTTCCTGTTACGTCAACCAACCAACACACACACACACAGGGGAAAAAGAAAGAAAGAGATAAAGGAAAAGTCTACCAAGCCGAAAGTAGGGATACTTTTGGAGACAGGACAGGATCAGGAACTCAGACCCTCCTTGGTGGGAAGAATCAAAACTTAGATCTAGAAAATCCTGCTTTAAGAGTTCACAGTCCTGGCCCTGTACCCTTCTCCCATCTTTCGAGTCATAAGTAAATATTTCTACTTAAGAAGTAGGAGTTCGGGGCACCTGGGTGGCTCAGTGGGTTAAGCCTCTGCCTTCAGCTCAGGTCATGATCCCAGGGTCCTGGGATCGAGCCCCACATGGGGGGGGGTCTCTGCTCAGCAGGGAGTCTGCTTCCTCCTCTCTCTCTCTGCCTGCCTCTCCACTTGTGATCTCTGTCAAATAAATAAATAAAATCTTAAAAAAAAAAAAAGAAGTCGGAGTTACAGTTACTAGAAGGTGATTTTTATAAAACAGCTGTTTTTCAGAGCAGAACTTATACAATGTTTCTTCTCTGAAGCCCTTAAGATGTTCTAAAGCCAGAATCGGGTCCACAGTGGCTTGCTCTTTGGGCAAGGTTACCAACAAAATGAGGGAGGTAGAGACTTGTTTTTCCAAAAGGAACAGGGCAGATTCTTGGTTCTGAATTTTTCTTCCTCTGTTGATGTCATACAGAGCACAGGAAACAGAAAATAAACCACAAGCTTCAGCTTTAGGGACACTAAGGGCACGGAAAACCCATAAACCCCAACTCACATGTAAATGAGGCCCCAAGCTCCTGAGAGTCCACCAGATACAGCAGTGAGCCGGGGAGGAACAGGGTGCAGAGGGGACCCGAAGTGGAAACCTACAGAAATTAGCACTTCTTAGAGGAAGATGAGTAAGTCAGAAGAGTGAGCTGTAGAACGAGTGAACCGGGAGAGTTCAAGTTTGGAGGCAGGTGGCCCACTCAAGCCAGTTGTGTTCTGTGAGGCCAAAGCACAGTGGATCCAGAAAAGGGTCATATGTTATTTTTTATTATTTTTAAAAGATTTATTTATTTGAGAGAGAGCACACAGCAGGAGGGGCAGGGAGAGAGAGAGAGAATCCCAAGCCGACTCCATGCTAAGCCCAGAGCCTAATAGAAGGCTCGATCTTGGGACCCCTGAGATTATGACCTGAACTGAAACCAGAGTCAGACACTTAACCAAATGCATCAGCCAGGCACCCCAAGGAAGGTCATATTTTAAAGGAATAATCAATTTCCATAAAAATGGAGAAATTTCGAGAACTAGCCTGGTCTCTCTCCCAATTTCTTTTCTTTTTCTTATTTTTTAAAGATTTTATTTATTTATTTGTCAAAGAGAGAGGGAGAGCGAGCGAGCACAGGCAGAGAGGCAGGCAGAGGCAGAGGCAGAGGGAGAAGCAGGCTCCCTGCCGAGCAAGGAGCCCAATGTGGGACTCGATCCCAGGACGCTGGGATCATGACCTGAGCCGAAGGCAGCTGCTTTACCAACTGAGCCACCCAGGCGTCCCGTCTCTCCCAATTTCTACCAAAACCTCCTACTAAATGCTGATCCAGAAAAATTCAACCAATTTGATTATTTAAAAAAAAAAAATGGTTAAAGGAATAAAAATAAGAAAAAAACAGGGTCCATACAAAGATACTCCAAGAATGAAAAGGGAAAGGAATACTAATGTTCTCTTACGTACAAAGAAAAATCACCATAAAAATATTCCCACAAAATGGAAAAAACTCTAATACAAAATTATGGCATGAATTAAAAAAGAACAAACAGGGGTACCTGGGTGACTCAGTTAAGCATCTGCCTTAGGCTCAGGTCATGATCCCAGGGTTCTGGGATCGAGCGCCACATGGGACTCCCTGCTCAGAGGCAAGCCTGCTTCTCCCTCTCCCACTCCTTCTGCTTGTGTTCCCTTTCTCTCTGTGTCTCTCTCTGTCAAGTAAGTAAGTAAAACCTTAAAAAGAAAAGAAACATACACACACACACACACACACACACCCCTTTAAAAATAATTCCAGGGATGCCTGGGTGGCTCAGTCAGTTAAGTATCTGCCTTCAGCTTAGGTCATGATCCCAGGGTCCTGGGATTGAGCCCCACATCAGGCTCCCTGCTCAGCGGGTAACCTGCTTCTCCCTCTGGCCCTCTCCCATCTCATTCTTTTACTCTCTCTCAAATAGACAGATAAAAATTTTTAAAAAGGGGTGCCTGGGTGGCTCAGTGGGTTAAGCTTCTGCCTTCGGCTCAGGTCATGATCTCAGGGTCCTGGGATCGAACCCCGCCAGGCTCTCTGCTCAGCAGGGAGCCTACTTCCCTTCCTCTCTCTCTCTCTGCCTGATTCTCTGCCTACTTGTGATCTCTGTCTGTCAAATAAATAAAAACAAAAATCTTTTTTGTTTTTTGTTTTTAATTTTAAATTTTTTATAAACATATATTTTTATCCCCAGGGGTACAGGTCTGTGAATTGCCAGGTTTACACACTTCACATCACTCACCAAAGCACATACCCTCCCCAATGTCCATAACCCCACCCTAAAAACAAAAATCTTAAAAAAAAAAATTTGCTTTAACCCACTGAGCCACCCAGGCGTCCCTAAAAGTATATATATATAAATAGTAAATATAAATATAAATAAATGTAAATATTTATATTTATTCTATATTTTTATTTTATTATATATTTTATTTATTCATATTTATTTTATATATTTATATTATGTATAAATATTAAAATAATAAATATAAATATATATATATATATACGTGTGTGTGTGTGTATATATATGTATATATACATGTAGTCCCAGCTATGCAGGCAAACCAAAAAGCAGAAATACAAGAGCTGGAGAAGAAATGGTCAAACTGACAGCAAGAAATGAGACAGTATGTGATGTGAGAACTAACAGACCTCAGAAACAAATTAGAAGGAAAATACAAAACTGTTTCAGAAACAAAGACTCGATGGTAAGAAATACCCAGGAGAACAGATTCCAGACAAAGTACAGGAAGAGCTACAAAGATTAAAATGAGAAAAAGTCACAAAATTCAGCAGAAATAATCAAAGAGATAAAGAACCAAAACAAGATGAAACAGACTGCAGAGGAGATCCAACACACGTAAAACTGACCTCCTGAAGAAGAAATAAACAGACAGATAGAATAAATTGCTGCAATTATAATTTAGGAAAACCTTCCAGAAATAGGGGAAGGCCTAATTTCACAGACCCAACTGAAAGGGCACACCATGTACTAGAGAACAGTGACCGAGAACAATAAATCCCAAGACACAGGAGAGTAAAATCACTGGGCTTTAAAGGTACAAAGGTAAATCTCTGGGGAGCTACATACAGAGCTCAAGGCACGGACAAAGGACAAAGAATCTGGCTGGCATCTGATTTCTCTGTAGCAGCATTTAAAGACAGAAGACCGTGGAACAACACCTACAGGGTCATCAGAGAAAGGAAACTTGAGCCAAGATTAACCTAGAGCCACAGTGTTCTTTAAATATAAAGATTACAGGACGCCCGGGTGGCTCAGTCGGCTAAGTGTCTGCCTTCAGCTCAGGTCTCGATCCCAGGGTTCTGGGATTGAGCCCTACATCGCGTTTGGGAAGTCTGCTTCTCCCTCTTAGTCTGTCCCTCTGTCCCTCTCGTTCTCTCTCTCTCTCTCAAATGAATACATACAATCTTTTTAAAAAAATAAATCCATGTAAAGATTACGCCAAGAGTTTCGAAGTATAAGGACTTAGGCAAGATTGCTCCTCTGAAGAAGACCAAAGAATCAACTCCAGACAACCAAGCTGGTGCTTTAAAGAACTGTAGTAAAAGGACTGAATGTATTTAACTGCGGCATCCTCTCTCTCTCAAGAAAGGGGAGGAATCAAGAGGACAGATGGAATGAAAATGTTACCTACCCAGACAATATGGAAATGATAGAACTACCCCAACCTTGGCAGGCAAGCGGGAAAGGAGGTTGAAAGTGCAATGCGCTCTGTGGTTACCTCATCTTTAATCTCGAGCAGTAAGAGCTAAAAAATCCAACAGCAAAAGTTTAAGCACATTTAAAGTACAAAGGCGGCAACAAGAGGATAACACGACCGATTTTACCGTATCTAGTAAGACGCATTGTTATGTGCCCACTTAAAAAAACTAAAATGCTGCCCATTAAACAATGTCAGTCTGCTTTCTTATCCTGCAGAATTTTTATCTTGAAAAAATGGTTTCGTCAGATTTTACAGTCACCAAGGGGCACCTGGCTGGCTCAGTTGGAAGAGCATGCGGCTCTCGATCTTGGGGTTTTCTCACACAGGATCACCTCCTGCACCCATCACGTGTGGGTCATGTGGCATTTCTCGAAAGTGCTTCACTGTTGTCTCCAGAACGTTCTCCCTAGCTGCTGACACTTCTTCACGTTTTCGTGGCAATGACAACATGAGCTGGTTCATGAGTGTCACCTGACCAAGAACCGCTGGGAGCGTCAGAACGGAAAGAAGATACGCCTTCATCACTCAGGACAATGTCAGCCGAAATGGGACCGTGACAAGCGCAAGGGAAACAAAAAAGAGGAAACAAGTTTATTGTTCCTAGAAGAGAAACAATACTGTCTACAGAAAGAAGAAACTAAGTAGTATATAAAGGTGTAAATATAAAGGTAGCCACTATAACAAAAACACAAGCTTTCCCAGATATCAGGGGGACTTTCTTTTTTTTAAACACAGTGAAAGAGTAAAGAATAGAACCCTTCTACATGGATGAAGACATATCTGCATATGTATACACCATAGGACATTGAAATGAGAAACCTGCGATATCAATGTATGTAAGCAGGCTTAACTCTCTTATCTTTATGAAAAGAAAGATTTTTGACTGAGATCCCAAGCAAAAAATCCAACTCTATCCTATATCTGAGAGACTGAGATAGACATCAAAGGGATTCTGAACAGTTAAAAGTAAAAGAGCAAAGGTAGAAAGACAGATACAAACAAAAACAAAGCTGAGGCCATGATCTCAAAACAAAACTGAGAATTCAAGCCAACCATCACTAAATGAGCCCAAGAAGGGCCATATAGAATGTACAGGTATAATTTACAAGGTACCAAGTAACACTCCAGGAATTAGAAAGTACAAAATATTAGGTTAAATAGATTGAAACACACTAATAAGAGATTTTAATTCCCTTCTCTTAGCCCAAGAAATAAGTAGATCAAATATAAGTAAGAATTCAGAAGATGTAGATAAAATAATGAGTAAGTTTCTAGGGGTGCCTGGGTGGCTCAGTGGGTTAAGCCGCTGCCTTTGGCTCGGGTCATGATCTCAGGGTCCTGGGATCGAGTCCCGCATCGTGCTCTCTGCTCAGCGGGGAGCCTGCTTCCCTCTCTCTCTCTGCCTGCCTCTCCATCTACTTGTGATTTCTCTCTGTCAAATAAATAAATAAATAAATACCTAAAAAAAATAATAATAATGAGTAAGTTTCTATACTGCATCAAATTTTATCCTAGACTTTCTTTTTAAGAGCAATAAAGCCTTTCATAAAAATCAAAAACAAAATTGATAAACCTTTAGCTAGATTCATCAAGAAAGAAAGAGAAAGGACTCAAATAAATAAAATCAGAAATGGAGGAGGAGAAATAATTGATTGACACTCCCCAAATACGAAGGATTATATGAGAATGCTATGAAAAATTATACACCAACAAATCGGACAACCTAGAAAAAGTGGACACATTCCTAGAAACATATAACCTTCCAAAACTGAATCAGGAAAAACAGAAAAATTGCCAAGACTGATTACTAGTAATGAAACTGAATTAGTAAGCAAAAAGCCCCCCAAAACAGAAGTCCAGGACCAGATATAGCTTCATAGGCAAACTCTACCAAATATTTAAAGAAGAGTAAATACCTGTATTTTTTTTTTAAGATTTAAAACAATTTATTTACTTGAAAGAGAGAGTGTGAGCACAGAGGGAGAGAGAGAAGCAGACCCCTGCTGAGCAGGGAGCCCCATGCAGGGCTCCATCCCAGGACTCCAGGATCATGACCAGAGCAGAAGGTAGACGTCTAACTGACTGAGCCACCTAGCCAACCCAATACCTATTCTTCTAAAACTATTCCAAAAAATAGAAGAAGGAAAGCTTCCAAATTCATTTTATGAGGCCAGCATTACCCTGATACCAAAACCAGATAAAAACACCACAACATGTGTGTGATGAACACAGATGCAATAATTCTCAGCAAAATACTAGCAAACTAAATCCATCAACATATTTTAAAAAATCAATGTGGGGGGTGGGGTGAGGAAAAAAACAATTTACCACCATCAAGTGGGATTTATTCCCCAGATGCAAGGGTGGCTCAATATTCACAAATCAATCAACATCATATATTAAAAAGAGAAAGGATAAAAACCGTATGATCATCTCAAAAGATATAGAAAAAGCATTTGACAAAGTACAACATCTATTCGTGATAAAAACTGTCAACAAAATAGATTGAGGGAATATACCTCAACATAATAAAATCCATTATGAAAAACCCACAGCTGTCATCACACTCAATAGGGAAGAACTGACAGCTTTTCTTCTACAATCAGGAACACGATAAGGACGTCCACTCTCATTACTTTCATTCAACACAGCATGGGAAGTCCTAGCCACAGCAATCAGACAAGGAAAAGGCATCAGCATAGGTAAGAAATGAAGCAAAACTCTATTTGCAGATGAAATGATACTATATATAGAAAACCCTAAAGACTCCACCAAAAAACGACTCTAACTGATAAATCAATTCAGTGAAGTCACAGAATATACAGAAATTAATATACAGAAATCTGTTGTGTTTCTACACACTAATAATGTAGTAGCAGAAAGAGAAATTAAAACAATCTCGTTAACAGCTACATCAAAAGGAATAAAATACCTAGCAGTAAACTTAACCCAGGAGGTGAAAGACTGGTACTCTTTGAAGACTATAAAATATTGATTAAAAAAATGAAAGATGACACACACAAATCCAAGGATAGTCCATGTTCATGGATTGGAAGAACCAATACTGTTAAAATGTCCATACTACTCAAAGCAACTTACAGATTTAATGCAATTCTTATCAAAATACCAATAGCGTTTTTCACAGAAGTTAAACAAGATATTACTAAAATTTGTCTAGAACCACCAAGACCCTGAACACTCAAAGCAATCTTGAGAAAGAACAACAAAGATGGCGGGATCACAATCCCAGATTTCAAGAAATACAACAAAACTGTTGCCATCAAAATAGTATGGAAACTGGTGCAAAAACAGGCACATAAATCAGTGGACCAGAACAGTCCAGAAATGAACCCATGCTTTCATGGTCAATTAATCTCCAACAACGGAGGCAAGAATATGCAATGGGGAAAAGTCTGTCTCTTCAGGAAATCATGTTGGGAAACCTGGACAGCTACAAGCAAAAGAATGAAACTGGACCACTTTCTTACGCCATCCACAAAAATAAACTCAAAGGGATTAAAGACCGAGCTGTGAGACATGGAACCATAAAATTTCTAGAAAAGAGCACAGACAGTCCTTTCTTTGACCTCAGCTGTAGAAACGTATTTCTCGATATGTCTTCTCCCACAAAGGAAACAAAAGCAAAAATACCTATGTGATTCTGGAATTTGACAGGTTGATTCTGAAGTTCATGTGCCAAAATAAACAAGCAAAGACGTCTAGGAAAACTCTGACAAGGAGGGGAAAAATGAGGAAGGACTGGAAGTTCTTTAGATATTAAAACATGCTGTGAAGTTTCCATACTTGAAACAAGGCAGTCTTTAGAAAACACAAAAACCAGATAACAAAAACAATGCACTCTTAGCATCTGAACAAACAGGGCAAAGAAACAAAAGCTATCACAGCCAAGGTCAGGTCCCCGGATTTCCAACCACTGCAGGATTTCCAGTTAGTCAAGTAAACTAGGTCTTCTAAGGTGTTGGGAAACGGGAGGGAGTAGAAGCTGTGTTCCCATCTCAGAACTCGCCCCAGGATCAAGTCCAAATGTAAAATAACAGACCCTATAAACATTTAGAACCAAAACAACATGGGCAAATTCCTTTATAACCTCAGAGTTGGGAAAGTTTTGTTAATTACGTACGAAATCCATCCAGAAGCCGTAAAAGAAAAGATGAATACATCTGACTCCTTGAAAAACCCCAATTGCTTCATGGTGGGATTTTGCCCCCAAAATCCCATCAGTGGAGTCAAAATGGAACTGACAACTTGGGGTAAGTTTTGTGCCCCTCGGATCCCAAAAGTCCGATCTTTCCGAACCTCTAAAGAGCTCCCAGGAATCAAGGAGAAGACTACCAGGGACACAAAAGAAAAGGGGCCAAAGTCTGTACATACACACGTAAAACATGCCCCTTAATATGTAAGCAAGAGTGAGGCTCTTTCTTAAGCAAGAGAAAGGCACATCAAAACACTTCGTACAGCATCTCTCACCTGTCAGATGGGCAAAATCCAAAACTTGGACCACACATTCTTCTGGCCAGGCTGTGAGGGGACAGGCGCCTCGCCCAAGGCTCGTAGGCTTGCCAGATGGTACGAACTCCAGTGGCCAAGGACAAGTAAACAACACCTCTCAAAATTACACAAATGCTTAACCTTTCTCCGTGTAACAGTGTGAATTTATCTGTAGATAGGCGCATTCGCAGAGGTCAGAGATTTTCAATCGCCAATGGGAATGACTTCACCCTGCTCCTGAGAAGCCAACCCCAGGCAGAGCTGGAGTGACCCTGGAGGGAGGGATGGCCTCCGGGAAAGAGGAGAGGTCTGTGCCTGATAATCCTGGGTACAAACCCTATTTCCTGTGCTTACTAGCCCTGACCCTGGAAAAGTCACCTTTCCTCTCTTGGGACCAGGAAAGACTCAGGTATTTAAATATGAAAATTCAAAAGTATGTGACCTTGGGGCGCCTGGGTGGCTCAGTGGGTTAAAGCCTCTGCCTTCGGCTCAGGTCATGATCCCGGGGTCCTGGGATCGAGTCCCACATGGGGCTCTCTGCTCAGCGGGGGCCCTGCTTCCCTCTCTCTCTCTCTGCCTGCCTCTCTGTCTACTTGTGATCTCTGTCTGTCAAATAAACAAAAAAATCTTAAAAAAAAAAAAAAGATAATGAGACCAAAAGGATGACAATTCACAGATAAGAGAGTTCGGGCTCAACCTGATTACAAAAGTCTTCTTGAAAAGAAACCACTCAAGCCCCTGGCATCACACACAGTCCCCTAATCCTTCATTCGACAAATGCCTCAACACCTATTATGGGCCATGCCCCACTCCACCATCTGGAAACAGACAGCAGGGAACAAAGCCAATTGTCTTTTGCTTCCTGGAGCTGAAGTTCCAGTGGGAGAAAATTAACAAGTAAAGAAATAGATCAGGTGGATGACATGTGCTGTGTGGAAAAATGCAGCAGGCAGCACGGACTGGGAGGCATAGACGGGTGAAGATGGCCTCTCCAAAAAGCTGAAAAGCTGACATTGTGCCAAGAGCTGAAGGAGGTGAGGGGACGAGCCTTAGGGCTATCTGGGGGAAGTGTGTCCCAGGAGGGAAATTGGTGAGTGCAAAGGCCCTGGGGCACGTGTACCTAAGGTGTTGGAATAGCAGAGTAAGTAAAATGGGAGGGAGAAGGCACCAGGAGAGCAAGTCAGAGAGATAAAGAGACCAGGTCATAGGGGGCCTTGAGGGCCACTGGAAGAATTTGTCTCTCCGATTGGGAGGGCTGCCGTTGGGAGCTTCTGAGGAGGAAAGAGCTATCGTGTGCCATTGTCTTACAGTTCTTCGGGATCTGGCTGCTTTTTGAGACTAAACCACAGGGGATGTGTGGCAACAAGAAAGCAGTTATGAGGTTCTTGCAACAGTCCAGAGGAAGGGGGGTGGAGGAGAAATTCTTCCCCTGGGAACCAGGGGGAGAGACCCTCTCGGAACACTTTTTCTGACACGTCTCTCCTTCCCACGTTGGCCCCATGACCACAGCCCAGCTCAGGACTCTGTCCTCTGCTTCGGGACCCACCACCCCAGCCTCTTCCCTGGCTTCCTGCCTCTGCTCCAAGCAGGTCTCCAGGCCTCGCGGGCACTTCCCCTGCAGCCCCTGCATCGCCCCCCTCCCCCGCACCCCAGGCCCACCACCTCCGGACCAGCCAGGCTGACCTCTGCCGGATTGCTCAAGCCATCAGGCTCTGGGAATTCCAGATTTCTGCAATATGTTCTTTCCTTTCCCTTAAGACGTCCCTCCATCCTCCCCAGCCCCGCAGCCTCTCAACCGTCATACGTGGGAAGAGCTGCCGCTCGCCAAAGGCACCACATGTCGGGCATCCTGCCAAGCACTGATCACTCTCCTACATCATCATGCCAACCAGCATGGTCCCCTTTCACATGCTGGAAAATGAAGGTACAGAGAGGAGAGGCAACCTTCCCATCGCAGAAGGGCTAGTAAGCCTGGGAGGCAGGATTTGCACCTAGGGATGTCTGCTCTGAGTCCTCTAATGGTGCTTCCTCCCTGAATCTCTCCTGACCTAGGTGAGTGGAGCACACCACCTCCGGGAAGCTGCCTGGATTTCAGCACACCTCCCACTGTGGGCCGTGGCCTGGGTCCCCACTGCACGTACTGGCACTCGTGGCTACCTTCCAAACAAGTGGGCATGTGAGCAGCCCTGAACCCCTAATCCCAGGCCTAGTCCACAGCCTAGACCACGGGCAGACCCTCAGGGCCCTGGGTGAGTCCCACCGGGAATGGCCAGGGTGCATTTGGCCGTGGAGGATACTGGGAGCTGAGAAACATGGGCACTGAGCCACACCTCGCCCACTCTCCTGAGGCTGTAAACGACAGTAACGGAGGGAGGGCACCATCAATGTGTGAGGACCGAGGTGTGAAGGAAAACCATGCCGGTACTCCAGGTGCCCTTGAACATGACGCTAGAAATGTGAAAGGAAAACCAACTCCATGGGTTTCCACCAGGCTCTGGGAATTCCACGTTTCTGTAGCACATGCTTCCCATTTCCCAAGACATCCCCCCAATCCTGTCTCAGCAGCCTCCTAACCAGAACAGGAACGAGGAGCTGCCATTGGCTACCGGGTCCACCAAAACCCCGTTCCAGGCTGCATGGGGGGCAGTTGATGGCAGTCCTGGCTTCATGCCTTCGCGTCCTGTCCCCAACTGGACTGTACGTCCAGTCAGTACCCCGTAGTGACCCCTGCTTTACCCCACCCTGAAGACGGTGTAAGGCCACTTAAGACCCAAGGCAAAAGCATGTGACGAAGATTCTTCTCCATCCCTTCTCCATGCTTCCATGTGCCGGGGGACCTGGCACTTGGCACGGTCGCAGACATGGAGCGGAGTTGACCCAGAGCCATGTGCACATGGAGGAAGGTCCTATCCAACGTTCTCTTCTACACCTTGCTTTATTTTTCATTTAAAAACATGCAGGGCCCCTCTGTTTTGAAACTAGATAGAGGCACAACTGTACACATTTCCTAAAACTCATCAGGCTGTGTGCTTGCGATGAAGCATAGATGAAGCCTGCTTGGAAGGGTACACTACACCCCCATGTCGTGTCCACAAACACAGCTCTGTACCCCAATCTTGCAGGGGTACAGAGTATCTCCCATGGCGGATCCGTCCTTCACTTTGCCTATTTCCTGTCCTGACTCCCGGAAACGTGGTTTCCATCTCTCTGCTTTTATGGACAACACGGTGGGGAATCTGCACTCAGTCTTTGAGCACATCCTTAATTACTTCTCTAGGACTGGTTCCTAGAAATGAGCCTCCTGGGTCATAGGAAACATCATTTAAAGCTGTGTATACAGATCACTATCTTGTCTCCAGAAAGGTTTTTGAAAACTCTATGATCTCTGCGCGCCTGGGTGGCTCAGTGGGTTAAGCATGTGACTTTGGCTCAGGTCAAGGTCTCAGGGTCCTGGGATCGAGCCCCCAGTTCTCCCTTTCCCTCTGCTCCTCCCCCTACCTCATAAGTGCGCACGCGCACGCACACACACACACACACACACACTTTCTCTAATAAGTAAGCTTAAAAAAAAAAATTAAAAGTCCATATTCTCTCCAGTGTCAGGACTCACTCACCTTCCCGTGGGGAGTGGGGAGCTGCCTGAGCTGACATTTCTGAAAGGCTCCCCATCAGGCCTGGAGCTCTGTGGTTAATAGTAACAGTATACATTTCCTGAGGGCTTACTGTGCTGGTCAAAGCGGTTTTCCTGGAGTAATTCAATTTAATGCTCCCGACAGCCCTGTGAGGTAGGTGCTCATGTTATCAACTAGGGTTAAGAGTTGGGGGAACCAAGGCACAGCTGGGATTCCAACGCCCCTTGCCAGGTGGAAGGAGTCTGCCTGTGGCCCAGCCAAGTTCACCTGGGACTGCTCTGGTGCTGGAAGCTCAAACTCACCACCATAAAGGAAAAATGCTTAACCCTGAGCCTCAGTTTCCTCATCTGTAAAATGGGTCAAATAGCACAAGCTGGCAGAGCGTTGTTTTTGTCGTTGTTGTTGTTTTTTAAGATTTTATTCATTTATTTTGAGAGAGGGCACAAGGGGGAAAGGCAGGCAGAGGGAGAGGGAGAAGCGGACTAGACGGAGGGATCACGACCTGAGATGAGGGAAGGCAGACACTCAACGGAAGTGTGCCACCCCAGCGCCCCTGAAGAGGGGATTAAATAACAAAGTGTCTGGCACCTGGTAAGGGCTCAATCCATGGCTGGCTGACCCCCCACCTCAGGAGGCTGCTTTGGAGACCCTGTAGGAAGGTACAAATGAAGACCTCAGACCACTGGATAGTGGGCGGGGGCAGGGACCTTTCTTGGCTCTGTGTCTTCAACCGGGATGAGGGATTCTTTTTTTTTTTTTTTTTTAAGATTTTATTTATTTATTTGACAGAGACAGATCACAAGTAGACAGAGAGGCAGGCAGAGAGAGAGAGGAGGAAGCAGGCTCCCTGCTGAACAGAGAGCCCGATGCGGGACTCGATCCCAGGACCCTGAGATCATGACCTGAGCCAAAGGCAGCGGCTTAACCCACTGAGCCGCCCAGGCGCCCCCGGGATGAGGGATTCTGCTCTTTCAAATCAAGTCTGTGGGGGAATGTGAAGACCACTTCTCCTGCTTCTCTCTCAGGTTCCCCGTTGGCCAAGTCAGACTTTGCACAGGTCTGACTTCCAGAATGTGCAGTGTGTTCCCGCCAGAGAGTGTAGGCACAGGGCACAGGGCACGGTGGGTGGGCACCAGGCAGAAGGAAAGGGCTCTTCCGGTCCTGTGGCCAACTTGGCTTCCACTGGAAGCTTCTGGAGCCACTGAGGTCTGTCCAGAGGGAAAACAAACAGAGACAGACGGGAGAGGAAGGGACTCTCACTCACTAAGATGGGCGCAGTTTCCGGATATCTACTAGAAACGGACGCGCCAAGAGGGGAGCGATTCTCAGGGGCACACGGTTAATGCCTGGAGAGCCAACTCTGGATGCATCCCGGCTACTCTGCAGCTGACTCTGCAGCTGACTGAACCCGAACAAGGCACTCTCCCTCCCTGGTGAGTCTGTCCATTGGGGGTGGGGGGTGGGGAGGTGGTAACACCTGCTACCTCCGAGGGAAGCCAGGAGGAGGGAAGCCGGGAGGACCCCAGGGGATGAGGCTAGCAAACAGCACTGGGAGCTGGGGGCCTGAGGACCAGAGCCTTTTCTCTCCACTGAACTTTTTCACCTCCCTACATGAAGATCAAAGCCAGTTCATAAGGTGTCAGCCTGGCCATTTTCTCTTTTGCTCAGAAGTTCCCTTGACCAATGCCGGACACCCCTAGCTCCTGCATCTTCTGGGACCTCAATCCAGGAGACAGGCTTCTCCGCCGGGACTCAGCCACGCCGACTTCTGGCTTCTTCCCATCAGCTCATAAAGGCAGCCAAGTCTCCCTGATTGAAAAGCACCCACACAGATGAAGGAAAGTAGAAATAAAAAATGTGCTCTTCCAGAACCCACACCAGCAGCAGCAGCAAAAAAAAAAAAAAAGCCGAATGATAATCTGGGAGGTCTTTGCCACCAAGAGACCAGACAAAGGGCAATCACCTCGCTGATGAGCTCAAACAAATGAATCAGAAACTCAGATATTGTCATTTCACACAAGGTACGTATATGTCAGATCACACCGTCCACCTTCGGTGTACCTGGTGCTGCCTGTCAGTTACAGCTCCATGAAAAGGGGTGGGGGTGGCGGAAGGGTGGGGGAACCACGCGAAGATCCTAGACGCTCATACTCTTTGACTCGGTAATTTCATTTCTAGTAAATAACAAGAAATGCACGCTCACAGCCTGAGGAAGCGTGAAATGGTACAGGCCCTCTGGAGAGCCAGCTGACTCCAGGTAGGGCCCTTCTAGAGGCTCAAATGCAGTGACAACTAGGGGATGATCTTTCCAGGAAAAATCGGGCAATGGACACGTGCGCAAGTTCAATGTAGCGTTACCCCAAAGCACCTAAATTTCAAACGCAATCCATTAACTAACACAATGTAACCCAAGTAAACAGTGAGAAAAGGTTTGAGAGAGGTGAGGAATTTGAAAAAATTTCTACAGACAAGATATATTCAAATATATTTAAAAAGTATTTTTACAAAAGTTCAGCAAACGTGGTGCATTTTCACAACAGGATTCTCCAGGGGTGCAAATGGCGTATCTTCCCCTTCCTTCCTCCAGGTAATTCACTCAAGTTCCATTTAGGGAGCACTAACTATGCACTGGGGTTTCAGGTACTACGGTTCCTTTCATCCAGAAGTTTCCAGTTTGGAGAGGAGTGGGACAATGAAAACACAGGGCATTTAGCTGGACTTGTGAGCTCACCTAGGAGGTCCAACGGGTGGAAGTGCATTCCGGAGTGAAAGCCGGGCGAGTGCAGAGCTGGGTGACTATATGGCTGGTGGAGCCCTACACCCAGCTGCCTGGAGGGGCGGCAGCCGGTGGGGAGGGTGGAGGTGGGGGAGGAAAGAGCTGTTCCACATTTCAAGTTCCTTTCCTCCTGTGCCAGTCCTGTCCCAAATGTCCCCGGCAGCCCCCTCCTTACTCTGCCTCCTATCCCGGTTGGGACCTTTAACCTAGACAGCTAGAAGGGCTTCCATCGCTATAAGGAAAGGAGACATATTTCAGAATTTCTATTTGGGAGTCTGTCCTCTAATACCGTGCTGTCCTAGCAGACAGGTGCCCCAGGCACCAGGAACAAGTTCGGGAGGAAGAGGAACAGGATTCCATCTTGCCTCTCCCTTTCTTTTGTATTTGGGCCGCCTGGGGAGTCCCGCCTAGGGGATCTCTGAGTAGGAACACCCAGCGAAGACCTAGGTATGGAGGGTACAGTCCTGGCCAGCCTGGGTCCTGCTTCTGCCAACCCCCGCCAGCGAGGAGCAGGCAATCACTCAGCATCTCTGGGGCACGGGAGGCGGAAAGGGTGTCCTCCTGAGGGAAGGGTGGATGCGGGGGTGGGGGTGGGGTGGCTTTTAACCCTCTCAGAGCCAGAGGCTCAGCTGAGTCTGCCCAGGAGGTGGGAACTTCTATTGCAGGGTGTCAGATGGGGAAACTGAGGCAAGCTCCCCCGCCCCCCAGCAGCGAAGGGCAGTGGACTCGGAGACTCCCGCGGGAGCCTCTCTCAAGCCGTCCCCACTCCCACTCCGCGGCTCCCCTCTGGACCGGAGGGAGGGAGCGAAGCGAGCTGGAAGGAGGGGTGGTCGGGATCCCAGAGAGGGGGTGCTCCGACCCGGGCCCTTCCCTCCACCTGCAGGGCCCTGCCCCCGCCCCGGCACTTCCGAAGCCTCGGCATCCCCTCCTGGCCCGGGGCCGACGCCTCCCGCCCCCCTCCAGCCGGCCGCACCCCCTCCAGGGCCAGGCCTCCCGAGACGATTCCGCGCCCCGGAGCGAGCCGCGCGCCTCCCCACCCGGCTTGGCCCCGGGCCTCCCGCCCCCGCGGCCCCTCTCCGCCGGCGCGGGACCCGGGCCCGGGCGGGGCCGCTCCTCCCCTCGCGGGCCGGACTCCGGGTCCCGCTGCCGCGCTCAACTTCGGGGCGCAGTTGGCCGGGGACCGCCGCGCCCAGTCGGCGCGCACGCCGATGTCCCTCCGGAACAGGTGGCCCGGGTGGCGGCCGAGCCCGCCCCGCCGCCTCCGCAGCCCACCCTCGCCCCCGCCTTCTCGCGGCGCCCCTTCCCACCCGCGCCCCGGGCGTCCCCAGGCCGCACCCGGAGCCCCCGCCCGCCGCCCCCTCCGCGCGGTCCCCTGTACCTCCGGCTCCCGCGGCGGCGGCGGCGGCGGACGAGCTGGCCCCGCGGGCCGGCGGGCAGCGGGGCGGCGGGAGGCAGTGCCCGGAGTCCGGCGGCGAGAGCACCGCCCCTCCGGCCCGGGCGTGGTCAGCGCCGCCCCGCCCGCCCGCCCGCCCCGCTGGGTCCCCGCGGCTCTCCGCGCGGGGCCTGGACCACCGTCCACAGGAACCGAGCGCTGCCCGGGCCTCCCTGTCGCCGACTGTGCGGGCTTAGAGTCGGGTTTCCCCATTTAACAGATGAGAAAACTGAGGCTCGGCCGCTTAAGTCACTTGAAGGTCATGGGGCTGAGGAGGGGCAGTTGTCAGTGTTGGGACCCGGGCCTGATGTCACCGCCTAGAATATATTCATGAACGTCCCCATCCCACGCCCCAACTGTGACTGGTGCTAAACGCTTGGCCCGCATGGCTGTGTTTTACTGAATTTCACTGATGTGCTTGAACCGCCGCAACTTCCGAGGGTCCTTGCTGCTGCGGCTGCTGCGTCCTGGCCCCGCCCACTCCCCTCCGGGTCCCCTGGGGGCGGGCTGTGTCGCCCTCCCTTCTCCGGGCTCCCCCACCCCCTCAGCCAATCCCTGGCGCCCAGGCCACCTTGGAGAACATGGAAACTCTCCACCCCAGCCCTGGACCAGTCTGGCACTTAGTAGGCACCTGTGAATGAAGGCATCCAGAAGATCCGCGTGGGCTCCCAGCACCCACCGCAGCTTCCTGGCCTGGTACTTCCGCGCAGCCTTCCCTCCCAGGATCCACGGGACCCCAGCACCCCGCCCCTCGTCCACAAGCTGCCACCCTTCATGCGCACACTGACTCAGCACCTCTGCCCTCTCACCCCTGCCCCCCTCATTCTGTCACCCCTCACACTGGTGCTCCCCCTATCTTAAAACCAAAAGAAGAAAACCAGAACCCCTTAGGGTCCTCCAACCTGCTTCCTTCCCTATGGCCTCACGTTTGTCCTTTGTAGCAAAAGTTCTCCAAGAGTTGCCTCTCTTGGCTGTCTCCTGCTTCTCCCCTTTGTCCCTGAAACCCCTCCCCCAGTAGCCCATGAAATCTGTCATTTTGGGTCCCTGCTGCCCCCTTCCTGTCCTCTGAAGCACCTTCCTCTTTTGGCTTCTCAGACCTCACCTGTGACCGCTTTTCCTCTGTGGCTGCCCCCATCCTCCTTTGCTGACCCTCTTCGCTGACCCCCTTCTCTCCCCAGCCTCTAGAAATTTCCACGGGCTGTGCTCAGCTCTTGATCTTCTGCTCCTTTCCCCACTCTTTACCTTGATGCTGCCACCCAGACCCGTGGCTTTGGAGGCATCTCTCTGCCGGTGACGCCCTAATGTGGCCTGCAGCCCGGACCTCTCCCTGAAGGCACGTTTCCAAACCGTGCTCCCTTCCAGGGCTCCAGCCCACAGGCTGATCTCTCCCCACGCTGTCCTGGATCTCCCTCTCCTGCTGCTTGGGCCCCAAACCATGCCTCCTCTCTGCCCACCACCCACTTTCCCCACACCCACTCCAGCGACAATCCTATCAGATCTACCTTGAAAATATGTCCAGAATCTGACACTTCTCACCCCTCCCCCTGTCCAACCACTAGCCTCTCCCCAGGGACCTCATCTGGCCTGTGCTCCTGCCTCCTGGACTCCCCTGCCCAAACAGTGGCCAGAGGGAGGTGGGAAGAGGTCAGACCCCATCCCTCCACACCCCTCCCCTGCCCAAGCCCTTCCAGGGGCTCCTCACTGTACTCGGAAGAGAAACCCCTGCTTCGCTCTGGCCTCTTCCCTTTCTTGGATGGGGACGCCGCCCAGCCTCTCTGGCCTCCTTGCTGGTCCTCACCCCCTCCTTGCTCTCGCCGGAACAGACTGTCTGCCTGGAACAGTCTTGCCCAGTTACCCACGCGGCTGTCTCCCTCGCCTCCTTCAGGCCCGAGCTTCCTTGTCAGCTTCTGAGTGAGGATGCGCCGACCTCCCTGCCTCAGATCGGACATGCATATCCTCCACTCCCCACTGCCTTCTTGCCATGATGCTCCCCTGAACACCTATCACCACGCGACATGCTCTGTTTCACTTACACATTTATTTTAATGCCAGTCCTCTGGGGTTGTGAGTTCTCCAGAACAGGGGTTCCTGCTGACTTGTTCACTGCTATGTCTCCCTCCTGGAACTGTGTTTGGAACAGAGTGACTGGACGCTCAGCGCACATATGTAGAATGAATGAACCTGTAGGATTTCACCACGGCTAATATTCACAATGCTTTTTCTTTGTATTGGCCTTTTCATTTCAATAAATGTATTTTAAAAAGGAAACTTTGTATTACTGCCCTAGATAGGACACCACTATTATTAGCCTAGAATAGAAGACAACAGGAAAAATGACAGTGTTCTTCGGGGGCACCTGGGTGGCTCAGTTGGTTAAGGGTCTGCCTTCAGCTCAGGTCCTGATCTCAGGATCCTGGGATTGAGCCCCACGTCAGGCTCCCTGCTCAGCATGGAGTCTGCTTCTCCCTCTCCCCTTATCATGCTTCCATCTCATGTTCTCTCTCTCATAAGTAAATAAAAATTTTAAAAAATGTTCTACTTCTCTGGGGACCCCTTTGCCCTCCTACCCTCTCCTCATTAAAGTGTGAGATTCACAAGGTGTAGCAAGGTATCAAAGATAGGCCAGCACCTAGAACAGATTGGCCCCTGGACCTAACAGAAGAATTGAAAGAGAATTGAATGGAAATAGCTTTCTTGGGGGAGCCCTTTCCTGGGCTGTGGCCCAGCCCCACAACCTCTATCCCTTCTAGCCATCCCTCCTAGTGGCTGGTTTAACTCACAAACCTCTGAGGTCGTGCTGTCACCATCCCCATTTTACAGAGGAGAAAACTGAGGCTGAGTTGAAACTCGCCCAGTTCACAGAGCATGTCAGGGTGGATAGAGATCGGAATTGCAGTCAGCCTTTAGCAGACTCTGAGGTCAAGCCTCCCTTATCCGCTTGGGCCTGGGTGTTGGGGGAAACGGAGGGGGAGGGCACGGAGGACGTGGGTGGGGATGGAGAGCCCACGTGTCAGCCCTGCTCTGGCCTCAGTTTACCCATGTGTAAAGTGCTGCCAGGGATGCACCATCCGGCTGTCGTGAGTCTTTTGTAGAAGTCGGGAGAAAGTTGTGTTCTTTTTCTTCTGCACGGGCTCTGGGTGTGTTTTTCTTCTGGATGCAGAGTCGGGAGTGTGTAGACTGGGGCTCCCACACGAGGGGAACGGGCACAGGGGACCCATCTCAGAACAGAGCCCACCTCCTGGGGAGGCTGAGCCGTGAGACACAGGCAGGGCAACGGGGCATCACTAGAGCCTGTGTGTCCCCATGACCTGGCCTGCGTGGCCCATGGGCATCCCCATTTTACACTTTGGTTTAACCAGATCCACTAGATTCTTTTTCCCTTATACACAGAGGAATCAAATTGATTCAGCCTTTCACTGATACTTTCTGCCCCGCCCATAAGCAAGCTGGACCGTTGCCCATCTTAATAAAAAGGACAAGAAATCAAAAAGCAAAACAACACCCTCCTTTACCTTGTGACCTCCAACTCTCTCCTACCTTCAGTCCTGTTTCTCAAGACTCATCCCGGCTCTGCTGTGACCCTTCCCTTGCTGGTCCCCTGTGCCCATTCTCATCTGCTTCCTGTCCCCCTCTGGGGTTGGGGGCTCCTGCCAGCGTCACAGTGACCTGCCTGTCAATCCTGTTAATATTGGATTAACAACAACAATACTGTTACCCTTCGTTAACACAACCACAGACGACAGGAATTTACTGAAAACGTATGACCTTACAAACACAGAAGAATGTCCTAAGCCACGGGAGTTTCTGACCACTGTCCCCATGTCTCGGGGACACCGCAGTGCCCAGACTTTGGTCTCTAAGACCTTCTCCCCTAAAGGAAACCAGGATTCTTTAGAACATAAAGAGAAAATGAGAATGGACCAGAACACCCTGTTGTGGCCAGGAAGTGAAGCCACCCTCAGAAGTATTTGGGGAGCAGAGGAGAGACAACAGAATGATCAAAGTCTCCCCCAACACGAACCAAGCTGTAATAATATGAGCATCAAAAACGATCCGTTGAAATACTCACGGTTAACTTAAATAAGTCCACTCTGTGAATGGTCATGGCTACAATGATACTCAGAGGGAAAAGGTCACTATAAAGCATTCCCAGAGAGTTTTTTTTTAATTTTTTAAAGATTTTATTTATTTATTTGAGAGAGATCACAAGCAGGCAGAGAGGCAGGCAGAGAGAGGAGGAAGCAGGCTCCCTGCTGAGCCCAATGCGGGACTCGATCCCAGGACTCCGAGTTCATGACCTGAGCCGAAGGCAGCGGCTTAACCCGCTGAGCCACCCAGGTGCCCCCTCCCAGAGAGTTTTAATGTAAATGAGATGACTGTCCCATGACTTGTTTGAATTTTTGTTGAGCTTAAACTGGGATGCATTGGTCTGTGTATCTTGATTTTTTTTTTTTAATTTTACTGTTGTTAACAAATTAGAGAGATGTGTTTGCTTTATCTGTGTAATCAGAAAAGAATAAACTTGCAGCTCTGGGCTGGAGGCCTAGAATACACCAAAGAAAGGAGCGCAGACTTGGGGGCCCTGGGGACCCCACGGAAACTCTGGGGTGGGCGAGACTACCTCAGGGGCAGAGTGTGGGGTGGGAGTCACCGTCCGTTGTCCGGGAGAACAGAGCTTCACGGAGGATGCCCACGACGGCTCGTTAGCCAAGTCTCAACCCAGGAGAGGAAGCTAAGCTCTGTGTCCCAGCCTCTGAGGACCCGAGTCAAACATGCAGACCCAGTGACCTCAGCTTGCCCCGGGAGATCATTGCGAACATGAAACGGTACCCACATTTCATCACCAAAGCTCCAGGGGGAAAGCAAACAAGTGCGGCAAAATCCCCGAGAAGAGACAAAAGCATGATGGAAAGGAGGCCCGTGGCCTTGACGTTTCAGGAGGGGTTTTGAGTATGCATGTGATGGCAGAGGTGTTCTCGGACCTCGCCATGAGAAATCGGTAATTGCGGTTTAAATGGCTGACAGAGATTTACTTCATCAAGTTTGTAATCAAGGTTGGGATACTCCAGATGAACTGGATTCCTAAGTTTCATCTATGACATAGAAGGGCTCTAGGGAAGGATGTCCACAGAGCTGCAGCTGTCCCCTCTGGGGACCGAGGTCTCCTGGCGGTAAGAGCTCCCTCCGCAAATTCACTGTGGGGGGGGGGGGTTACGGGCTGGGCTGCATCTGGCCGTTGATCACAAGCTCTCTGTGCTCTGAGCCTCCTGCCCTCTGACTGGCCGTCCTCTGGAGGATTCCTCATTCTCCACCCATCCCTTCCACTCTGGAGTCCCTGGCCCTTTTCCAGGCCCCCTTCAGGCGTCTCCCGCACATGGGGGCTGGCCTCCTTCCTACCTTGGCCTCCTTCCAAAGCTGAGCCCTCGTCCAGCCCACAAAGGAGCTGCAGGACCAGAGCCGCCATCGGCTCAACTTTTGAAAATGGCAGCATCAACCCTCCAGGGGCCCCTCTCCCCTCCCGGCCACCCCATCACCCCTGCGTGAGGTAGCCAACCCCTGAGTCTGGGCGATCTCCAACAGGCCTGCTCCGTTCACCCCTAAGGCGGCCCTCGACCCATCATCAGCCCCACACACAGGCTTTTCGAAGCGTCCACAACGTTTGAGGTCCTGGAAATGCAAGATGGACGCAGGCCTGGGACCGAAGCCAGCACTCTGTAAGCGTCACCGCGCATGCGACCCCCGGGGACCGACCGCTTACAGGGCAGACGCTAAGAGGTTCCCAGGAGCTGCTGCCACCGGAGGTCCCAGACCCGCTCGTCGAGTAGCAAGATCCCAGATCACACAGGGCATTTGAGCGTTGCCACACAGGGTTAGCAGAGAGCCGTGGAGGGCCCCGAAGAAGGGTCCTTGGACAAAGTTGAAATTAAGTCTTTCTTCCAGGCAAATGCAATGGACTTTGGTTTCTTTCATCAAAGCCTCCTCCCCAGGATGGGGCTTTTCCCCATCCTTGACTATATCAGGAAATTTCCCAGGATGCTTGACGAGCCTCTTGTCTCCTGAGCTTGATAACTAAGATACCCAAGGCTGTCAGCCGATCTCTGGGGGTGAAAACAAACAGCCCTGCCTCCAGCCCCCTCCTCTGTCGCTACAGCCAGCCCCAGACTCCTAAAGGGTTTTTCCCGGCCAGCTCCGTGCCCACTCCCGGAACCCCTGACTGCTCCAAATCCTTGACTGGGATTTGGTCCAGTTTTTCTTTTTGAACTTGCCAAAGCTCCCAGGGCTGAGGATGCGGTCCAGCCCCTTCAGACTGTCCCTCCGAAGCCCACCTTTCTGGATCTGTCCTCTGCCTTCCTAACCTGAATCCACAGGTTCCTCCAACAAAGAGGACACATCCTTCCAGCTTCTCTCTTCACTCCTGCTGGTCCTCAGCCTTACGACAGCCTTCCGCTCTCCTTGACTGACCTCCTAGCTTCTTCTTCTTTTTTTTTTTTTAAAGATTTTATTTATTTATTTGATAGACAGAGATCACAAGTAGGCAGAGAGGCAGGCAGAGAGGAGGAAGCAGGCTCCCTGCCGAGCAGAGAGCCCCATGCGGGGCTTGATCCCAGGACCTTGGGATCATGACCTGAGCCGAAAGCAGAGGCTTTAACCCACTGAGCCACCCAGGCGCCCCTTTTTTTTTTTTTAAAGATTTTATTTATTTATTTGATAGAGAGAGATCACAAGTAGGCAGAGAGGCAGGCAGAGAGAGAGAGGAGGAAGCAGGCTCCCCGCCGAGCAGAGAGCCCGACGTGGGACCCAATCCCAGGACTCTGAGATCATGACCTGAGCCGAAGGCAGCAGCTTAACCCACTGAGCCACCCAGGCGCCCTCCTATCTTCTTAACAGGATCTTACAGTTTTGGTATCTTTGGCAGTTCTTCTTTTTTTTTTTCAAGATTATTTATTGTGCATGTGGGGGAAGGGCAGAGGGGAGGGAGAGGGAGTGAGAATCTCAAGCTGACTCCGAGCTGAACGTGGAGCCCACCACGAGGCTCAGCTCCAGTGCCCCGAGATCAGATCCAGCGCCCCGAGATCACCACGGATCAGAAACCAAGAGTCTGACGCTTAACTGATTGAGCCGCCCAGAAGCCCCCTTCATCTGTTTAATTTCTATGCAAGCGTAGGGAGAACATAGGACTTTGACCATTTCACAGGTATAAACCAGAGGCTTCACGAGGCTGGGTCACTTAGCTCAGGCCACACAGCCAGGAAGATGTCGGGAGTGGGTACAGCTACTCGGTCCTTCTGTTGGGCGGCCAGAGCTTTGTTTTCTAGCATTTCCTTGTGATCAGGACTTCGATGGAGGTGAACACAGGTATGATGTGGGCCTGGAGAGACTCACCCACCAGTTACGTGCTAGGACCAGCTCCCGTCAGCCGGAGAGGGCCAGTGAGGGGCATCTCTTCCCAGCTCACGTTCACAGAGAGCTCCCCGGTAGTGTGAAACTAGCCACGGCAGGACAATTCACACCACGAACACTATAAATCAGGGCTTCCTTCCTGGAGGGCAAGTGGTTCATTTGCCGGCATGCCACTGATGCTCTCTCAAGTCTGGGAGACAGGGAAAGCCTTCCGGAGGAGACGACGTCTGAGCTGAGCCTGCCGGGATCGGGGGGAGGCGGACAGAGGGGCAGGTGTTGCCTTTCACCTGGAAGATTCTACCTGCCTGTTAAAGTCTAACTACACGGGCAGGCAGAAGCACATGGTGTATTCTGGATAGGAAGCAGGCGGGTTCGGAAGAGGAGGAGGGGGAGGATGCTAGGGACAGGGAGGGGCTTCTAGTCGGCGAACAGAGCAGGTACCAGGGTCCTCTAACCCAGTGCTGTGACCCAGGAGAAATGGTTTTAAGTTTATCCTGCACACCCCTGGTGGCCCGTTTGCATGCTGGGGTGGGACAGGAATGGATGTTTTAGGGGAAGGTGTCCCATGTAGCAGTGGGAAGGCGTAGAGTGTGTGACAGGGGCCAACGAGGAAACCACTTAGAGAACCCAGAGAAAGGATGCTGGGAACACTCTACAGCAGGTGCCTGGGGTGGCCGTGGGCAAACGAGCCAAGGGCTGTGCGGCAAGGAGAGACGGGTATCCAGAAGGAAGGTTTCTGGCTTGGGTCCCCGGATGCTTGTCGTTTGAGCTAGGGAACCTGGGTGTGGCTGGTTTGGGGGAGAATTGTGGTGAATTCCAGTCGGGCGTGTGGCACCTGTGCCATCCGGGTGGGAGGTCAAAGGCCGATGAGCGTTGGAGCTCCAGTTGCACGGACAGATCTGTGGCTGGAGTGCAGTGATGGGTATCGGGATGGAGCCCTGAGCAGCTCCAGGGTTCAAAGGCACGTCAAGAGGGTCACCCAGTACTTACCATCAGAGTGATAGGGTTTGTCTCTTTTCCCCCTCTTAAAAACAATGAGAATAGGGCGCCTGGGTGGCTCAGTGGGTTAAGCCGCTGCCTTCGGCTCAGGTCATGATCTCAGGGTACTGGGATCGGGTCCCGCATCGGGCTCTCTGCTCTGCAGGGAGCCTGCTTCCTCCTCTCTCTCTTTCTGCCTGCCTCTCTGCCTACTTGTAATCTCTCTCTGTCAAATAAATAAATAAAATCTTTAAAAAAAAAACAAAACAATGAGAATATTCAGTTTCCAGGGCAGCATGTAAAGAGCTCAGAGGTCGTGGCTCCCATCCTCACAGCAACAACAACAAAGAGCTGAACAAAGCGAAAATCAACATCTCTTCTCAGATCCATTAGAGAATTGGGGTCACAGGGCAAACCACTGGCCCAGAGACTGGAGAGCGAGGCAGATACCCACCGAGAGTCCCCGCTGCCAAGGAGTGAAAGCCCGTGAGCCGTACTTGATCGTTGCTGGGGCTCCGGCTGCACGAGCTCGAGAGACGAAAGCTCAAGGAAACCCCCAAACTTTCAGGCCGAGCTTTGGGCAGGGAAAGGGGAAAACCAACTATTTTTAAATCTATCACACATGGGGCGTCTGGATGGCTCAGTGGGTTAAGCCGCTGCCTTCGGCTCAGGTCATGATCTCAGGGTCCTGGGATCAAGCCTCACATCGGACTCTCTGCTCAGCGGGGAGCCTGCTTCCCCCCTCTCTCTTCCTGCCTCTCTGCCTACTTGTGACCTCTGTCTGTCAAATAAATAAATAAAATCTTAAAAAAAAAAAGCAAAAACAAAAACAAAACAAATACATCAAACACATTCTGTTCTTTCTTTTCTCCGTAATGCAGGGATAGCACACTTTTCCTCTACCTGCTTAGGGCTTCCAGCTGGGACTGACATAAGACAGACGGGGGACTTGGGTGGCTCCTCAGGGGGTCAAGTGTCCAACTCGGTCTCAGCTCAGGTCTTGATCTCAGGGTGGTGAGTTCAAGCCCCACTCTGGGCTCCACGCTGGGCATGGAGCCTACTTGAAATAAACAAAAACAGGGGCGCCTGGGTGGTGTCATCAGTTAGGGGCTGGACTCTTGGGTTTGGCTCCTGTCGTGACCTCAGGGCCGGCGCAATGGGCTCTGTGCTCAGCTCAAAATCTGCTTAAGACTCTCTCTCCCTCAGCCTCCGCCCCTCCCCCCTCTAAAAGAAACCCATAAATATTTTTAAAAATCAGGAACAAAAACAAAAAGAGAAAATGGCAGAAGAGCATACAAATTTTTTTTTAAGATTTCATTCATTTATTTATTGGACAGACAGAGATCACAAGTAGGCAAAGAGGCAGGCAGAGAGAGAGGAGGAAACAGGCTCCCCACTGAGCAGAGAGCCCAATGCGGGGCTCAATCCCAAGACCCTGAGATCACGACCTGAGCCAAAGGCAGAGGCTTAACCCACTGAGCCACCCAGGCAGCCCGAGCATACAAATTTTATTTATGAGTGTTTGGGTGTTCTCACAAAACAAATGCAAGACCCAAAGAATGATGAGACCCAAGATCCAAGGTTGAAGACAAAGTAGCAATTGTGAAAAAGTCACTAAAATATGTGGGGAGACTGAAGGAAGGTAAGAGTTATTCTAACGAGGTCTGGTGGTACACATTTCTCTTGGCCTTAACTTTCCATTTCTTCTTCCTGGTACAGAGAAGTCACCTTTGACATGCGCCTTTTATTTCCTGCTTTCAGAAGGAAAAAGGGAAGGTCAGAGTGTACCCTGTTGGCATCTGCTTTTTGAGTGCTTTTAACTCAGCATATTCAGTATGCCAACACAGCATATTTGGGAGGAGAGAAAGGGGGTATTTTGAAGTCCTTTAGTAGCAAAGCCAAGTTTTCAAGATGGGACTGTACTAGAACTTTATCCCACCAGAGAAAGGGAAACGAGCTAACTCCACGTCTTCTGGCCTTCCAGTCCTACATAAGGGAAGGGGGAAAAATGGCCTTCCAAAAACAACAACAAAACCCAGGAAGATTTGATTATAATATTGTGGAATATTTCTCCTCCATAACCTTCCCAAACAGAAAGCACCAGGCCCGAATGGTTTCACTGGTGAATTCTACCCAACATTTGAAAAAGAAATGACATCAATGATCTATAAACCCTTCTAGAGAACAGAAGCAAAGGAAATGCTTCCTAACATTCTATGATCCGAGCATTACCCTAATACCAAAACCTGACAAAGACCTTACAAGAAAGGGAAACAATGGACCAATATCTCTCATGAATGTAGATGCAAAAATCCTCAACAGGATATTGGCGAATTGAATGCAACTTTTTTTTTTTTAAGATTTTATTTATTTATTTGACAGAGAGAGAGATCACAAGTAGGAAGAGAGGTGTGTGGGGGGGAGCAGTTTCCGTGCTGAGCAGAGAGTCTGATGCAGGGCTCCATTCCAGGACCCTGGGACCATGATCTGAGCTGAAGGCAGAGGCTTAATCCACTGAGCCACCCAGGTACCCCTTGAATGCAACTTTATGCATGAAAAGAATTATATACCAGGACCAAGTGGAATTTATTCCAGGTATGCAAGGCTGGCTCAACATTCAAAACTCAGTTAATCCAATTGATTCATCAAAGACTAAAGGAGAAAAATCATATAACCATATTACTAGTTGCAGAGACAGCAGGTTAGAAAAAACCCTACATCCACTCAGCAAACTGGCCTAGTGGGAACTTCCTCAACTTGATTAGGAACATCTACTATCTGAGCTCAATTTTCTTAAATGGAAACCACCCTACAACAGAAAATCTGTTAATTTGGAAAGTCCCACAAAATATAAGGGGCACCTGGCTGGCTCAGTCAGTAGAGCGTGTGATTCTTGATCTCAGGGTTGTGGGTTCAGGGCCCGTGTTGGGTGTAGATATCACTAGAAAAAGTGCTTTTAATCCTAAAAAAAAAGCCCTATAAAAAACAAAACCAGAGGTGCCTGGGTGGCTCAGTCAGTTGAACGTCTGACTCTTGATTTTGGCTCAGGTCAGGATCTCCTGGATCATGGGATCGAGCCCCACACTGGGCTCCAATGCCGGGCAGAGAATTTCGGTTGAGGATTCTCTCCCTATGCCCCTCCCTCCACATGTGATTTCTCTCTCTCTCCCCAGTCAGTCAACCAACCAACCAATCAATCAATCAATCTTTAAAAAAAATGACTTGGAGGCCCCTTTTCTGGATTGTCGCAGTGACGAGCCACAGCTGATACTTTCCTAGATGCCTGGGAGAAAAGCTAATTCATGATTTTAGCTCTGCCCTGGAGCTGGGCAATGGGGCCGCCTTGTATATTGCCGTGTAATGTCTCCTGGCTTCACTATTATACGGTTATTTAAGTGGTCCCCTGTTGCTGCCCCCTCTTTTAATCCTTTTTTTAAAAAGATTTATTTATTTATCTATTTATTTGACACAGAGAGATCACAACTAGGCAGAGAGGCAGGCAGAGAGAGGGGGAAGCAGGCTCTCCAATGAGCAGAGCCCGATGTGGGGCTCGATCCCAGGACCCTGAGATCATGACCCAGACCCAAGCAGAAGGCAGAGGCTTGACCCACTGAGCCACCCAGGCACCCCTCCCTTCCCCCCCCCCCATAGGAAAGGAGTGGCTATTGCAATCAGTGGTGAAATTTAAATATCCACATTCTTAGGTGTGTTCCATTACCTCTCTGGGCGGTGATTAAATTTTCATTCTTTCTCTCTTGTTTGTTAAATAGGTTCCTGTCCTTTAAAATAGAGTACCATTTTACCCCTTATCCCAAAGGTTCTGACATGGGCTTTTATTAGTCTTTTCTAAATGTTCCACAGTTTGGGGCCCCTGGGAGCCTCAGTGGTTAAGCATCTGCCTTCAGCTCAAGTCATGATCTCAGGGTCTTGGGATCGAATCCCGTATCAGACTCTCTGCTCACTGGGGAGCCTGCTTCCCCTCTCTCTCTCTCTCTCTGCCTGCCTCTCTGCCTACTTGTGCTCTCTCTGTCAAATAAATATATAAAATCTTCAAATTCCACAGTTTGGATTTTTTAATTGAAATTCAGTTAATAACATAAAGTGCATTATTAGTTTCAGAGGTAGAGTTCGGTGATTCCTTAGTCTTAGGTAATACTGGGTGATGGACAGGGACGAGGCACCCACCCTCCTCCCCTTCAGTAACCCCCAGTTTCCTATGATTAAGAGTCTCTTGTGGCTCTTGTGATTTGTCTCCCTCTCTTTGTCTTTTTACTTTTCCCCTCCCTTCCCCATGATCTTCTCTTTTGTTTCTTAAATTCCACACATGAATGAGATCACATGATAATTGTCTTTCTCTGATGGACTGAAGCTTGGATTTTTTTTTTTTTTTAAAGATTTTATTTATTTATTTTACAGAGAGAGCGAGCACAGGCAGACAGAGAGGCAGGCAGAGGCAGAGGGAGAAGCAGGCTCCCTGCCGAGCAAGGAGCCCGATGCGGGACTTGATCCCAGGACGCTGAGATCATGACCTGAGCCGAAGGCAGCTGCTTAACCAACTGAGCCACCCAGGCGTCCCTGAAGTTTGGATTTTGATTTCTTTTCCCCCAAGCATTGTTTAAGAGGCTTCAGAGTTTTCTGGATGTAGGACCTTTGCCAGGAGGTTGGGCTGTTTATTTTACAGCACAGGCTGAATTGTGTCCCCTGCTCCCCAAGGTCATGTGCTGAGATCTTGGCCCCCAGTAGCTCGGAATGTGACCCGTGTTTGGAGACAGGGCCTTTATCGAGGTAAGATAAGACAAGGTCATCTGGGTGGGCCCTAATCCAACGGGACTGGCATACTTACAGAAAGAGATTAAGACAGACAGGGAGGGATGATCAGATGGTGACTGGGGGGGAGAATGGCCCTCCACAAGCCCAGGAGAGAGGCCTCAGAAGAAACCAGCCCTGCCAACACCTCAACCTTGGACTTCTGACCTCCAGGATTAGGAGAAAACAAATTTCTGTGGGTTAAGCACCCCTAGTCTGTGGTGCTTTGTAGACTAACGCGCCGTATGATTGTGTCTTTCCGCAGGACGCTCAGAGAACTATGATCTGTGGCCACATCTTCTTGAAGACATTTGTCAAGTCTTCCCTCCTCCGCGGCAGTACTTACAGTAGATTTTTGTGGATGGCCCACTGGTGCCTGCAAGAAAGTTGTGTTCTGTTTTCAGAGTACAGAATTCAATCATCTCAATTTTTTAAGTTTACTCGTTTATTTAAGTAATCTCTACGCCCAATGTGGGGCTTGAACTCAACACCTCGAGACCCCGAGTCGCGTAGTCCTGCGACAGATCCAGCCAGGGGCCTGTCAATAATCTCTATTAAAAGAGCCTCCTTGATTATGTCATTTCTGCCTTCCACTCTGTCTTCATTATTTTTGTTTCTTATCTTCCTACTCCATGTCTGGAGGAGGAATTAGTCTGAAGGCCAAGAGACAAGCATCTGACCTCAAAACTTCCGGGGCATGGGGTTATGAGGTCACTGCCACACAAAAACTCTCATTCAGAGAGGAAGGGAATGAGAACAGCCCAGGATCCCTGACTAGCTCCTGCTGGGCAGGTGCGACCAGTGTCCTTGCTCTGGCAAAGGGCTGAGCTCCTCTGTTCCCCACTATGGTGGCCAGTGTGGAGGCTCGGCTTCCCTTCCCCCACCCAGCCAACCTCTGCTCTGTCCGCCAGAGGCTTCTGCCTGCCTTCTCCACCTACTGTCCTGGATGGCTCCAGAAATCCACGACTCTCAGGGGGAAACAGGGAGGGCATGGGGCTCTATTCTCTGCCCTTCCCTTCTCTCTCGGGTCCTGGCTCTCGAGGCTCTCAATTTTTTTTTTTTTAAAGATTTATTTATTTATTTGACAGACAGAAATCACAAGGAGGCAGAGAGGCAGGCAGGGAGAGAGGAGGAAGCAGGCTCCCCGCTGAGCAGAGAGCCCGATGCGGGGCTCGATCCCAGGACTCTGGGATCATGACCCGAGCCGAAGGCAGAGGCTTTAACCCACTGAGCCCCCCAGGTGTCCCATGAGACTCTCAGTTTTGCTGTTGAGGTTCACAAGATGGTCAAAAGCTCTTCTGCGTTCTCTGCGGCCCTCTGCCCAGGCCGTTTACCCAGCTTCCCGCCCCCCTCCCAAGTGAGAAGAAGACCAGAGGGAACATCTGCTCTAGAAGGTGGCTCCCCTTCTCCAGGATCGGGTCCTCTTGACCGTGGTTCCTTTTGTAGCTTCGAACGCCCGCAGACCGCTTGCACGTCGGGCTTTGGGCCGGCTGCGCATCATACCTGGTTTCCCAGATCCCAGAGTTTGGCAGCATCGTCCGTCTGTGGCCAACTTGTCCGTCAGAGCTAGAAACAGAGATTCCCCATCTCCCCCCTTTTCAAGCACCCCCATTTTCTGAGCCGAGTCCTGGGGGATTCTGCAGCCCCTGGGCGTGGCCCGCATCAGCTTGGCGTTCCCCTTTTTGGGGGTCTGTTAGAGGAATTAGTCTCATTCTCTGCCTTCTGGCTTCCCAAGTGTTCCCACCCTCGCTTTCCTGGGGGCTCTGTCCCTGAGGAGTCATGCCTTTAAAGACACCCCCTTTGTGTCACTTTGGCTGAACTTTGGAAGAAAGCGGAAGTGGTTTTTTCTTTCTTCTTAAGATTTTTATTTATTTTTGAGAAAGAGAGAGACAGAAGTGAGCAGGGGGCGGGGTGTGGAGGGGCAGAGGGAGGAGCAGACTCTGGCGCTGAGCAGGGAGCCCGAGGCAGGACTCTCTCCCAGAGAACCGAAGGCAGGTGCTCCGTGGACTGAGCCATCAAGGCGCCCTGGACGTGGTTCTTTCCTCTATGATCTATCTCCCCGCCAGCTTCTGTGGGAGCCATTACCACCCTGGTTTACAGATGGAGAAACTGAACCCCAGGGAGGTCACCTGACCCGCCCAAGTTCAGCACACCAGACATGGGATCTGGCCGCAGGTCTGTCTGCCCTGCCCCCTCTGTCAGGGTCGCCGTCCGCGCTGTGAGTCCCCGGTTCAGCAGCCCAGCAGCACACAGAGCCGCCTTCCTGGCCACAGCGCTTCGAGAAGACGGAACAGAAGCCGCAGGCCCGGGAAGGCCGTTTGCAGCTGGGCAGGGCCTGTCTGCGCGCTGGTTCCTGCGCAGAGCTGGGTCTGATGGTTAAGGCTTGCGCTAAGGCCCGGCTTTTCGGTCACAGTCACCTGAGTTGAGGGCGGATTCTGCCCCGGGCTAGCCATGGGACCCGGTCGAGCCTCGGAGGGCGATGCCGGCAACGGTGCGCACGTTGAGGAGCTACTGCCCGAGCTCACGGGTTCAGAACCCCCGCGCATACGTTGGGCGCATCTGCTCGGGCCCATCTGCTCCTCGCCCTCGGACGGTCCTCTGGCCTCCAGGACTGTGGCTTTCGAACGAGGGGCGCACACCAGAGCCCTCCCGCGGGCTTGTTGACGCACAGACGGTGGCGCCCCGCCCCCTGGAGTTTCAGACTCGGGAGAGGTCGGGGGCGGGGCCTGGGGACTCGCATTCCTGCCGGTTCCCAGGGGCTGCGCCGCTGCGAGTCGGGGAGCCCCACCCTGGGAAACGAAATGCCACAGGGTCCCGCAGATGCCTGGGCCGGGAGATGAATGGCAGTCGCAGACTGCTCTAGACCGGCCCGCCCAGCCTTGGCAGGTCTTAGAGGAAACTGGGTTTACCCTCCAGCTCTGCCTCCCAACATGGGGACGGCGGCAGGTCAGCCTTCACGTCCTTCCTGGGGCCCAGCAGCTCCGCTTTCTGCCCCGCTTCACCTCTCCCTGGCCCCATCCCCGCCCTGGTGACTCAACAGAGGCCCGGTCTCTTTCTCCCTTCTCAGCCCCGCTGAGCAAGGGCTCCTAGAGGGAGGGCCTGGGTTCCATTGGAGCCCAGCAGTGTAGAATGAATGACTGAATGAATGAAGTGAGGTTCCCCCCAAAAGTCAACTTGTTTTTTTTTTTAAAGATTTTTATTTATTTATTTGACAGAGAGAGACCACAAGTAGGCAGAGAGGCAGGCAGAGAGAGAGAGGAGGAAGCAGGCTCCCCGCTGAGCAGAGAGCCCGATGCGGGGGGATCGATCCCAGGACCCTGGGATCATGACCTGAGCCAAAGGCAGAGGCTTTAACCCACTGAGCCACCCAGGCGTCCCCAAAAGTCAACTTAAAGTGCCTTTCTCGAAGTAAGCGGTTTGGTTTCAAGCCCCTTGCTTGGGTCTAAGGAAAAGAACCGTAACCACACTCCCCACTTGAAAGGTCGGCTCAGGGAAGCAGATGAGTTGGAGGTTGTGGTCCCCGTCCTACAGATGAAGACACTGGCAGCCTGGATCGAGCCGTCGCCAGAGATGACCCGTGTCCGTGATGCTGGGCTCCATCAGCTCCGGGGGGCACCCACCATCTCTGCTCTAGAGCTGAGTCCTGAAGCATGAAAAGCTTTTGTCCTTAGCCAGTCAGTGTGGCGAGGGAGTGCCTGGCAGCGGGGACAGCCCAGACAAGAGCACAGGGGCAGGAGGAGCTGCTCCCGGAAGGACAGTGAGTTCAGTTTTGGGGTGTCGCCTCTGAGCTGTGACTCCTCTGAGGGACGTCCACGGGGCGTCTGTGAAGATGGGGGTCACCAGAGCCGGCTGGGCTGGTGACGGAGACTCGATGGCTGTGATTGTGCCGGGAGCGGTGATAGTGACCAGAAGAAATGAAAGGCCCAGAAAGAGCCCCAGAGCCCAGCAACAGTCCAGGAGGGGCCCAGAGCAGGGGGGAGAATGCCTTCAAGTGACGGGAGTGGGGCTGGGGGAGAGGTCTTGGGGGATGGAGAGGGTCCCAGCATTAGACCCTGCAGGGGGCCAGGAGGAAAAGGGCCGATGTTCCCGTGTTGTGGGCCTCAGGGAGGAGAGGCTGGAGGGATAAGGGGGAGACAGCAAGTGTCTACCCCTCTGGTGGAAGTTCAAATGCAAAAGGGAGGAAGGGATGGGTCAGGAGCAGAGCGCAAGGAGGAAGGCTTTTGTTTTCATTTTTCTTTATTTAGTGATTCAAGACCTCTATACCTTATACTGTGCTCATCATGAGAAATGTGTTCTTCATCCCCATTATCTGCTTCTGCCAACGCCCCCCCCCCAGTGACCAGCAGTGTGTCCTTTAGAGCTAAGAGTCTGTTTCTGGGTTCGTCTCTCTCTTTTCTCTCTCTCTCTCTCTTTTTCCTTTGCTCATTTATTTTATTTCTTAAATTCCACAAATGAATGAAATCATATGGTGTTTGTCTTTCTCTGACTGGCTTCTTTCACTCAAAGTAATACTTTCTAGCTCCATCCATGTTGGTATGAACGGCAAGCTCTCATTCCTTTTTTATGACTGAGTAATATTCCATTCCAGATCTGCACCACATCTTTGTTATCTATTTGTCTATCGATGGATACTTGAGCTGCCTCTATATCACGGCTATTGGAAATAATGTTGCAGTAAACCTCGGGTGTGTGCCTGTCTTCGAATGAGTGGTTTTGTATTCTCTGAGTAAATACCCAGTAGTGCAATTGCTGGGTCATAGGGTAGTTCCATTTATAATTTTTTGAGGCACCTCCATACTGTTTTCCACAGTGGCCACCCCAGTGTGCCTTCCCACCCGCAGTGCACGAGGATTCCTTTTTCTTTGCATTCTCGCCGACACCTCTTGTTTCCTTGTTTTTGATTTTAGTGATTATGACAGGTGTGAGGTCATATCTCATTGTAGTTTTGATTTGCATGTCCCCGATGATGAGTGATGTGGGGCATCTTTTCATGTGTCTATTGGCCATCTGGATGTCTCTGGAGATATGTCTATTCACGTCTCCTGCCCATTTTTTTTTTTTTTAAATTTTATTTGGCAGAGAGAGATCACAAGTAGGCAGAGAGGCAGGCAGAGAGAGAGAGAAGGAAGCAGGCTCCCGGCTGAGCAGAGAGCCCGATGTGGGGCTCGATCCCAGGACCCTGGGATCATGACCTGAGCCGAAGGCAGCGGCTTAACCCACTGAGCCACCCAGGCGCCCCTCCTGCCCATTTTTTAATTGGATTGCTTGTTTTCGGATGTTGAGTTGTATCTGTTCTTTATATACTATGCATACTAACCCTCTACCAACTAGGTCACCTGCAAATATCTTCTCCTCTTCAGTAGGTTGCCTTTTAGTTTTGTTGATTGGTTCCTTCATTGTGCAGGAGTTTTTATTCTGATGTAGTCCCAGCAAGGCTTTTCCCCGTCCCCCATTTGTTTTGTTTGAGGGTTGGGAGGCCTTGAGTCAGCAACCCATCTCATTCCCTTAGACACAAAGTGGATTCATGGGCTGGGTGGCCTCTGCAGAGGATTGCAAGCGGTAGGGGAGGGAGAACTTGCTGCTCCCCTCAGGTTCCGTGGCTGGCCTGAGATTTCCTAGACATGAGACAGATTAGCAGGAGAGAAGCACACAGGTTTCTACAATGTTTCTAGGCATACACAGGAGTCTTCAGAAGAAAAAAAGGATCTAAGAAGTCCTTAGGCGCCAAGGCTTATATACTTTCCGAGACAAAGAATGACACCTTGTAGGGATGTGACAAGACCGAGGGGCTTGTAGGGATGTGACAAGACCGAGGGGCTTGGCTGGGCCATAGGCTGTGGGACACCGACCAGGAAGTGTCCAAAGGAAGCTCGAGGCTTGTCTTAGCAGGTTTGTTTGTACACCTCCGATTTGGCATCCGCCCCCTGGGCTCTGGTGGTACGAATTTTCTCTTCTTGGTGCAGGGAGGGCACCTTCTCCAGGGAAATGTGATGACAGGCTTTTAGGTAGAAAGGGGGAGGGCGGAGAACTGCTTCTTAAGCGCCTTTGAAAGAGGGAGCCCATCAGCTGCTGCCATTTTTTTTTTTTAAAGATTTTATTTATTTATCAGAGAGAGAGAGGGGAGAGAGCGAGCACAGGCAGACAGAAAGGCAGGCAGAGGCAGAGGGAGAAGCAGGCTCCCTGCTGAGCAAGGAGCCCAATGTGGGACTCGATCCCAGGACGCTGGGATCATGACCTGAGCCGAAGGCAGCTGCTTAACCAACTGAGCCACCCATGCTGCCATTTTGATCTAGAACTTTCTCACTGATGAAGTTCTTCTTTCCAGAGTCTCTCCTAACGCAGGCAGAAGAAAACGGCAACTACCACCTCAAGCCACCACCCCTTGAGCCGGCAAGTCCTCCGGGTGACTGAGCCGGTGACAATACCAGCCTGACCTGTACCGCCCACCTGCACGTTCCCACGGATTTTTGTCCCACCTTTTCCCTCCGTAAACCCGGACATCTTTTCAGCTCTCTGGGGACAGTGTTTGAGATGTCAGGGCGCTGGCTTCCCGGCATCGGCCTCGCTGGCATAAACTCCTTTCCTGTGTCACCGCCGCTCTTCTCCGGGCCTCAGGATCTTGTCGGCAGTGAGTGGCCACGCCTAGTCTATCTGGGTCCCCGGACTCAGGCGCTCTTGCTCCCCAACCTGCCCGGCTCCTTCAGCTCAAAAGAATCGATATGGCAAAGGGACATACCGGGGGGTGGTGTGTTCTGAACTCCTTCAAAACCAGATCTTGGGGGGCGCCTGGGTGGCTCCGTGGGTTAAGCCTCTGCCTTCGACTCAGGTCTTGGTCTCAGGGTCCTGGGATCGAGCCCCGCATCGGGCTCTCTGCTCGGCAGGGAGCCTGCATCTCTCTCTCTCTCTGCCTGCCTCTCTGCCTACTTGTGATCTCTCTCTGTCAAATAAATAAATAAAATCTTTAAAAAACAAAAGAAAACAAAACGAAAAAAAACAGATCTTGGGGAAGGTAAGAGCACCCCAAGCGTGCAGCCTCCCAGGCAGGAGAAAGGAGACCTCCTGTGGCTTTTCTCCCATGGGGTGCCATCCTGTTTCCTGAGATCCCACTTCTTCTGTGTCACCAGAAAGACACCTCCCAGGGCTTCTGGGTTCCGCCTCTGACCTCCTACACCCCTGGCAAACACTAACGCCGTGTCCGCAGCGACGCTGGGTCTGGGCTCTGACTGGCCTTCAGCTGCAGTGCGGGCAGAGGTTCCTGCAGGCCCAGGGTGCTTCGGGGGGCCCTGAGGCTGGTTCCCCGTTTGCACCTTGGGGCCAGCACACCCATGATTTGGAGCCCCTCCTGCCTGGGGGCTGCTTGGAGCCCCCTCTCCCCCTGGGAGGGCCCTGCAGGCCCGGAGATTGAACAACGGTGAGGGTCTGGGCCAGGGGGACCCTCAGACTGGGTGGGCGCCAGATGCCCTCTGTCTGGGCCTGCCTCCTGATTACTCAGAGGACACTTTATTCATCCGGAGGTTTCACCCCTGCCCTGCTGGCCCTACTCTGCTCACCTCCCCTGCCAGTGTCCCCGGGGGAACAGAGAGGGCCTCTGGGGCCCCCGGGGATACTCCCTGGAGCCAGGCTCAGGCTCAGCCCTGGGGACGCCCTGGCGGGGGACCCACTTGGCCTCCCCCTCTTGGGACCTCTGATCTTTCCGTTGTTTGGCCTTTGTTTGTCCGCAGTTTCCCAGGAAATTTTCTTTGGGGGATTCCAGCTGGTCTCAGCTGAGCCCAGAGGACAGCTCTTGTGTTCGTGGGCCTCCCTCTGGCCTGACAGGCCGGGGCCCAGGAGCATCCCCGGGGGCTGGGTGGGGCCCTGGCCCAGTCTGGAGAGCGTAGGGAAGCCAGGAGGGGTACAGGGACTGGAGAGTGTGACAAGAGAGTGAGTGAGAGAGAGAGATAGGGGTGGGAAGAAATGCCGGTAAAGAGACACGGAGGCCCAGAGATGCGGCGGAGAGCGAGACATGCATGTGGAAAGGGTCCCATGGTAGGCGCTGAGGGAGGGAGCCCCAGAGACTGACTCTGGCCCGCAGGTATGAATGACTCAGGCTTTTTGCTGTTTGGGCCAGACACTGAAGACCCCGGGTGCCTCCTCTGGTCCCCAGAGCCCAGAGGGAAAGGGGGTGACAGCCAAGCTTGGGCCTCAGGCCTCCTGGGATGGACACAGGTGGGAGCCAGGCTCCGGGGGGCACGGCCACCTGATGGGAGCAGGAGCCCCTCCTACTGGGTGGAGCCAGGCCTCCCGCCACGTGGCCTGTGACACACCCCCCGACCCCGCAACTTTCAGGCATCAACCACAGGCTCCGGGGCTCCCTGCTGTGACCAGACGCCCAGCACTGCTGAGGGGGTTGCTGGGGCCAGACCAGCTGCCATTCTGTCCGTAGCGTCCCAGGGTGCGGATGGGGCGAGCCTGGCTCACTCACTCATCCAGCAAACCCACGCTGAGCGCCTCCGAGCAGGCTCTGTGCGGCCTGGGGCTCACAGTTTAGGGAGGGCACCGGCGAACCAGCGGACGGGGCAGGGTGGTGTGTCTAGGGGCCACAGAAGACCAGAGGAGGTGTCTGTCCCAGCAAGGCATGCAGGGGAAAGCTTCTGGTGAGAAAGCAGAGGAAAAGTGGCTGGCAAACGTGTTCCAGCGGGCGCCTGGGTGGCTCCTTCGGTGAAGCATCGGATGACTCTTGATTTCGGCTCCGGTCATGATCTCAAGGGTCGTGGGATTGAGTCCCACATCGGGCTCCACACGGAGCATGGAGTCCGCTTGTCCCTCTCCTCTGCTTCTCCCTTGCAAGTTTGCGGGCTCGCTCTTTCTCCCTCAAATAAACAAATAAATAAAGTCTTAAAAAAAAAAAAAAAAGGTGTTCCAGGCAGGAAGAACAGGCTGAGCAAAAGCCCAGAGGTGGGAAGCAGCGAGGTGCGTGCAGAAGCCCCCGACGGCTGGAATTCTCAAATTATGAGACGAGCCGAGACCAGGATGACCCACACGACAGGAGTACAGCAGAGAGCAAGCATGGAGGGGACCCGAGGACACCCCAGAGAAGCAGCCTGGGGCACGTGGGGTGAAAGGGGCAAGGAAACCCGTTCCCCCCACAGGAAGCTAGGATCCTCGAAAGGCACGGGGGTCCCGCTGCAGGGTTTCTCTGCCTTTAGTGCCCGCAGCTCTTGGTCACGCCGCTTCGAAGAATGAAGAGGTAGATGGCAGACGATGAGCAGGGGGCGGGGGGCGGCAAGGCCAGGTTTCCTGAGTCATAGGACAAAGCTCCCGGAGAGGGAGGGGGCCTGAGAGGGCTGCCCCCAGAGTTTCTAAGTTGAGGGGTTTTTATGAGTTCTTTTGCGGAACTTAAGGACCCAGGCTGTGCTGAGTCATGCCAATAGGGCTCTGGTCACGTATCTGTGTACGTGTTCAGTTCACATCTGTGTGCTGATGGGCTTTTGTGGCTGGTTTCAGGGGGCTTAGGTCCTAACTGCCCCTTGCCAGCGATATTGACAAGTGCTTTGTGGTTACTTGTCTTATTCTAGGATGTTTTGCAGAAGTCCCTTCTGCAAGGGCTGCAAAGCAGAAGGTCAGTGCGTGTCCCCTCTAAGCTACAGCACAGGATGTCAGTGCTGCTTGATCCTGGCTGTCCCGACCCCATCTGCTGTTGCTGAGGACCCCGGCTCTGACTACCTCACTGTCCAGCTAACTCCTGACAGTCTCAGGCTGGCAATGATCCAGGAGCCCAGCTCCTGGCAGAAGCAAGTGCAAAGCCTCTTAGGGGGAAGGCATCCCTGGTTTGGGCTGTCTGCATTTCCAGATTAAGCTCAACAACATATGAGTTTACAAAACACACACACATGCACGCCCATGGAAAGAAGCTATTAGGAATGAGTCAGCTGAAGTAAAACATGCTGGAAATACAGACGTAACTCCCTGTCCCCACCGAGGACTACAGACAGTGGACATCAGATACAGAGCATGAAACAACCAAGTACCAAATATTTAGAAACATAACATGAAATTAACTAGTGATCAGGGGACAAGACACCATCAGCCATGGTCAGGGTGCTTGAAAATTAAACCAAATGGAACCTGCAGGTATTAAAAATACAATTTAAAAAAAACTAAATTCTCAGCGGAGAAGGGCTTTGTTGACCGCTGGGACAGGATGAATGACGGGCCACGAGACAGGGATGAAAAAACCCTTCTTGTCGGGCAGCTCAGAGAGGCAAGGAAATCGAACATGTGAAGGAGACTAAGGGACATCGCATAGAATAAGAAGGTACCGTGGGGCCTGAGTTCCAGAAGACAGGCTTGGAGAACAGGTGACAAATGAGATTATGGTTGAGAATTTTCCAGAAATGGTGCAAGTCATGTATCAACAAATAGAAGATTCACAACATATACCGAGCAGGGTAACTAAAAATATCCTCAACTTAGATGCGTTTTCCCAAAGCTGTGACGATCGAACCCCCGCTCTGGGCTCCTGTGGCCTGTGCAGCTCCCCTGGCTTCCGAACCTGGCAGCGTGCAAGCACAGGGACTTGCGGGGGTCGCTCTGGGGCCACCGCAGCCCCGTCCTCTCCTGAGAGCTGCCTACGCACCCTTCCCAGCCTGATGCGCCCAGTGGCTCTTACCATGCCCTGCACGGGGTCTGGGGGCCCTGCATCCCTGCCCAGTCCCTGGCCTGGCTGGGTCCACTCTGTCCTCATCCTCAGGACCCAAGCTTCTTGGGTCCGAGTCCTGCCACTGACGCTGTGTGGTCCTTGCCAAGCCCATTGCCCTCTCTGGACCTGAGCTTTCCTCTCCTGAAGATGAAATTTGGCTCCTTGGCCTCCTTGCTGGGGAGAACAACTGTGGCGCAGCCGGGGGTGCCGCCCACCCCAGAGCGAGGATCAGATTCTTTGGTGGGGGGAGGAGGGAGGAATGGGGAGCGCTGACCCTGACCCTGACCCTTCCCAGGAAGCTGAAAGTGACTCCTTCCAGCCCCAAGGTCTCAGGTCCGCTGGGGCCGGGGGCAGGGAAAGGAACGTTCGCCCTTCGCCGGAAGGAGTCACTAGCCAGGCCCCCAGGGAACCAGTGCTGCATCCTGAGTCCAGGAGGGAAGGAGGAGCCTTCTTCCCGGTTTTGCGGTTTTCCGACGAGGAGGCAGAGGCTCTGAGCGGCCCGTGCGGGACTCTCCGGGCTTGGGCTAGGAATTGGGAACCTGGCAAAGCACGCGTTGTTCCTCAGCTTCCTCAGTGGGTCCCTCCTAGGGCTGCTCTCACGATCGAATGGGAGCTTTTGGCTAAGCTCGGGCCCCGTGTCATAGATGGCGCGTGTCCGCACAGTCGTGGACTCGGGGTCCCCCATGTGGAGGCGGGTGTGAGGCCAAGAGCAGTGCGCGTCCGGGGTAACCCCGTTCCTGCCCATGCACGATCCAGCCCATCCTCGCTTTGGAATGACAGTGTCCCCAGCATGTCCCGTCACACCGTGTGGTCTCTCTGGATGCCTGGGTGCCTCTGCCAGGGGCTGGGCACAGACCCAGCCAGGCCTCTCGTGGGCGGGCGGGGAAAAGCCCTCAGCGGCCCAGCGACCAATGACCTCAGCCTGGCACCCAGAGAGCCCGTCCACCATCACTACAACTGTAACCTCTTGGGTTCCGCTCTCCCATCGGCCAGAGCGCTGGCTCCTGCCATCTATTCATGGCCCTTGGCCACGGAGCATCCATGGGGGGCTGGCTGGGCTCCAAGGCCTTCTGAGTGTCTGTTCATCAAACAGACGAGTCTCCAGGAGGACAAACCGGGAGCGCACAGGGAGGGAGCCTGACAACCAGCTCGCTTTGCTTCTTCCACAGCCTTGACAGTGGGACTGGACAACGGTCTGTGATGCACATGATGGACAGAGACCCAGGCGCAGCGGGCGAGGGGCCAGGTGCCAGGGCCCCAGGGCTCGGTGAGAAAGCCGAGGGCCAGGCTCTTCTTTTTTTTTTTTTTTTTTTAAATAAGATTTTTATTTATTTATTTGACAGAGAGAGAGATCACAAATAGACAGAGAGGCAGGCAGAGAGAGGAAGGGAAGCAGGCTCCCTGCTGAGCAGAGAGCCCGATGCGGGGCTCGATCCCAGGACCCTGGGATCATGACCCGAGCTGAAGGCAGAGACTTAATCCACTGAGCCACCCAGGCACCCCCGAGGGCCAGGCTCTTTCTTAACCCTGGGTTTGTGCAGCTGGGCCCAGACCCAGCAGGAAGGAGCGAGACCAAGCCCACGATGGCCAACATTTTGTTTTAGGAAATTCCTCCCATGAAGTAGAAGCCCCCCCTCCCCCAAAACAGAGGGCAAGGCCAGGGTGAGTGGAGAGTCGGGGGCCAGCCGGCCACACCCACCAGCTGCCCAGTGCTGCTCTCTGGGGACCCCACCAGTCTCCAGGGGAAGCCTCAGCAGGGCTGGTGTCTCCTACCCAAGTGCAGAATGAAGCCGCCCCTGGGGTGTATCTGGCTTTCTCCCGGACTGCCCCAGTCCAAGTGGCTTTGACTTTCTATTTGAAACAAAACAGAACAATCAGGAGATAGGAATGTCCCCTAATCAACTTAAAAAATTGTTCCTCAGAAAAGCAGGCCAGAGGACAGCACAGCCAAGGGTGCATCGATCATTCGGGAACCAAGAGAGGACTTTAAGCTGTCCCCTGAGTCACAGACATATGTGGGAGGGTGTGGCAGGCGTGCCCCAGAACTCCTTCAGGCAGCATGGAGAGGCCACCTCACTGGTCTCCTTGGCCGGGGGTGGGGGGGGGTGGGGGGTGCGGGGGGAGAGGGGCAGAAATGCCAGGGCCCTGCAGTCCCTCTAAGCCGGAGGAGGAAGACAAGGCAGGGGACTGGAGGCCGCTGCGGACTCCCCACCACCCACCCCGCGGTCTTCCGCGCCAAGGGCGCACCCCAGTGTGGGCCCACTCAGCTCTTCCTCCTCCAGGAGACTATGGGTGCTCAGAGCCTCCCCCGCCTCATCGGAAAACCAGGAAGAAGGCTTATCCCCCCTCCCACCGACTCAGGATGTGTACTGGTTCCCCGGGGTGCCTGTGTAGGGGGGCCCCATGGAGCCGGACAGGGCCACCCACCAGCCACAGGGGCTTGTGTTTCTGCAGCCCACAGCCTCCCTCCATCAGCCCTCCCAGGACCTGTCCGGCTGTCTGCGCTGCCGCAGTCCTAACCAGATTATCCCGGTATCCGCTCCAGGGCCAGTTCCCTCGAGGCTCTGCCCCCTCCAAATGGATTAAGTAGCAATTATGTCTCCATGACCCATGGCGGGGTTTTCCTGGCTCGAGGTGGGGTTTTTCCGAGTAAGAGGAAGAAATCAAAGAGGCAGGCTCCTGTCATTTCCAAGTGCCTTCGCTGTGCTGGGGACTCGCGTCCGGGAAGGCTCGTCCCACAAGTCCTGTCCATGCCTCATCCAGGAAACCCCAGGAATGTCTCCGCTTCAACCCCCGGGAGCACGTGTGCCCTGCTCCGCCGGCTCTGCCTCCCGCCGTGGGCTCTGAGCTCCCACTCCCTTATCCAGGGCCTGCCAGGACCAGTGCCCTGGGGTCACCAGCCCCCTTCTGGAGGCACAGTGCTCTGAGGACTGGAACCTCACCCCAGAGGCCAGGCTCGTCACCCCCATTCTCCTTCACGACCGCCTTGGAGCTGCTGGGCACGAGCCATGGCCCTGGGCACATCCCCCGGCTTCTGAGCCTCAGTCTTCTCCCCTGCAGAATGGGGCAGCCATGGGCAGGAGGCAGGGTGAGCTGTTACCAAGAAGGCAGGTGTGTGGCCCCGGCCGGTGCCAGCCCCACGACGCAGGCTCAGAGCGAAGGGGACAGGTCTCCGTGGTGCCAGCCGCCCAGCCCCTGCTTGTCACTGTGCTCCTTCAGTTTTAAGTAAATTTTTAGGAAGACTCGCAGTTGTTGCGATAAGAGTAAGAAAAGGGAAGAGTTCAAAAACTAACAATAGTGACGGAAACACCTGCCTTTAATAAATGGTGTTGACTCGTTGAGTGGGGGGGGGTGTCGGGGGGGGTAGCCCTAGGGACAGAAGTGAATTTGAACACCATCCCCCACACCGTATGTAAAAACGACTTCCAAGTGGGCTGAGGATCAAACAATGAGAAAGGAAAAACAATTAACCTTCTGGAAGAAAACGCAAGTGAGTATCTTCATTACTTGGGTTATACAGCAACATCTTAAAGGGACACAGAAATCATCCACGTAAAGGAAATGATCGATTAATTGGGCTAGGTTAAATTTAGGAATTTCTGTTCCAGAAGAGAGAGAAGGTCCCCCACAGAGGGAGAAAAGATGTCTGCCGCAGAATCGCACGGCGAAGGTCTCTGCCTCTTGAATCTGTGGGGGAATCCTACGAAGCAAGGGGAAGCAGGAGAAGAAGGGAACCAATGACCACATAGAAGGGGCTCCGGACATGGCCGGCAAGCAAACAGCGCAGAGAAGAGCAAATGGGTTACTCAGCAAGGAGGTGAGAAGTAAAAGCACAAGGCCAGGTCATAGCGCTGCCAACCCCCCAGCAGGGTTCCAGGGAAGAGACAGCTAAGTGTGCACTGACTGCTTTGGAAGACCTTTTAGCAACATCCATCAAAGACACCCCCCCAGCTGACCTAGAGCATCTCACTCCCGGGTCCGTACAATAGGAATCTCCCCGATGTCCCCCCACCCCTGCCCCGGGATTTTGGATCTGATTGTTCATCGCAGCTCCATGCATAATAACCCCAGATCAGAAACACCGGTAAGGCTATCAGCAAGAGAATGGGCCCACAGACTGTGGTGTCTTCACACCTTGGAACCGAGGACAACACTGAGAAGGAGTGACCCAGCACCAGCAAGGACGGAGCTCGGGGACGACATAGTGAGCGAGGAAAGCCAGATGCACAGAAGGTGCCAAGCAGATGATGTTGATGGGGATTCGAGAAGACCCCATGGGGAGCGTGACTTGGCGGGGAGCTCAGGGGGGCTTTCTGGTGCTGCTCATAGAGGGCGTTGTTTGTGAAAAATCATCTCATGGGTATGTCTGTATTCGTGGAATTCTGCAGTTCAAAAACTTCCTTGAAAAAAGTCACTGCAATAATTTGGAAAACAACTCCAGTTCCTGTCCCCAGGACACAGCTGATGAGGTCAACAGTCTTTTCCTGAGTGCATCTGTACCCACTTTAGGCTGCCTGATAAGCCTTACTCAGATCATGGTTCCTGATTCTTCATTCCTACTAAATTGGAAAATCCCATAGGCTCTTGGGGTTGACTCTCAGCCTGTGATGATCAGTTTCCTATCAGTTTCATGGCAGTCCTTGGCAGGACCATAGTCCCCGTCATTCAAAGAAATGGGGATCCACGTGCCAGGGAGAAGGTATTTTGTAGATATGATTAACATCAGCGATCAGCTGACTTGATGAGGTGGGGGGTCTAGATCCCATCAACTGTAAGGGCTTCAGAGCTGAGGGAAGCTTCCGGGAGGACAAAGAAACCAGCTGCGGACAGCAGTGTCAGCTCCTGATCACGAAGGAGGTTCCTGCTCGCCCCTCCTGGGGGCTTGCCCTATGCGTTCCAGACCACGACTCACACACGGCCTTCTGGGAGTTCGGGTCACATCTGGGCTCTGAGGCCGGGGATGGCTCCCCAGGAGATAGCCTGCAGTGTGTCCCCAAGGCCACAGTGTGGCCACTATACCTGCCGCACATCCCCCTTCTGACCTGGGGGTGTTTCAGGCCAGCAGAGTCCTGAGCCTTTCCAGCAGCATTTGAGTTTGGAGAGGGTTTCTTTAAGCTCTGCCGCAGCATTTATTTTTATTTTTATTTTATTTTATTTTTTTATTTTTATTTTTTTAATAGAATAAATCATTTTTTAAAGATTTTATTTATTTATTTATTTATTTGATAGACAGCCATCACAAGTGGGCAGAGAGGCAGGCAGAGAGCGAGAGGGGAGGAAGCAGACTCCCCGCTGAGCAGAGAGCCTGATGCGGGGCTCGATCCCAGGACCCTGGGATCATGACCTGAGCAGAAGGCAGAGGCCTTAAACCACTGAGCCACCCAGATGCTCCTATTTTTATTTTTAATTTTATTTTTGTTTAGAGAGAGAGAGAGAGAGAGCGTAAGCAGGGGTGGGAGAGGCAGAGGGAGAGGGAGAAGCCGACCCCTGCTGAGCAGGGAGCCTGATGTGGGGCTCGATCCCAGGACCCTGGGATCATGACCTGAGCTGAAAGCAGAGGCTTAACCAACTGAGCCCCAGGACGTCCCTCTGCCACACTGAGATACAGCTAATAATTTGTGTCATTGACGTAATCCTCGGCCCCTTAGACAAAAGGAAGAGTATCCGTTTCCCAGTGGAGCCAGATGGACGAGGTGCTTCCATGGTCTCGGCTTCACGGCTGAGGGACTGTGGGCAAGTCAGCCCACTTCATCCGGGAATCCAGACGAAAGTGCCTGCCTCCAACACTCACTCACGTTCACACGAGTGTGGAAGTAAGAGGTGCCTCAAACCGTGCGTTGCACGCAGGAATGGCGTCTTTGCTAAATGCTAGCTGAAATTACCATTATTTTGGTTTTGCTGGAGCAGATTGGGAAAGAACCAAACTGTCCACGACTGAGCTATTTCCAGTCTCTCTTCTCTCTTCTAGAAGTTCCCACAGCTTGTCTTTACATGAAAATTGTGCTATCTATACAGTCAGGCAAAACAAGACTACTTCTAAAAAATGTCATGCTTGCAAGTCATTTGAAATCGGGGAAATGGCTTTTACTGGAATTAACAGTGTCAGGAAGGGGAAAAAAAAAAAAGGATCACATCCAGTGTTTCCAGAGTTCCCGCACAAGGCTTACACCCGATTGTGGATTTACACCTGATTGTGGAAATCCAGTCCTGAAATAGGGGGGCATTCCAGCATGCTAGAAAGACACATCGTCACTGGATTCAATTTTTTAAAAAAGATTCTATTTATTTATTTGACAGACAGAGATCACAAGTAGGCAGAGAGGCAGACAGAAAGAGGCGGGGGGGGGGCAGGCTCACTGCTGAACAGAGAGCCTGAGGCGGGGCTTGATCCCAGGACCCTGAGATCATGACCTGAGCCGAAGGCAGAGGCTTTAACCCACTGAGCTACCCAGGTGCCCCTGGATTCAATTTGTTTTGATTCTTATCTTTCCCCATCTTCCTCCCCACCAAAGCAAGGCGAGGAGGGCTCTGTTGAGTCATGGAAAAATGGAAAGACCTTTGTGCATGACCTCTCATTCCAATTGTATTTGGTGCTCCCTCAAGACCGAGGTCAGTATGACTTTTCCTCTGTTGAAACAAAGGAGGTGGTTCATACACGCAGCACACACGCACACACACCATCGTTTCTCCCGAGCCTGGGTTCTCGGTGACACTCGGAAGCCAACAAGCACTTCTCGCTCATCTGCAAACTGTCAGAGGCCAAGAACTGAGACGCCAGTGGTTTTGTCCAAAAGACAAGAGTGTCTACTAGTCCCCTCACGTGGTCTTTCTTTCCATTCCACCCAGTACGTAGTTGACATTCTGGGACCTCCAACCACGTCTTTGCATTAAGGAATTCTGCAAACCGCATGTCATACTTCCTGAACATGGCACCTGACAGTCCGTCTTGGGGTGTATGCATGTCCTCAGGTCCCCGTGGCAAAACAGCATGCACGGGGCACGTAAGCAACAGAAATTTATGTCCCCCAGTTCTGAAGGCCAGAAATCCAAGACTAAGGTTGGCTTCTTCTGAGGCCTCCTCTCTCATTGGCTTGTAGACGGCCGCCTTCTCCTTGACCTTTGGGTGCATCTGAAGACCCGATGTGCAAACACGATCACGCTCAGAGGTACCAGGGGTTAGGATTTCAACTTCCGAATTTGGGTGGGGTCACAATGGAGCTCCAGAGTTTTCCTACCTTCTCAGATCAGTTTCTCTTTTTCTCCTAGAAGGAAGGGAGCGCTGCCTGGTGTCTCTCTATAGTTTGGACATCTCCTCTGCCTTTGGCATCAAAATTAATCAGTTTTGTAGTAGAAACAAGGATTTTTTTTTTTTTTTTGCTGCTCCAGAAATCACACTAGGCTATGGGTTTATGGGAAGAAGCCATGATGCCGTCTTCAAAAACGGGGCACCTGGGTGGCTCAGTGGGTTAAGCCGCTGCCTTCAGCTCAGGTCATGATCTCAGGGTCCTGGGATCGAGCCCCACATCGGGCTCTCTGCTCGGCGGGGAGCTTGCTTCCCCCTCCCCCTCTGCCTGCCTTTCTGCCTACTTGTGATCTCTCTCTGTGTCAAATAAGTAAAATCTTTAAAAAAAAAAACAAGCCACCGGCCCTCCTATCCTAACTGGCAGAATTGCATCCCTACCACAGTGGGGGGCAGGATCTGATTAAATCAGTCTATTTCCCATTGTCGTCCTTCCAGCTCCTTCCTCTTCCGGCTGCTCTGGGGAAGCACTGCACCCGCGGGTTTGCTGCCGGGGGCACGCAGTTCACTGTCTGGTTTTCCAGCCTTCTCCTGCTCCCGTGTTCATGCTCACCCTGTTGTTTGGAGTTCTAGAATCCCTATGTCTCATTGCAGCCCCACATTTATGACTGAGGGAGTCACTTGGAGCCGTGGATTCCGGCTCTGAGTTGGAGGGCTATAATGCAATATTATAGTGATAAAGAAAACTCAAATTTAACACATGCCAACTCTAACAGGCAAATGACATGCAAATGCATCTGGCTGAGGTGAACCGGCCAGGACGGTCCTTGGGGCTCCTGTGCTATGATTATTGAGGGCAATGATTATTAAGAACACAGGGAGATGTCTGCGAAGTATCATTATCAACTTCGCATCACACATTGGTGAATTTATGTCACAAAATGTTTGTTGCTTTTTTCTCTACGAGGGTGAACTCCCTAGAGGACCCCTGGATAGGCGACTAGGGGTCTGCCCAGATTGTTGAATCGCCTTGCTCTAGGGGCTGGAGACCAGATCCGCTGTGGTCTCTCCACCTTGGGAGTCTCACGATTTTGCAAGGAGGCATGTGGGTCTGGAAAAAAGTTTGTAAAGATGAGGCAGGGGTGCTTTGGGGCCAGGCAGGCCTTGGCATCCAGAGACGGGGCCTCTGAGCTGGGCTCCTCCATTTACTAACTGTCCCACCCCATATGGTCTAACAGACTTGGTTCCTTCCTTCACCTGCGTCTTGAGGATGAGAATATCTCATGGGGTTTCAAAGTCCCTGCACAGAGTAGATGCTCAGGCGATGTGCCCCCCTCCCTCTGGAGGGCACCTTCCACTCTGCTGCCCTGAGCTCTCCCCCTTCATCCCAGAGCACCCCTACCCAATGGCGCGGTGCCCATGGGAGCCCCAGTTCTTCTCCTCCTCCTCCTTCTTCTTAAGATTTTATTTATTTATATGACGGAGAGAGAGAAGCAGAGCATGAGTGGGAGGAAGGGGCAGAGGGAGAAGGAGACACAGACTCCCCGCTGAGTGCAGAGCTCTAGGCAGGCGCCATCCCAGGACCCCAAGATCACACACAACCAAGCCCAAGTCAGACACCTAACCTACTGAGCTACCCAGGCGCTCTGGCCACTTTTGATTGGTCGGGGGGCGGGTCCCAACTGGATGAAAGCCAATCAGAGTCCTTTCCTGGGAGCCCTTGCCAGCCCGGAACCAGGAGGGCTGGCGCAGAGGGCGACGCCTGGCGGCAAGTCCAGGAGCTGCAGGCCAGGGGCTCCTGCGGTTCAAGGAAGCAGTCCTAGGGGAGGGAATGGCGGGGGGGGGGGGGGCAGAAACTCGGGGAGAAGGTGCAACCCACGCGGGAGCGCCTGCGTCTGGCTATTTCTTAGGCCCGTATAGCCATCTGTCCTCTCCCAGCTTCAGATTCGCTCCCCAGCCCCTCCATGGGGTCTGGGGGGACCCCCACGGCAGCCTCCGCTCTCATTCACCCCCCCCGGGAGGCCACCCTCGGCCTCTGCCCCAATCTTACCCCCCCACAGTTGGGGTGGATAAAGTCGGTTATCTGGGAGATTCACCGGGTGACAGGCCACCGTGCAAGGACTCCCATGTCCATCCCTGTCGCCCCCTGACGCCACCCCCACCAGCACACACCACTGTCCTAGGCCCTCTCCCCCACTGCCCCCAAATCCTCCTCTTTGCACAAAGCACCAAAGCCAGCCTGAGTCGCCCACGGGGACCATCCGAGGTTCTGCAAACAGGAACCTGGCTTCTTTATTCACCTGACGCCCAACCCTGGAGGAATTGGGGTTCTCCACCCAGAGAGGCTGTGCAGTGTCCCCCTCCCCCCAAGCAGAATCTTCTCTCATTCCTGGCCCAGCCTCCTCCCCTCCCCCATAGCTGGGGCCTGCGCTTTCTGCTGAGCCTGGCAGGACCGGTGGCTGTGGCAGGGGGGAGCCGGGCCTCACAGTCCATCTCACGGGAGTCTTGGCTCCTGTGCCGTGGTGGCTTGGGCCCTCCCTTGGCTCCTGAAAGGCAAGTCGCAGGGTGAGGCCTCCTGGGTAATGCCCAGCGTCGCACAAGGGATGGAACAAGGTGGCGTGCCCTCCTCCCACCCCTGGGAAGCCCTCTTTGTCCCTGACTTTGTCTTCTGCCTGCCAGGGCCTTGGAGGACTCAGCAGGTGGTGCCCAGGTGGCCCGTGGCCAAGCTGGCTCGGGGGGAAGAGACTCGGGTTGAGATGTCTGATGGGACCAGGCTGCGGCGCCCGCCTTAGGGCCTCCCCGGGGCCGCTAATGCCGCAGCCCTGACATGCGGCTTTGTTCTTGAACAGCTCTCTTTCCTAAATGAGACTCATTGACAGAGGAAGCTAGGAGTGGGGTGGCCTCTGCGTCTCTGGTGAAGTCCCCAGGTTCCTACGGGACATGTCTCTCTAAACTGCTGTCCCCTGGCCACCTCCGGCCAGGCAGGCTTCTCCATCACCCTTTGGGGCTAGCCACAGGTTTCTCTGGTCCGAGAGAAATTCAGGGATCTCAGGCACTGTCCCAACACTAGCCATGTCCCTGCCGAGAGCTGTTGGGCATTGGGCCCCTGGGACACGACTTCGTGACTTCGAGTCCCCAGGCCTTCCTGGTGGTCTGTCATTAGTGTACCTCTGAGCCCTGTCGTCTGGGGCCTTTTTGGTGACTTGGTTCTTACGGTGACCACAGCCTCCCCTCCTGGCCCACTACTCCCCTGAGCATGTTCTGCCTCTGAGACCTGCCCGAGGGCCGATCAGAGGCTCTGAGCCTCGGCCGGTGGGGCTGACTGGGCGGGCAGCTTGGCAAGGGCCTGAATTGCGGACCGGAGCATGTCCGCTGCCGATCTACCTACAGTCTGCTCGTGTCTGACTTCAGATGTGGTGTTGTTCTGGCTTCCACTCAGCACACGACTTTACAGGAAAGTTTCTTGAACTGCCTTGACCAAATGACTTCACACAGCCCCGAGCCAGAAGGACATTTATGCAAAACCCACAAAACTCAAACCTTGCGACACACCGTGGAGAGCGCCCCGAGAAAGCACGCACGTGGGCATATTCTCTGCAAAATTCGAGGAAGTGAGACATTCCTATTGCAATCAGTCAATCCCGCCGTCTTTTTCCACACCGACCCCACCTGCCTCTGCAGCTCGTTCTGGGTGTGGGCATCGGGCGAGCTTTGGGGTGGGCAAAAGTATGTTGATACCCAGCTACAGAGAAGCGGAGTGTGGGTGTCTACGGTTTGGGTTGGGTGGGATGCATTTGTGTGGTTTGTACTCACCGCTCTGGCCCCCCAGGTGCAGCCACACAAATGGTGTCCCACGGTGATAAGACGGGATCCCCCAGGCCAGGCCCAGAAGACATACGGGGAATGGGGGAGACATGCGGCACTCCCAGCGGTGTGTAACGTACAGTGTTCAACCGAGCTTGAAACATACAGAGCCACAGGCCAGCTGGAGGAATATTCTTCCAAACACCAGGCAGGTCAAACAAAGCATATGCAGGGAACTACATGGTCACCAATACGTGGTCAAAACTATCAATAATAAAATAATAATAATAATAATGATACCTTCAATCGACCATGCTGGAATCAGGCTGAATTAGCATTCTGTTCTGTCTATTAAAAATGATATTTCAAGATGGTCATTTTACAAAGAGGTGATCAGAGAGTATATAGATCGAAAAAAAGTAAAAAAAAAAAAGTATCACAGAGATGCATTGGGCACCTCTGGTGAAACCGTGTTAAGTTTTTGGATCTTATCATTATTTCTTTACTCTTAATATTCACTTCGGTACCTCATTTGGCATTCACGGTTTTGCATCTTTTTCTCTCAGAAAGAGGCATCCAGACGGTCCGCGTAGTGTCGGGTTGTGCCCTCCCTGTAGTTGCCAAGGGTTCCTTAGGGATGCCGGCGGGGGCAGGGGGCCCTCCTGGGTCAGGTGGGGTCTCGCTCCATCTTGTCAAATGTCACAGGGAGGGTCTGCTCCGGCTCACTGCCCAGTGGCTGGATTATATCCAAGATCCAGGTCAGTCCTGCCCCGGAGTTAAGAAGCCCCAAGTGGTCCCCGAATGTCACCAGACTTACCCCCTTCTTGTTCTCTGACTGTTTCTCTTGCTGGAATCCCGTGCTTGTTTAAGAGATGCGGTACTGCTTCCTGTCTCGCTGAGGATTCTTTTTTTTTTCCCCAAGATTTTATTTATTTATTTGACAGTGAGAGAGGGAACACAGGCAGGGGGAGCTGAAGAGGGGGACGCAGGCTTCCCGCTGAGCAAGGAGCCCGATGCGGGGCTCGATCCCAGGACCCTGAGATCATGACCTGAGCTGAAGGCAGATGCTTCACGACTGAGCCACCCAGGCACCCCTCTCTGAGGATTCTAATTATATTAAAATTTTTTAAATCTCCTGCAGCATCACCTCCTTCCACATCGTCCTGTTTATAACTGTTCATTCTTCACTTCATGTACATCCCCAAAGCGTCTGGTGACCCTCAGCGTCCGCTCATACTTAAGGAGGGGCACCGGCACGTCCTGTTTGCACTCTGGGCCCCTGCCCGGCGTGCATGCGCGTGGGAGTTACTGTAAGGTAGACCAGATGGACCGTTCTATTGGGAGAACTGCTGATGCCAGTATTTTGGGGTCTTTTCTCTTGGGGGGCTCAGATTACTAGAGAAGGATGTTACAATGTCTTGCCTAGAGGGCAGCAATCCTGGGGCCAAGGGGGAAGACCAGGGGTTTTATGGAAGGTAAAATGGCCCTCACAGATGCCCATGCCTTAATCCCTGGAATTTATGAATATGGTTTTTTTTTAAGATTTTATTTATTTATTTGAGAGAGAGAGAGAGCAAGCATGAGTGGGGGAGGGGGAAGCTGAAGGAGAAGCAGACTCCCCGCTGAATAGGGAGCCCAAGGTAGGGCTCAGTCCCAGGACCCCAGGATCATGACCTGAGCCGAAGGTAGACCCTTAACCTTAACCTTTTTTTTTTTTTTTTAAAGATTTTATTTATTCATTTGACAGAGAGAGAGAGATCATAAGTAGGCAGAGAGGCAGGCAGAGAGAAGGGGAAGCAGGCTTACTGCTGAGCAGAGAGCCTGATGCGGGGCTCGATCCCAGGACCCTGAGATCATGACCTGAGCCGAAGGCAGAGGCTTGACCCACTGAGCCACCCAGGTGCCCCAACCCTTAACCTTAACCCTTAAGGCACCCGCAGAATTTGTGACTATGTCATAAAAACAAAAGGAGCTTTGCAGGTATAATGAAGGATTGTGGCCTGCTGCTGCTCTGCCACGGGGAGGTTCCAGCTGCGGAGCACGGCAGGAAAGCGGGACTTTGGTCCCAAAGCTGCAGTGAACTTCCAGGAATGAGACTCCCCGCTGAGCCCGCAGGCAGGAAGGCAGGCCCTCCCCACCCCAGGCAGGTGTCAGGCCGCCTCCCACCTCCCTCTGACTTTTGCAGGGGACCAAAAGATGTCACTTGGGCAGAAGAATTACTTTGAGCTGGAGGCAAATGAGAATCTAGAGTCGACAGAGGCAGAAAGATGCCGCCCCGGAGCTTCCTTTATCTGCCTAAAAGCAGAAACTTTGGGGGCGCCTGGGTGGCTCAGTGGGTTAAAGCCTCTGCCTTCCGCTCAGGTCATGATCCCAGGGTCCTCAGATCGGGCCCGCATGGGGGGAGGGGGGTCTCTGCTCAGCAGGGAGCTTGCTTCCCCCCCCACCTCTCTCTGCCTGCCTCTCTGCCTACTTGTGATCTCTGTCTGTCAAATAAATAAAATTTTAAAAAATTAAAAAATTTAAAAAAAAAAAAAAAAGCAGAAACTTTGGAAACCTGGGATGGCCATCAGTCCCCTCTCAGGGGACATTTTGTACCAGGAAGGAAACAGAAAGTCAGCTCCCAGATGCACCTGCACCAACGGACCTTCGTCCTGGAGGTCCAGGGGGACCTTCACCAGTTCACGATCCGTGGCCCTTGGAAGCCCAAATCCCTGTTCCATTGTCCTGCCACTTCTCCAGGGATGCACTCACGTCTGGTGGGAGCCCCGTGGGAGCCCAAGGCCCAGCCGCTCCGCGGAGCTGCTCGCTGTGGGGCCTGCTACGTGCACGCGCATCGCGCACGCGCCCGTACACCTCTGGTTGGTGTCCTCCTGGCGATCCGACGTTGGTCTTCTTTTCCGGCCTCCCAGCCAGAGAGCCTGGGAGCATGGAAGGAAAAAGAACTTCTTTCACTACACTTAGCACACTGACGCCAGAGAGGAGGCCTCAGGGCCATGTTTGGGCCTCCCAGACCCTCCCCTCCAAAGCCCGAGGGACCTGAGGGGTGAGCAGGACGGAGGTCCGCACGGTGTCTGCATTCGGGGGGCAGGACCAGGCTGGGGGAGCCCGCTGGGGCGCTGCGTGATGGTGACCCGGGGGCACCAGAGGGCACGCAGTAGGCACTTTGGGGAGTCAGCGGGGCTGCTGGAGCCCTTCCAACGGGAGGCCCCTTGGCCCCACTCATGACCTGGGCACGCGTGGACCCGCTCCGTGCCTCAGCCGCTACCCGCCTGCAGGGGCCTCGCCCATCCCCCCCCCCAGCTGTGGGCCTTGCAGGGGACCCCCGAGGGGATCGCATGCATTTCTTGGTTTCTGCCTGGTTTGAAGGATAAAGTGATGAGATCATGATCACCTGTCACAGTCTCCTTGCCTCCAGCACCGGCTCTGAGGGCTCCTTCCCCGCAAAGGTGGCTCCTGGGGAAAGGCCCGGAGGAGGGTCAGAGTCTGGCCACCCCAGGGCAGTGGGGGCGGTGCAGGGTCTGAGACCTGGGGTCCTTGGGCCACGCTGAGGAGTCTGGGACTCAGAGCAGAAAGGAGCCAGGAGGGTCTCAGTGCGAAGACGGGAACCAGGTGCGGTTCCAGGGCCACTCCGCAGGGCCTGGGAGGCTGCGGTGGGCTGGAGGAGGGGGTGGGTGGCTGCGGCGACCTCCAGGTCAGCTGTGGACCTGGGGCTGGGGATGCTCCGGAAGGAGGCTCTGCAGACCCACGGGCTGCCTGTGCGTAGAAGGTGGGAGCAATGGCGGGAGGCCCGAGCAGCTGGCAGGTGCTGCCTGCATTGCAGGGTTCCAGGGAGGGGTGTCCTGGGGGTTCCACAAGAACATCCAGAGCCTAACTTGAATGCCTGGCAGTATTGGCCTGAGGCAGAGCCCCATGTGCCCGGCAAACCCACGCCTTCCCTAAGCACGGCCGGGGTTGTGTGCAGCTGCCGGGGGCACGCCCCAAGGGACGCCAGGCCCCCCAGCTGTGGTGTGTGGTGCAGATGTAGGTGCGGCTGACCAGGCCACGGGAGGGTCAGAGGGGGCCTGGGGGGAACTGGGGCTTAGGAGACTGAGGTCATGTCTTTTGCAGGTGCCGGGACAGAGAATCAGGGCTTCGGGGCACAGTTGGGATACTCACCTGGGCCACCCCAGAAAACCCAGCTCGGGGGCTGCGGCCAGGTCCAAGAATGGCACCAGCAGAGGGAGGGGGAGGGAGATCAGGCGCTGGAAGCCTGTTTGCAAAACCAGCCTGTGTGGCCAGAGTCCGCTGGGGTCCGCTCCGGTGCCAGCCCTGTCTCCGCCCGTCTGTCCATCCATCCATCTACGCCAGGCTGCTCTTGCTTTAGGTGAGATGAATGAGCCGGGCAAGCAGAACGACAGGAACTACAAACAAGACAAAGGACCGAGAATGGAAGGAAGGGAGAAGGCGAGTGAGCCTTTGTACACAGATCCCAGGACAGAGCAAACACGTGCAGCTGAGCCGGCGACTGCAGAGCGCGGCTGGGGGAGGGCAGCTCGGCCCCGCGTCCCAAGTGCTGGAGCAGCTGCGCTGACACTGGGAGGTCACAGTCACCCCAGGTCCCACGCCCGATGCCAGTGTGCCTGTGTCCTCATCTTGCCCCAGTGGCACGGTCCACCATGTGCCCTGTGCCTTGGGAGCCGGGTGTGAGCAGGAAGAGGGCTGAAACACACCAGAATGGGGGTGGGGGTGGCAGCAAGGGCCTGAAGCTCCCATATGGGGAGTCTGTCTCCTGTCATCCTGCACATCACCCTCGGGGGCGGGGGGGAGGGGCGGTTGGCCGACAAAATTCCTTCATTCAGAACATGCCAGGCACCGTTCTGGCACGGCGGGAATCAGGGACCGGGATGGAGCCGCAGCCTGCCCTCGGGAAGCCTATGTTCTAAGGGAGCTGGAAGGACAATGCCAGTGCTCTGGAAACACAGAAGAGAGAGGGAGGTCTGGGAAAGGACGGGGGATCAGGGTCATGGAGGTGACTTTAGAGAAGACTGCTCCTGGGGAAGGAGACTGGAAGATAAGGTCCTGGGGCAGGAGAAAGGGACACAGTGGGTTAGCAGGGGGAGTGCAGGGGGGAGGGTGAGGACCCCAGCCTGTGCTCTGGGGCGGGCGGGGCCAGGAAGCAGACCCCGGGCTGCAGGGACCCCAGGCTCTGGGTGTGCGAGGCTCTGGGTGCGCCTTGGGGTGGTGCTGCTGGATTCCTGCGAGGGGCGGGGGGGGGTCACATCTGACCGCCAGGTTTCCAGGCTGAGCACCTAGAAGGGTAGGAAGGGCATAGTGGGCAGGGCAGGGGTACAGGGCTTACTCCTGAGAGCTAGCAGGGGTAGGGCGGGGGGGGGGGGTTGCTGAGCCCAGAGGCCATGAGAGCTCTGACTGCCTCCTCTTCCTCCTGGGAGCCTGGTGGTGGGAGGTAAAAGCCCCGGGGAAGCCCTCTCCCCACTACACCGGCTACACAGGCCGACTCTGTTCACGGCTGTGTACCTACTTCCCAACCGCTCTTCAAAGTGATCAAAAAATTCTGCATTTCCAAGGAGAATTTGTTCTGCTCAAGGCTGTGAAAATAAGCCCCGCCCCCTGACTTTCTCAGTTTCTCAGAAATATCATCTGGTCCTTACTGGCTTTGTTCCCAAGAACTGCAGCACAATAAACACCTTTTTTGAAAGTACCCCGCTTCACTCTTCAGCCCAGCCTGGGCCGGTTTCCACCAGACCCACCAAGTGGGGTAGCACCATTTCCTTCAATCCATAGGTCCAAAACATGTTTTGTTAGAACAATTATTAACTAATATCCTTATTATATATGAAGCATTCACACGGATACTGAAACCGCACACACACCAGGGCCCCGGATAAACAGGTCAGGACCACAAACACAAGTCACGTGCGTGTGCACACGCACCCACAGACACTGGGGGGAGGGGGTGAGCCCCACAGCCAAAGGCACTGAGAGGTCTCCTCTGAACACCTGTGACAGTTGGGCCATCAAACCAGGCACAGGAAAGCCCAGAAAGGCTGCCCAGGTCAGGCTGCGGATGGGGCCCCTCCGGGCCTTTCCTCGGAAGCAAGTTCAGGGATGGGGAAACAGCCAGACCGTGGGGGCAGCAGCCCCTCCCCCGCAGATGGAATGAGCCAGGCCCCAGCCTGGAGTAGGGCTAACCCAGGGTGCGGATTTTTTAAGAGACACTGTTGTGGACTGCACTGTGTCCCCCCCAAAATTTGTATGTCCAAGCCGTAATTCCCAGAGAGTGTATTTGGAGGTGGGTCTTTTTTTTTTTTTTTTAAAGATTATTTATTTATTTATTTGACAGAGAGAGATCACAAGTAGGCTGAGGCAGGCAGAGAGAGAGAGGAGGAAGCAGGCTCCCTGCTGAGCAGAGAACCCGAAGCGGGGCTCGATCCCAGGACCTTGGGATCGTGACCCAGGACCTTGGGATCGTGACCGGAGCCACCCCGGTGCCCCTGGAGGTGGGTCTTTAAGGAGGTCCTTAAGGTTAAGAGAGGGGAGGCCCAGATTGTAGAGGGCAGGTGCCCCTGGGGGAGGAGAGGCTGGGGGAGGACAAAGCGGCGGCAGCCTTCCAGGAGCCTGGGGGAGAGACCTCTCCAGAAACCACCCCTGATGCCACCTTGATCTTGGGACTTCCGGTGGGACCTCCAGCGGTGTGAGAAACTCCAGACGCTCTGTTGAGTGCCCCAGGACTGTGTCACCTTGTCACAGCCGCTCCTCGGGCGTGGAGGAGGCCACAGTGCGCGTCCTCACTTTCAACAAGGACAACCCGCCTGCCACCGCCTGGGCGACAACATGACAACCAACATCCACTAGGAACAGGTGCGTCCGTAGTTACGTCACGATTCAAATGTGTGCCCACGTTATTCCAGGAGCCCTGAGTTACCAGATTCGTTACAAAAGCTTTTGTAAAAAAGAAAAAAACAGGCGACACAACCTGCTGCAAGGGTTTATTATGTTGAGTCTACAAATTTGATCTTTTAAGAAAAATTCACAAAATATTCAGTGGAAACCACATTTCTGGTTCATCAAATTTCAAATATATTTTACTGTGCTGAACAATATATTCTAATGCTGTCTAAAACACAGCCAAATTATTTGTCTTTATTCATTTATACACATTCTGTAATTTTTTGAAAACCAAGATTAAGATAAAAATATTAACAAAACTACCCAGTTACAACTACTCTTCTCCCATATACTGAAATCTTTTCCGTGGGTCTCTTCTTCATTTTGAATTCTGTGAGCTCTCTGTTTGTAAACACTCAGGGAATTCTCACCTCCAAATCCCATCGGTTCAAACAACACCCTGTGGAAAGACTGATTCCCTTGGCAATGCAGAAGCTTAGGTTTGTTAAAAGTACTCACTGAAAATTATTTTTTAATTTATAAATCATACAAAATAAACATTTACAAAGGGACAGACGACTTTCAACATTATTTTGAAATCCCCTTAATATGCGTAAATATAAATGAAGCAATCTGTCAAATTAGACATTTTTGGTCTTTTGTTTTTATTCTTTGCTTCCTTCTGAAGGAAATGCGTGCTGTGAATTTTGTTTCTCCAGGTCCCTGGAGCATGGGCGGCTCGTGGGGCCCTCAGCCCCTAGGTCACTCGGCACCGAGACCCTCGACCGCCCCTGACCCCCACAAGGAAGACTCTGTCCTCAGAGTGGGGAGAAGCCCTGGTCTCCAGGCCCTCCGGCTGCTGGAACTAGATTCCACAAAAATCAAGCAAGGATATGCACGCCTCTGCCCAAATGCGGGGTGTGTGCAGGAGGAAATGCACAATAGAAATTACGATAAAGCTTCTACTACATCAAAAATGAGAATTTCTCCAAAGAAATGCTAAAAATCAGTAATGCATATATACCATGTGACAAAGTAGCAAAACAATCTGCTGGTCCCAGCTGCGGTCTGCGATGTGGTCACTGGGTCACAGAGGGAGGAGTTTCCCCGGGGAACAGGTATCAGCCGAGGCGGTATTAGGAGCCATAGCGATCCTGCCGGGGAGAGAACCAAGAGGAGGGCGGATTCGCACTGGGCGTCCTCGCCGGGAGCACACTACACGGCCTGGCGGGCTCCCGTTCCCCCACCCGCCACGGTAACTGGAAGCGTCGTGGCCGTGGCTTCCTGAGCCACAAGAGCACCCTTCCCCCAGCCTCTGACTCGCATCTGCGGCTCCGCGCTGTAGGGGCGGGGGGGAGAATCTGGGGGGTGAGCCCCTGGGAGGCAGGTGTCAGGGGAGGGTGGGGGCCCACACTGCAGCCTGAACCCTGAAATGCTGGCTCAGCCAAGCCGTCTCCCACGGAAGCCACTTGGCCTTGCACGTCTGCTTTTGCAGCCAGGAAATGAAGCTATGGGGGGGTGACCTAGACCATGGGGATGACCTTCCACAAGCTATGGGGATGTCACCTGCTTGGGAGGACTGGCGTGGGCTCAGCGGACCTCAGGGACATGAAAGATCCTGGGGATTCTGACCCATGGTTATAAGGGCAGTGATTAGAGCAGGTGGCTCGGGGCTGAGGGGACGTTCCCTGTGGGGCCATCCCCACCCTCCACCCTGGGAAGCCCCTCCAGAAGCACCAGGGCCACATCCATTAGGTGCTGCTGCCCCTGGTCAGGTTTTTATGTTAATGATAGCATCCGGTGGGGGGACTCCTGAGGGGCTCAGTGGGTTAAGCATCTGCCTTTGGCTCGGCTCATGATCTCAGGGTGCTGGAATTGAGCCCCACATCGGGCTCTCTGCTCAGCGGGGCATCTGCTTCTCCCTCTGCCCCTCCCCCCCTGCTTGGGCACACACGTGCACTCTCTCTCTGTCAAATAAATAAAATCTTAAAAAAAAAAAAAAAACCTAGGAAATGCTTGTAACAAAACATCATAGAAAGTGTCAAATCATATATACAATATAATCCCGTTCCAATTTTAAAAGGGTACGGATGGGAACCTGAAACTAACATGAAATATACTAAAGCATTAACAGAAGTTTTCCTCCTGAGGGGGACCATAGGTCATTTTTATTTCCCTCTTACTATTTCTCTGTCCCAATATAGGAACGAAGTCAGTCAGGATCATGACAACCCCTGTAACCGTTCCTCGAGGGGCACCAACTAGAAAATGTAAACAAGAATAAACGACAATTTCTGGTGTTCACGACCGCCTGCGTCACTCTGTCGCACACATATCAGTCAAGACTGGGAGATGGAATCTGCCGGCAGTTGAAGATGGTCCAAATCTCCCTTTCGAAGCTTTGAGCCACACCCCGCTCCACTCCCGTCACCCCAGCGTCACCAACCTGAATGGAAGTCATGACTCCGTTAGCGAAGACCGAGAGCTTCCCAGCAACGGACCTCACTCCCTGCTTGAACTGGGCCATGTCGGGCGCCGTGGGTAGCACGTTTGTGAGGCTGTAGTTTCCTGCACACAGAGCAGATCCCACTGTCACTCCACAGCTGCGACAGACAGCACGGCCACTGCCCGGGGCCCTCGATGACCTCAGGAAACGTGGGGTCCCCTCCCCTCCCACTGCCCACGAGCAGCGGCTGTGGTTATGGGCGAGGAAGCCTGTGCTGGGGTCAGGACTTGGTGCCAGCCTCACCACGAACCAGCGACAAGACGCCACATGAGAGGAGATGCAGCGCTGGGCCTTGCGGCCAACAGCGGTTCAGAGCTGGCCCTGCCACTCTGAAGCTGTGTGTCTGTGGAGAGCTTCCTCAGTGTCTCTGGGTTCCTGGTCTCCCCCCCCCACCGAGGGTGTTCAACACCAGATCCGACAGGTAAGTACTCGGTAAAGGGCAGATGGGCAGACATCTCCGCTTCGCATGTGCTCAGCATCCCTTCCCCCTCTTTCTGTGCAAGCCCCCTCCCTTCCTCCGGGGAGCCCCCGGGACTCCAGTCAGAGGGGTGGGCATGGGAACCAGGCCTGGCCGATCAGAGCCTTCCTGGGCCTTCTTTATCTCCAAGGGAGAGGAGCTGTCTGCTTGCTCCGGGGTCAAGGGTCAGGCTCCAGCGGTTGGGGGGGGGACCAAGGCTCTGCTGCAGCCACCAGATCCTTCTCTTGCCAAGTGTGGGGGTGGGGAGAGGAAGCATGCCACAGGGCAGGAGGAAGGGAGGGTCCCCAGGGAGGCGAGCCAGAGCCTAAGTGTCTCCCTGAGGCTGTTCTGAGACTCTGAGCTGGAGCCCCGCGCGCTGGGTAGAGCCAGACGCCCTCTGCCTTCCTTCCCGAGGCCGCCGCGGCTGGGTTTCTCGGCATCCACATTGGGTGCCTGACACAAGCAGAGGCGCGGTTTCCACCGACGCAGGTGAAGAGCGTCAGTGTTATCACGATAAGGGGTGCGAACCCCAAGCTGACAAGCAGGCTCTCGTGGTGGACCTTTGTCACGGAGGTGTAACGAGGAGCGGGAGGGGCTCGGGGGCCCCAACCCTGCAGGGCCTCTGGGGAGCCACGCCCAGCGGCCCCACACCGCCCACGCACACCCACCTGCCCCTTCAGCAACAGAAGCCAGCCAGTCCCCTCCCCAAGAACACACAGGAGGGACAAGTGTATCCTTCCGCATGGACGCTGCCCGGAAGGGACGCTGTGTTAGCATGGCTCCCATGTCCACCCTGTAGGGAGGGGGCCTTTGCTAATAACAGAGTGGAGGCCTAGCCCAGCCACTGGATCTCAGGTTCAAATCCCAGCCCAGCCACTAAAGCTGGGTCTTTAGAGCAAATAAGGAGCCAGCGTGAGATCCTGAGTACACAGGGCCAGGGTCCCAGCCATGCCACCAGCGAGGCCCCAGGGGCTGGGTGGGTCTGGAGCAGGGGTCGGCAGTGGGGACAGCAGGAGCATGTCCACCTACAGTTTCCAACTGCAGAAATGTGTGAGGAGGCGAGTGCAGCTAAGGCAGACGCTCTGGGCTATGACCCCTCCCCGACCACGTGCAGGTGGCTGGGGCCCTGATGTGACACCAGCTTCCCAGCGTCACTACCAGCCCTTCCCCAGTTCTAACCCCACAACAAGGTGTGTCCAGGTGACAGAGTTCTGGCCACTGGTGTTAAGCTGAAGGGCCTTACAGGGCTGGGGCCTGGTGTTTCCCCGCCCTCTTCCTCCTTCCTGCTGCCTGGGATGCAGGTGTGATGCCTGGGGCTCGAGCAGCCATCATTGGCGTGAGGTGAAGTACAACGTGGAGGTCATGAGCAGTAAGGAGGAAAAGCGCCTGACTCCGTGGCATCTGGGAACATCGTGCATGTCCCGAACTGTCCCCCAGAATCACACGTGAGAGAGAAACAAACGCGGGTCTGATTCAGCCTCTATTAAAGTGCACCTTCCTTCCTTCCTTCCTTCCTTCCTTCCTTCCTTCAACCTCACTAACGAGCTAAGCCCCAGGGAACGTAAGCAGCCTGCTAACTCCCAGAGCAGCGGCCAGGTCCCCAGCAAGGAGGCGCCTTCCCACCCTCCGCCAACGGCCCTGGGCTCGACTGCAGGTCCGCTGTGGGTGTGAAGCCTCCTTCCTCCACGGCCGTCTGGGTGCCGTGTCCCCGCTGAGGGCTGCAGCACCGGCTAAGAGCTCGGCCGCACACGGGGCTCCAGGAAATGACAGCCCGAGCTGCTTCCTCAGGAAGAGGCTCCCTGACCCGGGGTCTAGGTCACGTGCCCTATCGCTGCTATCCGTTCCCATAATGGCCCCAGGGGGCTTCGTGCTAAGGACATCAACAAAGACCCTCTTTTCCAGAGCTCACTGCCTCCAGAGGAAGGCGGACAATCAACTGACAACAGGAAGAGAGCGTGGCCACAGTCAGAGCCCGTCTTGGCATCTCTGCTGTGGAGCCTAAGTCCGCGGCAGGGAGGGGATGCGTCTGAATGTCCCCAGGAGGCTTCTGGATCAACTGGCTGTTGCGGGGGTGGGCAGTTGCTGGGAAAGAGAGAAATGAAGGATGACTGACTCCCAGGATTCTGGCTCAAGCCACGGGGAAGATGGCAAGAGGGAAAGAGGCCCTGGAGGGTCCAGGCCCGGGTGGAGGCCATCAGTGTGGAGGCCCCAACGTCGGGTCCGCAAGGCGGGGGACACCAGCGAACACTTGCCCGTGCCCACCGTGGGTCGGCAGGGGTCTGCCTGGCACAGCTGCTCGAGATGCAGGCCTGGGGGTGATCCTCGACAGAAGCTTCCAGAAGTCTCACAGCAGAGCAGGCGCAGGCGTGCACCGGCTCTCACAGCTCGGGCGGGAAGGGCAGCCCGTCACTGCTGCCCCGCGCAGGCCCCGCGACCTCACAGCTGCCGCAAAGTCTGTTCCGGGCTGTGCTGGAAGGGGCGCTAACACCATCGCAGGGGCCTGGGGCTGTGCCCCATGGCCCCAGAGCACTCATGTGCTCCATAGACCCCAGGGGCTTTCTCTGTGCCCGGTGTGCAGAGACGAGGTCGGACAGGTCCTATCCCAGTGGGCTCCGGCTGCAGAGGGGGAGAGGGTCCTCGGAAGGCCTGGCTCCGGGGAGCGCACAGGGCGGTGCGCGCCACTCCGGGAAGGGCGGACGGGAGCCAGGCACCAGCTGGCGCTGGGTGGCGGAGCTGCACGCCAGCCAGGGGCAGGACTGGACCCCCCTGTAACCAGGGTGAACTCTGAAAACCCAGCGGGAGGCAGCGGGAGGCAGGGACAAGCGGGAGGGCAGCTCTGTAGGGCAGGAGCAGGAGGAGCGCAGGGCAGTTCCCGGCTCCTCAAACAGTAAGGCTGCAGTGGAACATCATGTACCCATTTCCCTGAAACAGAGACGAACGGGGAGAAAGGAGGTCCGCGGTGACAGGACTGCCGAGTTTCAATTTCGGAAGGAACAGAGGGCCGCGGGGGCACCGTTCACGACCAGCCCAGCAGCCCCGTAGACGTCACCAACACCCCAGTCTGCCACCGAATCTGGGCTGGCAAGGCTACCACACATCTGTGACGCAGGACAAACACAGTCACCCACGGACCAGACAGAACCACCAATGCTTGGAGATCTGCAGGCCCTGAAGAGGCCGCGTGCCCGGGCTCAGGGCCCGAGTGAAGAGGAAAGGGCGCGTGGCTGAGGCGCCCCGAGGGGACAGGAGCAAACACGCGGGAACCCGAAGGGCGCACCAAGCCAGCGTGGAAGAACCACCCCGAGGGGACAGGCTTCTGCCCGGAGCCACTTCTGCTCCAGTGCTGCTCCCAAAGGGGCCTCCGCTGTCCTTCCACGCACTCAGGGGCCGCCTCGCAAGTCCGCACGGTTGGTGGCAGTCCCACGTCCCCCAGCTGACCCTGCTCTGGGGTGTGACCACGGGGACCGACACTGGGCCAGATGGGCTGTGGGTGCGTGTGGCTGCTTCTCATCTGGCCCTTTCAAGACCCTGAAAGGGAAACGCCCTCAGTCAACATCAGGACTCTGGGGTTAACCACATCCCCAGGAAGCATTTTACTCCACCAGGAGGCCCTTCAGATCCGGACCTGTCTCCCCCCCACCACAAAGAAATTATAAAGGTTTATCAGGATCTACTCGATGACACTGATATGTCATAGACGGGAAAGCTTCCAACGTAAGCAACACAGAACAGTCTCAGAACAGTCTCTTAAACCAGCTTTCGCTGTTTGCTGAAACGCACTCCACACAAGAAGTAAATATTTAATAAGAGCTGTTCGATGCCCTTGCATTTGGGCCAGTTCCTGAAGGCAACTTTTAAGACGGGCTTGATGGACGAGCCACAGTGAGGGTGGCCAGGGTCGGAGCTGTGCGCTTGGACGGAGGGGAGAGGGCGGAGCGCCGGGGAGGGGAGGAGGCACCCTCCGTGGGCAGGCCAGGGGGCACCCTCACCTTGACCATGAGTTCCCAGGGACGGAGTCTGGGACCCACACAAGGCCCAAACAATTAAAGGATCTTTGTTCTCTCAAAGGGGACAGGAAAGTAAACACAGGCCGACCACAATTTTCCTTCAACAATTGGAAAGGCTGTTTTCATCTGATCTCCAAATATTTTTTTTGCCTTTTTTTTTTTTTCCCCTAACAAACAATGTTTCAGGACAAAACTTCCAACAACTTGAACTACAAAAACACACACAGCTGGGTGGGGGGCGATTTTCAACAGGTCAGGTTCTCTGGGCTGATCTGACTCCTACTAGGGCTGTGAGGTGACCCAGAACAGGCCCACGATGGGGGGTCGTACGTGGGGCTGCGGAGAGCCTCCCCTCCCGGAGGGCGCAGGGCCAGCACCCCTCTGCTGGGGCAGGCCGAGAAGGAAGTTCCCGGACAAGAGGCCAGGACGCTGAGAGCCTTGAGGTGAGAACACACGTCCGGAAGCCACCCTTGCCCCCACCCGGACTCAGTGTAGAAAACAGCTCAGAAAGGGGCCTGCGGAGAGCCCCCACCCCACTGTGTGAGGCCGAGGTGCAGCATCGAGCACCCCCACCTGTCCCTGGGGTCTGGGGACTCTCCAGGCTGGGGCGCTTCTTCCCACAGCAGCCGGCAGCCCGGCGTGCTCACTGTGCTCCGAGGGCCGCGGGATCGTCTGACATCCCCGCACCCCATCTCTGAAGGTCCCAGGCACTTGGGTCTGCCCTATGACCTTCTCTCTTGAGGCCGTTTTTCACTGGACTCAGAGCACAGCCGTTGTTGGTGGCTGCCCACGCTGGTCAGCTGTGCCCGCGGGCAGCTCCTCCAGGGCCGGGAGCGAGGGAGAGCAGGTGGTCGGGACCTGGGAGATCCCCTCCCCTTGGGCTCCGCTGCTGAGCGAGTTCCTGAAATGAGCCCCGAGGACACTGCTCCTTGACCCTTAGCTGTGACACAGGAGGGATACATAGCCCTCCCCTAGCCCTGCGGCCTGGCTGAGGCTTGGGGCGGGATCCAACACGGCTCAAGAACCCAGAGGCACAAGTGGAGAGGGGCACGGCTCTGGGTGTCCATGGTGGGCCCGGGCTCTGAGGGGCGCTCTCTGCGGCTCCCAGACTCTCAAGGGGCTCTGGACCCTAAGAGGGATGGGGGAGACAGCAAGTTCCTCTCCACCTGTCTGTTCCCAAGGCCACATTCTGCCTTCCCTGGAGGACGGAGCCTGGTGCAGTCCCCTTTCTATCTGCTTCTGCCTCCCTCAGGCCCTGCGCCAGACCCCCACATGACTGAAGCCTCAGTGTCACCTTGTGAGGGACACACTACCCAGCCACTTCGCAGAGGAGAATCAGAGGCTGTAAGTGCTATGAAAGGCTCAAGGTCTCAGGCAGGGAGTGACCAGTGACGCTAGGAGCCCAGAGCTGTCCCCCTGCAAGGCCGCGATACCGCACATCAGACACCACGTTCCCACTGGACCAGGAGACACTGTTTTAGGAAGATTTGCCAGGCAACCTAGGGGATGCTGGTGAAATGTTGTGACCCGGTTTCCTGATACACAAAGCCTGGAATAACAGTAATTTCTGCTCTAACTCACAGAGGAGGAAAAGCATCATATAACAGTTGCCGATAATCTTGGAAAAGTACAAAGTTTGGGACACTGGGTGGCTCAGTCATTAAGCATCTGCCTTCAGCTCAGGTCACGACCCCAGGGTCCTGGGATCGAGCCCTGCATTGGGCTCCCTGCTTGGTGGGAAGCCTGCTTCTCCCTCTCCCACTCCCCCCTGCTTGTGTTCCCGCTCTGGCTGTCTCTCTCCTTTCAGTCAAACAAATAAATAAAATCCTCAAAAAAAAAAGAGAGAAAGAAAAGTATGAAGTTCTGTGCAAAGAAACTGCATTGGTGCCGTGGACACAGCAGCCACCAAGCTTGTGAGCCGCTCCCCGCCGCCCCCCCCAAACTGCCCCACGCCCCGTACCTGCCGGCTGCTTCCTCTGCTCGTCGAACAGATCGGCTGAGCTTATGGAGGAACTCGCCGAAAGCCTCTCCAGCCGAGCCCTGGTCTCATACTGGAGAAGACAAGGAATAGGAAACGTTAGGTTCCAAATACCGTGTGCAACTATGCAAAAACCATCAGCTCGGAGCCGACATATGAGCACTGCTGAGTACGAGGGGAAAGCGGAGAGCAAGGACACGTCAGTCAATGACGTGCCCCGCCCAGAGCCCGGAGCAGGTGCGTCTGCGTTAGAACAAAGCCTCAGGCCCCCCTTGTTGCGGTAAGATCCCTCTGCTTGGCGAGACTCCTTAAGATGCAACAACCTGAAGGTAAGTATATTTACCCTCCAAAAACGTCTACTTCCTTTAACTTCATTAATAATAATTTAAAAATTAAGTAAATTATATCTGCATTGAAAATTGCCAGAAATTGATTCCAAAGATAGGAAATGGATGTCTGTTCAAAATACTGGGAAAGGAATTAGAGAAACAGGAGACCTGGTCCCTACCTGCCAGCTGTGCGTCTGGCCGGGGCTGCCTGGGGAAGTGCTCAGGAAGACCTGGGTTCCAGTCCTAATGCCAGCTCCCAGGGGCAGCGGCCTCTCGCAGCCCGAGTCCACCTGGCTCTGCGCCTATCACCTCTTGCCCCGACCCTCACGTCTCTGCTCGCTTCCTGCTCTGCGGGGCCCACACGCAAACTCTCCGGACACTTACATCAGCTTGGGCTTGTCTTCCGAAGTACATATCTGACGATATGGCTTTGACATTCCCGAACTTCTTCTGAGCCTCATCTGTATTTCCAACTGGCTCGTAGTCTGGCTTACGGCGAGCAGTAGATCTACAATGAACAATGGCCAAAACAGGAGTGACGTCAGCAAGACAATGGAATAGGAATTTCTTACCATCATCGCCCCTATAGAACACCAATTTTGGCCATCGTCCACAGGCAAGAATGCCTTCATGGGTGCATAGGAGAGCAGCAGACAGGTCCCAGCACACTGCTGGAGCAAATAAGCCAAGATCAGACCCACTGAAGAGGGTAAGAGGAATAGTTTCGCTTTGCCTGGGTCACCACCTGCCCCCCGCCCCCCACCGGAACAGCTCAGCACCACTGGAGATCCGCTTGGCCCACAGTATCTCCCACAGGGGGAGGTGGGAGGGTGGTAAGTGGGTGCCTGATTTCCCAGCTGAGGCGGGCACTGCACAGGAGGCCGCTTCTTTCCCACCCTACCCGGAACACTGAGGTGATCTGCATGGCGTAGGGGCTGGGAGATGCCAGAAGCACAGCAGTACTCATGAGAGGCCGCGTGATGGACAATAGGGGGTATGTGCTACGGTGGGCGCTGTGAAGTGTGTAGGACTGATGAATCATGAACCTGTATCCCTGAAACCAATAATATATTATATGCTAATTTAATTTAAAAAAAAAAAAAAGGAAAGGTCTGAGAAAGCTTCAGAATCCCTAGCATGTCTGCTGCTGAAGGCATCTGTCACCCCAAGCCAGTCAGTAGGGACAGAAGGAGGTGACGCTTCTTCAAATGCAAAGACAGCAATGCAAGACCCCAAGGAGCATGAAAAATCGAGGAACAAGATGCCACAGAAGGGACGCAATAATTCCCCAATAACTGACCCTGAGGAATTGCCCGACAGATTTCAAAGTAATTATTTTAAGAAAGTTCAGCAACCTACAAGAACACATCGAACTCAACAAAATCAGGAAAACAGTACACCAGCAAAACCAGCAGTTCAACATGGAGACAGAATCATAAAACTGAATCAGACAGAAACTCTGGAGCTGAGAAATGCAACGGCGGACGTCAGTGGCAGACTTAACCCAGCAGAAGAAAGAATTTGTGAACTCCAAGGCAGGTCATTTAAAATTTCCCCAGTAGGAGAAAAAAGAAAAAAGAATGAAAAGGGAAAGAAAACCTATGTGAATTATGGGACACCATATGAAAAAAATGTATGTATATGGGAAAAGCGATAATACAATATGGGAGAATCAACTCCATCAAGAGAAGAGAGGAGAAAAGGGCAAAACCTTATTTAAAGAAATAATGACTATATACTTCTCAAATCTGAAGATGTGGAAATTCAGGTACATAAAGCTCAAAGTGCCCAAAGAGATTCAAACCAAAGAGATCTTCACTAAGATACATTTTAATAAAATGGTCAAAAATCAAAGACAAAAAGAGAGAAAGATAAATCCCACATGACTCCAATGGAATCTAAAAGCAAAAAGAATAAACAAAGAAAAAGCAGATTCAGAACTAAAACTAAAACAAACAAACAAAAAAACCCCACAAAAAACAAACAGAAAGAAAGAATTAAAACCACAGAGAACAAATGACGATAACCCGACAGAAAGCCTAAGAGGGGGTGAGCGAAGCGGGTGAAAGGGAGATGCAGGTCTCCAGTTTCAAAATGCGTAAGTCACGGGAATAAAAAGCAGAGCATAAGGGAAAGAAAATTTTTGAAAGCCGCAAGAAAAAAAACTCTTCACATACAATGGAATCCCTGTAGGGCCCCCAGCAGACTTTTCACAGAAAGCCAGCAGGCCAGGGGACAGTGGGATGACATACCCAAAGTGCGGGAACACCAACAAGAAAGGGCGCCCTGCCGGCCACCAGACTGGCATCACAGACATGGCGAAAGGAGCGGTGCGAGCTGAACTGATGAAGGGTAACTAATAACGTAAGAACGTGAACGGAGGGGCACCTGGGTGGCACAGGGGGTTGAGTGTCTGACTCATGATTTCGGCTCAGGTCATGATCTTGGGGTCGTGGGGTCAAGCCCCATGTCAGACTCCACACTCAGAGGGGTGTCTGCTGGAGACTCCCTCTCCCTTTGCTCCTCCCTGCCTCAAAATAAATAATAAAATAAAATACAAAAACTGTAACAGGAGACAAAGGTCATCATGTAATAAGAAAGAGGTCAATTCGTCAGGAGGATGTAACAACTGTAAGCACGGAGGGGCTCCCCTAAATTTATGACACAAATACTAACAGATCTGAGGGGACAAAGGGCACTGTGATCACGGTAGAAGATGTCAGATCCCCACTTTCAGTAACGGACACATCACTCAGACAGAAGATCAAGAAAAATTGGATTTGAACAATACCACAGACCAAATGGACAAACAGACATGTCCCAGACGTTCCATCTAATAGCAGCAGAACACAGATTTTCAAGCACACACGCAGAACATTCTTCAGGAAAAATCATGTATCAGGTCACAAAACACGTTTACATCATATGCTAGATCTTCACAAGTCAAGACTGAAATCCTATTAAGTATCTTGCAACCATAATGGTTGGCAGTAGAAATCAACAACCAGAGGAAACCTGGAAAATTCACAAGTTAACAACACACTCCTGGACAACCAGCGGGGCAAAGAAGAAATCAAAAGGGCAATGAAAATCTCTTGAAACAAATGACAATGGAAACACAACGCACCAGAAAGTATGAAACACAGCAAAAGTAGTTCCAAGAAGTTAGTGTACGACCAACGAGTATCTGAAAAGATGCTCCACGTCACTCATCGTCAGGGAAATGCAAATCAGAACCACAAGTGAGACGACCGCTCACATGTGCTCGGCTGGCAATTACCAGAAGAGCTGCGGACGGATGGGAAGTGGAGAAAAGGAAGCCCTGTGCGCTGTTGGTGGGAATGAACGTAAATGAGCACAGCCACAGAGACCACCGCACCGAGGTCCCTCTGAACACTGAAAACAGGACTACCACTTAATCCAGCAATCCCACCTCTGGGCGAGAGCGAAGCAAACAACGTCAGGACCTCGAGATCTCTGCCCTCCCAAGTTCACTGCAGCGTTATTCACGGTGGCCGAGACCCGGAAACTGTCTAAGTGTCTATTGACGGACGAACGGGTACGAAAATACGTATTCAATGGAACACTACTCGGCCATTAAAAAAAGGGAATCCAGGGACGCCTGGGTGGCTCAGTTGGTTAAGCAGCTGCCTTCGGCTCAGGTCATGATCCCAGCGTCCTGGGATCGAGTCCCACATCGGGCTCCTTGCTCGGCAGGGAGCCTGCTTCTCCCTCTGCCTCTGCCTGCCTCTCTGTCTGCCTGTGCTTGCTCTCTCTCCCTCTCTCTCTGACAAATAAATAAATAAAGTCTTTAAAAAAAAAAAGGAATCCTGCCATTTGGGACAACATGGATGAACCCAGAGGACATTGTGCTAAGTGAAATAAATCAGACAGAGAAAGAAAAATACCGTACAATTTCATTTCTATGTGGAACCTAAAATTTAAAAAAAAGTCGGGGCACCGGGGTGGCTCCATTGGTTTAGTGTCTGCCTTTGGCTCGAGTCATGACCTTGGGGTCCTGGGACTGAGTCCCACCTAGGGCTCCCTGCTCAGTGGGGAATCTGCTTCTCTCTCTGCGCTTCCGCCCCCACCCCTGCCTGTTTGTGCTCTCTCTCTTTCTCTCAAATAAATAAAATATTTTTTAAAAAAGTCAAACTCGGGGCGCCTGGGTGGCTCAGTGGGTTAAAGCCTCTGCCTTTAGCTTGGGTCATGATTTCAGGGTCCTGGGATCGAGCCTCACATTGGGCTCTCTGCTCAGAGGGGAGCCTGCTTCCCCCCCCCCCCTGCCTACTTGTGATCTCTGTCTGTCAAATAAATAAATAAATAAATAAAGTCAAACTCACAGAAACAGAGAGTAGAATAATGTTTCCCGTGGGCTTGGAGGTAGGGGAAATGGGCAGATATTCAAAGAGTACAAACTTGCATTTACAAGAGAATATGTTCTGGGGATGTAAAGGACAGTACGGGTGCTGCAGTAAATAATACTGTTGTATGTACTTGGGATTTGCTGAAAGTATGGATCCTAATGTGTTCTCAGCACACAAAATGAAAACAAACAAAACAATCCAGACCAAATAGGTTAAACTAATTTGAGGTGAAGCAAATGCATTTCTCATTTATAATGCATAGCAATGCCATTTTATTTTTTGAAAAGCTGACAGTGTTCATTTTGTAAAAGGATTTCAGGCCACTTTAAAAAGTCTGAAAATTCTAATAAAAATATGAATAAATATCCAAAGCACCCAACATCTGAAGGAATTTTCCTATTTAAACAGCCCAGTCATCTCACTCGTCGGCACCATAGAGCCATCAGTAGACACTGAGCATGTAGTAATGAACGTTAGCTGTGACCCCACATCACGCAGGACACCAAAGGAGAATCCCCCTGTCACCCAGCACACGCCCAGGCCGCACCTCTTGTCCAACCCTCGTCATGTCTCCCTGTACTCTCAACAGCTCCCTGGTTTGGACAGGAGGGTAAAAAGTCTTTCATTCATAATCACGAACAACTGGAGATGGTCCTTCGGCAGGTGAAACAACTCAGCAGAGAAGAGGAAGACACACAACATCAGGACCAGAGTCTCAAATGCACTAGGAAAAGTAAAAAAAAAAGCCCGTCTACAAGGCCAGTTACTGTATGATTCCATTTATAAGACATTCTGGAAAGGCAAGACCACAAAGGTAGAAAAGAGAGCAGGATGCAAAGAATATTCTTGCGATTGTTGAATAAAATCATTGACTAATTTTTAGAGAATTTCCCTAGAGATGTGTGACCTCACGAGTTCCACTCCCTCTGCTTTGTGCTCATACCTGTCCGAATAGCCTGTGGTCTTCAGGATGGCATCAGCATCTTTGATGGTCTCTTTTTTCCAGTAGGGGTCTGAACCGTCTTCCCAGCTGGAAAAAGAGCTGCTTCGGAACTCCACTGGCTCGTCCAAGTACCTGTATGTAACAGCGACAGTGACTTGGGAGACCTTCCTGATGTCGTCCACACTGTACTTCCTGGTCCTTGAATGTGGGAGCGGCCACGTGACTAAAGCTGACCACTGAGGCAGGAGCAGGTATGAGGAGAGCCATTTACCAGGCCTCTGAAGTGCCCAGTGCCCCCTTCCCACGCCCCATGGAAAACAAGGTGGTGTTTTCCAGGTGCTATAGCCTCAGGCAGGAGAAGACTCCGTCCATCAGGAGAACCAAGGTGCCACCCAAAGGCCAGGTAATCTGGACAACCACCTGTACCCTCAGCTGAACGAGAAGTAAACCACCACTGTGTCAGCCTTTAAGATGGGGATGGTTGTCACTGCAGCAAAACCGAGCCCATCCGCTAGCACACGACTGCTCTGAGTGTTTTTACCTACGGGAGGTGACTTATTTTGCTCTCTTTGCTTCTAGTTCTGCCTAATTAGGTAGTCACAACAAAAATCCCACCAAAGCACTAGGGCCTTGTTGGCACTCCCTGCTGTGGTAGCCCCCGTGGAAGCCATCAGTCCCAACAACTCCCAATCACTTCAGGTAAGGGATGCTCCCCGGCCCCCTCCTCGGGTCAGACGCACGGCTCTGGACGCCTGATCCCTGGACCACTCTGCAGCCTGGAGCTTGGAGCAAACTTGGTCTGTAAGAGCCGGCCTTCTAGATCAGTTTACCCTCTCATCAGCCGAGCCTCACCGAGCAGGGTCTTGCTCTGAGAGCAAAACTCAATGGCAGCTTTGGTCCTGTGTGGTGACCGTGCGCTCTCTGACCACGAGCAGCAGGGTCTGTCTGGAACACGGCAGAGACTGATAGGGGAGGGGGACGTGCCAGGGCTCCTCAGAATTCACAACAGTCTGGGGTGGAAAACGGCTCTGCCAGATATGCGCTCCTTTTAAAGGTGGGGTTCGAGACGTTTGGAAGGGGCGGATGCCAAGGCTTAGGTCCTGAGAAAGGAAGGATGGTGCAAGAGGCTGTCCAGGCTTTCAGAAACGTCACCCAGGCTTTCTGCGCAGTAAGGAAAGCAGCTCATGGAATACGCAGCGAGCACCAAGCTCTGACGTCCTAAGAAGTCCTACAGAGACGGAAAGCCCGGGCGGCCAGAGGGGCCTGTAATCAAAGGGGGCAGCAGGAACCTTCGAGACAGACAGGCCAAGGACCCAGATGAGCTAAGGTTTTTGGGGTGGGAATGTTGAGAACAAACATCCTCTTCTGGGTTAAGGAAAAAAAAAAAGGCAAGAAGGGATAAACTTGCTGTTTGAAGCAGATGATGTGTGACTTTACATGGCTAATAGAAAGCGGAATTTCCAAAAGTGGCTTCTGCCTTCTCTAGGGAGGGGGTCATTAAGAGCAAATCTCGTTACACAGGCCTTGTCTCCCCAGGAAGGCCGATGGAGGTTCAGAGCAGATCTGCATGTCAGCGGGGAACAGGCCCGGCTCTCTCCGTGAGCCCGGAGCCCTGCGCTCTCCCCTCTTGAGGAGACTTGGACAGAGTCTTCAAGTGGTTCAGAGAAACAGGGCTTCCAAAATGCAGGAGGCACACGGGCCTGGAAAGTCATCTTCAGTTATCTGAGAGACTTATTTGTAAGGGCCCAAGCGAAAGGATTAAGACCAGGTCAATGAGAAATTTAAAAAGTACTTAGTAAGCATCCATGAGGGGCTGGTACTTTGCTGGACGCGGACGCAGGGTTAGGACACATGTCCAGTCCTTGCCATCTGGGCTGGCTGATTCAAGCTCACAAACCCAGGGAGGTGTGACGTAGAGGCATCGTTCCTCAGGGAGCTGCCCCTGGACGGGACGGCTACCTTGAGGATGAGAGGGAGTGGGGGGCGATGGGGCCGTAGGGTCCCCTGGAGGGTGCTGGGGGTGGGGCGGGGCAGGAAGCACTGGACAGGGTGTGGTTGGGGCTTCCAGACTCCTCACCACTCGGAGCGGCTGGGATTTAGGATTCTGTAGATTTTGTCATTCCAAGGAAATAGTCTTTGTTCCCATAAGCCAAAGTGCTTATCTTGGAATTAAGGGCATCAGTTTTTCAATGACTGGACTGCTGAAGATTCAGGAGGGCGTGGGCCATTCTGCTGGGCTCCTACTGATCAGCAGGAACACCATGCAGTGTTCCGGGTGCTGGGACGGCTAGGCGTGGGGGTGAGCTCTCTGTGCGTGGACGGATGCGAGAGGCGTGTGGCACCCCTTGGGGGCACAGTCGGCTGGCCCACCAGGCCACAGGTGCACTGGAAGGAAGGGCTGAGGGACACTTGCCTGGCCTCAGAAACACAAGAGCCGTCCTTGATTTCCAAATCTTTACTGATTTTCTAATTTTCATTCCTAGATCCTGGTGCTCAATTCTAGTCACTCGTATTTTTGCTCTCGTGCTTGGTCCGCATCCAACCCTGAAGACGCTGTTACGACCCCTTGATTAAAGCACCCGACGGCAGCACGTATGCGATGTGTCGCTGGGACTGACCGTCTACCCCGGCGAAGGCCGCGCCAGCCGCACGGGGCTGAGCAAATTGTTCTGGTGTCATTACTTTGTACTCAGTGTATAATTATGCTGTTTAGATCCTGAATGTAATGGAACTCAATTTTAAAAAGCCCAAAGCTAACGGTGGATCTTATTTTTAATAGAAACAGCACTCCTTCATAATTCATAACGTCCAAGTTCTAATGGGCTAATGAATAATTTGGAGGCAGTGTAAGCTCTTCGCGGCGCTCAGACGCTGGCTCTCCCAGGGGCCGTGTCTGCTTTCCCTCAGCTGCCGGGGAACGCACAGTGTCCTTGTTCCACCAGCAGTGTTACGACAGAGCAGGGCTGGAAAAGGCACCCCTGCTCCTGGGACACAACCCGCAGGGGAGGACCCCGCGCCCCGGTGTCTCTGGCGGGAGCCCACCAAGTGTGGTGCGTGTGGAAACACCTACTCCCACGTTTCAAATCATAATTTCTGCACAGAGCAAACGCCTTGGGACCAACTCTCTAAGCTTCTGGAGAAAGAGAAACCTACACGATTCCCGAGACTCCTGACAAAGGCAGGAAAAAAGTTCCCAGGAGCCGATCAGTGACCTGGAGCCAGTGACATTCTCCAGAAGTTTCTCAGGGCCCATCCCATGGATAACTTCACTTGGAGCCGTTTGTTTGCAACTTGGCTGCCAAGCAGCAGGGCTGATTTCACTTGAAATTTCTTTGCTCTTCTATGCTTCCGTGTGCACGAGGTGCTAAGCCGCAGTGAGAAGGTGTGGAGAAGCCCGAGGCCGTGGAACCCGCGTCACCCAGTCTCCTCCGGCTGAGACCCGCTCGCTCATTTAAGGAGAGAATCTGAAATGAGCTGGCATGTGAGCGCTCCCAGATCAGGTTAGAAATCGAGTTTGATTCTGTAGAAAATGTATTTAAAAACGTTTAAAAGGCATGCTTTGGGAGTGACCTGTAGGGAAACCAAAACCTGGTGTGTTACCCAGGTGACCCTCGGCAGGGAAGACAAACCCGCCCGTCTCTGACAACCCTGCCCGGGAACACCACTGAACTACTCGGGTTTTCGGGTAAAACATCCGGACTTGAAATAATGGGAAGCTACGTGAGAAGGCTAGGACTAGTCTTGGAACTTTGAAAACTACCTCTCGCCACGGGCCTGTAGTTCACAGTGAACAGGCATCTGTACGCGCGACACATGTCAGGTGTATTGTCCACTTTATACGCAGGAAAACACCTGAAGCCTACGCAACCGCCAGACGACAGCAATGCCCTCCCAGGCATGGGGGACAGAGCCCGTTACTGACAGCCACGCCCTCGGTTTTCCTGGACTCCCAACCCGAAGGATGCCCTCAACATGCGTAAGCGTCTAACAACAGGGATTAACCATTCCGACTGGGCCGCAGGTCTCTTGAGTGACTTTCTGTATCATAACAGCAACTAACCATAACACGACAACAGTGGAGCATTGTTCCAAACGCTCCATTTGCATGAACTCACGGACCCACCCCCACACCCTGCGTGGCAGATGCCAGTATCCCTAACTTACCGATGAGGAAGCTGCAGCCCAGAGAGGCTGCGTAACTTGAACAAGGTCACACAGTCACTACATGGCCCAGTCAGGATTTGAACCCAGGCCGTCAGCGCCGGGGCCTACGCTCTTATCGCTGTGCCCTCCTGGCTGGCGGCCACCTCCAGGTAACAGCCCAGGTGCCTGTGGTTCTTTTAAAAGCAGGACTCCCCTGTGCTGATCAGATTCTCGAAAGAACCTCAGAGAGTCGGTTCAAGTTTAAACTTGTCCTCCCTGCCCCCTCAGGCCCCTGAACGTGAACCACGGCCCTCAGCCACGGTCGACTTCACACTGGAGTCAGGCAACTTGTCCCATCTGACGGTGAACACTGACCCACCGGAAGCCAGCTCAGCCCGGGAGCCGCCAGCACACCAGCATCTTCCATGAATTGAAGCGCACACGCTAGTGTTGACTTAATGTTCCATCCCGCCTGCTGGAGGCTCCAGAAGCAGGTATCCCAAGACCAAAGGATCTGGACGTCTGGGATCCTCCTTTATTTCTCCAATTTCACACTTAGAGAAACATAAATTCCTACCTCTAAATTTAACTCTTGTTGGATGATTTTTATTATCAAACACCTTAATATTAGCAAGCATGGGGTGAAAGCCTCCCCAGTTTTTTCCAAAGGACACGCTGGACTCCAGCTAGAACTCTTAAAAGCCATGAAACAAAGGATTTGTATTTGCTCCTAACGCCAATAAGCGAGTTAAGTCCTCGCTAACCACTGCTTTTCAAAACAACACTGTAGGTAGATTTTTAGCGGGTTACCTTGAGCTGGAAGTAAAGTATGAATCATCATTGTCATCGCTGTACTTCTTTCTGGGTTTTGCTATGATTGGTGTTTCCTGTTCAATGGTCTGCATGTCTGACGTCACGGAATGTGAAATGCCACTTGAGGAAACAGAGAATAAAATGGGAAAAAGTTACATTCGCTCATGAAGACATTTGGGTTCACTGAAGAACAAACGTTTTACCTTTTTTTTTTTTTTTTTTAAATTTTAAAGATTTTATTCATTTGACAGACAGAGATCACAAGTAGGCAGAGAGGCAGGCAGAGAGAGGAGGAAGCAGGCTCTCCGCTGAGCAGAAAGCCCAATGTGGGGCTCGATCCCAGGACTCTGGGATCATGACCTGAGCCGAAGGCAGAGGCTTTAACCCACTGAGCCACCCAGGCACCCCAAGAACGAACATTTTAATCTATACTCTCAACAAAAAAATGTATCAGTGGGATTAAAAACATGAGCAATAAAAATCGTATGTATATTTTTTGGCATCAGCATCAAAAAGCCTTAGTGATGACCAGAACCTGATTACACAAAATACAGTCACACATATCAATTCTGTCTGTGGCATCTGTTTAGCGACCAGTCAGGCCTATTTCCTTTTTTTTGAGAATCAAATTTGGAATTTTTCATGCTGTGTTAAGTATTAAGGGAAAACGCTGAAAAAAGGAAGGAATCAAGAAAAAATACTTTTCAAGCTGATGTTAATAAGGAAAAACCATTCGCGGTCAGCAACCAGGTTTAATTCCTGGAAGCCACGTACCTTCTGCAGTTTCCAAATCCCATGCCGAGTCTCTCGGACTCTGTCTTTTTTTTGCCGCTTATGTTCACCTTCTCGTCCTTTTTCATTTGAATTTCAAGATCCTTGTAGGCTAATCGTAGTGATGAAACGCTGCCAGAAAAACCAAATCTCCTTAATTTGGTTTTAATTCTGTGTTCTCGAGTTCAAACACTAAGCAAAATCAAACATGTCACTTATAATTTGAGCTTTGTGCTTCTTTCCATTATTAGTAATTAGGAAGGCAAATTGGCTCCGCCCCCAGGTCTTTTTTGAGTAGATGCTCAAGAAAATTTGAACGAGTTTACAGCCACTTTTTGGTTGCTGCTGATCCTACCTTCCTGTTCTAGTTCATATCAGCTATCATCATATAATAATGGTTTGTACCACCTGCTACATAATAATACAACATATACGGAAATTATGTTATATAGGATAGTAAAAGGCAGAATTCCTTATCTGGATTAATATTTCATTTATATTTCCACATTACAGAGCAAAAGGATAAGATGCGTCTCACTGGTTTGCTTGGTTTAAACACACACACACACACATTTGACTTTACAAATAGACAAATTAAGAAGGAGTTACTTAATTGCAAAAGGATTCTTCAGAGGATCTCTATATAATCAGGCTTCTGAGAGCATTTAAAACTGTGCTGCGAGTCAGACACTAATGATCTGTTATCAAATGTCTGTTATGAATGTTGCACCAAAGGGGAATGCACCTGTCCCAGACTCCCAGAGTTCTAAAAATGTCATGAATACTTAATTTTTCATAAGGAAAACTATGCCTCTATCAGCAATAGCAGAACTATTTTATATTAGTAAGACAGCAACAGAATGTCGGGGTCCTGAAAAGTGATATACGTATTTTATCAGGAACTCTAAGCTATCATCCATTTTATAAAATTGTGTAAAATGTCATGGATTCCTCGTAAGTCACGGTGTAAATGCCATAATAACATAAATATATTTCTCTGTATTAACAGGGAACGACAGTGGTATGTCTTACTAGAAAAACAGTCAATAGAAAATAGGGGAAAAAATGAAAAAAAAAAAAAGAGAAAATGCATCTGCTGTTTTCTTCCCTAGTAAGCCAGGCAGAATTTGTTTTGTTTTGACCTAGCAGTTTGCTCTCTTTACTATTTTTTTTTAAGATTTTATTTATTTATTTGACAGAGAGAAATCACAAGTAGATGGAGAGGCAGGCAGAGAGAGAGAGAGGGAAGCAGGCTCCCTGCTGAGCAGAGAGCCCGATGTGGGACTCGATCCCAGGACCCTGAGATCATGACCTGAGCTGAAGGCAGCGGCTTAACCCACTGAGCCACCCAGGCGCCCTACTATTATTCCTACTGAACACACGGATTCTGGCAATGCACTAGGTTTTATCACTCAGAAAATAAAAAATAGCTTTGAGTATACTTTATGGAGGAAGACAACAGATTTGCTGAAAATCGTAAACAGATAAAACTGTTGCAACAGATTCTTCTGGAGAAGAGGAACGGATGTGGGGAGAGGTTCTCCTGGGGAGAGTGGAGATGGGAGCGCTTTCCTTCTCCCGGTCTGACATGGGCCTGGCTCTCCCGCCCAGGAAAAGCACACACTTGACTGCCCAGGCTTCCCGTCACACAGGGTGGCAGCACTAATAGAATTTAGAAGTCAGGATTCCATGCTTTCCAGTCCTGGCTCAAAGGAGGGTTTGCAGCCACTCAGATCACATAAGGGAAGAAGCTCTGCCTCTTCCCATCACACCCCCTCAACCAACAACTGTGCACACTCCTGAGGGTAAGCCCAGGAGCCGTGTGCCAGGAAGTGAGGACAGGCTCGTGCCTGGACAGTTGGAATTTCCCAGGCCTGATGAGAGGGAACTGGCCACTGAACTGAGCTAACTACTCACGGCCATGAAAACATTAACTTGCAGAAGTTAACCTGCCTGTCGCATCTTAAGGATAAAGTGTGTGTTTTCTCGGGCTGGCATAGCCCTGCTTTGGTGGAACTGGGCTGCCCCGGGGCTGAGCGGGAGGGCACAGTGGTAGGGCTGTCCTGAATGGGGCCAAGGAAGCCGTCAAAGCAGGTTCCCAGGTCAGATCCATAAACACCTGGGCCCACATCTCTGCGTTCCTGCTGTACCTGACCGACCTAACGAAAGCTACCAGCTAGGGCTGCTGGTCTTCTAACATCTCTGTGCTATCCCCAGCCCCCTGCACCGCAGGGAGCGACGGGATCAGGCTCTGGATTTTACAGGCTCCAGGAAAACCAGGCACCAGCAATCCGCACACAGCTCGATCCCAAACACCAAGAAAAGCAGTCTAGAGCCGCAGATTTGGCCTCCCCAGGGTCAAAAACATAGCTGAGAGAAATTAAAGTGAGGTCCGTGACCGCTGGAAGCACATTTTGCAGAAGGCATTTCAAACCATATGTAGCCCAACGACGGTTTAGTGCTGCCCCCTACGTTCTTTGAGTTAAATGACAAGGAAAAATATTATACTTCTTTCTCTTTTTTTTTTTTTTTAAGATTTTATTTATTTATTTGACAGAGAGAGGGAGATCACAAATAGGCAGAGAGGCAGGCAGAGAGAGAGGAAGGGAAGCAGACTCCCCGCCGAGCAGAGAGCCGGACGTGGGGCTCAATCCAAGGATGCTGAGATCATGACCGGAGCCCACTGAGCCACCCAGGCGCCCCTATACTTCAAATTCTCTGGGCTTAGCAACCAGAAAGTTCCTTTACAAACTGTTAGTATGAACAAGAAGAAAGCACACTGACTGGGCACAGACTCGGCCCCAGGCACTGTCTGATGCACTCTGACGAGCATTAACTAAAGTTAATCCTCATAGCATTAATTAAACCTCATAAATTAGTATTTTCTTCATTATGAAGTCTACAGTAACTCAAGCCAAAACTGATAGAACACACATGAAAGGAAGATGAAATAACACATAAGTAAAACAAACACACATAAGAACCAGGAACCCAAGTTGCCCTTCCTTTCTGCGTGTGCTCCCCCTGCTTCTCTCCCCGTGGTCTTTTATACCCAGCACATGCACTCTCCAGAGGGCCACTTGCTTCTGTTTCCAACACAAACAAAGCCTCTAAGAGCCTTCAGTGAATACTTACAGCCACTCTCTGGACCAGCCCCCGGGCTTCCAGTTTCTGCCCCATTCTGTCTGTCCTGATCTCACTGCCGAACTCACGCTCCAAAATACACTCCCTCGTTCCAGTGCTCCTCTTAGATAAAATGTGAACTGACTGGCCGGACTTCAAGGGACTCCACATTATCATTCCAATTTCTCCAGTCCAGGCAGCCCCCCTCCCCGCAAAATTGAATGGCATCTGGAAAGCAAACCTCCGAGTTGTACGATTAATAGTTTTATTCACTAGAAACACAGTAGTAGAAGCAAGTCAGACTTACATTGATTCTTCCTTAGGCGCCGCCCTGGCCAGAAGGTCTTCCTGTTCCTTCATTTTATCTACAGCCTGGGCTTGTTTTTCAATTTCATTAAAGCATGTATTCGCCACTTTCTGGGCTCCCAAACTTCCTTTTTTGGCCCCAAGCTAGAAGACATATAAAATTAGGTTCTACCCAAACTTTCGGAAAGCTTCGCAGCAACAGCTAATGTGGACTGAGGGCTATGACGCGCCAGGCACTGTGACCTGTGCTTTACAAGTGTTCTCTCACTCAGTGCTCATGACCCTATCAAGCTGGCATCGGCCCCAGTTCACAGATGAGCAGCTCAAGCTGAGGCAAGTTAAGTGGCTTGACCAAGATCACACAGCCACTAAGTGACAAAGTGGCTGCCTTGGCGCCTGCCTCCAGAACAGAGACCTAAAGGGAATCGCAGTCTCTGAAAGCTCAGCGGATGACAACCTTCCAAGTCTTGAGTGATAGCATCGCTTACAGAAATGCAAACACAACAGATACTCCCACGGAGCCTCTGCTGATTTTTTTTTTTTTTTTAATCTTGTCATCGAAGGAAAAATTTCTTTGAAAACTCATTCTAGAAAAACATGAGTACGTCTAACATTCATCTCATTGCACAAAGCATAGGTTCTTCATCAAAGCCACGTGTATGACACACAGTGTGGGAAGTGACAAAGGTGGCTGTCTCAGAGACGAGCTACTAGGGTATTTACAGGTGATACTCACTCCTCTTTTGGCTTGATTTGGTTTCTTTTTTATGATAGAGGACACCTCTGCCAAAAAATAAAAAACAGAAAGTCAGGCCAATAGAAATACATAATTTTTCTATTTTTAGTGTATCTGAAAAAAAACTTAAGATACATATCATTATTTAAGAGACTGTAACATTTCCCAGAAGACCCGAGCATGAGTGTATTTTAGAGTAAGAGCTTGGTTAAATGGAATTTCTCAGTATTTCCAAGTAGTATCCAAACTCAGAGAAAACATTTTCTGCATACCACCCTGAAGAGAAATTAAGAGCCTGGCCTGGCCCCACACACTGCTTTCTTCAGGAGCATTTCTTCTGTATATTAGAACAAACCCTCCTATTAAGATCTGCTCTTCAAAAACTTTTAGAATTACTTTAAAACATTAAGTTAGCCAGGCATTACGTATACAACTAAAGCAGCAACCAGCTTTTTCACCTTGACTTATATACAGATTTTATCTATTAACCAATAAGAATTATAAACCATTCTATTATTTCATACCAGTACTTTCTAAATTGCACAAAAATATATACTTTAGAGTTCCTTAAAAACTGTTTTATGGGTAAACTTTAATCAAAGACTATATATTCTATGTTTAAGAGATTCAGTAGGAATAAAATTTTAACTTTTTTCTGACAAAGACGAGAATGTATTTTAAGAGGAAAAGACAGCATAAAACCACAAACAACGAAAGATTCAAATTTAGCCCTAATATGAAAATTTAACACCATTACATTTCAAATATGAAAGAGGGATCTAGGGAAGTTTTTCTTTCCCTCTCCTCCTTTTGGATCCGTGTAGCAGTAGTCACATAATCTGCTCCCAACCTCCTACAAGGCCATTAACACCGGATGAAAATATCCAGAACATTTCTAATAGTTTAGCTATTTTCACCAAAGTATTGCTTTCCAATTAATGCCATGTAATATGCACTAATATCAGAATAAAATTCCCTAATAATGCAACATTAAAGATCAGTAAAATGAAATTAGGAGAAGAAAAATTAGAAAAGTTCTTGAGTCAACGGGAATGATGGGGCTGCTCTGCCCTCCAGGATTTTTTGCTCAATAAAATCTTACTAATAGATTAATGGTCATGATGCCGTATTAGACTACAAAGTCCTGGCAGAATGTAAAGATGGGATTCATTTTTTGTCTTAATGAATCTCACTCTCGAAATCAGAATATAAGATTTTTTTTTTTTTAGGATTTTATTTATTTACTTGACTGACAGAGATCACAAGTAGGCAGAGAGGCAGGCAGAGAGAGAGGAGGAAGCAGGCTCCCTGCTGAGCAGAGAGCCCGATGTGGGGCTCGATCCCAGGACCCTGGGATCATGACCTGAGCTGAAAGCAGAGGCTTAACCCACTGAGCCACCCAGGCACCCTTTGGAATGAGAATATAGAGTCATAGGCCTGTTACCTAAACCAGCCTTCGTTGGTGCATTAAGACCTTCCACACTCGGTCCTTGCTCTGGTCCACCTGAAAGTTAAATATCTTGATATTAATACAGAAAATATATTCATCAAACACGCTTCTGAATATGTAACAAATTTTACTTTTTTGGTCACACATATCTTACCCAATTTTGCCAATGATTGTTTTTCTGTCTCCACAGAAAATTGTTTTTGTCTCCACAAAAGATTGTTTTTCTTTCTCCACATTTTACTTTATTATTAAAAGAATTTTGATTTAAAAGTCCGTTGAAATGGAAGTATGCTTTTTATCCGGTTGCTTTATAGGATAAAACTATTAGTGGTCTCTCTAATTAATATTTGAAATTCTACCTTATGATCTGGTGTTTTAAAATATACTGTTCTGAGACACCTAGTATGTATGTGGATTAAACACCCAATGTGTGTTAAAATTTGCAAACTCTTTTTTTTTAAAGATTTGATTTATTTATTTGAGATAGAGCGAGAGTGAGACAGAGTGAGCACAAGCAGGGGAAGCAGCAGCAGAGGGGGAAGCAGCAGACTCCCACCTGAGCAGGGAGCCTGATGCGGGGCTCGATGCCAGGACTCCAGGACCATGACCTGAGCTGAAGGCAGACGCTTAACCAAGGGAGCCACCCAGGCGCCCCTACACTTGCAAATTCTAACACCAATCGTATCAGTAATAGAAATCTAAATCTCCAGGTACCAGGAGATCTGCTGCTTCCTAGTTGCCTAAAAAATGATTCTGGGGGGGGGGGCGCCTGGGTGGCTCAGTGGGTTAAGCCGCTGCCTTCGGCTCAGGTCATGATTTCAGGGTCCTGGGATCGAGCCCCACATCAGGCTCTCTGCTCAGCAGGGAGCCTGCTTCCTCCTCTCTCTCTGCCTGCCTCTCTGCCTACTTGTGATCTCTGTGTCATATAAATAAAATCTTAAAAAAAATGATCCTGGTTAGGAAACTCTATTATGACTTCATTAAAAAAATATTTTGTTATCTTAATTTTATCCCTTTAAAAAGGAATAAACAAGGGGCACCTGGGTGACATCTTCCTTCGGCTCAGGTGTGATCCCAGGGTCCCGGGATCGATTTCCTGCATTGGGGGGTTCCTGCTCAGCAGGTAGCCTGCTTCTCCCTTGCCCTCCGCCTGTTGCTTCCCCTACTTGTGCTCACTCTCTCTCTCTCTGTCAAGTAAATAAATAAAAATCTATAACAAAAAATGAATAAACAAAACATAGTCTCTCCAGGCAATGGGTGATTGCTTGGTCAGAAAACAGAATGAGATGATAACACTGGCTATGACACGGACAGACCTTGAAAACAGGACACTAAGCTCAAGAAACTGGTCAAAGGAGACCCTGAGCCAAAATCAAGGGTTGGCCACTTAACCAAGTGAGCCACCCAGGAGCCCCTATAAATATTTAAAAGGTAAGCTTTAGTTAAGGCATTTAAGTAGGCAAAGCAGGACGAGTGAGAACAATAGCATTTTGTGGAAAAAGGACTGACTCCACATTTCTTGGTTCCCTACCATGGCTGGGAGCTGCCGGGCACCGGAGAAAGGCCAGGGAATAAGGACACTTAAGCAGAGGATGTCAGGACCCACATTCCACTGGCCAAAATTCTTTTGATCTCCCTTTTTATTATGCAGCCCTTAAGTTGACTCCAGACTGCACCCTGTCACCCCGTGGACACAGGAAACTCTGGGCTCAGCCTGGGGAGCTGAGAGCTGCTGGTGAGCCTCTGGCTGGGGGAGAGACGAGGAGGTGCCGTTGCAGGGGTGAGGGGGCATGGAATTCTAAAGAATAAAACCTTCAGGAGGAACTCTTCAGCTAAGAATGTTGATTTTTTTAAAAAAGATTTTATTTATTTATTTGACAGAGAGAGACACAGTGACAGAGGGAACACAAGCAAGGGGAGGTCGGAGAGGGAGAAGCAGGCTTCCTGCTGAGCAGAGACCGCGATGCAGGAATGGTCCTAGGACCCTGGGATCATGACCTGAGCCGAAGGCACTTAACGACTCAGCCATGCAGATGCCCCAAGAATGTCGATTTTAATGTATTTGCAAGAACAGGGGAGCCTGGGTACTCAGCTGGCTGCGCGTTCAATCCCTGGCTTCGGCTCAGACCAGGAGTCTGCTTGAGGGTTCCCTGTCTCCCTCGGCCCCTCCCCGCACTTGCGTGCAAGCACGCACGCGCTCAAATAAATAAATCTTAAAAAGATAAAATATGTACAAAAACAAAATCTTGGGGCGCCTGGAGGCCTCAGATGGTTAAGCCTCTGCTTTCAGCTCAGGTCAGGATCTCCAGGTCCTAGGATGGAGCCCCACGTCAGGCTCCCTGCTCAGCGGGGAGTCTGCTTCCTTTCCCTCTGCTGCTCCCCCTGCTTGTGCTCTCTCTGTCTCTCTCTCCAATAAATAAATAAACCTTGGGGGAAAAAAAAGAACAAAATCTTGTTCTGCATTTGGTTATCGTAGTTTCCCATTAGGAAAACAGACGAGACACTGGACTCTGGAGGGCACAGGGGCCTCCGCGGCATGTGGGCTTCAACCTCAGACGGCCTTTTATGCTAATTAGCTGTAATAAGAACAATATTCAAATTGTCACCTGTACTGTCTGGCAGGCATAAAGCGCGCCTTTTCTCTGCGGTAGTCGGGAGAGTGTCAGGATTACTTTTTGTCTTCTGTCCTTATGGAAAATGACAAACCGATGCGCGGCTCAGGCAGATTCCTCACCTGCAGAAGCCGCCTCTCCGGGAGCAGCTTGGGGCGCAGTGAGCTCACGGGGCACGGCCCGCTCAGAGTCAGGGTGTGCTGCGCCATGAGGGAGCCTGGACACATAAACGTGGTAGTGACCCGAGTGCCCGTGGGGTGGACAGGGCCTCGTTGAGGGGGGCCCTCGAGCAGCGACTCCAGGAAGGAGGCAGCGTCATGGCAACCAGGGGAGACATTCCCACCGCAAGGACAACATAAAGCAAACACAGGAAAGGACCAAAGGGCAGTGCGGCCGCAGTATGGTGCAGGTCTAAGAAACTGAAAAGCGAAACGCCACTCGGAGATGAGTTCTTAGCAAGCATTTAGGGTCATATGCACAAAAAATGAAATGTGCAAAAAAGCCACAAATTGCAAATCCTACAAATCCAGCCGCGTCAGAGTGTTTTGCATATTAAGGAAACAAGCTTCTGTGTACGGATTCCAAATATTTACCACTTGTCTTTAAAGCATTTCTTCAGAACAGAAATGTTATATTTGTAACAGATTTGCTAATCTCTTCTCAGGAGGCTTGCATATGCGTAGAAGGACTCCCCCATTCCAGGGTGACAAGAAAAGCTTCACCCATGTTTCTTTTAGTACCTCGTATTTTCATGTTTATGTCTAAATCTTTGATCCGACTGAATTTAGGATGATGTAAAGAGTAAGGAAGGAATTCCGCTTTATTGTTTTTTCCAAAATGCTAAACACTTGTCCTGGCTCCATTCACTGTTCCCCAGGAGACAAAATGTTACCCTCCTGGTTTGCTGATAGGTCGACTCCTAAGACCAGTAACATTAAAAACAGTCATCCTAAAATCTGCTATTTGATGGCATCTCAGACGTTCCTACCCTTATACCTAGAATTCAATACCAATGAAGTGACTTTTCCTTCCAGCATGCTCCCAAATCCCTCTCTCCCAGAGACCTGAATGACCACTTTTCTAGAACTCTCTTCTTGATAAATACCAGGTACTCGCCAACCCTCCAACAAGACCTTTGCCAGAAAGTTTCTCAAATAAGAATCTTGGTCATCGAGCTGATTGAGTATTTGGTCCTTCCTGTTACACGAGGTCCCCAAAAGTAGTTCCAGACTCAGTATACCAGAACCCAGGGGTTTCCTGCACAGTTGTGAAACAGAGCTGTTAATTCACACGAACTTTCTGGCTGACGAAAGTGTTCGGTCTTAAGACAGAAAAAGTTGATGTCTTGATCCTTGTTACTCTTATCACCTAAGTGATTTTCTAAAATGCAAGCAACTGATAGAAGTGTATCATTTATATATATAATCCCGGAGCACCCGGCGGGGTGTGGGGGGCGGGGCTCAGTCAGTTGAGCGTTTAATGCTTGCTTCGGCTCAGGTCATGATCTCGGGGTCCTGGGATCGAGCCCTTTATCTGGCTCTGCTTGAGATTCTCTCTCTTCCTCTCCCTCTCCCCCTCCTGCTCATGCTCTCTTGGTCTCTCTCTCACACATAAATAAACGAAATGTTTAAATAAATAAACAAACAAAGAAATGTTAAAAATCCCATAATAAAACCACAAAATGCAAGTCATTAGATACCAACTATTTACAGGATCATTTTTAAAATTGAAATCTTGTTTTCTGAGTATGGAAGTAGCATACACTCGTCACAAAAGCTCACTCACTTCACAGCTGTATCAAGTTGAAGGTAAAAGTGATTCATTCAGTAATTTCATTCTCCAGTTTATAATTTGGTATGTACCTTCCAGAATGTTTTCTGTGTGTGTATGTTTTTTTCAGTTTTTTTATAGAAGTGAGATCAGATTCCCTGTTCAGTAATTTTGTTCCCCACTAGATAATCTACCGGGGCAAGTTTCCTCATGAAATACAAGGATCTTATTTCCTTTCTTTCTTAGATTGATTGATTGATTTAATTAAATTAATTTATTTATTTTTAAAAGATTTTATTTATTTATTTGACAGACAGAGATCACAAGTAGGCAGAGAGGCAGGCAGAGAGAGAGAGAGGAGGAAGCAGGCTCCCCGCTGAGCAGAGAGCCCGATGTGGGCCTCGATCCCAGGACCCTGGGATCATGACCTGAGCCGAAGGCAGAGGCCTTAACCCACTGAGCCACCCAGGTGCCCCAATTTATTTATTTTAGAGAGAGAAAGGACACGAGCGGGAAGGGCAGAGGGAGAGGGAGAGAGAATCTCAAGCAGATTCTGCACTGACAGTGGAGCCCGATGCAGGGCTCGATCTCATGTCCCTGAGATCATGACCTGAGCCGAAACCAAGAGGCGGACGCTCAACTGACAGCACCACCCAGGCACCCCGAGGGTCTTATTTTCTAATAGTTCCATAGCAGCCATCAAACCAAAGGAGAGCACTACAGGACAGTCCTGAAGACTACCTTCGTTATGAGCTGGAGTGGTTTCCACATCCCGAGGTGGCAAAGATGCTTCTGGCTGTGCTGAGGCCCACCCTGTGCTGCTCACCGCCTGCAGCAAGGTGAGAAAAGTCAACAGTAAGCAAAGTAAGACAAGTCCACAAAACGGTCAAAGTGGGGGGAAAAGCTAATAATTTAAAAGTCACCTTCTAAGTACCCAAATTAGTGGGAAGGAAAGATAATATTTAAAAAATTTAAAATTTTAAAATTTAAAAAAAATTAAAATGTATTCTTTTAAAAAAAGATTTATGTATTTATTATCTATATAGAGAGAGAACGTGCACACACAGAGGGAGGGGCAGAGGGAAAGAGAGAGACAGAACCTCAAGCAGTCTCCCCACCAAGCAAGAAGCCTGATGCAGGGCTCGATCCCATGACCCATGAGATCATGACCTAGCTGAAACCAAGAGTCAGGCACTTAACCGACTGAGCCACCCAGGTGCCCCGAGAGCACACTCATGTTGACGAGCACTGGGTAACTAATGTACAGAGCTGCTGAATCTTTACATCGTATATGTGAAACTAATGTAACACTGTGTGTTAAGGATGCTTCAATTATGGTCACCAAATCATGGATAAACAGGTGGTGCCTGCGGGGCTTTTCTCTGATGAAGTTACCACTTTCCCCTTCCCAACCCCTAGACTTGGGAAGCGAGTCACCAAGGGCAGCCTGCACTCAAGGCGAGGGGGCCTCCTGAAAGGCAGAGTGTCTGTGCACACGATTGATTCTTTTCTAGAGAAGATTGTCCCTTCTCTTCATTTATTTATTCAATCATCTATTTATACTAGTGTAGACGCCTGGATATTTACTTTATTCTTTGGATTATAATCCAAATGGTCATTATCTATTTCGTTGTTGAAACTGTTCCAGCTTTGACCACCGGGAACGCTTTCTGGTTGGTTCCTGAGTCCTTCAGACATGCCCTCCTCTATCTGTCAGCCCCTCCGCCCAGCACTTCCTTACTCTCGGGCACACCAAGATGCTCCAGGCTCAGCTGCCCCAAGCAGCCCCCGGCCTAGAATCTGCTGCCTTTGCTCCACCAGTAGCCCCGGTTCCTTGTGGCGTTTAGAAATCGAGAGTGGGTGTGGGTGTGTCCTGTCTCTGGGCCTCCCGGTGGACAAGAGCCCAGTACTACATCCGTGTGCGCTCACCCAGGGACACACACATGTCATCAGTGCTCCACTGCGTGTCTGCATGTGTGCGTGTGCACACAGAGAGACATACTAGAACAAACGTGAGTTCACGCTAATACGAATTCCAATGCTCGTCCACATCAGACCATTCCCCTCTCTCCTTTTAGCCTGTCATTGGCATGACAACACTTCCCAGCTACTACCAGTGAACACTCTCTCGCTGTCCCGTCTTAAACAGGCTCTGCAGATTGTGACAGATTAGCTCACCGATTCTTTGGTTTCCTGTTGATAACTACTTCTAGTAACTACCGACTCTGTCAATGAACCTGTACGCGCACATTTTAAAAACAAACAAACAAACAAACAAATCAAGCGACAGCAATTTCATGTCTGTACTTGAAAACTGGTTCAAGAATGGGTTGCACAGCAGTTAATTGTGCCCCCTCCCCGGTGGGACTGGGAGGAGGCAGGGCAGTGAACAGACATTTGGGGCTCTAAGCCAGGGGTCTGCACACATTTCCCGAGAGGGCCACTCAGGAAATATTTTAGGCTGTGGAGGTCTTCTGTTCCTGTCTTTGTGATCTGGGGGTGATTATCGTTGCTCCCATCAGACCACAACACCGAAGACAATGGTTCTGGCCGCATTGACTGGAGGCTTACTCGGGCTCCCAATTTCTCGCACCAGTCCTGACTTCATTCTTCTGTTTAAATAGGGAGCCCGATGCGGGGCTTGAACTCACAACCCTGAGACCAAGACCTGAGATGAGATCCAGACTTGGATACTTAACTGACGGAGCCTCTCAGGCGCCCCGACTTCATTCGTACAACAGCCTTAAGATACACTCTGTACACAGCTAAACTGGGACAGTGAGATTCAAGCCCCTATTAAAATGTGGATTTAGGGGGCGCCTGGGTGGCTCAGTGGGTTAAAGCCTCTGCCTTTGGCTCAGGTCATGATCCCAGGGTCCTGGGGTCGAGCCCTGCATCAGGCTCTCTGCTCCTTGGGGAGCCTGCTCTCTCCTCTCTCTCTCTGCCTGTCTCTCTGCCTACTTGTGATCTCTGTCTGTCAAATAAATAAATAAAAACTTTGAAGAAAAAAAAAATGTGGATTTGGGGGGCGCCTGGGTGGCTCAGTGGGTTAAGCCGCTGCCTTCGGCTCAGGTCATGGTCTCAGGGTCCTGGGATCGAGTCCCGCATTGGGCTCTCTGCTCAGCAGGGAGCCTGCTTCCCTTCCTCTCTCTCTGCCTGCCTCTCTGCTTACTTGTGATCTCTCTCTGTCAAATGAATAAATAAAATCTTTAAAAAAAAAATGTGGATTTAGGGGTGACTGGGTGGCTCAGTCAGTTCAGCATCCGACTCTTGATTTTGGCTCAGGTCATGGTCTTAGGGCTATGAAACTGAGCCCCCATCATGCTCAACGCTCAGTACGGAGCCTGCTGGAGATTCTCTCTCCCTCTGCCCCTCCCCCACCCAGTCACATGCTCTTAATTAAATCTTAAAAAAAAAAGTCTTGGGTACCTGGGGGGGGTGGCTCAGTTGATAGGATGTCTGCCTTCAGTTTGGGTCACAATCTTGGGGTCCTGGGATCGAGCCCCATGTTGGGCTCCTAGCTCAGCGGAGGCTCTGCTTCTCCTCTCTCTCCCTGCCCCTCCCCCACCCCTCATGCTCTCTTTCTGTCTCAAATAAATAAATAAATAATCTTAAAAAAAAAAAGTCTTCATTCTTTGTCCATAGTTCTCAACTGAACTGTGGCAGACTCCTAGAAATGATTTCTCAGCCTCCCTGGCCGCTAGGTATCCATGTACAACTAAGTTCTGGCTACGAGGATGTGAGCGGAAGAGACGTGTGCCACGTCTACATTCTTTTAGTAAAAGGACGGGGCACTAGCTTTCTTAGATGCCTGCCCCACTCCCACTGCTGCGAAAGGTCCTGAGCTGCAACAGACGCTTTGGACCCTGAGATGGAAGCCAACATGTGGAGAAGAGCCAAACAGATCCCTCCCTCGCTCAGCCCTGCACAGCTGATTTCAGAACCACAGATGGAAATTAATTTCTATCTTGTTTAAGATAGAAATATTTCAGGGTTGTTATACAGCAGCTTAGCCTGTGTCCTAAGTGAGACATTTAAATATACACCCTTTCTAAATGTGAGAGTAAGCATACTTTAAAATTCTATAAAAGATACTACATACCTCAGGAGAAGCATGAGAGGCAAAAAAATCTTCCTCTTTCGGTGGAGGGGTCGAAGGCGGAACCACGCAGCTATCCAGCCACAGCTAGAACATAGAGCACCGCTTAGCCCTTTCCCTGGCTTTAAAAGGTTTTATCTAATAATCTCACTCCCTTTCTAGAGATCTGTTTGCTAAAGATCGGTACTTTTCACTCCTACACAGTCAGTAATAGTCCTTCCAGGGCCCCTGAGCACATTTTAGTGATGTAGCAATCTGGTAATTTCTATATCCAGTCCTTGAGGATGTCAAGTACCAGATTCACAAGCTGTTTCTGAATAGGACAGATCGAGCGCTTAATTTCTAAGTGTGGGTTCCAAAGCGCGGTCCATCCTCATCAACAGTGGCTTCCATATTTGCAAATTCACCTTCTTGCCACAATTTCCTTGTAACCCCCAAATCGATGCTTGAGACACCTCTGAGGTCCTTTCACAGACATGTGCAGACCAGCAAAGAATTTGAGTCACCCAAGGTACCCGTTCCTGGCTGAGATGGAACAAGGTGATGCTCTGTCTTCCTGCTTTAGCTCTCCAACTGTAAATAAGTGTCCTTTCTGAGGTCTATTTAATGCCACATTTTGCACATTTTTGTTGGTGATTTCACTGTCTAGAATGGCTCCTAAGCCTAGTGCTAAATCCCCGTAGGCCTCCTAGCCACAGGGAGCCCATGATGTGCCTTACAGAGAAAATACAGTATTAGGCAAGCTTCATTTAGGCCCGAGTCCTATATAGTCTGTGGGCAGCAAGTTCAATGTCAATGAGCCAATAATTATATATTAGTAATATATTAAATTGTATCTCTGTCTAAATATTATTATATCAACATACTATTAAGTATTATGTACTTAGCTAAATAATATACCCAATAAGGTGTCCTTAAGCAGAAGCACACATAAAATAAGGACACGTATTCATCCGTTGATGGAAACAACCTGACCAGAAGCCCTTGGGACCTCGCCCTCTAGCTCCCCTAGGAGTGATGCTCCAGCGTTTCCTAATTCAGGACTCACAGCAACCTCAAAGTGCACAACTTCCACGAACAATGAGAATCAGCTACAGGTCATGTCCTTGCAAGCGGATCCTATTAGAACGTCTTACTGTCTGGGATGATTAAAATCACTTTTTCTACTGAAATAAATGTCATCTGATCTGAAGAAGATGATCCAACCCGCCCGTGACTTACGTCAGTGCCGTGCTTCCGTGTCGCCTGGGACGCTAGTGACTTGATTCTCTCCCGATAGAGCTGGGCAGCGCGACTGTTGTACTTGGCGTTGGTGTCATTGGTGGCACAGCCGTGCTGATGGAAAAAGGAAGACTACGGAGGAAAAGACACGAATTAACAGCAATACTGCATTAAATCTAACACATGACTGAAAACAGTACTTCCTGTCGTGAGGCATTTTTTGGGAAAATACTAGTGAAAACAAAAGTAATTGAGTTACATAATTTACAAAAATAATGTAAACCGCACAATTTAATATAAACTTTTTCTTGTAAAAGGAATGCCTTCCACACGTGCAATGTTAATATCTCAGTAAAACTGGACATGAGACCCACTGGCCCTTTGTGCCTCTGTTAAAGGACCGCGATCGTTCGGGTTATTCTGTGATGCTGGGGGACTCTCTCCACTCTGGACTGCTTTTAGGTCATGAGAAATTCATTTCCATTGGAATTCCACTAAGGAGAATCAGTTATGAGCTACGCTGACCTTCACCTTGTGCAGAACTCTCTCTTCACAAACAGAGACGGCAGCATGAACAAGGCAGTAAAACAAAAGTTGAAACAACTAGAGGAAACTATTCAACAAGCTCATAAGGGTCCAAACATGGACATGAATTACAGAATTCGTATCGTAATTCAGGCAGGCGTTCTAAAAACCTGTATGAGCAACACAACTTGATTCATCAGATAAACTGAATTTGTAAATTAAGTTTTACAGATTTGAGGATCCTTATTTAGGTTTGTAAGGGGGATTAAGGAAATCTGCTTTTGTAAAATTGTAAGTTAATCGGACACTTAAAATTTTTTTTTTTTAATTTCACCCAGAAATTACTAAATTAAAAATGGGGATCGCGTTTGTCTTGCTTGTCACTATATCCCCGCGCCTAGTCCAGGGCTTTGTGTGGACTGGGTGTTTCACAGATGTGGGGAAAAACAAGTCACCAGGGCCACTCACTGCCAAGTCCCCCTAGCCTTTGCTAGCCAGGAGGGTCCCCAAGCTCGTACATGCAAACACCAAGCTTCCTTCCTAGTCTAACACGTATTGATACACGAAGGGAAGTGGCGCGTCTGCAGTGAACTTACCGCGTTAGCATTTCCTCCAACCTGCATGCATCGCAGCTGAAACCAAGACCAGTTGGAGTCCAGCTCCGTAGATCTACATGGAAAGAATATTCGCAAATGTGAGCACTTTTCCCCCCTAGCATCCAGCCACTAAACCTTGGAAAGAAAGAGTTCCGTGATTTTGAAGATCCTGAAGACTTCTAAGTTTGTGGGAACAGTGACACGGGACGCTGGGCCCACGTGGCACACGACAGCTGTGCCCGCAGCTCCCGGCCCCTCTCGCCCTTCCTAGCAGCCAGGTCTCCAGTGGGCCGGCGGCCGGCTCCCCTCCACGCCTGACCACAGACAGGTGCAGCGCGGACTCCAGCTTTAATCCTAGGGCGCAGGGACACGACAAGCTTCCCGGGGCCAGCGGAACCACTGACTCAGCCTCGCATCCTCAGTGGCTTCTGATCTAAAAATCGGTAACATGTCTCTGCTCAAAACAGATGTTCCGGATTTTTCCGATCGGCTCTCCACTTGTCCAGTGTGACCCGTAACGGGAGTGTCTGGGGATGCTCACAGCCTTCTCACCGGGTGAAAGCGACCTACCCAGGGTGAAAGGGACCTACCCATCGTCACCACCATCAGGGATGGGAGAAAACTCAGGATTCAGTGTTCTTAAAGGGAAAACTCTGAGTGTCTTCTCCCTGACCACACGTTATGCCCTACCGATCTGCAACCTGAGACCAGATCAGGGCAAGGGAAAGGCAATAGCTGTACTTCTCAATAATAAATCTCACCGACTCATCACTGTAAACAAGATACGACAGGACAACAATGTTAGAAGGTCTTTGTACAGAATCCATAGATAGGTATGAACAAAAAGCAAGGCTGTTCCGTATTCAACAAAAGCCTGCTCCACACTAACTGCAAAGGGATGTGGACATTTTTTAACAGCTGTAGGTAAAGTACCCCGTACAACCTGGGAAGGTAGGAAGGAAAGAGGCTTCAGATTCACCGAAGTTCTTTCATGCTGTCCTTCTGTGTCCTCATTTCTACGCCTCTTGTGTTGCTTACCCTTTTAAATGGCCGAATTTTTTTGTTGTTGTTAATTTTTAAAAAGATTTTATGTATTTATTTGACAGACAGAGATCACAAGCAGGCATGGGGGGAGGGGGTAGCAGGCTCCCCACTGAGCTGGGAGCCTGATGTGGGGCTCGATCCCAGGACCCTGAGACCATGACCTGAGCCAAAGGCAGAGGCTGAACCCACTGAGCCACCCAGGCGCCCCTAGAATGTTATTTTTAAGGCAATAGCCACCTCATACTCACTTGCTCGCTCTCTTTCACAAATAAAATAAAACAAAACAAAACAAAATAAAATACAAAACCCTGCATGAATTAGCTTCACTAATGGCTGCCAAACGCAGGAATTTTTCGTTAAGTAAAATATTGAAATAGATTTTAGAAATCAGAAGGCATCTCACCAAATAAACATGAAAAAGTTATCGCATAATGAAAAAATTTAAATGGCCTTTTATCCATTAACCACAATTAATCTAGACATTTCCTTGTGGACAAGCCCGGGAACGGCTGTTTGGAACCTGCCTGACTGCTCCACAGAAGGCCATGGGAGATGTCGCTTTCCTACGCTCCCATCATAAAACAGGTAGATGTGGTTGTGGCGCCGTTTCCCTGTCTTGGACGCAGCTGACCGTCTATCCTCTTGTTCATGCTCTATTTAAGCCCGTCCCTGCACCCCCCTTTACCCCCAGCCTACTGCAGGGAGGACCGGATTCCATTCACCTTCTACAAGCCCAAGAAGGACTTAACAGTGAACTTGAGAAGAGACAGAGCTGGAGGGAGAGGAGCCACGTGGTGAGGCACAGCTGCCCTGGGGGCCCAGGCACAGAGTTGGTCAAGCCCCAGGAGGCGGTGGGCTGGGGCCAGTCCCATTACCTCGGCCTGCTCCAAGAGGCAGCTGGTCATTTCCGTGGATATCTAACCCACTTTCCCTTGCTGGTTGGCAAAAGCAACAGTTCATAAATTTTTCCCTTTGTAAAATTACTGACTTGAAATTATACTTTAAAAAAAAAAACAACAACACCAAATCTCCATTTAAATAAACATTCCACCCAAGCCAAACTGTTAATCTGTTAATGCCTGGAGGGCAGGCCAGGGAGCACAGGAGTACGTGTGGGTGTTTGTGTGTGTGTCTGGCAGGTGGGGAGAAGAAGAGAAAGGAATTCAGAGGAAGGACTTTTCACTTCTCACTTTATAAACTTTGGGGCTGCTTGGATTTTTTTTTTTCCCACGGAGCTAGTGTTTGTAACTGTCTTAACCAATAAAAAATGTCCGAAGAGCAAACATCTGCCTTCTCAAAACAAAAACACGAGCCTTATCATCCTTGACTTGCTCTTGCCCATCTCCTAGACTGCTGCCCTCCAGCTCCACAGGACTTTTTAACAACCGTTTCTGAATCATTTATAAACATCGTGATTCATAGTTATATTTATCTGACTTTTTAAAAGCTAGTCATTATGTTGCGGGAGTCCAAGCCTGCTGTCCTGGCCCATTAGGCTTCCGGTTGGTCCTTGACTCACCAGGTCAGTCCTTCCCTCACCCGGGAACACGTCAGATTTCCTGGAATGGTTTAAACTGGAGGTGTGCTTTGGGGGTCAGGCAAAAGGAGGGCCACATTACCATGGGCGGGACTTGGCAGAGAGGAAGAAGGGAAGAACAAAGGAAGCCAGCCAATTATATATGATTATATATTGTCTTGCGTTCAACCAAACCGGGGCTGGACAGGGGTAGGGGTTAGGATATTAAAAAAAAACTTGCGGGTGTCTGGGTGGCTCAGTGGGTTAAGGCCTCTGCCTTCGGCTTAGGTTGTGGTCCTCGGGCACAGCATCAGGCTCTGCTCAGCAGGAGCCTGCTTCCTCCTCTCTCTCTGCCTGCTTCTTTGCCTACTTGTGATCGCCGTCTGACAAATAAATAAATAAAATCTTTAAAAAAAAAAAAAGAAAAGAAAAAAAAAAAGAAACTTGCCTTGGCAAGTAAATACCTCAACATTAAAAAAAAAGGGGCGCCTGGGTGGCTCAGTGGGTTAAGCCGCTGCCTTCGGCTCAGGTCATGATCTCAGGGTCCTGGGATCGAGTCCCGCGTCGGGCTCCCTGCCTTCCCTTCCTTTCTCTCTGCCTGCCTCTCTGCCTGCTTGTGATCTCTCGCTGTCAAATAAATAAATAAAATCTTAAAAAAAAAAAGACAAGAATAGGGTAGTGTATTTAAAATATTCTGGGACCAGCATCTCTAAGAAAAAAGAAAAGACAAGACATGGATAGATACTCTGAAACCAGGAAGAACACACAAAAGACCTCTCTCTTCTAATTAATTACTTATGGAGTTATATAGCCATAAAGCTATAAATATTTAGTCCATCATGCCTCTATGGACTGATTTCTGAAAAAAGAACTCATGAAAGTACAACAGGAAAGGGTTTGTTTTTTTTTTAAAGTTAATATATTAAAAAAGAAAATTAAGCTATTATTTTTACTACACAGTTTTTATGCCATCATATAAAATATCTCATCACAAATTATAACTGGTTTTATCTTATAGGAACTTAAGCTCTTTTTAAAAAAGATTTTATTTATTTCTTTAAAGATTTTATTTTATTTATTTGACAGAGAGAGAGAGAGACAGCAAGACTCAAGCACAGAGAGTGGGAAGCAGGTCTCCTGATGAGCAGAGGGCCCGATGTAGGGCTCGATCCCAGGACCTGGGCTCATGACCTGAGCCGAAGGCAGACACTTGACCCACTGAGCCACCGAGTGAGCCACCCGGGTGGCCCTGGCGCTAGTGCTCTTCACAGTAATCACACTGTGTGACTATTCCTTAAGCCAGGACATAAAATACAACTGCTCCCCACAATTCCAAAGAGCCTGCCTGCCTCACTGGTTTGCTCCCTGGAAAAAGAAGCGGCAGAGGAACAGGCAAACTGGTTGCAGGGGGTCAGCAACAACGGGAGCTGGGCCAGGGCTGCTCGGGGGTGCCCTGCGGCATGTGGCCTGGCCAAGGCCCATGGGCGCTAAAGCACAGGCCTTGCTGGGTTTCCAAATCCTGAGGCTCCCTAGGGATCCTTTTATTATTTCGATTTATTTTACTTCACACAAGGGCACCTTGGCCCCCTGTGGGGCTGTGTCCAAGGGGACATGCACCAAAGCCCCATGGAGGCTGCTACCAGACCAGGTAGTAAATACGGTCTTGCCAGAAGCAGCCACCGCAGCCCAGCTCTGCAGACAGAAAAAGAAGGACTTTTCTTTATAAGCCTCTGAAATGGCCACTAAGATTCATACAAAAATCACTCACCAAGGCCTTGTGAGGCCAGGGACCCCGGGAGCCGGGCTGTAGGACCGCACTGGACATACGCCCAGGCTGTAAGGAGGGCATCTCCCCCCTAACATCAGCTCCGCTCCTGATGGGGCGTGGGGGGACCCGTGGCCCCCGGTCCCCTTCTATCACAAGCTTGTCAGTGAGACTCTCTGAGCTGCTGGCTATCAGAAGGTGATAAAGGGAGAAGATGACCGTCTCGAATCCTCCATCGTGACTCTGTCGTCAGCACTGCAGCCTGAGGTCCCTGACACAGCTCCACAGAACAGTCACTGAACGGAAAAGAATTCATTTTCCCTGTTCGTCTGATTATGAAGATTTAACTCTCTATAACTCATAGCTAGCCTCTCCTTCTACTTGATGTCAAAGCAAATAGGAAGGAAAAAGCGGGAAAAGACCTGTGAAACCAGGGTCCCTCCCACCCCTGAGAGAAGACACATTTACCGAATAAAACTCAGATGAACGCCGAGGGACCGGTGCGACCCCGAGCAGTCGATGCAGAGAAACACCCCGTAGGTCACGCTTGCCCAGCTGGGGTTCTTGGCACCACAGTCAAAACACACCTGAAAGAAAATTTCAAAATTCAGTTATTAATTCCTACTAGCCAAAAGGGGGATCTCACAGGATACAATATAGGGTTTAGCTTGAAAGTGACTTGACCTTTACACTTTTAAATCGGTTATTACAAAATTATCTCCCCTAGGGGCGCCTGGGTGGCTAAGTCGGTTGAGTGTCTGTCTTCCGCTCAGGTCATGATCCCAGTGTCCTGGGATCGAGCCCTGCATCGGGCTCCCTGCTCGCTCGGGGTGGGGGGTGGGGTGGGGCTGCTTCTCCTTCTCCCTCTCACCTGCTTCCCTGCTCATGCTCTCTTTCTCTCAAATAAATAAAATCTTTTAAAAAAAAGTCTCAACTACAGGGGCGCCTGGGTGGCTCAATGGGTTAAGCCTCTGCCTTCGGCTCAGGTCATGATCTCAGGGTCCTGGGATGGAGCCCCGCATCAGGCTCTCTGCTCGGCAGGGAGCCTGCTTCTCCCTCTCTCTGCCTGCCCCTGCCTACTTGTGATTTCTCTGTGAAATAAATAAATAAAATCTTGAAAAAAAAAATCTCAACTACATTTTTCTCAACCTTAACTTTCACTTCTTTTATTATCATATTGTGTATCATTGTATTATATTAATTAAGCGCCAACAGGGCTCCTAGCAGGCTCTCGCACACTAGCCAGGATGTCCCCCTGCTGGGAAGGCTCAAGACCTTGTGGCCCTCCAGATGGTGGCAGCGGTCATGCATGCACCTTCTGCCCCAGCCAGACAGCCGGCAGGTCACTTGTGCAGGGTGGTCTGTGACCAATAATAAGACAGATGTGCCAATAGGTCATTTCTTTTTTTCTTTTTTTCTTATCATACACCAGTAGGTCATTTCTGAGGTTATGAAAGATGTTCTGGTGCCCTCTCTGCCTCTTGCTCGCTCTCTCCCGGGGACCTCTGGCTCTGGGGGAAGCTGGCCCCGTGTCTGCGGGACTCGCGAGCCGCCCAGTGGACAGCCTCCAGCGGTGAGGAACCGAGGCCACGAGTCCAACAGCCAGTGAGGCGCGGAGGCCGGCTGAGCGCCGCAGGAGTGAGCCTGGGAGCAGGAGCGGCAGGCCTCAGAGAGGGCAGCCCTGGCCGCCAGCTTGACGGCAACATCATGGGACCCAGCGGCTTCCTTCCTCAACACTGACTGAAGTCAAACATTCTTCTTCGGAGAGCATCTGGCAACAGGAGCATAAAATGACTAAAACATATAGTTTGTCCTGGAAATCAACATTTAGATTTAATTGAAGTCAGAAAATTCCACTAATAAGAGAGTATTTCCTTTTTTTCCAGAAAAAGAGCCCCGTATTTTATTTTGTTTTATTTTATTTATTTGACACAGAGAGAGATAGAGCGAGAGAGGCAACACAGCAGGGGGAGTGGGAGAGGGAGAAGCAGGCTCCCCACAGAATGGGAAGCCCAATGCAGGGCTTGATCCCAGAACCCTGGGATCATGACCCGAGCCAAAGGCAGATGCATAACAACGGAGCCACCCAGGTGCCCCAAGAGCCCCATATTTAAATACACTTTACAGACAGAGCCACCTATAAAAAGCTTGTTCCAACTCTAGTTATAAAGAAAGATCTGGCTTCTGGCCCCTTGAGGGCAACGCCAAAGTGCAAACATGAGCCGATTGTCCAAAGCCCCTCACTGTGACGGGCTCGCATTAAGCATAAGAGACAACAGCCATGGAAGGTGCCAATCCCTTCCCTTCGGTATTTATCGATCACCTGCTGTATGCCAGACGCCAGGGCAGGCACTGAGCTACTCAGGACTATCTGGCCTCACCGAGTCCACAAATACTTGCTGAGTCTCTACCCCTGCCAGGCCGTGTGCTGGCCTTTCTGGAGCTCACTGCGCCGTGGGAGGGGAGGACACAGAAAGGAGGACGCCCTATGCACGTAGAGCAAGGTATCCTCTTCCATGGAACACCAAACAGTGTCATCAACTCTGCACATGTGCTGTCCCTCGGCAAGAGGGACTCACTCAACTAACAGTTGTGTGCTTACTACCAAGTAAGTAAGGAAAAGAAAAGCCTCTGCTTAACAATTTGCTCTGCCTAATGACGAGAGTAGAGAGAGAGAAACAGCAGCTAATGCTGAGTGTGTCCCCGTCAGGCATTGCTACTGACCCACCGAACCATCATAACGTCCCTCTAAGGAGGTATGATGCCTGCCCCCATCGAGGCCAGCTTCTGGGCATGCGTGTGACCTGTGCAGCTGCCCGGGGCCCCACACTTAGAAAAGCCCCTACTTGCTTAATGCTCCACGGTCTCATCTGGACCTTCTCAACGCTTTTTAAACAAGGGCCCTGCATTTTCAGCTCGCACACTTTGTATTCTCTGCAAATTCTGTAGTGCAGTTCTCCACCCCATTTTAGAAAAAACGAAGGACTTGGGAAGTTAAGCATCACCGCTGAAAAGTGGTATGTTGGGGACGAGACCCCAGCCGGCGAGCCCCAGAGCTCAATCTTCCCCCATCACCACATGGCCTCTCACAAGGCTTGGCTGGCTCCATCTCCCGCACCCTACACTTGCAGCTCCCCAAGGGCAGGAGCAGAGCCGGTCTCCCTCTGCACCGTGCCCAGCAGACTACAGCTGCTCAACGGATGCTTGCTGACAGAGTTACTCAAGCGATCAAGCAATAAAACGAAGGAACACATAGAGACCAGGAAGGATATCTCAAACTAGAACATTCTGGGTCTTCTGGGTTAAAACCTTGGTCCAGAGTAAACACTCATCACTCATGAGATGAAGAACCCAGATAACAGAGTCTAAAAGTAAACCCAGTTGTTTCTCTTGAAGTTCCTTCCCTCCCTATCTTACAGCAGTCTTTTGTAGCCCCTTCTGGAAAAGGCTTCCTGTTCCCCAAACTCTTCCATATTTTAAAGCTAGTTTTCATCTCTGCTTAGGTAATGGTTTCTTACTTACAGTCAGATGAAAATTCTTAGTCAAGAAATGAAGCACACTGTGGAGCATTAGTGGAAAATATCTTTGCCCCATGCTTTTGTTAATCCTATTACGGAATATAAAATTTTCCAGAGGGGTGCTGTTTGTCATAAAGATTGTAACAAAAAAATGGCTGACGTTGAAGATTAACACGTGTGGGTACTGTTCTAAGTGCTTCTCTTGGATTTTCTAATTTAATCCTCCAAATAACACTGAGTTAGATCCTGCTCAAGCCTCCCAGGGGAGGAAAGAAGGTACAAAGTAGTCAAGTAACCTGCCCAAGGTAACATACTCACCCCTCACAAGCCTCTTAGAAAAGTGTCATAAGGACAACTTCTTATTTAAAAAGAGGACACCTTCCCTTTGATGAATTCAAAGGTTCTGAGATAAAGCTGACAAAAAATAGAACCTCTACACTCCTAACAGCAGATCCTAATCTCGTCTAGCTATACAGCAACCACTCCCTATAAACCCGTTAATCTAAACGTGCACATCAAGAAAACAGCAAAGAAATTAGCACTAGAGAGTTCCTGAAGACTTTCCTCCTGACTTTCTCACACTCATCAGGCATCACCTCCAATAAACTCTTTCCTTGCTCACTCCTCTTAAGTCTGTAAAAATATGGGCTCCTTTCCACCAAGCCTTAAGGACATCTAGATTTCATAGAACTCAGGATCTTTCTATGCCGTGATGTCATGACTCATGACCATGATCATTAACAGCTGTTCACTTTGGAGGTGACAGTGGGGACCAGAGGAGCTCCTGTCATGGGAGGGGAAGGGAGAGTCCACACTGACACACTGACAGCCCTTTGCACTCTCCAGGTTCCAACCTGGCCTGTGATCCTTGGTGGAGGGTGTCACTTTAGCCCGATGTGTCATCACAACATCTCCAGCCAGTTGTGGAGAAAAGTTGTGTAAGTCACAGAGGAGAAAACCACCTCTGGAGATAAAGAAAAAAAAAAAAAAAAGGAAGACCCCATCTTCACAAGAGACCCAAAGGGAAGATAGAGAAGAGTCTGCGGGGGGGCCTTCTTAGCAAAAGAAAAGAGCTGGAAGCCATTGCAGAGACTTAGTTGCTCCATCAGACAGGGAAACTGAGGCTGCCATCAAAGAGCGCAGGAGACCAACCAGGCTCCAACAGGCACCCCAGAGGAACTTCGGAGGTCAGCTCCAGCATGCGGAGTCGAGCTTTCCCAAGCGCCCAGAGCTGCCAGCTGGAGTTTCAGGGCCGGTGCGTGCTTCCCAGCTGGTCACAGGTGGCCTGCGCTGTCGCCCCGCTCACAGGAGCCCCTGGGTATGCACTCGTCCTCTGGGGGGGAGGGTCCCCGAGCCCGCCTCCAGCTCTCTCAGGAACTCACGGGGTCCACCCTGCCACCCCCCAAAAGCCGCCCCCGTGTGTGCTTGTCCGCCCGGTGTCAGGAACCAAAAATGTGTGCCCCGGCCCCCGGGGGCCCCAGATGCTGTCGCCTCCCGCTCCCAGGACCCCCAGGTGCCCGCCCCGCCCGGGACCCCCGTGTATGCCCCGTTCCCCACTCCTCGCTGAGGCTGGGGGCGGCGCGCGGCCCAGACCCAGGCGAGGCCCAGGCGCCGCGGCCGCAAGTGCGACGTGTCACAGGCAGGGCCGGCTCCTCCTCCCGCGGCCGCGGCCACTGCCGCAGCGGGGGCCGCCCGCGGGGTTCGGCACGGATGTCCAGCAAGCCTGAACACGCCCGGGGGCCGTTACCTTGTTGGTGGGCACCGAGCGGAGGCGCTTGAAGATGGTCAGTATGTCCTGCTTGCTGGGGTCCCCCATGGTCACCAGAGAAACGAGGCGCAGCCGGCCCGGCCAACCGGGAAGGGCCGAACAGGAGCGGTTGCCGCCTCCCGCAGATAGACGGCGGCCGAGGGGGCGGGGCTGCGCGTGACGGAAAGACCCCGCCCCTCCAGGCCCCCGCCCCCGCCCCCGCCCCGCCCACAACCGGAGCTCACGAGCCGCACTCTTCTCGCGGCCCTCGCTCAGGGGCGCCGCTGGCTCCGCCCGCTGGAGGCCCCGCCCCGGCGCTGCCCGCGCGTGCGCAGAACCGTCGCGCTCGTTCTCCCGAGGGCGGCTCGCGGTTTGGGGGGCATCTGTGCGGGGCTGAAGCCGGGGCTTGGCTCCCGGGCCGGACTCGCCACCCCTTGGGCTGGTCGATGTCCACTTTTACCGACGGAGTCCTTGCTTGGCCGAGGTCTTCTCACCTCGTCCTCGTGCCCCGTGAGGGCGCAGAACCAGTCGCTGCAGGTGGCAGAAGAGGAAAGGTGAGGGGAAGGACCCAGCGCTCCGGACGCCCGATTTTCACTGGTCGCCTTTTGTTTCGTTTTGTTGTTTTGTTTGCATTGAGCCGAAGCCGAGCCCTGGGTGGGACGTTTTCACCGCCCGAAGTCGCTGTGTGGGTATCAGATCGGCGAGAGAGAGCGGTTCTCTGGAGCTCGGTCCGAGCTGGTGGATGCGGACCGGAAGGCGGCGGGACTTCCCCAGCTCCCGGGCTGCGGGACCTGTGGCTGGCGTTGCAGAAGGGTTCAGACTCGCGGAGAAAGTGCCTGTCCTACGGCCGTGGGCGCAGAGCCGCTGGCCGCCTGGGGTTGGCTGGTGCCGTGCGAGGAGAGCGGGTTTACCTTGGCTCCAGGCCCGATTCAGCCGACTGCGTCCTGGCTCTGTGACCTTGGTCAAGTCATTGCTCCGCTCCCAAACCTGGCTTGCTTGTCTGTGCAATGGGGCTAGAGATAAAGGATCCTTGCCAAGCAGCCTGTGGGAGCAGCTTCCCCGCGGGAGCCCCAGAAAAGTCTTTGTGCCTTTCTGCTTTTAGAAGCTGGGACTGCCCCTTCAGCGTGTCCGGTTAGATGCCCTCCGGAGAAGTCGGAGGTTTGCAGGGATGTGGGCGCCGATAAACACAGGCTGGAACTTTTCCAAGGAGGGGAAGTGTAATGCCTAACAACAGTAAGTTACTTTTGCAGTCTGCTGTGATCGAAAGTTCTTCCTTCCATCAAGTCAAAATACATAGTCTTGTACTCTGTGCCCCGTCATACTGATGCAGACTGGCCTGTCCAGGACCCAGAGGGAGTCCCTCAGGACCAGCCAGGAGGGTCTTTGGTTTTGTGCAGGAGAGAAATCAAATGCGAGCTGAGAGGAAGTGAGAGGATAGTTTATTAACTAGTGTATCTGATAGAGCGTGGCGAACCGAGTGTCTGGGAGACTCCGGAAGGAAAGGAGAAAGTCCTTTGCTCGGGGTTGGGGTTTTTATTGAAGATCGCGGTCTGGTGTACATGTCTCAGGTATCCCAGAACGGGTCAAAACAAGGACAAGTGCGCAGAACAGATGGGATAAGCTACAAAACCGTAACATTTCTTTTTCTTTTTTCCTTTTTTTTTTTTTTTTAAAAGATTTTATTTATTTATTTGACAGAGAGAGAGATCACAAGTAGGCAGAGAGGCAGGCAGAGAGAGAGGAAGAGAAGCAGGCTCCCCACTGAGCAGAGAGTCCGATGTGAGGCTCGATCCCATGACCCTGAGATCATGACCCAAGCCCAAGGCAGAGGCGTAACCCACTGAGCCACTCAGCTGCCCTATCCTAGGGTTTCTTAAGCCTATCTGATGGGTAAAGTTGCAAATCGACCAAGTAAACCGAATTCTGAAGGGAAACGAGATTCCCCAAAGTTGGATGGAACAAAGGAACTCCTTCCCCTTGGGTAAAGCTTAGGAGAAAGGTGGCAAGAGGAAATAAGTTAAAAATTTTAATGAATTCGTAAGGGCCAAGTGTGTGCTGGCATGTCCTTTTGAAATAGCTTGAGCTTATCCCGTCTGTTCTCGTCATCATGTGGGGACGGTGATGCTCTTTGTAGCTTCCCACATTCGAAGCCTAAGCCACACATCCTTCTTGAATGCACACTACGTACCAGGCATGTTCCAGGTGCTGGGGACAGGAGCAGACAAAACAGATCTGAGCTCGGTACATTCACATTCAGTTGAAGGGAGGAAATAGATAGTATTACATATGGTAGTATTAGGTGGTAGTAAGGCCTCCGAAGAACACTTAAGCAGCCGAGAGATGAGCTTGAGGCCTCAGATACAAAGAGAGGTTATATTCCACAAGCTCTTTTCCATAAGTTTCCACCAGAAATCTTCATAAGAAAGATGGAGGCAAGGTGACTTGAGAGAAACCCCTTGGGGAGTTGGGCATCCAACTGTTGGGGGAAGAGGCACAAAACCTCACCCACATCCCTTCTGGAAAACAAGCAGCAAATGCACTGTCCCCCAGGGTTCAGGAAAAGATGCATTCCTGCCTGGGGAGGAGTAGAAACAAAACCCAGGTAATACCAAATCTGAAAGAGAATGAGAACTTCTCCTACAAAAGAGGACAGGAAAAAAAAATTTCACTGCTCCAGATTTCAGAATAATAGCACAGAAGCAGCGGTGAGGCAGGTCCAGACTGCTGTATACTGTCCTCTCTTTTAGGAAGACCTCCTGATGTGCCTCTGGCCCCGTGAAACAGCGTTTAGTCCGTTTAGTTCATTCAGTAAAATAGGGACTTGCTGAAACGCAGACGGCACTCTCAGGAAAAACTAGACTTTTCTGGACAGTCATATGATGAATCACAAAGTGCAAATAGGCACAGATCTTGTCCCTTGTCCCTGGAGGATGCCAGTGAACTTCAGTTAGTGCAGAAGAGAAGACGCGGGGACGCTATCCCTTATGCCGTTTCTTACAGGTCAGGTACGTTTGACCATGAACAGATGGGAGGGCCTGGGTGGCTCAGTCGGTCAAGCGTCTGCCTTCAGCTCAGGTCATGATCCTGGAGTACCGGGAGTCTGTTTCTCCCTCGGCCCCCCACCCTGCTTGTGCTCTCTCTCCCTGGCTCGCTCGCTCTCAAATAAATAAATAATCTTAAAAAAGAAAAAGGAAAAGGAAAATGTGTGAAATTATGAGCACCACTATCTGATTTCCACAAACCCCTTTACTGCTGAGGCAGTATACACTTAGAGATTCACAAATGCCCCATTTTAGACTGTAAAATATTTAAATAAAGACGCTTGTGATGGAGTTGATGTTATTGATTTTTTAAAAATGTACATTGATGCCATTACTTCCATTAATGGGATCAAGGATTTGGGGTAATAATTGCTCATTGCTGTAATATTTGCAATATTAAAATACTAGCAAAAATAATTGCAAAAGGAAATGAAAACTTACATTTTATACAAAAACATGTACCTGGATGTTCATAACAAAGGTGTTTGTAATCATTAAAACCCAGAAACTGAAAGATCCCCCTGGGGCTCCAAGCACCCCGGAATGGACCCCTTCTCAGGAGGAGACCCCCGGGCCCAAAAACCGAGCCGAGTCCACTGGTCAGATGCAAACAGCACGAGGTTTATTGAGTAGACGCAGGTACCTGCGGGCGATCAAGTCTTAGGAGGACTCGCGCGCCAGTCCTTTGTTCAGGGCCTTTTTATGGGGTTTGGGGAAGCGAAAGCATACGTACAGAAGCAGAAGCATGGTTACAAAGTTTTCATTGGCTGGTTTGAATGTAAAGGCATACTTGGTGTTTGTAGATTGGCTAGTTCAAATGTAAAGGCATACTTGGCGCGCGGGAACACCCCTGATTGGTTCGCTCAGCATCCTTCATTTGCATAGTGGGAAGTTACTTTCATTGGTCGTTAACAAAAGGGAATCAAACAGTATTGGCTAGACTTCAATCCTTCATTAGCATGTAGACTGACCATCGGCATTGGCCAGACTCCAATCCCTTATTAGCATGTAGACTGACCATCGGCATTGGCCAGACCACAATCCCTTATTAGCATGTTGCCTACGTGACTAGGGGGACGTGGCTAACCTTTCAACATTCCTTGTAGTATCTTATCACTTTTGCAACAGGGGAGGATTGTTTAAGGGAGTGGGAGAAGGGGGTGTTGGCTAAGCAAAGAGAAGGGGGAAAGGAAGGGAAAGGGAGGGAGAAACCCTTTTCAAGACAACCCAAATATCCTTCAACTGGATTAGCAAACATGGTGAATTCAATACCCAGAGACCATCTACGGTAAGAAGGAGCAGACGACTGCGTGAAACCACGTGGGTGAATTTCAAATTAATTATGTGACCCAAAAGAAGGGAAGACAAAGGCTGCGTACCGTATGATTCCATTCCCAGGACATTATGGAAAAGGCAAAACTATAGAAACATAGAACAGATTAGCAGTTTCCCAGGGTCAAGGATATAAGGAAAGGTTGAATTACGGAGAAGCCAGGACATACTTGGGCAGCGATGGGACGGTTCTACTTCTTGATTGTGGTGGTGGCTGCACGGCAACGTGTTTGTCAAAACTTGACTGTAGGGGCGCCTGGGTGGCTCAGTGGGTTGAGCCTCTGCCTTCCGCTCAGGTCATGATCTCAGGGTCCTGGGATCGAGCCCTAAATCGGGCTCTCCGCTTGGTGGTGTAAGGGACCCATTTAGAAACTGTCCCTGCTCCCCTTCCCCCAGGGGATTTACAGGTAACAAAGCCCAGATACAAAGGTGGGTCAGGCCAGGTGGAGACCTCCGATCAGTGGGGGGGGGATGCATACTGTCTCCCTGGTTACCAAGGAGTATGGGCCCCGCCCTTTGGGCGCCAATCCAAGTCAAGGTGTAATAGGCTGGTTCAAATGTCTCCTAGGGTAAATTGTAACTCAGTTGGTCACCTAGCATCACTGTGGAGTTCCCTGTGTGTGTTACAATCTCATTGGCCACCTGTGCGTGGCCAGGCCCGACCGCATGGCCTTTGCCCTTAAAAGCTAGCCTGTGAAACAGAGGAGGGTCGCCCTCTCTTGTAAGAGTTGTGGCCCCTAACGTTCGGTTAGATTCTTGATGCTTGGTGCAAAATAAAGCTTTGCTTGACCTTTGCTTTGTATCAGTCTTGCTCCTTTAATCACGAACCCATTATTGGAGTATAACAGGTGGGGAGCCTGCTTCCCGCCCCGAACCCTCTGCCTGCCTCTCTGCCTACTTGTGATCTATGTCTGTCAAATAAGTAAATAAAATCTTTTTAAAAAATGACTGTACACTAAATAGGGTGCATTTTACTGTATGTAAATTATATCTAAAAAATGAAAAAAGAAACGGGAAACAAACGCTCAGGGATATGGGACTTGGGACCCACGGAATATCCTGCCCCGTTAAACATTCTATTTTTTAGTTAAGCATATTTAGGGACGTGAGAAAATGCCCGTGAAATGGTAAAGAAGCAGGGTTCCACACCACATTTACAGTAGGAGCCCAGTTCTGCAAAACACACACATCGATGACAACCGCAAGAGAATACTTGCCCTACACCTGAGTACGGTTGGGAAAAAAGGCTAGAAAAAGTAACCCAGAGTATCAGCTGTGTTGCCCCTGGACATCCGGACCATGCGGGCTTTGTTTTTCAGAATACTTCTGCTTAGTTTCCAAATTTTCATCTCAACCTTTGTTCCCTTTACAATTAAGTGAAAACTATTAACATTGTTATTGGAAAATGCTCGGGAGGGGCAGGAGAGGCCAGGCTGTCTTGACCTTGACCGGTTGACCTGGAGGTGTTCCGGTGAGCGGTGCAGGGTGGCTTACAGTCAGCTTTGTTTGCCTTGCTGACTGACTGTCGCCTGGCTCAGGGCTGTTTGTCTTGTCACCTCCCCGCGGGCCACACGGGGCCACACTGCGCCTGCCCATCAGTTATCCTTTGCTCCAAGAGAGCCCCATGAGTTATGCGGTTCATCTGTTCCTCCGTCCCTTACCTTGTTCATTTCCTAGTCCTTCCCACAAAGGATTTGAACATGTCTGAAACCGTAAAATCTGAATTTCATCGGATGGGCCGAAATGGATTTCATTTTATCTTTTCCATCTAGCTCCAGGAGCACCAAAGAGAGGAGGTCTGGGACTAGAGGTGACGGCCGGGTCCCCAAACCGAGGAGTTTGCTGTTCAGTGGGAGGGACAGGCGTGCGCCCAGACCGTGCCGTTGCTGCCGAGGAGGACCCTTCAGGGCTGGTGGCTCCCTAGTGGGGACCTCCGGTCCTGGCAGGTGTCACTGACCGAGCATAGACCACTGCGGACATCCTTGCCCTCGCAGTCCAACGGCACAGCCTAGTGGGCAGGGCCTGTACTGCACGCCCTGCGTCTGAATGCGCGCTCGGCCGCCTGGCGGCTGTCACGTCTTGGCCAAGTTACCTAACCTCTCTGTGCGTCACGCGCCTTGCCTATAAAACTGGGAGTGATAACATTTACCTGTTCATGGGGCCGCTGTGAGAATCCAGAAAGTTAATAAACATTGAAGGGTTTAGGACAGGGTCTGGCACATCTGAAATAACAAATGTTAACTGCCCTTGTTCCCATTTTATCAGTGAGCAAACCGAGGCTTGGAGAGATTAAGTATTTCCGTCAGGCCCACGCTGCTCATTAAGGTCACACAGTTGGAGTCCAGTCTGAGCGCAGGGAACAGGACCTCACAGTCCATGCTTTCAACCATCAACTTCATTTTTACACCTTTGTAAGACTCTTGAGTTTCAGAGAAGAAAAACTTCTTCTGTCAGATTCTGCTGTGGAAACCCCTGCTTCCCTGCATAGTTTCATACATGAGTCTGTGGCTTGGAGGCGTTTGTGCCGGGTGACTGGTTGGGGGAGGATTTGGAGTCTCCGAGGTTAGCCCTTGGGGTTAGACTACCTCCATACCACCGTTTCCCAGATCTGTGTTTTATCAAGCACTCTCACACTCCAGGCCGCGCAGAATCATGAAAGAGAAAAGGTAGGACCCACGTCCCCCTCCTCCAGATGAGGAAACCGAGGGTCAGGGAGAGGGAGGGGCTTACCTGAGGACAGGCAGCTCATCGGTGACACGGGGGCCCATCTGACCCTGGTGGGACACCGCTCTCTCTGCCACCTGCTGCCACAGCACCTTCCCTGCCCCTTGCCCGGGAATCATAGGAACGGCCAGGGGGGATGTCCCATTGGCCTGTGTCCCTTGCTTCCTGGGCTCTCTTTGGACATACGTTCCCCACCTCCTTGGGCCAGACCGTGGGCAATCAGTCTCTAGGTGCCCCGGACCCAGTTCCTGTGTCCCAGAGCTGGGTGGGGAGCATCTGCTTCTATGAACACGTCGAGAGCACAGGGAATTGCTGGTACTTTGGGTACCAGCTCGTTCTTGCTCTTTGGACGAGCGGCTCTCAAAGTGTGGTCCTGGGTCAGCGTCACCCGGGACTTGTTAGACATGCAAACTCTCAACTTCATCCCCCGCGTCATGAGGCAGAAACTCTAGAACGTGGTCCAGCAAGCTGGGTTGTAACAAGTCCTCCAGGGGTACAGGAGCTTTTGGAGTTAGGCGCAGGAGTTGAAACCCCAGCCCTGCCCCTAACTTGCTGTACGCCCTCATGCAAGTCACTCAACTTCTCGGATTTGTTTTCTCATCTGCGAAATGGCGTTCACACATAGTGAGGAGGGTTATATGACCCTTTGCAGAGAAAGGTGCTTAGCCCTGCACCTGGCATGTGGCTGATAAATGTTAAGCCCAAGGCTGCATGAAAAGGGCAGGGGGAGAAACTGCCTGTCCTCTGTCAGCCTGGTTCCTCTAAGTCTGTGCTTGGCAGTGGCCCCGCCTGGTGGAGGATGACCTTGAACCTCAACAAGAGGCCTGCCAGATTCGGCTTGACCCAGGCCTGTCCTCCCGTGGGGAGTGGAGTGCCTCCATCCCAGCCGCAGATTTCTCTACCGGTGCTCCACATGTGTCCACCAGGTGCTATGGCCTGGGCCCTGCAGAGGGGTCCCCCTGCCACCGCAGAGACCACAGAGCTCCAGCCCAGAAGTCACTGCCTGCCCTTCTAAGGGAAAACAGAAAGTGGAGGGGGGCGTGAACCTCCTGTGGCTGTCTGGGGGAAGGGAGGCTGAGGGCAGGGCACCTGCCCAGCAAGGTGTCCCGCTTCTGGACACACCCCAAGTTGTCCCCACTTTATGGAGTGAGGCTCAGGCATTCACTTAGGCATCTGGTCACACAGGAGTGAGGGTACCCCCCGCCCCGTTTGTGGTCCACTCTGACCTCTTGCCAGGCAAGGATGCTTCCCACTGGAAGTGGGGGGGAACAGCTCAAGGACCCTGTAGTACTGTGCCCCCAAGGGCCTTGGAGCTGGGTTGGGGACCCTCTTTGTCCTAATTCCCTGAGACTTGTAGGGTGGCCTCCAGAATCCACCAGGCACACCAGGGGACCATCCTGCCCCATCCTCCCTGGTGTCAAAGTGACTTGGACTCTCTCTGAGCTTCCTGGAGTTTCCCAAAGGCAAACTTGGGTCCCTTCTTCATTTTTCCTCCTGTCACCACGTAGCCTTGCACACAGTAGGCACTCAGTAATTGCATGGTGAATGACTATGATCCAGGGAGAGAGCCAGCTGGTTCCCTGCCAGGAAGGGCTACTCAGCTCGCCCAGCCGCTCACTCTGTGACCATGGGCAGGTCACTCCTGCCCCTCACTTGGCCCACTTGGTTTTCCCATGAACAAGGCAGGGGTTGGTTAAGCGGCCCATGGGGGCCATTCTCAACCTCCACCCACCCCCATTCTGATGGATTAAGTGGTCCCCTCCATGTCTGCCCCTAGTACTGAGGCCTTCGCAGAGCCCCAAACCACCGGTCACCCAGCAAGGCCCCGTCCAGGCACAGGGAGAGGCCTTGCACGAGCTTAGGCGGTGGAGGGCCTGCAGGGAAGCCCAGGCCTCGGTCCTCTCTCAAAGAACTCAAGAAAGCCTAGTGTTTTCGCTCAAGCTGCTGCAGAGCCAGATTTCTGCCCGGGTCACCCACTGGAGCTTGCTTGCCCTCTGGCCATGCCCAGGGGGCTCAGACGGGAAGATGAAATGCCCCCTCCCACCCTCCACTGAGAAGGGACTGGGCAGGCTGCTGAGGGTCCTGGGATCTGGGAAGGCAGCGCGCAGAGCAGTGATTCCGGGGAAGAAGGGGCAGCTTGGCCCAGGTAGTGGCTCTGGGGAAAGGAAGGACAGAGGGACAAAGAGGGTTTGGTGGCCCAGCATGAAGGGTGTGGGAGGGGCAGCCGAGAATGCTGGAAGCATCTGATTGGGGACCAGAAGGACAGGTGATCCTGGATCACCACGGTACCAGTTACCACCTCCTGGGTTCCCGGGGCCTTGCACACCTCCCTCCAAGCCTCCAGCCAGGAAGGCCCGCGCCACTGTCGCCTCGGGAAGCCGGGCGCTGAGTTAGGATTCCCGAGCTGGCCCCTGAGGGCCAGGATGGGAGAGGGCAGGTAGGCAGGGAGGGCCCTGCAGGATTTCTTGCAGGCACTCTGAGAGGACAGGCTGAGAAGGGGCCCCGCGGAGCGCAGGTGGTTTCATCCTGACTTCCGAGGGCTCCCCCTGCTCACCTGCCCCCACCCCTGCGTTTGCCGGTCGGGGAGCCAGGACGGTCTTGCCCTCCAGAATCCCGGAGTTCTGTCACGGGAGCTTGGGCGAGTTGTGGAACTTGAGTTTCCAGACCTCCCGTGTCTTCCGCAAAGCGGCGTGACGCCAGCCTCCCCCACAGCCTCCCCCACAGCGGTCATGGCAGTACGTGAAGCACCAAGCGCCCGGGACTGGCTGGCCCAGGTCCTGCTGTGGGGGCTGGGAGCCCGCTCTGACGCCTCCCTCCCGCCCTGTCCTACCTTGTGTCTGTGGCCGCCTGGGCCCGGGGGAGGCAGCTCCGATGGGCTCCAAGTCCTCCTAAGCGGAGAGTAGGGGCCCCATCACCCATCAGATCCTTCTCTGCCATTCCTGAGCCAGGCAAGCAGCGGGGCGCTGGCAGCGGCCTGCCTTGCTCCTCTGAGGGCCCGCTGACCGGAGGGGCACCTTTCCGGACGAGGCTGACTGGGTGCGGTGTGTCGGGCTGTGACAGGCCTCACAACTCTCTTGGGCCTTGCCCTGGCCTTCTTTCAACTCCTGTCACCCCAGCGAGGGCGCAGATCCCACAGGGCACACTTTAGTGCCACAGACCAGCAGGGACACCTTGGAGGAAGTGCGGCTCTTGGAGCGTCTGTGTCCTCTGTCAAATGGAACACGGAGCTCAGCCCACACACAGGATGTCCGGAGACGGGCAGGCTTCATTTATTTATTTTTTTAAAGACTTTATTCAAGTGAGAGAGAGGGAGAGGGAAGGAGGGAGGGACGGAGAGCACAAGCTGGGGGAGGGGCAGAGGGAGAGGGACAAGTGGACTCCCCGCTGAGTAGGGAGCCTGACACTGCTGGACCCAGGACCCCGGGATCATGACCCCAGCCGAAGGCAGACAACCGGCTGAGCGCCCGGGCACGCTACTGCAGACACTGTGGGAGCAGAGCACAGGGCCCAGGGCCCAGCAGGCGCTCAGGGAATGTGTTCAACGAAGCCCAGGTGATGGGTCCTGCTGTTGGGCCTCAGGGAGGGAAAGAGGCACCAGGCTGCCGTCTACACTGGGGAAGCCCAGGCCACAGAGGAGCAGGTTTTGGGGAGAGGGGAGTCTCGAAGGGCTTAGGTGCCTCAAGTCCCCAAGCTCTGGCCGGGCAGGGCACAGAGCCCTTCGGGGGGCGGTCGCGTGCCCGGGACCTCACCAGCTCCAGAGCTGGAAGATGCCAACAAAGACAGGGCCACCAGCTGACGGGAGCGTGAGGGACGCACGGCTCTGGGACAGTCACACTCACTAGATCAACTGTTTATTGATTTTTTTTTCTAAAATACTATACATTTGAAGAAACTCCTAACTGAAAAGACTTGACAATTTTTGGTAAATCTGTAGCAAAGGAATGAGGATTTCTGCTGGTAAGTTTTCATGACAAACACAGATGCGCATCCACTTTCCAAGCAAGACATCAAGCTTACTGGAAACACTGAGAAAATGCACAGCTTGTGATGGCGGCGGCCACGTCACCGATGTCTGAGTTACACAAAATACAGGTTTTCCTGCCTCCACCACCCCCCCCCCCCCGCCCCACACCGCCCCGGGATTGCAGCACAGCGCCCCCCTGCCGGCGCGCTCCCGATGACTAAGGCCATTCAAAGGGACCCCGCTGCTTGGGGTGAGACCCAGCTTTCGTGTGCTGGCGAGGAATGGGGAGGGCTGGAGTCTGCAGCTGCTGGAAAGACATGGGACGTTCTACAGTGTTCTGCTACGGAAAGGACTAAGGCTGGTTAGAAGGTGGACCCACAGCTGGCCGGCGAGGACAGGCTGCCCCACAGCTGTCTCCACTCCAGAGAGGCCCAGGCCCGGAGCCCAGAGGAGGCCCAGCCGACCAGCCAGGCCTGTGCCTGAATGTCACAGTCTTCAAGCAGTTTACAAATGAAACCCACTGTCAAAAGCCGTTAGATCTCATTGAAACAGTAGACGAACTCTTTATAGAGTCTCTGAATATCAAATAATATATACAGATACACACCAAGGCACGGCAGTCTCACCGAAAGCATCTAATCCACAGACGCCTGTGCTCGAGAAGTTAGTCTTCTTACCGCGTAACCTTCCAAATCACCGATAAAACTGTTAATTTGCAAGAATAAAGCTTTAAACACAAATAGAATGAAAATACTTTTTAAATATGGGGACACTTGGGAGTACTACGTAAGGTTATTTCCGGAAATCATGGCAGACGCCCCAAATGCGTAGGGCATTCACAACAGAAACCTGCCGAACGTGCTCCCACCTCCCATGACGATCTCGGGCCTCACGCACGGCCGGGCCTGGGGAGCGGCAGCTCCAGCCGCCGGCCCCAGCGTGGCGCGGGGAGAGCGCTGTCCTCAGCCCTGGCGGCTATCAATCTGTGCCATAATTTAAGTGTGAGTGAATGGAAGAGCAGGTACATAAAAAAGTGTAACTGTACACAGGCTTTAAATTAAAAACCTCGACGTCTTCACTCAGACAATGGCATGGAAGCTTGTTCGTTGAAGTTGCAGGAGACGGGACGCGTCAGAGGAAGTAATCAGAGGAACAAGAATCAGTGGGACCCACCATTGACTCAGAGCAGAGGAGAGACAAGGTCAAGAACAGACAGGTCCATGATAAGCCAACGCGCACAGTGAGCGGGAGGGGGGACAGGGCGAGTCCGTTGTACTGTCTGCCGGCGCTCAGACCTCTCCGTCCACGCCGCGTGCGGAAAGGTGCCGGGTCCCCCCGGTGAAGCGACCAGCCCGTCTGTCTCTGAGAGACACCGTGAAGCCGGCAGTGACGGAGCCATCATGTTTTGCAGGAAGAGGAGCGGACGCTCACAGAGCCAGCCGCTGCCCGAGTGCCGCTGCCCGGGGCCGACGAACAACGGGGCTCCTGCGACCTCTGCCTCCACTGTCCGCCAGCCAGCCGGCGGGCCTGTCACTGGATCGCCTCGACGTAATTGGCTGGGTACAGGCCGACTTGCCCGTTGTCCAAGCGTCCCTTGCACCAGCCCTGTTCATCCTCGTCCTCTATCTTGGTCAGCTCGTCCCCTTCAAGACAAGAACGAAGCAGTCCTGGTGAACGGGCGGGTGACCCACGGACCCCCGCCACCCAGTCAGAGCGCCCTAGGGCTTAGCCCCCACCCCAGGCCCTTAGAGGATCTAAGTTGGGTGGGAGGGGAAGGCATTCTCTTGGGTCAGACCTGGTTACTTCCCTATTAAGCTGCATTTTAAGCCACTCCTTCAGCAGCCACACGAGCCCCTGCGAAGTCCCGAGACCGCCACGGCGCACAAGGACCCTAAAGCAAGCAGCTCCCGCACAGACTGCAGAACTCAATGCCACAGGCCCTGTGCCTCCCAACTGTTCCAGGCCAGGTCAGAGAAATGCCCTCAGAGCGCCCATGCCACCCCGTCACCGCCCCCTCCTGCTGTTCTCCTCCTGCCCAGGCTCCAGCCAGCTTGATCTGAGATCGCCCTCCGGCACGTGCTGCCTGACCCGGTGGGTTCAGTTAATCCGTGTCCAGAGGAGGCTGTGGGAGAAGCAGGGACCTGTCACTTCAGCTTCAGCCCCTGGCTCAGGGCATGTATCCTTGGAAAGAAATCAAGCTCTCTCAATGCTGTGAGACAGAAGCCGTGGGCATAGTTCTGGAATCTCCCCATGGCTCTGGGTGTTACTGTGTTTGATTCATCTCATCTGTTCACACATGAAGGACCCCCTACTTCAGGCTGGGCCCGGGTCGTGGAGGAGGAACCCGGATGTGGGGGGACAGATGGAGCGCCGGTCCTTCAAGGACACAGATGGGGGCTCGGAGACCAAAGGTGTGGTCAGGGCCATGGTGGTGGCAGGTGTGGGTCTGGCATCTCGCATTCGGAGCAGACAGAGCGGTCCGGGGCCAGGGTCCGGCGAGGAGCCGCCCGGGGCTCTGCCCGGGACCGCCTGCAGGTGTGGGAACCCCACAGCTCAGACCTTCTTGGGAGCAGGAAGTGGGCAGGAGACTCAGCCCCGGGACAGCTGGGGCCTTTCGTTCAGCTTCAAGCTTTGTATTTCTCAGGGGCAGTTTGTTTCCCTTTGCAGGCTAAGTTGCAGTTTCTTCCCCAGGCAATTATGCCCTGTTTAGGTACTTCCCGGTCTCTATTTTGTGTGGCAGAGTGATGAGGATGCTTGTGGCATGATATTCAGGGCTGCTGTTCATGAGCGAAATGCCCTGCCCCTGGGGCCTGCTTTCCTCCCCCGCAGACCCGGAGGACGCAGTGTTAGAGCAGGGACGGAGCCAGGCAGTGCCCAGCAGGCATCGGGCAGCTGCCGGCAGGCCCCTGTGAGGACAGCTTTGCCTGCAGCCGCTGGGCCACTTGGCAGCACCAGGTCCCCGCAAATCGAACTCAGAAACATCCGCAGTGAACACAGGGGGCCGAAGTGAGCGCCAAGAGCGGTAAGGCTCGGGGGCGCCTGGGTGGCTCAGTTGGTTAAGCGTCTGCCTTCAGCTTAGGTCACCATCCCAGGGCCCTGGGATCTCCATCTGCTGCTTTCCCTGTTTACGCTCTCTCTTTCAAATAAACAAAATCTTAAAAAAAAAAAAAAAAGAGAGAGAGAGAGAGAGAAGTAAAGCTTCATATTCTCCTGTCCTTCCTGGCCCCTGTGGGCCCCTGGACGACTGGTGCTTCTCTATCCCACCCCTGCACACAGCCAGACTCGGCAGCTATACAGTGGGACGAGCTCTGCGATGCTCACACGGGCTGGGAAGGGCCCCAGGGAAAGGCTCCGCGGGTGCCTAAGACCTAGAGGAGTGGAGGGCACCGGAGCGCACTACAGACAGAGGAAAGCAGAGCTGGCCGGGCTGAACACTGCAGTAAAGGTAACGCACAAAACAGGCACAGTGAGGAGGGAAGCTTTCTGGCCGTAAAAGCGTGAACCGGTGATTTGAAATACCGCTTTTAGTTCAGTCTGCTTTTAACAATTCGCTCAGAGCAGAAGGAAACATTTATGTCCACAAAACTGCTGACTAATCCAACAGGTGAGACAGAGAAAGACTTAGAAGTTACAATGAATAAATCAACAAAGTAGGGGGGCAAATGACCCGCAGAGATCAGAAAACTGGACAAAGGTGTGTGCGGCAACGTAAGACATGCATAAAAACCTATAAACCGCCAGGGGTACCCGGTGACTAGGGGCTTGAGTGTCAGGCCAGCTGCCCAGCCTGCTGAGCACAGACCACAGGGGCCCACGAGCATGGACAGAGCTCTCCGCCCCCCAGACGCGGGGTCTGTCCCAGAGGCGCAGCCCGAGTGGAGAAGCACACTTCAGCCTGTGCTGGTTGAGTTCTGGCCCAGCCTCCCGCTTTGAAGGCTGGATGGTGGGTTTGGGGTGGCTTCGGGGAAGGGGCAAGGCAGAAGGGAAGAACTTGGCTCTCTCGAGCCTCCTCTAACAGCCTCTAGCTGCTTTTGAACTGAGGCTTGAAACCCATTTTGGCCAGTTGCAACCAGCATTTAAGATTTTTTATTTATTTACTTGACAGAGATCATAAGCAGGCAGAGAGAGGAGGAGGAGGAGAAGCAGGCTCCCTGAAAGCCTGATGCAGGGCTCGATCCCAGGACCCTGGGATCATGACCTGAGCCGAAGGCAGAGGCTTTAACGCACTGAGCCACCCAGGCGCCCTACAACCAGCATTTAAAAAAAAAAAAAAGAAAAAAAAAAAAGACAAAGCCTAGGAGATCCATGTGCACAGAGCTCCCATAATCTGGATCCAGACTGTTCTGTAAAACAGAAGTTTCGGGTACTGGCAACAAAGGGGTGCTGCTGGTAGAATGTGGACAGCGTGGCCGCAGGGAGGAAATTCAAAAGGCAGGGCCCTGAGACGAGGCTCCGAGTGGCCCAGGGGAACATCGAGTGCTATTCTGGGGTCCAGACAAGATGGCTCACCAAGGGCTCCTCTACCAACTGGGGGTCTCTGGAGAAAGCCTTCCCTTCGGGACCCACACAGCTGGTTGCTTCCGGAGAGCGCCTGGGAAACCCTGTCGGTGCCCCCGATCAGTGGCTCCTGTCCCAGTGCCCTGTTATGTGCAGCCCTCAGTCCTGCTAGGGGTGGCGCCTTGGGCAAAAGCACCAGGGCACCTCAGGCCTTCTAAGGTTTGGCAGTGAGCATCTGCTGCTTTTGAAATGCGGGAGGAAAACCCACAAATGGAACTAGCAGGAATTTTCCAGACTTAAAAAAGAAAAAAAAAAGCCAGACCCCCTCCCCGCCCCAGCAGGTTGGAAACCTCTGTGTCAGGTACCAGCCAGTGAGCCCACCTACCCGCCTTGAAGCTCAGCTCGTCATGCTCCTGCCCCTCATAGTCGTAGAGGGCCCGGACCCGCACTTCTGTCCCCGAGGTGGCATCCTCGTCAAACGGGTTTGAGTCCCCGTTGGCATCCGTGGAGGAGAACGGGTTGTTAGATTCATCATCTGACCAGTCTGTGGGGTAGCTCTGGGTCTTCTCATAGCTGCTAACGCTGCCAAGAAAGGGTTGCCCCGGGGGGGCCCTGAGCACGGGGCTGGCGGAGGCACGAGGCCCTGCCTGGAGCCGGCAGCCCTGGGGCTGGGCGGGGGCCTCCTTCCGCAGGAGCACTGCCCCTCAGCATCACAGCGCAGTCAGGCTCCCCGCAGGGCCACCCAGCACACCCGTCTTCCTGCCGTGGTGTGCCAAGGCCTTGGCGAGGGTTAACGGAGGACAGAGAAAAAGCAACCACAGATTGTTAATGGGTGCCACCCCGCCCTGAGAAATCGAGAAGCCAGAGACTGTCCAACCAGCTGGCAGCCGGGCCACCTCCTGCAGGCCTCATGCATTGCTCTGAGTGCCAAGGGGGCTAGAGCCTGGACAGAGAGAGAGGAGAGACAGAGAGCGAGCGAGGTGGAAACCGGAGGGAAACGTTTGTTCACCAACTTTTTGGCCTTAATGTCCTCCTTCTCACTGACGGTGCTCCCCGTGTCGTCCTCATCCTCGAAAGGGTTGTAGCTGGACAGTGACTGCGCGGACCGTGCGGGATTGCTCGGGACACTAAGATCACTATGGGGAGAGAGACAGCTTTCAGGGGACCCCAGCTCGGCACCCCAACCCGGTCCTGGGCGCTCCCAGCAGCAGGATCACAGGGCCAGGATCTGAAGGGACAGATCAGCTCCTTGCAGGAAAGGAGGCTACGTTGTTTGAGCAGAAAGACTGTTTCAACGAAAACACTGATATCTTGGTGGTTAAACACACTTAAAAAGTCTGAGAGAACATGTCCATTTCCCCTCTTGCCTCTGGATACAGTCCAACCTGACCAGGAGACCTGGGGTGCAGACAGGGAGCCGCTGGAGCACTAGTGATGTCTGTCTTGGCTTGTGGCTTCCCCTCACTGTCCTCCCCACCTGGCCCCCATTCCTTTTTTTTTTTTTTTTTAAAGATTTTATTTATTTATTTTACAGAGAGAGTGAGCACAGGCAGACAGAATGGCAGGCAGAGGCAGAGGGAGAAGCAGGCTCCCCGCTGAGCAAGGAGCCCGATGTGGGACTCGATCCCAGGAGGTTGGGATCATGACCTGAGCCGAAGGCAGCTGCTCAACCAACTGAGCCACCCAGGCGTCCCCTGGCCCCCATTCCTGATGCTATGAGCTGGTAGCCGGCCTGTGGGGCTCAGAGACCAGGTGCTACGCTGAGAGCGGGAGGGAGGCTCCTGGAGCACTCCCGGACCCCATAGCACAGCATTCCCCTCCTTCTGACTCCAGAGGCTCCAGTGGCCTCCTCCCTGCTTCCTCTGGGGCCAGAGCTTCCAAAATCAGCACCAAAGCCTGCTGAACAGCCCTTTATAAGACAGAAGAACCCCTTTCATGCTCCATCTGTGTAACCGTCTCAGCTGCCTACTGTGTGTCAGGCCCAGAGGGCACGGACCGGAGAGAAATCTGACCCAGGCCCAGGCTGAGGGCTGACAGCTAGGATGCAGCGACCGCAGGTGCTAGGTGTGGAACTAGACAGTAAGGAAATAAGACGGGCCCCTACGAGACCTGGCACCGCACTACGGATTCAGCTGCAAGGCAGGGCCTCCGAGCCAGGCCTGCAAGCCGCTGGCACTCAAGACTTCTGCATGGACGGCTCACCCAGAGCTGGGGGGAAGGGGAGAGGAAAGGAGGGGAAACGCCTCAAATGCCAACTGACCTCAAGTGGCCAACAACTGCCTCGTGGCTTTAGGCCTGGCAAGGGGTACCGGACCCAAGCCTGCCTACCGCCTATGCCTGAGCCGCATGTTTAAGACCGATGGGCCCTCCTCCCCCTGGCACCTGTGTCCTTCGGTCGGGGCTGCGGGAGGGAGGAGCCTGCTGCTAGGAAGCCGAATTTGTTCAGCAGCCCTGGCCTGCCTAGACCCTCTTCCCCGAGCCCTGGGGTGGTGTCTCCCCAGCCCTGACCCAGTCACACAGGTACTAGCCTCAGCCCTGGGACAGTGATTACTGCTCTGGTCACCTCACCAAGCCCACCTGCCCAGATGGAGACACAGCAGCTGAATGACAACTGGCCATGTCTGGTCAGGGAGCCCAGGAAGGGGTTTCAGTGCCCAGGACTCCAGAAAGGCCTCCAGAACCTGTGCTGACACTCCTAGGAAAAGGCAACCATGACTGTATTATTACTTGTGGCATGGGGCCCAAGTGGCTTCCAGGGAGAGGCAGCCTGCAGCCTCAGCTCTGCAGAGGATAGTAACACCTATTTGCTGGGACTTGGCGGCCTGGGGGCAGGCCTCACCTAGCACACACTTTCCAGGAGGTTCTAATGACCTCAGGGCCACTTTGCTACCCAAACTTGGTTTCAGCAAACAAGTCAGAAATAAAATAACCCACACTCTCATCAAGAGGTGACTTGAAATGGGGGGGAACACTTGACAATGATCTCTTGCACTGCCCCCCCCCCAAAATCAGGCACCTGCGTACAGGACCAGGATACCTGAACTCGCCCAAAGGACGGCATCGACTGTGACCTCCGCCTGCTGGTGTGCACCACTGGGGACACACAATGGTCAGTATCTGACATCACCTTTTGCCCTCACTTGGGGTCCGAAGCACGTTTGTGACAAAGGTTTGCTTCTCTGGATCTTTCCACAGCTCTAGGATCAGATGAGCTGCTGATTCTCGGGTCACTGCCCAGTAGAGTTTGGATGCCCAAGGAGCATCTGGAAAGATACCTGTGGGGTTCCTGCAAGGCCTCACAGGGGAGTTTCCCAGGTGCCCAGGCTGGGAGCTTCTGGCCCACACAGAGGACCCCGGGAGACCTATCCCTGGGGAAGGAGGCTGCCCTAGCGCCTACCTGCTAGGCTTGTTCTGCAAAGCCTGGTCGCCCGTCTGGTTGATGCCCGTCAGGGTGACGCCATCAGCAGCCTTCTTCTTTTCTCTCCGGCTGAGAGTTCGATTCAGGTCTGCGGACCACTCCTGGGCAGCGGGCACCGAGGGAAAGTAATGCAGAAGTTCATTTGTTTGAGGCCACATTAGTGTGAAACGCACCAGCCCAATGCCCAGAGGCCTGCCCTGCACAGTTCATGGAATGGAGCCCCATGACCTCGGTTGTTCCCCAGCTGACCTCAGGTTCCCGGTACCCTCCGGCTACTCCCTGCTCACTGCTACAAGGGTGAACTCCAGCCTACAGAGGCCCCGTCTCCAGAAGGAGAGTCTGACCAGCCAGCACTCAGATGTCCAGAAACTTCCCCATCCTGCCTGGCGTCCAGGGCCCTAAGCCTCCAGCCACCTCTGGCCAGCAGGGGTCACCAGAGGCCTCGCCAGCTTCCCTTGAGCCTTTCAAAGTAGACGGGAGCTAGTTCCCACCTTGCCCAACACTGGCTCTGGCTCCCAGTAGGGCAGGAGGGCTGGCTGCAGGGCCTGAGCAAGCCTGCGCCATGGGGACCGCACCATGGGGGGCACACATGATAGGGTCTGGGTGTCACATGTTCGGGGGGCACGGAAGCCAGCCCACCACACAGGTCTCCAGGGATCAGCGTCCTCACTGGCAGCACAGGCTGCGGGACTAACAAACAGAGCACAGCCAAGTGCTGACCTCCCCAAAGGCTCGCCAGTTTCCAGCAGGTAAACAGCTTTCATGGACTGCGCTGAGAAACACTAGAAGTGAGTTAAAGAAGGAAGAGGCTATGACATCATCTCCCAGGAAGGTGTGCGTGGGCACCAGGTTAACAATGCTCTCCCCACCCCACCCATCACCAACAACCTTAACTGAATTAACCCTTGGTGTGACTGACTCTACAGCTTGGCCCAGGTTAAAGCCACCTTAGACACATCAAGTCTAACCTGCCAACTTTTGAGACAAGAAAACTGAGGCCGAGAAAGAAAAGGTGACTTGCCCACACAGAGTTGGTGGCAGACCTGGGCCCCTGACTCCAGACCCTGGTCCCTATCTATTATCTCCTCATCTGTCAAAAGTTGACTCAGTGACCATGTGAATATAATCTGTCCTGCCTGGGTGGTTCCCCAGAGCCCATGTGACACGCCCCTGGCTGGCCGAGGAAGGAGGGGCCAGCTGTTAGCATGGACAAGGGACAGCAGGGCAGCACGGAGGCCACAGTTCTGTCGCTGGTCTGCATTGTCAGAACCCGGCTATGGACCGCCCGCCCCCCACCACCCGCAGACCTATGCAGGCCAGACACACACTGCAGGAGGTTTGGGGTTATACATTAGCCAAAAAATAGGAACTTACTTCATCCTGCGGCATGGAAAATAAAAACAAATAATCGTATTAGAGAAAGTCAAGCATAATCCTCTAAGATTCATAACCACAGACCACATGTGGGCGCTGCTTCCCAGCCTGCAGGATCCATGAGAGAAAGGCCACCACCATGGGCTGGCCAGGATGCCCATCCCAGTGAGACAGGCTGTTCAGTCCATACACTGACTACTCCAGACTCTGGGTATTGGTGGACAACACTAAGGGCCTGGGAGGGGGGATGGTTTCTCAGGTGGCTTCCTGAGGCCCTCCAGAGCAGTACTCACCCCTGCAGGGTAAAATCCTGCTCTGTGCAGACACACCCCCTCCCTTCCTCCAGGGCACCATCGTCCGGGGTGGGGTAGGCTCTGTGCTCTCCCCTCTAGAGCCACTTCCACTTGGGAGGGCCCTGGCCTCTATTTTGTCCCGGTGCCTCTGTGGAAGGGGCACAGTCCACTCTTGGCCTCCTGTTGGGAGCAGATGTCCTAACAACAGAGCAGGGGGTGTGCTCAGTCACAGGGACGTGCACTGCCACTGGAGCAGTTTTCTACAGAGAGGCTCCAGGAGACAGGGGCACATGTGTGCAGACAGACACCACTGCAGAGTAAGACGGGGCCGATGGGCAGCACAGACCCCAGCGGCCGGAGGAGACGGCGCTGCAGTCGTCCCCATTTTACACACACGCTGACTTGCTCAGCGTCCCACAGCTGCCAAGATGTGAGACCAGCCATGAGTCAGCCTGTGCTCTGGAAGCCACCAAGGCTAGGCAAGCCCCTCGGCCCCCACGCAAGGCATCATCCCTGGAAGGCAGCGGCCGAGCCTTTCCTGACCCCTGCTTTACCACACGGTGGGGAGAACCCCGCCCTCACAGAATGGGGTGGCAGCACTTGGTGGGGGTGAGATGGGGAGAGGGGGCCTGGAGGGCCAGGCCCACAGCTAGAAGAGACCCGAGGTCCCAGGCCCTCCCATTTTGCCTGGTAAGATACTGGAAGGCTCGGATCCATGAAATCAGGAAAAGTTAATCCCGAGTTAATCCTGAGCCAAAATTAGCTGAATGTGCTGCCTGAAACCAGGAAAGCCCCTCAGTGTGAGGGTAAGCAGAGCTGCACATAACCCTCTCCCCACCTCCCCGCTCCCCATCCCGGACCTGAGGCCCACCAGGCCTGGAGCACACGTCGGCAGCCCCCTTTGCAGCCACCCCGCAGGGTGTGGCAGGGAACCCGGGGGCTCCTGGAGCTCACGGCCAAGGGGAGAATGCCAGATGGCCAGCAAGCGACCACCGAAGTTCTTAGCGAGACAGCACATAACTGGGTCTTCGCTGAGACTCCACTCCAAAGGCCCTCTGGGGTTGCCCTCGGGACCCCAACACGGACCTGGATTCGGGAGCAGCTGTGCTGAAAGGGTGCCTCGTTAACAGGGCAGAGGCCAACACTGAGTTGGAAGGATAAAGACAAAATACGTCTCAATCCTGCGGGCCCAGGGGTCACGGGCAAGCCTCCTCTTACCTCAAACTGCGGCCAGTTCATGGACATGCCCGGCCCGTGGCTGGCTCTGAACCACCGCAGGTCCTCCACGGCGTCGGCGGATTTGATGCTCTGCTCCAGGTCGCGGTAGATGCTCTTGTAGCTGAACCAGATAGAGGATGCGGGACTCTCTTAGAAGGTGGGGATGGCACTGTTTGTCCCAGCCCCGAGCCTGGCCACAGCAGGAGCGCGGGCTCCAGCGCATGAGTCAGCTTCACAGCACGGGCCAGGATGCTCCGCCCAGCTCAGCTGGAAGGTTCCGTGGCCTCAGTGCATGAGGGAGACACAGCTTTGGCTTCCCACAGACTGGCTTTACGTCCGACCGGGTGGCAGAGCAGTGCCCTGGGTCAGATAACGCAGAGCGTGCCGGCAGCTCGGCCACAGGGCACCAATCCCTGTGGCTCCATTTCAGCAAGTCCAGGATCCAATGTCAGGAAAGTGTCCCCTCATCCGCTCAAAAAAAGCTGGAAGGTTTACACTCAGATGTGCAAATGCTCTACGTGAAGGCTGTCCACGCTCTGGCCACCCGGAGCGGCAGCGCCCACCAGCTCCCACCGGCTCACCGGCTCAGCAAGTGCGCCGCGGAGGACAGGAGCAGGCAGGCCTGCGGGGCCCGTGTGTGTTTCCCTTCTCATCTGGGTGGCAGGCAAGCCGTCCCCCTCCCCGGTCTCTGTTTCCTCCTCGTTAAGTGAGCACAGCGCCATCTGGTATAAGTTGAAGTGTGTCCTCACATAAGACATGTTCAAGTCCTGACCCCCAGTATCTCAGAATGTGATTTTATTTGGAAATAGGGTCTTTACAGAAGTAATTAGGTTAAAATGAGGCCCTAATCTATGGGCACCTTTTTATAAGAAAGGAGAAATGGAGACACACAGACACACACAGAGGGAAGGGCAGGTGAAGACACAGAGGAAGATGGCCGCGTGGTGGGGGTGACATGTCCACAAGCCAAGAACTGACAGCAGACGGAATGACAGCTGCAGTGATCCCCCCCAAGAGCCTCAGAGAGAGCTCGGCCCTGCCAACACCTTCATTTCACACCTCCCACCCTCCAAACTGAGAGAGAATGAACTGCTGCCGCCATAAGCCACAGGTCATAAGCATTAATTAACTCTTGGAGGAGTGGCTGGACAGTAATCGTTCCTTTCCACGTATTGTGCGGGAAACAAAGGAATGTAATTTCCTACAAACGACAAGCCTTAGCTTGTGAACCATTCCTACAGGGCTCTACAATATGAATGACTAAAGTCCACATCCACGGTTAGCCCAGACCTCTGCCCCGAAGAAGGCATCGTGGAACCAAAGGCAAGGCAAATGCAGAAGAAATATCCCGCCTCCATGTCATGATCTGAGCGGAGTCCCCGAGGGCCTGAGCTGTGCTGGGCAGCCAGCTGCTCTAGAACGAGGCATCTCGGGAAGGCCTTCAGAGTAAGACAGTCCTGAGGGCAGGGCACAGCAGCTCAGGAAACCAGAAATGCTCCTGGCTTGATTTCAAATATGCCAGCTGTGGCTGGTCCAGGCTGCAGGCCTCCCTTCCTACCTGGACCTCGAGTGCTGTGCACAGGGCCGGCAGTGCACAGCCCACCTTTCTGGGTAGCCTGAGGCCGCCCAGCTCAGGCCAGTAGTCAGCTGTCCCCTGCGTTGGGTTACCTGGCACAGGCTGACCAGGCAGCTGCAGACAGGCTCAACACCAGGTCCGTCCCTGGGCAGGAGGACTTAACTAGGGAGAAAAGCTCTTTGCCCTTTTTTAAAAAATTAATTTAATTTAATTTTAATTAATTAATTTATTTGAAGTAGGGGGTCAGAAGGAGAGAGAGAGAATCCCAAGCGGACTTCCCACTGAGCTCAGAGCCCAGCATGGGGCTTCATCTCATGACCCCGAGATCATGACCTGGGCTGAAATCAAGAGTCAGACGCTTAACTGACTGAGCCAACCAGGCACCCCCAGAGAGAAGATCAGTGCCATCCCAAGTCTGGAGAGCAGTGACCGACCTTGACTCAAAAGCAACTTTCCACTGATCTCATGGTAATGGAAGCTTACCTGGCCACGTTTGACAGGTCTAGGTGCTTCTGGACCTCCAGCAGAACTTCCCGGAAAAAGCGCAGACGCTTCTCCTCGAACTGCTGGCACTGCTCAAACACCTGCTCCATGTTCTCCATGTACTGCGGCGTGCCCTGGTCCAGCTCCTTCAGGGACTTCTCGTACTTCTCTCTGGACTGCAAGAAAATCCGCGCCAACAGGACAAGGTTCACTGCCATGCACCCTGCTTCCCTCTGACGGAGACAAAGTGAGCCAGGCTCTGTACCCTCATCCTCACCTGCCGCTGGTCCTTTCTGCCGCTTCTGAATTCATCAGCATCTAGGCCCACTGATCAGGTGACAATACTAAAGCAGACACTCTGAGTGACTTCAGAAGCAGGCGGAGGAGCTGTGACCCAGCGTCCAAGGATCTACTTCCTCAGGTCCCAGCCCAGAAGATTCACGCTCTACCTCTACTCCCACAGGGTACTCCCACCCAATCTGGGCTGGGGAAATACTCAGAAAGACACCCCCCCACCCCACATGGCCAGGCTCATCTCGGATGCCACCTCCACCACTGAGCTCACCCTTGGGGAAAGCTTCTCAGGCCTCCACAGATTCCAAAGCACAAAGAGCACAAGCTCTGGAGTCTGACAGACTCCACTTTCAAATTCAAGTTCAAGTCCCAGCCCCTCCACTTCTGAACGGCAAACCACACTCCTGGTGTCTGCCAGGCCTCTCAGCTTAGTATCAGGCCCGAACAGGCAGATGCTGGGGAAGGGGCGGTCACTCTGAAGCCTAGGGCGCATGCTCTCGGGCACCACTGCCCTGCTGATTCGTGCCCACGGCATCCATCCATGTCTTCTCTCCCTGGGCAAGGGCTCTACTGGGTCTGCCTCGAGCCCCGGACCTTGCCCACAGCAGTGGTGACGCAGCAGATTCCTCTGGGCAAGATCACAGGCTCTGAGTGCCAGACAGATCTGGAGGCACATTCTGGACCCTGAGTTTCTTAGAGCCTCACTTCCCTCCATTGAAGACGAGGTGGAGGCAAACCTTGTTTTGTGGCTCTCCATAGTATCGTGTGTTTTGCGGACTGAAGGTCTGTGGCGACCCCACATGGAGCACGTCTTCCGGTGCCGTTTCTCCAACAGCTCTTGCTCGCTCATGTCTCTCGCCACATTTTGGTAATTCCTTCAGTATCTCATGTGTTCATCCCTATTACTGCATTTGTCATGGTGATCTGTGATCAGTGATTAGGACTTACTGAGATCTCAAATGACGGTTAGCAGTTTTTAGCAATAAGTATTTTTTTAAAGATTTTATTTATTTATTTGACAGAGATCACAAGTAGGCAGAGAGGCAGGCAGGGAGAGAAGGGGAAGCAGGCTCCCTGCCGAGCAGAGAGTCTGATGCAGGGCCCGATTCCAGGACCCTGGGATTGTGACCTGAGCTGAAGGCAGAGGCTTAACCTACTGAGCCACCCAGGAGCCCCGGCAATAAAGTATTTTTTAATGAAAGTGTATCTGTTGTTTTTAGATGTAACTTAATTGCACACTTCATAAATTACACTATAGCGTGAACACAGCTTTTACATGCACCGGGCAACCAAAAGCATTCATTTGACTCACTTTCTTGCGGTGGCCTGGAGCCGACCCCACTATGCCGTACTCTACAGCGTTCTGATATTTAAATGAGGTGACCCACAAAGGGCACCAAGCTGCGTGAAGGAGGCATTGAAAAAGTCCTTGTCTCCCTGTCCTCTAGCTCGCTGCATCCCCTACACAACCATTCAGTCTGAGACGGCCCTCAAGTAGAAGTTTGTTACCAGAAAGGAAACAGGGTAGGTCCCCAGGGGCCTTCTGGGGCAAAGTGAGGGATGGCAGGGCTGGGGCCGTGTTTACTGTAAGCCCTTCCCCTCTGGAGACCCTGAGAAATGGGGGGACCACCCAGAAACCTCGCTTTTCTGGCCCTGACGACTGTGTGGACTACTGAGGTTGGGCTGAGTCTCCTGCCTTCATGACCAAGGCCATGTCTCAGGACCCCAGCCCCCGCCACATCTGGAGCAGCTCCGCCCTCTCAAGACCCCAAATCTACTGTCTACGCTGCTCCCCTCCTGGACACCCTCTGTGACTGCTGCTCTGGAAAGCTCCCCACCCCCCACCAGCCACCGATGTTCTAGAGAACCCTCTTCTCAGAGACTTCCCTAACAGGCTCCACCCACTCCCTGGAGCCCCCCTCCCCGGCGCTCCCTTATATGCCGTTCCTTGTTCTGCTTCTGAGCCTCCTGGCTGGGCCTGGGTCCTCTGTGACCCCAGGAAAAGGTTATCCTTTCCAGAATTTGGACATTCCCAGAGGGCCACTCACTGCTCTGATGACTCAACATCATCATTAGCCGCCCCGGGTCTATCTGTGCGAGGCCCGGTGTGAGGTTCCGAGCTCAGGGGCCTCAGGGGCCTCAGGACATGCAGAGTCGTAGACATGTGGCCGAAACATGCAGAGTCGTCAGGACATGTGGCCGAAACACCCAGCTTCTGGCGGACCATCAGAGCGGCAGAGAGCACCCCCTTCTCTGGAATACCTCAACGGCACACAACAGCCTCCCCGGAGCCCCCGCGGTGCCCAGTGGCAACCAGATGCTCCCCAGTGTCACAAACAGCTCTGCCCTAGCAAAGCCAGATGCAGAACAGGGTCGTCACTACTGGGGGTTTCCAAGCACAGAGAACAGAGCAAGTTCCCAGTAAACATCCATGGAGTGAAATGAAAGGCAGCCTTCACCCTCCTGTGGACTGGGGCAGTTAGCATTGAACCTGAGAAGTTCCTTTCTGAGGGATACTGCAAGGTGCAGTCACCGCCGGACCAGTTAAAGACAGAGAAGGGCGTACCAGCCACTTGGTGCTGGTTTTTAGAAACTGCGTCAAGAAGGGGGGTGAGGGATGGGGTTGCCCTCCTGTCCGGGCCAGCTCTCTGGCTACAAGGACCATCATGCCCCAAGGTCACTGGCTGGACCACAGAGTCAGGAGGGAAACCTCTACAAAGTGGCCTGACATCCAGCCTTACGTCTGACCTTGGACCCCAGATCAATCTGGTGGACTCTGTTGTGAGTGACCGTGAAACACAAAAGGTCCGTGTCTACCTCCCTCCCCCCACACCCAGGAAGCAAAGATGCCACGTCTCTCCTGCAGGCACCGCCCTGGACACCTGGCAAAGGTAATCCTCAGCAGCCCCCAGCCTTCTGCGCCTTGAGCCCGGGTGCCCTCCCCTTTCAGCACGTAGCCCAGGCTCCTCACCTGGCCCCTCGGTGGAGGCAGCCCGCGGCTCCGAACCCCACCCTCCTGGCCCAGAGCCGGTGCGCCTCAATGGACTCTGCTGCTTGCTCTGAGCGATGAACTCCTCGGCAGATGACTTTCCCCACAACTGCCCTTCGTCACTGTGCCGGTGACGGAGCGGCAACAGAGGGTACAGGCTTTCCCCCACTCACACTACCAGGCGGCACAAGATTGAGCCTCTCTGAACTTAGTTGCCCCCGTCACACAACAGAGATGCCACCTCCTAATTCTCTGGGCTCGGTAGGGGTGTGAACAGAGCAGCTCAGCGTTCCTGTTTCCCTTCTCGGCCTCACACCCTATTCCCGGGATGCAGGCCTTCTCAGCTTGGCTGCCTCTTTCTCTCCAAATGCCGGTGGCATCTCCTCCCTCAGCATGGCTGCAGGAGGGAGGCTGACAGTAGCGGCCCCCAGCCCCGCACCCCTCCCCACGCAGCGGAGGCGGCGGCCTGGGCCTGGCTCCTGTCAGCTCTCACTCCCTGGGAACTGGAAATTCTACGACTCTGTCTAGTGTTTGTACTCTGTGCCTCAGGCCTTCCAGGCAGGATCACTACCTGCATCCGTTGAGCCCAATGGCTTCCACCATCTTCCCACGGGCTCTCTCTAATCCACGGCAGCACGGAACCTCCCCACCGCCCAGAAGGGGCAGAGGGGCATCCGTTGAGGTGTCTCGGCTGAGGGCCTGCAGCCTCCACCCACACCTCTCTGAGGCCTCCACTGCTGGGGCTGCTGGGGAAACCTGCCTGCTCCCCCGGCCACAGAGTGCTGGGCCTCCTGGGCACTCTACCACCCCTTCAGGGGACTCCCTCCATTCACCACCAGGGCAATCCATCTAAGCTATGCTCCTCCTCCAAACCTCTGCCCTGTCTGGGCTCTGGAACCTTCTTTCAGTGGCTTCTTGTTAGCAGTGTCCTAAGCTCCTTACTTCACTTGCCTCACAAGACTGCTGGCGATTCGGTCATCACAACCCACTGTGCCAGCTCACACGTCAGCTCCCCGCCACTGAGTCCACACCTCCTTGTCCTGCACAGGCCACTTCCTGCCACTTCTCCTGCAGCTGCCTGGCCACCCCGCCACCCTTGCCTGAGCAGAGGCTTCGTCCGCTCCCCTGCCTGCCCGGCCCTCGGTTCTGCCCCTGTCCTGAGGAGGGCTCAGGGGGCTGTGGTAAGGTGAGGTGCCCATCGCGGGAGGGCGAGGGGACAAGCAGGTCTCACTGGCACGCCACCTCCCCACCCATCAAGCGGCGACGAAGGCTCACCGTGGCCAGAGAGGCGGCCAGGCAAGGCGTGTGCATTCGACATGGGGAAAGACGTGCCCATTTACCTTCAGAACGTCTTGCTTGCACTTTTCTACTTTGTCTTGCAACTTCTTAAGCTGCTCGGGATTGAGGGACGGGTCTGCTTTGCTGTTGGTTTCTCGTGATGTGGCCAACTTCTCCTCTTTGCACGCCGCGTGGTAGGCCTTCTTTGCTGCTTCTACCTACAGCGAGAAAGAGCTCCTGAGTGCCATGTGTCTGCAAGTTCAAAATCCCGACCAGGGGTTTCAGACTCTGCTGGTCCCCCCAGAGGAGGCGGGGAGCAGGCACAAAGCTGCACGTGCCGCGTGGTTACAACGGAGTTACAGGGAGGAGTTCGTCCAACAGACACGCCGGAGTGCCTGCTTCGGCCCGGGCGCTGTTCTAGGCACTAGGGGCGTGGCGCCGAAGACGCTGGCTTTTGGGGAGCTCTCTGTCTGGCCAGGGAGGCAGCTACAAAGCGAGCTGAAGAGCAGAGTGAACAAGAGGGTGAGGAGGGCCAAGGAGAAGAGGAAACAGGGAAGAGAGGTGGGGCGCCGTGCTAGGGTGGGGCGGGTCAAGTGCATCCGGAGCAGCTGGAGAGAGCCAGCCAAGATGACACGGAGCAAGAAAGTGCAGGAGGTGCAGCTATCTGCAGGAAGGGCAGGCCAGGCAGCTGGAACAGCACATGCGAAGAACGTTCCAAAATTCCAGAGCTATCAGGAGGGATAGAGCTGGGAGGCAGAATTATAGGCCACCGGCTCCACGGCTATCTCACACGGGGAGAACACGACACACACGCGCGTGCACACACAGCAGCCGTATCTGTATTTCACACATGCTTCCTTCCTTGAGCCAAAGTCACGGGGCTCATTCTAGAGAGGAAAGATGAGTTTTGTACTCGTAGTCTCATGAGGGGGTGAGGGCAGTTGTTACAAATGAGGCCACGGACAAGAAGCAAGAGAAAAGAGACGTGGCAAAAGCCAAGACATGGAAAAAAAAAGGAAAGCCTGTCATTACAACCCAAAGACGGAGGTCTGTTCTGGGTGATTCTGAGGAGAAGGAATCTGAGGGGGAGGAAGGTGGGGCAGCTCCTGAGAAAAGCCAGAGAGTGGAGGCATGAGGAAGCAGCAAGTCGGCCCCCGAGGAATGGGGCTGGCCAAGCTGCAGGGGCAGGGTGGGGGGGTGCTGGGGAGGGGTGCACTTGTGGGCCGGGGCCGCGTGTAGGAGAGCCTCCAGCTAGCCAAGGCTGGATGAGACTCCGTGGCTTTGGTTGCTACTTTTAGAAAAACCTGTAACGGTATTATTTGCAAATTTCAAAGAAAAACATATATAAAAGAAAGACAATTTTTAAATTAACCATTTCTACTAGCCCAAAGGCACTTTCGTGTGTTGAGCTCGGGTTAATACTAGCTACGATGGGCTACTTGGCCCGAGGGGTGGCCTCATCTGTACCGCTGTTAGCATCCTGGGCCGAAAGCACTCAGAGGGTCTAGCGAAGCACAGGGTCAGGCTGGGCAGGGAGCAGCCCGCAGGAGGGAGGCACCTCTTTCAGCTTCTTGGCCCAGGGCTTCTGCGCCTTCCGAAAGCCATCCTCGGCTTCTTTGGTCTCCTTGAAGCCTCCCATCATCTGCTTGTGAAAGGCCTCCTTCTGCCAGTTCTTGATCTTCTCGAAGTCCTCGTTCATCAACGAGGCCTTCACCTCCAAGTGCAGCTCGCTCACCTTCTCCGCCTCGGACATGACCGCTGTCCAGGCTTTCTCCAGCGTCCCATACTGGGGCCCTGGCACAAGAGAGAAGCTGGTGGTTACTGGGCACCGGGGCTCCCAGACAGGCCCTGATGGGGATCCTGTCCGTTAACCTCTCTAGGCGGGGAGGACCGGATTCTGGGCCAGCAGCCTGGATGCAGGGGCAGGGAGGTTTCCTTTTGGTTCTCTCAGGTAGTTTGCGTTCAGTGGCTGTTCCTTTTTCAGTCTGGGATGAAGAAAGAATAAGGAACTGAAGCTGGACCCACTCAGCCATTCTTCTGCTACGACAATTCGGGAATTACACTCATTTCCTTTTTTAAAAGTCACTAAGCTTTTTAAAAACTTCAGTTTCTGCATCTTGGAAGTTTGATTTTGCTCAAGGCTGGCTGGAGAAGGAGGGGCCTCTGAAGTGGGCTGAGCTCTCCCTGCTCAGGTGCTCTGGCATCCCACCTCCCCCTGCCCTGCGGAGGACTCCTCGGCTCCTCTGCCATTCACTCCCCCAGGGAAACAGATCCTGGCTCAGAGCATAGCGCAAGAGCTGCCTCTCAGACGGGACTGTCTCCTCTGCAGAATGGAAACTCTGTCTTGGGGAGAGGAAGGAGAGTTGGAGGCAGGAACCTGCTCTGGCCAGATGGAAATCTCTAGACAGTGGTCACCGCAAACACTGTGCTCAGGAAGGAAGCTCCCAATCTGGCCTGTCATTTTGTTGAGGCGTGGGGTGGCAGGGCAGAGAGAAAGGGAGGAAGAGGCCATGAGAGCATCTGAGGATGAAAACGGGAAGACCCAGGTCCTGCCCTCCAGGATCCCCCAGGGGACAGTCACTGTTCGAGCTGGGGGATGACACAGAGAGGCATTGGGGGAGACAATGGTGGAAGGTGAGCCCTTCTGAACTTCGAATCCCCTGTGTCTATAAAATGAGCAGCTCCCTCTCCTGCCTTGGTCTGCAACACAGTGGCGGGATCCACAAGGTAAAGGGGCACGGGTGCTCTGTGATCCTCAAGTTCTGAATAAACGCAAGGGACCGAGCTGGCAGCTGGGTCCTAACAGGTGGAAATCAAACAGCAACAGTTACGGCTTACTGAAGGAGCTGGCCCTCCCCTGGCTACTCCTCACCTGTGCGTGGCCACCTCGCTCCCTGACACCTACCCTGAACCAAGGCACCATGGCAGGACCCACGGATGACTTGTTTTAGCAACAGGGGAAAGATGAGCAGCCGGTCCGGACCCAGCTACAGCTGCCTGGGGCCCTGCCCCTCTACGACCGTTCAGCCAGACAGTTCCCCATCTTCCGAGGTCAGCCATCATGGTGGAAGGGCCTGGCCCACAGCACACCCTGAGAAAGTCCCACTATCCGGCTTCTGTCTCAGAAAACCCCATAATGCATCAAGTCCCCGGTCTATTGCTCGGAAGTGCATTCTGAGCACAATCTAGACGCACAGCAGCACTCTGTTACCAAGCTCCAGAATCTGCTGAGTGTTTTGCTAAGAAGGGAGTGGGGGCAAAACCTGCACCACACAACACCTCTAGTTACCCCTGTCATGCTTCAGAATGAGAAAGCCTGCTGCGTGTCACCATCTAGCCTTACCTGATGGGCTACAGAGTCCGGCTTACAGATAAACCACTCTCCGTGTTGGAACCCACAGTGTGGAACAGCAAGGCCTCTGATGTGACAGCCACTTCACTCAAAACTGGGTCCTAAAGGACCTGTTCTGAGTTAGACCGGGAAGGGTAGTAGCATGTCCCACGGGTGACAAGGGCTGCGACGGGAGACCCTGGGGCTGTCTGCAGAGGGGCCCCATGCCACAGAGAAAGAGAAAGAAAGCCCGCAGCCTGTGCTGCTGGATGACGGCACCCTGCCGCTCCCCCATGTGACTCACAGCCCCCACAGCTATAGACGCAGCCCTGCCCTGATCCTGTGAGGTTTGCGCAGAGCTCCTAGGCAGAGATATCCCGGGTGGTGGCCTCCCTACCTTTCTCCACCAGCTGCCTCCAGCGCCGCGCCCACTCTGTGAGCTGCTGTGCATAGGCCTTCTCGATGCGCGCCCGCTCGTGCAGGCAGTTCATGAGGTCGCTGCACAGACGGTGGCCATCGTCGATCCGCTTCACGGTCCGCTTGTAGTTCCCAACCTAGGAGACAGAACCACACCGTGAGGCCGGGGGCCCCTCCTGGGAGTGAGGCAGCCCGACCCTCACGGCTGTACAAACAGCCTCCATGTTAGCTGGGTTCCTGCGTGTTCATCCCCTCTCCCACTCGAAAGGCATCCTGTTAGATGACAAGCTCCCCATTTTTATTACAAGCAGCAACACTAAAATTTGGAGCTTCTTAATAACCATATGGCCAGTGTCCACGCTCTGACCCTTGGGTCAGGGAAGGAGACAGACAAGCCCAGGAAGGGCTGTGATAGAGGGAAGTGAGGGGCCGAGGGTGCCCAGAGGGCATCTCGTGCAAACTGAGGCGCAGGGACAGCTCCCCAGAATAAGTGAGGTCTCACTAGAGAGATTTAAGAAAAAAAAGAAGTCAGTAACTCAGATTAAAATGATTATTTATTTGCCAGAGAGCGAGCGAGCACATGCACGCACAAGCAGGGGGAACAGCAGGCAAAGGGAGACTCAGGCTCCCTGAAAAGCAGCCCAAAGCAGGACCCAGGACCCTGGGATCATGACCTGAGCAAAAGGCAGCCACTTAACCAACTGAGCCACCCAGGCGTCCCTAAAATGATCTTACAATTAATATTACAGAATTGGCTGGCGAAAGGCCTTTTGATACCATTGATGTAAACAGGTTTCAGGTGCCTTCCGCTTTAAAGAATTATATTTATTTATTTCATAGACAGATCACAAGTAGGCAGAGAGGCAGGCAGAGAGAGAGAGAGGGGGAAGCAGGCTCCCCGCTGAGCAGAGAGCCCGATGCGGGGCTTGATCCCAGGACCCTGGGATCATGACCTGAGCTAAAGGCAGAGGCTTTAACCCACTGAGCCACCCAGGCACCCCTGCCTTCCGAATTAATGGTGCCCCATGCTAGTCAGGGGGTGGGGTACAGAGGGAGAGAGGCTCTCAAGCAGACACCCCACTGAGCATGGACACTGACAACATGGGGCTCGATCTCACCACACTGAGATCGTGACCTGGGCTGAATTCAAAGTCGGTGGCTTAACCAACTGAGCCACCCAGGGGCCCCCAAAAGCAAACATTTCACAACCAGCTGGAAGTGACACCATGTGCTCACTTCCCTTAAAATAGGGCCTTGATGTTACTTTGAAATTTACAGCAGGATGAAAACAAGTAACCAACAAAACAAAACCCTGCTGCTGCGCTGGCGGCAAGAAGGGCTAAACTCATCACAGCTTGACTGAGACGTAACCGCCGACAGGAAACCATGAGCCAGAGCTGACTTTCAGCTCACGATCACCAACAATCTCCACACTGGTAATCACGATCACAATAGGCTGGCTCTCCAGAAACTCGCCCACTTCTCTGCTTTTCAAAACCCTTGTAATAAGATTTAGGGAAAAGAAAAAGGTTAACTCCTAAAAAGACACCTGTCCGTACCACCTTCGGTGCGTACCTCCGTTGCTGTTCATGTTTAAAGGACAAACCCTTAAAATCTGAGAAGCAACAAGGAATACAGGCAGGATGTTTCCAGAAGCATGAGTTTAGGTTTAAATGCTGCCACTGTGACCACTGAGGCCAAGGGGAGAAGGGAGTGCTCAAGACACTCCAGCATCGTCTGCCCCGCTGGGCTTTGCTGGGTGAAAAGGCTCCGTGCGTGTGCAGGCCGGCCATCCCTTTAGTGCACACACAGGGACACACGCCACTGTCTCACCTCCACAGTCTGCCCAGTGACAGAGCAGTGTGGCCTTCCCGCTGCCCTGGACAAGGCACCTGCAGTCGTCTTAACAGCAGAGCGACTGACAGCTGTTTCTCTAAGCTGAAATATAATCTACATACGTCACGTTCACCCTTCACAGGGCTCCGCTGGTGAGTGCGGAAGAACATGTGCTGTGGGTAACCATCACCGTATCCAGGGGCAGACACGTCCATCTGCCACCACGTTCCCCGCACCTCCCTGCCGTCAGTCTCTGCCCCACACAGCCCTGCAAACGCTGATGATCTGTGTCCCTCATAGGGGCCAGCGGCAGGCCACCCCCAAACAGGCCACTTTGGCATGAAGATTATTTTGAGTTAAAAAACAATCATACCCTAGCAGATTCTGATTCTTTACCTCCCCCACAGCTGCCTACAAAAAATCTAGATAGAGGACTTGCTCCAGGAAGAGAGCTGCTACTATAGAGAAATCCATTATACTCTGAACTAGGCTTGGGGGACAGGGCGGAACCCAGCAAGGCCTATCTGATCAACGTCCTCCATGTCCCATTGTTTCTGAGCGGCCCAGCAAACATTCACGTTTCCTAAACATTTACTTTTTCATCTTCCTGTGAATCACATTCCTTCCCTTTATAGTCCCAGACCCCTACCCACTTCTCCCAAGTTCAGGATGGCATATGTACCTCATTTTGCCTGTCTGTGGAATACGCCGTCTCTGTGCAGATTCCACACATATACAAATTAAATTTTCTCCCGTTAATCTGTCTCATGTCAATCTGATTCTTAGCCCAGCTGGAAAGAGCTCTTCCAGCCCAGCACTGTTGACCAAGCTGTCCAGGGTACATGGATCGCACAGTATGTGGTCTGGCTTTTGAGACCGATCCGGTTATGGTCTATGTTACTGTCTATGTCCACAGTTTACTCCTTTTCATTGCGAAGAGGTGCTCTGTTGAATGCATATACCATCATTCGTTTGCCTTTTCACCTGCTGAAGGACACTGGGGTTGTTCCCAGCTTGGGGCAATTATGGGTGGGGGGAGCCGTAAACATTCACAGACAGGTCTTTGTACAGACGTAGGTCTTCATTTCTTTTGGGTAAATACTCAGGAGTGGAAGTGTTGTGCAGTAAGTCTATGGCTAACTTTGTAGGAAATCGACAAACTCATACCCCAAGCGGCGGGACATTCTGTGCTCCGCACGGCACTGTACAGGGTCCCAACGGCTTCACGCTCTCACTAGCACTCGGTGCCGCCAGGCTGGTTTGTGCAGCGTTCTGCCACATGAGTGTGCAGCAGTCATAGGCCTGAGATCTTAATTTGCACTTTCCTAATGTCAAGCGATGCTGTGCGTCTTTTCTTGTTCCTGTCTGTCACCCATCTGTCTTCTGCGGTGGAGTGTGTTCTCTCTCCTTTTTTTTTTTGTTCCCCCTTTTCAAAGATTTTATATATTTGACACAGAGAGAGAAATCACAAGTAGGCAGAGAGGCAGGCAGAGAGAGGGGGGGCGGAAGCAGGCTCCCTGCAGAGCAGAGAGCCCGATGTGGGGCTCGATCCCAGGACCCTGGGATCATGACCTGAACCGAAGGCAGAGGCTTTAACCCACTGAGCCACCCAGGCGCCCCCTCTCTCTTTTTTTTAAAATACATTTTATAAACTGAGGTATGATGATGACTGGTTTGTTAAAACGCAAGGAGAGTTCATTTTCAAATATGGGACAAACGGATCGCATGTTCAAGTGAGGACCTATATGGTTAGCTATTTCTGTTTTATCAGTTTTGTCATTTAAGTTTCTCTCTTGCTTTTTTTTTTTTAAACACTAGTTTGTTCCGAGGTGGCCAAACGGCAAAGAACTTTATGTAGAATTTAAAAAATACATGAGATTTCTTCCAAACCTTATTATCAATTGATTTATTCACAAAATGTCCATTTTAAAAGCCAGGTGTGAAGCTAGCTATGTTCCTAACTTCCTTGAAATTCAGGCTCACTTCCTCTGATACCAAGATACTAAAGACCTCAACACACAGACGTCTGGGTGCAGGGCTGGGACACCCTCTTCTCCCTCAGGGACTGCTCAGCCAGAGGGAGGAGGAGGAGCTGGGGAAGGTGTACTGGAGGCAACAACCAAACTTAATTTTCAAGGACAAGTAGGAAGCTGGCCAGGTTAAAGGTGAGGAGAGATAAAAGTCCCCAGCAAGAGAACAGTGTTGGTGAAAAGATGTACCAGCAACGGGACTCAGGTGTGCAATCAGGAGGCATGGAGCAGGGATCATGGGATTCAAGGGAATGACTAGCGACTTAGACGGGGGCGGGTGTGTGTGTGTGCGGGGGGTGTCAGGTGCCAGCTGGGGGTGGAAGCGTGTCAGATGGTGAGACATCTCAAGGGTCAGACGGTCATCCTGAAGGGTGCCATGTTCGGGGACTGGTCGGGTTCAGGAGGGTGAAGCTTCTGGAGGAAGGTGCCAGAATGGCCTCCTCAGCCTGGGGCCATGGCAGTGGGGGGAGAGAGTGGGAAAGCTGGAAAAGGGACCGTTCTGTCCTCCAGGTGGCAGGTAGGAGCCAGACAGAGGTAGCAGGATCCCAGTCAGTGCCCAGGCACCTCAGGGGCTGTAGTCTTCGCAGACTGGGCTTGGGAAAGAGCAGAACCACCACGATTCCAGAGCTCTCCAGAAGCCACTCTCCTGCTCCCACTTCCCCAGGGGATGGGGTGGGGTGGGGGATGGGGGGGCACACTCCTCCCAACCCCTAAGCTCTGCTGTCCTCCCAAGAATCCAAATCACTCTATCTTCTCTCCAAAGACCCAATTCCCCACCCAGGGGCCGGGGGCCCCCTAGCAGCCTGCCCTCCTCCAGGCTCCCACCTCTCCATTTCTTTAAGTCTGGCCCCAGCCATTCCTCTGGTTTTCCTCCATCCCAGGCACTGAGAATCCAGTGTGGGACAGGATTTCCAGTCAGCGAGGAGGAGTCTGGGGCTAGAGTTGCAGCAATCCTTGTGTAGAAACATCTGCATAATCAGGAACCAAAAGAGAGACCGTGGCTTCTGTCTAAAACCCAGCAGGAGTAGAATTACAGCCGCCCCCGCCCCAGGGACTGCTCAGACAGGTCGCACCAGTTCCTCCTTTATCCTCTACGTGTAAACACTCTGGAACCCCTTTCACAAGGACCCGGGAGAATGCCTGCCTCTCTGACTTTGGGGACTACTTAGCTTGGCCGACTCCCTTCTGTGGAACACAGTGGTCAGAGGCAACAGGAAGGCTGGAGGCTCTGGAAGCTACTGAGTGAGACCTCTGGGGATCCCACGTAGGTGACTCGGAAAGTGAACCTGCAGCTCCTGAGTCTCCCACCCCTCAGCCCCCCAGTTTATTCTTCTTTTTTAAAAGATTTGATTTATTTTGAAAGAGAGAGAAAGCGAGGGGGAGGGGCAGAGAGAGAGGGAGAAGCAGGCCCCCCCTAAAGCTGGAAGCACGAAGCAGGGCTCGATCCCAGGACCCCCGGATCATGACCTGAGCTGAAGGCAGGCTCAACCCACTGAGCCACGCAGGCGCCCCTGAGTCGGTCCTTGGTACTCTCCTCTCTGGTTGCTGACCATCAGACTCACCACCATCAGACTCACCACCATCAGACAGATTACCCGATTACAGCCGAAGTCCCAGAGCGAAACCAGTGGCCCACGTGAGAATGCAACCAGGCAGAGCTGCCCCAGAGCTCACAGTCCCCTCCCTGTGGCTTCTTCCTGCCTGCCCATGGCTCATTTCAACACCACCCACCATCCCAACGGATACTGCCCCCTACCCCCGGGACCCCAGTGAAGTTCTGGCTGTCTCCCTGCCGACTGGCAGCACAACAGAGCATGGGAGCAGCGGTCTGTGCCCAGAACAGCCTGTCCTCCCTAGCCAGCCCCTGCATCCACACCCCCAGACGGCCTCCCTTCGTGCTGTGTGGACCAGAGCCTGCGGGGAACAGGACATCAAGCCCAAATACCATCCAACTCTTTGCCCTAAGAAGGTGTGGACCTTTGGGGCACCTGGTGGCTTAGTCGGTTAAGTGTCTTCCTTCAGCTCAGGTCATGATCCCAGGATCCTGGGGTCGAGCCCCACGTTGGGCTCTCTTGCTCAGTGGGGAGTCTGCTTGTCCCTCTCCCTCTGCTCTTCTACCTGCTAGTGCTCGCTCTCATTCTCTCTCTCTCTCTCAAATAAATAAATAATATGTTAAAAAAAGAAAAAAAGAAGGTGTGGGCTTCACCTTCCTTAGCCACCACTCTTTCTCCACTGCCTCCCACTGGCTCTGCCACGTGGCTGGCGCTCAATAAAAATTTAAGGGAGGACAAGAAAGTGACCGGAAGAAAACGTAGGTGACTATCTGTGTGACTTAGGGCCAGGCAGAATCCTTAAAATTTCCAAAGTCAAAGCTCTACAAATACTTGCATACACATGTGCTGTGTGTATAAATGAATTTTATTACATCAAATATTAAGGGTTTCTGTTCAGAAATCAACACCACGGACAAAACGAACAGACTGCAAACACTACTTCCCAACCTGTTCTGTGTAAATGGACAAGAGGCTAAACTGGGACGCCCCAGGAGGTCCCACAGAGCCACATGAGAAAGTCGGGCCCTGAGGGAAGCTGGGCAAAGGGTATGATTAGGGCAACTTCAGAGAGAAGCAAAGTCTGAGGGGCTCACAGCAGTAGGGGGCTTCCCCTTGTGCGACTTGGGGGGATGCCATGATCACAAGGCTCTTCACTTCACTCCCGCAGTCTGGCAAACCCACAGGTGGGACACGCCAAGTGTGGGGCAGAGGGGGCACACAGGACGCTCACTGGACACGCTGGTGGAAAACAGCCTGGAGCGGGCCCAGCAACAAGCAGGCAGTAATTAAGTCATTAAGCACACACGTGCCCTCTGAGGACCCGGCAATCTTGTCCCTGAGTCAGAGTGCCACAGAAATGTTCTCTTGGGCCACGGGCATGCAGAAGTCTCCTCCCCTGGGGAATGTGTGGGTGAACGTGGTGGGGTGGGGCAGGGGCATACCAAGGTGGAGGCAAGCAGCAAGAACCGCAGGACTAAGTGTAGACACAGTAACCTGCACAGATCTCACCAGGAGTGGAGAAACAAACAGAATGACAGGGAGCGTGACCGCCTCGATGGGAATTAAGAACAGTTGCACACAAAGCAAGGCTACAGAGTTTACAAGAGCCGCTGCTAATACAAGTCCTATCTATCACTAGGAATGGGACTAGTGTCAAAGGCAGGGAGAGAGATGGTGAAAGGCATGGGTGGCTGAGTCCCATCCTACCTGCCCCAGTTCCAGTTCTCTATTAAGGCTTGTCTTGTCATCCCCATGGAGGCTTCCCTGATGCCCGCCGTCCCCGCTGGACCACCAAGAGGGAGCGTCTGCATCACCCACACTGGCAGACAGTTGGGACCAATTCCCCACCAATGGCTCCTGCTTGCCGGTCCACCGGGGGGCCACGAGGGCCCTTCCACACACTGTTCCCATGGCCCACAGCCACAGCGTGTCCCACAAGGGTCACAGTCGTGCATGGTAGCCCCCGCCCCAGCTGGACTGCAAACCTCCAGCCACAGGACCACGCACTGGTCTTCATCAGCAGAAGCATCATAATGGAGCATGCTTACACTCTGCAAGGCAGCATGCTAACAGCTCTTTGTGGGCCACCTCATTTAATCTTGTGACAATCCCCAGCAGTGGCTACTATTAGTGTTGCCATTTTACAGAAAAGGTTTAAAAGATGCAAAGTCACCCATGATCACGCAGCCAGAAAAAGGCAGAGCCCACCTTCCAGAACCTTCCTCAGGCCAAGAAGAGACAAGATAAAGCCAAGACTTCATGGGTCATCAGGTGATGTGTGTGCTTCCAACCAGTCCCTTGGGCCCCAGGGAAGGCCCCAGACAAAGTTCAAGACTGGAAAGTAATGTACAGGCCCGGCTCGTGATTCCACTGTGTGCCACTGAGGTGCATGTCAGGAACCCCAAACCTGTAAACTCCTAAGACCATTTGCCAAAGATGACCTTGATTTCACTCTCAGAAGGTTCATACCCTTTAACCTGTGACCCTGAAGGCTGAAGCAGCACAACAGCACCTTCTATGTTCTGGAGAGGCAGGTTCAAGGGTGAGGCAGCTGTGCTGTGCTGACCGGACAGAAGGAAAAGCCCTTGGTATTGTCCCTCCCTCCTGGCAAGTCCACAGAGTCAGAGTCCAATGTTTTATCCAAAGCTGATAAAGTACACTGAGAGGCTCCAGGATATTCTCAACCAGCTCTTCTGAAAGACAAGGATGAAAGATGACACTTCTGGGATACCTTAATGGCAGTCCTGCAGAAGGCGACCAGATTGGCTGAATGAGTTTCTGTTACCTGTTTTGAGTCCCTCAGCGCCCCCAACCCCGGAAGGTCACCTCTTAGGAGGGAGAGGCAAAGATCTGGCCCTGCCCCCACATGAATGACCTTGTACTCTTGTCTCTCCTGCCACCATTCCGTTCCTTCGGCGGTAAGCTGGAGGCAGAATTGATTTCACAAGGACTAAACACACTGGGCTGGGGTGGGTTTCCTTCCAGCCGGGCGGGTCCTTAGCCCAGCTCAGGCACCACTTAACCAGACCCGGCCATCTCTCCATCATGTCCACTGGGAGACAAAAGAGAGGGGACAGGATTAGATGATCTCCTAGGGCCCTTTGTAATTCCAGGATTTCTACCTGAAGAGTCTGTCAATGCTACCACCAGGCTGGCTGCCCCCTGAAGCCCCTCATAACTCAATTTTTGAGAGCCTCGCCCCACCCCCTTGCCACGCACCAATGTGTAAGAACACCTAACCATGTGCCAAGGACTGTGTGAGGGACGAGGGATAATGGTGAACAAACCGTTGTGGACCCCACCTTCCTGGGACTTAGGGTCAGATAAACAACCCAATTACAGACGGCAACAAGTTCCGGAAGGAACCCTCCGGCTGGTCAGGACTTCTGGAAGCAAATGATATTTGTGGTAGGAGTAGAAGGGGACTCTGAGGGGCAAGGCTGCTTTCTGGAGGCTTGCGGCAGGACATCAAGGCGGCCCAGGGAGCATGAGCTAGACAAGATCCCACCCCCTTGGGAAGCTTCCCCTCAGCTCAACCCTCCCGTTACTCTTGTATGAACATCTGCGGTTGCACGCCTAAACGTGCTAGCGGTGGGGTGAGGGCAAGGGCTGTGCCTTCACTCTCCTCTATCCTCCACGCCAGGCACGCAGAGGGCGCCCCGCGTGTCGTCTCAGTGTCAGAACAGTGCTGGGAGCCGGATTCCAGATCCGGGTACCCGGCGGGGGGTGGACCAGGAGATTGCTCCGTGCTCAGCAGGAGGCATGCGCGACGAAGTGACTCATGAGCCTTTATTTACCAAGTTCATAATCCTGCGGATCAATCCAGCTCTCCTCACAAAAGCCAGAAAGCATCAACTCTGGGAGCACATCAGAGAGCAGCGCCACACACGACAAACGAGCAACTGGCTATCGCTTCCACCAAGCTGGAAAGCGCTGTGTGGGCACAAACAGCCGCTGCTTCATTTATGCTGACAAGGCTTGCTGTCAAATCCGGGATCCGAGTTAGTTTATCCCCAAGACCACCCATGTCCCAGGCAGGCCGAGAGGGCTCCTGGCGCGGGCCTGGCCGTGTCACCACTTCCCCACCCATGTTCCTCAAGAGGCACAGGACAGATGCCACATCCCGCACACACCGGCAGGGCATCCCCCAGGGGCCAGCAGGGCCTCCTATCTCAGCCTATCCCCAACCCTCCTCTGAGCTTTCCTTCCCAAATGGGGTCACCAGGGATTTTAGTGCTGTGAAATGTGCTGTGTGCTTGAAAGCACGGGGTATTAGGAGGATCTTTGGAAAACCAAGTCCAGGCCTTGCTTTCAGACTGTGCTCTGGCAGTCCTCGTTTCTATAGGATTCCGCTTCACTTACTTCTCCCCTTTGCCTTCCAGCTCACCCGCCCTCTGGGCTCCCAACTTGCCCTGCCCTGGAACAGAGGGTCTAGGCGCTCTGCACCTTGGCGCTCCCCCAAACCACTACATGGACCAGCCCCGAGCTCACTGGGCTCGCCATCCTCAAAGGGCAGTGATACTCTCTTCCTGGCCGGGCTCTCAGAGGGTCACAGACCCAGTTCCTGGCTGGCCTGCTGGTGTTCACTGGTCTGTGCTCTGGCTGATCCGCCCAGCCCCCGCCCTGCCGCCGTCCCGGAGGCCTCACTCCAGTCCCAGCTCCCGCGCTCAGCTCTCACTCCCCATGCGGCCGGCCCGCCATCCGGTCCTGGAACTGTCCTCATCAAGTAGGAGGGTGAAGAAAAGGAGGCTCCTCACCCCGCAAAGGCACCTGGTGCTACGTGACAGTTTTAAAGCACAAATCCTAGACTTCAACAACTTGCAACATTAATGGCATCATCGATCTTTAAATGTTCAAATGAAAAAGGAAGACACAGAAACCCAGAAATCCCCATTTGCAGATCTAGCTCCAAAGGCAGAACACTGAGTGGAGAGGACAGAGGTGCTGAAACACAGTTATCTTAGAAGTGGACTCCTCTTTGAGAGTGCTTGGCGGGGTTCGCTGAGCTCTGCGCCCTCCGTACATACTGCTCAGGTGGCAGCAGAGGCCCAGTGACACCCCTGGACTTGTCCGTGAGCACAGCACACACCCTCCCCTACGACTCCACCCTGGAGCTCACGGTCTCCGGAGCACACACGCTTGTCCTTCAGCCAAGTGCCCAGGAAAAAGCTGGAGGACACGGCTGCCGAGTGACCGGGTCACACCCTCTTCGAATCTTCGAATCCCCACCCTCCAGGTGGGTGCTGCACGTGTGGCACCCTATGGCCGTAAGAGCTGCCTCTGACAGGCTGGGGAGATGCTCTCCCTGGGTTTCTAAGTAAGGGCTTGCTCAAGACCGGCAGCTCTCGGCAGAAACGCCAACAGGGAAAGGAGGCAGGGACAGGTCTCTGCCATCAGGCGAACCCCTGGGACACAAAGCCAAACTACCTGGTGGGGAAACTGCCAGACTAGAAAAGTGGGACAAGCACTTCCTCTAGGTAATGGCCCCTTCCTTCCAGGACCATCCATCCCCTCCCCAAACTGCTTTCACAGTGCCCCACGTCTCCCTGAGTCCCCCGCATCTGAACCCCTGGGTCTCCCTTCAGTGATTCCTGTTAGCAGCCCCCTCCCAAACGCACACACACACACACCACACACATGGGGCCAGGAGCTCCCTCACCCCATCTCCATACCTGGGTCCCTCAGCGCCAACCCCAAACATCTGTATGCAAATGTCTCCATGGAGCTAAGCCAACACAGTCTAATGAAGCACTCAAGAGCCCACCAGCTCCAAAACTGTGTAATTCTACTTGTTTACTAAGTAGAAAAGGAAAATGTTTTATCTTACATGGCTTAAACAAGTTACTTTGACATCACTGAAATCAAATGAGAAAATAATTTATCTTCAGAGGAAAAGCTTGACAGCAAACAATCGTCTCAAGGAACGGCTCTTTTTCTGGCATTTAGACGGGGGAGGAACAAGCCAGCCCCAAGATGAGAGGCTGCCAGACTCCCCCAGCTCTGTCTGTTCCCAGGCAGGCAACGTGAGCGTGTGGGACCGAGAAGCAGACTCAGTGAGGAGGCCGCAGGCCGCTCAGGCTCAGGAATCGCGGGACCCTGGCCGCGTGCGGGTGGCCGATTCTGGCAACCATCCCGGGGAGGGGAAATCTGCAAGGCCATGTCATCGCCTAGGAAACTGGGCAGGCTATCTCACTTCTCTGAGCCAACGGTGTCCCTGGGTCTGACCCCAGAGACAGGGCGTGACTTCACACCGAAGCGGAAGCATTAATGTGTGGCAGTCGGAGCAAAAGAACATTTCTCTCCTCTGAGGAGAGCTCCTGAGAGCTGAAGCAAGAGGGCCCGAATCCCAGTTCCACCACCTACTGCTGATGCGAAGCTGGGCACCAGCAAACCACCCAAGCCTCTGTTTCCCTCCCTGTGAAATGGAGATCACCATCTCAGAAGGCAGTTGTGAGGCTCGAGAGCACCATATAAGCCAGAGCGGGCTTCTGGCACGGAGCGATACATGCTGGCCACTACCACCGTGTTAGAAGCACACAGACCATGAGCATATAGCTTATGTGCACACAGTCGGATGACTTATCAGAGCACACCCATGCTTGGGACAGAGGGGTCATGGCGGGGGGGCAGAAATCATGTCCTTGCCCTCAGGTTGTTCAGAGCCCAGAGGGAGAAGCAAACACACTGGATGGGCAGGCGGGAAGTCCGCCTAAGCCTGCCGGAAGAGGTCAGGAAGGCTGCCTGGAGGAGGAGCTGGGAAAGGAATGGAAATCAGATTGAGGAAAGACACCCAGGAAGGAGGCAGCTCTCTGCGGACAGGCACCTAGAAGAGCCGCCCCGGGCAGCGCTCCTCAGGAAGGACCAGGTGGCCCAGCAGCCGCCCACACATGCTTATGCCTTCGTTATGCTCCAGAGTGTGGTTTTACTCTGCAGCTGATGGAGAAAACCGGAGCTTCCCAGCCTGGGCAAGGAGTCACACGGGCCTGCTTCTCTGGATGAGCTGCCCAGGCCCCGGGTAGAGAACAGACTGAACACGGCACAGAGGAGGCCAGTGGCCCAATCCCCGGTCGTGACACAGCAGATGCTACTTTGCCTGAAAGAATGAATTAGTGGTTCCTTGAAAAACGTCAGGGAAATTGAGGCATGCCACCAGCCTGCTGGGAGCTCTGCCCAAGCACAGCGGGGATTACAACCAAGCTGATATACCCACGAACAGGCCATCACATAGGGGTAGGGCGAGGGGACTCTGTCTGGGTCTAAGCGAGGGGTGGCCGGAGAACAAATGGAGGCAAAGCAATTTCTGCCTCGTGCCTGATGGATCCCCTCGTCTTTCTGTCCATGAACTGCCCGACGCGGCACACATGTTGGCTCTGGGGCCTCAAGACAACATCCTCGTCTCGGGACCCCAGGACTCAGCTGTGGGTCTGGACCATGGCAGGTGCCAAATCAGGCCCCATGGAACCCACCTACACAGGGCAGTGGCATCTTCTAAATATGTCACCTACGCAATTGTCCCAGAGGGATGGGAGCAGCGCATGCCAGTCCATGTGAGGATGTGTCCGTGTGACACTGTCTCCACAGTCGGAGAGGAAGCTGCAGGGAGAGCCTTCTCTGAAGGAGATGGTAAATACCGGAGTCACAGGCCAGCTCTTGCGGGCTAACATTCTTAGAACATTTCCAGCAAGATATTTATGTTCTCTTCATCCCCAAATACTCTTCTCCTCAAAGGCTCTTTGTGCCCACAGAGGACGCAGTACAGGTCAGCCCGGCCTGGCTTCTCCGGGGAGATCTGAGCTCTAACCGCACAGATGGCTGACAGCTGAGCCGAACCCCTGCCTCCCGGACGAGGCAGACTCAGGACCCAGTGCCTGAAATTAGCAGTTTGTCCTCCCAGCTTGGCGGCCAGTAAGCCCTTGGAGACTCAGGCAACGGTAGGCCTGCTGGCAACAAACCCGCCATTGTATGTCTAGAGCCCACTGAAGGTGGAGGAGGCCAGGCTCTCCTAGGAAGGCCTGGTGACACTTGACAAGGCCCACAACCTGCAGCCTAGGCTCTCTCTCCCCACCAGCCCCAGGGCCTATGAGAAGACCCAGACACAGGGCCTAGAAACTGAGGGCACAGTAGGAGGGCCCTCAGGCTCCTGGGGTGAGCCAGAAGATTCGCCAGAAGTAACTGAGCTGCCCTACCCCACACCGGGAAGCCTGTAAGGAGGACATGCCAGGCTCCAGCTTGCTGAAGAAGCCACCCACGTGGGGAACAGCCTCCCCTTGGCCCCATCCTGCCCAATCCCACATGACTTCTGGCCTCCAAAACAGCCCTCTGCAAGGGCGGGCTCATTCTGGCTTCCAGACTTGCTCCAACTCGGAATGCCGTCCCATCTCAAAGTCCAGCCCTAACTACCCCACACGCCTTCTCCGGTGATGCCAGGCAGCACGTCCTTCTCCTCTGGACGTCATGAGGCTCAGAGGCAGACTGTGGCTTGGCCCCACTGACTACCCAACCCCGCCCACCACGGAGGCCATCGTCCTCTCCTCCAGGAGGCTTCACTGCGAGACTCAGAGCCCGCCCCCCCCCACTTTTTAAAAATAACGATTTTATTTGTTTATTTGACAGAGAGAGATCACAAGTAGGCAGAGAGGCAGGCAGAGAGAGAGGAGGAAGCAGGCTCCCCGCTGAGCAGAGAGCCCGATGTGGGGCTCAATCCCAGGACCCTGAGATCATGACCTGAGCCGAAGGCAGAGGCTTTAACCCACTAAGCCACCAGGTCCCCCCACTCCCTTTTTCTAAATGGCTCACTGGAAGTGTTGGGTAATACAGAAAGGCCCTCTGCATATCTACAGATACTTCCATTAGGCATTAGTCCCTGTGGGTGCTCTCTCCTCCCAGGACTTGCTCACTCGTTCCTCTAGCGAACACATGAGTGCTCAGTGAGTACCAACCCTGCTCATCTTCCAGCGCATTCTCCTGCCCCGCCCCCAGTGGGAGCCCACTTCCTGCTGTGCCCCCCAGCAAATCTAACAGCAGTCCACACAACATCCGCCTAGTGTCAGTCTCCTCCCATGAAAGCTTCCCTCGAGATGTCACAGCCAAAAGCTGCTGGTGCACAGGGTCATGTCCGGCCTGTGCAGGCATATAGCCAGCATGCAGAAGACGATTCTGGAATGACCCACTCCAGTGAGTACCTTTCAGTGGAAACGAGTAAAACTAAGCCCAACAACTTTTCCACCTTGAGACCACAAGGCTTTCTGTAGATCTGTACTGGTCTGAGGGTCACCTCAGTGAGAAGACACCTCCTGGGGCAAAGAGGGACCCTGCCGGCAGCCTGAAGAGACACGGGGCTGGCAGCACGCAGCCGCGTCGCCACAGCGGAATGGGATGGGCTCACCCTGAGGAATGGCTCCTCGGTTCAGCGGACAGCCGCTGGGGAGGCGGAGGACAACGGCACCGCTGATCTCTCCAAGCTGAAGGGTCATTTCAGAGAGAGCGTCCCAAGATGAGCGGGCCTGACTAGAAAATAAACCATTGCCTTAGCATTCCTCAGCCAAAGGAGATGTTCTTGTCCACTGACATTATCGCCACTAAGAATTTAACAGGGAGCCTGAGCTTAAATCAGTGACAGGGCTTGTTAAAGCGGCTTGATTTCATATATGCTGGCAACTTCTACTTTTTTTTTTTTTTTTTTAAGCAGCAGCTAAAGACTTCTGTAATGGCACTGTAGTTAGCTGCCGAACTTCTCCAGAGCGGGTGCTGCCCTCAACTGGGTAATTCAAACGATGCTCCCAAGTGCACCCTGTAGGCGCAGATGACCCCCAGCTCCCGAATCGGAGGGACAGAGCTCCCAGCCCGCACCTGCCCCGCTTTACACATGTGCCTTCCTTGTGAAACCCTTACGACACCAGGATATAGGTACCATTTTTACCCCCACTTTTCAGATTAGGAATTGAGGCAAAGAAAAATAAGTAACTTGCCCAAAGTGCCCCCTTCGCCCCCAAGGCAGGGACTCAAGCCCAGGCCACCCGGCTCCAAAGGACACATCTGAACCTGTCCGGCTGCCTCCCTGGCCGACAGCTCACAAGCTCCGCTGTGTGTGCGTTTCTGCACCACCATCTAGCTCAAGGCGGGTACTGATTAGTACTGAGGGTAATGTCACCACAGATACAAAGTTCCCCCACAGCTCTAAAGGATACTATCTAGTTTTGGCTCGGTGTTGAAACTAGCAAGGACCTGCTTTTCCAAAGAGCAGCCTCCCAGGAACCGCCAGGAAAGCTCTGTGCAGCCCTTGCCGGCTTCCCAGGTGCTTCTGCAATGCCAGCAAGGCCACAGGCTCCCTGGGGGCAAGCAAGCAAGATGGGTCCTGCCCATGAACCTGGACCTGCATAGAGAGGTGAGAGGCAGTCCCGAGTTTCAGCACTGTGCCAGAGGCACCTCCAAACTGTATCTTGTAACAGCTCCTGGCATCTCACCACCACCACCGCCGCCCCGGTGCCATGAGAATGCGCCTAACAATGCCAGGAAGCTGCTGCTGCAGGTGGCTGGGACTCAACTGTGATTCTATTGTCACTTTTGTTGCCTTCTGTGAAATGTTTCCTGGGGCAGATGCACCTCTCTGGCTACTGAAATTTGAGCTCTGGCCTGGATACCTACCAGGAAGGCTGCTACCAGCCGAGCTGTCCCATTTTCCACTGGTGCCTTAAAGGACCTAGCATATAGTAGCTGCTCATGAAACACATACTTTTAATAAAATGAACTATTCAGCTAACAGTTGATAATGACCTCCTGCCCAATTTTAAGAAAAGTGTTAACAGAATTTTTTAAAGATTTATGAGAGAGAGAGAGAGAGATTATCTCTCCTGTGCTGAGCACAGAGACCGACACAGGGCTCCATCTCACGACACCAAGATCATGACCTGAGCCAAAATCAAGAGTCGAACGCCTAACCGACTGAGCCACACAGGCACCCCATAAAGTGTTAATAGGATTTTGAGTTCCTTGCCCATCTTTTTAAAAATTGGGCACCTGTGATCACAGTCTCTCTTAGACAATAATATCACATGGTATTTGGTCTCAGATAAAATTATACACCTAATCAATTCAAAAAGTCTATAACACCAGCTCGTGCTAGTCCTCAGAAACCCCTGGCATTCTCCCCCTCTCATGCACCTCTTGAGCGTCTAGGTTCAGGAAAGCACCCATGTGGGTGCCGATACGTATACTCTTGTTTTATCCTGCAGTTCCCTCGAAGACCAGTATCATCTCCCTTTAGAGATGAAAACCTGAGGCTCAGATCAGTCAAGCAGCTTGCCTAAAGTCACACAGCTAGCAACGGAACAGCTGCGATCAGAACCCAGATCTTTCCAACTACAAAGCCGGTGCTCCTTCCACTAAGCCCCCAGCTGCCTGGCAAGTACCAGAGGTTTTGCCACAAGAAAATGGACTTCCCTTTAAGCAGCAAGGAGGAAAAAGTGGGCACAGGGAGAGTGACTTCTAGGACAAAACACCGCCCCCCCAATATCAAATCAGGAAAGGAGTTCCTCAAGGGTGTAGACTCATAGGAAGATGCTCTGACAGGTTCAGTGGGTCGGCCCTCTGGCCACCTGCCCGCACTGTCCAGCATGAGGCCACATCACCACCACCCACTTTTCCACACACACGTCGGCAGTAACACCGCCTCTCTGGCCAAGCCCAGCGACGAGTGTACGCAGCACCAAGTCACGTCATGGCTAAGCATGAGAAGGAAGATCCCAGAACAGACAGACTGATAAGACCCTGACGAGAACCTCTAGACTCTCTCTCTCTTTTTAAGATTTTATTTATTTATTTGACAGAGGGCTTGAGCAGGGAGCACAAGAGGATGGAATGGCAGAGGGAGAGGGGGAAGCAGACTCCCCGCTGAGAAGGGAGCCCAATGCAGGGCTTGATCCCCGGACCCTGGGATCATGACCTCAGCTGAAGGCAGACGCTTAACCATCTGAGCCACCCAGGCGCCCCAACCTCTAGTCTCTTTATCACTCTTTCCTTGCCAGGGAAGTTCACCACCCGTGCTGATAGTTTAGCCATACTTGCCGCCATCTGGATCTGACCACAGAGACTGGCTTGTTTGGAGTCTGCTCATCTCTGTCCCCCCACCCCACCCCCCCGCAATTCTGGCCAAGAGAAGCCAGGTCTGTCAGGCACCATCAGCCTGGTCTTTGTGTTCATGAGGAAGCAAGCACGGGCATTACCTCCCAGAAGCTATCGCTGGATACTTCTACTCCAACGGAATCATCGTAAGCGACAGACATCTCTCCAGGCAGTGAGGGAGCAGCAACAAATGCTTAAAGCAGAGGTCAACTTCAGATGTTCAAAATCCGTAGACAAACCTATAAAAGAAAAGCATACTGTTGTGGTTTTGTAATAAACGAGCCATCTCCATCCTAAAACTTCATTCCCATCACTACTTTGGTACAGCGCAGTGGCAAAAGTCTCCTTGAGGTGAGAGAAAAATCAATAATAACGTCTATATACACATATGTTACATACGTGTGTATGTGTGTTTCATATTAACAACTGCAACTTCTCAACATCTTACTGAAGAACTCAAAGAGCTTTCTAGAGAACAGTTCATGTTCTTAGACCAACAGACTGATAACCTTACTCCTCCTCATCCCTTGGAAAGAAAGACAGAGCACAGGTAGGAGAACACATGAATGCAGGCAGAATCCCTGCATCTCTTGGCTCGCCAGGCGCCAGCCTGCCCTACCTACCCCGCAGGACCAATGATCCACCCTGGAGTCCTGACTCCACCCCCAGTTTCCCCCATGGTTCACTTGTGTTGGACACTGTCTCCCCCCTCCCACCCATGACTGATTCACCTCAGCCACTGAAGCCCCAAGGCCAGACCAGCTCATTCAGACATCGTCTGAGTGAGGGTCAGCTGGAGAGAGTAAGGACGAATAAGCGAAAGGGATCAATGCTGGGTCACGAGGTGATGTTCTAAATCCAGGTGAGAGTAAAGGGGTAATTAACCTCTTCATAGAGGGAAGAAGCTGAAGGACCACCCCCCACGACATTCAGGATCACAGATCATGGTCCAGAGCCACATGAGACTCCCTGACTTCTTGGTGGAAAGCGAACTCCACCTTCCTTTCCATCACCCTGCCTTCCGATCATGCTGCCAGAGATCCGGAGCTTGCCTAACTACCACAGTCAGGAGTCCAAAGCCTCAGCTTTGCCACGGGAGGGCCTAGGCAGGGTGGGGAGGGCAGTCAGAGCCACACTGCTACACCGGCAAGGTGCAAGACTTTGTTCTAGGTGCTTCTCCATATGTGATCACACTTAATTCTCACAATTCCCTGCGAGACAGTCTAGAAGCATAGTAAGGAACAGGAACACAGACTCCAATCCCAGACCTATTACTCACTAGCTGGGCAACAGTGGACAAGTTACCTAACCTCTCTGTGCCTCCATGGCCTTATCTATAAAAGAGAGATGAATATGAAATACACATCAGAGAATTAGAGTGACGGTCAAATGAGGCCAGACATACCGGGGTGGGTGGACATAGTAAGTTACAATGTAATTGTCACTGGACAGCAATTATTATCACTATCATTCCTTTACCTCTCTAGTTGAGAAAACGGATGCTCGGGAGGTTAAGTAACTTGCCTACAGTCACCCACGTAATGGATGGCAGAGACAGTATTTGACAAGTTTGTTAAGGTAATGTTCTCTCCATCATATCAAGAGGTTTTCCAAAATTTATCTGAAGTTTAAATAAATCCGGTGTTTTATAACCTAAGATCTAGTTGCTATTAAAAGGGTTTAATCTGATGGATATGACAGCTTCTAAAGTTGAACAGAGCATTGTATGGCCAATAAATTCAAACAGCGATGACGGTACTTCAAAGCTGAGTGCCCCACTCACGCACGCTATAACCAGGCAATTGCTCAGGCGCCACGTGCCCACTCTTCCTGCCAGCAGGCTGTCTGGACCTCTGCTCCGTCATCACAGGGCAGCATGTTATTGTGACTCCAGGATATCACAAAGGCCAACGGGCCGCTCTGGCTGGTCCCTGGTGCCATGTTTCACAGCACCCCCTTCTCTAAGCAATCCTATGCTCTTGGCCAGGGCCCTTCTGGGAGCACGCCAGCCCCCATCTGCAGTGGCAAAAAGTCTCCTGCCCAGACCAGCTGTCTCTCTGCAGCCTCGTCAGGAATTATCTGGGCTTTGGGCTCAGGCGAGTCTCAAAGTGACCCAATCAAGCCCTGCCAGGCAGCTCTGGGAACAGCCGCGGGGAACGGCTGCTCTGGATGGAGAAGCAGCTCTCCTGAACCCAGAGAGTTCAGGCAGAGGGATTCATTTTCTGCCGGAGTACGGTCATGGTTTTAACACAAACAGATGGTCGGTTCTGCACAAGATTTAGCAAGAGCCTACTAAGTGCCAGGAGCCAAGAAGAGGTTGCCCCTGGGCTCAGCACAAAAAAACACACTCAGGGGCGCCTGGGTGCCTCAGTGGGTTGAAGCCTCTCCCTTCGGCTAAGGTCATGATTCCAGGGTCCTGGGATCGAGTCCCACATCAGGCTCTCTGCTCAGCAGGGAGCCTGCTTCCTCCTCTCTCTGCCTGCCTCTCTGCCTGCGTCTCTGCCTACTTGTGATCTCTGTCTGTCAAAAAAAAAAAAAAAAAAGACATATTCAACTCCTAGGAGAAAGAACCTGAATCACCACGTAACAAAACCAAGTAACACTGGAGCTTGCGAGGGCTTCAGAGGCGAGGCAAGCTCTTGGCTGATCAGCGGGAACAAGGAAAGTCCAGCTTTCCTCACCCGAGTCCCATGGTGGGACATACCCAACGTGGTGAAGCTCCCTCAGTCCGGGGCCCTGTGCCCGCCCCGGCACTGTGCTTAGCAACTGCAACAGGCCCCAAGGTGGCAGCTGTACCAATGCCAAGCTGACCTGGGCCTCAAGGACGGAGCTGTCAACATTTCACCATGAAGAATGATGCTTCCTACATAGCATTTTAAGGTATCACTTTTTAGGTTAGAAAGTTTGTACTATAACTCTACTAAGTGCTTTTATCTCAATCTTATGTTTCCATTAGATTGGCTTAATTTTTCCTTAAATGTTTGGCACAATTTGTCAGTTAAGTCACCTGGGCCTAGAGTTTTCTTGAAGTACTTTCAACCACAGACTCTGGTTAAAAGGAAAAAAACTATTCATCTATTTTCTATTTCTTTGTGTGTAGGTTTTGTAGAGTTGTGGTTTTCCAGGGAACCTAGGTGATCTTTTTTTTTTTTTTCCAAATTTATTGGCATGACATTGTTCACACTACCCTCCTATGATCATTATAAAGACTGAGGGACCCGTAGTTGTGCCTCCTTTTCTTTTTTCTTTCTTTCTTTCTTTTTTTTTTTAAGATTTTATTTATTTATTTGTCAGAGAGAGAGGGAGAGAGAGTGAGCACAGGCAGACAGAGTGGCAGGCAGAGTCAGAGGGAGAAGCAGGCTCCCTGTGGAGCAAGGAGCCCGATGTGGGACTTGATCCCAGGACGCTGGGATCATGACCTGAGCTGAAGGCAGCTGCTTAACCAACTGAGCCACCCAGGCATTCCTCCTTTTCATTCTTGACATTAGGTTTTGATTGGTCTCAGAGATTTATCAATTTGCATTTTTATTTTTCAAAGAATCCACTTTTAGTTCACTTTCAGCTGCCTATTGAACATCTGTCTTCTTTTCCTTGATTCCTTCCCTTTATTAATTTCCTTCCCTCTACCACTTTTGGCTTCAAGTTGTTCCTTCTCTAACTCTGGACATGGAAGCATAAAATAACTCATTACTTTTCTGCCTGTCTTCTTTTCTTCTTTCTGTGCATTTAAAGCTACAAATTACCCTTCAGGTGCAATTTTAGCTTTTGTCCACCATCTCATTCATTTTTCTTAATAGTCACACAAGGTAGGTATTCTTATTTCCTTTTCACAGATGAGAAACTGAAGGTCAAGTGATTTGTTTAAGGTTATAAATTGTGATAAATGGTGAGGTCATGACTCAAGACCAGGTTCTGTGGTCCTAAAATGCAAGTTCTTCCTATTATAGTACATGACACATAATGAGCAGTTTATGGGTATTATGAGTAAACTGCTATGAAAATATCAAGAAAGCAAGAATGAGAGTGCTTTCCCCTGGAAAGGGACTGACAGGCAGATGGGCTCTGCATGGGTGTCCAGGAGAAGGGCTTCCTATATGTAAGCAGGGAGGGTGGTCAAGATGGACTCAAGGGAAACCAAGGAAATCCAAGATTGGTGATTTTACAAAAGTAAAAGAATCAGCTCCCAGCCTTCAAGGTTCATACAAGAAATGTTCTCCCTACAAAGTGAGATTTGTTCTTTCATGATCAGAATTTGACTGGTTCCACGACTCAATGTGGCCCAATGATCAGCCACTTTTCCTGGCCCCAAAGCAGTCACATCAGCCATACCCAGGCTCAGAGATGGAGGGGACTGGAAAGTGTCACTGGTGCAGTGGCAATGGTCTTGTATGAACTTAAAACTGGAAAGAGGGGATGCCCTGCCACTGTCAGCTGCTTGTGGTGAAACAGATTCATTCGTTCAACAAAGACCTAAGTTTCAAGAACTGAGCTAGTGCTGGGAATACAAATAGCCCATGAACTAGGCCTCAGTTTCATTTAAATGAAACTGAAAAGAGCTAAACTGGACTAGACTAGTGGGAAAATCTTCAGGGAAGACCCCAGTGTTAAATCTGTCAAATGCAAACAGAGGAAATATTCTTTGCCTTTTTAGTGCCTTAAATGAAGTGAAATCGGTGGGGGTGGGGGGGTGGGGGCACTGGGCAGCTCAGTGGGTTAAGAATCTGCCTTTGGTTCAGGTCATGATCCCAGGGTCCTGGGATCAAGCTGTGTCAGGCTTCCTGCTTGCCGGAGAGCCTGCTTCTCCCTCTCCTCCTGCTCAAGCTCTCCCTTGCTATCTCTCTTGCTATCTCTGCCTCTCTCTTCCAAATAAATATATAAAATCTTTAAAAAAAAAAAAACAAACCACAGGGGTGCCTGGGTGGCTCAGTCAGTTAAGCATCTGCCTTCAGTTCTGACAGGAAGTCCCTGCCTTCAGGGTCCTGGTGTCGACCCCCATGTCGGAGCTGGGGGCAGTGGGTGGAGTGTCCCTGCTTAGAGAGGGGCCTGCTTCTCCCTCTGCCTGAGCTCTCTGACAAATTAATAATATCTTAAATAAACTGAAATTGCTAATAAAGTCTTGATGACAGCCAACATACAATCTCACAATGTCTACTCTACGTATTCACACGAGGTAAGAAAAAGTGCCAATACCCCCATGTTAAGGGGTCTCAGTGAACCAATCAGCTTGGGTATCCTCTTTTTTTTTTTTTTTTAATGTATCTGCAACTTAGAAAAACAAAAATAACCCATGCTTCCATTGAGAACTCAAGAAGAGAGTTTGGCGGAAGAAGGAAGAACAGGAAGAACAGGAAGAAGGAGCATCCATAGTTCCATCACTCGTGGGTAGCACAAGGCATGGTCCTCCTCACAGCTTGTTTCCTGGATCACTTCATTCCCTCCTTAAAGCGAGCGGGGGACACATGTGACTACGGCGCCTAGATTGCAGACAAAGAGCTCTAAGGTAAGAGGAGAGGGCACAGGGCATGGCCTGTGCTCTAAGAGCAAACGAGCCTCCTGAATAAAGCCCCCTAATGTCCAGGCAAACACTGGTACTCTGTTCTAGTGCATGCACACTCACTTGAGTGTGTCCCCTCCTGAGTGGGAATCCGTTGCAGACCAGGCCAGACCCCAGGACCCAGAGAAAACAAGGCCACCAAGGAAGGAACCAGAAGAGCTGCCTAATAGTACCACATAGCTGTTCAGTAACTAAGAACCAAATGATACCCCCTGGCTGAAGGTGGCCACGCCTGGGTCCAACAAAGCAAGCCTGCTTCAATCAAGCTGTGATTCTGCTTCCCACCTGGGAGCCCAAGTGGCATAAATCAGGAACACAGCTGCTCCCATGCACCAAGCACCTCTTAGCACCACCCAGCGGTCTATGTGACCTGTAGCTGGATTTTTCTCTCTCAAAAACTCTGCAAAAGATGAACAGGAAGGAAACGGAGTTCCCAACAATTCAAATCACTGGTTAAGGGCCCAGAGCCTGTAAACGCTAGGCCAGGACTCAAGGCAGACTACCTGATACCACACTACCCAACCACAGCAGAACACTGCTTATCGGCCCGAGTCACTCCCAGCTCTGGAAAACGCACTTGAGTGGGAGGCCAATCCCTCACAAAGGGGGCTTGATTCCCGGGGCTGTCTTATTAATAGAGATGTCCAAAACATCCCCAAAGGTCCTCAGACTGTCAGGGAATATTACTCAGAATTTCCTCCCCACCCCCCCAACACAAATATCTCTAACCATAAAAATGAATCTGGTTGGGGCGCCTGGGTGGCTCAGTGGGTTAAGCCTCTGCCTTCGGCTCAGGTCATGATCCCAGGGTCCTGGGATCGAGCCCCGAATCGGGCTCTCTGCTCAGCGGGGAGCCTGCTTCCTCCTCTCTCTCTACCTGCCTCTCTGCCTACTTGTGATCTCTCTCTCTGTCAAATAAATAAATAAAATCTTAAAAAAAAAATAAATCTGGTTTTAGTGCCCTCTGGATTAAAGAAACGTGTTAAGTCAGGGAAGTTGAGGCTTCAGAGGGCAATAAGAGAACTGACAAACCTGTTCCTTCAAAGGAGATCAGGTCAGGCCAATTTCCTGGTTCTGCAGCCTTCATTCATTCCAGGCCCTGAGCCAGCCAGAACCACTGCTAAGCCTGGAGACATGCTGAGAAATGAGCAGGTTCCTTTTTTTTTTTTTTTTTTTAATAAGCAGGTTTCTAACGCCAAATGGTACTGAATTCTCGTGAAATAGGTCTACCGATGCCAAAAACATCTGATGTATGTTTATTCATCAGCTGGGTGCTTCTCAGGGGGATGGTGAAGCTCCTGGGAAGGCAGCGTGGCAGTGGGTGGAAAACGCACGCTGGTTGCCCCAGAGCCCCGTCCTCCTCTGTAAGGCAGGGACACCACCGGCACCCTTCCCTCCCCGAGGTACGAAGAGGCTCAGGAGAGATCACGGATGTGGGAGAACTCTGGGAAAGTACAAAGCAACCGACAAGTGAGCTAGTACTGCTCTTTCCGAGGACAGGGACAGAAGCTGGCCCTGCTTTATTCTATGCCTCACTGTCGGGCACCCCGTAGTTGATGGATCATTTCTTCCTAAAGACACTGAACTACAATACTCGAATGTAATGCTGAATAGGTTCCATCACCTCTGAACAAAGGCTGCACTTGCTCCCAGTCTCCAGCTGCCTCATGGAGTACGCTGTGTGCTGAACACACCAGAAGAGGCTTTTACAGTCTAACTTGGTGACAGGAAAATGCCATCTGAATTCCGAACAACAGATTCTGAAATGAACCTTTAGGACAAAGTAGTGTGTGCTGAGTTATTCCGGATTCCCTCCCATCATGATGGGAAAAACAAAGCCAAGAAAATACGCTCACCATGGCTTGCCCTTAGCTTTGTTTCTTTCCCCCCAATCACACGTGTGCCAGTTCAAGAGAGACGCACATCTCTCCTCTCCTCCCCGCAAGGGTCCAGGGACCAACAAGAAGGAACCGGTAACAATTCCGGGGCAGAGCAGCAGACTGGTCTCCACCAGACAGGCCTGGGCCAGAAGACGACCAAGAAAACTATCCCAAACGCCAGAGTAGGAGTGAGTCTCCCTAGGGTAGGAGTGCCAAGCCTTGGGCTGAGATAACGCTGGAGGAGGTGGGGGAGAAGGCAGGGAGGGGCTGAGGGGCAATCACAGCAATTTTTAAAACTGCATTTGTGACCAGCAAGCCTAGGCTCCTTTCAGGAAGCCCGCCTGGGGCCATGGCCAGCCTCTCCCAGAAACACAGTCCAGGAACTTGGAAGCACTTCCTACACATCAGTCCTGTTCTTCTTTGATAAACATGAACCGATAACCAAGGGTCTTCACAATCATGAAATAAATAATGATGAAATAAAAACCCAAACCATTAAAGGACCAAGATCAACAGGGCAACTTTTATTTGGGGCTGATGTCTAGGGAAAATAAAGATACTTCAGGGAACAAGACAGAGATTCTAACGAACTCGTTTAAGATTAAGACTTCTCCAAGAAAGTCGAGAGTTATTGTACCATAAAACACAAATGAGCTGCTACGAAAAAGGAGAAATCAGGAAATTAGTAAAGACTTTTTTCTTGATTTTTAGGACGACTTATTACCAAAATAAACATTTTCATGGAGAGTCTGTATAACTGAATGACACGATTAAGGATGAAGCTCAGGACCCGCTGGTAAGACTACAGGCGTTTCCTATCACAGAAAACAGAAGGGGAGAGAGATGTGAGCAAGAGGCTGGTTAAGGGATAGGAAGAGCCGCCAGGAAGTCCTGCGGGCTGGGAGAGGTGGGGGTGGGGTGTCCCAGAGCGCCGCTGGCTTCCCACTCAGGTCTAGCACACCCAGTGCTGCGCAGAGAAGGTGCTCGAACAAGACCCGAGGAGATGCAAATGGAACAGGCCTTGCAGCCTTTCCCTCTTCTCTCTCCAAGGGCTCTGGGAGGAAGGTGGCTACGGCCACTCAGTGAACTGCTGGTCGTCAGTGCGACAGTGTGTCGTGCGTCAGGCTGGCTCCCCTGGGAGACCCTGACATTCCAGCTGCAGGGATGGTGCGCTTCTGCCTGGGCCCTTGTCTGTCCATTGAAGGTGTAGAAGCAGCAAGCTTGAGGCTTGAGAGCAAGGAGATCCTAAGCACACGGATCATCACCCCCTCCCCTCCCCACCCTCCAGAAATGCACATTTGAGATCTTCCTTGCGCGTGTCCTGGCACACTGCAGGCCCTCAATAGATGTATGCTAAGTACCTATTCTAGGAGGCACTTGACAGGAATCTGGGAATCCTGGAATCTGGGAACGAGGCCGGCTAAAGACTTCCAGATCCCTGCATTCCAGCAACTTCTGCCACTGAGGTATGTAAACACTGGTGAGTCACAGCTACTCCTAAAAGGGCATGCAGAGTCTCAGAGGTTAACAGAGGTTGCCAAGGTGCCCTTGGCCCTGGCTGGAACTGGCATAACCTTCTTCTCCTCTGGGCCTGATAACAACTATCAGGTAAATAAAAAGTACACATTACATAAGTACATCTAGCTCCCTCTTAATGCCCTTAATTTGTTCCAAAAACAAAAAACAGAATGGGTCATTAGGCCAAAAGGCTATATTACTATAAAGCAAGAACATTCAGAGCAAAGGCACCATGTTGCTGTCTCCCCGAAGGTCAGCCAGCCTTTGGGTGAAAGCCCCCCGTAGTCCTCCGTAACTAACTGCGGAAGGAAGGAGTCCCCCCTGCTGCCCCTTCCCCATCACCGCTGACCTGGCTCCGTGCTGCTCCACGGGCCCAGCCATGAGCACATGCTGGACCTAAGGCTGGTTTCTTCATTAGCCACAATGGGGTATGACAAGAATTTCTTCTCAGCCACTGTGTGGTCCAGGATGAGGGGAGGCTCATTCCTTAAGAAGGGCTGGATTTCCCCATTCATTCTACAGACTGATGTTGAGTACTACCATGTGTCCGGCACGGTGGCTAGGTCCCCAGGAGGGAGCGGTGAAGGACAGAGGCGGGCCCGGCCGCCTGCCGCTGACGTCTTACCAGGGCAGGCTGACACAGAGTGAAGTACAAACGGCCCCAGTGTGAGGGCAAGCGGGCGTATGAAAGACAAGGGAGGGGTGCCTGGGTGGCTCAGTGGGTTAAAGCCTCTGCCTTTGGCTCGGGTCGTGATCCCAGGATCCTGGGATCGAGCCCCGCATTGGGCTCTCTGCTCAGCAGGGGGCCTGCTTCCCCCCTCTCTCTCTGCCTGCCTCTCTGCCTGCTTGTGATCTCTGCCAAATAAATAAATAAATAAATCTTTAAAAAAAAAAGACAAGGGAGAGGCTTTTCCAGAAGAGGGAGGGCATCGGCCAAGATCCCAGGAGTGCTGGGCCCGTCCCAGCACCCAGCAGGGTGCGAGCCCGGGTGCTTGCCTGAGGAATCGGGCGGGACAACCTGGCACCGCTGAGAAGCTGCAGGGTAACTCAGCCCCTGTCAGAGCTACTGTCTCAAAACGCGGAGCCGCGAGTGCCTGTAAGATGTGCTCGTGGAGACCAGCAGCGTACATGCATGGTCACTCTAGGTTTGTCCTTCTATGTTCTTACACGCCTCTCAGTGCACGGAGTATCCAACAGAAGAGAAACACCTAGGCTTTGACCCAGCTGTTTCCTCGGAAGATTTATCCTACAGATGAGTTCATCCAAGAGTCAGATGTAGGTATTCACGGTGGTATCATTGGTAAGAGCAACAAAAAGAAAGAAGACTGAAAACTACTCACTGTCCTTCAAGAATCGAAGATGCCGGCACACTTCTCCAGGGCACAGGGGCAGCTAGAGGAGAGAGAAGGAAGGGAACTGTGTGTACAGACACAAAAGACGTTCCCACCTCTCAAATAGGAACAGTGGGTGTCGCATGGTACAGGAGTGTGACACACTGGCATTAAAAAACAATCAGGTGGGGCGCCGGGGTGGCTCAGTGGTTTAAGCCTCTGCCTTTGGCTCGGGTTGTGATCTCAGGGTCCTGGGATCGAGCCCTGCATTGGGCTTTCTGCTCGGCAGGGAGCCTGTTTCCCCTCACCCTTTCTGCCTGCCTCTCTGCCTGCTTGTGATCTCTGTCAAATAAATAAACAAATAAAAATCTTTAAAAAAAAAAAAATCAGGAGTTCACCAAAGTGCACCCCTGCACACAGAGTCCCACCGAGGCCTCTGATTTGCTCTAGGGGGTATCTTGGGGGTGAGGAGGGGACTTTACAGCTCACCTCATAACCTTCTAAACCATGAGGATTGTGACTATCGGCATGCGACACTTTTACAATACAAAAACTAGTTAATAAAAATGCCCCTTTTTGTTTCACTAGTGGCCTGGGCTTGAAAGGAGGGAGGGCGCCCTGTGCTGTGCTGCCCCACAGCTTCAAGACAGGATGCCAGGGGAAGCCCCAAGGGCTGAGCCCCCACCCCATCACCAGGAGCTCTCACACTCCCAGACCTTCTCTACTTTATTTTTCCTCCCTCAAGCACTTATTTCCTTCCAGCGAGTTCTGTCATTTACTGGATCCTTTTGTTCTTTGTCTATTCTCTGTATTCCTGTCTGGAATGTAGGCTCTGGGAGGGCAGGGGATTTCTGTCTGTTGTGTCCCCTGCTGTAGTCCTAGCACCCAAGGTCTGACCACAGAGCAGTCACTCAGGTAAAAACTTGCTGGATGGGCACCTGGGTGGCTCAGTGGGTTGAGCCGCTGCCTTCGGCTCGGGTCATGATCTCAGGGTCCTGGGATCGAGTCCCGCATCGGGCTCTCTGCTCAGCAGGGAGCCTGCTTCCTCCTCTCTCTCTCTGCCTACTTGTGATCTCTCTCTGTCAAATAAATAAATAAATAAATAAATAAATAAACTTGCTGGATGGATTCAGGATGAGAAAAGTTGAATTGAAAAGTCTCGGCGGGGGGCGCCTGGGTGGCTCAGTGGGTTAAGCCTCTGCCTTTGGCTCAGGTCATGATCTCAGGGTCCTGGGATCGAGCCCCGCATCGGGCTCTCTGCTCAGCGGGGAGCCTGCTTCCTGCTCTCTCTCTCTCTGCCTGCCTCTCTGCCTACTTGTGATTTCTGTCAAATAAATAAATAAAATCTTTAAAAAAAAAAAAAAAAAGAAAGAAAAGAAAAGTCTCGACGGGTTTGATTCATGCAGAATGAAGATCCATCCACAGGTGGAAAGTAACTGAGCATTATTGTGATTTTTTTTTAATTTTTTATTTATTATTATTATTATTTTTTAAGATTTTATTTATTTATTTGTCACAGAGAGCGAGAGCAAGCACAGGCAGAGTGGCAGGCAGAGTCAGAGGGAGAAGCAGGCTCCCTGTGGAGCAAGGAGCCCGATGTGGGACTCGATCCCAGGACACTGGGATCATGACCTGAGCTGAAGGCAGCTGCTTAACCAACTGAGCCACCCAGGCATCCCTTATTGTGATGTTTTAACTCCAGTGGTTAGAATTCTTTTATAAACTAACCCTGTGCATATAAACTAAACCACAAATGGGTTTACAACCATAGTGGGGGCCGAGGTGGGTGTCCACCTGTCTCGGTTCCTGATTGACAAGCCGTTCTGGGGCTCACCTGCCTGGGCTGGACCACCTGTGGGGCCCACAAGCCCCTAGGTCCTCTCTGCCTCCAGCCTTGGCTCAGGCTATTGCTGTATGCCCAATCAGTCCCTTGCGAGAAAGGACAGGGTCTCTTGCTTCTCTCTAGCTCTCTAACGGCCTCCCCTGTAGTGGGCGCTCAGGGAGCAAGGCCTGAGGTAATACACTGCTTTGCACCATGAACAAAGCAGGGACATTTTTTTTTTTTTCAAAAGTAGCTTAAATATCTGGCACAGCCTATTTTGTTTCCAGTGATTATCTGGAAAAGTGAACAGTGCTCAAAGGAAGAGATAGAGATCAGCACATAAAGGGACTCGCATCTCCGGAACACTGTAGTGCGCGACCGCAACAACAGAAAGCTGCCTGTGCGCTGCAGCATGCTTGGTTTTAACAGCTGTCCCCTCTGGGGAAGGACACGGAGGCCCACGGCTTGGCAGGTCGCAGGCCGGGACAGGGAGGGGAGGAGTCTCCAGAAGCACCACAAGGGTGAGCAGTGTGGGCTGAACACACTGAGAGGTGCGTCCGGAGATGAAAACACAGTATCCGGGAGCAGACGGCTTGGGGTGGCCGTGGACACCATCCCTGAAACGAGCAGAGAGGGGTCCAAGCACTTCAGGGCACTGAGCGACACGCTGCAAACTAAAGCACGTACTGGTGAGAAGAAGGGGCATCGCAGGAACTCCACGGGACACAGAGGGGGACACTAACCAGGGACACACAGCCGCTTGGCTCAAAGCAAACAGGGCCCGGCGTCAGGAGTATCACAGCTGGGAAGAGAGACAGAGTGGGGGAAGGCGCCTCTTATTTTGTTTTTGTCCGTGCCATGGAGCAGCTCTCTTCCTCCCACGGAGGAAGCCATGCTGGGGAGGGCTCGAGGACAACAGGGAAGCGCTCCCACAGCTGCCACTGGGGCTCAGCACAGGCCCCGCTGCTGCGAGGGTCCTTCTCTAGCTGCGCTCTCACAGCCGAGCCTGCCCCAGCGTCCGCCCCGGTGTCCCCTCCCCCGGCTGGCACAGGGCTGTCCCAATCACCCAGGGCTCCGCCACCCACCCTCGCTCTCATCACCCGCGCTGCTCGCCCCTGCCACCTGCGGTCTGTCCTCGCGGCCATCACGGCCCACGAGCCATCCTGCGGTCTGCTCTTCTCAGCAGCACAGCAAGCATTTCCCCGGCCGTCCAGGTCTTCTTCCTGTCGCTCCTGACGGCCGTGTCAAGTCACTCTGTGGTCCCACATGACTGCCCAAGCCCTCACGGCCTGATCTCAGGGGTTTGGGTCTTTCCTAGTCAGAACCAAGAAGGGGGCCCATCCCATTTCTGTACCGCTGCTTCATGGGCTCATGTGCTCTCACGACAGCTGTGAACCTCCGGCTACAGTTTGAAAAGCAAGGTTGCAATCTGGCCTCTGCCATCCACATTTCAGGCGCAGATCACATGCCCATGAAAAAGGATGACCCCCAAGACACACCCTGGCAGAAAAATGCTGCTGCCTGTGGGGGACCTATCCGTTTAACACGGTGAATCAGAGTATTTCAGGAGATAGTCACATGAATATTACATAGTACTGCTCATGAGTAAGAAACAGACGGAGAAGGGACAGTCAAAGAGCGAGCTCACGTGGAAAGGAGGCTTCAGCTGTGGGGGGAGACAGGTGGACAGCAAGGTTCTCCTGTCTTACTGCATAAATATCGAAATCAGACTGCTTGGGGGTTTTTGTTTCTTTTTAAGAAACCTCAAGTAAATAAACCTTTATAAAATTCTAAATAAGAAATGCCTTTAATGTATTAAGTATTGGGAGGGTTCGGGACTCACTCTAGCCGAACTGACGCGGACAACTGGTTATCCACACGTGGAGGACCAGTGTCCTTCAAACCAGTGGGACGGTGTGAATGTCTGAACACGATCCCCTCAAGAGGCAAGAAAGGAGGCAGTGGTGGCAGTGGTTAATCTGTGTGGTTCAGGGAATCACTGGGTACACCCTGCCAGGAATGCCAATTTAACACACACACACACACACACACACACACGCACACTCACATGCCCCAAATAAACCCAACAAAACTATACTGAACAAAACTTAATTTCTGATGATTTAGAAGCCATTTTCACTCTTACTGAAGTCTCTCAGGGCCAATGTTTGGAAGACTCAGCCCAAATCTGCCATTAAACAGCTGGGACCTTGGGCAACTTCTCAGCATCTCACTACTGATACTAGAGAGTGTGGAATTCAACTCTTAAATTTTTCTGAGCTTAAAATGTTTCAGAAGAGCCTCCTACTGGCAAGAGATTGTGGGAGAACTCAAGTGGATTAAAGCCAAGTTGTTTTAAGAGCACCTGCTTGCAGCGACCTTCATGGCTACAGAGCGCTTTCCTCCTTTACCAGATCTGAGCCTCGCAGCACACCCCTTGTGAGGACAGTCTCACCTGGACCCCAAAGTCCAGCTTGAACTCGTTTCCAGGGGCTCACTGCAAAACATACCTCAGTCAACACAGAGCCCTTGCTTTCTGAGCATTTCCACATCACAGAAGTTACTGAACAGTGTTGGGACCCAGGATGTCCCTGTGCTGTGAGGTCTCATACAGGAATGCTACTGTTTAAAGGGGAAGTTGACAGCAATTAACATGTGCATTTTACAAAATGAGTAAAAAGAGGCATGACTGTCACATATGCTGTGACAGCACTCCCAGGCTCCTCCATGAAGACCCCCCTGCCACAGGTTGCTGGGAGGTCAGGCACAATGACAACTTGGGGTTGGGAGGGGAGTCAGGAGACTGGGGAGCATTAGGTGAGAGCAGTGAGCCTGCTTCGGAACTGCAGGCAGAAGAGAGAGCATCTCTGAATCCCACAGCGATTCCTCAACGTTTTCGCACAAGGTTAGCCAGTCCACCTTCTAGAAAGGAGTGCACACTGGCCATGTGACTGGGGACATCTTGCCAATCCTGCGACGAGCTCTCCAGAGGATGACCTACTCCCAACGGGGACAATGCAGGAGGGTTACCCACCTTCTAGGCCTCAGAGTCCCTCCCATCACCCCCAGGGCCCAGGACAGCACAGTCCTTTTGGGCCCTCACACCTCCCTCCACATCATTCCTTCTCCTTAGAACCACCTCATGCATGACTGGTAAGATACTAATTATTCTTCAAGGTCATAATCAAAGGTCACACCTCTTCCACGAAGCCTTCCTTTATTCCCAGTCAAAAGTAAGCTTTGCAGCCCTCAGAGCAGCACGTTCCTCTCCTCCAGTACCCACTCCATCCAACCTTAGGTGGACACAGTCATGCAAGGATCTGTCTCAATCAGAAGACAAAGGGTGCCTGCGGGCAAGGACCATGTGGTATCTATTTCTGCAGCCCAATCATAGCACAAAGTCATTTGTACTGAATACAAAAGTCCTTGGGCCTTGAGCCCTGTTCAATACAATGAGACAGGAAGTGGGAGTCTAACTGGTCCGACTGCCAGCCCCTGGGATGCCGCCCCCGGCATTAGGTAGCAGAAATAACCATCTCTCCTCTGCTCCCAGCTTCACAAGGAGAACACATAGCAGCACCAAGGTTCACCACCCAGACCCCTCTTCTGGACCCAGCACCCCCTGTGGGGCTTCGTGTCCTCCCGTCTCTGAGCCCGGCACAGGTGAGATGCCCACTCAATCCAGACCCAAAAGCAGATGGAGGCCCGCATTTCTACTCACTAAACAACGGGACACCTTATTAAAGAAACAAATTGTGAAAGTGACTGTCTTACTTTTAAACTTATTGAAATGTTTCAAAAATGTTTTTGGAAGTCTCCAAGTAGGTCGCCTTAAAAGAATAAACAGCATGCTGATAAAAACAAAAACACTTTGGTGGTTTGGACTATTCATTCTTTCATTTTAGTTTGAATCAATGGGAGAATTTAAACATTACAAAATGCAAGATTCTGACCGCTCAAATTCAAAAGTAAACGTCTCCCTGAAATAAGTATACTTTACTTCTTACTGATATTCCTTAGAGACAGATGCCACATGCATAATACAGTGGCTTCTAATGAGAAGTCAGACTGGCTTCAAGACTTTAATGTGAACTAATACTCAAGTTCCTGGTGTATTATAGTCTTTGTAAGTTAAATGTATTTGCATGGACTTCCTTGCTTAAAAGCATGAAATTAATAAATTTAGAAACATCACTACTAAGGCTACAGCAGATGCAGCAAAAAACTTAACAGATGCATTTGGGTAAATGGGGATGATGGTGGATGCAGTGAGTAGAAGGGAACAGTGGAGGAGGACGAGTCAAAGGAAGTTGTCAAACGGGGGGCAGGTAGGAGAAAAGGCCAGGACAACATGGCCAAAAGCTGACCACAGTCCCGGAAGTCCTATTTCTCAGCAGGGTCTCATGGGGTCCTGGCCCCACAGCCCCAAGATGCACCACATGGGTGGAACTCTTCCCTGGACATTCCCTCAGCTGAGTGCCAGGCCCTGACCCAGTGCCAGACACCATGCTGTGGGTGGTCAGGGGTTGACAGTGCCCTTGGAGTTGAGTGGGGCTCAGTTCCTGTCCCCACCACACAGCAGAATTCACAGTAACAGTCAATATTTATTAAGTGCTTCCTAGGTGCAAGCACCCGTCCCTCTCAGAACGGCCCCAAGAGGTAGCTACTACGATCATCCCCACTTTACAGATGAAGAAATGAGGTACACAAGTGTTTCAATAACTTGACCAAAGCCACACAGGTAGCAGGTGGTGAAGCTGGGACTCGGACCTGGGTCAGGTGCCCCTGAGCCTGCCCCTTCCCTGTCAGGCCACCCTGTCTCCCTTGGTGAGACATGGCAATGGAAAACTCCGAGAAGAGGCAGAGGTGGACGATGTAAGGAGACAGGGGCAGCACTCCAGCTGGGACTCCCACGAGGGGACGATGTCGACAGGCATGCACGTGTGCACGCATCCACTCCTTCGGCATTCGCTGAGCACCTGGGCAGGAGTCCTGTTCTGGAAGCACGCCTGCTCGAACAGCTTAGGGTGCTGGGGGCGACACACCCGCAAGCCCTGCCTGCCTTACTCACAGGTGTACCCCAGAGCTGGCAGGGAGCCCAGTGTAAACAGGCAGAGATATGTGACGGGGGGATGAACTAGGCACAACCCCAGCCCCGCCGCACACCAGCTAGATAACCATGGGCACGTGACTTCAACTCTGGAGCCTCGGCTTCCTCACCCAGAAAGGGAAACTGATACTGACATTACTCCTTGGCCTTGCTGGCGGATGGCATGCCTCAGTCATGAGCGGAAGCAGCTGCTCTCCACCGGGGCGCTGAGGAAGCCCGGAATCACACAGTGGCTTCCCAGGGGCCACAAGCGGAGTCCTGAGGAGCCCGCGGGAATGAGGCAGGTGCACAAGGGTAAGGGCAAGATGTCCGAGACAGAAGAATCCTGAGGAAGGGTGGGGGCGGGATGAGGCAAGAAGGGAGGGCAGGAAGGGAGCACAGGCCAGTCAGTGTCAGTGAGAGCACCCAGTCTTCAGAGGGCTAGACAGCATGGCCGGGTGCCCACCTTGAAACAGGAACAGTGAGCAAGGAAGGAGGAACTGGGGTCACATTTCTATACAAAAGTCCCCGTGTGGTTTAACCTTGATGAGTTTCTCATGACTTGTAACCCTCCAGCTGTTGGCTAAGTTGAGAACAATGTTATGCACTACTAACAGGGACATTTTTAAATTGACCAGACTATGCAGAGACCAGAGTGCTGCTTACTGACACAGCCCCTCTCCAAAAAGAGCCCAGAAGGGACGCCTGGGTGGCTCAGTTGGTTAAGCATCTGCCTTCGGCTCAGGTCATGATCCTGGAGTCCTGGGAATGAGCCCCACATCGAACCCCACGTTGGGCTCCCTGCTTGGCGGGGAGTCTGCTTCTCCCTCTGCCTGCTGCTCCCCGTGCCCGCTCTCCCTCTCTCTCGTTCTAGCTCAAATAAAAATCTTTAAAAAAAAAAAAAAAAAAGAGCCCAGAAAACTTCACAGAATCCCAGACACAAGGAATGCAGGTGGTATTAGTGACTCTAAAACTCCAAAGTTAAAATGCAAACAAAAGTTTAATGTTTTCTTAAACCCACCCTTTCAATTTCTAGTCTCCTCGGGGCAACCTTTTTAAATACTTAAATCATGTCACTTCCCTGCTCAACACCCACCACACTCGGAGTTAAACCCTAACTCCTTGCCTTTGCTGCAAGTCCCATCTCGACCTGCCCCTGCCTGACCTCTTCCACGCTCCTTCACTGACTGGCCCTGTTCTGGCCACAATGATCTTCCCTTTGTTTCTCAAACATACTGAGCCCATCCCTGCCTCAGGACTTTGGCACATGCTGTTTGCTCTCCCCAGAATGCTCTTTCATAAGACAATTGCATCGCCAGCTCCCTGGCACTATCTGGGCCTCTGACCAGAGGTCCTCAGGGTCTCCCTGACCATCCTCTCATCCAGCCCCACCTTCCAACACCACCACCCTACAAGATCCGTAAGATCTTAACAGTAACATTGTGTTGTTAACAAATTTCACTCATGAAGCCACATACTGACATCTCTTGGGTTACACGGAAAAGAAAAAAAGACTACTCAGATGACTAACCACAAAACGTTTCTTGAGCTAACAGCAAAACTTAATTTTTCAGTGATTCTTAAAAAGTAAACTCTTCTACAATGCCAGTTGTCTAGTCACTCAGAAGACCTTCCCACCTGGAGCCTCCTGGGCAGCCTCCGGGGTACCCGGAACCACAGTTCTGTATGTTTTTGCTGTTTATAAAGGGGTCCTGTCTCAGTCACAGGAAGCAACTGTGGTAGGAGCCAATGGCCCAGTCAGTTACAACATACTTTAAATTCTCAAGTATTAGGACTTGCTCTGTCATTGAGTCAACATTTATATTTATAGAATTTTAAAAACATTTGGCCAGACTGTCCCCTATAACGAACCTCACACACACCCAGAACCTAGTTGGTTGTTTTTTTTGTTTGTTTGTTTTTTAATTTGAGAGAGAGGGAGAGTACAAGTGGGGGGAAGAAGGCAGAGGGAGAAGCAGACACTCCAGTGAGCAGGGAGTCCAATGTGGGGCTCAATCCCAGGACCCTGGGATCACGATCTGAGCCAAAGGCAGAGGCTTGATGAACTGAGCCACCCAAGTACCCCACCCAGAACCTAGTTTGATACCACATTTATGTGTCAGAGGAAAGCTAGTTAGCCCTGAAAAGGGAAAGGCAGCAAAGACTTTAAGAGACTGGAAACAAACTATCTCTAGGATTCTGTATTACTCTGGCACTTTCTTTTAAATCCTAAACAATCCTTTAAGAAATACACATTCCTCAAAGCAAGGAAATGCAGGAAAGTATCTCCCTGAATAATCCTAAATGCCAGGAAGAGAGGGCATTTGACAGCCAGGACCAGCACTGTTTCTCCTGACTGCAGATTCTTAAAAACAAGAGCCCTTCCCAGGGTGGAAGCCTCCATCAAGTCTAAAAATAAATGAATAAATACAGTGAGAGCACACGCAGTCACACTGAAGGAGAACCAAGACCCAGGAGTGTGCTGGATGTCTGGGCCAAAACATCCAATGCCAGCATGTCCCAAGCAAACATGGCAACTTGCCCACCCTGTATCTCCAACTATGGAATCTAAAGGGGAAGTGCTTCCACACAGTTGACACTGGTCCTCTGCTTAGACCACTGGTGGGAGCCTCCTAAGAGCCCCTGCCACCCCCCACCCCCCACTGACTGCACTATCCTTCACAGAGCCACACCCTCTCTTCTCCCAACGTCTCTGATGGGGAAAAACAACTAACTTTTCCACTTTGGAGCAAAATGCTATTGCAGCTGGAGAAACATTCTTGGATATCATAAATAAGATATTCAGATTCTAAGGAATTATAAATTCGACGCTGGAGTGTGTGAAAGGATGAACAAGCAGATCTGAGGAAATGTTATGGAGCCATGGTAACAGAAACCACGGAAGAAACTCCAGTTGCACAAAACTGTTTAAAAATAAACCGGATACTAAAATACCAGCAAAAAGCTACAATGACTCACACTGTTCTCCTCGAATCCTATGAGAAGAGCCAGTTCTTTGACAGTCTCCCAGTCTTTTTCCCTACTGGAGAAACGCGGGACAAAGAAAGTAAAAAGACGCTTTGAAATTTTTCTCTAATTTTACCAGCAAGTTGGTATGAATAAGACCTTATATGTTTTAGAGTTTGATGAGAGCATAGAAATGTATATTCATGATGAGAGAATCTTCTTGAGCTTTTAAATAAGGCTTTATTTATTTCATAAGATAAATCCAAAGAGCGTAACTGAGGCCCCAGGGCGTGCTATACTGAGAGCTCAGATACCAGTAAATGCCAAAGAACGAGAGCACAGGGGTGCCTGGGGGGCGCAGCGGGTTGAGCATCTGCCTTTGTCTCGGTTCATGGTCTCAGGGTCTTGGGATTGAGCCCCGCATCAAGCTCTCTGCTGGGGAGGTGGGGGGAGCGTGCTTCCCCCTCTCTCTCTGCCTGCCTCTCTGCCTACCTGTGATCTCTGTCAAATAAATAAATAAATAATCTTAAAAACAAAACAAAGAACTACAGCATAATTTCTGTCACTAACGTACAACCTTTTAAGGCATTTTGTGTATGTGACCATCTTTCCCTTTCTGCAAGTGTATGCACACCCCCACCTCCTTCTTTCGGGCCCCAGCTCCACTGCATGGCCTCTCACTACACTTACACACCTTTTAATGTGGTCGTGGCACACACAAGCGCCGGCACATGGAATCAGCCCACAGATCTCAGCCCTGGGAGGCCCTGCACTGGCCCGCCCTACCCGTCTGGCTAGCTCAGCCTTCTGCCAGGCTCCAAACAACCACAGGTGTGGCGCACTGCTGCCCCAGACTGCCCGTCCTTGTCAACTCCTACCTATCCTGCAAGGCCCAGTTTGAGTGTTACCTCCGAGGAGGAGGGCCCCCAGCCCCAGCGATGACCCTCTGCCCACCACTGTCCCAGTACAGCTCCTCTGTTGTGCCATTATTTGGTTATATCCTTATTTCCCCAGCCAGGCTGCTGGCTCCTGGGGGAATACCCTGGTCCCTGCCACTGCTTTAGCTTTAGCTGCTCAGAGATAGTCATTGAAGGAAGAATGGAACCAGGGAGGGAATTTCTAGGAAACCTCAGTCCCGTGGTATCTGTGTTATTCCTCATTTGCCCAGGAACTGCCCCCTAGCCTGTTCCCCTCCTTCCCCTGCCCTACTCACTACAGTCCTTCTCTCTTTTTCATGTGAAAATAATTATTCTCCTGTGCAAACTGCCACTCTTCCCCGTGCCCAAAGACCCGTTTTGGACATACTACTCATCCACAATTCTGACTGGAGTCAGAACACCAGAAAAACTTGTTTGCTAAAAGTTTTGCTGCCGGGGCACCTGGGTGGCTCAGTTGTTAAGCGTCTGCCTTCGGCTCACATCATGATCCTAGGGTACTGGGATCGAGCCCCACATCGGGCTCCCTGCTTGGTGGGAAGCCTGCTTCTCCTTGTCCCACTCCCCCTGCTTGTGGTCCCTCTCTCACTGTGTCGCTTTCTGTCAAATAAATAAATAAAATCTTAAAAAAAAAAAAAGGCAAGCTTTGCTGCCACTTGGTGACAGTTTCAATGAAGTAACTGCACTTAGGTAATCTCTTAGAATTTGCTTTGTTTGTTTAGGACTACTTTTAAAATCTTTTGCAACATAAATTATTCATCAAGCCCCATAATCACTGAGATTTCAACTGAATTTGTTACCAAAACCGGAAGAGAACCACTCAAACACACACCCTAGCTTTGAGTAGGAGAAAGTGTTGCCCACAGAGACAAAAGTCAACCTGAGAACATGCTCCCGGCAGGACAGCTGGAACACACCGAGCCAGTGGAAACACAGGTGACCGACCAACAGCAGCATAGAACAGATCTGGAAAGCACGCTCTACACGCTCGCCACCAGCGCCAAGGAGGAGATTCCCTGTGCCATCCAGGCGGGGATCCGGGGATGTCCCCACGAGCACTGGCTGGGAAAGGGACTAACCCAGCCATCTAAGTCTTATTACCCATGTGCCTCAGCAAATCACATTACCGCTCTGTGCCTCGGATACACTCATAAAATGGGGATGGGGAGGAGCACCGTGCGGGCTTCTGAATGAGGATTAGCTGAGCTGATGCAAGGACGTGCCTGTCTCCTCTGTACCGAAAAATAAATGTTGGTTCCCTTTCCTGGCTCTGGTGCAAATCTGAAGCTGGAGCAGAATGACCTTGGACTTAGTATAAGACTCCTTGGACTTTGGTTTCCTTGTTCCTAAAGTAGGTGATCTTCAAGTTCTATTTAAACTCGGACATGCTAAGGGGAGCCTGGGAGTGCGGGCTCAGGATGGATTCGGGGCCGTCTGGGGCACTGGTCCAAAGTCTGCAGTGAAAATGTGTATTATGCATTTTGTGTCTAAACGAGAAATGAAGAGGGCTTTTTTAAATTAAATAAATGCAGCAATCAAAAGGGGGTTTTACTTTTCATTAAATTAGCATATATGCCTTATACCACCCACCTACCGTCTGCTTTCCATTCTTTCTCCCATCCAAGTACTAACCAGGCCCGACCCTGCTTAGCTTGGCTTTCCATTCTTTCATACGTGCAGTCGCACTACGTTCTGGGTGCTGGGGAGTCCGACAGGGGACGCAGCGGAAGAAGAGCCCCGGCCTCCGGGTGTCACATTCTAGCGCAAGCGACTGACAACAAATAAGCCAGTGTGGCTGCTGCGTGGAGAAACACAGCGAGGGAAAGGGAGGAGGGTGAAGGCAGAAAGGAGCCTGAACTTTCAAGCGGAGCGGCCAGAGAAGGTCTCATTGAACAGGGGACATCTGAGACAAAGCTGAAGGCCCTGAGGGCCTCCAGGGGAAAGGCACGTGGCAAAAGGAAGCTGGAGTCGGAGGACAGGAAGGCGTGCCTGGCCATACAGCCATGGCAGCGCTGCCCGGTGAGAAGGGACAGTGGCCGCCACCAGGCAGAGAGCAACAGAAGCGATGACGCAGGAGTTCTGGAAGAATCTTGAGCATAAAACAAAACGACCTCAGTCTTTCAGCTTCGATGCCACCAGTGTCCTTCCCTGACCTCCTGCCCAGGTTCTCGGGCTCAGAGATTCTATGACCACGTGCCAGCAGCAACTGCACCCTACAATTCCTGAGCTCGGCTCTCCCCACCGACCCAGACTTGCCTGAGGCCCACTGTGGGTAAGGAGCAGGGACGCGGACCCCAAGCCCTTCCCACTGACTCCACGCAGCCCCAAGAGGCAGGAGAGCCCAGCACTGACAAGGGTCCCACACTGTCTGGGGCCGGCTGTACAGACACGAAGCCGGAGCAGCTTCTCCTCCCTGCTTAAGTGGTCCTGGACCCCCACTTCCAGAAGGCTCCCCTCTTCTCACCCAGCAGACTTTCCCCAGATCACGTCCTCACCACCCCCTGCCCACACTTGTGCAAAGTAAAGCGAAATTATCTTGCTAAATGCTAGATTCAAACCGACAGCACTAACTGACACCCTCGGACACAAGCAGGACGTGCGCCGCGACGCAGCGCTCAAGCAGTCACATCAGGTAAGCACAGGCAGGGTCTCCTGAAATCCCTCACTCTCCATCTGCACTGGGGGTTTAGGTTCGAAACTGTTTGCTGGGCTCACCAAGGAACAGAAGATACGAATCGCAAATACTCAGCAGTGCATTCCTAAGGCCTAAGAGTGAAAACCGAGATGGTTCTGACGGATCCAGAGAAAGGTATTTTTGTTTATTTTATTCTTAAAACTGGCATGAAGAAGAACGGAAAGCCCAGATGCCAAAAAATGCTTAATAAAGCTTCCACCTTTGGAATATGCAAGGAGGTGTTAAAAGGCTTGACCTTTCCTTTCCGATTATCTTACAGGAAGTGAACTCAAATCTTACAATCCGCTGTTCTGTCAGAGCAGCCTTCAGAAGTGGATAAGGAAGTTCTTCCTCTAAGAAGGGCTCCCTGAGTATATACTGTGTGTCAAGAAGAGCAGAGGTTGTATAGACTGAGCAGAAGGTGTACAGACACATGTGGCCCCAAGAGGCCACGTGGCAATTCCCCAGAGTCCTTTAGGCTCCACCATCTCCCCCTACCAGTCTGGCCAAGTTAAAAGTCACCACTCCTGTCACGTGCCATCTGTGAGGCTCACAGATGTCCTTCTACTCCGTGAGGAATTCCATGGGGGCAGGGTTCTGCCCCTTTATCTGTGTATAACCCAAAACAAGTGCTCAAGGAATGAGACAGTGTGGGGCGCCTGGGTGGCACAATCGGTTAATCAGCCAGCTCTTGGTTTCAGCTCAGCTCAAGATCTCAGGGTTCTGGGTTCAAGTCCCACGTTGGGCTTGACACTCAGCAGAGTCTCCTTCAGATGCTCTCTCCCTCCCTCTGCTCTTCCTGCTCTCTCTAAAATAAACAGATCTTTAAAAAAGAAAAAGAAAAAAGAAAGAAATGAGAAAGGATAACAGTTCAGCCTGTACCTCCTCTCTCCTAGTGTTCCCTTCTTCACCTGTGGTCCTTTATCATTTCTTTCTTTCTTTCTTTTTTTTTTTAAGATCTATTTATTTCAGAGAGAGCAGTTAGAGGAGACAAACTTTTCAATGTGAGACATTAGTATTTCAAAATACTGTATCTGGAGTCCTCTAGCAACTCTTAAAATGACTATGTTTTACCCCTGGTGTCTTCTACATCCTAATCCCTCAAAGAAAACAAACAGATGGCCGCCCCTTCCTGGTCCTTTTCAGCCCCTCTGGCTCTTCCTGTTCTGAGTAAAAACAATCTCAGGGTATGGAGTAAAAACAATCTCAGGCAGCAAAGGAAGGCGAGACCTGAAGTCACCGGGTCTCAGGCCAGCCCGTCAGCTGTGAGTTCGCCCACATGAGTTAAGGAGGAGCTGGAGCAAAGAGCACGGAGCCGTGTCCCCTAAGCTCATTTTTCTTACGCAGTGGAAACGTGTCAGCGGACAGGTCCGCGCCTGGGGCTGATTTTTTGCGGTCCTACTTGTGAGTCCTCCCTCCGCTGGCGCCACCCTGGGAACGCGGAGGCTCGCGCTCAACATTTCCCAAAGCTAAATACGGACTCGATGCTCCACAGGTTTAAAAATAAAAAAGTTACCTTAAAAAGGACAAAAATGACACATTTGCGAGTCTGATATTAACGTGAGAATACAAACAGCAGTGCAAGAAGACATACAGGAACAGTCTGAAGACTGGAAAGAGAAATTACTTCAAGCAGGCCTCGCCTGACTCCAGCTCCTCCGCTCCCCACCGGGCCGTCAGGGCCAACCCGCCGCGGGGCCGGGATACACTCCCAGGGCGCAGCACTCTGCTGAGAACTAGGGCCACTTCTGCTGTCCAGCTCGGAGTGGGACAAGAATGGGAGGGGATGATGGTGCGAGAGCCCCAAATCCAGTGCTCGCTGTGGCTTTTACCTGCACAGCCTCAGCTTCCCCACCTACTAAAAGAGAGACCCGGGGCACCTGGGTGGCTCAGTGGGTTAAAGCCTCTACCTTCGGCTCAGGTCATGATCTCAGGGTCCTGGGATCGAGCCCCGTATCAGGCTCCCTGCTCAGAGGGGAGCCTGCTCCCTCCCTCTCCCTCTGCCTGTCTCTCTGCCTGCTTGTGATCTCTGTCAAGTAAACAAATAAAATCTTAAAAAATAAATAAATAAAAAGAGAGAGACCCATTCCCAGACCTGCCTGGTTCTTGGGAGCCAGAAGGACTGTCATCAACCACGGCACAAACGGTGTCACTGCATCCGGCTGCCAGCCCCTCTACTCACCCCCTCGCTCACCAAGAAACAGGTCTTGAGACCGACTGAGACCACAGCAAGCAAGATAAGCCCCCGACTTCCTAGAGTTTGCATATTTTCTCGGCCTCTGCAGATGCCTGGCGTCTGATAAGCGGGCACACCAGGGAATGCTCCACCATACACGATCCCTAGACTTCTCCAGCAGGACTCTTGCCCCGGGCACATGCCCGAGTGCAGGCTGCAGCAGGGGAGCTCCTCCGGGGCCACTAGGCTCCAGGAGGCCGACGTCTGTGATCAGCCCAACACATGTTACCTATTACACAGTCATCTATGACACAGTCAAACCAGCACCAAATGGAAAGAAGGAGTGCTGGCAGAAAAACTCAAATTCCTTCTTAACTGCTTGGTTATTCAGATAGCAGCTTACTCCAAAAACAGATTTTTATCTTCTATGCAAGAAGGAAGGAAGGAAACGCACTGTGGCGTCAATCATCATCAGACTGTGAGCGGCTCAAGGGCAAGCCGTATCTTCTTCACCTTGAAGTGCAGAAGCCTGCCCAGCAGAGGGTCCCTATGTGCCTGCGCTTGCTGACCAAATGACACTGGCTCCTGGCGCGGAGAACAAAGGTGACGCGCGGGGGCTACAGCTCGGCAGGCACTCTTCCACTCTTCCATAGCCACTTCTCCCTGAACAGATGTGGGAAGGGGGGAGGACAGGCGAGGAGTCACCAAGGTCAGTGGTAGGACGTGGTGGCACCAGAATGTCAGCCCCACGCTGAGCACAGGGAGATGAGCAGGGCCTGGAGGCGGGGCACCTGCCAGCCCCGGTCTTCTCTCCGCCCAGTCCCTTCCCTTCTGCCCACAACGCCTCCGCCTCCCACACTTTCTGTTTCATCTGGAAGCCACAACTTACGAAGGTCAGAAAAATATTTTGTTTATACAAATGAGAATGACCCAAACGCATCTCAAGAACATACAAAGGAATGACATTATTTGGCCAGAAGAGGTTGTGGGAGCAGCAATGGTTTTAAGTAGTTGAAATTCTTGCTGTTTTCCTATTTTTTCAAATTGAGATACAATTCACACAATTCACCCATTTAAAGAGTACACAGCGATTTTCTTTAGTATGTTCGGAGTTGTGCAACCATCACTACAGTCCAGTTTAGAGCATCTCCTCACCCCAAAAAGAAACTCTGTACCCTTTGGCAGTCACCCCATCCCCACACGTCCACCCCCCGGCCACCACTCACCTACTTTCTGTCTCTGTGGATTTGCCTATTCTGGACATTTCCCATCAGCGGGATCCTGCAGCGTGTGATCTCTCGTGACCGGCCTCTTTCACCCAGCACAATGCTTCCGAGGCCACCCACGCCAGAGCCCCTATCAGACTGTGTTCCTTTTTATCACGAAATACTGTGCCGTCGTATGTTCGGAGCACACGGTGTTTATCCAGGACCAAGCTGATGGGCACTGGGGTCATTTCCACTTTGGGGCTATTATAAATGCTGCTGTGAGCGTTTACGCACAACCCGTTACGTGGACATGTCTTCATTTCTTTCGGGGGGATACCTAGGAGTGGAATTGCAGGGTCATATTGCAACTCCCCAGCTTTCTAAAGAACCATTTCCAAAGTTATTTCCCCCAGTCAGCCAGACTGTTCGGCAAGGCAGCTGCACTGCCGTACACCCCCCAGCAGTGGGTGAGGTTCCGATGTTTCCACATCCTCACCAGCGCTAATCAGTGGCTGCCCTTTCTGATCACAGCCATCCCAGCAGGGGTGAGGTAATACCCCAGTGTGGTTTTGACTGGCATTTCCCTAATAACTAATATGCTTTCTGACCATTTGTATATCATCTTTAGAGAAGTGTCTATTCAGATCTTTTGCCCAGTTTTTAATCGGGTTATTTGTCCTTTCATTGCTGGGGCGGGGGTGTTGTTTGTTTTCTTGTTTTTTTAAGATTTTATTTATTTATTTTCACAAGTGAGAGGGTGTGTGTACACCGGTGGTGGGGGGGGTAGCTCAGAGGAAGAAGCAGGCTCCCCCGCTGAGCAGGGAGCCTGATGAAGGACTGGAACCCAGAACCCCTGGGATCATGACCTGAGCCCAAAGCAGACACTTAACTGACTGAGCTACTTAGGTGCCCTTGTTGCTTAGTTTTAATTGAGTTCTTTTATGTTTGTTCTAGGTGCAAGTCCTTTACCAGATACAGGATTTTTCAACATTTTCTTCTATTCTGTGAGCCATCTTTTTATTCTCTTAATAGCATCCTTGGAAGCATAAAAGTTTTTAATTTTGATAAATTCCAATGTATCTATCTTTCTCCCTTGTGTTTTGGTGTCATATTTCAGAAACTACTGCCTAATCCAAAGTGAGGAAGGTCTGTGCCTGCTTTCCTCCAAGAGTTTTATGGATTTAGCTCTTCCACTGACATCTCTGGCTCACTTAGAGCTAAATTTTATATTTGGTATAAAGCAGGGGTCCAAATTCATTCTTTTATATGTAGATACCAAGTTGTCCCAGAACTATTTGTTGAAAGACTGCTCTTTCCCCCATTGAACTGGCTTCATGCCCTCATCCAAAATCAAATGACCATATACAAGTTGTACTCTGTTCTCTCAATTCTATCCCACTGATCTATATGTCTACTCTATAAGCCAATACCACACTGTCTTAAATACTACATATTTGTAGAAAATTTTGAACTTAGGAAGCGTGAGTCCTCCAATTTTGTTCTGCTTTTTTCAAAGTTATTTTGACTATTCTGGGTACCTTACATTTCCATTAGAATTTTAGAATGAGCATGTCAATTTCTACCAAACAAAATAAAGCGGGGAGATAGTTGAGGTTGTGGGTAGGATTCACACTGAATCTGCAGATCAGTTTGGGGAGTGGTGCCATCTTAACCACATCAAGTCTTTCAGTCCGTGGAAGGGGGATAGCCGTCCATTTACTTAGGTCACTTTTAATTTCTCTCAACAATGTTTTTTACAGTTTTCAGTAAGTGAGTCTCGTACTCCTTTGGATTACTCATTGCCAGTGTATAGTAATACCACTGTTTTTGTATGTTGATCTTAATATCCTGCACCCCTGTTGAACACAGATATTAGTTCTAACAGTTTAGTGAATTCCTTAGGGTTTTCTATATACAAGGACATGCTATCTGCAAACAGAGATAGTTTTATTTTTTCTTTCCAATTTATATGCCTTTCATTTCCTTTTCCTGCTTCACTGCTCTGGGTAGAGCCTCCAGGGCAGTGTGAACAGAGGCACCGAGAGCAGACATCCTTGTCCTTTTGGTCTTTCCTTTCCCAACCCAGCAGGTTCTCATTCATGCCCTTTATCAGGCCAATGAAGCTCCCTTCTAGTGCTACTCTGTTGAGTGTTTTTATCAGGAAGAGGTGTTGCACCGTTGTGGTCACATTTCGTCCATGTTGCAGAACAAACAGGTATCACCAGAGACCAAAGTTAACTTAGATTAAAACCACCTGACATCATATAGTAGGAGGAGGTGAAGTCTCGTTCGGAGGCAAATAAAAATCTATTTTAAGCAACTCAAAGAAATAGTTTATTCTCTGGCTTTAAGAAAATAATAAGCTTGTAGGGGCACCTAGCTGGCTCAGTTAGTAAAACATGCGACCCTTACTGTCGGGATCACGAGTTCAAGCCCCGCAATGGGCCTACAGTCTACTTAAAAAAGAAGAAAAGAAAATTATAAACTTGTGATATTAAAGAAACAAAAGACAGAAAAAGATGGATGTGCCCAAGACTTATGTAATGACTTAAACCTCTGCACAATAAAATGTAATGTGAAAAGCAAAGAAAGAAAAATGGGTTCAACACAACTGATAAAGATCTTATTACTCAGAATATACTAAGGACTCATATGAAGACCAAGGATCCTAACCCACTGCACAAAGAAGTTGCCAGAGATGCACACACAGGAGAAAAGATGGCTGGGGCACAGACAGGAATGCTCACAGAAGTTCCATCTGCTAAGCCAGGCCACACTCCTAGTGAAAAGCCTTGTTCAAAGCACCCGGCCCTTTCTTTTCTGCCTGTCATCCTTTGGGAAGGATCACCTCACAGCTACAGGAAAGGGAAGCCTTCTGAATCGGCCTGGCCCCGATGGGACTGTGTAGAACTGCACCCCCAACACCCCACATGCGGAGAGGGACATGCAGAGAGAGTGTAAGACATGTGTATTATGTTACGTCTCAGATTTGGGGGTCGCTTGTTACTGCTGCATAACTTAGCCAATCCGAAACAACAAATTAACGTGTGGCGGGGAAAAGCACGGCTTCCTTTAAAAATGGAAATAACTTGTAAAAATATGAAAAATTAGAAGGGTAATGCCAGTTTGGGTGGGGCTATAGCAAAATACAATGTACTCTAACATTGCTAATAGGCTTCATGGAAAAATCTGGAAATACAGAACAAGAGAGTTATCAACCTCTGGCCCGGCAGTCCCACCCTGGGGAATATGCCCCAAGCAAATAAACTCAAAGAAAAAAATAGCTTGAACAAAATGTTCATCCCAGTGATATTTATAACAGCAAGGACTAGAGACAAGTCAATGCTCACCAACTGAGAAAACAATGGCGAATAGACATAGCGGACACCACAAAGTCATTTTAAAGGACAAGCAGGTAAATCATTTTATGTTCAAATCTGGGCCATGTGAAAAAGCTGAGTAAAACAGCACAGAGACATTTATGACACATAAACTTTAAAGGCAAGAATTACGGTTTTCATCTTTGTATCCCACTGCTTAGCATGAAGTAGATGCTCAAATATTTGCCAAGTGACTGAATGTCTCAACCAACAAATCATCAAGTCGGGTGACGGGCTGGAGGAGACCTCGTGGGGACGGAGCTGAGTGCTCCTTCTTTCTGTGAAACAGCTTCGGCAAGTGCGTTTTAAGGGGCATGTATTTGTACTGGGGACTGAGACATCATATTCCTCCTTCACCCAACAAACATGGGTTCATGTTTCAAGGGAATGGGTCATGACTTTACACAAAGAAAAACTCACTAAAACTCACTAAAAACTCACTAAAATTCAAGCTTTGCGATTCCGGGAAGGAATCCTCAGTAAGTGCTGTCCCTGAAGTTCAAGGTGAGGCTGGCAGACCACCTGCCAGTGATGTGTAGAGGGAGAGACAAGGCTGGGCCCCCGGAAGGTTGTTCAAAAGCCTCACTAGGTATCAACGCACGCAACAGAGCGGTGGACAGACAACAAGGCTTCCCTCACTCGGACACCCGGACACCTCCTCACTGTTGCTCCCCAGCGTTTACTTCCATTCGATTCCCATTTGTAACCACAGAACCTCCTTCGGTAACTATAAAAATCATGCTTCTTCCTTGGGGCTAGTATTCCTAAGAATGGAAAAGGTCAACAGAAATTGAAGGGGCAGTAATACTGAGTTGTCTTTCATGAGACAAACCCTCCTCATGGCCACACCTCCTCCCTCCCCTGTCCCGGGCTGCCCGGAGCCCGTCTTCACCCCTCTTACCCTCATGGCACCATGGGGACCAGCAGCATCACACCTGCCTGGTGAAAACACCACCCTCCGCCCCACACGCTGCCTCCGCCACAGTTACGAGCGCTCTGCTGGCTGCTGCGGAGAAGGCCACGTCTTTGGGGTGGCGGGGGTTCCTCCTCCCTGCCTCTCCCCAGCTCTCCCCCAAAGGCTCCTGCACACCTGCTCTCTGACCATGCCCCTTCCCTCTCACAGAACACGGGCGGGCGGGCGGGCATCCAGAACCCCGTCCGCTTCTTGCCGCCACTCAAGAGGCCTCTGCGCCCACAGGCTGGCCTCGCCACACACACCCCTGTCGGAGGCTGGCCCCTCGTCCCGCTTCCTGCCCCGTCACAGGGACTCGCCCCACCCACCCATCCCTTACAGCCAAGCTTCCTACCAGGGCTGACCACTCGGCTCACCGCCTGCAGCTTCCTCTCCGTCTCTGACGAAGCCGACCACATTACAAAGCAAGACTGCCTGGTGCCCCGCTACAGATACTTCCCAGGCTCCGAGTGCAGACCCATGGTGGTTCCAGGTCTTCTCGGTGCCCCTGCCCTCTCCTCCCCACCCACCACCACGCTCTCCTCTGACAATCGCACCCCGGTGTTCCCAACACTGTCCCTCCTGCTTTTTCTCCCGCTCTTCTGCCCAGGTCTTAGATGTTGGTGATCCTCAGGATTCCGACCCAGGTCCCACTCCCGTAGCGCGCTGTCCCGGGCCCCACTCTCCCGTAGCGCGCTGTCCCGGGGCAAGCAGGACATCCTCCTTTCACCTCATGTCCCCTGATCTGCATCTCTGGCCAAAAAGTCCAGACCCACGCATCCGACTGCCTTCTGGACACCTCCGCTAGGCTGTCACACAGTCCCTGCAAATCACTTCCTACCTTCCCTAAGCCCACCCCAGCCCCTGGGTTTCCCACATCAGGAAATGGCCCCCACCATTCACCCAGCAGCACAGACCAGAAACTCCTTTTCTTCCCACACCCAACACCCTACTGACCCCACCACGCGTAAGCAGTTTCCACGACCTGACAGCAGAGTCCCTCCCAAATCCTCCTGCCTCACCCAGCCCCACAACAACGGCTCTCTTCGGTAAGGCCACCACCCTCTCCTGCCTAGGCCACCAACAGCATACAAGTCTGGTCCCTCTTCCTTTCATCCTCCACGATGTTGCCATGGTGGTCTTTTGGAAGATTAGGTTACACTTCAACTTGGAATCTCCCCAAGACTTCTTAGCCTCGCCAGCAGGGCCTTCCAGCTCCAACGACTGCCCTCCTGAGCCTCCCCATTCCCACCATCTTCCAGTCACACCGTGCTCATTCAGCCACAGCTGACAACCTGCAGCGTGAGAGTAAACATCTGCACTGAGTGTGCTTCCGGAGCAGAGGACTTTAAGTTATATACCTGTTACAGTCCAGGGCGGGGCATCCAGAAGTACAAGCGCGCCAAGTCCATGGCAGTCCAAGGGTGAAGAATGGAGAAAGATTAAAGCCTGAAGACCTGTCAGGGCAGGGGACACCCTGCGCCAGACCTTGGCACACGTCACAGGTCCCTCCTTGGCTCCTGACCTGGGGACGGGAGTGACATGCTGTGTGCCTACCACACTCTGGGCCATGCCACACGTGGCCCCTCACACTCACATCAGGTCTGCAGAAGGCTCATTTCACATGTGGTCAGAGAAAGGGTGAGCCACCAAGTCACCTGCCCCAGGTAGCACCCCAGTACTGGGGAGGGGGCTATGGTCATTTGTGGCTCTCTCCCACTCCTACCCTCCTCACACTCACTCTCCCTTCTCCACAGTGTGGGGTCAGGCATAAGGGTCTTCAAGATAAGGGTCCAGAAGATAAGGGTATTTGCAGTTCCAAAGTTCTACCACTCCAAATGTGGAAAAGAGTTATGACCTATGGTCACCAGAATCTCAAGAAAGTACCTATTACGCAGGATTGAACACATTCAACAGAGGTGGCTTCCTCCTCACGGAGGTAAGCATTCTGGACCAACTGCCCAGGCAGTCACGTTCCAGAGAGACTCACTCTAGGGAACTAGAGAACAAGCTCACGATTTGCCCCCATGTCAACCCAGCAGAGAGCCCAGCTGTGCCACAACAGGTAAAACCGCCTGCCCACAACAGAAGTGGTGTTACTACCACAGAATCTTAGAACGCCCTGACACTAGCGGGAGTGCCCTGACACACGTGCAAATACTTGCACACACGTGCAGACACACACCCTCCTGGAAGCCTGCGGCTCCTCTCTCACTGCGCTGGTGTCGGCTGGGGAGCTCAGGAGGGCACAGCGGCTCCTCACCACCACCACCTCCCCCCTCACTTCAGGGGGTCCTTGCTGCCTGGCGGCAGCACCTGACAAAGGACAGAGGGCCACAGACCCAAGAGATGCGTGCGATGAAGCTGCAGGGAGCTGGGCTGTTGGCTGAGGCACCTTCACTGCTGCTCTTTACCCCCGAGATTCTCTGAGAGCGCAGCCCCACTCTCCCCGGGCCAGTCCTTGACGACCTACATCAAACACTCCTGAAAATTCCATCGCTCGATCAGAAGCACTTGCCCAGTGGGAAATTTCTTCCTTGAGCTGCAAGCTTTGAAACTCAAGAGAGGTACTTAAACCCTAAAAAAGAAAAGTCACGTAGGCCCAGATCAGCCAGAAAGTTTCTTCTGGCAAAAGCAGAAGGAAAAAATACAGAATGGGTCAGGAGGCTCTTTTGTCCAGGCAAGAAAACGGGGGCGTTCACCAAGGACAGACACGACAGGGAAAGAGAGGGAGAGGGACGCCGACCGCCGGGAGCGAGCGGTTGCGAGGCGGCCCGGAGGTCTGCTGGAGCAGGTTCCCAAGATCCAACAAAGGGCATTATTAACAACACGCATGAGTCAGAGTGGCCTCAGGTCAAGCACTTCAACTTCTTTTAACCCCTCCACTTTGAGCAGCCCCTTCTGCAAGGACTTCCTGTCACACAAAGGGCCTCTGTGGGCAGTTCCCCGCTGCCTCTTTTCCTGTGCAGAGTGGCAGCACTCGGTCCCCCTCCCTCCGGGTCAGACTGAGCACACCGCCCGCCCTCCGGAGGGGCCGCAGCCCACCCACACTCCAAGGACAGCAGGAGGGAAGCACGCGGCATACCCGGACGCATCCATCTAGAAGGCCTCGGAAGTCCGCATCTAGGATTCTTCACGAGACGCACTGGCAAGACCCCTGAATTGCCCAGTCACCGCTGGCAAAATGCTTAAGAGTCTGTGATTGATACTGTTTCTCTGTGACATGGAATCCAATCTGCCTTCGAGGTTGTGAGGATCAAATGGCCTTTGTCTGAGACCTGGCACAGAGCCAGCACGGGGGCCTTCGATGACAGCAAGCTGCCGGAGGGAGGGGGACTAGGGGTCAGCCGCAGAGCCTTCAGACGCGACCACGGAGTCATCTGCCTTCTCACAGGCGTGACGGACACTTAGTCCCCATCCCAGGGCCGAGCACCAGGAGAGAATTCTGCACAAAGCGCAGTGGGACCACACAGGAGGGTGTGGACAGGGTGCACGGGGCTGACGTTTAGTGGGGACTCAGCCGCCGGGGAGGTAGGGAAGGGCATTCCAGGTGGAGGACACTGAGTGGCAAAGAGAAGGGCCACAAACTGCAGCCCAGGGGCAGCCAGGCTCTGAGACCAAGCCCCAAAGCGGCTGTGGCTTTCGAGGAGGGAGAGATAACGGCCAAAGAGTGGTGGGGTGCCGAAGGGCACGCCATCCAGGTCGCCTGCCTGTGTCACTCATTACACAGCAGGAAGGGTGACATCTGCTCCGTGCCGCTGCTCTCCTCGCAACAAAAAGCAGCTCGTCCTGATGTGAGCACGGGCGGGAAACCACCGATGAGACATCACGCTCATCAGAGCCGTCAGGAAGCAAACTACTCAAATACTTCTCAAGCAGTGCTGTGACCCGTGCCTTTGAAGTTTAAAAAAAAAGTCATGCAAACCACAAAAGGATTTGATTTTTAAGTACTACACACTCAACTATGGTGCCACTTTCTCAAGACAGTCTTCCGTTTCAGTCAAATGTACAAGCACAAGCCAAAGCCTTCGGCTCGGGAGAAAGCTACGGGGCAGTGTCGACCTGGTGTGACAACAGACAGTGGAGTTTTAACTTGACAGTGATTCTATTTCTTAAGAAGTTCACATAACATGAAGGTCATCCCAGTAATTTGGAAAAATGAATAGGGAACCCACTTATCAAGGAACAATCTAGAACTACTGAGCTATAACCAAACACAGAATTAGTAACTAAAGTTCCCTCTAAACAGGGAGAAAGAGCAGGTTTGTACTAGCTATGACAGGTGCAAATTTTACCTCCTAAACCTCAGTCTTCTTATGTGTAAAATGGCGACAAACATGGCCAACCTATTTCCTGGGACGTTATGAGACACTTAAATGACATACTGGGGTCATTTAAGCCCGGGTGGCTCAGTTGGTTAAGCATCCGACTCTTGATCTCAGCTCAGGTCTTGACCTCGGGGTCATGAGCTCAAGCCCTGTGCTGGGCTCCACGCTGGGTGGCAGCCTACTTAAAAATAAAATAAAATGAAATGAAAATAAACAACACATCAGATGTGAGCACCTGCATTCACTAGGCACGCAGGAAGCGTTCAACTCTACCTGGCTGTCTCTAGTCCAGCTCCTTCCGTCTCTCGGGCCCACAGGGCAGATGTCACTAGAGTAAGCAGAACCTACACACAGAAAACGCCAAGAACACAAAACAAAAACCAAGCCTCTTACGTATCTGTTCTCCTGATGCTACCTGATAAACATTTCCAGTTACAATATTACAAAGAAGAATTTCCATTTATGATAAAATAACCTAATTACCATATATAATAAGCATTATCTGAAAAGCTCTAAAGAAAATGCCTTGGTTGGTATCTTAACTTCAATTTATACTACCAAGCACACATACATGCGCGCGCACGCACACACACACACACACGTGCACAGATACTCCACACACACACAAGCACACACACCCTATATGCCCAAGCATGCGTCCATGCACACACACATTCTCTCCACACACAGACACAGAAAGAGCCTCTCTTTTTTTTTTTAAAAAATCCTAAAAGATGGTTTCATTAAAGCATGGGGTCAGGACCCATGGGCAGAAAGGGCTGCTGCCCCAGGATTATAAAGAACAACTGATTACACACTTCGGAACTGGCACAGATAAAGACAAAGGGAGTTTCCAAAAGGACTTTCAAGGCTCTATCCTTAATAAAACATTTCTCAGTTTGGCTAGCTCAAGAAATAGACTGTGTTCCAAATGTTTAAGCATTTTTAATAAAATATATAATTTATTCTGATAAACTCAGTAAAATTATATTAAGTCAAAATATTTTATAATTTTATGTATATTTATTCCAATCCTCTAAAAACATTGACTTTCTTTTTTAAAATTTATTTTTTATTTCCCACTTTTTAATTTTTTTTTCTTTTTAAAACATTCACATTCTGAATGCCAGAAACCTAGCTAAGAACTGGGGAAAGGGAGCAAACACATCCCTAATAAGACTCAGCCCTACAACCCAGGTATTCACAGTACAGCCAGGAAGAAAAGACAAGATCACACTTGATTAGGGGACAGGAAGGAGAGAGGATGGAGGATAATGCAGGAGGGGCAAGCAGGACTGCAGTTTACAAGAGGAAGGGGGAGACCTGAGGCCTGCGGCCAGGTGACAGTGAGGATGAGGTGTTCGGGCCACGGCCCAGGCTCAGGAGCTGCTCAGAGAGGCCGGACATAGACCGAGGACAGCACCCAATGCCCCCAAGGGCAAAGGCGGCTCTGCTGTAGCCCCTGAGGTCTAAATCACTGACTACTGTAGGTTACTTAAAAATACAGGTTTAAGAGGGTCACTGGGGTGGCTCAGTCTTAAGGCGTCCGTCTTAGGCTCGGGTCATGGTCCCAGGGTCCTGGGACTGACCCCGCATCAGGCTCCCTGCTTAGCAGGAAGCCTGCTTTTCCCTCTCCCACTCCCCCTGCCTGTATTCCCTCTCCCACTCTGTGTGTGTGTGTGTCAAATAAACAAATAAATAAAATCTTTAAAAATAATAATAATAAAGGTTTAAAAGAGGGTGGTTACACAGAGAAATAGTCCAGAAGGCTATGAACCAAAATGTGAACTGCTTCATTCAGCAAAGCGTACCGAGCGAGGGCTTCTGATGCTCCAGGGACCAGAGGACTTGCAGACAGACCAGGAGAGAATGTCGCAGCGGGTGGTGTTGAGGGCTGGGCTGGGACACAAAGCCAGTGGGGGACAGAGTGTTGGGGTCTACTATAGACAGGATGGTGGTCAACAAAGGTCTTCCCGAGGAGGAGACACCTGAGGAAATACTTGAATAAATGTTAACATCTACTCACCCTCTCTGGATGGTGGATTATGTGAGTTTGGGAGTTTTCTTTTTGCATATCTGTATTTCTTAATGTTTCCACCCTAAGAATACTGGTTGGGTCTTTTGAAAATTCTGAAATTCAAACTTTTGAAAATTCAAAAGGAAATAAGGCAAGGGCCCTAGGCACCTTTGTAATGTCCATAAGCATGAAACCTAAGATTTCTGGTAAAGGAATCCATGACCCTTATCTTCAAGTGACTGATAATTGGCCTGTGTATCACTTACATTCACTCAGTTCAAGTGCCCACACACCTTCCAGCCCTGTCCTGCGAAGCACCCGGCAGCACCTTCACTGCTGGAAAGGCCACAGGGTCCAGGCTTCTGGGCCCTTCCCTCTTCTCTGCATGCCAGTTTCCAGGTGAATTCTCCTTCCTGTGACTTTCAACACCAGTCCCCCACTGATGCCTCCTGACTTGACTTCCCCAGCACAGAACTCCCTTCTGCACTGCAGAGTCCAGCGCAGCCCCAAACACTGGCTCAGCACCAACTCCTTGGCACCCGATGGGCCTCTCTGACGCACTGCCCAAAACTCAGCTCTGGCTCCTCCATCCCCAAGACAGGCTCCTACCCAGTCTTTCTCTTTCAGTAAAGGGCTCCATCATCTACGTGGCCACTTAGGGCACATGCCCCCATGCCACCCCTGACGCCTCTCCTTCCCTCACACCCTACATCCATCAGCTCCACCTTGCAACAGAGCTAGAGTGGGGCCACCTCACACCATCTCTGCTTCAGCTACCTGGGGCCAAGCCACCGAACTTAAAACTTGCCAACAGTTGTGTCTTTCAGCATCCTGGAAAACGCTCCTCACTAATCTACACTCCCCACCCTGACCCACAAGGTCCCATGTGATCTGCCTCCAGGTTCCAGCTCCAGGGCCAGCTTGTTCCAACACCTATCCCTGGCTCCTCCAGCTGCAGTGACCTTCCCGTGGGCCTCCAAACACACCAAACTCAGACCTATCTTCACACCTGCTTCCTCTCTGCCAGGAACACCCACCCCCAGGGTCTGCTGGCTTTGCTGCTTCACATCATCACACAGCCGCTCACATATCACCTTCTTTAAAAAGCCCAACCCGTCCCCATTCCTCTGACACATCAGCCCCTAAACTCTACTTTTTTTAAAAAAAGTAACACTCAGTCTCCTGTGCCAAATTACGTATTTATATACTGTCTCTCACCACCCACAAGAACACAAGCCCCTGAAGAACAAGAACTGTGTCAAGTTCACCCCCTATCCTCAGCACTGATGCACAATAGAAGCAAAATAAACATGTGTGGAACGAATGAGTCAAGGAATATGCTAGGCTCTGACACAAACATGCACTATGACAGAACACACTTCTGTTCTCAGCAGCAAGACAAACCAGGTATCTTATGAGTCTCCCACTGAAAAATGTTAAAAGCTGAATAAATATAATTGTATCACTTTATCATACTCCAAATGATCATAAGGGAATCTAAAGACATCAAAAAGGCAAATTTAAAGAAATATAAGTAGATAAGTCTTCTTTATCTCTGATGTAACAGAGAGAGACAAAGAAAGAAAATATAAAAGATTGACTAAAGACGGGAAAAACAGGGAAGCCTAACTTCCATCTAATAAACTTCCAGAAGGAGGTAACATTAAGGATGGGTAAGAAGGAATCTTTAAAGACCATTTCTCAGCATGCCTAAAGACACTAAACCACAGACTAAGGAAGCCCAATGAACTCAAGCAAGATTTTAGAGATAGTGAGCCACACCAAGATAAAGTAAAACTGTAGAACCTCAAAGGCACAGAAAAGATTGTAGAGGCAACCAGAGAGAAAAGACCACAAAGAATAACAACTGGACTAAGAACAACAGTGAAAGCCAGAACACACTGTAGTGATATATTCTACATGCTTAGCAACAATATTTGCCAACTCAGAATTCTATACCCAACAAAACTAGTTTTTAATAAGAACTAGATATCTGCAAACCTGTAAAATAGATACCACCACCACCACCCTCCCAAAAAAGACATCACAGAAAAGAAAATTCTAAAACATCTACCTCAGGCCAAAAAAAAAAAGAAAGAAAGAAAAAAGAAAAAGATAAAGAAATGATCTCAGAGGGGCACCTGGGTGGCTCAGTGGGTTAAGCCACTGCCTTCGGCTTGGGTCATGATCCCAGGGTCCTGGGATCGAGTCCCGCATCGGGCTCTCTGCTCAGTGGGGAGCCTGCTTCCCTCCCTCTCTCTCTGCCTGCCTCTCTGTCTACTTGTGATCTGTCTGCCAAATAAACAAATAAAATCTTAAAAAAAAAAAAAAGGTAATATGTCTTAAAAAAAAAAAAAAAGAAATGATCTCCGAGGGAAAGCTTGAAGCACAAGAAGAAAGGGTAAGCAAATATACACATAAATACACTAACATATATAAACAGCACTGACTATATGAAACATAGTATCTAATTTGTAGGATTCTAAAATTCAGAAAGGAAACGCTGAATAAATTGGGAGGAGTGTGGAGTTAAAATGTTTTAAATCCTTCTGAGAGAAAAGAAAGAGAAAAGACATTACTTTGGATTTGTTATGTGTTAAACCATGCAGGGGATAACCACTAACGGGCTAGACAGAGGATTTAATTTCTAGACTAAAAGAGAGAGAGAAAACAAATGCAATGGAGGTGGGGGGCATGATGGAACTCAGCTGAAACAAAAGAAAACCAACAAAACAAAACAAAACACTTCCCAGAACTGCAGCAAACAGAAAGCACAGGAACAAGAAAAGGCTGCTGCTTACCGCCTTTTCTATTCAAATTGTACTGGAGATAGTAGCCAACTCAGTAAGAAAAGTCAGTAAAGATACAACAACCAGAAAAGAAGAGAAAACCCCATCACTGTTGGTAGATGATGTGGCCTCCGCAGGGCTGAAGGCTCCTGGAATGACATCCCGGGCGACGGCTGGCAGCTACCGTGCGTTTGGATTCATCTCCCATGAGGAAAACGGCAGACTGACTTCACAGAAGAAACGGAAACTCAGGGAGGTTAAATATCTTGCCCAAAGCCACCTGGCAAGTAAAGGGCTGGTTTTGAAATTAAGTCTATCTGTGCCCGCAGCCTAACCACTGTGCCCGCCACAGAGCGAGACAAACCACGACACCACAGGGTAAGCAGCCCAGAGGCGAGTACCCCCGGGTGATCACGGGTGCCGGGAGCGCCTGCGAACGTGAGACCAACCTGAAGAGAGCCCGGGAGAGAGCCGGCGCCACCAGGTCCGCGCAGGGAAGCTCAGGCAGGGAAGGATGCTCCGGAGGGGAAAGTGCAGCAGGCACTAGGGTAAAAACGTATGAAAGAATCCAGAACGTGCCGGTGGGGGACGAGGAGAGAGGGAAGAGCTGAATACCACGAGGCCGAGCAGGGGCCAGCAGGCTAAGCCCCTGGAGGGCCACATTGGGGATGTGGACTCCTCCGGGAGGAGGAGGGACCTGGTCGCGGTCCAGGAAGGAAAGTTCCTCCGACAGAGGATGGCAAACAGACCACCGAGCGTCTGGACCTGAGCCGTCCGACAGACCAGCCTCCAGCTACAGAACACTTGCACTACGGCTGGCACCCCTGAGGAACTGTCTTTTTAATCTCCCTGACTTCTCATTCAAGTTCGTATAAATAGCCACATGTGCTTAGCGCGGCTATACTGGGCGGCGCAGCTGTAGAGGTTAGAGAGGAAGCAGGAGAAGGGCTTAGGCGACGGGACAGAGCAGTGACGTTCTTGACGAACAGAGGACACCGCGAAGGATTATGCTAGGTAGGAATGCGGGGCAGAGGAGGCCAGGGATTCAAAAGTCCTCATCTGGGGGGCACCTCCGTGGCTCAGTAGGTTAAGCCTCTGCCTTCAGCTGGGGTTATGATCTCAGGGTCCTGGGATCGAGCCCCACATTGGGCTCTCTGATGAGCGGGGAGCCTGCTTCCCCCTCTCTCCCTGCCTGCCTCTCTGCCTACTTGTGATCTCTCTGTCAAATAAATAAATAAAATATATATATTTTTTTAATTCCTCAATTGGGAGTCAGGCTACGGGGTAATGTCACAAAGAGAAACAACTCGGAAGGAAGAACTGGGTTAGGGTGGAGAGGAACCGGCTTGGGCCCGATATATCAGAAGAAGCTTGGGTGCTGCAATCCAGCCACGGGGCGCCCCCGAGTTGGGCACACTCTCTCCCATCTCCCTGCGTCTGCACACACAGTTTCCGTCGCCTCTTCTGCCTGACGGGCCCCTCTCTGAAACCCACCACCGGACACTGATGTCTTTCCCCAACCTCCCCCATTCTTCACAGCAGGAGAAGGTCCCTACAGCTCCAGAAGGAGACTCGGTGCGCTGGCGTTTAGAAGTCTCTACCCCACTGCCCTGGGAGCTCTCCCATGGCAAGGACTCAACCTCATCCTGACCCCGGGGCCAAGCCCAAGACCTGAGGTACACTCGGCAGACAAGAGACTCTGCCAGGTGGGCAAACTCACCATACGTAGCGCGTGGACACAGACGAGCAAGCCACCCGACCCGGCCACCCATCGTCCAGGTGCACCATGCCTCCACGTGGTGGCCTGTGCACGGCTGGAAATCAGCACAGAGCTCGCCAGGAGCCTGCACAGTGAGAGCAGAGTCAGCGCTGGGGCGATCACAGCCCACATGCACCCTGTTGTGAGTTTTCATTGTCATGACAACGTCTACCTTCCCAAACTCACACTCCTCAACCTTAAGCAGTCGACAGGATGCGCCTAAGAATAACCATAGGGTCTTGGAGTTCAACATTAAACATGCAAAGACTTCTTTGCATAGCGGCCCTGATGCTTGTCTGCGTGGCCTCAGGGTCTTGCTGTGTAATACTCTTCCCCCACGGTACGGGCCAGACCGCAGGGCGCTTGCGCTGAACACACTCACGGGCAGTGAATTAACAAAACATTTCTGCTTTCCGGGTCAACAGGTATTCAGCACTGTGCCCTGTGCTATTTTTTTCCTTGTGCGTCAGTTCATGGTGGAAAAGAACCATAAAGAGGTCACTTTGCCGTCCCCAAGCTGCTCTGGACTCCATTTATCCTGCTCCACTAGCCCTACCGATACTGAAAACAAAGACCGAATTCCAACTCGGGAAGTTCGACATTTTAGCCTGCTAGCTACATCAACAACATCTTGTCAAGTAAGCAAAATCATTCTCCCCTGATCTCCCTTAAAGACTCCACTGCAGAGCAGTTCTGATGAGAAACAAGACTGAGTATGAAACTCAGCACAGGCTTCATGCTAAAAAGAAAAAGAAGGAAAGAAAATCGTAATCCCTTACTACTGTGATGGCCAGTGGCACACATTTCAAATTCAGAATACTTCCTGTCAGATTCTTTAAGTTAACAAAAAAATAGAACAATATGCTTTATTGGTCCACATAAAGATTAATTTCTTATGATTCACTTATGACAGAGTCTAATGAGAAAAATCTTTAGGCCAGATTCCCAGCACTGGAGATGTGAAGTAGGCACCGAGTCTGTCTCCTGGCATCAAGGTCGAACTGAAAGATGCGAATATATTTAGACCAAGCTGGTGAGACAGGAGCAGAGTGCCTTCTGCGGCAACCGCCATGGAAAGGGGGCCGCTGCAACTCATCCGTTCACTCAAATTAATGGCCCATGTTTTCCACTATTACTTCCCCTCATATTCACACACACACACACACACACTCTCTCTCTCTCTCTCTCTCTCTCTCCTCTTTACCTCAATCTAGGATCTAGGATCTAGCTGGCATACTGGGAGAAGTTTTCTCAAGGCCTTAGAGAAGGTTCTAAGGCCACCACCAGAAGCTGCCCTGGAGAGGAGCCCTGAACAGAGATGGAAATGAGGAAGGCCCACATGACACCAATAGCATAAACTCTCAGGGACTTCTGGGCCTGTTAATTGTGAGATAATATGTGAAGAAAGCTGAGAGAAGAAAGGCTGGTGACCCAGAAGCCAGTCTAAATTCACTGAGCTATCAACAAGCCATATGACCTTGGACAAGCCAAGACAGTATGTCACCTCTAGGTCTTATACTTTGCTTAAAAAAAAAAAAAAAAAAAAACAAGCAAAGAAGAAGGGCCTGACTATACCGCCAGCAAGAGCCATTACAACTCTAAATATTGTGTTCCCATCTTTCCAAATATGCCACCAAATGAACAGCAGAATTACATGGCTGGGCAAAACAGAGGACTAACGATATATAAAAAGAAGGGGGGGGCTTATTTTTACTACTGGCATAAATCTCAGACCTGTAAGACGTGTTTCAGTCTTAAGTTACAATACCTCTCTGTCGTTTTCACAAACACAGCATTTAAAGTTTATCTAGAATTCATTAAGATAACAGTGTGAAGAAAATTTGAGGAGATCCTCAAAATTACAACAGCAAGGGCAAAACCTATGGACCTCATTAAGGTCTGAGAGAAAGATCACATGTTTGGGGAATTTCTAAAAAAATAGGAAAACATGACGCTAAAAGTGTCAGAAATCCACAAATCATACAAAGTAATGACCTAGCAAGGAAATATGTGGTACAGACTGTACCAGCATGGCATTTCTGGAGAACAGAAGGAAGACCCTGACGCTGCCTTTCTAATTATCACGGCAATAGGTAATCCAAAAAGTATATTCACTTCACGATGGATCGCTCAAGTACTGGGATTTTTTTTAAAAAAAGCAGCAACCCTCTAATTAGAAGCACAGCACTGCATAAACAAAAAGGAGGGAAGGGGAGGCAAAATTTTCAATTCCAGAATATGACTAGTAGATAAGAAACAATTAAATACGCATGTGAGGCTGCTCGGTTGTTGGAACAATAAAACTTTTACATTTTGGTATCTACTAAAAATAAAAGTGCAGTGCCTAGTGACAGCAGTCAGATGGAGCAGAGGGCACCAGGGCCAGCTGCGGAGAGGAAGGAGAAAGAACTGCCGGAGGAGGAAGGCAGAGGGGGCCTTGGAGCAAGCCGCATGCTAATTCTGGGAGTCTGGAGCAGACGGCCATGAAACAGCAGTCAGTGGCAACCAGAGAAGCTAGTTTGTCCCCTGTTTCTCCCGAGTCCCATTTACGTGTTCGAAGGTTAGATTTGGCTGTTAAGAAAGGAAATGGCAGCATGTAAAAGACATAATGCCTGACAGCAGGAAAAGAAAGCAACCCTCTACTAATAGTTAACTCAAGTAACTCACTTAGCTCCCCAGTAAGAAACAAGTACGTAGCTGGGCCAGAGCTTGATTCATTTCCTCTATTTAGGAATGAAGCATGCACGTAAGTTCTAAAACCAGAGTAAAAATTATAGAGCAAGATCTTTCATTTGTTTAGGCCAAAGTCGATTCACCAAGGAAATCAAACATTTATTCTGACATTTTCTCAAGGCATTTTGGAAAAACCCTCCACACTGTTCGGTTAATGTTGAACATTTCCATCAAGAAGCTCTAAAACTAAGTGTGTTTAAAAGGCGAGATTTCTGTTAAATCAAGCACGCAGGAAAAAAAAAAAATCAATGAAAACTGCTTTGAAAAAGGTCTCCCTTCAAGGAAATACAGGCTTTAAATAGCAACTCACGTTTTTCTGTCAAATGCCGGCTTCAACTGCCTCACTTTGCAGATCAGCTTCCGTACCTGCCTCCTTCCGACCCTGCTGGTATGTCTGACCTCCAGCTCCCAGCCGAATTCTCCCAGCACATTTCATCATTTCCTGTTGGCTGCCGACTCCTTGCGGGGAGATAAGGCCAGTCCCCGACGCTGCTGCAGGCACCCTCCAGGCACCAGGTTCTCAGACCTCCGCTCCCGGCCAGCTAGGGCCATCATAGAAGAGCTTTCTTTTTGGAAAATGGCCTAATAGAATCTCAGTATATGAGAGAAAGTCGGAGAGAGGAGATCGGAGAACAAAAGTCCTAACACCCCCCTCCAAAATCAACTTGTATATAAACTAACTTATACTGCCTACGACAGTCTCAGAATCTCTCCTTGTATTTGATCCTTCCACTCAGGAGGAAAAAAAGACCTGCTCCGGAGCTAAGATGCCAGGCATCACAGGGGTTAATGTGACAGAGACTTCCCTGCACGGGATGATCTTACATTGTCCCTACACAGAAAACTCAACTTCTCTTTGGGACTCCAACAGCAAGGCAAAGCAGCTCAACAGTGGGGGACGCAGAGGAAGAGGGAGCGGGCTCAGTGCTGGAGAACCCAGGCTCTCTCTCCGCAGCACAGACAGCTCCGAAGACACTCATATGTGCACACGTGATTCCCCAGAAGTAAAAACCAAAAACCAAAGTAAAAGTAAAAACCAAACCCCAAAACACCTTTCTTCCTAGAGTTTTACAAAGAATTAAAAATGAAGAAGTAACAAGGAATAAATATAACTTTAGGGAAAGATGTCCTAACCCATTTTAAAATGCATGCGCCCAGGGGGCGCCTGGGTGGCTCAGTGGGTTAAGGCCTCTGCCTTCAGCTCAGGTCATGATCCCCAGGCCCTGGGACTGAGCCCTGCTCTCTGCTCAGCAGGGAGTCTGCTTCCTCCTGTCTCTCCGCCTGCCTCTCTGCCTACTTGTGATCTCTGTCTGGCAAATAAATAAATAAAATCTTTAAAAAAAAAATGTATGCACCCATGAGGACACATACAATATAATTCCCTCTAGATAAGGTGAAGAGAAGGCACCACGACACTGTGGGGCTTGAAGCCAGGGCAGAATGGCAAAGGGACCGGGCATGAAAGGGACCTCAGGAGCACTTCTTAGCAGGGCTCTGTTTCCTGAGCTGTTCATATGCTGCATTTGTGAAAATTCATTGCTGTACCCACTTACAGTATGTGCTCTTGTATGTATGTACATTTATTCTGTCTCAATAAAAGTATTTTACAAAATGTATGCAACAATATCAAAAAATACAAACACTACAAGAAAGAGCAGGTACTGAAATTAATCTGTAAAAACACAAGAAATGCAAAAAACATTTCAAGGGCTCAATTTCTCCCAAAGTACACTCCCAGAAGATACACGTGCACCCTCCCCCAATCCCTATGGCAAGCTGGATGCTACATTTAAATGGTGGTAGCCCGAACAGAGCCAAACCTGTCCCCCCCTTGCAACTTGGGCCCCTAGTCTGACCTTGTGACACAAAACAAAATAGGTTGAAAACATCTTTCCAAAATCTGTATTTAGAAATTCCTTGATGGAAAAACAACAATAAAACAAGGATCATATCAACACGAGGCTCAATTATTTGACATATGATAATAATTCATACTACTTGGAAATCATACTACCATATCCCCCACCTAAAAACAAAAACAACAACAACAAAAACACAGCCGTTGGTCCCACACCATGCAAACTTTGCTTTACCTCTGGAGCAGCTTCGCTGATGACCTGCAGCACTCAACAGAGAGGCAAGGCTGAAGCATGGGGCCGGCCCCGCTCCTTGGTCTGGGAGGCCGGCAGGGAGGCCGGCTACTTCCTCCTGGGGCTTACTGAGGGTTTAATGGCCCTAAAGGTCATCTTATCCAGGGACACTAAAGCTGGAAAAGGCTGAATAATGTTTCTAGAGGCTACTTCAGTGTGCCTGACCACAACGCACAGACAGCCTTTCTAAAACTAATGGCCTGACAGTTATCTTCCAAAGCATTTTAACTAAATTTAAGCAGCACAAGAATATGGTCACAAAAGTCCTTTTCTGGGAGTATTTTCTTCCACTAAGAAAGAACAAACACCTGGGTTCTGGCAAACCAAGCTGACTTACCTCCTTTCCCTTTTCATCAGCTAGCATGACCAAAAACTCTCCTTTGCCCCAGAGCCCCACTTAGGCCTCTCGGTTATAAGACAGGTCAACCACATCGAGGTGGAGTAAGTTGTTTATTTATTTATTTATTGTAATCCAACAAACACCAGCTGCTTGGTAAACACTCACACAGTGCTCACTTTAGGGTTAATCATGAAAAGAATCCCATCAGGGGACTGTCACCTCCTCCACTTTCCAACTCAGATAACTGAGGTACAGAGACTGTATTACCTGCCCTGTGTCCCAAAGCTGTCACGTCGGGGGAGCTGAACCCAGGCAGTCCGCTTCCAGAACCCAGCTGTTAACCATTACACTACCTCTCCATGTTGGCTTCCCTCAATAAATCAGAAGTGGGTCCTGGGCAGAGCTGCCACGTAATAAAAATCTGATTTGAACTGAATTAAGAATGCAGATAGTGGTGGGATGATGAAGTCATGAGCCGGGCTTTCCAGTAGGGCTGGGGCATTCTCTCCCGGGCCCCACAACTTTGACTAGCAGGTTCCTAGCTGGAGAGCAGCTGTCCTGACCCTCTGGGGGAGAACAAGACTGGCTTGGGCAGCTGTCCTACCCCCTAAGGTGGTACCGGGACAGACACACTGGTCCAGGGAAACCCACCTGCTAACCTCTCCCGCCTCTCCCACGTGGTGCCTAAACTGGTATTTCCAGTTCCATTCGGGTTTCTGTCACCAGACTTGAAACCTTTGGGCACAAACATTAGTGCCAGGCACAGGGCTTAAGGCCTTCGGGCCCCATGGTTGAAAAAGCCAACATCCCTGCCCTGGACTTCTCAGTGTACGGGCAGGGCAGATGTATAAATAAAGAAAAATGGCACGAGCTGATAACGAACCAACACGCATGGAGGGCTGGGGGAACACTATGAAGGCAGCAGTGAGCTAGTGGGGGAAACAGGGTCAGGGAAGCCTTCATGAAGGAAGGGACAGGATTCGGTTCTCCAAGAGCTTACCATCAACCTACTCAAACCATGTAGAGTAAGGCAGAAAAAATTTCTGCAACAAAATCCAGCAAGTTAGCCGAAGACTACCAGTGACTTCATGTCCTCCGCCCTCAGCTGATGGCTAAGCCCATGCGTGGCAGTCATTGGCCCGGTGTCAGGCACAGATGTGAGGGTGACACCGGACTGGCTGCATCGTCTCTCGGATACCTCTGTTCTCTTACAGGATGAAAATGGCTGCCTTTACTAAGCTCTTTTAAAAGACTCCGTAAGATAGTACGACTATCCTCGTTGTACGGAAGAAAACCACCACAGAGAAATTAAGCAACCTGCCCAATATCACCCAGCAAATAGTGGCGGAATGGGATTTGAACTCAGGTCTACCTGATACTTTCAAAGCACATCCTCTCCCCACCACGCTCATGCCTGCCCCGGAACTAGGCCCGTGAGGAACATGAGGATAGTGGGCAACAGGTCATGTCATATGGGGGAAAGAACAAAATTTTCCCCACATGATTTTTCCCCATTCCTCTATTGGTCTATCCTTGCTTTAATGCCACACTTTTTCTAAAACAGCTTTATTGAGATGTAATTCACATACTATAGAATTCAGTCATTTAAGTATAGAATTCAGTGGTTCTGAGTGTATTTACAGAGCTGGGCAACCTTCACCCCAGTCAATTTTAAGACACTGTCATCACCTCAAAAAGGAACCCCATGTGCTTTAGCTGTCATCTCTGTCTCCCCAATTTCCCAACCTGAAACAACCAGTTACTCTTACAAGGTGATTCTTAAAGAGCTTATGGGCACACGGTCATGAGGTTGTTAGTAAAACAGTGCAAACTTTAGTTGTGCTTCAGTCCTCCCTCCTGGGCTAAAGCTAACAGCTGAGCCCAGACAGGGCCAGGGAAAAGCCAGACAACTTAGAGGCAGGTACTGCGGTGAGAGGTGGGGGTATCTGGCCGCCCCATGCTAGATGGGCTCCACGGTTCTCATGCCCCTAAACTTAGGAAGCCCTAAATGCCGAGCCACATGGTCAAGCAGCCGCCAGGATGGTGGAGTCACGCAAGAGCTCTAGAAGATCCCCTCTGGTCACAAGACCTTACACCACTAAGATGCCATCTCCCTGTCTCCAGAAAGACAAAGCAGGATGAGATCTGCTATCATAGATGGGGGTAACCAGAACAGAGTTGTTCTGAGAAGCCAAACTCTTCAAGGATGGATTATCAAGACTAGCAACGGCCTGGAGAAAAAGTGCCTCCTCTGCACTTTCCCCCAGCCTTCCTCAAGTGCTAAGGAGAGCTGGAGGAAAGGGATCTACAAACAGACCACGCACATACTTCTGCAGAGCCCTGAATTCTCTAGTCACTTCCGCATACAGATCACGAAACTGCTCCATGCAGCATCACTACATCCTACAAAACTCCTCAACACTGAAGAGGAATGAGCTTCTGACAGATATACACAGGTTCATCACAGAAAGTTCTTGGTGAGCAAAAGAGACCAGATGCAAAAGGGTGTGCATTTTGTTCTAGTTACATGAAATTCCAAACCCGGCCAAACAAATCCATAGTGACGGATCTATGTCTGCCTGGGGCCAGGGGCTGGGTGGGGGCTGACGGAGCAGGGAACAAGGAAAGTTCTGAACTGATGGAAATATTCTGTCTCACTTGGGACAGAGGCTATACAGGCGTATCCATTCATCAAAGCCCCTAAATGGGTCCGCTCTGTTGTTAAATTAATACCTCAATAAAGAGAAAAGGGAGGGGAGAGGTGGGGGGGGGGATGAGGGAAAGAAGACAGGAGAGGAGCCTGCTGCGGAGCCTGAACAACGCCCTCTGTGGCAGCGCGGCCACAGCCCTCACCAAGGACTGGCCTGCAAGGTGCTGCCAAGCCCATGTCTTGCCAGCATGCATGCATTGCACTGGGTCTCAGTTCTTGAACGACTGATCCTCTAACACATACAACTGATTCTGATGAACCTGAACAGTCCACTTCCTGACGGGGTTAACTCAGCTCTCCAACGCCACCGCAGTAAAAAGTGTGATGATGTCAGCCAGCGACTCAGGAATGGCTGCTTTCGGTGACAGGCTCCAATGGCTGTTTGACAGTCAGTGAACAAGTAAAATCTAATGTGATAATTACAGGTATCAGCTTTTCTTCTCCTCAAATGATAAGTAAATCTTAAGTTCTAGAATTTAAATAGGTTATGTAGGTTATATAAAACATTCTTATCGTCAATCTTTTTTTCTTTCTATTTTTTTTTTGGATGGGGGAAGAGGGTAGCGGCTAGGTTCAAATCCTACGTGTTAGCCTTTCATATTTTTCATGAAACAAGACATAAATAGAGCCATCTTGCCTTTAGTCTCTCTCTCTCTCTCTCTCTCTCTGTATATATACACACACACACACACGAATAAACCAAGCCAAATTTCTAACATTCTCGATCAAAGAAGAAGGTGCCAGAACAAGCTGAACTAAGTACTAGTTCTATCTTTGGCAAAGTTTAAAAAAAAAAAATTTAAAACCCTTTATATAAGCTTCTTTGCTTCCCTGGCAGTCACCCAAAGCTAAAGAAAAAAAAAAAAAAAAAAAAAAAAAAGCCAAACTAATTAAAGCAGAAAGCCCAATTGAGAAAAACTTCAAAGCACCAATGTGATATGAAAAATATGTTAATTTCTTTTCTTACACATTTTATAAAATGCCACCATGAGAAGAAACACCTGGGCTTCCAACACAACATCTCAGTGGTTAAGACATCACCTGCAGTTCTGGGGCCAGCTCAAGCCTTCCTTGGACAACACACCGAAGATGGAAAATGATCTCTGAAGGAAGGTCTGAATTCAAAAAGGAGTGGTGAACGAGATTTGTGGTGAGTTTTGGGGTATTTTCAAGACTAAAGTTAGAGCTCTGCTCTGCTCATGTTTTACTGGAGGTTTACGGGTGTGATTTTCCCCCTCATTTGTTTCTATGTGCCCTCTCCATGCTAGACTCTGGAAGTTACAAGCTAAATAATTCCCTACACTTGTCCTTAAGCAGCTTAGAGTAGCGTAAACAAACAAGCGCCCAGAGGCCCACACAGTGTGGTAAGAGCTACACAGCAGAACTAGGAAGGGCAGCTTTACTGACCAGGGGATGCCCTAAGGGCAGGAGCACCCAGTTCAATGCTACCAACTTTATTTCGTCTACTATGCGTGCTTAAAAAAAAAAAAGAAAAACCAATCACCTCCCATTATTTCATTTCAAAGGCATTTTAATAATAAAACAGGCATTTTAATACTAAAAAGCAGGTCATACAACTTCAGAATGTATCTAAAGCTTCAAATTAAGTATCTCTAGCTTTGTAAAGAATAATGACAACATTGCTATTTTAGCCCCATGGCAGTAAAAATACCATCATGAATGGGTGTTTAGAAACCCTGCAAACAGGCGAAAATTAGGACTATTTTATGACGTTCTATATACATCTGCCAGGATCTTGACATACCGTGACTCTAAACTTCATGATAACCCCACAAGGTGGGAGTCCTGTCCCCATTTTTCAGAAGAAAAAACTAGAACCCTGGGGGAAGTGGCTTGCCCATGTCCCACAGCAGTCACAGTGCACAGAGCGACCACACCTGCTTCCCTCTGACAGCGGAGCCTGTCCGGTCCCACCAACAGGCTGGGATGGTGTGCGAGAGCTCTGGCGGACCTCTGAGGTCCTCATTAGAAATAAACATGTTTTACTGTTGTTGCTTTTAAGATCACAAAGGAAGCTCTGCTTCTTTTTTTTTTTTTTTTTTTTTGTAGTCCCAAACAACCAACACAAACCCTTTGTGAAACCGAGAGGTATAAATATGTAAATAAACGGAAATCATGCTCCCAAGCATTCCAGAATGCTCCCTTTACCTTCTCCTTCTCCATTTGGACCAGTGCTAGGGATAAAGAAGATGGGAAAGATGAGAAAAGATCAAGAATCCTGGAGCGCTGGGTGGCTCAGTCAGTAATTACCTGTCTTCAGCCCAAGTCATGATCCCCCCGTCCTGGGATCAAGCCCCACATCGGGATCCCTGTTCAGTGGGGAGTCTGCTTTTCCCTCTTCCTGCTGATCACCCTGTTTGTGCTGTGCTCATGCTCTGTCTCTCTCTCTCTCTCTCTCTGTTAAATAAATAAATAAAACCTTTAAAAAAAAAAAAATCCCAAAGTGCCAAGAAGCAGGACATATGAACCCTTCCTCAAGAATACTGTTCTTGGGGCACCTGGGTGGCTCAGTGGATTAAAGCTTCTGCCTTCGGCTCAGGTCATGATCCCAGGGTCCTGGGATCGAGCCCCACATCAGGCTCTCTACTCAGCAGGGAGCCTGCTTCCTTCTCTCTCTCTCTCTCTGCCTGCCTCTCCTCCTACTTGTGATCTCTGTCTGCCAAATAAATAAATAAAATCTTTAAAAAAAAAAAAAAGATATGGTCTCTAACCCCTAAGAGCTTCCATTCTCGGGTCTGAAATGTGATTATAAATAGAACACCAGGGGCGCCTGGGTGGCTCAGTGGGTTAAGCCTCTGCTTTCGGCTCAGGTCATGGTCTCAGGGTCCTGGGATCCAGCCCCGCATCAGGCTCCCTGCTGAACAGAGAGCCTGCTTCCTCCTCTCTCTCTGTCTGCCTCTCTGCCTACTTGTGATCTCTGTCTGTCAAATAAATAAATAAATCTTTTGAAATAAATAAATGAATGAATGAATGAATGAATGAATGAATAAAAAACACCAACTGAGGCCCAAGCAACCGACTCTTGGTTTCAGCTCAGGTCATTATCTCAGGGTCTTGAGATCAAGCCCCACATCGGGCTCCACCACTTCAGCATGGAGTTTGCTTGAGATTCTCTCTCCCTCTGCCCCCACGGCTATTCACACACACACTCTCTCTCAAATAATCTTATAAATAGAATACCCACTACAAACTTAAAAGTGCATCTCACTTTACAAATTTTGTTTTTCTTCTACTTTTACCATTTAAAATTGAAGTCTATTACACTTAAACAATCTTAAATAATAAATATATCTATATCTATATCTATATCTATATCTGTATCTATATATACACACACACACACAATGTCCCAATTGTACTTCAACGTGGGATGAGCTCCTGCCAAGCGGAGAGGTTACAGAGGCTGGTTCCCTACAGGACTTCCACGCCTGCGTGGGAAAGGCAGAGCTGAGTGGGGCCAAGCAATAGAGAGGGGCAGCAGTGAGCATATGCAGGGCCTTGGCAAGCTTCTAGGTTCCTCCATCTGTAATCACAGCTAAAGTCATGGAAGGGTCAAAGGGCCCTCTCTAGGATAGGGTCGAAACACAGTAGGCACACACTTACATGGCAGGGCATAAGGTCAACCCCCAGGAAAATCAGACAGCAGGCAACCAACAAATGTCAGAAAATCAAGGAATCAACGACATAATCTGAGTGGAAGCAAACCCATAGTGACCACAGGAAATGAAGTATGGGCACGGACGGGGCTGGTTCAGCAGACCTTCTGACGGAAAAGAAAGAGAAGGGACTTTGCCAAGAGGCCGACCGGGCTGACTGGCAGAGTGCCGAGTCCAGAAAAGTCTCTCAGGCACAGTGTGAGCCACCTGGCAGGAGTCACAAGGAGAAAGCAAGCTGCTCAGCCTGGCAGTGGTTGCTTTACCTCTGTGACAGGTGACCCAGCCGAAGACAGAGCACAGACAAGGAGCACATTTTTCCATTCATGAGAGTGAGGTCAAGAAGGGCCAGTTACAAAACAGTTTAAATCATACGATCTTATTTGTCTTTAAAAATCAGATTTGTGAGGAAACGTAACAATCTGGGAAAGTGTATGTCAAGGTACTGACAGTGACAGGGGCGCCTGGGTGGCTCAGAGGGTTAAGCCTCTACCTTCTGCTCAGGTCATGATCTCAGGGTCTTGGGCTCGAGCCTGCTCAGCAGGGAGCCTGCTTCCTCCTTTCTCTCTGCCTGCCTCTCTGCCTACTTGTGACCTCTGTCAAATAAATAAATAAAATCTTTAAAAAAAAAAAAAGTATTGACAGTGATTATTGACAGATTGAATATTTGTACTTGTATTTTACAAAGTCCATGCACTGATCTTACAATGAAGGAATACACTGAGTTCATTGGGAGATTTTAAAGCCAGACGGGTGACTCCCCAGGCAGCTAGCAGAAGGGCTGTGGCGAGACCAATGCCGCACAGAGAGCGCTTGGGACCACAACACCCCCAACATCTGAGCACCAACAGACACAGAGGGCAGAGCCTGCCTGCAAGGCTTCCATAAATCCCCTGTTCTGGATAAACCCTGGAGTAAGATGCTATCAACCAAAGCCTGCCGCCTTGTCCCCCAGAGGGAAGCGCACCACCCCTGTAGCCAGCTTCGCCAATGGTGCACTACTTCACATGGGAAAGCCAAGGGATGGGATTCCTGGGTGTACCCCACAATTCACTCCAGGAAGTCTGAGATTTTATGAACTATTTCTGCAAACAAACATAAGTCCCAGGAAGAGTCAAGGCTCTCCACAAGCAGATACTGGCTCCGGCCTCAGACCAATGACCTCATTCACAGTATAGAGGTTCTTTAAGACCCCAACGTCACACAAGTTAATCCCATGCAGAGACAGCTCTAAGGGAGACTTTCTGCAGAATCAGCACATTGTAGTTTACTGGATGAACAGAACCAAATGAGAGGCCCCATCCCCGGTACCAGCCATACACGGGCAAGGGAAACCCCTCAAGATCTCACAACTTGACCCCTCCCAATGATAACCAGGAGAAAGAGGAGTCGGCAGCCAGATAGCCCCTCCCTACGAGGAACCAGGGAGCCTGGTGCTTCTGACAGCTCACATGATCCACACGGTGGGTGACCATCAAACCCAGACCATGAACAAAGCTGTATAAAGATCTCTGATAGGTCAGAAGGTCCTGTGACAGGACCTACGTACTTGGATTAGGGCTGGGGGAAATTTTATCAACAGTTCGGAGTACTGACTTCGAGGGCCAAGATGTGCCCTAAAAACGTGGCACTGAGTGTGCTTACTATGCTCCGTGACAGAGTTCATCTTCACAATTCCTCACTCTGTGACCGTGGGTTTGCAGATTAATAGGAGGGGAACACCATGAGTGAGCTCACCCAGACCCGGGGTCCCTTTGTGCTTATCCCTCCAGTACACCCGCTCCAAACCCACTTACAATTCCCCACCTACTGAAAAGTGTCTTGAGGCTCAGGAGGGGGAACTAGGATGTTTAAATGGCATCAGTATTTCTCTGCTACACTTTTTGAAACAACAGACTCACAGTCTGTAATGTCAAAGTAATGCAAGTATAAGAAATGGGCTATGTCCATTGGGGAGGGTATGTGCTTTTGGGTAAATTGGAAGGGGAGGTGAACCATGAGAGACTATGGACTCTGAAAAACAATCTGAGGGGTTTGAAGTGGCGGGGGGGTGGGAGGTTGGGGTACCAGGTGGTGGGTATTATAGAGGGCACAGCTTGCATGGAGCACTGGGTGTGGTGAAAAAATAATGAATACTGTTTTTCTGAAAATAAATAAATTGGAAAAAAGAAAAAGAAAGAAATGGGCTATGTCCAAATCTGTCAGATTCAGATGCTCTTTCCAACAAATTAATAGGACAATAAACAGTGAAGATTTTCTTTCTGTTCCACAAATGTATTCCAACTAATATGTAACTTCATTTTATGTAGAATTATTTTCTGATGGGACACCAATTATTTTTTATCCTCAAAGATGTTGAGAAATACATAATTTTCAGCAGTACCACTTAACAGTGATTTACATGCAAGTTTTTCTTCCTATGGAGGCCTTGGGGAAGAACCAAATAGTTTTAAGATGAGTAACAGCCTGAACAACTCTGGCAACAGCCAATACCATAACACCTACACTATCGGAATAATCTGGGATCCATTATATCCGTAGACTGGAAATGTTTCCTCTTCATCTTTTATGGAAAATGCCAAATATATAAAAACTAGAGACTAGAATAATGTTACCTAGTTTCAACAATTATCAACAGAGGACTAATCTTGTTTCACTTCTGATTGTGAAAATCGTTAAATGCTCATAGAATCATGTGACCCAAATGTGTTTTTAGAGACCTGGCAGGTCCAAAGCATGAGCCTCAGTCTGGAAGAGGAGACACAAAGCAAGCAGAGGTCCTCATCTGAAGGGAATGGCAACTTTATGGGGAACCAGAGCCCACGTAAAACGTGTATAAAACCAAAGAATAAAAATACCAAGCCCCCACGGTGAGCCTCACTAAGGGGAAGTCATACAGATGTCACTATACACCCTGAGAAGACGTGATAAGGAAGGCACTTCACCTCTTCCCCAAGTACCCAGCATTCTTCCCCAAAACTCGTAAGCCCGGTCCAATAATGTGAAAAAAGAAAAAAATGAGGCAAACCCAAATCAAGGGGCATTCCACAAAACATCCGACTAGCGCTCTTCAAAATTGTCAAGGTCGTGAAAAGTTAACACAGAAACTGTCACAGATGGAGGAGACCAAGGAGACAGGACAATTGAACTCAATGTGATATCCTGGACTGGATCCTGGAACAGACAGAATCTCTGTGGAAAAACCGGTGAAATCCAAGTCAAGTCTGTAGTTCAGTTAATAACACTGCACCAAAGTGAAATTCTTCATTTTGACAACTGTGCTGCAGTTACATAAGATGTTAACATTAGGGGAATTAGGTGAAAGGTATATGAAAATGCTCTATATAGTCTTTGCAACTTTTCTGTATACCTAAATTTTTTCCAAAATAAAAAATTATCAGAGAAATCATATAAAAATTTAACTGCCTAATAAATATTATATTCTTCACAAGAAAGAGTCAATGGCAATGTGGACTTCATGTATTTTTTTTAAGATATCTTTTTTTTTTTAAGATTTTATTTATTTAACAAAAGGAGAGAGATCACAAGTAGGCAGAGCAGCCAGCAAGGGGAGGGGGTTAAGCAGGCTCCGCACTTAGCAGAGAACCCGATGCGGGGGCCCTGAGATCATGACCTGGGCTGAAGGCAGAGGCTTAACCCACTGAGCCATCCAGGCACCCTAAGATTTCTTTATTTTAGAGAGAGAGAGAGAGAACAAAAAGGAGCAAAACTAGGGGGAGGGGCAAAGGGAGAGGGAGAGAATCTAAGGCAGACTTCCCACTGAGCACAGAGCCCACCTTCCAGGGACAAAATCAAAAGTCAGCCAATTAAGCCACCCAGGTGCCCTGAGGTCTTTATTTTAAAATTCAGCTGGGGGAAGCGGTGCCTGGGTGGCTTGGTCGGTTAAGGGTCTGACTCTTGATCTCAGCTCACGTCTTGACGTCAGGGTCCTGAGCTCAAGCCCTACATGGGGCTCCATACTGGGTGTTGAGTCTACTTTAAAAATAAATAAATGGGGGGCCTGGGTGGCTCAGCCAGTTAAGCAACTGTAGCGACTGCCTTCGGCTCGGGTCATGATCCCAGAGTCCCAGGATCAAGCCCCGCATCGGGCTCTCTGCTCCACAGGGAGTCTGCTTCTACCTCTGACCTTCTTCCCTCTCATGCTCTCTCTCTCTCTCTCGAATAAATAAAATCTTTTGATAAATAAATAAAATAAAACAAAGTTCAGCGAGGGAAGATGAAACATCAAGAAATAAAACAATCTGCTAAACAGTCTCAAAAAAAGGAAGGGGAAGCACCTTGAAACAAGGCAGGGCCCCTGGAAGCTGAAGGCCACGTGGGGCAGCTGATGGAGTGTACCCCGGTGCACAGAGCAACTGGCTGCGATAATGAACGGGTTGACAGAGGGGACCTCCAAACCGCTAGACTGCCCTGCCCGGCCTCCCCTGACCTCCCCCTCCCTGACCGCCCGGGCTCCCGCCTCCAGCGCGTCTCTTCATTCCTGCAGCAAGTTCTGAGGGTCTGAGAGCTCGCGGAGTGAAACCAGTAAAAGGAGGAGGCATCACCTACCACCGTATGATAATTCAGTTTTAAAAAATGTTTTTTCTGTATCTAGAGGAAAGATGAGCCGCGACCAGAACTGCACTAGGAAATTGGATGCTGGAACTCTGCACAGGGGATGAGCTAGCTGGAAGCAGCAGGATCCTCCCTTGGTCCTTCTGGCCAGGAGCCCGCGCTGGGAAGGACCGAGCCCACCGCGCCTCACAATGACTGAAAATTCACTCGTGCTTTTCAATAGCTTTGCATTTAACATAAACAGTGTGCTTCTTTATAAGAGTACCTTCCTACATTTCAAACAGGACACAATTCTAGAAATAAAAGCACATACCTGGGTTTTCAAATCATGAACCACATGTGGGGATTTAATTCATTCTGAACCGGATGTAAGAAAACTTCTGTGGCGGGAGTCATGCAGAATAAGCACCTTAGCTCCACGTCTGAGCAAATGTCTCACACCTAAAGGTCAGCTCGAGGAAGAATTTATGTGAAATATTCCTGCCCAAATGCCCTGCAATAAAATTACTGAATGACAAAGAGAGAAAACCAGCCGTGATTTTTTGAAACAACCCTTACCAAAAAAAGAAGAGACACATTTAAAAAAAAATTGTATTTGCTCTCCAAAACAGTTTGAAAACGACAGAATCTGCTGTTTCTCACTGATGAGCAGCTTCATTATTTCTGCTTATCCAGTAATTGAAGAATGTCTTGCAAAATTCAGGTCAAAATTTCCCCAGTGCTCTGAATTATGCAACCAGGAGTCTGTACGATCGTGCCACTGACCCAGCCCTCCACTGAGGCTTCGTTCTTCAACTTCACATTGAGAAAAAGGCCACATATGCTTTTTCCATTCATTTTTTAAATGTTTAATTTATTTTTTTTAAGATTTTATTTATTTATTTGCCAGAGAGAGAGAGAGAGAGAGCACAAGCAGGCAGAGTGGGAGGCAGAGGCATAGAGAGAAGCAGGCTCCCCGCTGAGCAAGGAGCCCAATGCAGGACTCGATCCCAGGATCCTGGGATCAGGACACGAGCCGAAGGCAGCAGCCCAACCAACTGAGCCACCCAGGCAACACTTACATGTTTTATTTAATTAGAAACTCTCCATATACACCTTGGACTTGACACATTTGGTAGTTCAGCCTTCGGGAGCCAGTTCTCAGGCCGGGCGCCAGGGCTCACCAGGTTTGGCGAGCCCCACACCAGTCCCAGGCAGAGCAGCCTTCTCCTTCTCCAGATGCCCAGGGGGCTGGGCTGCCCAACTATGAGAGCAGGACCAGCACCTCCCACCTCTCAGGCTGCTGAGAGGATTAAATGAGACAAAATATGTAACGGCCCATCCTGCCCCCAAATCTAAGCCTCCTTCACTCCAAATCCCTCTATGCACTCTGCTTCTGGCCGCCCTCTGTGTGGCCCACCAAGACCCAGGTATGAGAGAACAAAAAGCCAGTTCCCCCAGGAGCCAGCAGCTTACTGTCCCCCCGCAGCGCTTTCCCGTGAGCACCAGAGGACAGCACACTCCTCAATCAATGGAATAAGCATTTTATTTGTATTCCATCTACCTCTCCACTGATTTCCATGAGGAAGAATTTTCCTTTCTTTTCCTGAGAGAGAGAGAGAGAAAGCAAGTGAGCAAGCATGGTAGGGGGCAGGGATCTTCAGCGGGCTTCATGCCCAGCGTGGAGCTGGATGCAGGGCTTAATCTCACCACCCTTTGATCACTGAAATCATGACCTGAGCCAAAATCAAGAGTCAGATGCTTAACCGCCTGGGCCACTCAGGGGCGCCAGAAGGATGTTTCTCTCAAGGCTCCTCGTCTGTTACGCAATGCCTAACTCCTCCCCCGGGAGAAAACAGTACAGCACCCCTCCTAGAGGGCAGGAGACAATGACCAAATACAGGCTTCTGGTGTCAGTGGAGATTTTTTTTTTTTAAATTTTGTTTATTCATTTGAAAGAGAGAGAGAGCCCAAGCACGGTGGGGGGAGGGGGATGGAGGAGAGAGCAGAGGGAGAGGGAGAAGCAGACTCCCCGCTGAGCAGGAAGCCTGAAGCAGGACTCCATCCCAGAACCCTGGGATCATGACTTAAGCCAAAGGCAGATGCTTAACTGACTCAGCCAGCCAGGTGCCCCTGGGTGGAGATCATCATTAAAAGATCGTAAGCAAGGGGTGCCTGGGTGGCTCAGCCATTAAGCATCTACCTTGGCTCAGGTCATGATCCCCTTGCTTATGTTCCCTCTCCCGCTGTGTCTCTCTCTGTCAAATAAATAAATAAAATCTTTAAAAAAAAAAAAAGATCATAAGCCAGAATAACAAAGCTGGCAGCATCACAATCCCAGGTTTTAAGATACACAGCAAAGCTGTGGTAATCAAAACAGTATGGGCCCGGCACAAATACAAACACAGATCCATGGAACAGAATAAAGGGCCGAGAAATAAGCCCATGCTTATATGGTCAATTAATCTTTGACAAAGGAGACAGGAATATCCAATAGGGAAAAGACAGTCTCTTCAATAAATGGTGCTGGGAAAACTGGACAGCTACACGAACCACTCTCTTACACAAAAATAAACTCAGAATGGATTAAAGACCTAAATATGAGACCTGAAACCACAGAAGTCCTAAAAGAAAACACAGGCAGTAAACTCCTGGATATTAGCCTTAGCAACATATTTATGAATCTGTCTCCTTGGGCAAAGGAAACAAAAGGAAAAATAAACTATTGGGACTACTCCAAAATAAAAAGCTTCTGCATGGCAAAGAAAACACAAAAACCATCAACAAAGCAGAAAGTCATCCTACTGAACGGAAGAAGATATTTGCAAGTGACATATCTGGAAAGGGGTCAATATCCCAAACAATTCAACACTCATCAATCCATCAATCAATGGCAGAGGACTGAACAGAACACTTGTCCAAAGAAGACCCACAGATGCCAACAGACACACGCAAAGATGTTCAACATCACTAACCATCAGGGACATGCAAATCAAAACCACGAGACAGCACCTCACACCTGTCCGAATGGTTAAATCGAAAGGACAAGAACAGGTGTTAGTGAAGATGAAGCAAAAAAAGGAACGCTGTGCATGGTTAGTAGGAATGTAAATTGGTGTAATCACTGTCGAAAATGGTATGAAGGTTCCTCAAAATATTAAAAATAGACATACTACATGACTCAGTAATTCCACTGCTGAGTATTTTCCCAAGAAAATAAAAACACTATTCAAAAAGATATGTGCACCCCTATGCTTGTTGCAGCATTATTTATAATGGCCAAGATATGGGAGCAGTCCCAGTGTCCGTCAATAGACGAACAGGTAACAAAGATGTGATATACACATGCATCTGTATCTAGACACACACACACACACGGCTATCACAGCCATAAAAAAGAATGAGATTTTGCCATTTGCTAGAACATGGATGGACCCAGAGAGCATTATGCTAAGTGAAATAAGAGAAAGACAAATACCATATGATTTCACTTATACGTGGAATCTAAAAAACAAACAAAAATAGAAATAGACTCATAAATTTTGAGAACTGGGGGTTGCCAGAAGGGAGGTGCGTGCAGGGATGGGCAAAATAGGTGAAAGCGATTAAATGGTACAAACTTCCGGGGCAACCGAGTGGCTCAGTTAAGCATCCTACTCTTAGTTTTGCCTCTGATCATGATCTCAGGGTCCTGGGACTGAACCCTGCAATGGGTTCAATGGGCTCCACATTCAGCGCAATCAGCTTGAGACCTTTTCTACCTCTCCTTCTCTGTCCCTCCCTGCCATGCTCTCTAAAATAAATTAAAATAAATCTTTTTTTTTTAAGATTTTATTTATTTATTTGACAGACCACAAGTAGGCAGAGCAGCAGACAGAGAGGGTGGGGGAAGCAGGCTCCCTGCTGAGTAGAGAGCCCTATGTGTGGCTCGATCTCAGGACCCTGGGATCATGACCTGAGCCAGAGGCAGAGGCTTAACCCACTGAGCCACACAGATGCCCCAATAAAAATAAATCTTAAAAGTGGTACAAACTTCCAGTTACAAAATAAATAAGTCACAGACTTGAAAAGTACAACATAGGGAATGTAGCCAATTTAATACAGTAATAACACTGCGGTGACAGACGGTGACAACACTTACCACAGTGAGCACAGCATAATGGGTAAAACGTTCAACCACTATGTGTGCACCTGAAACTAATGTAACACTGTACATCAAGAACATCAAGAATACTTCAAGAACAAAGTAAAAAGAGAAAAAGATCATAAACAATGAAAATTAGCCTCTCTTCCTTCACTCTCCACTGCAGACCAACGCAAGGCAGCCATCTGGAGCAAAGATACCCGCTCTGCAGACGCAGCTGACCTTCACAAAGGCCGTACCAGAAGGTGAGTCAGGCAGAGTCAGCAAATCCACTTAGTGAGCCCTGCGTAGAAGCTACACTCTGCCATTTCCTCCACGCCTGCTATGAAGCAGGTCTCTGGTCCTATTCTGACTCTCTCACAGGTCAGAACCTGAGTGAGTTTAACTTACTAACTCATTCAAACCCAATACCGGTACTCAATTATTGACATTTACTAAGCTCTCATCACACACTCTCCATAAAATGCTAATTTTAAGGGATACAGAGATCCACTTAGAGAGTCTCTGTCCGTCCCTGTGGTTCACTCATAATGAAGTTAAAACCAAAATACCTTTATTAAAAGGCAGAATGGGTACTCAGCACGCTGCTTCTCCCTCTCCCTCTGCCTGCTGCTCTGCCTGCTTGTACTCTGTCAAATAAACAAATAAAATGTTAAAAAAAGGGCGCCTGGGTGGCTCAGTGGGTTAAGCCGCTGCCTTCGGCTCAGGTCATGATCTCAGGGTCCTGGGATCGAGTCCCGCATGGGGCTCTCTGCTCAGCGGGGAGCCTCTCTCTCTCTCTCTCTCTGCCTGCCTCTCCATCTACTTGTGATCTTTGTCAAAAAATAAATAAAATCTTTAAAAAAAAAAAAAAAAGGCAGAATGGGGATGCTGGGAGGCTCAGTCAGTTAAGCACCCAACTCTTAGTTTCAGCTCAGGTCACAATCTTGGGGTCCTGGGATCAAGCCCCGCATTGGGCTCTCTGCTCAGGGGGGGCTTCCTCCTCTGTCTCTGCCAGTCTCTCTGCCTACTTGTGATCTCTGTCAAATAAATAAAATCTTAAAAAAAAAAAAATCAGGGTGCCTGGGTGGCTCAGTGGGTTAAAGCCTCTGCCTTCGGCTCTGGTCATGGTCCCAGGGTCCTGGGATCGAGCCCCACATTGGGCTCTCTGCTCAGCAGAGAGTCTGCTTCCCTTCCTCTCTCTCTGCCTGCCTCTCTGTCTACTTGTGATCTCTTTTAAATAAATAAATAAAATCTTTTAAAATAAATGAATAAATAATAAAACTAGATCAACTTCAGATAGACTAAGGCTAATGTGAAAAGCAAAACTTTAAAATTGTTAAAAGAAAATAAAGAATATCTTTATGACCTTAAGACAAGGAAGGATTCCCTTTTTTTTTACGTTTCTATTTATTAACCGACTGAGCCACCCAGACATCCCAGGATTTCCTTTAAAAAGTTATTAAAAGGGATGCTCTTGGTGGCTCAGTTAGTCGAGCATCTGCCTTTGGCTTGGGTCATGATCCCGGGGTCCTGGGATCAAGTTCCACATCACACTCCTTGCTTGGCAAGGAGCGTGCTTCTCCCTCTGCCTGCGGCTCCCCTGCTTGTGCGCGCGCGCGCTCTCTCTCTCTCTCTCACATATGCACACACACTCTCTCTCTGGCAAATAAATAGATAAAAATCTTTAAAAAAAAATAAAAGTCATTAAAAGTACCAATCGTTAAAGAAAAGAATATAGTGAACTGCACTGAAATTTAAAATGTTAAAAAAAAAGATAGCACAATGACAATAAAAACACATGGACAGCACTGAGTGTGGTACATAAACAATGAATCTTGGAACACTGAAAAAATAAAATAAAATTTTAAAAAAATTTAAGTGGAAAAAAAAACACATGGACAAGGTAGGAAGCGATATCTGTATCTCACAGAAACAGCAAATGGGCTATTATAAAGAATGAAGAAGAACCAACACAAATCAGTAAGAAAAATACGAACGGATCAGGCGTGTTCAGGGTGGTATGGCTGTAGACGTAAAAATACAGACAACCCAAAAGTAGTACAGGAAAGGACATGTCACCAAAGAGAACCTATTGAATTGCTAACACCCATATGAAAAGATGCCCATCCTCTTCAGTAACCAGGGAGAGGTAAATTAAGGCCAGAATGAGAGGAACATTTGACAGTCACTAGATGGGTACAATTAAGAAGTGTGACAGTAGGGTGACTCTTGATTTAGGCTCAAGTCAAGATCTCTGGGTCCTGGAATAAAGCCCTGCCTGGCTGGGCAACTGGGTAACAAAATGCCCAGGTATCTGATCAAACACTATTCCAGCTGTTTCTGCAAGGGTGTTTTTGAGAAAGATAAACATTTTATCTTATTTTTTTATTTGGGGGGGGTGCATAGGGGGAGGAGTAGAGGGAGAGGGACAAGCAGACTCCCTGCTAGGCGCAAAGCCCAAGGTGGAGCTCAATCTCAGGACCCTGAGATCATCATGACCCTGAGATCACGACCTGAGCTGAAACCAAGAGTTGGATGCTTAACTGATTAAGCCACCCAGGCACCCCAAGATTAGCATTTTAATCACTAGATTGCCTTTTACAATGTGGGAGGGCGACAATCTAATCAGCTGAATATATGAACAGAATTAAAAAGAAAAAAACCCTCCCCCAAGTAAAAGGGAATCCTCTACCTGCCAGCCTTCGGAGGGGCCTCCGACTGTCCCACAGTGTTGGGTTTGGGCCTACTGGCCCAGACTAGATTTGGGCCTGTCAGCCTGCATAACCACGCAAGCCAATTCCTTAAATCTCTTTCTACAGATACACACATTGGATTGGTTCTGTTTCTCTGGAGAACCCTAATACAATGCACACAATGGAATACTACTCAGCAGTAAAAATGAATTTGCAGATTACTTATGACTCTCTTTTTACAAAGCTCATAAACAAGAGGTGAGTATGTTATTTATACATACATATATTTATAAGATTTTATTTATTTATTTGACACAAAGAGAGAGACCGTGCACTAGCAGGAGTGGCAGGCAGAGGCAGAGGGAGAAGCAGGCTCCCTATTGAGAAGGAAGCCCGATGTAGGGCTCGATCCCAGGACCCTGGGATCATGACCTGAGCTGAAGGCAGATGCTTAACCCACTGAGCCACCTGGGCGCCCCTGTAAGTTTTGGGGTTTTTTTTAAAGATTTGAGAGAGAGACAGAGAACACAAGCAGGGAGGGGGCAGAGGGAGAGAGCAGACTCCCAGCTGAGCGCTGAGCCCACACAGGGCTCAATCCCAGGAACCAGAGATCATGACCTGAGCCAAAAAGAATCAAACTCTTAATAAACGAGCCACCCAGGTGCCCCAGTATTCTTTTTTCTTTCTTTTTCTTTTTTTTTTTTAAAAAAAAAAAAGCAAGGTAGAGACGCCTGCATGGCTCAGTTGGTTGTCTGCTTTCAGCTCAGGTCATGATCCCAGGGGCCTGGGATCGAGTCCCACATCCAGCTCCTTACTTGGCGGGGAGGCTGCTTCTCCCTCTCCCTGCTCTGCCTGTAGCTCTCCATGCTTCTGCTCTCTCACTCTCTCTCTCTCTCTCTCTGACAAATAAATAAATAAATAAATTTTAAAAATAGTTTTAAAAATAATAAATATATAAAAAGCAAGGTAATGAGGGAACGATAAAATATCCTGGATTACCTTTACACATTAGCAGGAAATGCCTCCCAGGAGCTGTGGTGCAAGATGGTTCAATTCCCAAGCTGGGAGGTTGGCTTCAGGGTCTTCATTGTTATGCTTCAAAACTTACTTATCCATCACCTGGTTTTACGTGAACTTTAAATTGTCTAATACAACATTTCCACACTATAGGCAGACCAGACAAGTGCCATAAGAAAGACACAAGGAGAGAAAACTGAGTGTCCAACAAACATCAGGCCAAAGGATAATGCTGAGACCCACGCCCCCAACCCCCAAAGGCTTTCCCAGCCAGTCTAGGAGATGCACTCTGACCTGAAGCCCCCCAAAGTTCAGAACATTAAGGCCTTTCCCCACCCCCCTTCATTTCAAGAACACTGGTCCACTTATTTCGCATGTGGAAGAAAGAAGAGGTTGGAAATGCCGGCGGGGCTAACTCCTCACAGAGCGAGGACTGAACCATGGGCCCCTGCCAGGTTACCTGTGCCTGCAGCTGGCCCCCAGCACTCTTTAGAGGCCACTCTTGGTACTTGACCTACTACTGCTCTCTGGCTCTCTGGGCCTTGGGGAGGTGGCTTGTTAGAGTAACAACCTTCTTCCTCACCCAACTGCAGTTCATTCCTGGTTCCTGCAGGGTGAGACCAGGAGCCACACCTGGTAGTGAAAGGCCAGTAGGAAGTCCTCAGGGACAGCTGGTCACAAGCTCCAGACTAGAAGAGAGGGACAGGGCCAGCTCAGACTGGGCAGACACTGCCACAGCCCCTTCTTCTGGCCCCTTCCCCATGAGCCTGTCACATCCACAGGATCATCTGGGGGTTCACAGATGTGGAGGAACAGTGCTGCGTGCATGCTTCCCTGTCATGCTGAGGCTTAGTGGAATGAGGACTTGATGTGCTTGCTGCTGGGTTCTGGAAAATACTTCTGTATTTATGGAGACTCCTTCTAGATTTTCACTTAGATTTTTATTGGGATTATCTGCTGTTTTTTATTAAATGCCTTTTAAACAACTGTTAATATAGTCAATACAGGTTTTCTTTCTAATGTCATGTGCTGAATTGTTAAGCATAACTTTAACTGAGCACTTACTATGCACCAAGTCCTGCTCTAATCACTTTCCATTATTATCCCACCTTCAGCCCTTCCGTCAACCCGATATGATCAGATATGATCGCACTACTCTCGTCCTGCTACTTCTACAGATAACATTGAAATTCAGGAGATTTAAATACTTCAGCCAAAGTCAGAGAGTTAAGTAAGAGACACCAGGACTAGGACACAGCCGGCTCTCACTCCCTGAGCCAGAGCCTTTTCCAGCTGACATACTTCTTATTAGGACACCCCTGTACTTTCGGAATACACCTTACTTGGTTGTGGAGAGTACATCTTTTTTTTTTTTTAATTCAAGTATAATTAACATGCACTATTATATCAGGTTTAGGTACACAATACAATGATTCAACAATTCTATACATTTTTCAGTGTTCACCACAATAGGTGTACCACACATCCCCTTTATTTTACTATTCCCCTGCCCACCTCCTCTCTGTGATCTTTTAATACACCACAATATTCAAATTACTGTTCTATTTAGAAATAAACTTAGAAATATATTTAGAAATGTTGCAAGTAAATAGAAACATACATATGTGCACGCGCGCGCACACACACACATACATACAAAGGGGACAACTGGTCTATTGTTTTCTCTAGACCATGGAAGGAACAGGAAATCTAACCACTGTAAGATTATTTATTTATTTAGTTGACTGGCAGAGATCACAAGTAGGCAGAGAGGCAGGCGGGGGGTGGGGGAAGCAGGCTCCCTGCTGAGCAGAGAGGGCTCTCTCCCAGATGCAGGGCTTGATCCCAGGAGCCTGGGATCATGACCTGAGCTGAAGGCAGAGGATTAACCCACTGAGCCACCCAGGTGCCCCAAATCTAACCACTATAAAGACATGACATATATGATTACATAAAAATATTTAAATGTTATGGGAAAAGACTATCTAAACAAAATAAAAACAAATTATAGAACAATACTCAAAGGGACATTTTTGTAACTACATACAACAAAGGATTTATAGCCCAATATACAAGAGCTCCTAAAAACTGTAAAGAAAATCCAATAAAAGAAAAAAATGGACAAGAAATATGGATAAAGAACTCCTAGAAGAAATACAAATGGCTAATAAATATATGTAATGTTGTGCAGCCTTACCAGTACTCAGGAAAATGGAAGAACGGGATGCTATTTTCACCCATCATATTAGCAAAACCCTAAGTCTGGTGCTGGTGGGAATGCCCAGAACAGGCACACAACTCACACACACTGTTGGTGTAATTATGTCCTTAAAAAAAGCCTGAAGCCGGGCGCCTGGGTGGCTCCGTGGGTTAAAGCCTATGGGTTCGGCTCGGGTCATGATCTCAGGGTCCTGGGATCGAGTCCCGCATCGGGCTCTTTGCTCAGCAGGGAGCCTGCTTCCCTTCCTCTCTCTCTGCCTGCCTCTCTGCCTACTTGTGATCTCTCCCTGTCAAATAAATAAATAAAATCTTAAAAAAAAAAAAAAAAAAAACCTGAAGCAATTCAATCTGGCGAAACTACGAGCACTGCGGACATGAGGAGACACCCGGAGCGCAGTCCTCACTCAGGCGACAATAAACACGTCCAAGACACAGTGCAGGCCATTAGACCTTTGTTCTCAGAGTGAGCTACGGGAAACGAGAGCGGATTGCTGAGTGCTACCTACTTATGCTCTCGCTTTTACTGAAACACGCACAGGGGTCTGTGAGAGCCTAGAGCATGTTGTGGAAGGCTCTGCTGCACCACGTCGGTGCTGGCTTATCTCAAGCGCTGGGACTGGAAGTTTACTACCCCCTCCGTGCGTCCGCCTTTTGCTGCACTTGGCAGGAACATAGAGTAACAAAGGCAACAACCTGTAACTCTGAGAAATCTAACGAAGAATATTACAAACTGCTTTCGTCGACACACAGCCAAAGAAGGGCACAAGGTCCACATCGGGTCGGTGGTGGAGCCGGGAGTGCACCTTCTGTCGGGCTGATGACTACGAAGCTGGGCTCTGCATCCAGATGATGCCGCTTCTCCTCACTTGAACTCACTCACCCACAAACGGGGCAACCCAAGAAGGCCTCACCTCTCCTACTGACAGTGAGTTTGGGGAGGCAGTCTGGAAACAGGTCCTGAACTCTACATATTAACAATGTTTCTTGAGCTCCCATGGATGATGTGCTATACTTTTTTGCCTACAGAAGTTCACATGAACTCATCTGAGACGCACACACAAGTGTCTTTGCATCCTAGATGCATCCCGGCCCTGAGTTAATGTATTATCCCATTCCACACAGCACCCACAATGCATTTCCAAACAGGCTGCTCCTTGCCCAGCACCCATGTCTCCGCCTTCTGGCAACAGCCTTCCAGCTGGGCTTTGGGGAATCCCTCTGCCCACGGAGACAACGGACCCTCCCCTGGCTCTTTTTTGGTCCATGAGGTCTCCCTACCCACTGTCTTCCAAGCGATTTTATGCTTAGGTTAGCTTAGAACCACAGGACCGTAACTGGTATAGACCAAAGGAACACTGTCCCTCTTGACCAATTCCCTGAAGCAGAGCACAGAGGTGTTACAAAGTTTTGTCACTTAGGAGAAACAGCGTGTGCCTCTACAAAGGTCTGAGACACAGAAACTTCAAAACTACTTTATATTTTCTTACCACTTCCCAAGACCCAATGATAGTTACATCTGTTTAAATCTCTACTTAGAGAAAAATATTCAACTAAATACAGAAAGAAATGATTGGCCCAGGTCAAATACCTACTTCTCCATGAAATCTCTAATCCCTTCCTGTTCGGAATAGACACTCTCTCTGAAGGCATCTGCCACAGTCTAATTTGTGCCACAGACATGGCCCCCACAGGCTAGAAACTTCCTGCGAGCAGAATCCCTATCTAATTCACTAAAGGACCCCCTTGGCATATCAACTACACGGGGCAAACAGACCCATACACTGCCCAATGTGCTAACAAGTGTTTGTCTCTGGGAAAATTATTAACAAGATAACTCACTAAAATGGAATCAGGAAGTTGGGGCGGGGGGGGCACCCAAGTCCTACCTCTGGTTAGTCAACTGTAGGCCCAACAGAAAGATATGGACTTGACCTTGCAGAGATTTGACCTTGCATACATACCACTCTACTACTCCGGTGGGAGAAAGAGATGCTTTCCTTATCCCTCCGTTAAGAGCTGAGCCAATGAAAAACCACCATACTTCCAGCCTCCACATTCCACTTCAGTGGACTTTTAGTTTATAACAACCTTCCCGGTTTACTCCTTTCTCCTTAAAAAAGTTTACCTCTCCTTCGTTCCCTGGACTTGCCTATCATTTTGCCAAAGATTGTTTGTTCCAAATTGCAATTCTCTTATTTTCGAATAAACACATCTTTTGCTGGTAAAATAACTGGGAGTTTTTAATCTTTAAAGTTAACGTCCCCAGGGGCGCCTGGGTGCCTCAGTGGGTTAAGCCGCTGCCTTCGGCTCAGGTCATGATCTCAGGGTCCTGGGATCGAGTCCCGCATCAGGCTCTCTGCTCAGCAGGGAGCCTGCTTCCTCCTCTCTCTCTGCCTGCCTCTCTGCCTACTTGTGATCTCTCTCTGTCAAATAAATAAAATCTTAAAAAAAAAAAAAAGTTAACGTCCCCAAACCTATTTATGCCAACTGCACCTATAAGTATATATGTTTAAAAATAAGCATTTATAGGGATGCCTGGGTGGCTCAGTTGGTTAAGCAGCTGCCTTCGGCTCAGGTCATGATCCCAGCGTCCTGGAATCGAGTCCCCCATGGGGCTCCTTGCTCAGCAGGGAGCCTGCTTCTCCCTCTGCCTCTGCCTGCCATTCTGTCTGCCTGTGCTCACTCTCTCCCTCTCTCTCTCTGATAGGAGAGAGATATAAATAAATAAAATCTTAAAAAAAAAAATAAGCATTTATATATGGATATACATATATATGGATTTATATGAGTATGCATAAACACACTTAACTATATAAACCCATGAAATAATTACACAGTTGTTTCTATGAAAAATTACAATTAGCTAATTTTTTTTTTAACTTTTATAAACCTACATAAATTACAGGTGTATTCACCCAAAGGATTGGGTGAAAATTTGTAAAACTCTAGAATATAGCAACTCAAGCTGCTTCACCCATCATTATTCTCAATCCTCTTCAAGCAAAACCTGAAAATGGAAGGCAATAGATTATGGCTGTGGTTTATACAAGAAAATAAGGGATAATTCTGATCCACAGATTCAAAATAAAAGAAAAGGTCAATAAAAGACTGGCACATCAGATACACTGACTTTTTAAGTTAAAAATAAAATGCCTACATTATGTACCGTTCTGTATTATTCCTGCTTCATCCAGCCTGTTCAGTTAGCTGACCGGTGGCCTGTCCCAGTCTCAGAAGACAAATGCTGAGGGCCCACTGGTCAGATGTCACGTCAAGTACTAGCCCCCGCGCAGCCTCTCGGGAAATAAACTGGGAGACTCACACAGACTCACACACTGGAAGGCGCACACAGCCTACGGGGCACAGCACTGAGCGAAGCATTAAACACATTCTTCCCACCATCAATGAAAACAGAACAGCTATGTAATTTGTTTAAAGACCAGTAAAATTAATAAAGGTAGCTAATTCAAAATTCTCAATTTCCAATCTGGAAGAAAAGCCGAGGGCTTCCTGAAGGCCCTGTGATGCTGGTGTCCGCCTAAGAACACGGCTCCAGCTCGCCCATCTCCCCAGACTGAACCTGGGGATGCAGAGAACTCACCCGCCGGGGACAAAAGCACAATGGCTGACCCAGGACAGCTGGGTAACTCCACCTGACACGAAGACGGCTCCAAGTGGAAAAACCACTCCCTTTATTTGGTGCTTCAGGGCATCCGGGAATAAAGAGCAAAGTCAAGCAGAAGGAAATGGAAATTAAATGTCTCTTACCTCACCTGTGCCAAGATGTTGCAAAGCTGTGGCCTAATTTGACTGTTACAACCTGGAGGAAAGGCTGAACACCTCCCCATTACAGAGGCACATTGGCGCATCAACAATGCCACCCATTTAATGACAGCGAGGGTGTACAGCCAAGCGGTTATGACTGACTACTCCAAAAGAGGCAAATCCTTGCCCAAAAAAAGCAAGGGGCGGGGGGGGCGGGGGAATAGTTGGAAAACAGAAGTGGGGCCAACACTTCATTTTCCTTATACTAAATTAAATCCTAAAAATGGATATACGTTGGTTTGTTTGTTAAGGTAACAAAAGTCAGGAAAGCCGGCTGCTTCCTATAAAAAATGAAATCAGGAAGTGAGTGGGAACAACATGACCAGAGAGAAGCCCTCTCTCTCAACAGCACACCCCTCAGAACAGGGTGCTCGTGCCCAGAGCTACTTCTATGGGCTCCACACTCCACCCATCAGGACCTGAAGATGGGTGCACTCGGAGGCCCCATGGTGCTAACTCTTGGTTCCCTCCCCAAACCCTGACCACATCCAGACCCAGTTCCGAGGCTCAGCAGGGTCACCCTTTACTAGCCAGCACCCCCAACCAGCCACACCAGCCATTAGCCCTCAGCCAACCCCTCAGAAGGACCCCCCTGGTTTTTTAAACACTTGTGAGCATAAACAAATGAGTACAATGAATCACACACACACACACACACACCAGCCAATGAGTACAATGAATCACACACACATACCAGCCATCCAGCCTCAACTGAGTGTATGTAACCTGCGCTGGCCTCTGCACCACATCATATTCTGGAGGAAGAGTTAAATTGGAAAAAAGATCCTTGTAATCTGGCAACTGCCTCCACCCTACCCCCAGCCCCCATTCACTAAGCAAACCAGGTTCCCGCCCCAGGCCCCACAGCCCAATCTCCACTCCAAGCAACCCCACCCCCACCCCAACCCCCACCACGCCCCGCCTCACCACAGGAATGTAGGACTAACTTATCCACTAAGGGTACATGGAGAGCCGCTGGCTGCCTGTCTCTGAGACCACAGAACCAGCGCAACGGACACATCAAGGTCATCTTGACGGAGCCTTGGAATCCGGCCCACTGCCAATGTCCAGAGGCAGGAGGCTGGAGCTATCCTTTCAAAATCGATGATTCTCTCGCTCTGTAATCCTGATCAAGCCACCCCATGTCCATTTCCCTTTTCCTAGAATTAATACAGAAAAATAAGTATTTGACAAAGGAGAGACATGAAAAGAAGACCAAGAGCTCCACTGGGAGATTAAAAAGAAGGAAATGATCGCTAGCAAAAGAGAACTTGCCCAATGGAAAAGAAAAAGCAATCCAAACTAAGCAAAAAGATGCTGCTGCTGTAAGCCACAAAGCTCAGCCACAGAAGTGGTCAGCAAGTCCGGCAGCCACCCCGGCTATTCAGGAAAGAGCAGTGGCCAGCCAGCTGAAACGTCCACAAGCATAAATCAAGGGCAGCATCAGTGCAGCTCAACAAATTGAAAAGAGCCACCCTGGCGCCCAGTCCCCTTTCCAGCCGTGCTACCGTGAAGCCGCTAGCTCCTGGTCCAGTGGCATCTCCGATGCTGCACCGAGCTCCACTGCCTGTGCACATCACACGTTCATGGAGGCCCCAGGCTGGGGAGCGTCTGCAGCTCTACCCCCGCCTCAGTCTCGGCAGACCAGGCCCGAGCCATGTACTTCACAGCATTTAGATGAGCTCAGGACACATATCACCACTGACACCCCAAGGCGGAACTCTGTGTGAGCAGAGGCCACAAGCCCACATCCCCAGCTACCCTCACTGCTCTCTGCAGCCTGGCACAGACCCACTGGACACAGAGAGAGGAGTCTATGCCACGGAGCTCCAGAGTGTGGCACATCTACAAAGCCCACAGCATGGGTGAAAGACCAAGAGAGACTGGCTTTCAGTCCTGGATCCGCACTGACCAGCTACAGGACCATGAGCACATACCTTTCCCTCTCTGGAGCGGTTTCCTTTATATGTAAAAAGGAGGTAACAGTATTGGCCTCGAGGCACCAAGTGCCAGTTGACTGGAAAGCATGGAAGTACCTGCCACGTGGTGGGTGCTGGACCACAGACACACTGGGATGGAAGGGCTGGCTGGCTCTCCACAGAGAAAGACTCTAACTCAAGGCCCTAGATGACATCCCTAAATGCAGCTGGCTTTTCCCCTCAGGGACCTCACTGGCCACCTACTGTGGTGGTTCAAGACCACTCTGAGTTCAGGAACAACACCTACCTACCCCCACTGGTGCCATGTTCAGAAGTTAGGCATGTGCCAAGAACAGGAGTGGACCACAGCCCAATAAAACTTGAACTCATTTTCATAAAGATATAACCTAACCTTCTATTTCCCCTACCTCCCTCCACCGTCTCCCCCTCCAAATACAAAAGTAGACAAGTGAGATCGAGGATTCCTGCCTCCTAGTAACTTAAGGGGAAAATACATTCTGCAATGAGCTGAAAATTTAATTCAAAGGTTCCTATCTCACAAACCCCTACGAGTCCAGCCTCAGCACTCGCTGGCCAGAAGTCTAGCTGCTCCTAGAACCACAGCGGCTCAGGAGTAAACTCGTGTAGTCACGGCGTGTGGACTAGAGTGAAATACAGCAAAACATTTCTAAATAACTCTCGTACTAAAATAAACCCAGTTAACGTTTCTTATCAGACTTCCTTCTCTTTCAAAGAGAGACACCAAACTACTTTTAATCCATGTTGGCTCTAAAGCTCCAAAGAAGCATTTTCAAAAATTCAAATTATTCACTGAGTCTGCATAAAAATTATGCCATTACACACATTTGGAAGGGAAATGCACATATTTAAATCCATGATCTAAAAAACGGTCCAAAAAATTGTGTGTTTCTTAACACAATAGAAAACTTATTCTCCCAAGAGGAAAGAAAAAATCTATGTAAGCTCAGAATTTAAAGGAATCATTGAGTGATGGTTTTTAAATACACCTTATTTCTGCAGTGAGTCCATGTTACTTCCCCTACTAAGGCACCCTGACAACTGAGGGTCCACATATTACTCACGCCACACTCATACATCCCACACACGTCTACGTGCCTATTACACACCAGCACAGACCTAAGAACCGTGGATTCCAATATATAAGATAGTCCCTGGGGCGCATGGGTGGCTCAGTGGGTTAAGCCGCTGCCTTCGGCTCAGGTCATGATCTCAGGGTCCTGGGATCGAGTCCCGCATCGGGCTCTCTGCTCGGCGGGGAGCCTGCTTCCTCCTCTCTCTCTCTGCCTGCCTCTCTGCCTACTTGTGATCTCTCTCTGCCAAATAAATAAATAAAATCTTTAAATAAATAAATAGATAAATAAAAGATAGTCCCTGCCTCCATGTCCCTGAGCTCCCAGCCCAGCAGAGCAGCCGGCAATCATACCATATATGAGATACACTGGGACAGGTAAGAGCCTTGTACTCTGCAGGACCAGGGGTGGGGGGTGGGGGTAAAAGTAGTGTTGAGTTTTGAAGGCTGAGGAGGAGTTCAGCAGGCAAAGACAGAAGATAGGGCATTTGCAGCTGAGGTAACAGATCTATGGAAAGGGAGAAATACACAAAGCTCAAAGGGGCAAGAGATAAGGTTGAAGGGGTGAGCAGGGGCCAGATCACAAGCTTGGACTTTATTGCGATGGCAACAGGGAGCCACTAAAAGAATTTTAATCTGGCCAAACAGCAGCCCAACTGCTCCCACTGCTGATAAAGAAATGAAGACTCAGAAGAGAGCAACATAAACCACCCTTCCTATTTGGTTCAAAAGAGTTAATGAAAAATGTTAAACCAAATCCCTCCTCCAACATTCAGTAACGAAGTGATAAGCATGGCCCAAAGACCTCTTACATCTGGTCACCTGCTCCGCACCTCTTTCCCCATCTGTAAAATGGGCTGTAGCCCTCCCAGAGGGCCGTTGAAAGGACTGCATGGAAAACACGCACCCGGGACTCAGAGCCCAAGGAAAGCTCCACTGCTGTTGGGTGCTGGGGGTGATATCAGCAGTGCTCGTTCTAGGAGCTTCAGAAGTGCCAGCAGTACGCAAGACCAAGGGCGCACAGGTCAAAAGGCAGGTGAAGATGACTTTCTGGCCGCCTGAGAAGCTGCCGCATAGCGGTACAAAGGTGGAGGCTGCCCGGACCCCTTTGGGCGGAAGGGAAAAGAAGAGCGAGCACCCACCCCTCGCGGACACGGTGACAGAGCTGCGCTGAGAGGGCTCTAGTCTGCGGCAGCTCACAGGACTGCCACCCCCCCCAGACGGGGAATGGCCCCATTCACCTTTCCACGTCTCCAGCCTGGGCCCCACCTCCTCCAGCCAGGCGCAGGCGGCTTACTGTGCCCTCATCAGCTTACAGCCGGCGGCCTCCACAACCACCTCTACGCACGAGACACTGCCCAGAACCTACCCACCAGGAAGTCCTTAAAGGCTCTGTGCCCGGGGTTCTGGAAAACCCAGAATAGTGGAAGAGACCACAGGAGACCCCAGCACACTTCTCCCAGCCCCTCTCACACCCGAGCAGGTGAGAGGGCCCCTGCTGTCAAGGGGCTTAAGTCTCAAGTGAAATGAAAAAAAAGCAAGGCTGTGTGAGGCTGATGAGAATTATAAACAGTCCCAAAGGGAGGAGATCTGTGGGTCTAGAACCACAATTCCCAGAGCTTTGGATTTCACTAACTAAAAATCTTCCCCCAAATTTGGGCGGCTTTTCAAAAAATAGTGCTGAAACAACTAGATAGCTATCCACATGTGAAAATACAAAGAGAATTCCATACCTTACACTGTACACAAAAAATAACTCTAGATGGATCACAGACCAAAATTAAAACCTAAAACTGTAAAACTACAGAAAATATAAGAAAATATGCGTGACCCTGGATTAGGAAAAGATTTTAGCTATGACACCAACCAAAAAAATACAAACTGACTTCAGGAAAAGATTTTAGCTATGACACCAACCAAAAAAATACAAACTGACTTCATCAAACTATTTCAACCTCTGCTCTTCAAAAGATACTGTTAAGAGAATGAGGCCTGCCACTTAACCTAGGCCCAGCTTCCCACCTGCAAAATAAAGCTATCATAAGGATAAGTGTAATCATGCACGGAAAAGTAGGGCACTGCCACAAAATAAGCCTCCATAAATATTAAATTTTTAAACATCATTATGATAATGACAAAGTAAAAAACCAGTTCAGGTAAGGCAACAACCTGCACCCTGCTGAGCCCTGAATAAAGCTTGGGTCACAGGCTGCTAAGGAATCATGCCTCCTGGTCAGCGACCAAAGGGCCTGCCCTGAAATTAAGTAGCCCCCTGCCATGGCACGCACCCGGGCAGGGCAGCTGAGCAGACGTTTCTCGGGAAGGAAAACAGGAAGTGTGGAAAAGACAAAGCGAAGCTAAGCGCCCGTGCCTCTGGGGCTTGGTAGTCACCATCCAGCTTGGCTAAGAAGCTGCCAGGATGCCTGAGCCTTCAGAGCCTTCAGAGCCTGCCAGAGCCTTCACCACACACAAAACCAAAGGTTCAGCCGGTTGCCTAGGCAACGGCCAACCTAGGCACACTTACACATCTGTGGAAAGCGGGGCAAAGTACAGTTCCCATACTTCATGATACAAACACAGAAGGCCAAGCACAGAGCAAAGCAGGAGTCTAAAATCTGGGTTTACTGACAGAATAAACTTGAGTGGGGAAGGACAGCGCCAAGCCAAGCCCCGCAGTGCTGGCGGCAAAACCCACTTTGTGTCTGAGAGGCAACACTCCTGTCACGCTTCTGTGTTGTGATCATTTCCTCTTACTTCTACCTCAGTGTAGTAACGTCTTGCTTTGTTGTGGACGTCAGCCTTTCTTCCCTAGGATAAGAGGAACCGAGAATAGAGTTTTTGTCCCCCCAGGGGCCAGAGAACTAAAGGGAAGCAGGCCCTGCCCACCCCAGAGACGGAGGATGTGATGGAGGCCCAGCAGGAGTCTGAGGGACAAGGCACTGAGGCCCAGCACTGCTTCCACCTGAGCCCCTCCTCATCCCTCATAAAACACGTTTGCTTCTGCAGACCCTGGAAAAGGAGCCACCAGGAAAACAGGACTCCGCTCAGTCTCAGGGTGGATCCGGAAGGGACAGTAGAAGACGAAGAAGCCAGCCAGGCCACAGTGAAGGGACACTGTGAAGGGCAGGGCAGGACACAGCAACTTCCCAACAGAAAAAACAAACACAAAAACAAGGAGGGTAAGTACCAACATTAAAAACCTCCTAGAATGTTCTCTGAGATGATGGTCTCTAACAACTAACAGCACCAGGAGCATCTGTGAGAGCAGCCTCTAGAAGATACGCAAGGTAAAATCTGCAGGGTCGCTCGACCCCTGGGCTGTCCCGCCATACCGATGACCCTGACAGCAACAACGTGGCACAATGTCCTTCCCAATACACACACTGTAAATGAGGAAAAGAGGGGAACAAGTTCAGAGAGATGCTGTGCTTCCGAGTATCAGGACCACCGGGTTGACGAAGAAATGCAACCACAAACATTTACAGCCTTGGGAATGTCGAACATGAGCTTGGGTGATTATAAACACAGCAGAAAGGCTTTTTCAAAGACTGTTTCTCGCTTATGAAAAGAAAGCATCTAAGTAAAATGATATCCAGAAACCCAGAAAGGAAATGTGACTCATTTGAGAAAACCTCACTAAAGTTTCTTATCTCACAGATACTTGGAAGTTCTAGAGGCCAAGGCATGTTAACAAGAAAGAGTCCCTCAATACTTTCACCCATAAATACCAGAAAAATAAACCCAGAGCAACAGAGGAGGCATTCAATACACTCTAAGATGCTCATATCCTTTAATCCAGGATTTCTATTTCTGAGAATTTATTCCCAGGAACTAATCTAATCACACAAATGAAGAAAGGAAAAGAAACCTGTAAACTACAAATTCATCTACAACAGCAAAAAAAAGTTGGAAATTACCTAAAATGGCCAGCAATAGGGAAATGGTTTAATCTCATTACATCCACAGGATTATGCAATCATTAAAGGTCTTGTTAAAGGCAACAGTAAAAACCCAGAAAATATCTTATAAAATATTTAAGTCGATCTCAACAATACAATCCTAACAGCGAAACAGTGAAAAAGAAGCAGGCACGTGTGGTCAACGCTGGCTTCAGAGCCACTGTTCTGAGCACCTGAACGACCTTGGACTAGGCACACAATCTCACTACCTGCCGAGTCCCTGCACTCCAACTAGTAACCTCATAGGTACACAGAGGAAATGCACCTCCTGCCTCTTCTGAAGCCTGGAACAAAGCAGGTAGCTAATGGGTGGCAGCTACTCCTTCTAAGGTACATTAAAAACCTCTCTACACATGTGGAAGGTAAAACAAAAAAGAGTTCTTTATTCCTTTTTTTAAAGATTTTATTTATTTAACAGAGAGAGAGGTGCACAAGTAGGCAGAGAGACAGGCGGGGGGGGGGGTTGAGGGGGAAGGGGTGGAGGGCAGGGGAGGGGGCGCGGGAAGCAGGCTTCCTGCTGAACAGAGAGCCTGACAAGGCGCTTGATCCCAGGACCCTGAGATCAGGACCTGAGCCAAAGGCAGAGGCTTAACCCACTAAGCCACCCAGGCGCCCCAAGAGCCTTTATTCAGAAAATTCTATGCTGCACCTTCAATATTTAAAAGAACTAAAAAAAAAAAAAAAAAATTTAAAGAACTAAAAGACAAGAAAGGGAGGAAAAGCCTTTCGACAATTATCACAAGCATAAAACAACCATCTGCTCTAATTTACCTCAACAAATGATCTTCAATTGATACCACAATGTCAACAAAATGTGAAGATCTTTCACAATTTTACATAGTGCAAAATGAATGCTCTACAGAAACATAATTTCTTCTCTTTCAAATCGCTGCTTTTGAACAGCTTATGACACCTTTCAAAATACAGCTAGTGGAAGGTAAGGAAAGGGCACAACTAAGCAGGGAGCTCTGGCATCCCCAGGCATGCTGTTCCCGCTGCTCCCAGTCGGGAGCGGGACAGGCGCCGCAGAGACGATGGACAGGTGGATGATCGCCACCGCCCTGGTCACACACCTAACAGCTGGGCTGTGGAGAGGCCTCTCCCTTTTCTGCCCTTATCTCCCCGCTGTGTAAATTGCTGCAAACTTTAAGGTTATCTTAACCAAGTTAGTGGCAGGCAGAGATCCTATCTTAAAAGACCACATAACTTTCCTCTTTTCTGTTTCTGAGGGGTGGGGAGGGAAGATTAACGTTTAAGGTTTATTTTCATATGAGGGTGAGTGACTCAGAATCCACTTATTCAAGGAAGCAAGATAAGTGGCAAGAGCGAGGCTTCAGGGGTGCCTGGCCGGCTCAGCTGGTAAAGCATGCACCGCTTGATCTCAGGGTCGTGAGTTCAAGCCCAGGTTGGGCATAGAGTTTATTTAAAAAAAAAAAAAAAAAAAGAATGTGGCTTCAGAGTCCAGTGGAAGGCCGCCTCTCGACCTTCTCAGTGGAAGGTCATCGCATGATGACTCTAGGAAGGTCATTTATCTCTCAGAACTTTGACTTACTTACGTGTAAAGTGGAGTTAATGCGATCTTGCTCCAAGAATGAAATGAGCAGGAATGTAAAGCTTCTTATATGATCCCTCAGAAACCCCAGAACCCAGGGGCTTGACCCAATGGTGACCCCCAGCCCTGACCGACCCCCACTGTCACAGGCCTCCTCACTGGCACCCGCGCAGACTCAGCTGATGATGCATTAGCTGGTGCGGACGTCACAGGTGCCACCTTAATTAAAACACTGTCACGCCCAAGCTAAACAGCTTCCCAGCAGGCCAGCTCCGGCCTCCAGCAACCAGTCAGCTACAAAGCCCACTAATAAGGGCCTTGGAGGTCCGTGCAGGGAGCACAGCCTGCTCTGTGGTTCCTCTGAAGACCACAATGCACAGACTTGGCACACTCAGTTGGCGACAACATAATTGAGTACAATGGAACACATAGTTTAAAATATGAACATGTTGGGCGCCTGGGTGGCTCAGTCGTTAAGAGTCTGCCTTTGGGGCGCCTGGGTGGCTCAGTGGGTTAAGCCGCTGCCTTCGGCTCAGGTCATGATCTCAGGGTCCTGGGATCGAGGCCCGCATCCGGCTCTCTGCTCAGCACGGAACCTTCTTCCCCCCACCCCCCTGCCTGCCTCTCTGCCTACTTGGCATCTCTTTCACTCTGCCAAATAAATAAATAAAATCTTTAAAAAAAAAAAAAAAAGAGTCTGCCTTTGGCTTGGGCCTTGATCCCAGGGTCGTGGGATCAAGCCCCACACTGGGCTCCCTGCTTCTCCCTCTCCCACTCCCCCTGTTTGTGTTCCCTCTGTGTGTCTCTCTGTCAAATAAATAAATAAATTTAAAAAATATATATATGAAAATGTTCACAAACCATGGTCTGGGCATCACTTAAAAATTTCATTCAATTGAATAGGACACTTCAAAACAGTAGGCGCAGTTCATTCTGTCTGTTAAAGACTGCAGGCAGGTGCCAGCCGGGGCCCCGTACCTGGGCTCCCTGGAAGCCCAAATTAGGGTGGAGGCCCTTGTGGGGTCCCGGCCGGCTGGTCTCAGGCAAAACCACCAACCCTCCAGTCACTCCTCTTCTCCTCCTCTGAGCAAGAAAGAAGGGAGCCAACCAAAAGAGCTGGAAACAAAATGCAAGCTATGGGAAAGTTCTGGTGAACTGCAAATGCCTACACAACCAAGCCATTTTTATATACATTTATTTCCATTCTCAAATCAGGTTATTACTTACATACTATTTCTAAAAGTAAAAGGGTAATGGTGCAGTCTGGGAAACGAGGAGAAACTTTCCACAGTTCTGCAGCCTTAACTACCATCGCTGTCTGCATTCAGCTAGCTTGAGCACGTGACCAGTGCGCACGACCTGACAACTCACCTTCTCAAGGCGAGCTCACTCGGCATGAGCCATCACCACCCTCATGCGTCTCCAGTCACAGGATTTCTCCAACCTAGAACATTCAACTTGGCCACAGAATCGCCAACCCAGAAGGAGCAAGGCTTCAGCGAGGCTGGGGTGCCCTCACGACCCGGAGGCGATAGGACCAGCCTAGGCCCTCAACCCAACAGGAAGGGCAGATGCAGAAAGGTGGCAAGAAGGCCTGGCAAGTGCCAGGATGGGAGGGAGGGGACTCCATGCAGGGCCGGTGGCCTCGCCCACATCAACAACCCCGCCATCACACTTACGACCCTGAGTCACCAAAGCAAGGTCCAAATAGACTACCTACACTTAGGCTGGAGGAAAGAACACACAGTAGGAGGATTTTCAATAGAACTGGATAACAGAACATCAAATTAAGCACTTGAATGGTACACTTTGCTTAATTAGCAAGTTCACTTAAGTAGACCTTGTACTCTGAGCAATACTCAAGTTACTGAGCCAGCGCCATGGACCCAGCACAGGTGCAGACCTCTCAGGGTCCAGTACCCCACACCGCCCTCCCTCAGCTGGAGGACGCGGAGGCTGTCAACATCCCAGTTCTGAAGATGCTGAAGCATGTGGCCAAGGAAGGGCCACCCTGTTACCTAGTGGTAGAGGCGAACTCCAGCCGGGGCTGTGGGACTCTGAAACCATGTTACCTCCTACACCTTACTGCAATATGACCTTCCTTCTGGCAGTGAAAGTTACCTCCTGACTGCATGGATCTGTGACCAAAGACCACACGGGAAGGGCAGCAGAACCCAGGAACCACCGTGTTACCAATGAAAAACACAAACGCAGGCAAAGACACTGAGGCAAAACTGCTGCCAGTCCCACTCTGGGAGCCCCTCTCATTGGACAGCGCAGCCACTGCTTCCTGGAAACTTCAATGGCAATCTCCGAGCCTCCAGGGACACTGGCGACCTCCAGGGACACTGGCGATTGTTAAAATGAGCTACCAGGATCACCCCTTGCTGTCTGCATCCCTCACCTCTCAACTGATGTTTCCTCTCTGTGCAGAGACACAGACACCTGCTGCGTCTGCCCTGAAACAGCTCCCCATCGGACCCCAAACCAGGCATGTGAGGCAGGTTACCAACCTGAAGCCTGCACCCAGCCTCCCCTCCTTCCACCTGAAGTGGCTCATCTCACCCTAAGCCACTCGCACCCCCACAGTCTTCACAGCTCTGCACCTCTGCCTGCCATTCTCCTTCCAGGCATCACCAGCTCCAGAGACACCTGCCTGAAGGTCAGCTCTCTGCAGTGTTCTAGGGCTGTGAGACCCTCCCACTTCTGTCCCCTCCCTCCATTTTGTACACACGCCCATCTGCTACTGTCGCAATGAAATGTGATGGCTTCCAGGTCCACCTCCTGACTGAGCTGCCACTACAGAGCCCAAGAGTCACCTTCATCTTGGGATCCCAGATCCCAAGGCCCTGTGGGCAGGGCCAGGTGCACTGCGCACACGGCAGCCAGGCCGCCGCCCCTCCTTGGGCCCACCTTGCCCACGTCCCCAAACACTCTCAGCCCCAGGAGGGAAAGTAAAATAAAAAACAAGCACTTCAACACGGCAGACAATGGAGTTTCCAAGTGACAGCCCTGGCACTCTATCAATATCTAAATCACAGACAGGAAGCCCCTGGAAGAGAAGGGCCAACCTATGGATGCAAGTCTCCTGGTCAGAGTGAGGGCTTATAAAAGACCAGCAGAGCTAATGAAGGAGGCATTACAGCAGGTCGCATGTTTAACCAGACACTGTCCCTGCAAGGTGGCTGCAGCCTGGCGCTTACCCTTCGTCATGGGCCTTGCCCTCCAACAACATCATTTCCTGACCAGGCTTCTACTTTTGGTAACTTCCAAATGCTCAGAATTCACTTCTGCCTTCAGCCTCCACCAATTCCTCTCTCTGGGGAGCAACGCATTTAAGGAAGCTGACACGTGGCATCGGGCTTTCTGATCAGTATCAGGGAGACCATGTGTGTCTGCCTCGTTCTTGTGGGTATCCTAAAGAAATGCATCATGAAACAAACAAATCACCTGTTTCCATGTCTGGACAATGAATAACATAACAGGAAGACAGAAGACAGGACCACACAGAGACTCATACCACATTTGAGTGATACCTACTGTATATCATCCTATACTTCCATATCTGAGTATTCAAATCATCTTTACTATGAAGATTCTTTTCATGAGTAATAAACCACCTAACATCTGTGAGTCTTTAAAATTCCATGTTCTTTTGGATACATAAGCTCTTTACATAACTAAGACCCTGTGCTGTTAATAAACTGAAAAAAATCAGTCCCTTCCATATTCAGAATCTGCCCAGAAGGCCACAAGAAGCCACTGCTGGGTAGTCATCATCATTGCCACAATCCACACCCGACTCCAAGCCCACCCAGCAGCTCACAGGCCGGGAGTCTCATCTCCAAGTACATATTTGGATGGAACAAGTCAAACGTTTGGAGTTTTCACTTAACATTTATTTCACAAGTGTTTCAACTGCTAAGCAACTGAGAAGCAATCATTTCAATGTGTACTTTAATCAATAAAAGTTAAACAAGTCTACTCAAAACACCAAAATCCTACAAATGTGAACCCTATGAAAAATATGGCAAGAAAAAATAACAAAAACAAAATAAGTGTCCTTTTGACAGTCAGGCAGAAAGGTGTTTAGTGATCCAAATTCAGACCAAGAAATAGCCCTTTCAGCAGATGAGCAAAGAGTTTCCTCTGTAAGTGACACATTCTGGGATATTTACACAGCCAAACAAAACTCGTAATGACAACCACCAAGGAAGCAAAACCTAATGGAAAAACCCCAAGCTGGCAACCAGGTGTCCCAGTTCTGGTCCCACTACAAGCCTCTCACCGGGGGATCCTACCAGAGTGGTGGCCAGTCCTGTACCCCTTTCTTCATCACAAGAAGGAATATCCATAACCACCCACGCCACTCAGAAATGTTTTAAGGACAAAAAAGATGAGAGGTGAAAAAGCTTTGGAATGTGCCCTCTACAAACACAAGTTACATTATTATTAGCTCAAAGATGACCGAGAAAATAGGATTATAGAATATCATCGGTGAGAGGGAGCTTAGAGATGGGGTGATCCCAGAGTCCTAAATCTGGCCCTGGCCTCTGAAACTGCATGCTTTCTGGAAAGGAGGCCACCATTTTTATCAGATTCTCAAAAGGTTAAGAACCTCTCAGCCCCTCATCCTACAAATATAAAAACTGAGACCTGGGGCACCTGGGTGGCTCAGTGTGGGCTGTCTGCTCAGCAGGGAGCCTGCTTCCCCCTCTCTCTCTGCCTGCCTCTCTGCCTGCTTGTCATTTTTCTCTCTGTCAAATAAATAAATAAAGTCTTTAAAACAAACAAACTGAGACCCTAAGATATGCGACTGTTCTAGGCCTCAAGGTTAGTGAGAGGAAGGCTGGCCCAGGGCTCCTCCTCTCCAACCATGCTCCGCCCACCCCACCATACCAAATTTCTAGGGAGGACAAGTCACACAAATCTCAAACAGCCACAGAGTGTGTTACACAAGCCGTGGCACGTGTGGTTGCTAAAGTCATAGCAAAGTTTCTATCCTCAGTCTTCTCAAGGCTTCCTGCTGAGGTCTTTGCTGGTTGAGACAGCTTTTCCTTCATTTCTGTAACCCCCTCTCTACCTAGTTTGGTGCCTGCAGCCAAGAAACACTCCTATAATTTTGATATGGAAATTTTTTAAAAGAAATTAAATACACATTAATGTATGTCAAATATTTCTCAATTAAAAAATAAAGATGGGGGGCACCTGGGTGTCTCAGTTGGTTAAGTATCTGCCTTAGGCTCAGGTCATTTGGGGGTCCTGGGATCGAGCCCTGTGTGGGGCTCTCTGCTCAGTGGAGAGCCTGCTTTTCCCTCTCCTGTTCCCCCTGCTTGTGTTCTCTCCCTCTCTCTAGTAAATAAAATCTTTTAAAAAATAAAAAAATTAAGACTTTGGGGCACCTGGCAGGCTCAGTCAGTGGAGCATGTGACTCTTAATCTTGGGGTTGTGAGCTTGAGCCCCACACTGGGGGTGTAGAGATTACTTAAAAACAAATTCTTAGGGAGCCTGGGTGACTCAGTTGTTAAGTGTCTGCCTTTGGCTCAGGTCATGGTCCCAGGGTCCTGGGATCAAGCCTGGCATCCAACTCCCTGCTCAGCGGAACGCCTACTTCTCCTTCTCCCACTCCCCCTGCTTGTGTTCCCTCTCTTGCTGTCTCTCTCTGTCAAACAAATAAAATCTTTTTTAAAGAATAAATAAATTAAATAAAATCTTTAAGGAGCACCCGGGTCAGTCAGTTAAGAGTCCAATTCTTGACCTCAGCTTAGGTCTTGATCTCAGGGTTGTGAGTTTGATCCTGTGTGGGGCTCCACACTGGGTGTGGAGATTACTTTAAAAAGAAAGAACGAGGAGTGTCTGGGAGGCTCAGTGGGTTAAAGCCTCTGTGTTCAGCTCAGGTCATGATCTCAATCCTGGGATCGAGCCCCGCATTGGGCTCTCTGCGCAGCAGGGAGCCTGCTTCCCAGTCTCTCTCTGCCTGCCTCTCTGCCTACTTGTGATCTCTGTCAAATAAATAAAAACTTAAAAAAATAAAAATAGGGGCGCCTGGGTGGCTCAGTGGGTTAAGCCGCTGCCTTCGGCTCAGGTCATGATCTCAGGGTCCTGGGATCGAGTCCTGCATCGGGCTCTCTGCTCAGCAGGGAGCCTGCTTCCTCCTCTCCTCTCTCTGCCTGCCTCTCTGCCTATTTGTGATCTCTCTCTGTCAAATATAAATAAATAAATAAATAAAAAAGAAAAAGAACAAAAAAATGAAAAAATAAATAAATAAATTAAGGGGTGCCTCAGTGGCTCAGTCAGTTGAGTGTCTGACTCTTGGTTTTTTTTTTTTAAAGATTTTATTTATTTATTTGATAGAAACAAGTAGGCAGAGAGAGGAGGAAGCAGGCTCCCTGCTGAGCAAAGAGCCTGATGATGCGGGGCTCGATCCCAGGACCCTGGGATCGTGACCTGAGCCGAAGGCAGAGGCTTTAACCCACTGAGCCACCCAGGCGCCCCTGACTCTTGGTTTTGGCTCTGGTCATGATCTTGGGTCTGGGATAGAGTCCTGCATCAGGTTCAGTGCTCAGCACCAAGTCTGCTTGGGATTCTCTCCCTCTCCCTCTCTCTCTGCCCTGTCCTACCCTATACGCCCCCAGCACCACTACCCACACACGCACACTCTGCCTCTAAAATAAGCAAATAAATTTTTTAAAATAATTAAAAACAAAATGAAGATTTTATTCTAGGAAATAAAAAATGGATTACATGGTGCTATTTTACCAAACAAACATAAATGTGCAATCATGGGAACAAAAAGAAATCAATACATAAAGAAAGGAGACTGTTGTTGTTTTATGTGCTTTTAATCAAACTACCAACCGTGTGGTCTTAGATGGCCAGTGTTCTTCTAACAGTTATCTTTGGAACTGCACGTATGCCAAGAATGTTGCATGGCACAGAATGCTTCTCAGTATACTTCGAGAATTCCTCTTTTAAGACTGTCTCCAGTCAGCAGACAGAACATAATCATCTGAATACTAAGTATTTGAAAGAATCCTACACAGCCATCCCAGAGACCAGCACTGGGACGCATCCGGAGTCGGGTTTCCGGCACTAAGATGCGTTCAGGTATGTGAAGGGTCCCTCCCAGGGCCATAAAGAAAGGTCTCTACCTGTACAATGCTCACTGACTTCATAACTGAGGCATGGCCGTGCTGTTCTCAGGTGCGGCACTGCAGTTCCAAACAACCTAATTGGGGAAAAACCGAGCCAGCACTATGGCTCACAGGAATGTGGTCATTACCCCATAATCTACAGGGTGGCCTCCGCAAAGCGGCCATGACAATCTGATGACAGATAAGGCAGGCGCGAGTCAGCTGCAAGGTTCAGGTGAGGGTGGCCAGAAAGCCCTTGGTAAATGCTACCCAATCTCTAAAGACAAGGCACCATTACTATTATTAAGGAATCTATGAAATCTTTTTGATATTCCATAACATCCTGGAACCAGCTGATGACCCTGTCACAAGCAGGAAGCCTGAGCATCATGGCCTTAACTCGGTCTACAAGTTTCAAGTGAATTCAGTGAAAGTCTACAACTTTCAAGTGAATAGGGAAGAAAATGAAAAGGTGAAGGACAAATGCCCCTCAGCTCCCACCCCAGGAATGGTCTGGCTATCAGAGATCTCGATTAGGCATCCGGGACTAAGGAAAGACAACCTTATCTCTCAGCCTATGCCCGAAACCCAGACAAGGTTTTTTACATATGCATACTTTTAGGTTATTTAAATATTATGACCTCTCATATATTTAAGACTGAGAGAAATAAAGTGCCAGTGCCCAAATAGCATGAGCTGTTTCCATTCGAATGAGTTCTTATTCTTCTCCGACAAAGTAAAGCAAGAGTGCAGACCTAATCACGCTTCTATCCCTCTGGGTTATGTTACTTTCCCAAGTAATAAATACATCAGCCTATACCGGCCAGTTTCTTTAAAGCTTGAAGACAATTGTCAAAAGAAAATCACACACCACAGAAAAGTTTTTGATGTGGCCTCGTATCTCAACTAGCATAACCTCACCCAGGAGATTGATTGCCGAGCTCCAGAATTAAGTTAAAACGCACACAGATGAGTATCCCATGTGAATCAAGAGAAACCCAAGTTGCACTGGCTCCTGTTCAATGCCTCTATGTGGAGGCTGCAACCAGGCTTGTGAATCAAGTGGAGTAAGAACATTTGGGGCCAGAACGGGAGGGCTGGCATTCAACAGCCCCCACCTGGTTGGTTTCCTGGCCCTGGGCGCCAAACTGGCAATCCCAGGAGGATTAAAACAGAATTTCAGCATCCAACTGCGGAGGGAGGAACTGCAGAGCAGGGAAGGAAGCTGTGAGCTCACTGACAGCAGCTCAGGTTTGAATTCCTTTAGCAGTTCTCTTGATTTTCATCAGGACAGCCAGGGAGTGTTTGGTAAACACTGTGATGAGTAGCCGTGGAGACTCTGGGCAGCCTACCCTTTCACCACAAAAAAACACAGGACAGCTGCGGCAGAGAAGGCTCCGGAATGATGACACACACCCCACCTTGAAGGCCGCCTTCCCCTGGGCATCCAACTGGACAGCAGCATCGTCAGAGGCTAGAGCTGCGCGGGAGGTGGGGGGAGGGGTGCAAGGAAGCAGCACAGCCTGCTCTCCCGACCAAGTCCGTCCGAAAGGAAAATCGCCCTTCTCTGGTAGAGCCAAAAGCCCAACGGACCAGTGAGATCAGAGGACAGAAATCGCTACTTCTCCAGCCCGGAACCCTCCGATGACCCGGCAGGCTCGGAAACCCCAGAAGGGAGAAGGCGCTCACGGTTCCAAGAATCAGTGACTGTGGGAAACCCCGAAGGCGGAGCGGGAGAACAGCCCCAGCCTCTCCTGCCAGTGCCCCCTGCCCTAGGGGCTGCTCACAAGGCCGGCCTCGCCGCCCGCACCCCCGTGGAGCCAGCAGAGGCACGCGGAGGGTGGAAAGGAAGGGAAGGAAGGGCGGTCGTCAAAGTGTCCCCATAAGCTCATCCGCGTCCGCGTCCCGCCTGCCCCCGCCACCCGTCGGACCCAGCCCTGCCCTCCAACTGGCGCTCACCAGCCACCCCGGGGCTCCGGCGCCGCTCCCGCAGCCGCCCTCGCCTCCCGCGTGTCCCGCAGCGAACCTCGGCGCCCCTCGGCTCCGCGGGCTCCCCGCAGCGCGCTCGCGGCTCCTCCCCGAGCCTCCCCGCAGCCGCCCACCTGCCCCTCGGCGGCAGCTCCCAGCCCGCGGGCCCCGCCGCCGCGCTCCGCTCGCCCGCGACCCCCGCCGGAGAACTCGCCCGTCGGCGCCCGGAGCCCCGCGCCGAGCCCGCCCCCGGCGGCTCCCACCCGCCCTGCGGCGCCCGCCGCGGCCCCCGAGCACGCCCCCTCCCACGGCGACAGGAAGTCCGCGCGCCGGCCGCGCGGCCGCAGAGGCTTCCCCCCGGCGCGGAGCGCGGCCCCCGGCGCGGCGGCCTGACAGGGCGCGGGCCCCGCCGCCCGCCCGCGGTCCCGCGTCCGCCCGCGGCGCCCCAACCGTCGCGGCGCGCCCCTCACCTCGGCCGCCGCTCTCCTCCCGGCTCGCCGCTCACCCCGCTCCGGCCGCGACGGCGTCTCCGGGTCCGGCTGCCGCCCTCGCTCCGGCCGCGCTCCTCAGCCCTGCCCTGCCCCGCCGCGGCCGCAGCTGCAGCCAGCCACCAGCGCTCCGCCGCCGCCGCGCCCGCTGTGCTCGTCCCATTGGCTGCTGGGCGCCGGGCCCCGCCCCACGGCCCCTCCGGCAGCCCGGATTGGACCAGGGCCCCAGGAGGCGACCCGCCCCCTGCTGCACCGAAGGACCGCCCCCGGGCGCCATTGGCGGCAACTCCCGTCCATCAAAGGGGGAGTGCCTACTTAAGCAAGAGCTAGGGTACGGGGTCACCGTCCCGGGGTCGCTCCGGGGCTGTGCTTCGCGGGGTCGTTCACCGGGGCTAGAGCCCTGTGGCTCTGCTGAAACCCAGGCGCGGGGAGCGCGGGAAGGCAGCGCCTCACCTGACTGGGAGTTCCGGAAGTTTCCTCCCCTGGGGCGCTCAGGGATGCCAATGTCAACCGGGCTTCCTCAGATTCCCGCCACAAGTGCAGATCGCTCCTGAGCCGCTTAGTTTAAGCCGGGCAGAGAGAGAGAGTGCGTTCGTGTGTGGGTGAACGGAGCCGCGGGGAGTGCGTGCGTGTGTGTGTGTGTGTGTGTGTGTGGACGGAGCCACAGAGAGTGCGTGTGAGAGTGTGTGTGGACCGTGCAGTCAGGGAGAGCGGCCCGGGCACTGCACAATGGAGCACTTTATTTCTAGTTCTCACCAGACCTTGCCTGCTGGGGTGTCAGCCCCATTCTACAGACAGAGAGAATAAAGACTAAAACTGCTGACCTTCATGACGCACTTCCCCCAGCGCTTTCCAAGCATTGCTTCCCGGGGTCCTCCTGGAGAGTGCGAAAAGGCTACACCCAAGGGAGGGTCTGCAGCCAGCGCCCCAGCAACTTGCTGGGGGCTGGGGGGGAATGGCTGGAGTAAAGAGAGTAAGTGACAGAGCCAGGATTAGAAACCAGGTCCCCCCCAACCCAGGCGTGCGCTGGTTCCAACTGGAGAATAATCAAGAGGACGTGAAAAAGCAACGTGGGAAAGTGCTTCAGCTAAAATGGTCAAAGGGAAAGCAGGACACAAAATGGTGGGGACTGTATGATTCCAGCACCTATGGATAGGAACTGAGAGAGACCACAAAGAAATAGAATGGTTTTTCACTTTCCAGATTGTTTGGAAAGTAGCATTGCGCCTATGATCACTGCTGGAGGTTTCTGAACGGGTGCTGGCCAGTGGCCTGGGCTTCCAGCCTCCTGCTCTTTCCCATCTGGCTGTCAGTCCTTGCCCTCATCCCCCTCCCCTGTACACGCACGCTCACACACGTCCCCCTTCACACCAAGTGCTGGTGAGGCTGGAAGGGGTTTCCGCAGACCAGACACCACAGGGAGACAGCGAGCCTGGCACTGGCCAGCAACAAAACACCCCCTGAGCCTTTCTGAACCTCCCTCCTAGCCCCAGAGGTCACTTCCTACCACGTGACCCAGGCAGCGCTCCACCATCTACATAATGGCCCCTTTCCTGTCTCTTTCTTTCCTTCTTAATGTTACAGGATTTTTGTCCTCTTGGTGCCCGTGGTTCTTGGTCACACTGCTTTGAGGAATGAAGAGGTAGATTCCAGAAGAAGAGAGGTGGGCATCAAACCAAAGTTTACTGAGTGATAGGACAAAGCTCCCAGAGAGGGAGGGCACCTGGGAGGGCTGCCCCGGAGTTTCTAAGTCTGGGGGTTTTACAAGATCTTTTGCAGAACTGACTTAAGTAACCAGGCTGTGCTGGGTCGGGCCAATCAGGGCTTTGGTCATGTATCTGTCTACTTCATAGGTTTGTGGCCATGCGCTGACGGGCTTCTGTGGCTGACATTGGGGGGCTTGGGTTTTAACTGCCCCTTGCCCGTGACGGTGACAAATGCTTTGTGGTTAATTGTCTTATTTGAGGACATTTTGCAGAAGTCATTTCTGCAAGGGCTGGAAAGTAGAATGTTAGTGCAAGGCCTGTCTAGGCTGCAGAACAGGATGTTACTGCTGTTTTATTTTGGCTGTCCTAACACCGTATTTTCTTGTTGAGGACCCTGAACTTGGCTGCGTGACTACTTCTAACATTAGGGCAAAACCAAAATTCCTCTCTTTTCTTGCACCTAGCAATCTGACACTGTTGCTAAAACACTGAGTCCTCCTTCCGTCCCAACTGCTTATCGGGTATTTTTCCAAAGAGAATTCCCCTCTGCCAGCTTGGATCCCCACAAACATTTCACAAGATTGTATTCAGCCTTCTCCTTCAGTCATATTCAAACTGGCCTGGAGCCCAAACCGGCCTCTACCCCTTCCCCACTGAGGAGCGTTGGGCAGGTCACTGTATAACCTGTGCCTCTCGGTCCCAATCTGTGACAGGGAGGTAATAACAGAGCCCATCTCACACAGTTGTGGTCAGGGGTAAGGGGGACAAAAGAAGTAGAAGTGTGGAGAGCGGCTCTGGGCGTACAGGTGTGAGTGCTCAGTATCTGAGCGGTTAACATGTGGTCATGCTTTGTCAGCTGCCCTTTTGTCTCCCCTCCCCATACAACGTGCTCAGGACCTGGGTCTGGGACCAAGGCTGACTCAATCCTTTATTAACCATTTCCAACTAAGCAGCCTGGATAAACACACAACCCAAGTCCACATGTAATTTTGTGGAGATCAAAACATTCTCAAAAACAAACAAAAAAAACAGATATAATTGCATTGCTGGTAAAATTGTCTTTCTTACACTGTGGTATATGTTCCTCGTTCAAGGACAAAAATCAAAATCTGTGGGATGCTTGGGTGGCTCAGTTGGTTAAGTGTCTGCCTTAAGCTTGGGTCATGATCCCAGGATCCTGAGGTCATGATCCCAGGATCCCAGCATTTGGCTCCTTGCTCAGTGGGGCGCCTGCTTCTCCCTCTGTGTGCCACTCCCCCTGCTTATGCACTCTCTCTCTCTCTTTCTCTGACAAATAAAACCTTAAAAAAACAAAAACAAAACAAAATCTGCTACAGACATTTACTCTATAAATAAATCCCAGTGTTTAGAATGTGCGGGGCAGGGCAGGGGGCAGCCGGCAGTTCAGGGAGGGATGGACGTGGGTCCTGCTGCTTCTGCTTCTGAGAAGACCCAACAAAGACACAGAGTCTAGAAGAGCCTCCCCATCAAGGGACAGCAGTGATCCTCAAGAACCAGAAATCCTCCAGTTGGAGGGTATTGAAGGCATCTCCAGGAGCACCCCATTTTCCCCAAGTTCCTTAATTGGTTCTTATGCCTCATATGGCTTGAAAGCACTATTCCTGAAGGAGTCTTCATACTTTAACAGAGCCAAAGGGACTGGAAATTCAGTAGAGCAAAGGCCCAGAGGCAAGAAATCATGCTCTCCAGGAAGAGAGGAGGGTTCTGCTTGGCCAGAGCCTTGCAAGTGAAAATAAGGTGGGGAAAGCAGCTGAGCTGCAAATAGCTGTGGGCGCTATTACTTTGCCATTCCAGGTCTCTGTTTTCCCAACTGTAAAATGGGGATAACCATAGAAATCAAGTGCTTAGGGAAACCTCAAGGATTCATGAGATCATGCCTGCTCTGAGGACGGATCCCGGCACGACAGGCAGTTGCTGAATGTGTCCGAGGACCACTCCCTGATCCGCATTTTGTAAGAGTGCCTCAGGATAGACTTAACTCTTAAACATTTTTAAGTGTGATCAAATAAGCCAGATGCAGGAACACGTACTCTGCATCACCCATTAATATTCTAGAGACTGCAAAGTGTTAACTGTTAACGATTAGAGGAGCCCGTTTCTGGATTTACCTCAGAATGAAGCTCTTCCCTGCCAAGTTGTAGAAAGATCTGGATTCCTTACAAATGTGTCATTGATTAGGAGGCAATTATCCTAGCCTTTCTTGCTTCGCTTTGCTTCATTCCATTCTGGCCTGTGCACGTCTATTCACGTAACACTATGCCGTCAAGTACACAGCTGTACTTACGAGGGTCACATTCAGCTCAGCACTGCTGGGTAGGACACTCAGGCCTGGGACCAGCTCCCCCCCAAAGCCAGCAGGATGTGGTCACATCAACGGGACAGCATTTCCTACTGTGGGCATCTCCAGGAGCACCCCATTTTCCCCAAGTTCCTTAATTGGTTCTTATGCCTCATATGGCTTGAAAGCACTATTCCTGAAGGAGTCTTCATACTTTTACAAAGTGCCAAGGCTCCTGGTTGTGGGGGGAGGGGTCAGTGTTACAGTGTTGCCATTTGTGTCAATGTGGAACAAGTGGCAACAAGGAAACCAATACATGAAAGTGAATGTTTTGAAACTTTGAAGGAAGGACTTAATGCGAGACTTCATGTGATACATTGTATAAAGTATTTTCTACCCTCTCATGAACATATAGACTCACTCCCACACTCCCTCTTTGAGTTCCTGCCCTTTGGGAGGACGAGAAGGTCCTGGATGTCAACAGTGATTCCATTCTGAATGCAGAGTCTCTTCTTCCCTTTGGTGGGCTCCTGGATCAGCTAAATCGAAGGGCATCCTGTGATTGGGAAACAAGATCTTGTTTTATTTTGTTTTACAATGTTACCATATGCAACCACTTCTGTGATTCCAGATTTCCTTGATAGAAAATAAAACTGCATACCAAGGCTAATTTTTTTTTTAAAACATTGCAGCGATCTCAAAATGTGCATTCATCCAAAAAAAAAAAAAAAAAAAAAGTGACTTTCCCCTTACTGATTCAGTTTATAACAGATGAATGTTATAAACTTGAACTTACAAAAGAAGTTGTACACCATAATTAAATCATAAAATAAATGTATACCCGTCAAACACTGCTACTGATACCATGTAAGATTTCATGCGGAGTGCCACCGATAAAGATACAAAGAACTTGAAGATAGTGGGGAGCCATCCAGGGCTGCTCCTGGCCCCCAGACCAGCTATTGCAAAAGGACCTGTATCTGTACCTGATGTGTTCAGTTGTCATCTGTTAAATACTTGGTGGGGGTGGGGGGAGTTTCTGCCTCAGGGGCAGACATGCCTCACCTGGGGTGAGGGTGGGGGACTTCCTGGTGGAATGATCTCGGCCCAGGATTGTATGTGGCAACACGCCCCGGTGGAGGCAGGAGTACAGGAAGCAGGTATTGGAAGTCAGGCTCCCATGGACACCACGGGGCTAATATTTACCCAAATCCCATTCACTGCTTGGTGTCAGAAGAAAGGAGAAGGAGAGGCCTAAGAGACCTGGGCTCTTGAATCTTTTGCTGAAAAGACTTTTTCCCCCAGCAGTTAGGAAAGCCTGGGACTCAGTCACAAGCTCAGAGGTTCCTCATTCTTTCCATTTTGTTTTGCTTTGCTTTTGTTTGAAAAGACTTCATTTTTTTTTTTTTTTTTTTTAGCATACAGCTTCGGGCAAGTTCCCTTACTTCTCAGCCTCAATATCCCCATCCAGACAGGGGAGCGATGGCTCACCCCTACCTAAAAGGATGGCCATTGAGGAATTAAATGCAGTAATGGATGAAAGATCCTTCCCATGATGCCCAGCACAAGGTGGGTACCAGCTCGACCGATGCTGGTATTGCCATCATGCACCTGCTTGCCAGATCCACCTCCTGGTTTACAAAGGGAAGGAGGAGCAGGTGAGGGGCCTGGCAGACCACAATGGACAGGTGAGCTCCTTCTCCCTTGCCCTCACTCCCTGGCCCAAGAGCCGCAGAGCCAAAGGGTGCTTCTCTGGAGAGTAGACATCGTTTCAGAGGATGGGGCCTTGCTCTCAGGTTATCAGCCACGGAGGAATGCGGGCACCATCTCTCTCTCCCAGGCCGCCCCTCCCTCTGCCCGCATTCCCACTCCCACAGCCCTCTGCTCCTCCCAGGCTTCATTCCTGCCTCCGCCTCGTCTCCCTATCCCCTGCTTCTCCCTCCGTGGGAGGGGCCAACCAAGTCTGAGAACAACGCATCAGAACCCACCCACCAATCCAAACTGCCCCACTGGGGGGTGGAAAGGTGCAGGAGGCCACGACCCTCCATATCAAGTTCAAGCAATTCCTCTGCCTGGTGGCCCGCCCAGGCCAGCCACTTTCTCTTCTCTCTGGGTTTGAGGGGCAGATGAGAGATCCAAGCCAGAGGCGGCCAAGGTGAGTACGAATGGTTTTGAATCAACTGAACCAGAGCCGCCGATGCCATGTGGCAGAGCCTCAGAAGTGTGTATGACTAAGGAATATTCCTTTTCTTCTCCAGATGTGTGAATGATGGACAATAGATCAGAATAAGCAGCCAGCAGGCTAATAGGCACGGGGAGCAATGGTTTCCCATTAGCAGCACAGGGCGGGCGGTGGGGCAGGGAAGAAATTGGCAGAAAGACGCTGGGGAGAGCATTTGAGACCAGAGAGTGTCAAAGCCAGGAGGCCCCAAAGGACGGCCAGTGAGTCCTACCCTCCTTCTAAGGTGAGGAAGCAGAGGCCCAGGGAAGACAGATGAGTTGCCCAGGTTTTCCAGTCATCAGTGCTAGGGGTCCTTCTCAAATTGGGGCTTCTGGTTCCTTCTCCAATGTTCTTTCCCCACGCCAACCCTATCTCTCCCTCTAACACAGCAGACACATCATACCAACTGAGGCATGAACGAAAAACACACATTGCCCACTCTGCAGCACCTCCTGCTGGGTGGAGGACCAGGATCCAGAGGGGTCCAAGCAAATATTTGGGAGTCCCGGGCAGGTCCTGAGAAAAGCAAAGTTTGAGCAGATCCTTGAAGAAGATAAGCAGGCCTTGGCAGGACCTGTTTCAGGGGCAGGTAACGGGGGCAGTGGGAATGAGAGGCTGCTGGCCTGAGTCGAGTGCAGGCAGATTCCTGAAGGCTGTGGGCAAATAACCCTCCCTAGGGTTCAAGACCAAGGTCGGGGTGGCTGGCCAGGGCTGAATCCAGCACCCTGCCAAGCACACGCTCCCAGTAGCTCCTGTGTTTTAAGCATCTGGGGCCTGGCTGCTCCTGCGTGGCCTGGAGTGCAGGAAAGCAGGGCTGAGGCCCCCTCTCCACCGTACCTCTGGCAGGCTGCAAACACGCCCTTCCTGTTGTGACAGCTCTGTTCTCTGTGCAACTGGTTCCAGCCTGCGGCTGGGGTTTCAGATTGCGCTCACGGAGGCCGACCAAAGTATCACATGGGTCCACGGAGAGCCCGTCCGCCTACCTGCCCGCCAGGCCAGGCCTGGATTAATTATAGGTCATGCCATTCCCGCCATGTGTCCACGGTGGCTCCCAGAGCCAGGCCCTCCCTGGGACCAGGTCTTGGGGGAGAGCCCCCACTCCTTCATTCATGGGTCCATCGGCCTACAGTGAGCACCTCGTGGGGCAGATCTTGAGTGGGCACCCAGGGAGGATCCAAGGGCTCCGGTGACCCAATAATAATCATGGCTACCACCCAAGCCCGTTCCATGGTGACAGGCCCCATGAGGTTGCTTTGTATGTAGCAGCTCCCAACCATCCCACTTTGTGTTTGGGGAAACGGAGGTTCAAGAGGTAGTGACTTGTCCAAGGTCACCCAGCTCTTGTGTGGCTCCCAAAGCATGCCTTTCACACTCCCCCAGACCATGCGGAGTCTCCCAGAAGAGAGAGCAATGGGAGAGCAGGGGTTGTGTCCCTGGCCCGGGGGCCTCCCTGAGCATGGGCTTGGAGCCCTGCCAGATGTCCGAGGCTGCTTCTGGGCATTTGCTCTGTGGTGCTCCCTCCAGAATTTTCCTGCTGTGGCTCCTGCTGACTATTCCTTACCAGCTGATGCTGACATCCTTGGAGGCCCTCCTCTGGACACTTCCAGAAGACCTCCTACATAGCCCCCTCCCTCTTTGGAAACTGCTTTCTGAGAGCCCAGAGCTCTTCTCTTGCAATTCTTCTGCTCTCTTCATTTGTCAAATTGCAGGGTGGACTTTGTTTTTTTTTTTTTTTTAAGTCCATGGGCCTGTCCTTCGCAACCACACCCAAGAAGCCATGCCCATGCCTGAGAGTAGGGAGCAGTCCAGGAACAGATGTGATCCTCCCAACTGTGGGGTAGGAATTACCTTCCCCATTTACAGAGGAGAAAAGTGAAGTTCAGAGAATGTGGGACATTGCCACATGTCCCTCACTCGAGGAAGGGAGGGATGATGGCAGGATCTGCAGCAGCTATTTCTGCCCAGCGTCTGTGAGTGTGAGAGCCCGGCTCCATGGTGGGCCCAACCCAGGCCTCTCAGGGCCCCATAGCCCCCTACCCCAGGCACGGTTTGCCACCCAAGCCCTTGATATACAGAAGTGTAAACCTCTTGCCCACAGCACCAGGCATGGTAGGAAACTCAGCCAAAGCCCCTGGAGCCCTTCTTGTGGCTCAGGCCTCTGGGGAGAAAAGAGAAGAACCATAGAGATGGGAGATACGCGGTCTCCAAAGGAGGAACATCTTCAGTGCCCTAGAGAAAAACAGTGATTTCTTTTTTTTTTTTTTTTAATGAATGGACATTTTTTTTAGAGTTTTAGGTTTACAGAAAGACTGATCAGAAGGTACAGAGTTCCCCCATCCACATTTCCCCCACCTAGATTTCCTCACTATTTACATCCGTATTGGTGTCCTGTATTTGTTATCGCTGAGGAACCAATGCTATCACTCACAAAAAGGCAGTTTGCAGTAGGCTCCACCCTGTCACACGTTCGATGGATCTGACCAACACATGGTGACATGGGTCCATCTTACCATGTCATCCAGAATACTGTCACTGCCCCAAAAACCCTCCGTGCGCCACCATCCCTCCCTCCCTCCCTCTCCTGGCAACCACTGGTCTTCCACTGTCTCCATAGTTTGGTCTTTTCTAGAATGTCATGGGGAGAGAGACCACACAGTAGGTAGCTTTTTCAGATTCACTTCTTTCACTTAGCAATATGCATCTACATTTCCTCTGTGTCTTTTTGTGATGCGATACCTCATTTCTCATTATTTTCTTACTGTGATAATATTCCATTATCTAGATGCAACGCAATGTGTCCAGTCAGCCACTGAAAGGACACCTTGGTAGCTTCCAAGTTTTGGCAATTATGAGTAAAGCTGCTGTGACCATTCGTGTGCAGGTTTCTGTGTGAACCTTGTCAACTCGTTTGGGTAAGTACCACGAAGCAACAACATGCGTATTTTTTTTTCAATGGGCAATGATTTCGTATTTACAGACTCTTGTGTCAGAACTGGTGACATCAGAAAAAGCACCTGTGATCAACTTGGGTAAATATGTGTGGAGTTCTATGAAAATGGTCATAGGAACCATATTCAAGCCACGGGGGTTGGGGAGGGAGGGGTGGAGAGGGAGAGTGATCCCGTGTAGGGGAGAGAGGTGAGCCTAATGTAAGTGTGGAACACCAACTGACTTGCAGGGCGTAATCCCTGAGCCCTGAAAGGTCAAGGGCACTCAGAGGAGGGGGCAGGCACTGCATCCGAAAATGGCTTCAAGCCTCCAGGACATGGTGTTTTCATTGGGCATCAGGAAGGGGCAGAATTTCAGCAGGTGGAGGGGGGAACAGAAGAGCACGCCCGTGCCAGGCTGTGGGCACAGCCTGAACTGCGGTCAAGACAGTGTGGGGGCCCCGGGGAGGCACGAACAGCTGGGAAGGGGCTGCCTGGAGGTGCACCTGTATTTGTAGATGGGAAAGCCACTCCAGGCCAAGCAGTAAGCAGGGCCGCATGCCTGTGGGGAGCGGAGGCTCCAGAGATCCTCTCAAACTAAGGGGACTCCTGGGTGACTGTTGGCTGAAATTTTCCATTTGTCCTCCTGTTTGTTCCCTTTCTTTCTCAAAGACTTTCTGTTTGGGCTCCCTTGCCCCGAGACATGAGACACAGCACCCTCCTGGCCGGAAGTGAGTGTTATGTCACCCGGACACACCCCTCAGTTTTTGTGGCTGTGACTCAGCCTTCACCGTGCCCAGCACTCAGCCAGCCCCAAGTTCACCCTCCCTTGGCACCTGTCCGCATCCTGGCTCCACCGGCTGCTCCTCCCCGAAGCAGGTGGGTGGGACCTGGAAACTGCCTGCCCAGGGGCCCGGCCAGTGGGAATGGAGGCGGGACCCAGCCACAAAGACCGTGGTCATCGCCATGGAGGAGAGCCGGAGAGCACCCACCTGGAAGGTGGGGATGACCGTCACCCTCACGTCACCACACACACTGAGCAAACAAGGAAGCGGACGCTGAGAGGCAAAGGAGCTGAGAGCCCACGGCAAGCGGCAAGCGAGGGGACAGGGCTACTCCCAAGGACTCGGATTCCACAGCCAGGTTTTGAAGTTGGGGCTGCTGGGCACCAGCTACATACTGGACACCCTTGGGAGCACTGGGGAGGCTGTGGTGAGGAGCCCCTGACCTCTCAGGGCAGACCTGCAGCGAGAGAGAGGACTCTTCCCCAATTCAGCCAGGGAGCAGAAAATCCACTCTTGGGACCTTGGAGTGTGGCCCATCCTCTCCCTGCTGGCCAGTACCCAGGCACATGCTGGCACATGCACGCTGCTGGCCGCCCTCTCCCTGTCCTGAAATGGCTCTTTCCTCTTTTCCAGAAGCACCAGATCAAAATTCTAGATTTTGCTGAGGGGATTCCTAGAGGCTCAGAGGGAGAAAGGCCCTCCCTACAAGCCACCTGCTCCAGCCTTCTCCGTGCTGCCTCCTCTCCACCACACCCTGGGGAGTTGTACTCTCCCTGGGACAGGAGGCTCACTACCTCATAAGATGAGACTATTCCAGAATAGGCAATGCTAATAGAAAAGCCCTCCCTGAGTGAAACTAACTTCTACCTCCTCACTCCTTCTGCCCTCTGAGACAACCCCCACAACATATCCCATTACCTGTGACCCCTCTTCACCTTACAGCCCTTCGAATACTTGTGTTATCCTTCGATCTTCTCTTCTTAGGAGTACAGTTGCTCAGATTTTAAACCATTCCTCAGACACTGTCTGGTCTTGTTCTGGCTTGTCGGCCCCAACACCTGCCACTCTCGCACCGTCCAAAACTGCTTCACTAAGTGACCACTGAAGACATTCAGGACAGAATGTCACCCTGATCTCACGTTCTGCCTCATGACAGCCTGGGGAGGGATGGCAAAAGCCCGGGCAGGAGGAGCTGTATGGATGGAGGGTGAGGACAGTCACAAGTGAGCAGACCCCTGAGTGTCCTCCGGCCAGTCATCCAATTGTCATTCATCCAGTTCCTGCTATTGCCAAGCCAATGCCAACTGGAGGCTGGGGTGGCAACCAGCACTTTGAGGCAGACAAAAGGCTCATCAGGAAAGGATCGTCAGGAAAGCTTCTCTAAGAGGAGAGGGCCAGGCTGCTCCAAATGGTAAGATGGAGCCAGCCCACAACAAGCAAGAAGAAGAGAATTCCAGGTAGAGGGGACAGCCAGTGCAAAGGCCCTGAGGCACTTAGAGGCTGCTGTGGCTCTGGCAAAATGAATAGGCGCAGAACGGAGAGGGTGATGGGAGATGAGGCCAGAGAGGCGAGGAGTTGGAGTTTCTTCTAAGTGCCGGGGGCCATTCCTTTGGAGAGCATTAGGCCTCAGACATGATCTGACTTACGCTTTACATTTTAGGAGAAAGGAGAGACCAGTATAGAAAGAGCTACCAGGAAGGGCTTCACGGAAGAGTCAGTGAAACCTTTCACCGTGGAATTAAAGATAAGTCATCATCTCTTACCAGCAGCAACAAATGCATTCCTTTTGTGTGGTTTGTCTCAAGAAGACCCACGCGTGTCCTGTAAGCCCGGGAAAAGATGCTCCACATCGCTGGTCATCAGGGAAATGCAAATCAGAGTCAGAGGGGGATGCCACTTCACATCCCCAATGACACTGCCGGTGGGAATGCAAAACAGCACAAACCGGCTTTGCAAAATGGCTTATTCACCTGTGATCTAGGGATTCTGCTAGATACCCACCCGTGAGAAACAAAAACATTGGTGCATGCAAAGAGTGTGTGCAAATACCCAGAGCAACGATACTCGCACAGCTAAGGAGCCAGAACGATTCACAAGCCCTCAGCTGCGTGTTGGTAAACACCACACGCTCTCTGCCCCCGCACGCTGGGATACCATTCAGCGGGAAAAAGGCACAAGAGGCTAGCATGTGCTCTGACCTCAAAAACATGATGTTAAGTGAAAGAGGCTAGACATGAAGCTACACAGAGGGTAGAACTTACACAAAATGTCCAAAAGAGACCCATTTGTAGGAACAGAAAGTAGGTGAGCGGTTGTCCGTGGTCGGGAGAAGGAATGGGGAGTTACTACAAGCAGGCACAGGGGATTGGGGTGGGGCGGAGATGTTCTAAAATTGGCCCGTGGTGACGGTTGCACAACTCTGTACATTTGCCAAAAAATCACTGAATTGTACACTGAAAAGGAGTGTTGATGGTGTGTACATCACACCCTGATACAACAGTTCAAGGAAGTGTTTCTCCTCCAGCCCCCACCGGATTTTATGCTCTACAATGGCAGGGGCGGGACCATCTTTCTCAGCAAAAGGTACCCCAGCACCTGGAGCAGCTAGGTACACGGTGAGGATCCAGTAAATCTGGCAGAATGAATGAACAAAGCCATTAAAATGATCGTCTTTAGTTGGGCGTGTGGCCCCTTGGAAGCTCCCTGCCTTTCTTCTCCCCTCATCTCCCTACCGGAAACACTCAACTACGCGGCTCATCCATGTCCTCCCTGCCATGCTGCGACCGTGCGCTCCCAGGTTGTGAAGGCCCAGGGCACCCCCAGGTCTCAGCTCCGTGACCCCAGGCAGCGTTCACTCCTGGCCTCGCAGAGATGCCGCACCCTGCCTGTTCCTGTGGGCTAGCCTGGGACGGCTGACCTTTGCCTTCAGGCCACTTGCTGGGGGTAGCCATCCTGTTTCTATGCTGATGGCCCTCAGTTCTGTGTCACAGTCCAACCTCAGCCCCTCAGCTACCAATGGGACAGCCCACTGGCATGTCCCCAAGACTCAAGTTTGATGTCTCTAAAACAGAAGGTCCTCCTTGCCCTGAGCCCTGCTCCCCTGCAGAGCCCCTGCCATAAAGGAATCTTCCAGAAACACAGGCACCCTCCCTGACACCTCTCTCCCACTTCCTCACTCATTCCTCCCCTTCCCACACCAAGTCCGGTCGATGCTACTTCTAAGCATCTCTTTTCTCTCCAGGTGCCGCCTTCCATCATCTAGATGACGGTTCTCTGAGCTGTTCTCCTTGCTGGGACCAGAACAGCCTTCGTGGAGGTCAGGATGCTGTTGGTTGGAAGCCTCGGGAGCCACATCTCGATAGCTCAGGCTAACAGCACAGAGAGGAAGGAGACTGGGGTGTTTTGTGCAATGGAAGGAAAGCACTGGTCGGGACTAGGGAGAGAAAGTCACAGGGCCACCCCAGACCTCAGCCTTCAAAGCTCATGGTCCTTCTCTCAAGGGGCCTCCACCTCGGCCACTCAGCCTCGAAGTCCCTCTGCTCGGCTTTCCACTGGGCCAGCTTGGCTGAGGGGCCCACTTGGAGCATCGGAGCACTTTCCAGACCCACCAGAGAAATCACATGGGCCTGGCGGCCAGCCCTCCCAAAGCCCCGCGCAGCTCCCAGGCCTCCCCTGATCCCGAGCATCCGTCCTGACGCAACCCGGACGGCTGGCGTCCCCCACCCTCAGCTCCCCCAGGCCCTTCATGGTGTCTCCCGGAGCAGCCTCGGTGTCCACCCTCCAAGTCACAGAATTTCTCACTGGCCTTGGCGTTGTTCCTTTCTCTGCTCTCTCCCCTGGAGGAGGAACCGCGCAGAGCAAGGACCTGCCCATCTCGTTCACGGCTGCACCCCAGCGCCCAGCGCCCAGCAGCCGCCCCTCCAGCGCGGGGTGGCTCGGTGGGAAAGCGGGGAGCTCGGCTTGCTAGGGAGAGGCTCCTGTCTGGGACACCCTTGTACGAACAAGAGTTTGCCTGCAATTCAGTTTTCCTATGGATTTATTTTCATTCTCATTCTGAAAGCTCTGATTTTGTTTTTAAAGATTTTATTTATTCATTTGACAGAGAGAGCACAAGCAGGGGGAGTGGCAGACAGAGGGAGAGGGAGAAGCAGGCTCCCCCGCTGAGCAGGATGCCCGATGCAGGACTCGGTCCCAGGACCCTGGGATCGTGACCTGAGCCGAAGGTGGATGTTTAACTGGCGGAGCCACCCAGGCGCCCCCTGCAAGCTCTGATTTTGTTTTAACTAGTCCAGGACTCAGTAAGCCGTGCCCCTTTCACTTTTCCCTTACAGAGAATTGTGACACGGAAGCAGTGTTTTCTCACGGCCACAACAGACACGGACCGTGACGGACAGCTGACCCTGAACGATGCGGGGGTTGGGGGAGCCGACACCCCCCTCCTGCCGGGCAGTTGAAAATTCACCTACACCTTTTGACTCTCCAAAAACCTAACTACTAAGAGCCTACCATTGACTGGGAGTCTTACCACTAACAAAAACAAGCTGATGAATAAATCCTATACATTCTGTGTATTATACACTGCAGCCTTACAATATTGTGAAGTAGAGAGAAGAAAATGCTATCAAGAAAATTGTAAGAGAAAACACATTTACGGCACTGTAGTGACTGGAGAAAACCCACCTGTAACTGGACCCGCACACTTCGAACCCACGTTGTTCAAGGGTCCAGTACTTGACTCAACTTGATTTTCCTGATGTTTACTTAACTCTACTTTCAAGGCTCAAACCCCTTTCTCACATACGCCCCCTGCTGGGCAACTGAGAATTGCTCCAGTCTCTGAAGCTCTCCCTCCCAGGTGTGCAGAAGCCACTCCCCCACTCCCCACCTCCCACTTCCCCACCCTAGGTTCACCTCTTCAGCTCTCCCCTGCTGTGCTTTCCTCCAGCCTCTTCCCCCCTCGATCATCCTCTGAACCACCCCCCAGACCCACATCTCAAGAACAATAAGCTTGTCACTCCTCAAAAACATTCAATGGCTCCCTAGTGTCTATGGCACTGATCCAAATCCTTTAGCCTGGCATCCAATATCCTTCATGATACGGCCCTGAACCATCTTTCTGAAACTACGCCTCTCTATTCCCCTGCTTTCCATGCAGTTTCTACTCATTCTTTAAAAGGCAGCTCAAGCTGCTCCTCCTCCAGGAAGCCACCCCAGATCAACACGACTGGAACGTGTGCTGTCCAAGCCACTTCTCTAGCCCTGAGCCTATGCTGCCTTTTTCATGGCTGCATACGCCTTGTCTTTACAAGAACCAGCCTGTGAGCTCCTTGAGGGCAGCCACCGAGTCTTAAAAGATGTAGCAAACATCTTAACCGCTGGTGATTTGGCACTTTCGTGGCCATTCCCTTCCCTTCCTCCTGATGGCCACGTGAGGTAGGCGGGCACAGGTTATGACCCCCCCCCACCCCCAACCCCGGCAAATGGGGAAACAGCTCAGAGAAGCTACGTGACCGCTCACAGTCACATGGCGAGCAAGCAGGAGGGCCCGGAGAGAGCTGGTTCCTCCACTGTCCAGCTCGGTCCTTGTCCTAGTACGCCCAGCAGTCTCCCAAACCTTATCTATGGAGGGTGACGGCCAATATTTGTCAATTATAATCTTTCATTTCCGTCCCTGGTTACAGTCCTGCTGCCACAGTGACCCGGTGTTTCTTTGTCCAAACAGCCCCGGCAGCAGACGGCCCCCTGGGCTGGAAAGAGCGGGCAGTCAGTCACATTGGTCCGGGCCCAGGGGAGCCCTTGCCCTTCACCCGCTGTGTGACCTTGGGAAGCTCCCTCACCCCGTGAGGGACTGTGCAGCACCGTGGGGCCCTCTGATTAGATGCTGGGATATTTTTTATTATTTTTATTATTTAGTAGGCCTTTAAGGCTGTGTGGGAAAACAGCCTGTAAGCTAAGTAACGACTCGGCTGCCTCCCCCCACAGGAAGGGGGTGCGGAGTTCCTGTGCGGAGGAGCCCAAGGCCAGCGAGCCCCTCGCCCGTTCTTCCTTCCACTCACCACCAGCAGCACCGAGAGAAATGGGTTTACTTGTTCTCCAAGGTTAAACAGGGCCTCTGCCGACCTTGGGGAAGAGGTCAGTCTTAACCTCAGCCACATCGAAACGAATGAAGTCCGCCACGTGAATGCCGTCCACGTTCTCCGTGGTCTCATGTTCTCCCCACCAAGCCGGGAGCGGGAAAGCCACTGTGGCCGTGTGGGGCGCTCAGCAGGAGGGTGAGGAAGGACTTACGGGGATGTTGGGTAAGTGTTGGGGTGCGGGGGCCCCGAGGAGGCGGGGGTCTGCTCCGGCCTGGGCGCTGTCAGGAAGGAGGCATCCCAGTAACTCTCATCCGGGGGCCCCTGGCTGGCTCCGTCGGTTCAGCGTGCAACTCTTGATGTCGGGGTCATGAGTTCGGGCCCCACACTGGGCACAGAGCTTACTTAAAACAAAACCAAAACCATGGGCGCCTGGGTGGCTCAGTGGGTTAAGCCGCTGCCTTCGGCTCAGGTCATGATCTCAGAGTCCTGGGATCGAGTCCCGCATCGGGCTCTCTGCTCAGCAGGGAGCCTGCTTCCTCCTCTCTCTCTCTGCCTGCCTCTCTGCCTACTTGTGATCTCTCTCTGTCAAATAAATAAATAAAATCTTTAAAAAAAAAAAAAAAATAAAAAAAAAAAAAAAAAAAAAAAAAAAAAAACCAAAACCAAACCTTCGTCCACAGGGAGGGGCCTGAGGAAGCGGGGCCGGGAGGTTTGGTCCTTCTGTGGCCTGAATGATGTTCACGCTGTCGACCGCCGTCCACGTTCAGTTATGACCGAGGGGTCTTGTCTTTCTCTTGATTATCAGGCGGAGTGGCCTTGTCTGGTGTTGGTATCGTGTACTGTTGTTTACGTTCCGCATGAGGACACCAAGCTGTGAGGACCAGGCTCACTCCCAGCTGCCAGGGCCACTTCCTGCTCTTCGGGGTCAATGTCAGAGGACAGAAGTCCTCCGGTCTCGCCAGCTGGAACAGTTCCTGGTGCCCGCATTTTAAGATGTCTTCTCCTCACCACTGGCTCACAGAAGGAGAATGAGGCAGCCACAGGCCTCTGCTCCGCGCGCGCGCGTGCGTGTGTGTGTGTGTGTGTGTGTGTGTTGGGGGGCGGCACCTGGAACTCGGCAGTCCAGCTCGCTGTTCCAGCCACTATGGGAATCAGGCCTGGGTGTGAGCTGAGGCGGCTGGGCCTTGCCCAGAGTCCTCAGCCACAACGGGGGAGAGCCCCCCCAGGCAGGAGGGAACCCCCACAGTTCCCTCTCCCCAGGAGGCATCCGGCTACCAGCAGCTGATGCCTCAGGTGTGCTCTTGGGAGCAGCAGCTCAGGAGGAGGGGTGGGGAGAGGACCTGGAGGCCAATGGGGAATGGGGAAGGAGCGGGGGCAGAGGTGACACTGGGGACCAAATGCAGGAGAGAGAAATCACAAAGACTCAGTTGGAACTGGAAAGAGGGCGGGGAGAGCACTGAGAAGGGCCTGAGTCTGACACCAGAGGCACCAAGCACCGGCAGGGCCTGGACGGTACAGGTCACAGGCATCATGGGGCCATTACTGCCCGGTAGGCAGGGAGTCCCCCCCAACCCGCCCCAGCAATCATAGTCACGCATAGTGATCATTTTACCCAAAACCCCCCGAAAACCCTGGTTTTCTCTGAAGCATCTGACTTGGCAGGAGGCTGAGGTGAGAGCTAAGCAGAGAACGGGGCTGCTCCTGGCTGGGACTGGGGCCACCGCGTGGGGTAGTGGATGCCTAGGGGAGAGGCAGGAGGTGTGACCCTTCCAAGGACCCGCTCCAGACGACACCGGCGCCCTGAGCCTTCATTGTGAGGCTGGGTGGGCTGAGGCAGCAAACCCGACGGAGAACAAGCTGGGTCACTGGTCCCCAGGTGGGCTAGTCCTCTGGACCTGGCTCTTCTCTTACCCCCTGTACTGGTTTTCCATGGCCACTCTAACAAATTACCACAAATTAGGTGGCCTGAAACAACAGAAATTTGTTCTCTCACAATTCTGGGGGCCGCGGTCTGAAGTTAAGGTGTTGTCAGTGCAGGCTCCTGCTGAGGGGGGCTTCTGGGGGGGAGAGTCTGTTCTGGCCCAGCTTCTGGTGGCCGCCGGCTTGCCTGGCGCTCTATAGCAAGGGGCGGCCTCAGCCCCGTCTCTGCCTCTGTCCTCACGTGGCCTTCTCTGTGTGATTGCGTCCTCTCTTCTGATAAGGACACCAGTCATTAGACTTAGGGCCCACCCTAACCCCGAGAGGATTTCATCTTGAGATCCTTAACTCATCCGCCTACAAAGACCTATCTCCAAATAACGTCACATTCCAAGGTCCTGGGTTGGCATGAAATTTGGAGGGGTGCCATCCAACCCACTACACCGCCAAGAAGCCTCGTCATTGGTCCCCCTTGAGGTTGAGGCTCTGAAGAGGACGTCCCCACAGAAGTAAGCCCAGGGACCAGGTCCAAAGCCCTGCGTGGCTCCGGGGGCTACACGGCGGGTGTAAGGTGCTCCGAGGAAGCTGCCACTGCCATTCCCTGGGCCACCATCCTGGCCAAGCCTCCAGGATCCCAGTGAAGATGGCCACGAGGGCCCCACTGGCCCCTGTCACCACATTTTCTGGGGCACACCTGGATCCCCCGCCCAAGAGGCTGCTGCCATTGGTGGTCAGTGAGGCCCACTACACGTCCGCGAGGGCACACGGCCACCCGAGCCATCTGCCCGGCCACCTTTGAAGCCCCATTCAAGCTACAGCTTCTTCACCCCTGAACCCTGGAAGCAGGCTTTGCTTAGGACTTTGCAGTCTCCAAAGATCCAGAAAGAGGATGTGGGCTCCGACTGGAGTTACCGGACAGTGTGTTTACATGAGAAAAATCAAGGGAGCTGAACTTGAAAATGGGGGAAAAAAAATGTGGCCAAGTGGGAGGCAGGAGAAGCCTGTGGCTCCCTACAGGGGACCGTGTGGTCCTCTAGATTGTTTCTGCTCAAGGAGCACCAGCTACGGGGGCAGTGAGCGGGAGATGGACCGCTTTGAATGCTCCCAGGCACAAAAGTATGGAAATGCTATTTTTAACTTAAAAGTATAGGAGATACAATATAGTTCACAGGCTGGGACAGATCAGGGAACATAAGAATACAGCGTCTTCCCAAATGAGAAACAGGGAGCAAAATTGGAAAGATGCTCCGTTGCCTCACAAAGGATCCTGAAATGCCCGGAGGGCGGTCTGCTTGGGCACAGCACCTGTTAAATGACACAGCGGCCACCTTGTAGGTGCCTGGTCGCTGAGCAGAACCAGGTGCTCGGCCTCGAGGCAGGCTGGCCAGGGTCCCTGCAGCCGACCCTCAGCTGCCTCCCTGAGAGCCTGATGATGCTGGGGAGACCAAGGGCCAGGGGGCTGGGAGGAAACACCGCCCCCGGCTAGCTGGGGGAGCCAGCGGAGCTGGAAATGGTCCTTGGAGGAAGATGGACAGTCCAGGGAGAGAAAAGTCGGGTGAGTTTGGGACTGGTGGACAGAGCATGTGCAGAGGGCCTCCTGAATCCTCCCAAGGACAAGAGACTTTGTCTTTTGGGGTGTGCGTCGAAGAACCACCATACACTGGGGCGAAATGGATGCTAGTAAAAAAAAAAATATCTATCTATCTCTCTATCTCCTGCTGGCCTGAGGTTGAAGCCTGACTGGGGACGGGGTGGGGGTGGGGCTGCAGACTGAGACTGGTGAGGGGCTCGGCAGGGGTCCGGCGGGGAGGCCCAGGGGAAGGAGGAGGCTGAGTGAGGAGGCTGTCACCAGGCTTAGGGACCGTGGGGTGGGGAGACATTTAGGAAGACACTGTGGTGTTCCCAGCTTGCGCACCCACCAGGGAATACTGGGGAGCAGCCCGTTGGGGAAGCAGGCAAATGACGAATGTGCTCTGGAAAAAATAAAATCAAACAAAAAAAAGAATCCTTGTGAAAATGACCCTCAGAGTTTGGAACCCGCCCTTCCAGCCCCCGTCGAAAGGGGAAAAAAATAACGGGAGCTGATAAGGAAGCAGAAAGTGTCATCCTGGACGATTCCAAAGGGGGGACCGCTCCGCGATGAATAGCGTTTACAATCCACAAATTTCCGTGGCCTGCTTCGGACATCGCCCGCTTCCCGCCCCTGTGTGTTCTGGAAATGTTCGGAGGAAACATCTGCCCCAGAACATGACATCACCGATGTGACAGTCAGTGTTGGACAGAATCTCTCTAGCAGACCCCGCCTTCACCTAGCAACCTGCACGTCGGCAAACTAACAACTTCACTCCTGAGGTTGACGGCATTGCCCTTTGTGCTCAGATCGAGGTCAGTGTTCCCAGCCGGGGACTCCACCCTGCTCCCAGAGACCCTGAGAACAAATCGAAAACAACACAACTGAGAAGCTGGGTTGGAGGACGTCGTGGCTGGAACCGCCGTGGGCCGGAGCCAGGGGTGGAGGCCCTCTGCCCCAAGGACTGCGCCCCTCCTGGGTCAGGAGACGCGTCGGAGCCACAGCGCCACTGGGGCGGGCCGGACCCGGGGCTGTGACACTGGTGACTCCTGAAGCGGATATAATTAATCTCCTTCTATATACCAACCAGCCAAGGTCCAAAGATCCCCTGGCCAGCCTTGGGACAAGCTAATAAATGGCAGAGTCAGGCTTGGAGCCCAGGTCTGACTCAAGGTCAAAGCCACACCCGCCATGAACGTTAGACCTCAGATCTGGCCATGGAGGTGGAACAATCTTAGGCTTTCAGGGACACCGCAGACAAGTCCCCTCAAACTGCAATTCATGTGAATGTCGGCTGAATGCCACCTGCGTCACACCTGTCTCTCTCTCTGTCCTACCACCTAAAGGGCCCTTTTCCGCAACTGGCCGTGAAACGGCGTTCAGCACATGTGAGCACACAGACACACATGACAGGACGTAGAAACCAGACATGTGTTCACACACGGGTACGAGGAAGACTTCGGTCAGCGTGCTATGTCCTCAGTACACCACCAGGAGACCAAACCCTGTTACTAACACCACAACAAGACAGGTGGGGAGTTTTTTTGGTTTTTTGTTTTTTTCAGGTGGGGAGTTTTTGTTTTGCCTTTTTAAAAAAAAGATTTTATCTATTTGACAGAGAGAGAGAGGGAGAGGGAGGGAGAGAGAGCACGTTGAGCAGGGAGACTGATGCGGGGCTCGATCCCAGGACCCCAGGATCATGACCTAAGCCGAAGGCCGATGCTTAACTGACTGAGCCACCCAGGTGCCCCTCAGGTAGGGAGTTTTAAAGATAAATTCAAGACAGTGACCAAAGCAGCAGTGAACAGTGTCAAGCATGACCATCAGGAAAAGGCTCTTTCTAGAAGGAGCCCGCATCTCGGGGGTTAAAGACGTGCATCAGTCACTCTGCCCGACTGACTCAGGGCTTCCCGGATTCTCCTCCACCTCACTCGGTGTCCAGGGCGGCTTCACGTCAGCTCGGCACCCCTGGAGCTGGGCCTGGCCGCCAGCTGCCAACGACGCTTACCTCTGGTCTGCAGGCCCCCCGGATGCTGACGTCCGCTGGGCCACACGGCGGGGACCTTCTGGGCCCATCTGACAGACTCACCTCCAAAATCGAAGTGACAAACTGGTCTCTTCCGACAGCAGCGAGACGACGGCCTCTGTGAGGACAGATTACTGACACACAGTCCTGGTTGCCGGTTTTCCTCAGAGTCACAGTTAGAGGGAGTGACACCGAAGTAGCTGTCGGGCTAAATATCTTGCTTTCTCACAGCACCATGACTCTGTGAGACAGTCCGCTTTCGTTCTTAAGTCAGCGCAATATTTTTTTTCAGCGCAGTATTTTTAAAATGTGAACACTTTGTAATAAACTCAGTTGGACGCTGAGGCTGTTAGTCTCTGGAAAGAGCTGGTTTCAGGCACTTGTGAATCGGTTTTTCCGGCCCTGATGGAATGGAAATGGGGTGCTGTGATTTATAATAAGAAATACAGGGACGTATGGGGGGCTCAGTCGGTTAAGCGTCTGCCTTTGGTTCAGGTCGTGATCCCAGGGTCCCAGGATCGAGCCCCGCATCGGGCTCCCTGCTCCTTGGGAAGCCTGCTTCTCCCTCTCCCTCCCCTTGCTTGTGTTCCCCTCTCTCGCATGTCTCTCTCAGATGAATAAATAAAATCTTTTAATTAAAAAAAAAAAGAAAGATAGAAATAGAGATTTGGTCTTTGTCCCTGTTCCTGTCACACAGTTCCTAAAACCCCTGTCCTTTCCTTTCCAAGAGCGACAGGGACAGCTTTTTGTTAGAATACTTAGTTTTGTTCCCCGTTCCTGAAATAGCCCCGGTAAAAGAGAAACGGTGTCTTCTGTTATTCCTAAAGAGTTCCTTTCAACCAAGCCATTTTGTGCTGATGGCTGACCCGGTGGCCGGGGGCTCCCAGGTAGCCTGACTGGCTGCCAGGGGACCACGCGGGGATCAGAGGGTGGACACTTCCAGCCGCTGCCCCCCAGCTCTTGGGGAGGAGGTGGGGCTAAAGGTTGAAACAATCTTCGATGGCCAATGACTTAATCAACCAATGCCATATATAATGAAACCTTCACAAATCTCGAATACGGACTCCAGAGAGCTTCCAGGCTGGTCACCCCAGGAAGGCGCTGGAAGGGCGGCGTACCCAGAGAGGGTACGGAAGCTCCCCACCCCTTCCCCCATACCTTGCCTCCTGCATCTCTTCCATCAGGCTGACCCAAGTTGCATCGTTCAAGAGAAATGGGTAATCGAGCAGGTGAACGGCTTTCCTGAGTCCCGTGAGCCACTCTGGCCAAGGAATAAAGCCCTTGGAGAAAGGTGATGGGAACCTCCCACTTAGAGCAGGGAGGTCAGGAGTACAGCAGACAGCAGGATCGGCTTCTGAGGTTATGGGGATGCGGGGGCACGGGGGACAGCTTTGCGGGACTGGGTCCTTCCCCGGTGGGATCAGCCGCCATCTCCAGGCAGATGGTATCAAAATGGAGAGAAATCGTGGACACCCAGCAAGAGCCGGAGGAGCGCTGACGGGCTGGGTGTGGGGAAACTCCCCACACGTCTGGTCTCAGAGGTACTGTGTGAGAGGGAAGGAGAAGCGGGGCATCCTTTCCTCACAAGAGACTCCTTAACCTCCCAAAGAAGTGCCTTTATTTACAGCGCTTAGGAAAGGGGGGAAAAAGCTCTAGAAAAAGGAAAATTTTGAAATGGGCCCGGGTGCACTGAGTATCCGGCAGGTCTGGCTCGCCGTCTTTCGTGGCGACTGGTGCTCACTTCCAGGTGGTGAGGACGGTTCTGCCCGAGTCTCGCGATCGGCCCCCCTTGGGCCCCTGCGACTGACCCTGACGGCTTCTCAGCTCTCGGTCAGCGCCATCGCCCTGCGCCAGCTCTTCGTCATAGCTGCAAACAGAGGATCACCTTCAGGGCTTGGCAGAAGGGGCAGCAGCGCCGAGCACGGCCAATCCCGTAGACCCCACGTCGCCCAGGGAAGCAGCCTGCCCGCCCCCCAACCCCCCCACATGCCTCCCAACTGCCAGCCCAGCAGACCCTGCCTGAGACCACAGAGCAGGCGGGCACAGACTTGCTCAATTACTCTGCGAACTGTTCCCAGCTCCTGCCGTCGACGTTTTCTAAAGGCTTCCTACCAGGCGGAAGTCAGCAGTGACCCCCAAGGAAACATGAGACACCAGGGAGGTGAGGGAGAGGACAGATGTCTGGAGATATTCTTACACACAGCATCTGGGGGCAGGTATGACGGACCCCACTTCAGATGGGAACAGGGTGCGAGTGACCCACCTGGGGAGAGGGGACCAGGACAGGGTGAGCAGGTCACCTCTGCAAGAAAGGCCAGATTGAGCACCCACCAGCTGAGGCCTCCCCTGCATTGGCCCACTAGCATTCACGTGCCAGACCTGTGTGGTGTGAAAGCATGGCCTGTGTAGGACACAGAGCCTGGGCTTCTGCCTCAGAAAGGACGGAGCTAGAATCGTGGATGCCCGTGCCCGATTCGGACATCTGGGTAGTCCCTGGCTTCTCTTGCCACAGTGAGCCCCTCCTAAGGGGTCCGCGAGGCTGAAGAAATGTCACTGCACCCACTGTGGGGCCTGGCAGGTGCAGGCCCTGGTGATGGGGTCCCACTTGTGGGGTCCCAGTGACTTCGATCACCCTCCTGACAGATCCCCACTTTCCATCTGACCCTGGGGAGAGGTTTACTCAGGGTCGGAAGGTCTGTGGGATCAAATAAATCCCAAGACTTCAGACTCTTAATTGGGGCCTTTTAACCCTGTGTATCAAGAGCATGAAAAACATTTCTGTTCCCTAGTAAACCTCCTTCCTAGGTGTCCTTTGGTGGCCACGCCCTGACTGAGGAGACTCTGTCGTAAGTAGATGTTCATGTCCAATGCGAAAGGTACGATGCTGCTCAATTAGGTTGCATTAGCTGAATTTTGCTGACTTCTCGAAAAGGGGCTATTTCTGTTCTACGTTTATTCCCAGAATCGGAATCCGCAAGCTGAGAGCAGTGTGGGGGAGAAGCTTTGGAACTGAAGAACATATTTGCTGCCTTGTGCTTCTGCTGGCAAATGGGGGGCCGCAAGGGAAAGGCACGGAGGAGGAAGGCCAGTTTGTTGACTGTTCTCCACACGGCAGACACTACGGGGTTTCCCTCTTCTAGAATGGGGATCAGGGCAACAGCGGAGGGCCCTCCTCTCCCTATCTCCTTAAGGAGAGATGCTGCTACAGGGGGGACTCCCCAGGGACACTGAGGTTCTGCCTGTGGGGGTCCCTCCCCACCCCAAGGACTGCTAGAGCCCCTGACTCCCCGCTCACAAGTTAGCCCTCCCCGTTAGCACTCTGTTGCTGGTTCTGTGTCTCCATCGCTGACCTGAGGACTGCAGTGACCCCCATCTGTCTGGCTCACAGTGCCCCCAGCACCTCACTGCTGGGTGGGCGTGCAGGAAGAATGCACTGACGACGGTGGGGGGAGTGGGCAGAACGACCACGCAGGGCTCACCGGCCTCGCTGTGCCTGTGGCAAGCAGCGGGGCTCCGGGATGGGCTGTTCCCAGGGGTGCTGCAGGGATGGTCTCCTAGGGCCCCTCCTCATTCGAGTAGAATGACAAGGGGGTTGCAGTCACTGGCACGGTCCAGACAGTAGTGTTTTATTTTTTATACCAGACCAGTGGTGTTTTATTTTTTATTTTTTTATTTTTAAAAGATTTATTTATTGGGACGCCTGGGTGGCTCAGTTGGCGTCTGCCTTCGGCTCAGGTCATGATCCCAGGGTCCTGGGGTTGAGCCCCACCCACATCAGGTTCCTTGCTCAACGGGGAGCCTGCTTCTCCCTCTGCCCGCTGTTCCCCCTGCTTACGTGCGTGTTCTATCTCTCTAACAAACCAATAAATAAAAGCTTAAAAAAAAAGATCAGGGACGCTTGCTGGCTCAGTGGGTTGAGCGTCTGCCTTCAGCTCAGGTCACAATCCCAGGGCCTTGGGATCGAGTCCCACATCAGGCTCCTGGCTCAGTGGGGAGCCTGCTTCTCCCTCTCCCTCTGCCCCTGCTCATGTGCCCACCTCCTCTCTCTCCCTCTCTCTCTGTAAAATAAATAAAATCTTAAAAAAAAAAATCAATTACCTTATTTAGAGAGGGAGAGAGGGAGTGGGGGGAGGGGCAGCAGCAGAGAGAGAGAATCTCAAGCAGACTCTGGGCTGAGCAGGGAGCCCCATGCGGGGCTGGACCCTGCATCTCATGACCTGAGCCGAAGGCAGATACTTAATGGACTGAGCCACCACAGTTGGGCTTTAAAGGCTGTACAAGCGTATACCCAGCACCTTCAGCCCTGGGCTCTGGAGGCTGCAGGCACAGAAAGCCAGGCCGCATGGCTTGAAGGCCAGGATGGCGATCAGGGCAACAGGAGCACCTACTTTTGGGGGCCAGCACCGGTAGCATGACCTTGGGCAGCTAACTGGCGCCTGGCTTCCTCCTCTTGCTTCTGGCATACTCTGGAGACCACTGCGAGCCCCCGACGGGAGGCAGAGCACAGACGCGGTAGAAAGTCAGGGCCCTCCATGCCCACGCAGCTGCTACCGCTGCAGGAGGCCGTGGCTGGGAGCCAGCAACGGGCTTCCTGACCGTGAGGTCCTCTGAGCACTGGGGAGCAGGGCTGCGTGGAAGCGCCTGGATCGATCAGCTCTGCGCGGGAGCCCTCCTTACTCACAGGGGTGGGGGGGGCGCTGAGCGGGTTGGGGGGTCACCTTTTTGCTTTGTCAGCTAACAGCAATGAGGCTCGGACTCTGTCTTTAACCGGAAGTGGGGTGTCTGCCGCCTTCCCCCAACAGCCCCGGGGCTCCGAGAGCCCGGCCTGCCGCCACGCTGGCTGGAGGAAGACCGATCCCCTCAGAACTCACCGCTCACCTGCAAACTCCTGAGTCCCCACCTCATCCTGGAACGTCCTCTGCACCTTCCTGCGCTAAACCCCGGTTCTCCCTAAAGACATGGCTTCCCTGCCACCCCTCCAGTGGGGGTGCTTCCCTCACACCCATCATGCCCCTGGGTCTGGACGGAGTCCCCCCAAAGGCCCCCTCCCAGCTCAGCAGGATCCACCACGCGCCTTGTGCAGTTACCTGTAACCTGATTCCTTACGATTCAGGCCCCTGGCTCACGGTTCTTGGTCAGGGCGATGACCAAACAAGAGACCCCAATTCCCTGACCTTGCACCCCCCCCATGACCTCATCCTTCGCCTCAGCTCAGGCCCGTTTCCACGGCCCCCGACCTTGTAACCACAATCCCGCAAAGCCCGGATTGCAGACCCTCCCTCTGACCTCTGCCTCTTCTTCCCCCGCTCCCATCCCTGTGCCCCAAGCCCAGCAGTCCGCAAGCACCAGGACCTCCAGTCCCCTCCCACTGCCCCCCACTGTCCTCCCCCTCACCCTCCTCCCTGCCCGACAAGCCCCCAGTGCCGGCTCACCCTGCACTTACCCACTTAACCACTGCCCGTGGCTAGAGAAAACCACCCCCATGCTGAGTGGTCACACTCGCAGCTCCCCACCACTGCCCCGGAGGCCCCACACTGCCCTTCTGAGCTGACCCTCCCCGCTCCCCGGTGCTGCGCGCATACGTCAAGGGCACACACGGAGGAAACAGTGCCGCCAGCTGTGGGCTCTGGAGTCCGAGTCCCCACGCCAGTAACGCCCACCTGGGATCGGCATGCGGCACACGAGGGTCACTACAAATTCTTCCTTTGTTTTCTTGAAACGTTAAATGTGCATTTTTACTTTTACACAAAGACTAACGTGACCCTAACACACACGCCCCTTCCATCTGGGGCACTGATTTCGTCTTTTCTCCAGCTCCCCTTCCAGACCTCGCAGCCCACGGCAGCCGCACCCACACAGACGAGCGAACACGTGTCCCTCGCGCACCCTTTTCTACAACGAGCTTTCCTCCCGCAGCCCCCAGGCCCCACCAGAGCTCCTGGGCCTTGCTCTCAGCGGTCACTCACTATCCCACAGTACGAACCAATGGTACGTCACCCAACCACTGTCCCCTTGACAGGCTCTCACGCTGCTCCCACTCGAGGTCACCACCAATAGGCCACTGTAGCTCTCCAAACCTTGTTTCCGCATGCGTGAGAGGGCGCTCGTGACAACACTGACCTCAGGGGGTCTCTGGGGAAATGAAGCTCTGCACGATTTGGGGCATGTGGGCAGCCCTCAGCTGTCAGGATCATCGCGAACATTCTCGCCTTCCCAACTCTGTGAGATCGCTTGCAGGAGCCCCACTCAAGCGGGACACACGGAGGCTCAAAGAGCTGCAGAGAGTTCATCAGGGTCCCACAGCTCCAGCTGCTGGAGCCTGGGTGTGCGCCGGGGCTCTCTGCTCCATGGTGGCCCGGGAGAAGGCAAGCCATAGAGCTCTCCTGCTCCCACCTGTTCCCACCTGCTCCCACCTGCCCCAGTGGCTCACGTGGTGCCCAGCAGGTGGCAAACGCTCCATCAATGTTGATCAAGCAAAAGACCCAGGCAAGGGCCTAGTTTAAGACACATTTTTCTGCTACAACATGACCTATCCCGCAATACTGATAATAAATGAAAATACTTGGCCCAAGGCAAGTCCACACACGTGTAGAAAATCCACGTTGGGCTGAGACGCCCCTCAACCCGAAATGCACAAGGACAGCTGCCCAGTCTGCACACAGACTTACAGAATTTCGTAATTGCCGAGGACTTCCTTCGGGGGTGACTTGTTCCATTTACAGTCTGGAATCTCGCCGTTCGGGACCGCGATATTGAGAGTGTCGTTGATCAGGTTATACTTCAGGATTCGGTCGTTGGCGGTACTGGAGGTGAGAGATGGGGACGCGTTCACCTGCGAGAGGAAAGGAACCACGTTCTTCACTGGGATGGCGGACTTCTGCGGCGTGAACACGTGTGCTGCTGAGGAAAAGGCCAGCTACCACACGCTGTGGGTCAAGCTGTCATGTCATACTGTTCGTATCTAATACCCTCCAGTACTTCGCATAGGAAGCATTTTTGGATCTGCTTACATTAGCTATTGGATGAAATATAAGTAATATTGAAAACGGGCCAGGAGGGGTGCCTGGGTGGCTCAGTGCGTTAAAGCCTCTGCCTTCGGCTCAGGTCATGATCTCAAGGTCCTGGGATCGAGCCCCGCATCGGGCTCTCTGCTCAGCAGGGAGCCTGCTTCCTCCCCTCTCTCTCTACCCACCTCTCTGCCTACTTGTGGTCTCTGTCTGTCAAATAAATAAATAAAATCTTTAAAAAAAAAAAAAGAAAGAAAGAAAACAGGCCAGGATTATGATTTGCAAATCACTTATCAAACAAATAAAAATGTTAAGTGAAGGCGTGCCCAGGGGGGCTCAGTTGGTTAAGCATCTACCTTTGGCTCAGATCGTGATCCCTTGTACTGTTGTACATTGGTTACTCTGCTAGCAGCACAGAGACAGAGTCTGGCTGTTTGGGAGAAACTGGATTCTAAAATCTTTAGAAAAAATGATGGGGCACTTGGGTGGCTCAGTTGTTAAGCATCTGCCTTCGGCTCAGGTCGTGATCCCACTGTCCTGGGATCGAGCCCCGCATCGGGCTCCCTGCTCAGTGGGGAGCCTGCTTCTCCCTCTCCAGCTCCCCCGCACTTGTGTTCTCTCTTTCACCATTTCTCTCTCTGTCAAATAAACAAAATCTTTTAAAAAAAATGTCAAGTGACTGTAGATCACAAATACAACTTCCGTGTCCACCTGTGTGATGAACTCTGTCCCAAGTATTGACAGCCCCCGCCACCCCTAGCTTTGCTGGAATCAGTGAACCAGATCAGCCTGACCAAGCAGCATCGTGGGGTTGGAGTAAAAAGTAATGCACCCCCTTTGAGTAATCTCTGTACCCAACATGGGGCTCAGCTCAAGCCCCAAGATCAAGAGTCGGATTCTCTACCTACCGACTGAGCCCCCAGGTGTCCCAGGGGGCCCCTTTTTGGCGAAAGGAGTAATTAAGTCACCAACAAAGCAATATTCTGCCCAATTAGGAACCCATCTGAAAGACAGAAAGTTAGTCCCATAAGGTCCCTGAGCTGCTAAGCAATGTCAAACGTCCACAGGTTAATATGCACTTACTGTGCGGAGAGACCCACGGGACACCAGTTACGACCTACTTACTCTTACTTAGGCACAGTTGTAACGCTCTTGGTTAGCTGTTCCCTCAGGCCGCGGGAGAGCGGAGCAGCAAGTCTGCAAGTGGCTCAGGTTTCTCCCGCACAGCCAGACTCTGTCTCTGAGCTGCCAGCGGAGTGCCGAACGTACAACAGGGAAAGGGACTGTACGAACCTCAGGCGCCCTTGGAATTACTCTGCTCCCATACCAGAACGCCAAGATTATCATAAATATGCTAAAATTAAGGTCTGTTATTATGTTAGTGTTATTCACAATTACCATCTAGCTCGTCAAGGAAAGCTTGACTTCCATTCAAGTTACTTTTTTTTAATGGAAAAAAAATGCTCCGTAGAACAATGGGTTGCCCAGTGGACTTTGAAAATGGAAAAAGCGAACACAGAAATATTTCATATTTGCACCTGCAAATCCCTCTCTATCTCTACGTATATCTCCATGCATGCCTCCCCCCTCCCCACAGTTTTGGCAGATAACAAGTAACCTGGAAAATATTGTTCCGGAACAGTTTGCTCTCTGATAAGGCGGCTCTCCTAGCAGCTTCCTGTAAGGGCTCCCACTGCACTGCCCTACAAGGGACCGCTCGCTATGCCCTCCTTTTGAGACTGAACTTTCCTGGCTCAAAATGGAACTGAGCTAAAGGACTTGAGCCATCTACCTTGGCAGGTGTTCAGAGGCACACATAAGGAGACAAACCAACGGAACAGACGGCCCTCGTTCTCATGGCGTGTGTCCCCTGAGCCCCAAGCCCCTCTCTCTGGCCACAGAGCAAAGCAGGGCAACCCCAGCAAGGCAGGCTCTGGGCCTCAGGCGCGTCCACCAGCACCCACAGCGGCTGAGGCAAGCATCACCCAGGCCTGTCACCAGGGAAACGGTGTGTGCCCCGAGGCCAGCCACAGCCAGAGGGATCCACTCCCAAAGTATGCCTCGGCATGGGAAGATAACATCCCTTATCTCTGGCCGGTAGGCTACCGCCTCCCACAGGCTTCCGGGTCTGGGCGCTCCTTTCCTGAACAGCAACAATGTCCTCAAGAGGACAGGACAGGACCTCCAGGGCACTACATGTCCGGAAGCACCTGGGAGCGCCACGGCACGCCACGGCGCTGAGCTCCGCTGAGTGATCTGGGCTCGGTGCCAAGAGCTGGGGAGTGGCTCCCTGTCCACCTGCAAGCTTGTGGCGCCTGCGCACCCTCCCGTTCCACCTCCTCAGCTGCATCGGCCGGCCGGGGGCCTGCCCAGGGCCTCCAGGGTGAGACGGGCAGAGGCAGCTGCTGGGGCTGCAGCCGCAAGGTTACCTCGATCAACCAGGGCTTCAGCTTGTCGTCGATGATGATGTCGTACCCGTAGCATTCGAAGCAGTGTTTGTCGTTGTTCATCACCGGCTGCAAGAGAGGAAGCGGCTTGCGTGGTGGCCCCGGGGGCCTGGCTGACACCACCACCAGGGAGGCCACAGGCGGCGGGGCGGCGTGACCTCTTGGCGGTGCTGGGTGCAGGAGTCTCACTGCCAAGGCCAGCGCGCCCTTCTCCACCCCCGAGGCTACCCTCCCTCCCTGCCATGTTCCTCCCCCTCCTCGGCTCAGACATGGAAACTGCACTCAGCCGCCGAGAGGGGACATCCCGAAGCAATCACGGGGGTCTCGGGGCCTCACTCATCTGAAGCCTGATCTGAGCAGCGGCGTCTCTGTCCGCCCAGGACTGTCCCCGGAGTGGACACAAGTCCGGCTCCACAGCCAGCACACAGAGTTCAGCCTGTGCAGTCTCTCATCGCAAACACACGGACGCTCTCCGCCCGGCTGCCAGGCCCTTCTCGGGCCCTTAAGGATGCGGGGTGCCCGGTCAGGAACCTCTGCTCTCCGTGACAAGAGTCCATGCATTTACTGCTGAATTTTGGATTTTCTTTTTAATGTTCAATTCTACTTCATAAACTGGTCTCCGGGTACATCAGAAACCCTGCTGGCCACTCACAGTGCAGATTCCCAGGCCCAGCCCCGCCTGCCTGGATCAAAACCTGTGGGAAGGCCTAGCAAGCAGCCACATCCTGTGTGCCCTAGGGATCCTCGTGCACCCCACAGAGAGAGCAGCACACAGACCCGACAGCAAGGCCTTTTTAAGCCTTAGTGGGTGTGTGGGCTCTACTTTGAACACTGGACTTAGAACTCAAACTCCTCAGGGGAGACAGGCCAGTCCAGCCTGACCCACTGGAGGAAAACCAGGCAGGAGGCAGGGGGCAGTGGAGAATCGGGGGCTGATTTTTCAGGGGAGTCAGTGGAACTGCATCTCCCCAAAGAGCTTGGGGTGCCACCCCCCAGCCACTGCCCACACCACTGTCCCAGCAGCCTCTGTAGGACAGGAAGTTGCTAACTCTCCAGCCCCCCACCCCGCCGTCTCCCAGTTCCACAGAGAAGGCCTCCAAGGCTCTGAGGAGGGCATCCACTCCACACAGGACCTGTTGCCTAGTCCCTGGGCCAGGCCGAGTGCCCTCAGTTCCCACAGCCGTGGGGCAGTCTGTCGGGGGCCCCCTCGGCAGGCCTGGGCCCCAGTGCCTGTCTCTGCACGTCCGTGCTCCAGGCCGAGTCTCCGATTCACTATGAGTCATGGGTGTCGAGCATCTGGAAGCCGCACGTGAAGCTCTGAACACAGCAGCCCAGAGCCAGTGGCCCAGGGTCGACTCCTTTCCCTTTCCCTCAAAAACATGCCTGTCTGCTTTGAATAGTAAAACAAGACACAAACAGAAACCACAAACCAGCCAGCAAATAGCCGACTTGAGGCAACAAACAGAGAGGCGGTGTCCGGATGCCCACGACGTCACAGAGCCGGAGGCCTAAACACGGGGAGGCCACCACGAGGCCATCCCTGACCGTCCGCTCACGCCGAAGTACGCCTCCTGCATCCACGGGCCCAGGGGAGCTGCCGGGAACCCAGCAGGACTCGTCCGGCCCCTGGCGCGCCCCACGCAGCACCTCATTGGAAGCTGGGCCCGAAGCCGCCTCGGCCTCTGGCAGACACGTGCACACGAGGGAGGCGAGCCCGTAAAGACAAGTATTTGTGGCGAGAAAACAAGCATCCCCCGCTGCCGGCACCTGGCCGCTCTCTGCTCGCAGGCCCCGCCCAGGGCCCCCCGGCCCGGAACCCACCGCCACGGCCTTCAGCGACTGCACGATGATCCAGTGGATCTCGTCGAACAGCTTGCTGGTCACCTCCTTGCCGCGGGTGCTCTCCAGGTACAGCCGCAGGTTGCTCACGGTCCACTTGCCCCCGTGGATGTGGTTGTAGTCTTCCTGGTGACAGCAAACGGCACAGTGTCCCAGGCCACGCATCCTGAGAAATCTAGCACCTGCTCGTCCCCCTAGAACATGTGCTTTATTTTTTAATTTTTATTTTATTTTAATTTTAAATATTTTATTTCCTTATTTGAAAGAGAGAGAGAAAGCACGAGAAGGGGGTGGGTCAGAGGGAGAAGCAGACCCCCTGCCAAGCAGGGAGCCCAACGTGGGACAGGACCCCGGGACTCCAGAATCATGACCCAGGCTGAAGGTAGTTGCCCAAACAGCCGAGCCACCCAGGCAATCTGGGTTTGTTAAACTACTCACCTCTAGTAGTTAACACTCACGATTAGTAATCCACGCCTTGTGGCGCGTGCTGCAGAGTGCCACCCAGACCCCAAGTTCAAGCCCAGACGCTCTTCTGGCAGAAACCCTCTCTGGGTTAGCCCGTGGCTAATGGGAGCCGCCCAGTGCAGGGCCCCTTAGTCCCTGATCCAACACGGGTGGCTCTGCAGGACGACCCAGTTCCGGGCATCCCGCGGCAGCTGCGTCCTAGCTCGACCCTCCCTCCGCCCTGTCTGACCCCCCCGCCCACGCTGCCCCAGCTGACCCCCTGCACTCATCTCTGCCTGCAAGTCTGCTTCTAGAGAAGCCGCACGCCAGCACCGGGCACTGTGGGCCAAGAGCACCACCCACGTGACTCCTCACGATGTCCCATCCGTGGGCAAGAGCCTCGGGCTGAGAGGGCTTATGTGACCGCCCCGAGCTTCCACCCAGGTCGTGAGGCAGCTGGCACCGAGCCCGGCCTTCTCACCCTCATCCACTGCTCTTTCCGTGCCTCTGACCCTGAACACTGACTCTCAACCCAAGGCTCTCTTTTAGAGACAAAAAGCGAGAAAACCCTGAAGTACATCAGGAGGTAATGAGACCAGGTTTCGTTTCCCTAAGTATAAAAATGGGAAGTGGGGACAAGGGCGCCTGGGGGGCTCAGTCGGTGAAGTGCCTGTCTTCGGCTCGGGTCATGATCCTGGGGTCCTGGGATCGAGCCCCGCACTGGGCTCCCTGCTCAGCGGGGAGACCACTTCTCCCTCTCCCTTGCCCTCCACTCATGCACTCTCTCTCACAAAAATAAGTAAATAAATATTTTAAAAGTTCTAGGGGTATAAAGTATCTACAACAGAACACTGCCTTACACACACATAGATATGAAAAGCAGGGAACATCTCCTGCTTTATGGACATCAGGAACATTATTTTATCAGATTTATTCAGAACACTTAATCAGTCAATCTGCAAACATTGCCCACGTCCAGGTGCACGCCTCCTCTTTCCATCCCCTTCTCCGCCTGCTGGCTCCATCTGCCTCCTGCTGGGCTCCCACCCACACGCCTGCACCCCTACCCCAGCCCCAAGGCCTCCCTTGTCATCGGTCCTTTGCCATCTGCCTCCCCTGCTGTCCCCTGAACTTCTGAGGGCGGGGATGCCCCCTCGTGGTCTCTGACCCAGGCACCGGGCTGTGCTCCGCACCTCGGGACGCCGGTGGGTGCACTCGACGGACAGCTTGAACATTTTGGTGTCTGGTACCACATCTGCCCTTCACGCAAAGTCTAAATGTGAGCCACGCGAGGCTGCTACTCAGAAATGAAACTCCGGCTTCTCAGAGTCAGCACTTTCTCATGTTCGTGAGCTTTAAAGCATTTACAAATAGAACCTCTGGCACATTGCTGAGATGCTACGCTAACAGGCCTGCCCTCTGCTCTCTCCTTCCGTGGATTAAAAAAAAAAAAAAAAAATGGCTTCTGTTTCTTATTGGTGAAGTGACTCAGCTGACTGGTGTCCTGAGAAGGCCCATCCAGTGGGGCCTCCCAATGTCACTGTGGCTCCCCAGCGCCTGCACTCCCCCGCCCCGGCGGCTTAGCCAGCCAACGCGCTCGGGAACACCGAGGGGACTCAGGTCGGCGCTGTCCTGTCCCAGCCACACCCAGACCTCGCTAATGTGCTACTTGGCGACGAAGGGCCTGACGTCACTGCTCAGCTTTCTCCAAATGACTGACCAGTTCTGTGCTGCGTTCCACGAGACTCATCTTCCTAATTCTTACAAATAAGGTTCTGGCCCAGCTATCCTTGCTCCTCTAACCTTGAACGTGTGATAGTGGTGCTCCCCAGTCTGCTCTCAGGGGGACCTGCTGGGCGGTGAATCAGGGTCCGCTTCACCCAGAAGACCGGCGAGGCCCTCAGTAAATGGTGACCAGCAAGGCAATACCAGGGGTCCTGCCGGCAGATGAGGTGCCCCAGGGAGGCCGGGGTGACTTGCCCAAGTCACACGGAGGGTAAGGGATGGACGGGGTTGGAACCCAGACTGGTCTGACCAAGCCTTTCAGTAGGTTCTCCAAAAAACGTTTTCTATCAACACTTATCCTCTTTCCACTTAAATCACATTTTAAAAAGGACCTAGTTACAAGGCTTCCGACCAAGCAAGATCCAAATAGAAGAATCTCTCATAAGGAAATGAGACCTTCCGACCATTTTTGTTAGGACCTGAGGAAAGGCCCAAAGTCCACACAGAACCTGCGTCCTGCGTCCCGCGTCCCGGCCCTCGCTGACCTCACCAGGTACCCCTCACGCCGCCACCCATGCTCTGGGGGTTCCAGCCACCCTGACCTGCTCACAGCCCCTGCAGTGCTCCTTCCTGCCACGGGGCCCGGCCCACGCTGTCCCCTCCTCCCAAACACCCTTTCCCGACCTGGGTCAGCCCTGCTCACACGGCGGGTCTCTGCTCGGACACCACTGCACTGCTGCACGGAGGGCTTCTCCAGCCCCCCTGGACGACGGACCCCTTCATCCCAAGCTCTTCTAGACGCGCATTCTCTGGTCTCAGAGCGCACATCTCCGTTCATGATTACACAGTCCTCGACACCTATCTCCCCCTGACAGGCCCAGGCTCCTTGAGGAGGGACCAAGAGAGTTTCTGCCCATCGGCGTAGCCCGGGCGCTCAGCAGGGGACCAACCGAGACAGGCGCCCAGCGAGTCGTGTGCCCCCTCCCACCACTCCGCGAGGGGGGGACATCACCGCCTTTTATAAACGAGAAACCCACGCTAGGCTCGGAGACTCAGCTTGCTCCAAGTCACGGGACCAGAAAGGCAGGGCTTGACCCCCGGCCTTTCTTTCTCTGTGAGCCCCTGACCTGAGGCTGCACCAGAGCATCTGGAATTCCACTCCTGCCGCCACCTGCCCTCTCTGGCAAATAGAAAGAAACCCACACAATGGGCCCGTTTCCTCCAGCTCGAGGGAGGGACGCGCTTACCCCGTGCTTCTGAATGGCGACGTTGGTGAGATGAACAAACATATTGTCTAGCTCGCTGGTGCTCGGCGTGTACTTCACGGTGCAGAAGCGGCAGAATCCGAGCTTATACCTACGTGGGAAGGGAGACTGCGTCAACACTCTGAGGAGAAGCATAAGGAAAATACAGGCTTTGGGGCGCCTGGGTGGCTCAGTCACTGAAGCATCTGCCTTCGGCCCGGGTCATGCTCTCGGGATCCTGGGGTCGGGCTCCCTGCTCAGCTGGGAGTCTGCTTCTCCCTCTCCCTCTCCCTCTGCCCCTCCCCTGCTCCTGCGCTTTTCTCTCAAATAAATAAAACCTTAAAAATATATGTATATAGAATACTTTGTTCCCTTCGAAGAGCCCCTGTTTTTGGTTTTATGCTTTTTAATTTTTTTATTGCTATTATTTTGGGGGGGGTTAAGCTTTTTTAATCAAGAAGAGCTCCTTTTTTATTTTCTATCGTTCTTTTTAATAACCATCCTACTAAGATATAATTCACATGCCACAGAACTCCTTCACCTAGCCAGAGCGCACAGCTCAGTGGTTCTTGGTACCCTCAGACGTGCGCGACAATCGCCGCTCCATTTCCCGCGTTCGTCACCCCACAGAGAAAGCCTGGGACCGTTAGCAGTCACTCCCCAAGCCAGGGCTGGGCCAATGCCGAGCTGCCTTCTGTCTCTGAGGAGTGGCCTACCCTGGGCGGTCAAAGCTCCAGGCAAAACGCTGGCAGCCCTTACATGTAGCAGCGCAGCGGGCGGTACGTGGACACCAGGACATACAAGCGGAGGTCAAACTTCCTCCCGCCAATGAGCAGCGGGTTGTTGATGTAGAGGGAGATCACGTAGGCTTCCTTGGTAGACTGAGTCACGAACCTGAACGTGTCAGAGAAGGTCAAAGTTAGACGCAAAGACCAAAGGTTGGTAACAAGCCTCTGCCACTCATTAAGCGAGAGGCTGGTGTGTCGGGGAGAAAACGGGGTCGGGTGGATCCATGGAAGAGCCCCCGAGCCTGTGCCCTACCCCCAGAGGACAATGCCAGCGGCCCCTGGAGCCCACCAGGGACGTGCTCCCTGGACCCGACCCACGAGGGGGTCAGCAGTGTGCACTCGGACTTAAATTCTCTGCACGAGGAGGTGACCCTGTCACTCCTGAGAACCCTGACAGTGAGCCACCAGCCCCCAAGAGAGGATCACTGTCCGGCACCGACGAGCAGGTCAGGACCCTCAGAGGCTGGGGGAGGCCCAGACAAAAAACTGGTACCCTCAGTTCCAAGGAGCCCTCAAACCCCGGGCAGAGAGCTGACCTGACACAGCCTAGCGCCACCCCCACTGACTGCTCACCCTCCCGTGTGCCTCGCACGGCTTCACCTGTTCCATCCCCATCTTGTCCCCACGGGGGTGGTGCTGTTGGTGTCCGCCGTCTACCCGGATGAGGCATGTAAGCGTCTACCGAGACAAAACGTACTCAGTAAGTGTAGACAGGGATTTAAAGCCACGTACGCTGGGCCCAGATCTTAAGCGGATACTTTACTACCTCAGAAGTCCAGGACTGAGTGGGTCTTACAGAAGCTTTCAGAACAAAGAACAGCCCACAAGGGTCCCAGCTCCTGGGGCCGTATGCTGGTTCACACACTATTTCCTTTGCAACTTGCCTCAGGTGGGATCCTATAATCAATCACACGACGGCAGCCTCGGAACCCTGCCGTGGTGCCCGCCATGTGGCGAACGCCATACACCTACAGAAGCAAGCAAGGGTCCCCGGCCGCCGGGCAAGACCAGGTGGCCCGGAACTCCCAACTCGGAAGCCCCCGGGGTGGGTGGGCCCTGCACTCACGAAGACGTCTTGCTGTCCCGGGACCACTTTTTGATCTGCGAGAGCTTGTTGATCAGAAAGATGCCCTTCCCCTGGGCTTTGCCGCAAGGTTTCATGATCCAGGTGCTAGAGGGGCTCTTTCTGAATTCTTCCACAAACAGGTTGTAGTCGGCAGGCAGCATGTAGGTGACCGGAACAAAGTCTGACAGGGGAAACAGAGGGGACAGCAGTGGGTGAGCCAGCCCAATGTGCCCACGGGCAGGGACACATGGCCCCTGGCTTTTCTGTGGCTGCTTCACGCCCCCAGCCACCCCCCACCCCAAGCCAGGATCATAAGGACAGGCCCCCTGCCATTCAATTCTTGCGGGATAACCTTATCCCCTCTGTGCTAAGCCCTTCGCAAACCTTTAATCCCCATAGCCCCCTGTGGGCTAGGTCCTGTTATCATTCCCATTTACCAGATGAGGGAACTGGGGCCCAGTGAGATGTCAAAGGGTCATCTAATTTTCCTGGGTAGGCAGAGGGATTCTGAAACTATCCCACAGTCCAGCTTTTACCACCGGACCGGCACAGGGACACGCCTCTCCCTGGGAACCACCAGATGCAGCGAGAGCCTGCATTACAAAACGCAGCTTGCTGCTCGGAACAGGCTCCCCGCCACCTGCGCACCAAGGTCGCGCGCTCCCGCACGGGCACGGCGTTCCCAAGGCGCTCCCAGAAACTCGGATCCCAAAGAGGTGCCCAGCCCAGCGAGCATGGGCATGTCCCCGTCTTGGTACCTGGTATCACTAGGGAACTCAGAGATTTGTTTCAAACCTGGGGCCAGCGAGAAAGGCACAAACCCAGATAGAGATATTTCCCATTTTCGTCTTTTTCTGCTAGAGGGCTCCCTTCCTTCTCCAGCTCCTTCCTGTATCTTTTAATATTCTTCACCATCAGGTCCTTCCGGGTCAGCTCGTAGTGGTTCGGAAAATGGTTCACTATTTGATCGTCTGAGAGCCGATAGCCAGTTTCAACACTAAAAACGTTCCGGATGGTTTGTACACTCATCCTATAAGGGAAGCACAGAAGGGGCGTGCGGGGCACAAGCTCAGAGTGGGTCCACGTGGGGGCAGGGCTCACCAAAGCTGGTGACCGTTCCCCCCACCCCTGACATGCGGGCCAGGAGACGCCCAGCCCAGTGCCACACAGGGTGGTGTCCAGGGACCGGCTGGGCCCGGAGCTGTTGGGGGGCAGAGGGGCTGTTCTGAGTCTCCATTGTGGATGGTTTCACTCCCCAGCGCAGAGGAGATGCTTATCGGTTCTGGGTCCCATTGATTGTGGACACCAACCACCCAATAAAAGGACCTCCTCCAGACTCTGAAATCAGGAAAATCATTTCACGCCCCCAGGCAAGGTGGGCTGTCAGCGGCATGTCACTCCTGGCCCCAATCCACCCCACCGGGCCCAGGCACCAACTACAGAGGGCTTCCAGCACCCAAAGCATTTCTCTTGATCCTATGATCATGGGAATAATGGGAGTTTTAAAACGTTTTAGGAGGGAAGAGCTCGACCACATGCAAAAGCAGAGAAAAGTACAGAGAGGCCTATTACTGGCATCGCAGCTGTGGCCGGAGGCCAGCCTTGTTTTGATCCTACCCCACCCATGCCCCACAGCGCACACTTATTTGGGAGCGATTTCCAGACACAGCGTCCCACCCAAAATATTCCAGTTGGCATCTCTAATCGCTAAGGGCTCTTTTTTATATTATACTATATCCTATTGTATACTGTTATAACTAAAAACAGTCATTTCTGGTATCGTCAAATATTACTTGGTGCTCATACTTCCTTCGTTGTCTGAGGCATCTTACTTACAGCTTGTGCAAAGAGCCAGGCTCTTCTCTCTCCCGTGGCTCTTTCCATCTGTCTTCTCCCTCCTTTCTTCCTATGCTATTGATCTGTTGAAGACCCTGGGTCACCCGTCCTCCAGGGGAGCTCCAGGGGTCCCACGTTCCTTACTCAGCATGGCTACGCGGGTGTCCCCTCTGTCCCTCCCAGTCCCCTCCCACATGCTGCCGGTAAATTAGGAGTCGGACTGCAGACTAGGGGGCTGCAGGTCAATCTGGGGGCACATCTGCATTTGGACCGGCCACGTTTAAGTGCTCATTAGCCCTGTGGTTAGTGGCTCCCGTACAGGGCAGGCCCAGACCCTTACGTCATTAAGGAAGGCAAAACAGGTGTGTTTCTACACTGTCATTTCTCCTTCGTGGGTTAGCAGGAATATTTCTACAAGAAGTTCCCCTTCATCAACAGTTTGGATACTCAAAACATAGTTCATACAGAAAAGACGAACAAAATGTTTGTCTCTTTCCCTTTATCAGTTTGCAAAATACTGAGCTGTTTCCCTACCATCCTCAGGTCAGGTGATGGATAAGATATATTCTGGGTATCCAATACTGAAAAGCAAATGGCCCCGTGTTAGCAACTTAAGACAATATCCACTAAATCCCATCTTGAGGTTTTGGGGATCAAGACGTGGGCCGGGGGGGTGGGGGTGGGGCACCTGGGTGGCTCAGTAGTTAACCGTCTGCCTTCAACTCACGTCATGATCCCAGGGTCCTGGGATCGAGCCCCACATCGGGCTCCGTGCTCAACAGGAAGCCTGCTTCTCCCTCTCCCACCTCCCCCTGCTTATATTCCGTCTCTTACTGTCTCTCTGTCAAATAAATAAATAAAATCTTAAAAAAAAAAAAAAAAGATTCAGGGCGGGGCTCAGTGGAGGGTGCTTCTGCTCACTATGGCCCTGCCTGGGGCCACTTGGAGGATACTCAGGGGTGTTCAGTGTATGATCGGACCTGGAACATCCAAGAAGGCTTCATTCCTGCCTGGCACCTTGGCGGGCACGGCTACAACCGACCCACACAAGCCTTACACACGGCTTCTCCAGCAAGATGGTCCCAGAAGTCAGGCTTGTCCCGTGGCGGCTCGGGGCTCCCTCCAAGAGTTCCCATAAAGGAAGTGGAAGCCGCTAGTTTCTTAAGGCCTGGACCCAGACGTCTCACTCTGGCTTTGCTCTGGCCGAACAGGTGGCAGAGGCGGTGGTGTGCCACTTGGAGACCAGCCCTGAAAGGCCTGCAGAGCTTCCAGGCTCCGTCCTGGCCCCTCGCCACCGCGGGAGAGCAAGGCCCCGGTCGCCGGCCGCAGGGACGGGAGAGCTGTGTGGAGAGAAGCCGCTGTGCTCCTCGCCCCGGGCGGCCAAGAGCAGACAAGCCCCAGCTGACCTCCCCCAGGGGACAGCAGATGCACAGGGGAGCCCAGGCAGGATCAGCTCTAAAAGTACCACTGAGCCAAACCTACAAATGCTATCAAAGGGTTGTTCTGAGCCCGTATTGTGCTGTCTCGTTACACCCGTCAGTCTGGACTCAGACAGCTCAGCTCACGCTCGCGCCCTGGGACCGCCACGCTTTCGTGTTTCTCCTGCTTCCTGCCTGTATGCAAGCTGGGATCTCACTGTCATCATGTTTATTGTTACACAATTTTCCTAACTGCTTTAGAACTGTCAGTTGTTTTATTTTTTGGTAACATTTCTTCTTTTTTTTTAAATAAAGATTTTATTTATTTATTTGACAGAGAGAGATCACCAAGTAGGCAGAGAGGCGGGTGGGGGTGGGGGTGGGGAAGCAGGCTCCCTGCCGAGCGGACAGCCGGATGCAGGGCTTGATCCCAGGACCCTGAGACCATGACCTGAGCTGAAGGCAGAGGCTTTAACCCACTGAGCCATCCAGGCGCCTCTGTCACTTGCTTCAATGGCTGCGCCATAATCCACCCGCTTAACGTGGGTGCCTTTCCCTATAACCATTTAACATTTGGCTGATGTCAATGTTTTACCCTAACCAATTGTTAAGACTTAATGGGACGCTTAGTGCTTAAAACGGGAGCTCTGAGGAGTTCAAACATCCAAAGTGACACAGTTCTACTCTTTTCTCTCTCTCTCTCTAAGACTAGCTCCAAAATGCTTCTCATGTGGCGTGAAGAAGGGAAGGAGGTGCTCTGCACCCTCCCAAGCGTCGATGAATCACTGAGAGAAGCAGAAAGGACTGAGGGCCGGCTAAGCCCAGGGCACAGAGCCGTGGGACACAAACCAGTAAGTTCAAAACAATTTTTTTTTACTGACATTTCAAGATTTTATTTATTTGAGGGAGAGAGAGAGTGTCTGTGAGCGAGCACAAGTGGGGGGCAGGGGCAGAGCGAGAAGCAGACTCTCCACTGAGCAGGGAGCCCAACCAGGGGCTCGACCCCAGGACCCCAACATCATGACCTGAGCCAAAGGCAGACGCTTAACCAACTGAGCCCCCCAGGCGCCCTACAAAATGCTCTTACTCAGCCTTTCTTTCAGAGCTCCTCTGGAAGCAGGGCTCTGCCGGTTATTCTCTGCCTCAGAGAAGAATACAAGCGTGATGCCAAAGCACACACAGCCGCTGCATTTCTCTATAAATGCTTCCTCTACTGGCATTCCATGCTCGCCAAGGGAAATTGGGTTTTGGTTTAAAGTACAGGTACCTTAAACTGCTACAGGGGCAAAGAGTCATCCCGGGGTGCCTGGCTAGCCTGGTCAGTAAGCGTCTGCCTTCAGCTCAGGTCATGGTCTCAAGGTCCTGGATCGAGTCTCACATCGGGTTCTCTGCTCAGCAGGGAGCCTGCTTCCCCTGCTCTCTCTGCCTGCCTCTCTGCCTACTTGTGATCTCCGTCAAATAAATAAATAAAATCTTAAAAAAAAAAAGAAAGGAAGAAAAAGAAAGGGTCATCTCTCTAATCGCTGCAGGAGATGGAAGCTGGACGCCAGTGCACTGTGCACCTGGGCCAGCGCCAGGCTCTGGGGAGCCTGGGTAAGCCAGACAAGGTCCTCACCGTTGTGAGGCTCGCGGTCACATGTAAAGAGGGCACAGGCGGGGAAACCACATTTGCTTCCTGACGCCAGGGAAAGCAGGCTGGGGGGCTGGAGAGGCACCGGCGGCTTCCGGGGCAGGAAGCTCATGCGCCAGTGCGTGAAGGACAGCGACAGCACACGCTTATGGGGCGCCCGTCACAGCCCATGCTCCATGCTTTACTGAGTCATTCAAATTTCAAACAACTGGATTTGCAAAGAGAGGTCGAGTCCTTTGCTAATGGCCACAGAGATAGCCGTGGGAGAGCCAGGGTGGGAAGCCAGGCACGACCTGTCTCCAGGGTCCACCTAAATGCCGGATGCGTCGCCCCTCTCAAGGCTCAGCTGAGGGGGCAGAAAGCACAGCCTTTACACGGTGTAGAAGCAATAATGTCTTAGCAGGTCAGCAGGGGGAAACATGTCGGCTGACACACTAGGGCGTAAGGGAGAAGGAAGCAGCTGGAAAGAGGCCGAGGAACATCTCTCGAGGCAGCAGAGGGGAGCTGGGCTCAGGGAGGGCAGATGCACAGGGTGAAAAAGCCTCCAGGGGTGCCGGGGTGGCTCAGTTGGTTAAGCGTCTGCCTTTGGCTCATGTCGTGATCCCAGGGTCCTGGGATCAAGTCCCACATCGGCTCCTTGCTCAGAGGGGAGCCTGCTTCTCCCTCTGCCTGCCGCTCCCCCTGCTTGCACTCTCTCTCTCTGACAAATAAATAAATAAAATCTTAAAAAAGAAAGAAAGAAAAAGCCTCCAGAGTCCCACCAGCTCGCCCTTCCTCAAAGATTCACGGGGCAGGAGCTAAAGAGGGCTGGGGATGGCAGGGGCAACCGCAGGCGGCAGTCTGGGCACACAACCCCGCCCGAGGGCGGAGGCCGCCCCGAGGCAGGGAGCAGCCCAGCCCTGGACAGGGGAGGACACAGGACCTCACCTGGTGGAGCGGGGGAGGCAGGCGGGAACAGGAGGCTAGGACGACCCCTGTGTTTGCCGCTGGGTGAAACGCCAGCAGGGAGTCGGAGCCGAACCCTGCTTCTCTGTTCCTCGCGCCACTCGCTTCTCGGCTGTTGGTGACCAGTCCCACTGGCACTGTGCGCCGTGAGAGGACGCAAAGGGAGCAGAGATCCCCCAGCGCTGGACAACGGCACTGACTGAGAACGCCGACCGGCGGGGACTCCGGCTTCTCACCAAACCCCGGCCGTCTTAGCCACGCTGGCTTGTGCGGAAGCGTCCCGGGACGTCCGACGCCAGGCTGCCACACGGGAGTGCGGGAACACGCCGGGACGTGGACGAGCCAAGGGCGTTCTTGTCGTGCGCTCCTCGGGGGCCTCGGCGCGGAAGATGTGTGACGGGAGGTGTCCCTTGGGCACAAAGCCTGCGCCAGCATTCACCAGGCGACAAGCGGCCTTGGAAAAACAATCGGATCCTGCCTTCTCTACTTACCAGTAAAAGTTCCAATCTTCGTTTTCTGTCACTTGGATCCATCCTCTCTTTTCAAAGTTATTTATCAGCACGGACTTCTCGATATCAGTGACCCATTTCACTTTTCCTGCCATAATCCTGGAAGAGATCAACGTGGTAGAGGTTGGAAATGTCAACAGCAAGACACTATCCCTCACACACCCCAAGCTCCCCCGACGCGGGCTGTGGTTCTCGGCCATCTGGCAGAGACATCTGGCCATGTCTTTTGTTGTCACAGCTGGGGACACGGATGCCTCGATGCCGCCCGACACCCTACGGCGTATGGGACGCCCCCTCCCCCACAGCAAGTCACCAAGCCAAAATGTTAACGGTGCCAAGACTAAGAAGCCCTGGCCTGCTCAGGGCAGGGGGGGAAAGGCAGCAATGAGAGAGTCACCACCCAGTGGGTGTCACCATGGCGACCGGAACCACCAGGCAGAGGTAGCACCTGGGTTGTGAGGCCTGAGGCGGGAGGTGGCCCTCGCAGGGTGGCTGGGGGAGACCGCCCTCAGTAGAGGGCGCTGGAGCTGGCTTCCGGAGGCTGGGTGGGAGCCTGTCCCAACAGGAGCACCTCCCACCCTGTCCAGCGCTGCTACCTCCCTGCTTCCTCCCCCGCCCTGCTCCATCTCACTCTCTGTAAGCGCAGGTGACCTTTATCTGACCATATCACTGCCTTTTACTAGCCTCCGTGGCTTCCCAGTGCTTTTAAGATCTGCAGACCCTCACCCTCACCTGCTTCTCCTTCACGTGCTGTGTTCTCGTCACACTAGACTTTTCTGCCCACACTCTGCCTCAGGGCCTTGGCATGTGCTTGGTGTCTGTGCCTGTGGCACTCCCCCTCCCTTCCTGCCTGGCAAAGCTGCTGCCCACTCATCGGCCAGTGTAAGTGAATGTCACTCCCTCCACAAAGCCTCCCTGACTCCAGACGTGGTTCACGGCCACTCAGTACTCCTGCACTCCTAGCCCTGCAAGAGGACATGCAGCTGGCTTTCTTCTTCGCTGCTCTGGGCCCAGGGTCTAGCCCTGCACCTGGCATGTGACAGATACCCATTCAGACTGACTGACTGTGGCCCCAGGTCTGTCAGCACCACTGTGTGACTTGGAGAAAGTTAAAAGATGAGACCTGGGTCTGCCTTGCCTCGGGAAAGGGAGAGGGAAGACAATTCCGTGGAGCCCACTGCCTCCGCACCCTGCCCAGTAGTGGCAGTGTCACAGAGCTGGGACTGGAGTTCGAGGGCCAGTTCTGAAACTCACAAGCTGTGTGTCTCTGGGCAAGTTACTTAACCTCTCTGAACTTGTTTCCTTCTCTCTATGAACAGCATGTACCCATCTCACAGGGCTATAGTGAGGATGAAATGAGTGAACAGTGGAACAGTGCGCAGCATGTAGAAAGCACTCAAGAGGTATCTGGTGGTACTGTTGCCATCGTCACCACTTTATGGATTTGGATGCTGAGGCTCAAAGGTTAAGAGCCCCTCTAAGAATCAGACTGAAGGGAGCCATGGAGCCCTGACTTGAGCCCACGGTGACCCTATTTTGATGTGCCACCTCTTTTCAAACAGTCTGCTGTCCCCCCCACCCCCCGCTCTGAACATGGGCTTCATCAGGATGCCATGCCCCCCGGGGTCAAGGTAAGAAATGCACGGAACTGCTCTCTGCAAAACGAGAAGCCGCCCTGTGATGATAGGAGGCGGTTACCGTGGAAAGTCAGCAGCCGCCACACAGAAACGCTGGCAGAGGCAGCACAGGAGTGGAATCCCCGCGCGCTGTGACCCCACACCCCTCCCTGGGCCAACCCCAGCCAGTGTCCAAAGCCTGGCGCCCAACCTCAGCCCTCGCAGCCCAGCAGCCCAATCCTGCTCCAACTCTGCCCCCTAGAGTCCAACCGCAGACTTGGATTGCGGGAAGAACCATCCCCCAGGCAGGCAACGACAGCCCCACCACCACCCCTGGTATCTCAGTGATTGCCACCTGGCACAGGCGCTGACCCGCAACCCACCTGGGGGTGACCCAGAGGGGCACTGATGGGGCCGTGCTTGAACAGTCAGAAAACGCTTCCCGAGTGTGATCCCCAAACCCCATAAAGCAGACAGGGCACATATTCTCATCCTCACTTTATGGAGCAAGACAGGGAGCCTCGGAGGTCAGGCTTTCTCGCCACCCCACCCATGCACCCACCCACCACTTCCGCAGGGCGCTAAGGAAACCAGCCTCTCAGGCCCGACCCACCATAGGGACTCCTGGAACCAACAGGCACGGCCAAGTTCGCTTCAGCTTCCAGGCCTGCTGCTTGGGGTTCGTACCTACAACAAAATGAACACACAGGCAAAATGTACATGGCCCAGGACCGAGAGATGGTCTGTGAACACGGCAAAACCGTGTCTTCTGCTGAACAAGAGCACGCCACGAGCTGTCTCAGGGTCTTTTCTTATTGAGATATATTTTTCTGGATTCTCTTCCTTCTTGACTCCGGTGGGACTTTCTGGGCCGCCCTGCCACTCCACTTCACACGCCCCCTGCTCCGGCCCAGCACCTGCCTCCCTGCTGCTCCCACCCAGCTCCGCTGACCCCAAAGCTGCAGGTCAAGGGCCACCTCCCCCGGGGAGCCATTCTCACCGCCTTTTGCCTCCGCCGAACCACCCAGCCTTCCCTGTATGTCTCCTGCCGTCTTCATGGACACACAGAACTTCCTGCCTTGCCTTCCTGGTCTCTGTTTACCTTCCTTCTAGAGGAAAGTAAGGTGAGGGGAGACTTTCTTAGTCCCCTGCTTCCTTCTCACCCCCCGATTCTTTCTAGACTTCGGTGTGAGCATTGGCAACAACGTCCACAGCGAATGCGGCAGGCCACTGTCTCCAGCACGCAGCCGTCCAGCACACGGGGAGGGGGGCAGCCAGTGCCTACTCCTCACGAAAGTGAGGGAACAGACACATCCCCAAGGGTCAGTCCTTTGAATCTGACTCTGTTTTCAAGAGTTACTTCCCTGTAAATGTTATGGGTTGGAACTGTATCCCCAAAAAAGATACGTTGAGGGGTGCCTGGCTGGCTCAGTCAAAAGAGCATGTGACTCTTGATCTCAGGGTTATGAGTTCAAGTCCCACGTTTGGCATCGAGATTACTTAAAAAAAAAAAAAGAAGGAAGTGTGGATGCAGGGACACCTAGACACACAGGGAAGATGGTCACATGAACATGAAGGCGGCGATGAGAGCCGCGCAGCCACAGCCCAAGAAAAGTCTGGGTCCACCACAGACTGGAAGAGACCGGGATCCCGCCCGGATTCTTCGGAGAGAGCACAGCTCTGCCGGCACCTTGATTTCAGACATCTGGCCTCACTGAGCCACTCACTTCAGGGCACTTTCAAAGTACAGCCCAGGAAATGAACCCGAGATATAGCCATCCCAGGCCCTAGAAGAAAAAGGAAATTTATACCTATAAAGAGTTTTAAGTATATATGTGGGAGACAGCACAGTAAAGTGATGTGCAAAAGGACAAGACAGTTGGGGCGCCTCGGTGGCTCAGTGGGTTAAGCCTCTGCCTTCGGCTCAAGTCGTGATCTCAGGGTCCTGGGATCGAGCCCTGCATCGGGCTCTCTGCTCAGCAGGGAGCCTTCTTCCCAGCCCCCTGCCTGCCTCTCTGCCTACTTGTGATCTCTGTCTGTCAAATAAAAAATAAATAAATGTTTAAAAAAAAAGACAAAACAGTTATCTATAGTTAAAAAAAGAAGAAAAAAGGGGCGCCTGGGTGGCTCAGTGGGTTAAAGCCTCTGCCTTCGGCTCGGGTCATGATCTCGGGGTCCTGGGATGGAGTCCTGCATCGGGCTCTCTGCTCAGCGCGGAGCCTGCTTCCTCCTCTCTCTCTGTCTGCCTCTCTCCCTACTTGTGATAATAATAAATAATAAATAAATAAATAAAATCTTTTAAAAAAAAAAAAGAAGAAGAAGAAAAAGAAAGAAATGAACTAAGGCCACCTCCTTTAAAGAGACGTGGGACCTCTTTCCAGAAATGCACCAAACCAGCCTGACAGCCACCACTGGGAACCAATGACAAGGCAGCCCCAGCAGAGCCAAAGGAGGAACAGCAGTTCCCCGCACCTGAGGCTCGGGCACTCGGTGCATTTCCCGCGCTCACACATCCATGGGGACTCGCGAGTCTTCTTGGGGCCTCCATTTGCGCCATGAAGAAAATGGGACTGAGAGCCCCGGGGCCTGGGCAGGACGGCTGAGGTTGCTGGGAGGTCGGGCGGGTGTGCTTGGGGCACGCCACAGTTCACTGAATTTGAAACGAGCGCACCCGCTTTCCCTGAAGGTTCCTGACGCTCTCCCCGATTCAGCCCTGCACGCTCCTCCAGTTCAGCCCCTACTTACACAGTGGGCCTGCCGGGCTCCTGGCCAGGTGCTGGAGGTCAGCCCTGCCCTCACGAAGGAAGTAACTCGATATTTACTTTATCATCCAAAACAACAGCCACGACTTCTATGAAGTGCCAGGATCCACCGGGCACAGGGCCGGGCACTCTGTACACGTTCTTCTCCACTTCCTCTGTCCCTCGGGCTCACACACTGCTGGAAGGCAGGTGTTCATTCTCCCCGTTTACACACGGAGAAAGCAGGGCTCACACAGTAGCAGGCAGGGGCGCCTGGGTGGTTCAGTGGGTTAAAGCCTCTGCCTTTGGCTTGGGTCCTGGTCCTGGGATCCTGGGTTCAAGCCCCATGTCGGGCTCTCTACTCGGTGGGGAGCCTACTCGGTGGGGAGCCTGCTTCCCTCTCTCTCTCTGCCTGCCTCTCTGCCTACTTGTGATCTGTCAAATAATTAAATAAAATCTTAAAAAAAAAAAAAAAGAGTAGCAGGCAGAGCAGAGACTACAGCCTGTGGATGCCACACTGCCTCCCCTCCCCACTCTGTCAACTATCCCTTTACCCCACAGGGCAGGGGGTGGCCGGACTCTGGGGGTCTCTGTCCCCCAACACCCAGCCACGGCCAGCCACAGTCAGGGGGCTCAGAAATGGTCTGCAAAACAGACAAAGGAACCTGCTGGCCACAGAAGCCAGGGTTGACTCCTTCCCAACGCTAAGAAATACTAAGCCCCTTCCCTTAGAAAAATCAATAAAGAAATACCGGATGTCAGACAGTTCTCCTGTTACTTCCTCCTAAAACAGGGAAGAAAAATAAGTGAGGTTAGCAGGACCGTGTAATGAACTCTAGCGGGGTTCACGTGAACTGAACGTGAAGCCATTGGGTCAGCTACTTGCAACACTGAGCCCCACAGGAAGGGATAAAGACGATGTGGTATATATATGCAAGGGAATGATTACTCAGCCATCAAAAAGAATGAAATCTTGGGCGCCTGGGTGGCTCAGTGGGTTAAGCCGCTGCCTTTGGCTCAGGTCATGATCTCAGGGTCCTGGGATCGAGTCCCGCATCGGGCTCTCTGCTCAGCAGGGAGCCTGCTTCCCTCTCTCTCTCTCTGCCTGCCTCTCTGTCTACTTGTGATCTCTCTCTGTCAAATAAATAAATAAAATCTTTAAAAAAAAAAAAAAAAAGAATGAAATCTTGCCATTTGCAACAACGTGGATGGAACTAGAGGGTATTATGCTAAGGAAAAGTCAAAGAAGGACAAACTACATGATTTCACCCGTATGTGGAATTTAAGAAACAAAGCTGGTGAACATACGGGAGTGGGTAGAAAGACAGAAGGAAACAAACCATAAGCGACTCTTAACTGCAGAGAACACAGAGGGTTGCGGAGGTGGGGGATGGGCCGGATGAGTGATGAGGACGAAGGGGGCACCTGTTGTGATCAGCACCGGCTGCTCTATGTAACTGACGAACCACTGAATTCTACTCCTGAACCCGATATCGCGCCTATGTTAACTAGAATTTAAATAAAAATTTGAAAAAAAAAATTTAAAAACCCAAACTGAGCATCATAAAACCTAACCCAGAGAAACAGAGTTAGGTGTTCGGTGATCTTTGTGCTGACTGTGCTCGAATCCCAGTGGGCTGTCCCAACCTGAGGTTCTCCAGTTGGGGAAAAGCGTTCTCGAGGCAGGCAGTTAGCTATGTTCAGAAAGTGATGTGGGTCCCTCTGCTGGGGCCGGTGGGCAGGACCTTCAAAAGCTTGAGGACAGGTTTCCACCGGGACAGCCCTGGGTGTCTGAGCTTCGACAGCCCAGCTTCTCACCCACCCACTCGGCTCTGACAGCCACCCTGTGCAGGGACCACTACCAGAGACGCGAGCACCCGAAGGAGGTGCTCGTGGACAGTCCCGATCCAGGGAGGCAAGAGAGTCATTTCACAAGCTGGAAGCCCTGGCAGCAAGGTGCCTCCACAATCCAGCAAAGCTCAGCTGTGGTCCTGCGGGGGAGGGGACTCTTAATCCCGCCGGCAGCAAATGGTGCCAGCTCTACTCCAGAAGGTTCCAGATCTGTCTGTGCCTCTCCCCAGCGGCCCCATAATCCTGGATGACCACAGCAGGCTCCACTGGTTTCCTTAGCACCATGACCCCATGGCACCCATGCTCTCTCTGCCTAGCAGAGTGACCCTCTCACATGCACAAAGCAAATAAGGTCATCCTGCTCATGAGCCTCCAGGGGCTTCCATTAGCCCCAGAATACAACCATCACTTACAACCATATATAAGGTGGACCCCATGTAATCTGGGCTCCCCATCACCTCTCAAGCTCTGTCTCCAGCACCCCTCCCCATCAGCCCTCTGCAGCCCTGGGCCACCTTTCAGCTCCTCACACCCACCAAGCTGCAGCCTGTCTCAAGGCTTTGCTCTCCCCCACATCTGGCCCCTTCTCGAAGGTCAGCTCTTCAGAGTGACTTTCACAATGCCAATCTCAATGCCCCCACTCATCACACTTTACTTCTCTGTGGCCGTCAGGCTGCGCACGACTGTTTAGTCCAGGGCCAGCTCAAAGCATGGCCCACAAACCACCACACAGGCATCACCTGGAGCTCGTTAGAAATACAAGTTCCCGGGCACCTGGGTGGCTCAGTGGGTTACGCCTCTGCCTCTGGCTCAGGTCATGGTCTCAGTGTCCTGGGATGGAGCCCAGCATCAGGCTCTCTGCTCAGCAGGGAGCCCGCTTCCCCCTCCCTCTCTGCCTGCCTCCCTGCCTACTTATGAGCTCTCTCTCTGTCAAATAAATACAGTCTTTAAAAAGAAATAAAGAAAAAAGAAATAGAAGTTCTTGGGTGCCTGGCGCCTGGGTGGCTCAGTCAGTGAAGCATCTACCTTCAGCTCAGGTCATGATCCCAGGGTCCTGGAATCAAATACCGCATTGGGCTCCCAGCTCGGCAGGGAGCTTGCTTCTCCCTCTCCTCCCTGCTCTCTCTCGCTGTCTGTCTCTCTCAACTAAATAAATAAAATCTTAAAAAAGAAAGAAAGAAATACAAATTCTTACGCCTCCCCTAACCCCTACACAGATGTGCACACTTGGACTCCTTGAGAGCGGGCCCAGGAATCTGTATCTGAACAAGCTCTCAGGTGAGATCCCTACCCTTGCCCAAGTTTGAGAAGAACTGGTCTAGTTCACGTATTTGGTTCCCTGGTGATTACCTGTCTTTGGCACACATAACTCATGTCAGGAGAGCAGAAGTGCTCTCAATCATTGCCTACTGAACGCCCAGCATCCAGAACAGCGTCTAATAATAGCAGGTGCTCAATCAATATTTGATGAATTAGCAAAAATAAAGAGATGAATTCCCTTCCCTCATGCAATCAAACAAGCCAAGCAGTGCTCAGGCACAGCCCAGCCCTCCAGAGGCTGGCAGACCCGCAGGCAGGAGAAAATGGTAAACAAACACCCCCAGACGTCCACACTTTTTCCAGGGGCCTGAATTAGGAGATCTGGAGTTTAGCAGATCTCCATGGAGTGAAGGAACATCTCGGGGAATATCCGTACCCCCCACCCCAGGAGGACAGAACTTTGCCAAAAGGCCTTTCATTTCCCGGAGTTATGACTACTCCCTGACAAAAGCCAGGCCAACCTTTCAGGAGAAAAAGCAAGCAGAGGGAAGAAATTATAATCATAGAATGAATGCACTTTTCTGGGTCCAGCCATAAAAAACGGGAGGCCCCTCCGTCCCCAAACCCACGACGCAAACACTTTTGGTCACTATCACTTTCAACAAAGTCCCAACGAGGTCAGGATTCTAGGGCGTTTCGATTCCTTTCCAGCTAGTGGAAAAGGAAAAAATACCATCTTTAAAGGAAATAATTAACAGTGTAAACGAAGACTTCCCAACAGCTGGAGGGCCCTGTTCCTGCTCCGCACGCCCCTGGGAGACAATGCCATGCTTACAGCAACCACTTAGCAGGGATCGTAATGCCTTGGGCGCAGGGCAAGACCAATCTTTTTGTAACCGCCACAAACCAGCACCGAAATGTGCTCAGTACATATTTCCGTGAACAAAGAGCCTCTCTGCAAACACTAACCTGCTTAGAACAATGAGATTCTTTTACTTCTAGAATGAGTTCCCTGTAACGTCCCGGCTACTCTACGAGGTGCTCGGCTACCTCCGCCTCCCACCCCCTTGGACTGAGAAAAAAGGGAGGAGAAATGCTCAGGTCCAATCCCGCACAGAAGGGCAGGCAGGGCGGGGGACACGAATCCATCTCCTAACCAGCGCTGTCGCCACAGGTCCCCCGCCCCCTGCAAAAGGTGCAGGAGAAACAACACAGACTGCAAACGAATGGGAAAAGCCTAAACGATGAAATTCTGGGGTAGCCAATATGAATCAGAATGCAATAACAACGCCCGGGCAGCACAGGGAAAGCCACAGAAGCTCGGAGGAAAAGCGGGGGCACAGTGGTCAGCGCAGGCTTCCCGGAGGACGCGGGTCCGGCAAGCAGCCCCTACGCTAACCGCCCGGCCGCGGCCGCGCAGACCCGCTCGCGCATGCGTACTCGTCCACCAGGGCCGGCCACACCCTCGTCCGGGGATGCGGCCTCGGCGGCGGGGCCTCACCTGTGAGCGCAGAGCCCCGAGGAGCGCCGAGCAGCGCGCAGCTGGGCGGCCCCGCGCCGTGCCCCGGCCCCGCCTCCAGCCCCACTCCGGCGCCGGCAGGAGGACGCCACTCGCAGCCCCGCGGACCGGCCCGCCGCGCGCCGCGCTGTACTTCCGGGGCGGCGCTCTGGCAACCGAAGACGCCGCCGCTGGCGCCGCGACCGCTTCCGGGGTCACATTTTCCTGGCTCACCTGTAGGCCCCCAGCTCCGTGGTGCGGGCGCGCATCCTACGAAGAGGAAGGCGGTCCATCGCCAGGAGGCTCGCAGCCTTCAGGACCCAGAAAAGAGGTCGAGCCTGACAGTGGGAGGCAGAGCCATGTGAGGAATTGGGCCCCGTGTCTGGAGCGCCCTTGGTCTCCTCTGCTGCTCAGCTTCCCAATCTGCAAGGTTGGGACTGCAGGTGGCGCCGACCTCGCAGGTCGAGTGTCCTTAGGTGTCATTCTGTGCCCAAGTCGTATTAATCAGTAAATGTAAAGTCGGTACTCAAAGGTCCCCTCATTCATGCTCAGTGCCCTCTGAGCATGGGGCTGATTTAGTTTCTGAAACTATATTTTGTAAACTCTCTGTTAGGAAGAGGCAGGGCAGCCTCGTGAGCAATTTAAAACTGGGGTCAGACCTGGATTGCATCCTCGCTCCAAAATCACGGCTCTGTGGCTTTAGGCAGGTCGCTTCCCTATCTGAGCCTCAGTTTTCTTGTCTATAAATGGGGATAACAGCACTAATATTAAAGGGTTGTTAGGAAGATTATTCAAAAAAAAAAAAAGAAAGAAAGAAAGAAAGAAAAGAAGAGAAAGAAAAGGCGGGCCGCCTGGGTGGCTCAGTTGCTGAGGCAACTCCCTTTGGTTGGGGTCACGATCCCAGGGTCGTTTGCTCGAGGCCCCCATCAAGTCCCCCAATCAGGCTCCCTGCTAAAAGATAAATAAAATCTTAAAAAAATAAAATAAAATAAAAGCAAGTGGTATAGCACATAATAGTTGCTCAAATTGTTGAAATAATTCAAAATAAAAGCATATATTCCAGATGTTTGTCAGCCACAAAAGTGCACTTAGAAGCGGCATGAAAGAAGAGAAACAGAATTTACAACCCTGCTCTGATACATTCTAGCTGCTTGGGCATCCACACAGCTCAGTCTCTCAATTACAGTTTCTCCCCAGAGATACAGGAGTAATGATAATCTCTCAGGGGCAGAAACGATTTTAAATTCCTGGTGGCTAGCACCTAGGAAAGTGTATGTTTTACCCCAGCCTATGCTTGTGTAGCATATGTGCCATTCCAAAGAGAGTCGCCAGCAGCCAAAATATCAGAAGGCTTGATGACAACCACTGCCGAGAGATCAACAGAGAAGAGAAAAAAAAAAATTGTGACCAATGTGAAGAATTAACTGGGAGGCAGATAACCCCAAGAGGAAGAGACAGGAATTGGAGATACTTGGTGCTAATCCAATCTTGTTAAATCTAGTTTAAAAAGTCATCAAGGGCTTTCTATTGCCATCAAGATGAAAACCAGACTCCTAAGCATTTTTACTTTTTTATTTTTTTTTAATTTTTATTTGTTTATTTGACAGACAGAGATCACAAGTAGACAGAGAGGCAGGCAGAGAGAGAGAGAGAGAGGGAAGCAGGCTCCCCGCTGAGCAGAGAGCCCGATGCGGGACTCGATCCCAGGACCCTGAGATCATGACCCAAGCCGAAGGCAGTGGCTTAACCCACTGAGCCACCCAGGCGCCCTACTTTTTTTTTTTTTTTTTTAAGATTTTATTTATTTATTTGACAGAGATCACAAGTAGGCAGAGAGAGAGGAAGGGAAGCAGGCTCCCTGCTGAGCAGAGATTCCATCTATGCGGAGCTGGGATCCTGATGTGAGCCAAAGGCAGAGGCTTTAACCCACTGAGCTACCCAGGCGCCCCAGCATTTTTACTTTTATAAAGTACTTAAAATCTGTCAACCTTTTTCCAGTTTGGCATCTGTTGTGCTTAGAAAGACCCATCCTCACGGGTTCTAAAAAGCATAACTTGTAAGAGGCCAAAAAGAAAATCAGCCAAATTAAGTGATAAATTGAAAATGTGTGCATCATATATGACAAAGCATTAGTTAATATCCACAATATACAAAGAGTCTGCACAAATCAATAAGAAAAAAAAAACGTTTAATTTAGAGGAAGAGATGGAACCACAAATCATACAACAAAAAGTGTAAAAAAATCTTAACTAAAAATGTGGAAAGAGGGGCGCCTGGGTGGCTCAGTGGGTTGAGCCGCTGCCTTCGGCTCGGGTCATGATCTCAGGGTCCTGGGATCGAGTCCCGCATCAGGCTCTCTGCTCAGCAGGGAGCCTGCTTCCTCCTCTCTCTCTCTGCCTGCCTCTCTGCCTACTTGTGATCTGTCTCTGTCAAATGAATAAATAAAATATTTAAAAAAATAAAATAAAATAAAAATAAAAATGTGGAAAGATGCCCAAATCACTAAAAATTAATGATACTGAAATTTTCAATGAGGTGGGTTTTTTGTTTGTTTATTTGTTTGTTTTAAGACTTGTTTTACTGGGGCACCTGGTAACAACCAGTTGTTGAGCCTCTGCCTTTGGCTTGGGTCATGGCCCCAGGGTCCTGGGATTGACCCGTATTGGGCTCCCTGCTCCGTGGGAAGCCTGCTTCCTTCTCTCCCACTCCCCCTGCTTGTATTTACTTTTAGAGAGAGAGAACAAGTGTGTTGAGGGACAGAGGGAGGGGGGAAGCAGGCTCCCCACTGAGCAAGGAGCCCATGTGGGCCTGGATCGCAGAACCCAGGCATCATGACCTGAGCTAAAGACAGATGCTTAACTGACTGAGGCTCCCAGGCGCCCGTCAATGAGGTGGTTTTTCTGACTAAATTAGCAAGCATTTAAAATCTACTTACAACTAATATTAGAAAGGATATGGAGAAAAGGCACTTGCATCCACTATTGGTAGAAATACAGCTTTTGGGAGGCTGGCAATTTGTCAGTAAAATTGTAACAAGTAATATATTTAATTATATACTCTTTGACCTAAAAATTCAAATTTTAGGTATTCATTCTATAGAAACTCACAAACAAAGATATATGTACAAGAGCATTTAATGCAGTATTTTTCTAATAATAAAAAGTTGGAAAGAATATAAATGTTTAGTAGCTTAAGTTTGGTTTGCTAATTTAGGTTCTTCAATTTAATGAGATAGTATTTTACATATCCAAAGGGATAAGGTGGATCTACATATGCTGACCTGGAAATATATGCATGATATATTACATAAAAAAGGCAAATTACGGGCGCCTGGGTGGCTCAGTGGGTTAAGCCGCTGCCTTCAGCTGGGGTCATGATCTCAGGGTCCTGGGATCGAGTCCCGCATCGGGCTCTCTGCTCAGCGGGGAGCCTGCTTCCTCATCTCTCTCTCTCTGCCTGCCTCTCTGCCTACTTGTGATCTCTCTCTGTCAAATAAATAAATAAAATCTTTAAAAAAAAAAAAAAGGCAAATTACGCAACTGTTCGTATAGTATGGCTTTTAAAATTGCTATGTATAGGGTGCCTGGCTGGCTTTGTTGGTAGATCCTATGACTCTTGATCTCAGGGTTGTGAGTTTGAGCCCCACCTTGGGGGTAGAGATTTCTTTAAAAAAAAATTTTTTTTTTTAGAGGCAGCTGGGTGGTTTAGTCATTAAGCATCTGCCTTCTGCTCAGGTCATGATCCCAGGGTCCTGGTATGGAGCCCCGCATCGGGCTCCCTGCTTGGTGGGAAGCCTGCTTCTCCCTCTCCCACTCCCCCTGCTTGTGTTCCCTCTCTGGCTGTGTCTCTCTCTGTCAAATAAATAAAATCTTAAAAATAAATTTTAAAAAATTTTAATTAAATTTTTAATTAAAATTTCACATATATAATTTAAGAAGCATAAAAATTAAAATTAAAAAATTAAAATTAAAAAGTATTAAAAAGTCTGAAAAAATATGCGCAATACTAAATCCTTTCTTTTTTTTTTTTTTTAAAGATTTATTTATTTATTTGACAGACAGAGATCATAAGCAGGCAGAGAGGCAGGCAGAGAGACAGAGAGGAGGAAGCAGTCTCCCCGCCAAGCAGAGAGCCAAATTCAGGACTCCATCCCAGGACCCCGAGATCATGACCTGAGCCGAAGGCAGAGGCTCAATCCACTGAGCCACCCAGGCATCCCTATACTAAATCCTTTCTATTAATTGTAACTATATTTTAAACGCTTGCTGATTTAAAAAAGTCCTTCTTTTTTGAAGCTGGGATAGAAGGTAGTTTCTCTTTTTACAGCCTATATTTTTTGTCTGAATTTTAGTAGTGCAAAAGTACTATTTTGTAATTTTTTAAAGTTTAAGTAAAATAAAGAAACAAACTGTTTTCAATTTTGAAAGGGCAGTCTGAACATATGTACTTCTCTTCACACCCCGAAATCTCACTGAAATGATAGAAGAAATAGAAAAATACAGAAGATGAAATCATTCAAGCGTCTAAATAGCAAAGGCATCCAAATAGAGAAATTACCCTAAAAGGTTAAAGGTTTTTTGTTTTGTTTTGTTTTGTTTTGTTTTTTTAAGGTTAAAGGTTTTATCTTAAGATCATCTGTCTCTTCGGGGCGCCCGGGTGGCTCTGTCTGTTGAGCATTTACCTTTGGCTCAGGTCATGATCTCAGGGTCCTGGAATCTGGCTCCATGTCAGATCTGGTCCTGGAATCTGGCCCCCTGTTCTGCCTTTCCCTCTACCCCCTGCTTGTTCTCTTCTCTCTCTCAAATAAAATCTCTTTTAAAAAATCATCTGTCTATATCAGGCCATCTGTAGTTGTTAAGGACAGATTCGCTATATGGTGTTGTCCCAGGTGCTGGTGGGTCCAGCAGGCAGGGCAAGATTCATTGCCCACATCAGGGAGTCCCTGTGGGTAGAGCGACACGGGAGCTGTTACGTGGCGATGTCACAACACAGGTTACTGCAACTCCCAGTTTGTATGTTTTGAAGGGTAATAATTGCATAAACTACTAAGTTGAAATTGTGCCAATGTAAATACATTGGTTGTTAAGTTCTTTTCAAGGACATTATTCTCTTGAAGTGCTAAGATATTTAAATTACAGAAACAGTCTTTACCCAGAAAAGATCAGTTTCCAGACTGGGTTTCTGCATAAATGACCATCTGCTACAGATCTGTGACATCGCTGGGAAATTAGAAGAGATACTCCCGACAGACAAAACAGTGAAGAATTCTTGCCAGATGAGATGAGAACAGATGAATGGGGCAACTCCCCGTAAAATGAGGACAAATATTCCCAAACAAGCAAAAGAGGGCCACTCCAAATAAGGTGCATTTTCTGAACAAAACCCTGGAATGCCCTGGAGATAAGCAAGAGGGAGTGTGAGGAAAATACACGCGCTGACAGTTGGCCAGGAAGTGTATTAATGGAATTAATGGGCGGTTGGTCTGCCTCCCCAGAGAGCAGTCTCACGTTTTGGCTGAAGCCATGGTCTTCGACGGCTCAGGCCACCATAACAAATCACCAGCAAATGGTTGCCTTCCGCACACCACAAACTGATTTCTCAAAGTTCTGCTGGCTGGGGAGTCCAAGATCAAGGCACTAGCAGGTGTGGTGTCCGCTGAGAACCCCACTTCCTGGTTCATAGTCTTCTTGCCTGTGTCCCCACGTGGCAGGAGGAGGTGAGGGAGGTCTTCCAGGTCTCTTTTTTTGTATGGGCACGAATCCCATTCATGAAGGCTCTACCTTGGGGACCTAATCACCTCCCAAAGGCCATTCCTTCCATCAGCATCACATTGGGGATTAGAATTGTCGCTCATGAATTTGGGGGCGGGGAATGTAAGCATTCAGTCCACTGTCCCATGAGAATAGATAGTTCATAAAAGGCAAAGTTCAGGGGTGCCTGGGTGGCTCACTGGGTTAAGCCTTTGGTTCAGGTCATGATTTCAGGGTCCTGGGATCAAGCCCCGCATTGGGCTCTCTGCTCAGCAGGGAACCTGCTTCCCACCCACCCCCCACCTCTGCCTGCCTCTCTGCCTACTTGTGCTCTCTGTCAAAAAAATAAAATCTTTTTTTTTTTAAGAGTTCAGACAAAAATATTAAAGAACAACAAAGGCACAAAACTCAGCAAAAGGAGATCTGCATACCAAGGAAATAGAGTTAACAGAGTTACTATTCTAGGTCAGGAGAGACAGCAAACCACGGCCAAGTCCTGCCTGCCACGTTTTCAACAATTCAAGAAAACTAAGACCGGTTCAATTGATTGGACGAAAGAACACACTAACTTTGAACCCCAATTAAGTGTAATCTACCCCCCTCCTACTCACCCCCCCAAAATTCCATCCCTCTCATTAGTGGACCTGTATTTTCCAAGAAAAAAATTATATTCAATCATGTTTTTAATTTCATCAATTAAAAAGTGAAAATTTGGGGGCGCCTGGGTGGCTCCGTGGGTTAAAGCCTATGGGTTCGGCTCAGGTCATGATCTCGGGGTCCTGGGATCGAGCCCCGTATCAGGCTCTCTGCTCAGCAGGGAGCCTGCTTCCTCCTCTCTCTCTGCCTGTCTCCCTGCCTACTTGTGATCTTTGTCTGTCAAATAAATAAATAAAATCTTTAAAAAAAAAAAAAGCCTCTGCGCTCAGCTCGGGTCATGACCCCCCATAGGGCTCTCTGCTCGTCGGGAGCCTGCTTTCCCCTCTCTCTCTCTCTCTGCCTGCCTCTCTGCCTACTTGCGATCTCTGTCTGTCAAATTAAAAAATAAGTGAAAATTTGTATAAGTTGTAAGTGGCACAGCCTGGATTTGAAGCCCAGAAACCCGACCGTTCACACTACTGCCCGGAAAATAAGGGCCACCTCCTGGAGAGACTGGGCATTTCCTAGCCTTGATGGGACACTCCGGGACCCTCCCCACAAGCTCCTCCCAGGCCCGTCACCATTTCCACTCAGCGCCATCTAGTGGAACCAGCGCGAAGCGCAGCCTCACGGGCTCTGAGTTCCCACCCACCAAGGTGCGGTCACTAAGGGCCTGGTCTCTCCTGGGGCTCCAGGCCTCAGTGTTCTGTCACTGTATCTACTGGGGTGGAGGGAGAGCACAAGCAGGGGGAGCTGCAGAGGGAGAGGAAGAGGGGAGCCCGACACGAGGCTCGCTCCCAGGACTCTGAGATCATGAACTGAGCCGAAGGCAGACGCTTCACCGACGGAGGAACCCAGGCGCCCCTGTATCCTCCCACTTTTTACAAAAAATTATGGCAAAATAAATATAACATAGAATTTACCATCTCAAGTGTACGGTTCAGGAGTGTTAAGTGTATTCAAACTGTCGTATAACTAATCCCCAGGACCTCAGCTAACCTTGCAAAACTGAAACTCGACCCATTGAACAACGACTCTCCGGGTCCTCTCCCCGCCCCACCCCTACCCCAGGCAACCGCCGTTGTACTTTCTGTCTCTTCGAATTTGACTACTCGAGCGACCTTATGTAAGTGAAATCAGACACTGTTTGTCTTTTTGTGACTGAACACAACGCCCTCAGAGTCCATCTGTGTTGTGGCAGGTGTCCGGATCTGCTTCTTTTTTTAAAGGTGAATAATATTCCATTGTGTGTATAAACCACATTTTGCTTATCCATTCATCGGGCCATGGGCATTTTGGTTGTTTCCACCTTTTGATTACTGCAAATAACGCTGCCCTGAGCATGGGCGTGCAAATATCTGTTCAAGACCCTGCTTCCAGTCCTTTCGGATATCTACCCCGGAGGGAGCTGCTGGCTCACATGGTAAGTTAATTTTAATTCTTTTTTTTTTTTTTTTAAAGGAAAACATCCTTTTTTTTTTTTAGATTTTATTTCATTTATTTGAGAGAGAGAGACAGTGAGAGAGAGAATGAGCGAGGAGAAGGTCAGAGAGCGAAGCAGACTCCCCATGGAGCTGGGAGCCTGATGTGGGACTCGATCCCGGGACTCCAGGATCACGCCCTGAGCCAGAGGAAGTTGTCCAACCAACTGCGCCACCCAGGCGTCCCTAATTTTAATTCTTTGAGGAACCACGGTACTGTTTCCCATTGCGACTACCCCATTTTATACGCTCACCAACAGGGCACAAGGATTTCAGGTTTTTTCCATATCCTTAGCAATACATATTTTCTGGGTTTCTTTTCATCTTTGTTTTAAATAGCAGCCATCCGAATGGATGGGATAAAAAAGCAGAGTCAAGGACTTTGATGGAGCCCCAGCCCCTTGCTCTGAGGCATCGTGACCCCCCTCCCACCCAGTGCCACTGTAGGAGCCAGGCCCCGCCCACCCCAGGCCCAGGATCCGACCACCCGCTAGCACCCAGCGCTGCCCCAGGGCCACCCCCAGGCTCTGGCTAATCGGTGTTTCTAACTCCCCCTCCTCAGCACCTTGTGGAAGAGAGGCCAGGAGGCGGGGCTTGGTGGCCAGACAAAGGGGTTCCAGACTGAGAATCTACCAAGGATGGGGAGGGGCTGTGCCCCGGGAGCCCAGCTCTGACTTTGTTATGACCATGCAAGTGGGGTGGGGCAGGGTTGGGAGGGAGGTAGGGGTCTCTGGGCTCAGGGGTTGAAGTCCTGAGAGCAGGCTGCCTGGCCTGGGGCCAAAGGAATAGAGTCCCTGGAGGATCAGAAACAGGAGAACAGAGATGGGGAGGGGGTGGAAAGCGGGGTTTCCCCCCTGGAAAGGGCCGCCCCCCGAATAGGCCCTTTCTAGGTGCTGGTCCAGGAGTGAGACACAACCCCCAGTGGGCTGTGAGCTCTGTTTAGTGGGTCGTACCAACATTAAAAAACAAACATTAATTCATTCAACAAATAATTACTGAACGCCTATCCCAGGCTCGGCTCCGGTGGGAACAGCACACATTCCTGCGGGCAGAGCAGAGGATAAGCCAGTAGATGAACAAAGGCAAATGAACCAGGCGGTGTATGAAGAGATACACGCGGCTTTGCCGGGCCAGCGACTTCCGACCTGCCCACACCCACACTTGAGTCTGGGGCCTTCATCTCCCCACATCGTCTGGAAGTTTCTCCTGCCCCGTCCCCTTTCCTTCCTCTCTTTTCTTCAGAATCAGTGGTGTGCCTTCTCTGACCCAAGCCCCTTGCACGCCTGTCCTTTCCTGCCATCCCCTGCCATGCTGTCCCGCAGACTGTCTCTACCTGCTCTTCCACACACCAGGGCCCCCTCGCCGTCCACGTGGTTGAGCAGGAAGGAGCACTGGACTGGGAGTCCCACCGGCTTCCCTCCGAATCTCAGTCCCGCCAGCTCTCTGGCTGCGGAACCCTGGGCAGAAAATGTAGTCCCTGAGCCCCTCGGTTTCCTGTTTCACGACCCTTGTCCCAGGCTTGGCACATGACAGGAACCTGGCCTAGGAGTAGTCAGAAGGGCCTAGGATGCCACGCGGCCCCGTCCAGGAGCCTGGGCTTGTGGGAGCTGGGCCCAGCTTTCCTCCTGTCCCCAGGTCAGGGCGGGCACAGGGTAGCTGAATGAGGAAAGGGTTTGGGGACCCCTGGGTCACGTGGCCTCTCCAGCCTCATCTAGCTAGGTGACCCGGACCACAGAGACAGCAGAGGGTGGAAATCATTCACCGGCGACGTGGGCCTGAGAGGACCTTACAGGGTCGAAAGCTGTCCAGCTTCTGTGCTACCCTCTGGAGAGCATCCTCAGTGCCCAGAGCTGGCGGGAGGCACAGGCCCTCCTCCTGCTGTTGCCCAGTGAATAGCCGGCAGGCCGGGCCATTTCTGCGGGGGGCCCAGTTTTCACTCCTGGCCCCCCTCCTGCCCTTCCCTCCCAGTCCCGAGCCTGCGGGGACCTCGCCCCGTTGCCCTCATGTGGGCTCCCCCAACTGTCCCCTCGCCCTGGGGGGGTCCCAGGTGTTCAGACCCTCCCGCAGGTGAGGCTGAGTAGGTGTTTAGTCGGTGGTGGAGGAAAAAACAATGACAAAAGAATCGATTTATATCCCTGAAAGCCACCCACAAGCTCTGGTTTTGAATACTTCGCTTCCTCTTTAAAACAGAATCATGGGGGGGAGCAGGGAGGGGGAGCAGTTTGCAGGCCATGGGGAACCCTGGTCGGTCGGTTGGCCAGCAGCCAGGCGCAGGGGGCGGCTTCTAGTAGCATTCATTCAGGTCACTGTCATTATTCATTTTTTTTTAATATAATTTTTTTAAAGATTTTTTAAATTTATTTATCAGAGAGAGAGAGGGAGAGAGCGAGCACAGGCAGACAGAGTGGCAGGCAGAGGCAGAGGCAGAGGGAGAAGCAGGCTTCCCGCCGAGCAAGGAGCCCGATGTGGGACTCGATCCCAGGACACTGGGATCATGACCTGAGCCGAAGGCAGCTGCTTAACCAACTGAGCCACCCAGGCGGACCCCACGCCGTGCGTGTGTATGTGTGTGTGTTCCCCTCACGACAATACCCAGGTTTGATGGGCAGGGATGGGGGTTGAGGAGTCCGATGGAGTCCAAACCTTCTCTCCAAACCAATCTCAGATTCGTGGGCGATCACGTGCCCCACCCCACCCCCAGCACTGACCCAAAGCCAGTGAGAGAGACGGGGGGTGCTGCTCCTCCCAAGAGCCGGGGTCCTGCCCAGTCCCTCACTCCCCCCACCCCCCACCCCGTCCAGTGCCACGAGGCTCAGGAATGGAGCCCTCGTCCGCACCGGTATCCAGTCCAGTCCTCTGCGTAGTGCTGTGCTGGGAGCACTGCGGAATGGGGGGAGGGGACGCCAGATCTGAGGGGCTTTGAGCCCAAGTCCGGGGGACTCCGAGTTTGCCTCCCTTGCTCTCGTCGCCGCTGGAGGTGACCAGGCTGTGCACGACCAGCAGGGAAGGCAGAGTGCCCGTGGACATGGAGGAGGCTGAGAAGTGGGGACGCAGCTCCGGGGACTCGGAGCCCAGGTTGGGGGGGGCGGCCAGTCACCCGTCTGCCTCGCCCCCTGCTCGTGGCTGCTCAGGCTGGGCCCCTCATGACTGGGAAGGACAAAGAACAGCTCCCTGCGTGTGTGAGCCACGAAAACACCCAGACTTGTCCCAGCCCCAGGGCTCCCCTCTCTCGGCGGGTACCTAACCCTCTCTCCAGGGCCTGGGCTCTGCTCTCGGGGCTCCGGTGCCTCAGTTTCTCCAGCGAGAAAGATCTGCGCACTTCACCTGGCGGGACTTTTGACAAGATGGGGTTTAACCTGCACGAGGGGACGGAGGCTGATGTCAGGAGCCCTCGTTCCTCCTTCCAGCCCCCCACCCCCACCCCTCACCCCTGCAAACTGTACCAGAGGCAGTTGTGCCAGACACAGGAGTGAGGAGGCGGACAGGGGTTGGGTGTTGGTAAGACCAGAGAAAATTCCTGCCAATGAGTGAAGCTACCAGACTCAGGCAGGAAAATGTGAGGCCAGGTCCCCGCCATGGGATCCATGATGTCCGGCAGTGGCCCTCTAAGTTTGACATCTGTGCGGCACTGAAGGAAACTGAGTCTGGCAGAGGCGAGGAGGCAGGTGGAGATGAGGAGGCCGGCCCGGGCCCCACAGGGCGTCAGGGACCTGCACGGACCTGGCGTGGGCACCGGAGAATATTCTCCTGGGCAGACTCCCTGAAACAGGCGCACACTCCTGGACAGGTTGTGCTGGGTTTTATTTTTCTCCCGTGCCCTGAACTTCCAATTCCACCTCCAAAACGACCCACGTATCAGAGCAGGATTCAGGGCCCTATGCCATTTGCTGGATACTTTTTCCCAGTTTCATCCTCCCCTCTGGATGCTGAGTCCCCTGAGGCAGGGGCTGTCTACACCCTGTGTTGCTCCCGGAATCACGCTGCTCCGTGGAGATGCCACAGGGAGGTTTGGGAATGAATGAATGACCTTGAAATTGGGAACTGGACATACCTGAGTTCACAGTTTTTTTGTGGGGGGTGTTTTTTGTTTTGTTTTTATTTTTGTTTTTGCAGTATAACTTTGGGGCAGCTGCTGACCCTCTCTGAAGTCAGCTTCCTCATCTGTGAAATGGGTTCACAATGCACATTTCACCAGATTACACAAGAGAAATAGAATAGACCCTCCCAGACCCAATGCAGGCTGAGCAGTGAGCCTCCAGCCCCCAGTGGGCACACAGCCCAGGCCTCCTTCACGCTCATTGGCTCCCAGAGTGCTCAGCCCGGTCCTTGATGGAGATGATCCTTCCTGCCACCTGGCTTGGCTAGAAGCTCCCTCCTTTTTTTTTTTTTAAAGATTTTATTTATTTATTTGACAGAGATCAAAAGCAGAGAGGCAGGCAGAGAGAGAGGAGGAAGCAGGCTCCCTGCAGAGCAGAGAGCCCGATGAGAGGCTCAATCCTAGGACCCTGGGATCATGACCTGAGCCGAAGGCAGAGACTTTAACCCACTGAGCCACCCAGGCGCCCCCAGAAGCTCCCTCCTTCTGAGGCAAAGAGCCAGACTGGTTTGGATGGTCCAGCCCCCATACCTCTGCTCACGCCATTCCTTCTACCCAGACTGTCCTGTAGCGGAGGATCTGGGTTCTAGGACATACGCATTTGGCACATTCTGAGATACTTACCAGGCTGCCCTCCAAGCCCTACATAATCTTTATGTATTACCAGCACGGGTGCCCAAGAAGAAGGGGCTCCCCCACCCCCATGCCTTTGCAACACTGCGTGTCATCAAAAGCTTGATGACTGGGTCGTACCTCTGTCGCTTTTATCTGTGTTTCCTCATTTTAGTGGGACAATCATAACACGTAGACTTCCTCAGAAGAAAGGACAAGCAAGATGACAGAACTTTGAGGAAAAAGAAGATTCCAGAAACCTGTGGTCCCCACCCCCCCAACCCCCACCCTGGGTTCCTTTGAATTTTTCCAGGCTGGAGCCGGGATGTTTGAGACAGCTGTGACCAGCAGTCCCGAGACAGGGAACCCTGCAGGCCTGGAAGGAGACCCGAGGTCCCATCAGCAGCCCCCCGCATCACCTGTCCGCCTTTACTTTCCTCCTGTGTGAAATGGGAACAACTGTACTTGTCCTGTAGGTTGTGGTGTCCCACGGGTTGGGAAGGGCTAGGGAAGGCGACAGTCACTCATCTGTGAACCACGCAGCTACAGGGTACAGGGGAGTGAAAGCGTCCCTGGGCCCCACCCTCCCGGGGTGTATGGACCACAGGAAGCCGGACTGCGAGAGGTCCTTCTTGGGGTGCCCCATCCCCCAGAGCAGAGATGTGGGCCCCGGCGGCCCGGATGGTGGGGCCCGCCCATCCTTGTGCGGCATGGGTGTGTGACCTGGTCGAATCTGCTGTTACTGTTTTGAAAAAATCTGCTATCAGGCTGATAAACTCAGCTGTCAGAAGGGATGTTATTTCTGGGCGAAAGGAGATTCTGCAGGACCAGGCCTCCTTCCTGCCCACAGCCACGTGGGCCTGGGCCCTCCTGCCAGACCTTACTTGAGTGATAACCTGAGGCCTTGAACCTGCCCCTGGCAGGGAAGAGGGGTGGCCCCTGTTGCAGGTCGCCCATGGCCCCCTGCCCGAGACCCCCACCATGCCTCTGCAGCGCATATCACCCCCTCCCTGACCCCGGATTCCTGGAATTGTCTGATGGAGCGGAGGCCTGTTCTCCATCCCCCTGACAGGCTGCGTGAGATTAGGTTATTTTGGTCAGCTGAGCCTTTTGGTTTTTTGGCCCGAGCTCCCGTCTATTAAATTCTCGTGGCCCTGAGTTGAGTGGCCTGGCTGGTTAGGCCTCCGTAATCTGCTTGAAGGCACGGGTCCTGTTTTCGGCTGTGATGTTATCCCTGTCCCCAGCAAAGCTGGCCCCTCCAGTTCCAGCACAGGCTCGCCCTGCCAAGTCCTCCTGGCAGCCAAAAATCTGGGACTTAATTAGAATCCTCACGCTGGGCTGTTTTGAGTCTGATGCAGTGGGCTCTGTGTTGTTTAATCTCGTTTTGTAGGGTCAAGTTTTAATTTACATACCAGAAAAATCTTACAAATTGCTCTCAGATCATAAGAATTCAGCAGGATGAGTGTTTTATTTTTGTTTTATCATTTTTTTAAAGATTTTAATTATTTATTTGACAGAGATCACAAGTAGGCAGAGAGGCAGGCAGAGAGAGAGAGGAGGAAGCAGGTTCCCTGCTGAGCAGAGAGCCGGATGCGGGGCTCGATCCCAGGATCCTGGGATCATGACCTGAGCCGAAGGCAGAGGCTTTAACCCACTGAGCCACCCAGGCGCCCCAGGATGAGTGTTTTATATATATGTAACCCGTGATCACCCTCCGTAGTACCCTAGAACATTCCCTCGTGCCCCTTCCCAGCCCATACCCACCCCCACCTCCAGACCTCGCCACTAGTCTCATTTCTATCACCATAGATTAGTTTCACCGTTCGTTGAACTTTGTATAAATGGAATCGCACAGTACGTTCTCTCTTCTGTCTGGCTCCTTTAAGTCATCATAATGTCTATTAAAAAGTTATTGTTTTATGGCCAGAAACATAATAGATGTTCATTGGAAAACTTGCAAATAATGTGCAAGGGTCAAAAAAACCCTGCTTGATAATGTCCACGCCTATTAATCAGTCTTGACCTTCTGGTATGTTCCTTATAGATCTTTCAAGGAAAATGAAAAATATTCTTCAACTTAAATAAACTCATATGATGCATATGATTCTCTCACATTTTTTTCTCATTCAGCCCAGCAGAGGTGCAGATGTCTGTCTGTGTTAACACGTGTCTGTCTACCTCAGACTTCCCGGGGCTGCGTAGAGACGACAAGGTTTATCCCCCGCTGATGGAGACTTAGGCTGGCCCCCGTACTTGATTTTCTCTCATTTACCCAACTCTCTCACTCCGTGGACAGCACACTTCCTAAGAATAGAAAACTCAGGATGCATGCGTGGCTCAGTGGGTTAAAGCATTTGCCTTCAGCTCAGTTCATGATCTCAGGGCCTTGGGATCGAGCCCTGCATTGGGTTCCTTGCCCAACGGGGAGTCTTCTTCTCTCTCTCTCTCTCTCTCTCTCTCCCTCTTCCCCTTCCCTTGTTTGTGCACTCTCTCTCACTCATTCACTCTCTCAAATAAATAAATAAATTCTAAAAAGTAAAAATAAATAAAATAAATAACAATAAATTGACGAATTACCTTCCAGAAAGATCTGTTTAATCATGTGTTCATTCTACACACTTTTAGTGAACACCTACTTTGTGTCAGACACTGTCCCAGGTGCTGAGGGCACAACGGAGAGCCGTCTCTGTGTTCGCGGCGCCTGTGTGCGCCCCACACGCACTGGGGAGGCCTGAGGTCACTTTCCCACTGTCCACCCTCACTCAATTTTGAGGTACATTCCCCTTTGGATGAGAAGGGACATCTCATCAGTGGGGATTTGTTTGTTTTGAGAGAGAGAGTGCATGTGTTGGGGGAGGGGCACAGGGAGAGGGAGAAAGAGCATCTCAAGCAGGCTCCGCACCCAGTGCAGGGCCCGATGCGGGGCTCAATCTCAGGAGCCTCAGATCATGACCTGAGCCGAAACCAAAAGTCAGATGCTTAACCAATTGAGCCACCCAGGTACCCTCTCATCAATGTTATTTTTTTTTTCATCAATGTGACATTACATCAATGTTAAATTACAGTCTGTGATTTCCCTTAAAGGTGAAGATCATTTTATTCATTTTCCAGCCATTTGTATTTTTTAAAAGATTTTATTTATTTATTTATTTGACAGAGAGAGAGACAGAGAGAGCACAAGCAGGGGGAGAGGGAGGGAGAGGGAGAAGCAGGCTCCCTACAAAGCAGGGGAAGCCCAATATGGGACTCGATCCCAGGACCCCGGGATCATGACCTGAGTCAAAGGCAGTGGCTTAACCCACTGAGCCACCCAGGCACCCCAAGCCACTTGTATTTTATTACTTTCTTCAACACATATTTTTTGAGTGCCTACTATCTGTTAAGCCTTGTTCTAGGCTCTGAGGCCACAGCAGCAAAAAAAAGGGAAAAGGTTAGACGAATTTCCCTGTCCTTGTGGAGCTTATAGGCCAGTTGGGGGAGACACACAATAAACAAAACTAAGAACCACAGTGCCGGGTAAGAGGCAGTAAATGCAAGGCAGGGAGTCAAGATCGCAGTGTTCAGTGGGAACAGGGGATGGGTCCCCAACGAAGGCGACGTTTGAGCCAAGATGAGAGGAGAAGACGACCTTGGCAGATTTCTAAGAAGAGAGCCATCCGGGCAGAGGAGACAGCAGGTGTGAAGTCACTGAGACAGCCGTGAACCCCTGTTTGCAGAATAGCACAGAAGCCAGTGTGGCCAGAACAGAATGAGCAATGATATGAGCAGGTGAAAATGAGGCTGAAAAGGTAAAATTGGGTTGGGTTAGGTGGGGCCTTGAGGCCTTTGGCTTTTACTCTGTGTAAGAGGACGCTGGGTGTATGTGAGCCCCAGAGAAACGCCGCGCACCAGGAAGGACCCGCTTCCTATGGGGGTGTCAGACGGGGAGCTCACGGGGTGCCTGCCGTTGTGATCCAAGAGAGCCAGAGCCAGGAGAGAGCTGTCCTGTAACATCTGGCTTTGGAAATCCCAGAGTGTTCCTTCTGTCACATTATGTTCACTAGAACTGAGTCCCTGAAGAGGGGCGCCTGGCTGGCTCAGTCAGTAGAGCACGTGACTCTCGATCTTGGGATCGTGAGTTTGAGCCCCACGTTGGAGGTAGAGTTCACTTAAGAAAGAGAAAAAGGAAGGAAGGAAGGAAGGAGTCCCTGAACCTGGTCCGCATTCACGGAGGGAGGCGTGAGGGAAAGAACAGTGGAGGACAACTCGAGGGTCTCCAGCCTAAGGTTCTAGAAGGATGGGGCTGCCATCAGCCAGGACTGAGACGGGTGTGAGCCTGGGAGGGGGTGAGCCAGTCGGGCTCTGAAGGCCTGTGATGCCTCTCGCTGGGCGGGGAGATGAAGCAGCCTCCTCGACGTCTGTGGGATGTCCAATTCTGTTCTTCCCCGGAGTTCGCTGGGGCTTCGGCCCTCTGTTTTTGGACAGCTCTGTCCCAGCTCTTGGGGGCACTATGGTTCTGCCTTGCACTGTGGCCTCCCTCCGCGGCCCCGAGGCTCTGGGCCTGGCCCTGGATGCTCCCACCAGCTCGTTGCTCTCCGGGGTCCTGGTTGAGGCTGCCAAGAGGCCTTGGGCCCTGCCCATTCCAGGGGTTAGCAACAGACAGAGGACCCTAGAAGGCTGGAGGGCAGGTAGCCTTCTGTGAATTCTCCCCTGTGTGGAGGCTCCTGCCAGAGTCTGAGGAGAGATCTGAGGGAAATGACAGCCAGGCTAAGTAAGCTCTCTGCATATCCAAGACATAACTCAAACAGCTAAGAACCAGCCTTGTCTTTCAAAAATAATCCTACTGGGGTGCCTGGGTGGCTTGGTCGGTTAAGCGTCTGCCTTCAGCTCAGGTCATAATGTCCAAGTCCTGGGTTCGAGTCCCATGTTGGTGCTCCTTGCTCAGTGGGGAGTCGGCTTCTCCCTCTCCCTCTGCTGCTCCCTGCTTGTGTTCTCTCCCTCTCTCTCATGTAAAATAAGTAAAACCTTAAAAATAATAATCTGGGGGGCGCCTGGGTGGCTCAGTGGGTTAAGCCGCTGCCTTCGGCTCAGGTCGTGATCTCAGGGTCCTGGGATCGAGTCCCGCATCGGGCTCTCTGCTCAGCAGGGAGCCTGCTTCCTCCTCTCTCTCTCTGCCTGCCTCTCTGCCTACTTGTGATCTCTCTCTGTCAAATAAATAAATAAAAATAATAATAATAATAATAATAATCTGGGGCACCGGGTGGCTCAGTCGTGGGTGTCTGCCTTTGGCTCAGGTCATGGTCCTAGGGTCCTGGGATCGAGCCCCACATCAGGCTCCCTTGCTTGGCGGAGAGGCTGCTTTTCCCTCTCCCGCTGCCTGCTTTTCCATCTGCTTGTGCTCTCTCTGTCAAATAAATAAATAAAATATTTTTTAAAATATTACATAATAATAAATATGAATAATAATAAAATAATCTTACCACCATTGACTCTTACCCCCAGAGCCTGCTTACGGCTGGGAGAAGATCTACCAGGCTCCAGGCTCTGGGCACCCAGGGACCCTCCCCCACCTCCAGCTTCCCCTCAATCTCCAGCAGCGTCCCAACCCAGGACACACAGATGCTTGATTTCAGCCATTGACCTTGATCTTAGTCATCCCTGAAGCTCCCTGGGAGTTCCCAGAGCAGCGAAGTGCCCTCCGCAGTCACACAGCCTGGACTCCAGGTTCCTGTGTCCCAGGGGTTACGCAGCCCTGCCCTGATCTGTGTAGACTCTGCCGACACCTGCCTAGCAGCAATTCCAGGCAGGGCTGGCCACACGTGTGTGTGTGGGTGGGGGTGGGGGGGTGTCTTTTAACCCAGGGCCCAGAGGAAACTCCCCGACCCCCACCATGTCCCTGGACTCCCAGGGGTTTGCTTTACTTTCCTCCAGGGGGACCAAGCCCCTTCCGTTTCTTGAGAATGCCCCCACCTCCTCCCCCTGAAAGCTCCGCGGGCACCAGCGTGAATATCCGGACATACTGCCCCCCCCACTCCAGGTTGTAAACCAGCAGGACCTCCCCCTACCCTCCCTTAAAGAAGAAAAGGATGCTTGAGCTGTCCCAGAAACTATTTTAAAATGTGGTTCGAGGGGGGGAGGTGATGCAAGGGCAGAGGGAGGAAGCAGACCTAAAACATTGAAGCCCGAGGTGCTCGAGGTGCTCGTAGAGTCCTGAGTCCTGAACACACCGTCTGGCTTGTCTCAGTGGGGAGCAGGGTTCAGACAACAGACCCGTTTGTGAATCCCGAAGGTTCTGTGGAGGAAGGTAAAGCAAACCAGGTGACAAGGGATGCCAGTCGCCCGCCGGCTACGGAGTGACCTGGGGCAGTCTCTTCCCGCACTGGCTGCCGCCCTCACAACAACCCTGTGAGCTGAGTGTCGCTGTCCCCGCTCCGGGCAAGTGAGAGAAACTGAGGCTTCCAGGCCTTAGACTGTGTTCCTGCTCACAGAGGTGGGAGCGGAAGCCCCCGCCCCCAGACCCCGCCCCCAGACCCCGCCCGCATCCCGGTGCAACCGCACCTCTCTATCCTACGGATCAGCATCAGCGGGAGCGCTGAGCCTCAGTCTCCGGACTTGCAAAATGGGACCATAATGAGGTTCCCAGAGGCTTCCCAACAGCTCCATCCATAGAGGGCCTCCCTAGCTGTGGGGTACAGCACAGGAGGGCCAGAGGTGCAGACAAAGTGGAGGGAATGCTGCCGGCCAGCTGCAGGGGTGGAGGCCAGGTGCAGGGGGGGGAGGTCAACTGCAAGGGGGAGGGGCAGCTGGCCCTTTCCACTAGTTGGGTGGAGGCGAGGCCCTCTCAGACTCAGGGCTTCATTTGCCCTCCAATACCAGTTCAGATGGCTGGCAGGTCCAGTTCCTGAAGATCTAGTCCCTCTCCTGCTCAAAGCCCTTCCATGGCTCCCCAGTACCCACAGGACAATAGGACAGAACCCATCTTACTCTTTTGGTCAAAATGCAGCCCCTTCTCCTAGCCTTCAAATCCAGCCCTTCAAAGACCTCCTCTTCCAGGAAGACTTTCCTGATATGTTTGAGTCCTCTCTAAGGAGCTGGACTCAGTTTTCCCTTCTTTTCCGTCTCCTGAGGTCTAGCACTTTCTGCCTGAGACCTGTTATGTACTACTGTCCTGGTCTTATCTCACTTGGAGCTAGGGATTTGCCATTGTCTCTGGCCTAGCTCCATCCTGAGACAAAACCAGTCTTCAGGGCCATCTGAGTGGCTCAGTGGATTAAAGCCTCTGCCTTCAGCTCAGGTCATGATCCCAAGGTCCTGGGATGGAGCCCCATATCAGGCTCTCTGCTCAGCAGGGAGCTTGCTTCCCTTCCTCTCTCTGCCTGCCTCTCTGCCTACTTGTGAAAAAAACAAACAAACAAACAAAAAAAACAAACAAAAAACAAAAAGAAAACAGTCTTCATCCTTGTCTTAAAAAAAAATTTTTTTTTTTTTTTTGGATTACCAAGTTAATACACATCTGTAGAGAAAATCTGGAAAATACAGAAAACTACAGAAAAGCACAAGGCAAGAAATTATACCGCTTATCCTTAGGCCTAGAGATGACCACTATTCCCATTCTGCAGTCCTATATTTCTTCCCAGACTTTTTTTTTTTTTAAGATTTTATTTATTTATTTGACAGACAGAGATCACAAGTAGGCAGAGAGGCAGGCAGAGAGAGAGAGAGAGGAAGAAGCAGGCTCCCCAATGACCAGAGAGCCCGATGCAGGGCTCCATCCCAGGACCCTGGGATCATGACCTGAGCTGAAGGCAGAGGTTTTAACCCACTGAGCCACCCAGACGCCCCTCTTTCCAGACTTTTCTATATGAATTTTTTCAAAATGTGGGATTGTACTGGGCACATTGGTTTGTAAAAGTGTGTTATTTCATTTAATAGAATGTGTACCTCCAAGATACTGCTTCTTTTGCGAACATGTCAAGTGGACTCCTTGAGAAAAAGCCTCTGGGCTCCCTGACCACCTACTGCGTGCCAGGCACCACCCTGAGGGCTTCCTGTCTTTTACTCCCTCAGCAGCCGAGGAGGTAGAAAACTTCCAGAAGCCATTGTCTGTGGCCATACAAGGTATCAAGGCAGGATCCACATTCAGTGCCGAGGGATCCCACGGTCCCGGGTCTCACTTACTAGGCTGCAGGCTCCTTCTCCAGAAAAAGCTTATATTATACCCCACACGAAATTCTGCTCCATTTGAAGGGGTTCAGACTTCCTGAAGCCTATCTACAGACCTCATGTTAGATAGGACGAAGGGTCCTGGATTCAAGCCCCAGCCCTCCAATCTCTCGGCTAGGTGGCCTTGGACCCGTTAGGACACCTGTCTGACCTCAGTTTCTTCATCTGTACCATGGGGACACCTACCCTGCAGGGGTGCAGGAAGGTTACATGAAATGACCCCGGCAACACGCCCAGCCCACACGATTCTCGACAGCCTCTCCTCTCTCCCCACAAAGCAGCCCCCGCCCCCACACTGGCGCGGGTGAGGGCTGCTGGGAGGAGCCAGCTCCTGGAACTCCTGGCAAGGATCTCAGGCGTAACCCGGGAGAGAACAGCAAAGCCCTTTAATGGGTCCCTCCTGATATTACAAAGCCTCTCAAAGCTGGAGAATTTTCCAGATAAGGTGTCCCAAGGAGAGGACAAGAGTCTGGGATGGTGAGTGGAACAACAGGACCGTTGAAAAATCTCACCAGAGCCTGGTTCCCTGACGGGGGCCCTGGCCACAGAGGCTGGCACTTTGCAGACATACTTTGTCGGCCAGCCCTCTGGGATGCTCCTAACTCTTCCTCCTCCCCTCCCCTGCCTGTGGCCATCCTGGCTAGAAGGCTCCACTGTCCCTCCTTGAGCACCTGTGTGTGCCAAGTTGCCCATGGCCCTGTCTTCCTGTTGACTGCTTTCTCCTCCACCAGTTCCAAGATTTGGGGGGGGGGGGGCTCCCTGCTGGCCTGGGTCATCTCTAGACCTCCGTCAGCTACCACCCTGCCTGCCACAGGGTGTCAGTCAATATTTGTTCAATGAATGATCCCCCCAAAAAGTCATATCAAGGACAAAACTCAACCCTAATTTGGTGCCAGAGGAACTACTGGATGGTGGATCCCTAAACCACTGAGACAAGGGGTCACAGCCTCAGCAGGAGGGTTTCAGCTGGTGCTGGAGGATCCAAGGCCCCTGGAAGCAGCTCCTTGGGATGGAGGACCCCCAGGAAAGAAGGGGCTGTCCCTCCAGGTCATGATGTTCTCTTACAGAGCAGGATCCACGGCCTGATGGCCCTGGGACAGGCCAGCAAATCCCTATGGAGAAAGGAAAACTGAGGCTCGGGAGGTTTGCGCCCAGCTGTAGGGGTGTAAAGGGTACAAGGGCACTGTAGGACGTGGCACCAGGACTCTCTCTGCTGCCCAAGGGCCGGCTGGGTGATCTTCAGCGGCTGGGTGATCTTCAGCAACTGGCATCCTCTTTTTTTCCTTCAAAGATTTTATTTATTCACTTGACAGAGAGAGAGACAGAGAGGATGCGGGGAGAGGCAGAGGGATAGGGGGAGCAGATGCCCTGCTGAGCAGAGAGCCCGACACAGGGCTCCCTCCCAGGACCCCGAGATCATGGCCTGAGCCAGTCAGACACCTAACCCACTGAGTCACCCAGGTGCCCCTATTTTTTTAAGCTTATTTATTTAAGTAATCTCTACACCTCATGTGGGTCTCCAGCCCAGGACCCAGAGATCAAGAGTCACACTCTCCTCTGATTGAACCAGCCAGGCCCTCCAGCTTCCTTTTTGAGAGCCTCAGCTTCTGGATCTGTAAAATGGGACCATAATTCTCTCTGGATTGTTCTGAGACCGTTGATGGGTGCTCTGGTGTCTGTGACACCAGGATGGCCATTTCTGCTGCAAGACGAGGTCATGAGAATTACAGGAGACAATGCAGAGTCATCAGCCATGGGCCTGGGGGACCTGAACAGGCAGTGGTGCCTGCAACCCTTCTCCTTAGTGGTGGTGTTGTTTACCTTAGACATCTCGCCTGGGGCTTTTTCCTGGCCTAATAGGAAGCCAAGGCCAGATAGAGGCCCCATTCTTTTTTTTTTTTTTTTAAAGATTTTATTTATTTATTTGACAGACAGAAATCACAAGTATACAGAGAGCCAGGCAGAGGGAGAGGGAGAAGCAGGCTTCCCGCTGAGCAGAGCCCGATGTGGGGCTTGATCCCAGGACCCTGGGATGATGACCTGAGCTGAAAGCAGAGGCTTCACCAACTGAGCCACCCAGGCACCCTACAGGCCCCATTCTTATTCAAAAGTTTTTGCCTCCTCCTCAACTATTGGATTAGCCTATTATGTTAGGACCCTTGCAAAGCAAAATATTTTCACCCACCCCTCTCTTGTGGACTTCCGTCCCCCATCTGTCCCAGAGCTGTCCTTCCTCATCTGTTCCACTAATGTTTGTTGAACACCTACTATGTATGTGGTGCCTTCAGCCTCAAGACCCCTCGGGAAGCATTCTCCGCAGAGAGGTCACGCCTGTTTTGGCCCACGGGACCCAGGGTCGTTGCTTCCCTTCTTTGAGGCTCAGAGGATGCCCTTAGAGAGGGGCCTCATCTTACAGCGCTTCCCACTCCTGCCTGTAAGGCAACCCACAGCTCGCGAGAGGGATGGGATGGTGCCGGCTTTCAGGAGCTTCCAGGGGATGTGACAGGGGTCCTCAAGGGATTACAAAATCTGAAGGTGTCCGAAGAGCCTTTAGGGAGGGGCATTGAAGTTTAAAAGTCTGCTGGTGTTTACGAAGGATTATCTGTTGGTGGTCACAGATCAGATCTCCTCTGATCCTCCCTACAGCCCTGCGGGGAGTCGGGTGGGTCAGCCCGTTTTCCTCCATAACACTAAAGGAAAACTGGGCATCACTGCCAGCCACTCCAGAAGTGGGAAGAAGGGATCAGGGGGCCCCAAAAGGTAGCAAATGGCAGAACTAGGAGGAGGGGAACTCCCTTGGACCTGCTGTTCCTCCTCCCTCCGAGCCTGCAGGACTTAAGGTAAACAAGCCTTGTTGTTGTGTTCTTGGGAGGGTGGTTACTTTGTAATCACAGCCTGGCCTCTGCCTTCTCCGCCTCCACCCCGCTCCTGCCTCCACCTGCCTATTGTTCTCCCTCTCCCTAACCCGCCCGGGGCAGGGTTCCGCCCTACCAGAACCTTTCTGATTCTCCTTACCCCCTAGGGGCTCTGCACACCCCACCCCCCATTTCTCCAGGCCCAGGAGCTTCAAGGCAGCACTGGCATGGAAGGCCAGGGAATGGGGGTGCGGTGGGTGGTACAGTTGGTAGGGTGGGGTGGGGAGGGTGTGGGATGCTGCTGATGCTGTTTCTACCAAAGCATCACTCAGTGTTCACATCTGTGAAATAGGCTCAAAAATACCTGATTCCAGGGGCGCCCCGGAGGCTCCGTGGGTGAGCGTCTGCCTTCCGCTCAGGTCGTGATCCCAGGGTCCTGGGATCGAGCCCCACAAGGGTACCTCTGCTCAGCGGGGAGTCAGCTTCTCCCTCTGCCTCTGCAGCTCCCCCTGACTGTGCTCTCTGTCTGTCAAATAAATAAAATCTTAAACAAACAAATCCTAATTCCAGGTGGGAGTCAGGGCCAGGGCGAGGGGTGGGGTGGGCAGAAAGAAATGGGGAGGTGTTTTGTTTTGTTTTGTTTTAAATAATCTTTACTCCCAGAGTGGAACTCAGAACCCTGATGGGAGTTTTAGGAGTCACCCGCTCTGACGATGGAGCCAGCCGGGAGCCCCAGGAATGAGTTGTTGTTTTGTTTCTTGGATTTTTTTTTTTTAAAGATTTTATTTATGTATTTGACAGAGAGAGCAGAAGCAGGACAAGCAGCAGGCAGAGAGAGAGAGGGAGAAGCAGTCCCAGCTTCCCACTCAGCCGGGAGCCCAAAGTGGGGCTGGATCCCAGGACCCTGGAATGAGGACCCCAGCCGAAGACAGACGCTTAACGAACTGAGCCACGCAGGCGCCCCAATGGAGAGTTTTTAATGGGTATAGAGTCTGTTTTACAAGACGGAATTGTAGAGGTGGGTGGTGGTGAGCACTGCACGCTGTGTATTCAATGCCACGGAACAGTACACTTAAAAACGCTCAGTGGGTTGAGCCGCTGCCTTCAGCTCGGGTCATGATCTCGGGGTCCTGGGATCGAGTCCCGCATCGGGCTCTCTGCTCAGCGGGGAGCCTGCTTCCTCCTCTCTCTCTCTCTGCCTGCCTCTCTGCCTGCTTGTGATCTCTCTGTCAAATAAATAAATAAAATCTTAATACGGTAAATTGTGTTGTGCGTATTTTACCACAATAAAGACAATCGAGAGAAACAGAACAAAACCTAACTCCCCAAATGGCTGGCGCAGAAAAAGCATCACTCTTCGAGAGGGGAATTCCCGCTGTCGTTCGGTCCTCTCCCACGCTCAGTTTTCTTATCGGTAAAAGGGGCTTGGAAAAAAGCACCGAGCTCTCAGCGCCCCTTGGAGGGCGAAGGGGACAATCCGTGTCAAGACCCTGGATCATACACCCGGATTCGGCCAGCGGGTGCGTCCACTAGGCGCGAGCCGAGTGCACCGCGGAGCGCAGACGGCTGGCACTGCACTTGCCACCGAAGAGCCGGCCCGGATCCCGAGCCGCGGGGCGGGAGCTGGAACGGCAGTGGCTGCCCCGGGGGCGGGGCGGGCGGGAGGGGGTGGGGGCGGGCGGGCCCGGGGCGGGCGGTTTATAAGCTCGCGCGTCGGTTGCGGGCGCAGACAATACACCTCCCCGCCCGAGCTCCTCGGCCACCGCGCCCGCCGCCACCTCCAACTCGAGGTGAGTCCGAGCCCCTGCCGCGGCCCTCACCCCGCTGCCCTGCGCCCGGCCCGCGTCCGGCAGGTGGGCGCTCAGGGTGCTGCCCTGGGTGCTGAGCGGCTGGAAGCTTGGGGACCGGTGCCCAGGATTTTCCGTCCCGGGCAGCTGTTGGGTGTGTCCCTTTCGGGCGACCTTTCGGGACCCGGCTCCGAAACGCCCGTCTCCCCGGCGAGGTCTGCAGGCCCCCGCCGGCGATGGCAGCAGCCGCGGCCCCCGCGGGCCTCAGTCTCCGCGACCGTGCAATGGGGCGGCCCCCGGATGCCGCGTCGCTCCGCACTGCCCCTCCGTGCGGCCTCCCGGGGTCCGACTCCCACGCCTTCGGGAGGGCTGCAGCGGGGAGGCCGTGCGGGCAGGGCCGGGGCGAGGGAGCGCCAGCCACGGGCCGCGGCCGCTCAGCCGGGTGTCCCCCGAGGCCGGGAAGATGGCGTCGGGCGCTGGTCCCCGCGGGGACCCGGGGCGCCCCGAGTCGCCGCGCACCTGCGGAGGGTCGGGGAGCGCCTTTGTCCGGAACAGGAACTGCGCGCCGAGCCGGGCGCGGCCGCCGCCCCGCACCTGCCCTCGCCCGGCACAGGTGCGCCCCGCGGGCATGTCCGGCCTCGCTTTGCAAACGGGAGCGGCCCGCGCGCGCTGGGCGCTGCAGTGGCCGCGGGCGTTCCGTGCGGTGACCGGGCGGGGTCCCGCCGCCAGCCCCGCGCGCGGCCAAAGCGACCCGGGGGAGCTGCGGGCTCCGCACGCTCTCGCTGCGAGCCCCGGCCTCCTGGGCGCGAAACCGCTTGGTAAACCGTTAATCGTTACTGTAATGTTCGCCGGCCTGAGCCGCCCCGGGGGGCGGGACGCTGCTGTTGCCGCTGCAACATTTTCCCCGAGCACCCGCGCTGGCCCGGCCCTCGGTCGGCTGTTCTCCCCGAAGCTTCGCTCGGGCTCCCCAGGAAGGGCGCGTTATCGGCGTTGTCCTTCCCGCGGGAGGAGGAGGGCGGGCCGTTGAGCTCTGTGCTGCTCCGAAGCCGGAGGCCTCATTTCACAGGTGGAGAAACTGAGACTTCATCCCAGGAGGCAGCAAAGGCAGGCAGAGCCGTTTTTCTGGGAGCCCCAGCAAAACCCTCCACGCAGCCACCTCCCAGCTGTGTTGTCTCAGACGGGCTATGCCACCTCTGAGCCTCAGTTTGTCCCTTCTGCAGAATGGGTCCGTGCGGTTTCCCACCCAAGTGTTGGTGCCTGATCGTGTTTTAGAGCGAATACTTTAACCTTATTTCTGATTACCTTGGGCATGCCTTTGGGGTAAATTCTCGGAGTGGCACATTTTAGGTGGTTATGGTTATGTATGGCTTTACACTTAGTTCCCTAAGCAGTCTGAGGCTGCAGCCGGCTGGGCCTTCACACCTGGCTGTTGGTGCTGCTCCCGTCCACACAGCTCCGGCTGTCCTCCACCCTTCCCTTCCCGCTCCAGGATTAGGGGATTTCCCACACCTTTAAGCTCAAGGTCATGGGGCTGTCAATGATGGCTTTAGCTGTTGTTCCTTCAGCCTTACCAGTGTTAATGTTGTATGTGTTTATTTGTGCTTGTTTTTGGTTTAAAGTGTCTAGAGCATCTGGTGAGACTGGCTTTCAGTCTGTGCCTCAGAGCCCTCCTGGGAGGTGGGGGGACCTATTTACCTATTTAATCAACCTTCTAAGATGGCTGCCAGGGGATTTTTTTTTTTTTTTTTTTTGGTGGGAACACTGTCAGCAAGGATATTTCTCCAAGCACCAGGGGTCCTGTGAGGCCCTTTGTGGGATGGAGTTATACACTTAGCAGCGTCCCCCTGGGTGTCCTCCTTTTTCCCTGTCTCCATTTACTTGCTTGCCTCCTCTGAGAAGTCTTCCCGGACTACCTCATCTAAAGGTGCAGTCCTTCCTCTCTTCCTACTGGTTCCTCTGTGCAAGGACCTTACTGGACCGTTTCCGGATGCTAGAGACAGATTGAAATTACCTACTTGTGCAAGTCCCTTAGCGTGACTCTAGCTTGCGGCTCCATGAGAACAGGAGGACCAAGTGTCCCACTCAGTGGAGTCTCCCCACCATGGCACGGCCTGGGCACACTGGGAAGGGGCTGGATGGAGGGCCGTCGGCAGGTTGTGTCTAAAGTTTTATTAGGGGGTTGGTAGGTATGAAAGCTGGAGTTGCTGAGCTGAAGAGAAACCAGAGAGCAACACAAGCCCATTTGTTCTGTTCTGCGGGGCTGACATGCAGAAGGGGGTGCTTGGGGCCCCCCTCCGTCCGCTGGTTGAGTTTTGAAGCTGGCCTGGGAGGTTTTTCCCCTCTCCCTGGAAAGCATCCTGTTTTTAGTGAACCTATGAAGTTTGTAGACAATTAATGGCTTCTTGCTTCCCCTGCCTTGAACATAGTGGATCCCACGAGAGTCCGGCTGTTTTTTTCTCTCTGCTCAGAACAATTCCAAGAGGTTTCAAGGAAGTCCCAGGCATGCTCGGGTTTTGTTGTCGGCAGCCACCGGGAAGCCTGCCGTGGGTCGGGAGTGGACACGTGGAGCCGCCCCCTCGTCTCTTTGTCCTGTCAGGGCCAGGCTCTGGGCGAAAGACAGAGCGTAAGCAAACAAGGTCATGGCCCCCAGTTCCTCTTTGGCACCTCCCCACGGGGAGGCCAGGGCTGGTGGTCAGCGAGCAGGCTGAGGCGGGCCCAGGGAGGACAGCTGATTTCCCTAGTGTCAATATTAGGGTGTGACAATACGAGAAACACCCGCAGGGCCTTGCCCCTGCCCGGTAAACCTGTTTTTCTGGAGGAGGGAGAAGACAGCTGATCACCCAGACTGAGAGGAAGTGCCCTCCGGAGCCGGGAGCAGCCCCCTGGGGCTGGGGCTGGGGCTGGGGGAGCATCACTGGGATACAGACATTTAGAACTGAGCACTCTTGCCCCTGCCCCCCCCCCCTGCGTGTTGGCATTTGTGTGTCTGTGGCTTGGAGCTTAGAAGAAGCTAGATCAAGGTGAGGACAGAAGCTGCCCATTTTCCTGTGTGCAGACGACACATCAGGAAAATCCCGGCTCTCACTGAGGTGGTCAGCATAGTATGCCGGTCTCCTGAGCTCCCGGCTCATAGTCCTAGTGGTGCATTAGTGAGCGCCTGCTGTGTACCTAGTTAGCACCTGCTGTGTACTGTATTCCCCCCCCTCAGCCTCTGCCTCCTCCTCACAGCAACACTTCCTGCTGGCGAGGGTGTGGCGAGGCCAGGGTCTCTGAGCCAGGACTTGGCTGTCCCTGTAGCTCCCTTGTTCTGTTTTCCACTCTACTGTCTGCCCCTCCCGCCCCGGACTGTCCCGTGCACTAGGTCTCTGCTCTGAGCTGGGGCAGACAGACAGGTAAACATTTAATGAGACTAGAATGGGCCAAGTGCCCAATCCAGGTTTGTTTACCCAAGGTGCTGGGACCTCGCAGATGAGGAACAATGACTTCTGGGCGGGGGAGGGGGTGGGTTTGGGGCCAGGCCTGTGCCAGCCCCCCTGTAGCAGCCTGGGGGAAGCAGAGGGGCGCCAGTAGAGTCAAGTTGAGGGTTCAAAAGGGCCAGGACAAGTCCGGGGGGGGGGGGGACTAAGGACTTTGTCCTAGGGAGGAAGTGGGAGCCCCCAGAGCTGCTGACTGGAAGGGGTGTCAGGATTCAGTGAGTCATTGAAACTGCTCTGCACAGGGGTGCCTGGGGGGCTCAGTCGGTGAAGTGTCTGCCTTCAGCTCAGGTGGTGGCGCTGGGGTCATGGGAGGGAGCCCCCGGTCCGGCTCCCTGCTCAGTGGGGAGTCTGCTTCTCCTTCTCCCGCACCCCCTGCTTGTGCTCACTCTCTCTGTCAGATAAAATCTTTAAGAAGGAGGAAGGGGGAGACTCAAAATTCTGGAATAAAGGACCCCGAGGGCTTCATGTCTCTCTTGGCTCCTCAGAGCTTGGGCCTAGCAGGGCACAAAATTTTACTTTAAATGCTTAAGAACTTTATTGTTTTTATTTTATTTTATTTTTTAATGATTTTTTAAAAGATTTTATTGATTTATTTGACAGACAGAGATCACAAGTAGGCAGAGAGGCAGGCAGAGAGAGAGGAGGAAGCAGGCTTCTTGCTGAGCAGAGCCCGATGTGGGGCTTGATCCCAGGACCCTGGGATCATGACCTGCTCCGAAGGCAGAGGCTTAACCCACTAAGCCACCCAGGCGCCCCTAATGATTTTTTTTTTAAAGTAATCTTTGTGCCCAACTTGGGGCTCAAACTCCCAACCCCAGGATCAGGAGTTAGATGCTCTACCGACTGAGCCAGGCAGATGCCCGCAAAACTTCTTCTAAACACATGCTTCTCAAACTTACAAACTGCAAGCCCAAGTAGTATCTTGGCCGCTGTCCTTTCTGCTGGTGATGGAAAAGCAGACGGGCCCACTCGGGTCCCCTTTCGGGTGTCAACTGGGAACCCCTGGGTTGTCCTCACGTTCCCTCCACCGCTGTTTTCTGTTCAGGTCATTGGAGCTGTGCATTACAACACCACAGCCCAGGAGGCTTGTAAACCACAAAGTCATGTCTCACAGTTCTGGATGCTGGAAATCCACGGTCAGGGTGCCGCCGACTTCTGGATCCTTGAGTGGGGGGGACTGGGGACCTGAAGGGAGCTTTCCTGGGCCTCTCACTTGGAAGATCACTGATCCCATTAGGAGAGCTTGCAAATTCTAATCCCTCTCAAAGTCCTCACCTCCTGATACCGTCACCCTGGGCTTTAAGAATTTGGGAGTGGACACAGACCTCCAGACCACGGGAAACTGGTGTAAAGCCTCCTTCAGAATCCCCTGTCACTGAGAATTCTTCCTCTGTTCTGCCTTCTCCGCTTGTGGGGATCTTTACAGATGTGAGCAGGAAGGGACCGAAAAAGAAAATCTCCCTAATGTTTGTTTTGCAGACAAGGAATGAGGGGGTTTAGAGGGGCCAGGGAACTTGTCCAGAGCCGAATGGCCACGCTGGACTAGGACGCGGGGGTCCCCCTCTGTAAGTAATGATCAGGAGTGGTGAGCCCTGGCCATTTGCACAAGTGGCATCCCGGTGGCTCCTCCTCTCGCTCCTGTTACTCAGCAGCCAACTAGGACTTCAGCCTGTTGTTGCAGACCTACCTGTGGCCAGCCTGTGCCAAATGTGGATTCGGGGAGGACGAGAGGGTGCTGGTTTGCCTCATTTCCACTAACAGACCTGAGAGCACTGAGCCAGGCCCGGCATGGGGCCCTGGGGACCTGCTGCCAAATCCGGCCAGAGCATCTCCCGCCAAACTTAGACCCAAACTGGGTGCACGACCCAGATCGCGCCTCCCTGAGCTGAAGGCCCGTTTCATGGGTGTGTGAAAAGGGGCTTCCCTTTCACCTCTGGGCCAGCCTCTCCGCTCCCGTGCCCAGAAGGCGGAATCCTGACGGGAGACGAGACAAACCATCTGGCCCTGGCCAAGCCCGACATACAGGGCCGCAGTGTGTTTGGTCCGTCACTATCGGATTCAGTGAAAACTATTTGGCATTTCAGGCCTCAGAGCAAGACTTTTTTGGGGATTGTCAAGGCGGCCTCCCCACACTTTTTTTTTTTTCAATTTACTTTTTAATTTTGTTTGAGAGAGCACACACAGAGGGGGAGAGAGACGCAGTCTCCCTGCCAAGTGGGGAGCTCAACATCGGGGCTGATCCTAGGACCCCAGAACCCTGGGATCACAACCTGAGCCAAAGGCAGACACTTAACCAACTGAGCCACCCAGGCGCCTCTTTTTTGCTGGGGGTGGGGGGCTTCCTTTTCATTCTGCTGTCAGCCTGCACTGCTGGGCGGGGTATTTTTGGAGCCCTGGGGTGGGGAGCGTGATTGCATGGTCAGGAGGCTCTGAATTTCCGTTCTCCCCCATCCTGGGTCCCCATCTGTGAAGTGGGACGACTTCTGGGGGAGGCTAGGCTGAGCGATGCAAATAAGGTCTCGGGGTCACCAGGAGCAGACACCGGCAGGTGGGAGAGGACAGTCCTTGCCCAAGGCCATAGGGGCGGGCCTAGCCCACCCATCCTGTGGATGGCTCTGCCTGCACACCTGGGTTCCGAGTGACTCAGGCCAGCACCTGCGCTGGGGTTCGGGGTGGGGGTGGGCACAGTGCTGGCGAGGAGGCAGGATTGAGGGGCTGTGGCACTGTGGGCCCATTCCAAGATGACACTTCCGGAATCACTGAGCAGCCCCCACACCCCAGCACAGGTGAGTTTCCAACTTTTTACCTGAAACCCCTTCTCTCTCCCTCCTTGTCACTCCCTGTCTGTCTTTTTCCCCAGTTGCTTCTCCATCACCAGGGAAGTGAGCCCTGCCCACCTGGGAGGAGCACTTTCAGGCCTCTGGGGTTCCTGATGGTGGAGGGGGGGGGGTGGGACTTCCCCACCAGGTGGGGACAGGCTGGGGAGGGGGGGGTGGCTTGATTCCTGAAATAGACCTTTAAGACAGACCTTTTCCAGGGGTGCCTGGGTGGCTCAGTTGGTGAAGCATCTGCCTTATGGTTTCAGCTCAGATGATCTCAGGATCCTGGGATTGAGCCCCCACCATCGGACTCCCTGCGCAGCCTGGAGTCAGCCTGATATTCTCTGCCTCTCCCTCTGTCCCTCCCCCTGGTCACACATCTCTCTCTAAAGTAAATCTTTTTTTTTTTTAAAGAAACTTCTTTATTGCAACTTCAGCTTTCTTTAAGATTTATTTATTTATTTGACACACAGAGAGACACAGCAAGAGAGGGAACACAAGCAGGGGGAGTGGGAGAGAGAGAAACAGGCTTCCCGCCGAGTAGGGAACCTGATGCGGGGGGCTCGATCCTAGGCCCCTGGGATCACGACCCGAACCGAAGGCAGACGCCCAACCAGCTGGGTCGCCCAGGTGCCCCTTGCTATATTTTTGGAATCCACGAACCCAGCACATGTGCGGTAGTACAAGTTCAAGAACCCAAGAGCACAGAATTTCAAATTCAGGCCCCTTCCCAAGTGTGTGCCAGAGAGACCCCTTCTCTCCTAACCTCCCGCCTCTTCAGGAGATGACCTCTGCAGATGGAGCTGTGTGTCTGTTACATCCTTTATATGCACACATGGCCGCACAATTGCAGACTGTTCCTCGCCCTGTGCGCGGAGCCACGTGACTTCCAGGTCCCCGCACGGGAATGCCTACAGACCCCCTGCTCTTGGTTTCATGGCCACCGGGTACCTGCAGCGGGACATGCAGGATGCATCCCAGAAGTCATGGGGAGGTGCACTTGGGACTTCAGGGGCTCCTGTCTCCCACCCTGCGTTTGTTGATGCCTTAGCCAGCCTCGGAGCCCCTGCTGGGTGGCAGGAAGTGGGCAGCATCCATTTCTCTTAATCCTCTTAGCTCTGGGAGGCTGTGCTATTTCCAGGCTGGAGACCCCTCTCTGAGCTAGGCTCAGAGTCCGGTGACTGGTCGCTGTGGCACCTCAGAGCTGGGACTGGAGCCTGGATCTGTCTTGCTGAGGTCTGGGCTTTGCTGCTCGAGCACACCTACGCTGTGACACCAGGTGCTCCGTAAACCAGTGCACCACCCCGGTCCCCCACAGCGGCAAGGCTGGTGGGGGGGGCAGGTGTGGGTGGGAAGCTTCCATGGAAAAATCTGGTGGCTAGGTCTCAGCTGGGTCCACCCAGCAGCCGCTGGCCTGGCACCCAGGACTTTGGGGACCAGGTGCTATTGCTGGAGCCCCCCGGTGTCACCAGCTGTTCCTGCTTGGCCGCCAGCGTGCAGGGACACACAGGCTGGGCTGGGGGAGACAGAGCGTGCACCTGTCCCCACGCTGTCACATGTGGGGGAGGTCATACGTCATGGGAAAGTGCACCCAGGAGGTTGGGAGCCTGCCCCCTCTCTCTCCATCTCCCAGCCCCACAGGTGTCCCTGTGGCTGTGCGGGCGACTTTCTTCTGCCCAGAGGTGGGGTGGGCATCCTGAGCTCTGTGGGTAAGAGCGTGTTCCTGATGGCTTTTTTTTTTTTTTTTTTTGAAGATTTTACTTATTTGAGAGTCCGGGAGCCTGACTGAGGCTTGATCCCATGCCCTCGGCAGACATTTAACCGACTGAGCCACCCAGGCGCCCCCGTGGGTTCTCTCCACAGTGTGTCAGCAGGTGCGCGCATGGGCTGCAGCCGGGGTGGGGACATGTGACTACGTGCGCCTTCTTTCACCCAGAATGGTCTGAAACTGCTTCTTTGCAAATCTGCTGGGGGGAAAAAAAAATGCTTAAAAGCAGTGCGGGCTCCCGGGCCAGCAACTTCCTCGGTACTGGGCCGTGTTGGGTCATTTGACAAACATGCTCTGTGTTGTGGGCTGGGGGCCGGAGCCGAGTAACAGCGGCAGCTCCTGGTTCGTTGCCTACCGGGGTGTGGGGGCGCTGAGACAGGCTCCGTCACGTCGTCCTCCCAGCTCCTGGGACGTGCATTCCTGGTGTCCTCACGTGGAAGGGAAGAAGCAGGGGGCAGGGGTGCACAGAGAGTGTCCGTGCTCTAAGCCACCACAGAGGGAGAAAGAGCGCCCCACCGTGGGGTTGGTTAGAGATGGGAGGGGGAGCCCCCCAGCCTGGCCCAGGTGAGCTAGAAAGGCAGGGCCAGGGCTGAGTTCCTTGGTGACCAATAGGAGGGCGTGGACAAAGGGGACAGGATGGCCGGCCAGCAGCAGGGGTGGGGGCCTGACCTGTCCTTGGCTCACAGAAGCACGTGCCCCGAGTGCAGTGGGAGCGGGGGCTGAGATGGGGTTGGGCAGGGTTGGGGCTGGGGAGGTGGCCAGGGGAAAAGGGCCCTGACAGCAGCATGACATGACCCCCGAGTGGAGCAGTGACCAGGTCAGATTGGAGAGGGTCCAGCGGGGACTGGAGTCCGGGCAGCTGCAGCAGAGCTGGACAGGAAGCGACCGGCGCTGGCCTGCCGTGGCGTGGTGGACCGGCTGCAGGGACCTTGCCGCCAGCTCTGTGGCCACACTCTGATTTCTCCCACTCAGACCTTGAGCCCCAAGGCCAGCCCAGGCCGGGCTGGTCAGTCTTTTGTGAGAACCTTACCCAGGGCTTGGATTAGGGCCCAATGAGGTGGGTGCAAAAACCTCAGCCAGGTTCAGAACAGGTGGTTGATGCTGGTTCTTACCAGAAAAATGAACCCCATTAGTGTGGGATTATTCTTCCCATTTAACGGACGAAACTGGAGGCCTCGCCCAAGATTCCCACTGCAGCTCAAGTGAGTGGTTGGGTTAGAAGGTCAACCCAGGCAGGATCCCCCCGGCTGTGGATGGGGAAGGCACCACCCCACCGCTCACCCAGCCCCAGGGCCTGTCAGACACGGGTCTCAGGCCCCATTCCCACTTGGTGTCCAGGGATTCTGGGACTGTCTCTGCTGGAGGCTGAGGGATGTTTGTACCGTAAGTCAAGGGGAGGCTCAGAGGCCACGTCCAGGCCCAAAGCCTGGGGCTGGTGTGGAGGGCCGGGGGCGGGGGCGGGGGTCAGGGGACGCTTGCAAAGGAGGGCTGGGACTGCTTTTCCTGGGAAATTGCCATTTGCATAGTTATCAAGCCTCCTAGGGCCTGGGGGCAGCAGAGGTGGGAGCTCTGTCCCCAATCCTTAAATGCTACCCTTGGAGCTCAAGGGCACCCAGACCCCCAGCGTGCACTCCCTGTGCAGTGTCAGTTTCTGTCTGGCTCCGTTATAACCTTTAAATCCTTCAGTAGAGTTTTATGTTTTTCTCCGTAAGTTTTAAAGCATTTTTTTAAAAAGATTTTATTTATTTGATAGACAGAGATCACAAGCAGGCAGAGAGGCAGGCAGAGAGAAAGGAAGGGAAGCAGGCTCCCTGCCAAGCAGAGAGCCCGATGGGGGGCCTGATCCCAGGACCCTGGGATCATGACCTGAGCCGAAGGCAGAGGCTTTAACCCACTGAGCCACCCAGGCGCCCCAGAGCATTTTTTTTTTTTTTTTTTAAATCAGATTTCATTCCTGACTAAAGGCCTCTGTACCTGTACATGCGTAGTCTGTCTGCTACCGTATTTTCTGGTCGCCTTGTGGTTATCAATTTTTTTATGTCCATCTGGTATCTGGCAACCTTGAAACTCTTGGTGGTTCCAAAAAGTGATTCTCAGGACTCCTGGGTGGCTTAGTCTGTTAAGCGTCTGCTTTTGGCTCAGGTCCTGAGATCCAGTCCCACAGGGGCTCCCTGCTCAGCGGGGAGCCTGTTTCTCCCTCTTCCCCTCTGCCCCCCCCCCCCCCCCGCTAGTGCACATGCACCTGCTCTCTCTCTCAAATAAATAGATAAAATCTTATTAAAAAAAGTACAAAAGGTGATTCTGTGTTTTCTACATAAAGGCTCATTGCATGTCTGCTAGAAATCCCTCTTCTGTCTCATCAAACTGATCACATGTTCTCCGGCGGCTTGAATGTTCTCCGTCTTTTATTCTCCGAGCGGCTTCCTCTAACTTGCTGAGACCTCGTCTGACTGAAGTCAGCTTGTTGCCATTTGTGCTGGTGCCGCTGCCCTGACCCCGGACTGTTCTCCTGTGTGGAGGCTCCCTTTTCTATTTTTATTATTTTATTATTATTTTTTTAATTTTTATTTTCTTATTTGACAGAGACAGCAAGAGAGGTAACAGGGGAGCAGCAGAGGGAGAGGGAGGAGCAGGCCTCCCGCTCAGCAGGGAGCCCGATGTGGGGCTGGATCCCAGAATTCTGGGATCATGACCCAAGCCTAAGGCAGATGCTTAACAACTGAGCCACCCAGGTGCCCCTTATTATGTTTCAAGATTTTATTTATTTGACAGTGAGAGACACAGCAAGAGAGGGAACACAAGCAGGGGGAGTGGGAGAGGGAGAATCAGGCTTCCTGTGGAGCAGGGAGCCCGATGCGGGGCTTGATCCCAGGACCCTGAGATCATGACCTGAGCCGAAGGCAAACACTTAACGACTGAGCCACCCAGGCACCCTCCTTTTCTGTTTTTAAACAAGCAAAACTGAAGTCTGACAGCTGGGTAGGGTGTCAGCACCTATGGGGTGGCTGGAGGTGGGTCCCTAGGGCTGGGGTCCTAGCTTTTAACTGCTGCCTAGGCATCTGGGACGGAGGTAGAAGGGTTACGCGCTCCCCGCGGTACCTGTGCTGCAGTAAAGTTGCTAGCGGCATTCGAGGGTTTTTAGAAATGCCACCCGATCCTCCCCGTGGGGTTCTGGTTCATGCTGGTCTGTTGGTTTTGGAGGTGGTGTTGTTGCCGGGTCTCAGGCCTGCACGCTTTTCAACCCTCAGCAGGTGGTGAGACCCCCGCCACTGCCAGGACCCTGCAGGGGAAGGTGCTGTCCTCACAGGTGCGGGTGGCGTCGGGCCTTTTGTGGCTGTCGTGGCTTGTTTACGTGTCTGATTTCTCTTGAGACAAATTCTGGGCACATATTCTCTCCAGAACAGTGGTGGTCTTCTGTACCGTTTCTCAAAGACCCCTCAAATACCTGTCTGTGCCCTCGATGACATCACCGCGTGTCCATCTCTCTTGATCGTGTTTTGGATCCCCTGTTGACTATCCTGTCTCGTCTCGCCCCAAGATATCTGGAGGGTCCACACTTACCTCTGCGCCCCCGTGAGCTTGTGCCCTGGCTCTGTGTCTCCACTCACCACCCTTTAATGGGGAAAGCACGTCATGTGCACACTCTTGCCTACACCCCGAGTCTCCGGCGGGCACCTGTGCATGTCCTGCCAAACGTGAACACTGTCCACCCTGGCCTGGGGAGCAGGGGGACTTGGCTCTGGCCCTTCTTGGCTTCATCGTGAACTTTTCCAGGTCTCATCTTAATGAATACCTACCTTGAAGGTTAGGGATCCAACAAGATAACGAGAGGGTCCTATCCACTCAGACTAATGTGAAGAATTACAAAATTTTTAAGACAGTGGGTTGATGTGCAGAGGTCCCTCAGCATCACACAGGTGCTAAGTAACAGCTGGGATTTGAGCTAAGGTCTGTGGGTTCCATATTCGCCATTATATTCTAGCCCTAAGTCTGTTTGGCATGGTGTGGGCTAAGTTGCGGTGTCTTCGGTCACAGACTCTCCTACCCTGCTATCTCAGGATGATGGGAACAATTCCTACGTGGGAATCCATGGTTGTAATAGGAGAGCCTCTGGCTGCAAGGAACTGGAAACTCACTGAGTTGGGTGTTACTTTTCCTACACAGCGAGGGTGGCCATGACTTGCAAAAATACAAGTGTTCCAGAAGGCCATCAGAGAGCCAGGCTCCGTCCCTCTCTCCTCTGCTTTCTTGGAGTCTTGGTTATTCTTAATGTTCAGCACCTTGGTGTCACAAAGTGGCTGCTGCAGCTCCAGCCTTCCCTCCTGTATTGAAGGCAGCAAGCGGGGAGAGGAGCTGCCCTGGCTAAAACCCCTACGTCGGACTCTGAGACCCCATTGCCCAGAACCAGGTTGCATGCCCACCACCAGCTGCAAGGCTTGCTGGGCAAGTGAGCAGGAGAGCCACCGTTGGCTTTGATGAACGAGGGTTCAGTCTCGGTCTTTCTTTCTTCTCCCCCAGAGAAGAAATGTCCCACACAGGACCCCTCTCCAGGAACCTCTTTCTGAGCACCTTTCTGCAGGAGCATGGCCCGGAAGCGCTGGACGTCCCCGGCATGACTGATCTCATGGAGCACTATGGTCCAGGGCCCTCCCCTAACAGGTAGGTCCCATCAACACTCCGTGGGCCCCACCCACTCCCATTTCTGGCCAGTGACCTTGGGGGTACAGTTGGAAGAGCAGGGCCCCAGGGCGGAAATTCCCCAGGTGTGCTCATGGAGGCCGGTGCCCCGGGCACGGCCCCTTGGCGCTGCTGTCAGCCCACAGAGGCCCTCGGGTTCCAGCACGTTCCCAGGATGGACCTTGGGCACTGCTGCCAAAATGGCTTAAACCTCTGGCTTTAGGACTGGGTATCGCCTGGCCCTCACGGACCATGATGTCTCATCAAGGCCTCTTGATGAGATGGTTCTGATTTTAGAAAATCAGAAGTAGCCTGAGGAAGCCCCTTCTCACACACGGTCTGGGGCCCAGGCTGCCGGGACAGTGAAGAGGGGATCTTCCCAGGGCCGGCCCCAGGTTCCAGGTGCTTCCCTTCTGCTTTAGGTCTCGGGAGTCTCGTAGGCATTAGGGCCTGGACCTGGGGGTTGGGGCTGGCTGGGATTTTAGAGCTGGAGGGACCTGAAAATCTGCCTCTTGCCCTGGCCTGCTCCACTTGGAGATGACAACAGGGGACGTTCAGCGTGGGGCAGTGTCTTCCTGAGGTCCCACGGGGTATTGAGATAGAGGTGGGACCTCAAGCCCCCGCCTGGGATTGCCAGCCAGACCTCCCCAGCTTCCCATCCAACCTTCCGGCACCTCTGGACTAGACAGCACAGACCCCAGAGAGACTGGGCAGGTGGCTGGGGCTGAGCTGGGAGCCACTGGGACGCCTGTCCACTTGGAAATTCCCAGAAGAAATGTGGGCAAAGCCCTGAGATCAGGACTGAAGCCAGCCTGGAGGCTGTAGGATCTGGGGGTCAGGTGGGAGTGTGCGGACCTCCTTCCCATCCAGGATTCGGTCAGTGAGAGGAGGCCCTGGTGAGCCCCTCCCTTGTGAAAAGGGTGAGGACAGCAGGTGGTTTCACGATTGAGGGCGCAGGGAACAGGTCTTAGAATCCCTCCCCATGAGGAGGAGGGAAAATCGAGACCCTGTGGGAAACCAGTCCCAGTTCCGGGGGGGTTCAGGAGCTCCAGCACGCCCCGCTCCGTTGCCCACTTTTGCCATCTTTCCCGGCAAGCCTCCAGGTGGGTGGCCTCTCCCAGGGCCCCCCAACCCTCAGTGTTCCCTGGAGGGAGAGGAAGGCTGTGACAGGGAGGCGCATCTGCTGCTCACGGGCCCTGCATGTGTCTCTGCCCTCCCACAAGACGAGAGGAGCGGAGTCCCCCCAGGGATGGGACCTCGCTGGTCTTTTCTGAAGCAAAGCAGGAGCCGGAGGAGGGGTGCGTGAAGGTTCCCACCTCGCTCTGTGCCACACCTGGCCTCCCAGAAGCCTGGGGCCCGATCTGCCAGGCGGGCCCTGGTCTGTGGGGCATCCCTGCGTCACCCCTAATTGTCCATGCCCTCCCGCAGCAGCAGCCCCGACGATGTGGCCACGCGGCTGGCCGTCATCGGGGACGACATGGAAGTGAGATGGACGCTGCCCCGCGTTGGCGAGCTGCCCGGGATGGCCGTGCGCAGGTGGGCGGCCCCAGGCCCTGGGAGGAGACTGCTCCCCTCCCGGGCAGCCCTGCATCCCTCCGCCGGGAGTCCCCAGCCCCCTGCACCGCGGCTGCACAGCAGAACCCCAGTGCCTCTCTCTGCTGCTTCATCAAGCCAAGACCGAACTTTTCCCAAAGGGTCTTGAGCTCAAATGCTGACGGGAAGGTGGCGAGCTCAGCGGAGCTGTGTGTCCTGCTTGGTGGCCTCTGTCCCGAGCCCACTGTACTTTCATGGTTGGCCAGCATCTCCGTGGGTTTCCAGATGCTCACAGGACCACTCAGGCTGGGGGTGTACGAGCCCATCCCAGGGCCGCAGCAGTGTGGTCTCTTGGTCCCCAGAGAGGCAGCCTTCTGCTGGGGTGCCCAGGCCTCCATCAGAGCAAGGTGCTCCAGGGGGAAGGACCTGCCTTCTTGGGCCTGTGAACAGTGGAGCCTTTTCGCCATGGCCGGCTTCAGAACCCCAGACCAAACCCGCGGGGACTGGTGGGTGGAGGAAGGAAACAGGAAATCAGATGACCGTGGAGAGCTCGTTGGCGGAGCCACCAGAGCAAGGGGACAGAGTGGCAATGGTGGGGGGGTGGGGACGACACAGCCCTCTTCTACCCACAGGGGTCCCCTAGAGGAAAGGCTGCAGCCCTGTCCCGGTTCCCGCAGTAATGGCGCTGCTCCCCCTCCCCTTTGTCACAGCTGGGCTTTGACCTACAACCAGATGCGCCTGAGAGGTGTTCTCCGAAGTTTCGTGGACGGTCTCACTAACCTCAGGGAGCACATACGGATCTGGAGCTTCCTGACCTTCAGGAACAGGGTAACTAAGCCTTGAGATTGACTTACCTCCTGTACATGGTGCTGTGAAGCTCTGCAGTGGCGGGTTGCTGCAGACCCTACCCCTCCCTGTCGTCCTGCCCGCTTCCCCCCTTCTGCTGGGCTCGGGCTTTGAGAGCCGTGCTTCACGGACTCGGTGCTGGGACTCTTCAATGTGTTTGGCTGCTTCCACGCCTGTTCCCTGCTGTTGCCTCCCCTGGGAAGGCCTTCCGCTGGCGAAGGGACCGGCTCCTCACTCATCTGCCCGGCAGATGCGTCTCCTCCTGAGCCGCTTTCCTGACCACTTGTCCTCCCTCCCACCAGCGCCGGGGACGGTCCCTCCGGCAGCTCATGCTCCCACAGTCCCCAGCCCATGAGCAGCCTGGGTGGGCTGGCTTCTCCTCCTCTGTCCTCTGTCGCATCCTCGGCCATCTCCCCACCTGCCTGTGCTGCTCTTCCTGGTTTTTGTCCCCGACCGGTCTGCTTCGGAGATGCTCCTGCATCCCCCACCTTCCCTGACTCGTCCTTCCCCACCCCGGTCCGGCCTCAGCCTCGCGGGCTCATCCCTGTGTCCACAGGGCGGGCACAGGAGGAGCCGCGGAAGGAGCCACCCCTGTTCTGGGCTGGAGGGCCTCACCTCTCCCCCCCCCTTCATCCCACAGGTGTCCCCCAACCCCGGGCGCGGGCTGGTGCTGTCCCTGCTGCTGCTGGTGGTGCTGCTGCTAGGCTGGGGGCTGCAGGTCCTCCAGTGACGCCCGGCTGCTGCTCGGGGCGGGGGGCGGGGCTGGCCTCGCCCCCCTGGCCGCCACCCTGGAGGTGGCCTTGTTGGGTTTGTTGTCTTTTTAACGATTTTCTGATGATGCCTTTTTTATATTTAAAACAGGGTGCTGGGACACTACTGAGGTTTCATACTAGTTTTTTTCTTTTTCTTTTTGTAAGAGAAATGAATTCATTATACCTCTGGGGTCGTTGCTGGTTAACTGCCCGTGCCAAGGCCTGGGTGGGCCTGCTCTCCTGGCCCCAGCCCACGTGTGGTGGCCTGTCCCAGGAAGGAGCCTTCCTCTGGCTGGGGGACCCTGTGGCGGGCCGTGGGGGGAGTGCTGGCCACACCCCCACGTCTGTGATGCCCCGGGGCAAAGGGAAAATCTGCTGGAATAGATTTCTGAGGGGTGAGGAGAGCTCAATAAAATGTTGGTTTCCAGCTGGTCTCTGGTCCTCTCTGGGGGTTTGTCGCATGGGTTGCCTCTTGCCCCTGGCGCGAGAATCAAGGGGGAGGGGAGAAAAGGGGCAGGGCGCGCGCCTAGCCACCTGTGCGCGATCACACACCTGCGGGCTCTTTCCTGCACCTGCTGTCACGAAGTTTGGCCCGACACCATCAGGCTTACGCCGCCTCCTGTCATGCCTCGTGCCGGAGATGTACCATTAGGGATTATTTCCTTTGGGCTGTCAGGCTCTGACAATTGGGCTGCCTCCCCTCCCCACATTTGCCATCCGGCACTCCCTGCTGGAGCAGTGCAGCCTGGGGGGCCACTCACACAGGTGTGCTGCGGAGAAGGGGCTAGACCAGGGGCTAGACCAGGGGCACCCACCGCGCGGGCTCAGCGGCCCCAGACCTGGGCCTAGTGCTGTTCCCAGACCCCATCAGGCCCTCTCTCCAGAACTAGAGCTCTGACTCCTCAGCCCCCCACCCCGCCCCAACAGTCCCCCTGTCTCAAAAGCCATCCTTGGGCTGGGGTGAGTCCCCACCTTCTGCAGCCTCCTCACTGTCCCCTTCAGGTCCTGGATTCGGAGAGCCGTCCCTGCCCTCCACTCCGCCCCAGAGCTGATGCAACAGACAGTGACTCGCTACCCTCCAGCCCGGCCAGTCAGGTCCTGCCCGCTCCCAGCTGCCCCCTCTGACCCTCGTGACTGGAGGGACCCTCCCAGCCGCCACCGGGCTTTCCATGTCACGGCGCTCCAGAGTCTGGCCCTTCACAGCCTGACTTCACCTCCTTCCCTGTGCAAGTGGCCCCGTGGGGCTGTCAGGCCCTCCCCAAGCCTCCCAGGGCGAGCCCAGAGCCTGCCAGTTCCCAGGTCCTTGCTGGGAATGTTCCATCCAGACATCCTGCTCCACCCAAAGGACACTCCACCCCTGGACAGATACCCACCAAGTTTATAGACCTGGAAGTGACCCAGGGCTTTCCTGTGTGGCTGCACTGACCCCAGGCCCTGGGGCTCCACTGGAGATTCCATAGCTGGGGATGTGGGGAGGCCAAACCCAGATGAACCTCTTCCAGGAAGTCCTCTCTAACCACCCGGGAGCAGCTCCCAAGCACTCGGGTCAAACTGCCCACCCCTTTCTCAGTGTGGCTAGGGCCGCCTGCAGCTTCTCAAGGAGGTTGGGGCTCTTCAGAGCGGAGGGAATGGAGATGCTAAAACCATGTTTTCTCTCGGCAGGAATCTGGGGACCCTCTTCCCAAGTGTCCTAGGGTTTGCAACATTCTTCCCGCCCGTGGATGTCAGAGGAGCCCCTACTTTGCTAAGCTTGGCCACAGGTGCTGGGGTTGTGAAGATATGGTCCCTCAAATCTCACATTCTATTTAAAAAGCACACAAAGAAGCTAAGAACTGGGGGCTGTGTTCTGAGAGCAATAAAGGACTGAGAAAATGGGGGGGGGGCGGTGAGACTGGAGGACCAGGCCTGTGGAGAGAATGAAGGATAGACAAGTGTCCTCCAGCTAGGGTGGAGCAGCACATACAAAGGCCCTGGGGTGGGAGACCTGCCTGCGCATGAGGAAGGTGGATAAGCCAGCTTGGGCTGGAGCCTGATCCACTGTCTTGTCTGTTCATGCCCACCCTGGGGCCGTGAGGAACTTGCCAGTTTCTGCGCCCCCACACGAGGGGCAGCCTCCTGACCTCCAAAGCCGACGTGGAGCTGCCACTTGACTGATCTGCTCAAGATGGCCCAGCCTGCAAGGGGGAAACTGAGGCCCAGAGAAGAAAAGGGTCAGACCAGAGTGGCACTGGGATCTTCCGCCCCAATCCAGCCTGTGGGAGGTGGTGAGACCAAGGCCCAGATGGGGAAAGGGTCATGGTCAGACCCGTCTGGCGGATTCGCGTCGCAACTCCCACAAGCTGCAAACAGGTGTTCAGCAAGAGCGAGAGCAGAAATCATCCAACCCCAAAAAGGAAGGACTGGAGGCTCATCCCTCCTAGGAAGGGGGCAGGGGTGCCATGGTCACCCAGCAGCCTCATGATCCCTAGACCATCTGCTCAGGATGCTCCCATCTCCTGCGGCCCCTCTGCAGCGGGGCCCAGGGACACTGCCACCGGGCAGGGGGGGACACAGACCCCTACCCTCTGGGGGCCTGGGGTGGAGGCCGCTGGAAACAGTGAAGCCTCTTCCCAGAGGAGGTGACAAGGCTGCAGGGTCATGAGGGGCCCATCATCTTCGAGGTTTTAGAGGCTTTTGATCACGGCCCTTGGTCCAGTCAAGATTTCTGGAGGTGAGAGTGGATTCTCAGAGAGCACGTGCCTAGGGAAAGCCACTCCTTCCAGGCACCCAGGTCTTAGGCTGGCTGAGGGAGGCAAGCTGCTGGGAAGAGAAACGGGCCCAGGGTCTCCACAGGCGTGGGGCACAAACGTGGTAGCAGCTGTGATTCCTACCTCAGGGTGGGCCAGCACCTTGGGAACAATGATGGCACGGGGTAGTCTCCTCAAGGGGGCAGATGCTGGCCCAGATTCTGCCAAGGACCCGGATATAGGATCCACCACAGCCCCTCAGGCCCTCACCCCGGACCCTGAGCTCCCCCCAGAACTCCCCTCCCCACCCCGTGCTTCTGCCACTTACCCAGACTCAAAGTCTGCAGGGGTGGGGAGGGCGAGGGCCCATCTACCCCACCCAGGGCTCCCCCAGTGGAGGTGAGCACTGCCTGCCCGCACCTTTGGGTTCCCCTGCTGGGCGGCCCCTGCAGTGCTGGCAGAGACAGTCGTCAGCTTTCTGGAACCAACCTTAAATTAAGGCAGCACCATATGCCCTTTGATTGCTGTTCCTTCTCCCTCCTCTGGCCTGGAGCCTGGCCGGACCCTGAGGAGAAGGGCCATGCCCAGAGAAGCAGAAAGGCCTGCCACGCGGGAACACTCACCCTCCGCCGCTTCTCCGGGGCTCCCTTAGGTGGGACCACGCTCTGCAGAGTGTGGCTGCGATGCTGTCCTGCCCACAGCACAGCCAGAGCACCTGAGCCCAGACTGCAGAGTCCCAGGGTCGCTGGCTAGCGCAGCGCTTGGAAGAGGGTTCCAACAGACTCCGCACTCTTTCAAAATAATAGCAAGGTTCGGGCAACCCTCTGGGTCCCCTCCCTCTTGGGGAGCTCTGTACTACTCCCCAAACTTCACTTTGCTGCCCACCACCAACAATAATAATAATAGCAAGTTTCTTTGCAAATGTTTGAAAATTTCTTAAAATGGAAGTTTTAAGAGATTGTTCTCCACTGAACTCTGTCTGAGAACACAGACTCAGGCCATGGGACAGATCAGTTTCCCTCGTTCTATGCAGGGCTCTCGGCCAGGGCTGTGGACACATGTGGACATGTTGGGGGGGTCATGACATCTGGAAGGGCTCCTGGCGCAGAGCGGCCGGGAGCCAGGACAGCGGCCCACGCTGTGCGTGATAGTCCCATGCAAAGAAGGCCAGTTCTGTGCAGAGGCTGACGGCACCCCTGCTGAGAAACCCTGCAGAACTGAAAATGCGAAAGCTACCCCTGATTTGACAAGGCGTCTACACCACAGCCAGCATTTATGGACAAACACAGAGATCTCATACCCGGACGAGTTTCCCACTATCGCTGATGGGAAGGAAAAAAGCCACCGAGACGTCCAGAACGTGACTTCTGCTTGTCATCAGCGGGGCCGCCCATGTCCAGAACCCTGGTCTGCTCCCAGGGTGTGGCTGTGCCATGGGAGGTCACAGGCACCGAGCAGATCCTTAGCGATCATCGTCTTCAGGGAAACCAGGCCCTCAGCCAGCCTCCTTACACGCTTCCTGCCTGGCTAAGGACCTCTTCCCCCCAAGGGGGGAGGCCGCTCACTCACAGGTAGCTGGCAGGTGCTCAGTACTGGCTGTTGGGAAGATAAACTGGTGCGGGACAGAGTCTCCCAGCGACAGAGTGTGGGATGGACAGAATGGCTGCCAAGGCCAGCTACGTCTGGAAGCCCTTTGCTTCCAGTGACTAAAGGGCTCAGATTCCGGCTGTGGGGACACACGGGCTCACGGGGCAATGGGGGCCCCTCTGGCACTAGCCTGCCTGGTGGCCACTCCAGTATGCAGATGGTCCCCACGTGGTGATGGGGTAGGGCGCGACAGGCCCAGAGGTGTGAGATCTGCCTCTGGGGTCCCCGGGACTCTTCTGGCCCTGCTGCAGCTTCCCCCCAGCCCTGAAACATATCTCAGGGGAAGAAACGGGCCTCGGCAGGTCAAGAAATACTCGCTTTTGGGCTTTTTATGTGGCCTTCAAAGCACTTTGCAAACAGTGTTCCAGTCACTTGGACGAGGAGGCCTAGGGACAGACGGGGCAGGTCCAAGCCCGCTGCAGCGCCGACTGGGTCCCCTTCTCCCTCCTAAGCTGCGCCCCTGCCACCCCGCCGCGGGGGCAGGGGCCCGGTCTAGGTCCCGCCATCCTCCAGCACCTCCACGTGCCGGTACGACTTCCAGGCCTGCAGGTTGCAGCTCTTCAGGATGGCTCCCAGCTGCTTCCCGGGCCCCACCTCGAAAGTCTGGGGGAACTCCGTGCCCCTCTTCCTCTCGTAAATGGCATGCATCGTCTGCTCCCACTTCACCGGGGAGACCACCTGCCGCACCAGCAGCTTCTGGATGTGTCTGGGGTGCATGTATCTGTTCCCGTCGACGTTTGAGTGGACAGACACCAGAGGCTTCCTGACACCGATCGACTTTAGAACTTGTTCGAGGGGCTCCAAGGCCGGCTCCATGAGGCGGGTATGGAAGCCCCCGCTAACGGGCAGCATCTTGGTGCGCCTGAAGTGATACTTGGAGGAATTCTCCCGCAGGAACTGCAGCGCCTAGAAGGAAAAGAAAGGAAGTTTCAGCCAAGGACATCTTAGGGGAGGAAACGCATGGCGAGGCGGCTTCCCCTGGCCCCGGTTCTGCGGACAGAAGATGCTATGGGCACCTCCACATGCTTCACCCCGCAGACAGGTTCGAGGACGGGCTCCCTTCCCTCTTTGTTCCAGTACAAACCAGTCATGTACACGGTGGCCCAGAAGTCCTCCTCTGGGGCCGTGACTGTTCACACAGCCCACCCGGGCAGGCGGCTGAAAGGCCGAGGCTGGGAGCCGTGTCCCCCCCAGCTCCCCACTCTAACTCAGCCTCTCGCCGTCTGTCATCCACAAAATGAGCATGATCGCAGCGGCTTCGCGCCGTTGCTGGGAAGCGATGGGACGGGAGGTGTGAAGGAGTCTGACAACGTGAGAGCACACTGTCTAGTGTGAGTTTTCAATTATAAGCCCGCTACCCTTCACAGTTTCTAACAAGCCCGTTTTCTTACTACGCCGTAACCCTCGAGATGAAAATTCTGGAGACTCCAAGCCTCGTGTCTTTTGATCAGAAGCCCATCATCTGAGCTTACTCTAGACAAGAAAGGAGCTCTGTCTCCTGGAAGCCAAAAGCCTTGCCTTGAGGGGCGTCTCAGCTCAGACGGGGCCTCCCAGGCTAAGAGGCCCAAACTGGGCCCTGTTTGCAAACAACACAATTCACAAATATTTTTAAAATATTAGATATTCTTAAGAGACCCTAGGCCTCCAGGACACGGCCTGGGGCCTGCCATCCAGATGGCCCTTCTCGCCGAAGGGCGTCCTGTGGCTGATCTGTCTGTCGCCATCTCTCTGACCCTGTCTCTGGCCTGTCACCAGCCGCAGCGGCGTTCGGGCTGGGCCTGCTGTTCCCGGGACGACTGAAAGTGAGTCAAGGTCCCAGCAGCTGCCTGACCTTGGGTGATTGTGCCTTACCTCTCCTTGCCTCAGTTCCCTCATCTAGAAAAAGGGGAGCACCCTAGTTATCTCACAGGTTATCAAGGTAAACTCCGGTGCCCAAGTGCTACGTGACGGTTAGCAATTGTCTTGTATGCCGAGCCCATCCAGGTCCACTGGAAAAAAACCATGTGATGGGATGGCTGCGTGTGCCCCGATGGCCGCATGTGCCCCCAGAGGGCAGGAAGGTTTCGGGTGTCCGGCTGGATGGCACTTGCTCACCCGTCTCTGTGGGCCCCGCCCTGCAGGAGGCCAACGCATCATTTCAGCATCTCCAAGTGCCTTCCACATTTAAGGCCTGTGGACTCATCCAGCCCACACCCTAGGCGGGGCCCACAGGAATCAAGGCCAAGGCCACAGCCTCAGGGCCCAGGAGGCAAAGGCCAAGGGTTTTTTGTCCCATCATCCGTGGTTGCAAAGGGACCCTCCTGCTCAGGGAAGCCCTGCCCTCACCTGAGCTCTCTGCTTTGGCACCGAAAGGCGGACGCTGAGAATCCGAGGGGTCGTCCACCCGCGCACCCAGCTGTGCGGGGGCTGCGCGAGGAGATGCCAGCCCTGGTTTGGGGCCCCTCCCCACCCACTTCCGGGGTTTCCAAGGCCACTAATGGGAACGAGCAATGAGCTCCGCAAGCAGCGTGGGGCCACTGTCACCCACCGTCCTATCCTCCCAGGACTGTCACGAGAGAGACTCGCTGGTTAGAGGAGATTCACACAGACACCGGGCAGACGGGCAAGGCCTCATGGGATGGGAGACGGAGTGCAGCACCCATCACACCACCATGGGCTTCCTAGTGTGGGTGGGACAGTTCCAACATTCTCTGTGGATTGGGGTCTAGGAAGGCTGTTCCCATCAGCACCAACCTCCAGATGTCCTGATATCACCCGGCAATCAGGAAAGAGGTAGTTGGCCACCTCGCACACGGGGCTCTCTATGCCCAAAGTCTTGCAGTGCTCCTGGGCTTCCAAACACGCGATGTTGAACTTGGACTGAGGCTGGCCGAGGACAGACAACATCCCGCTGGGGACAGCTTCCGAGGCTTCCTGCATGGCCTCAGCTCGGACTTTCACTGCATATAAACCTATCCAGAAAGAAGTGCATTTGGAAAAAATCAGGGCATGTGGGGAAGTGGGGGAAGCCCAGATCTGCGAGACAAAGCACGAGTTCACACAGCGTGCTGGAGATGCGGACCTGGTAGTTACCAGCAGTCCCCAGGGCCATGGTTCTTCCTCTCTCTATCTACTTTGCCAAGACGGCACCACCATCCTGAGAGGCAGGTGCCGTCCTTGGCACTATACACGTGAAAACACGGAGTTCGCAGCCTTAAAGCTGGCTTGCTGTGGGATGGGGGTCCTTAGCCAGGTGTGATTTTGCCTCAAGGCAAGGTCTGGGGGCACTTGTGATTGTCACAACAGCCGAGTGTGTGTGTGCGTGGAGGGGGCAGGTACGTTTGCTACGGACATCTGGGGAAGTCAGGGATGCCGCCCCACATCCTACAATGCAGGGCCCCACCACCAAGTTAGTATCTGGTCCAAAATGTTGACGGGCTGCCGGTGAGAAAGCCTGGTGCGGGGAGCGGGGTGCACAGGAGCAGACTCTGAGCCACATACAGTGTTTTGGACAAGTCATGCCCTTTCCGGTCAAATTTTCAGTTAGCAGAATGAGGAGGATACTATCTAATCTGCCTGGATTGTTGCAAAAACTGGGAATGAAAGTTTCAATACCACAGCAGTCCCATACATCAGGCTTTACTGCCCCCACTTGGAGCTGGAGAAGCTGCCACTGCCAAGGGCAATGGAAGAGCAATGCAGAGCCCCTGGTGCGTGCAGCTCAAGTGCAAGGTGAGAGGTCTGTGCCCGGGGCAGGCAGCTCCCACGATCATGATGTAAGAAGTCCTGTGACGACTGGACATCTGTCCTCCCGGTCCTGGGTCTGCTCCTGGGCGAGGGGATGACGGGGCCAAGGAGAGGTTAAGGGACTAGTCCAGAGTTTCCTGGGACCACAGAGAGGCTCTGAGGGCACAGCCTGCTCCCCTCCTAACACACCTGCTTTCCCTCAGCACCTACATACATTTGTACTGGACTCTTGGCCCCTTACACAGACAGGGAGCAAACTGCAGAGCAAATACAATGACAGCAAATACAATGTCTCGGAAGTAGCCGAGAACCCACAGGAAAGTGGAGAGGGCACGGGGAAGTCCTCCTGTGCAGGCATTAACAACTGCAAAATGTCAAGTGAGAAAACAAAGGACATACACAGGCTCTAGCTATGCATTTACGTGCGCAGAAAACTATGTGTGTATAAAAGTTTTATTTGGAGATGTGCATATGCAGCATTTTTTAGCATTTCCTTAACGGTGCCATAATGCTGTTATTTTAAAAGCACCCGAAGTAAAAAAAATAAAACACTGAAGTAAAATAAATACATAAAATACAATGTTTCAAATGTGTAGTTCACTGGTAAACCACCAGCCGGCTCTAGTTTCAAAGCTTGCCCTCCTTCCATAAACACTCCGTATCACTCCCCATCTCTCCTCTCCCCTGCCCTCCACCCCTGGAACCTCTAGCCGCTGTCTCTGGATTTGCACATTCAGGACATTTCACACAAAAGGGGCCTCCTGTCTCACCGAGCAGGCTTTGAAGGCTCATCTGGGTGGTGGCGCGCAACAGCCCTTTATCCCTGCTACGGCGGAAGGACACTCACTGCACGGACCGAGCACGATTTGTGCTGATGAGGGGCATCTGGGCTGTTTCCACCTTGGAGCTATTCTGAACACTGTTGGGAATGTTTGTGCACAGGTTTCTCTGTGTGGACGTATGTTTTTATTTCTTAGGCATATTCTGCAGAACCACTGGGCCGTACGGTAGTTCTGTGGGCAACGGCTTGACCCGTCAAACTGGTTTCCACAGTGGCTGCACCATTTTACACTCTCTAGCCACGTCTGCAGGTCCTGTTTTCTTTCCTTTGTAAGATTTTTATTTATTTATTTGGGGTAGGGGAGAACACAAAGGGAGAGTGAAAGAGAGAAGCAGGCTCTCCGCTGAGGAAGGAGCCTGATGCGGGACTCGATCCCAGGACCCTAGGATCATGACCTGAGCTGAAGGCAGCCGCCGCTTAACCGACAGAGCCACCCAGGTGTCCCTGAGGGTCCGATTTGTTCACATTCTTGCCAGCACTTATTCTTATTATATATTTTTTAATCGAAGCCACCCTAGTGGGTATAAGGTGTGGTTTTGATCTGCACGTCCCTAATGATTAGTGATGCTGAATATCTCTTCGCATGCCTGTTGGCCATTTCTATAGATCTTCTTTGGAGAAGGGTCTGTTCACATCCTTTGCTTCTATTTAACTATAAGCAAAACAGTTTAACTGGTTTCACTATGAGCAAAAATCTTAAGTGAAACTAGTATGCTCACGATCAAACATTCATTTACTTTTTCACTCCAGGACTATCTGCTGGCCATCTGTCCCATGACCGGCACTGGTGCTGTGGGAGTGGACTGAGAGCGCCCAGGACAGGGTGGGGGACAGTCAAGCAAGCAGAGTTCAGGAGACTACGAAAAGAAAATCCCCGGCGAACCCTTCAGGCTTAAAAGAGATTCAAAGGTAAAGTTTGGTCCTCCCAACGTCATTCTCGCCCATGTGCTCCCTTCTCCATCACCCGAGTGGCTCCAGAATTATTTTTGGCAGTGTCCTTGGTCCCCAGCGAACCCAGCAAGAAAACACCCCGGCACAAAACCAAACCCTTCCTGTGTACCTTCAGAAAATTCCATGGCTCCAGCAAACACTAGGGCTGCAAATTCTCCCACACTGAATCCAGCAGCAGCAACACAGTTCTCAATCACCTGTAGTGACAGATGCAGGACATGAGGCCAAAGTCTAGGGGTAGGGGCAAGGGGTTCAGTCCAGGGCTCTGCACTGCAAGCCGGCAGGGTGTTCAGAGGCTCAGGGAGCCAGGAGTGGGGAGCCACCAGCCTGGGGCTCTGGCTAGAAGAGGATACAAACAGAAGAGGCCTTGACAAGCCCTGAACCAGCCCTTTTACTGATGAGGAACTTTGCCGGCAAGGTTGAAGCCCGCTGCCTGATTCTGGTGGAGCCGAGTCTCCAAAGCAGGGCTCTGGATCCTTCTGTATCTGCCCTGGAGATGCCTCTCAGGCCCAGGGAGCCGGAGGGAACTACGCAGAGGAGAGAGTGACTCAGTCTCTTGAATTTGATTCTTAGCTTGGGAGAGTTCCCTAACTTCGAGCCTCGGCTGTCCCATCTGCGGGATGGGGAAAGGGCAGGACCTACCTCACAGGGCTCCTGGGATGACACCAAAATAAGGTCTCTCAAGAGCTTAAGCACAGACCTGGCCGAGGGTTAGGGCTCTGTGAATGCCCACCACTTCACTAATTCCGTTACGTCTCCGAGTCTCCTTGCCTCACCCACAAAATAACTGTTTCCCTGACGGCGGTTGTTGTGAGAATGGAGTGCAGGGTTCACAGCAGAAGCTTCAGGTTTACTGTTCTGATATTATCAAATGATAACAGCCACCAATTCACACCTTCAAGTGCAGTGACATACTCACACCATCCTCTTAATGGGCCCTCATTCAAGGTTGGAGTTCATCCGTCTAAAATCATTTAGTAACAAATGACTGAGGATCATTTAAAATCGTTCAGGGGCGGGGCGCCTGGGTGGCTCAGTGGGTTAAAGCCTCTGCCTTCGGCTCAGGTCATGATCTCAGGGTCCTGGGATGGAGCCCGGGCGGGCTCTCTGGGCAGCAGGGAGCCTGCTTCCCTCTCGCTCTCTCTGTCTGCCTCTCTGCCTACTTGTGAACTCTGTCAAATAAACAAATAAAATCTTAAAAAATATTTTTAAAAAACCGTTCAGGGGCACTGATGGAACGAGCACAGGGTGTTATATGCACCTGCAGAATCCCTGAACTCTACCTCGGAAACTGATAAAACATTACATGTTAATTAACTGAATTCAAATTAAAAAAAAAATAAACACACACACAAAATAAATAAAAATTTTAAAATCGCAGCCGAGGCTCTGTAGGTGGGACATGCGACTCTTGATCTGAGGGTCGTGAGTTTGGCCCCAGGGTGGATGTAAAGAATAGTAGTAGTAGTAGTAATAATAATAATAATAGTAACTTTTAAAAAATAAGTAGAATAAAATCGCAGTCCAGCCCCGACTCCTCAGCTGCTTTCCTTGCTGTTTTCCGCTCTGCGACACCGCACTTAACACGCCCCGCCGCTCACACCACGTTTTAGTGCCCAGACCCCTCCCCTAACGCGCGGGCTGCCCCAGCGCCGCCCCCACCCCCACCCCGTTCCCTCCTCGGCGGGACCTGGACAAGCCTCCGCCCACTGCGTCCCCCGCGGGAGAGCGCGCCTGGCAGGCGGGAGCCCGGGCACAGCGCGTCCTCCCCGGCGGGCGGCGGGCCTCACCGCGGGCTGCAGGTGATGCAGCTTCTCCACGGCGGCCAGCGAGGCCACGAAGACGGCGGGCTGGCAGTGCGCCGTGCGGTCCAGGGCCTCCTGCGGCCCGTGCAGGCTCAGCTCCAGCAGGTCGTAGCCCAGCACGCTGCGGGCGGCGGCGTAGAGCTCGCGGACGCGCGGGTAGCGGAGCAGCCCCCGGCCCATGCCCACCACCTGGCTGCCCTGGCCCGGGAAGAGCAGCACCGAGCACTGGCCCGGCGGCCGCCGCGCCGCCGCCTCCCGCGGCTCTTCCTCCGCGGCCGTGGCGTCTCGCAGCAGCTCCGCCACGTCCACGGCGCGCGGCGGGGGCAGCGGGAAGTCCGCGGCGCCGCGGCGGCAACCGGCGCCCCAGCCCCGGGCCCACGCGGCCCGCGCCGCCCGCAGGCTCATGGTGAGGCCGGGGCCCGCCGCGCGTTACCGCGGCGACGGAGGCCGGGGGGCGGCGGCGCGGCGCGGTCCCTGACGCATTTCCCGCCGGGCGGGCAGCGGCACCCGGGGGCGGGAAGAAAGGTTCCGCGCGGACGAGTTCCGGCCCCGGGCGCGTAGGGAAACCCGCGCAGGAGCGAGCAAAGCCCGCGCCGCCCCGCCGTCCTCCGGCAGATCCTGAACGAACAGCGAACGCGGTGTCTCGCTCTTTCCACCTCGCCCGTGCGCGGGTGTGAGACGCTCCCGCGTTGCTTCTCGTCTGGTTTCTCAGCGGCGCCGTGCCGTCCGCCGGCGAGCAGCTCTGCCCCCGTCTCCCCTGCAAACCGCGCGGGCCCGCGGAAGTCGCCGGTTCGAGTCCGCCCCCCGGACATTTCTCAGACATCAGCTTCTTCTTCTTCTTCTTCTTCTTTTTTTTTTTTAAGATTTTATTTATTTATTTGACAGAGGGAGATCACAAGTAGGCAGAGAGAGAGGAGGAAGCAGGCTCCCTGCTGAGCAGAGAGCCCGATGCGGGGCTCCATCCCAGGACCCTGAGATCATGACCTGAGCCGAAGGCAGAGGCTTAACCCACTGAGCCACCCAGGCGCCCGACATCAGCTTCTTTGATGCCTCCCAGCCGCGCGATGGCGGGTGCCGCCATCCTCCAGCCCTGGTCGAAGTCTCCGAGACGTGAGGCGCAGGTGGTTAGAGACGGAAGCGGGATCCGAGATGGTTCCGGGCTTCGGCGCAGGGCGGGAGGCGGGTCCGACCTCACGCCTCACCCCTCCGACCCCCACCTGCCCTCTGCTCCTCTCTCGTTTCCTGCCTGCCCGCCTGCGGGCCGGGGAGACCGACAGACACCCCCACGCCCCAACACACACATAACGAGAGAGACCTAGACGGAATTACACCAGCAAAGCGACTTCAGGGAGTTTGTCTAAGAAACCGAATCGCAGACCTGGGTGGCTCAGTGGGTTAAAGCTTCTGCCTTCGGCTCAGGTCATGATCCCAGAGTCCTGGGATCGAGTCCCGCATCGGGCTCTCTGCTCAGCTGGGAGCCTGCTTCCCTTCCTCTCTCTCTCTCTGCCTGCTTCTCTGCCTACTTGTGATCTCTGTTAAATAAATAAATAAAAATCTTAAAAAAAAAAAAATGAATCCGATGCGCAGAGTCCTAACTCGGAACAGCCAATGCAGCCTTGCTTTTGACAAGGAAAAAGTGGGGGAAAGCCCTATATTGGACAAGAGGAGATTCGTTAAACGGGGTTCCGGCAAACCTATACCACTCTGTGGTCATCAGAGACGCGGAGGAGATTCTCAGGTTAAGACGTGAGCAGAGCTCACTCTGCCTGCGGAAGCCCATAAATCCGCAGGAGGGGAAACTTCTAAAGACCTTAATCCACAAGGACTGGGAGAACAGGAAAGGAAAGAACCCTTTTGAGCTAATAATAAAATAATAAATAATATAATAAATAATAATATAAAATAATTATTTTATTATCCCAGGACTCTGGGATCATGACCTGATCTGAAGGCGGAGGTTTTAACCCACTGAGCCACCCAGACGCCCCGGACAACCGAATTCTTCTGAACAGTGTGGAGAGCTAAGCCACCGTCCTCCATACAAAAGCTTGTCCTCTCAAAAGCTTGGGGACCGGCAGCTCTAGCCGCTTGTAGAGCTAAGGGTGAAAGAAGGTTAAAATAAAGAGGACTGTTTGAAGGTATCTCTGAAGAACAGATCTTTAGACCGCTGTCTCTAGCTACTAAGTGATGCCCCTCCTTCATTATGGCAAACATCTGGGGTTTAGCTCTGGAAAGGGCTGGATGGGCCAGGGACAGAGCTGAATGTGGGTACTTTGCCAAAATAGGTGAATACTGAATGCGGGGTGTTCTCCCCCACTAAGCTCCCAGAAACCCAAAGCTAGACCCTTACCCTCCACATAAGTGACTAAGGGACCCTGGGGAATCTGACTAGTCCAACAAGAAATCTGAAAGACATTGACAGTCCTGGAAGTACCCAGACAAATGGGCCCCCAGGTTCCAACTTACAGTGATGCTCAACCAACAAATGCCGTGCATAGACATATTTTCTTCCCTCCTAATCATGAGCAGCCAGCCAAGAATTCCCAAGCATCTGAGGAAAGCCTCTTACAAACAGAAAACAAAAACAAAAAACCCACAATGGGGACGCCTGGGTGGCTCAGTTGGTTAAGCAGCTGCCTTCGGCTCAGGTCATGATCCCAGCGTTCTGGGATCGAGTCCCACATCGGGCTCCTTGCTTGGCAGGGAGCCTGCTTCTCCCTCTCCCTTTGCCTGCCATTCTGTCTGCCTGTGCTTGCTCTCTCTCCCTCTCTCTCTCTAATAAATAAATAAAATCTTTAAAAAAAAAAAACCACAATGCATAGGATTTAGATACTGAGAAGAAAATAATTTTTTTTTAAAGATTTTATTTATTTATTTGACAGACAGAGATCACAAGTAGGCAGAGAGGCAGGCAGAGAGAGAGGAGGAAGCAGGCTCCCTGCTGAGCAGAGAGCCCGATGCGGGACTCGATACCAGGACCCTGAGATCATGACCTGAGCCGAAGGCAGCGGCTTAACCCACTGAGCCACCCAGGCGCCCAGAAAATAACTTTTTTAAAGAAAACTATCACAGATAGTTGAGAGGTAAGAGAACTGGCTGTAACCATGAAAAATGAACAGAAAGGTATATTTAAAAAGAACATTTAGAAAGCAAATAAGAATCTCTTGGAAATTAAACATACTAAAGCAGGGGGGTGCCTGGGTGGCTCAGTCAGTTAAGCATCTGCCTTAGGCTTAGATCATGTTCCCAGCATCTTGGGATTGAGCCTCACAGTGGGCTCTCTACTCAGCAGGGAGCCTGCTTCTCCCTCTCCCTTTGCCCCTCCCCCTGCTTGTGTGCGCTCTCTCTCAAATAAAGAAATGAAATCTCAAAAAAATTTTTCTTTTTTCTTTTTTTAAAGATTTTATTTATTTATTTGACAGAGAGAGATCACAGGTAGGCAGAGAGGCAGGTAGAGAGAAGGAGGAGGAAGCAGGCTCCCTGCTGAGCAGAGAGCCCGATGCGGGACTCGATCCCAAGACCCCGAGATCATGACCTGAGCCGAAGGCAGCGGCTTAACCCACTGAGCCACCCAGGCGCCCCTCAAAATAAAATTTTCTAAAGGAAAGCAAAGTCATGTTTAACTCACAAGTTAAATGAGAGGTGACCTTGGGGTAAAGGGAGGAATCAGAGAGAATACCAGGAAGCCCCTGGGCCATTGGCAATCACCTGTTCCTTAACCTGGGGCGTGGACACTCAAGTGTCTTTTAAGTATTATTTTAAAGCTTACCGTGTTTTATATACATTTCTTTGTATGGAGCATTTCACAATTAAGAAAACCAAGGCAGCAAATGTTTGTTACTGTAGAAAGAGGCATCTGATTTATTGTAAGGGGAAGAAAAATTATAAAATCATTTGTAGCATGAAGGCATTCTTGTAAAGATAGGTGTGATATGCTTAGAAAAATTCATGCAGGGGCACCTGGGTGGTTCAGTCCTTAAGTGTCTGGCTTCAGCTCAGGTCATGATCCCAGGGTCCTGGGATTGAGCCCCTGCCTTGCGCTCCTTGCTCAGCAGGGAGTCCACTTCTCCCGTTCCTTGGGGCCCTCCCTCTCCCCATGCTCATGGTTGCTCTCTCTCTGTCAAATAAATAAATACAATCTTTTAAAAAAAAGAAAAAGTCATGCAAACACTCACTGAAGTGTTGACAGTACTTTGCTCTAGGCGGTGGGAGAGGAAGTTGCTTTATTTTTTTTTTCCTCCATGTTTTCCAATTCCTTTGCAATAAATTTGAGTCACTCATGTAATTAATGAAATAAATGAAATACATAAATGAAATACAAGGATATACTGTACTTGAATCACACTTGGAAACGGGAAGCTGAATGACCCACCGGTTAAGAGTGCAGATCCTGGGGGTGCCTGAATGGGAATCCTGACTCCAAGGCTGACCCAGTGATCCTGGGATGTTTCCTATCCTCTCTGAGCCTGTGAAGTGGGGTTAATCCTCCGGGGCTTGGGAGGGTGTTGCCATGCCTTGTTCCTAGATCAACCAAGTCTACAGGTAGGTTTTTGTTTGTTTGTTTGTTTTTATATTTTATTTATTTATTTGACGGGCAGAGATCACAAGTAGGGAGAGAGGAAGGGAAGCAGGCTCCCTGCTGAGCAGAGAGCCCGATGCGGGGCTCGATCCCAGGACCCTGGGGGCTGCAGCTGCTGCTCAGAGGAGGGACAGTGGCTGCTCCGCAGGCTCGGGAGGGGTCCATGGAGTTGGACAGGAGGGAGAAAGCAGTAAGGGGAAGCTTCCAAGACCAGTGGGGGGAGCATCTGCATGCAGACCTCCAGTGTGAACCCCTCTGAGGTTGTGTGAGCTTCAGGAGGGCTTCAGGAGGGCAGGGAGCCTCGAGTGTTTGTTCTCGGCCCCTCCCTTTGGCCCTGGCATGCAGCAGACACTTGGGGGCAGAAATTTCCTTGAGCCCCATGTGTAGTAGGGGTGAGGCTGGAGGAAGCTGCCTTGTCTCCTCCCCCACCCCCCGGGTCTTCCGGGGGAGGTAAGGGTGCCCTTTGGCCAAGCCACAGGCACCTCCGTACAGGAAGAGGGTGAGGGCTGACCGCTTGCTGGGAGGTGTGGCCAGACCGAGTTCATCCAGTAGGGCGGGTGCAGTGCCTAGGGCCACAATACTTTCAGGGACCCAGGGAAATGTTTTCATTTCTTTTAAAATTAGGAGAAAGGGGTGCCTGGGTGGCTCAGGGGGTTAAAGCCTCTGCTGTTGGCTCAGGTCATGATCTTAGGGTCCTGGGATTGAGCCCCCCCCCCGCCCCCCCCCCCCCCCCCCCGCCTCGGGCTCTTTGCTCAGCGGGGAGCCTGCTTCCCTTCCTCTCTCTGCCTGCCTCTCTGCCTACTTGTGATCTCTGTCAAATAAATAAATAAAATCTTTAAAAAATAATAAAATCATAAGAAAAAGAAACAGTCCAGACTGGATTATGCTTGTCTTTTTATCAAAGCAGTCGAAGCAGGAAGGGCTCACAATGGCCAACATGGCAGGGCTTAATTTTTCCGACTGCCGCCCAGGAGGCTAGCCGCTATGGCTGGGGACAAGAGTTCACATGGTCCCCAAAGGAGCGGTTTGGGTCACTTTGGCTCCTGCAGGCTGAGCGGCCCTGCTTGACCAAGTTAGTCCAAGGTGGCCAGAACAGACCCCGGGCTGCAGTGATAAAGCAGCACCCACAGGCGAGCTGAGGGGTCCAAGGCCTGCTGCTGGAGGTGCCATGCCCATCAAGGTGTGTCCCGGCCAGCTGGAGGCCACCTCTGGACCGTGACGGTTGCAGTCTCCCCTCACTGAGTGCCGAGCATCTGCAGGGCGGCCTGCCCCATTATCCTGTGGCATCCTCATTAGTCCCACGATGTTGTGCCCATTTCACAGATGAGCAGATGGAGGCGGAGAGAACCAGTCACAGAGTGTCTGAGCCGGGACTCAGAGCCCCGCCTGCCTTCTTCCCGGGGCCCCAGTTCAAGTGACTGGGGTTTTCCTCTGGCGATGGGAGCCCAGGGCTATTGTGTGGGACCGCGTTCAGGGCTTTGCTTTCGAGCGCTGTAGTTCCCCTCTCTGAGGTCGGTCCCTGTTTTCCCATTTTACAAACGGGAAAAGTGAGTCTCAAGAAGAAGCGAGCTGGGGCGCCTGGGTGGCTCAGTGGATTGGGCCGCTGCCTTCGGCTCAGGTCATGATCTCAGGGTCCTGGGATCGAGTCCCGCATCGGGCTCTCTGCTCAGCAGAGAGCCTGCTTCCTCCTCTCTCTCTGCCTGCCTCTCTGCCTACTTGTGATCTCTCTCTGTCAAATAAATAAATAAAATCTTAAAAAAAAAAAAAAAAGAAGAAGCGACCTGCCAATGACACGGCCGGGACGGCGGCCACGGGAAGGACCAGGGCCACAGAGCCGCTCGGGGCTGGCCGGGGAGGTAGAGGCAGTGGGGAGCAGGCGCGGAGCGAGCTCTCCCGCCGCCGCGGCTTCCAGCCAGGCCGGGCGGGGTCGGCGCGGGGCGGGGCCTCGCGGCCCGGGCGGGGCAGGCCGGAGACCTGGGTCGCCACCTCGCGCCGCGCAGTGGCTTCCCGGAGCGCGTCCTCGTCGCTGGTGAGTGGGGACCCGACGCCGAGGGGGCGGCGGGCGGGGCGGCCCCGCGCAGGTGCGACCCCCGACAGCGCCCGCGCGCCGGCGCGGGGCCCGGGGGCAAACGGAGGCAGGAGGGGGCAGGCTGGAGCTGCGGGGCGGGGACCCTAGCGGGCCGCAGGGGAGCAGCACCAGGGGACTCGGTGCCGGGGTGGCGGGCTGCCGGGACCCTCACCTCCGCGGTCCGGGCTCCTGTGCCGCGGAATTCCCGGGGCGAGCGGGAGTTCGGAGGAGGGGAACGGGCGCAATCCGGCCCGGCTCCGCCCCGCCCCTCCTCCGGCCCCCGCGCCCCGCCCCCTGCGCCCCCGTGCCCCGCCCCTCCGCTCGGGTCTGGCGGGAAGCTGAGCCACCGGGAGGGACCCGACAGTCCCGATTCCCGCCCATTCTGCCGTTGAGCAAGCCGGATGGCGGTGGAGGGGGAGGGCGGGGGTGGCCGAACGGGGTACCGAGAAGGTCACGAAGTGCCCTGGCTCCGGGTCCCCTTGAGACTTTCCGTTTCTAGGCGGGGAAACCCAGAACACCTGGGCAGGCTGTTTGCGCACAGCCAGTTAAGGCCCCCGAGTGTCCTAGAACCGGGTCCCGAGCTTCCCAGTCAGTGCTGGGGTGCGCCGTCGCCTGGACAGGGGTCTGGTGTGGGCAGAAGGTGGTCTGGGACCTGCCTGCCCGTTGCCGTGCTGCAGCGGTAGGGCGCTGGGGCTTCCGGCCGTGAACACCTTGCAGAGTTCTGGGGACCCGCCTGCTGGCCGGGCCGGCCGGGGAGCTTGTCTGGCTGGCCTGCTGGTGCGTCGCGGGACGCGTACCAGCCGTGTGCTCTACAGCCGAGGGCGGGGGCGGGGGGCGGTGCTGGGCTGGGGCCTCCCCTAGGGACCAGGCTGCGGCTGATCCGAAAGGGTACGAGAAGGGTGCCAGGGTGCCTGGCATGCAGCAGGCCGTGGACCAAAAGACTTGGCTGGCGGAGTGTGGTGAAGTGGGGAGCCCTGCGGGGCATCGCACTGGACGTCTGCTTCATGGAGAAACGGTGTTTGTCCACTGCCTTGGAAGAACACCAGGAGCAAGGGGAAGGGGGGCAGGAGGCTTGTTTACAGATGGCTGTGCAGCACACCCAGAGGGGGGCTCAGAGGGGATCCTTTGAGCTGAGGGAAACTGAGGCTAACCCAGGAGCCCCTGTCCAGGTGATATAGTGACAAGGGGGGGGGGCACGGCTTGAACCACTAGGGTTCCAGCCTCCGCGGGCTGTGTGCTGCTGTTTCAGGGACTGAATCAGCCAGAAACCCTTGACCATGGGTTGCTCGGGGTGGGATGAGGGGTTGGGGCTCCAAGGGAGGGAGCCTCCCTTTCCCTATATACACTTTTGCATCTTCATTATTTTGTTTCGGAATCTGTTTCTTTTATTTGTACTTCCATTTACTTATTTCTGATTGGGCAGCCATGCCTGAATATGCTCTTTGTATTTAGAAAAGGAGTTGTTCTCCGTGGAGCAAATTCCCCCTTGTCTCTCCCAGCCCCACCCTGTCCCAGACCTCCTGGTTACCAGCTGGCAGTGGACCCTTCCCGACCTGCTGGCTGGTGTACTGGGTACTTGCATAATGAAAAAGATTCACAGAGGCTCTAACGCAGATGATTAGCTGTGAGTCATTTTAGAAAAGAAAGGAGCCTCGGGGCGCCTGGGTGGCTCAGTGGGTTAAAGCCGCTGCCTTCGGCTCACGTCATGATCCCAGGGTCCTGGGATCGAGCCCCGCATCGGGCTCTCTGCTCGGTGGGGAGCCTGCTTCTCTCTCTCTCTCTCTCTGCCTGCCTCTCTGCCTACTTGTGATCTCTGTGTGTCAAATAAATAAATTTAACAACAAAAAAAAGGAGCCTTAACACCAGTCCGGGGACAGCGCGTGGCTTGAGTGAGAGATAAGGCCTAGGAGGGCCGGGTACAGCGCAGGAGGAGGAGAGAATCAGAGAAAGAAACTCTTTGTTCTGTGTGTGTGCTTATGGGGGGGGGGCAGTTTTTGCCACCTTCTGCAGGGGAGGCCTTGGGGAACAGGAGGGGCCCCCAGGGACTCACTAGCCGAGCCCCCACTTCACAGATGGGGACAGAGAGGCCTGGGAGGTGGGACCGTAGGGCCAGAAATGGGTCTGGAGTCTCTTGCCCGGATGCAGGAGTGCAACTGCTTGAGGACAGGAGATCCTAAGCGCCCCCACCTCCTTGGGAGGATGGAGAGGATTCAGTTCCTGTCACTGCTGCCCTTGGCTGAGAAGGGGTCTAATGCCCTATGGGGCCTGGGACACTGGTGCTGGGGCTGGAGGGAGTGAGCCTTTTGGTCCTGAGAATCTCTTGGCCTGGAAAATTCTGGGACTCCCTGTGCCTCAGCCTCCTCATCTGGACAGTGGGACTAGTAGTGTCCCCTGTGGAGGTCAGGAGGGTGTGGCTCGGGGCCCCCAAGAGAGAAGCAGCTGGTGGCCACCCCTGCCGCCGCCGTGAGGAGTGAGTGAAGTCCGAGCATCAGGGTGAGCCAGCACGGTCACTGCTCTTTTCCCAGAGGCCTAGAACCTTCTCCTGATCCCAGGTCCTGAGCCCTCTGCTCTGGCTCTTCTCGGCCTCTGTTTTGGAAGTGCTCCTCGGTGAGTGGCCCCAGGCCTGGGGGTGGAGCCGTGTGTGAAGGCTTCTGCCCCACTGACCGACGAGCGCCCGCCTGGCTGATGTCTTCCAGCCTTGGGTCTGTGCCACGGGGCCGCTTCTTCCCCCAGAGGAAATGGGGCGAGTGGCCCCAGCACGGACAGCCACAGCCGCTCACTGTCTGTTCCTTGCTTGAGCCTCCCGATGACCCCACAAAGCAGGCAGGACAGGTTGTACCTGCCTGATGTGAGGGAAACTGAGGCCCAGAGGGGAGCTTTGGCCTGGGATTGCAAAACAAATTGGAGGCAAGCCAGCATCTGGGTTCACAGTCACCGCTGTTGTTGATGGAAGTCAAGGGTGTGTGGGTGGCTTTGCCCTTCTACCGAGTCCTTTCCCAGTCACAGGTGCTCCCTACTTTCCCCAGCCCTCCCTGGGACCCCATCCCAGAGCAGATCTCTCTCGGGTCTGCCTGGGCTCGCCCAGCCCAGCCCAGCCCAGTCCAGCTGAGCGTGACTCAGCCTGGTGGGCCCCGCAGTGGGGTGATTCAGAAGCTGGGCAGTCCCCCAGAGGCCACAGGAAGCTCCCCGTCAGGGCTTTCTCTGGGTGAGGCATCTGGCCTTTCTGTGTTTGACCTGTAAGCTGGGCAGACTTTCCGATCCCCGAGGCTTGTAAAACATGAAACACAGCCAGGGTCTAGAAAGGGCAGCGGGAATGGGGGCAGGAACACGGGGCTCAGACCCTGCTCTGTCACCGAGGCCTTAGGAAAGCCACCGCCCTCTTGCAGGCTGTGGTTTGTTCTGTACAGCAGGGGGCTCGGTTGATGGGCTCTAGGGCCCACTTGGCGGGCACCGCGGGCAAGTCCTGTGTGGCACTTCCTGGGCACGGGCTGGGACAGGAGCGCTCCTGCCCACGGAACCTTGTGGAAAAATTTGGGCTGGTGCTGCTGGGTGCGGAAGCTCAGAAACAGGCTTGGTGGCAGAGGCCGGACCCCAAAGGCCACATACTGTTTGATTCCATTTACATGAAATGTCCAGAAAAGGTAAATCGGCAGAGACCGAGGGCACATTGCTGGTAACCGGGGGCTGGGGGAGGGAGGGCCACGGCGTGACTGCAGTGGGTGCGGGCGTTCATTTGGGTGATGGAAATGGTTTGGAACGTGGCATGGACGGTGATGGCAAGACATCGGAAGTGCGCCAAATGTCCCCGAATCGTGTGCTCTAAATGCTTAATTTCATGTTCCGCAGATTTTACCTCGATTAAAAAGAAGAAAGTCCCGGGATAGGAGCCACTGGCAGTCTGAGAGCAGGCGTGGTGTGGTGGGAGGAGTGGGAGGCTCGGAGGGCCCCGGGGGCAGGGGGAGCGGGGGCTGGGGCTGGGGTCCGGGCAGAGGTCAGGGACAGTGCAAACTCTTATCCAAACCAGGACACTTCTTTTTTAATGTTTTACCTTGAACCAATTTTACACTTACAGAGAAGGTTCCAAAGTAGTAGAGAGAGTCCTCCCCGCCGCTGGGAAGTCACCGTGGTGTGGCCCTGACCCCCACAGCCCCCTGGAGCCCCGCCAGGTGGGGTTTTGCCTTTTCGGCGAGAATATCACAGCGTGTCTGTCCGCCTCTGCAGACCTTATCAGGGGCTCGGGCTGCCCGTGTGTCTTGCCCTGGCGGCAGTCACATTGAGCGCCTGTAGGAGGGACGCCTCAGAGCGTGAAGGGGACCCTCCGTTTGAAACAAAGTGGGTATAAAGTGGGACCGTCCCGTGCTGTGGGACAAGGGACCAAGGGTGACACTGAGGAGACTCGAGGTCTGGCCCGCTTTGGTGCCTGACCCTCCAGCCCCTCCTCTCAGCTTGTGGGCCTCAGTTTCCCTGTCTGCATGTGAGGGTCAGGACGGCGTGAAGACATCCCACCTGCCCAGCCTTGTCATGTTCCAGGGGAGGCCTCGGGCTTTGACCACAGCTCCAGTGGTGACCCGAACGCTGTGACTTCGCTGTGGACCTGACATTTGTTAGGCGGGGTGGGCAGGGCTGGGTCCCCGTGGCTGCTGAGGAGGCCTGAGCCCGCGCCACGTGACCCGGTGGTGAGCCCACCGGGGTGGCCGGGTCCTGGGGATGTGTCTGGAGACGCACCCCCACCTGGCAGGAGCACAGAGCCAGCGGCCTCCGATGGTGGTGAAACAGACCCTCCCGCTCACCCAGGGACAGTCCTGTGCACCCCGGAAGCCGGCGGGCAGGGCAAGAGGGCAGCACAGAACATGGACTGCTGGGCGCCCGCATCACATGCCCAGCCCTCGACAGTCACCTCACAGCGCACCTGGGTCTCGGCCTTGGGGGATGGAGGGACTGTCCCAATGCTACAGGTGAGAAGACCGAGGCTGGAAGAGTCAGTCAGTCACTAGAGGGCAGAGCTGGAATCTGCATCTCCCATCGTCCTGTTCAAAATGATGGTCGTTGGGGAGCCTGGGTGGCTCCGTTGGTGAAGCGTCTGCCTCTGGCTCAGGTCATGATCCCGGGGTCCTGGGATCGAGCCCCACATCGGGCTCCCGGCTCAGTGGAGAGTCTGCTTCTCCCTCTGACCCTCCCCATCCCCTTGTGCTCTGTCACTCTCTATCTCAAATAAATAAAATCTCTAAAATAAAATGATGCTCATTATAGACCTTTTGGAAGACGATAAACAGAATTTTATCTGTTTATTCTATTTTTACAAAACAGAAACAGAATTCCCACTGCCAAGGGCAGCCCTTAGAATCCCCAGCTGCCCGCTTGCTGAGGGGCCCTGGGCCGATGCCTCCCCCATTCCTGGCCTCGGGTCTGCGCTGGCCGGTGGGATAAGAGGGGGCAGTTCCTGGCAGGGCAAGCGGCGTTAGCTCTGTGATCACGAAGGCTGTGATTAGAACACCTTCGTGAATGTTAGTTTTTAAAATGCCTGTCTCTGTCATCTATTTTTTTTTAAATTGGGGTGATTCTGTAGTCCACTTTATATGCCTCTTTCTTTGCTTAACGTTATGTTGAAGATAATTTTTACATTATTAGAGTCTCAAAAGCTGGATTTGGGGGTTTGAGCAGGCCTTCATGGTCCCTGCTTTTTGGGGATGAAGGTTGCTTCACATTTCATGGGGCTTTCCGGGGCCCCCGGCTGGCAGCTGCCCCCGTCCCCAGGGCAGCCTTCACCCTTTGCTCCGAAGGTCTGATGACTGCATAGCCTTTCCCCTGGATCTGCTCTCGCTTCCTGTGTCCCTGTGCAGGAGGTGCTCACGGTCCTGGCCAGGGCCATCTTTTCCTTGACCCCGCATCCGGGGGTGCCCTTTCTGAGCTCTGAGGTCCTCGCAGGGAGTCTCCCGTTCCGTCTGCCCTGGGCCCCCAGCCCTCACCCTAGCAGGCTGAGCTGCAGGTTTGCTGAACTTGATCTGGATGGCTTCCTATCTCATGCAAACAAACACCTCCAGTTTCTCCAGGTAGGATCAGAGTGGCAGTGGGGGCCTAGCCTCCTCATTTTATGGTGGGGAACCTGAGTCCCAGTCGGGGTGCTCACAGGCCAGGGGTCCCACAGCAGGTCCAGTCAGAGCTGGCCCGAGATGCTGGGCCAGGGTCCCCCCACCCGCCATCACTCTGGACTCTCAGCCCCGCTGGGCAGTTCAGCCTGCTGGGCCTCACTCTCTGCTGGGCACCTAGTAGGTCCTCGAGCAGACCTTAGGGCCGCTGGGGAAGGGGATATAGCTGATGAGCGCGATGGACAGACCTGATGACTGGGTCCCCAGCCCTCAGGGTGGCAGCTCCCAGGATGGACACAGGGCCCTTCTCTGCCTAGCCCCTGGCGAGCCTCTCAGGGTGGCCGAGGGGCCCTCGCTAGTTTGAACTCTTGCAAACTCCTGTTCTTTCCCACCTGCCACCTCCGTGAGCCAGGGTTGCAGGGTGGGAGCAGCTTTTGGACTGGGCAGAGCCTGGCCCCAGAGTGCTGTGTGACTCCAAGCAGGCTGCTTTCCCTCTCTGACACAGAGGGAAGGAAAGGTGATTTTAGGGTGGGCCTTTAGGGGGGTGGTAAAATACCTGTGCGCCTGGGTAACCCTCCCCCATCGGGCGGGGCCCAGGTAGACAGTGTTGCTATCCCACTCTACAGAGGGGGAAACCGAGGCCCAGAGAGTCGAAGGGACTTGCCTAAGGTCACAGGGAGGTAGTGGGGAGTCAGGATTTGAGCGAAGCTCTGTGATGCAAGTTATTGAATGAATGAATGGTGAAAGTGGGAATGAGAGGTACTAGAACGTAGTGCACAGGGTGTGGGCCGATGCGGGCTTCTCCGAGCGCTGGGCTGTCAGTTGGGCCGGGGAGGAAGGGCTGGGAGGCTCTCTGGGTGGAGGGGACATGAACTGGCCTTGAATCAGAGGAGGGGTCACTTGACAGGAGACCCAAGGTCAAGGGTGGGGGTGAGAGAGAGAGTACAGGATGCTGGCAGCTGGGAGAGGAGCTGAGGTGGGTCGGGCTGTGGGGGCGGGGTCACCCAGAGGCTCCTGCCTCTCCGGGCAGCCTTTGGGTTTGGGGTGGGCGGGGCAGGAGATTTTGGGTGGAAATGTGCTCACTGGAGCCATTGCACGGGGCTGGCAGGATCTGCCCGGGTGTGCCCAGCCCCTCCCTGCCCAGGGCTGGGGGAAGCCTCGCCCCAGTTCTGGAGCACCTCCCCCCTCACCCCACCCCTGTCTTCTCTTGCAGAACTTTCCAGAGCAACAACCGCCACAGCAGCAATGGCCCCGCCTTGGGTGCCCGCCATGGGCTTCACCCTGGTGCCCAGCCTGGGGGGCTTCCTGGGCTCGTACTACGTCCGCGGGGAGAGGCTCCGCTGGTACGCCAGCTTGCAGAAGCCCACGTGGCACCCGCCCCGCTGGACGCTGGGCCCCATCTGGGGCACCCTCTACTCAGCCATGGGGTAGGTGGGCTGGGCCATCCTCTCCCTCTCGAGGCCCGGGGGCAGAGCTTCTCCTCCATGTGCTCCTGGGGCAGCAGGCATTTTCCAGGGCCAGAACTTTCTCCTCCAGGGCGTCCAGGGAGGGGCGGGCCGGATGGCTGGCACCCTGGCTGTTTTCGCAACTCCAGGGGTAGGCGGGCTCAGTGTGTCAAGTTCAGACCTGGGCAGCTTCCAAGACCAATAGTGGCAGCAACAGTAACAATTCTCTTAGCTACCGCTGTTGAGTTCAGTGCCAGGGTCTGGGTTAATTTTCAAGACCACCCACTTGACAAGGGGCCTCCTGCAGGAAACCCTGTGACTACACCCCTGGAGAGGAAGAGTAGGATGGGGAGGGCACCCCCTGGTGGCTCTAGTGGGAACTGCACCCAGCCTGTGAGGCCAGCTCCCTGCCCTCCTTCTGGAATGTTCCCTGCATCCTGGGTCTAATGCCAGCCCAGTACAGGGTGGGGCTGCAGATGCCAGGCACCTGGGGAGCAGGTAGCAGAAACCAGGCTGGATGCCATGGGGTTCTGATGAGAATAGTCTGTACAACCTGGGGGTCATGTGGGCACCAGCCCCAGCCAGCCCCGGGCACTGCCCAGCCAGGCTCCCAGCTCTTTCTGTGTCCTGCTTTCTCTTCCCTGATCCTGGCCCAGGCACCTCTGGTTCTGCCTCTCCTTGTTCAGCCTCCAGACCTCTCCACTCCTTCTTGGCTTTCCTCCGCCGGTGAGATCCTGGTAAAGCCCAAATGTGACCCTCGTCTCTCCTTAGAGGGACGCTGCAGACACTTAGTGATACTGATAAGGTCAAATCTCTCACGGAGTAAAGAGCTCGGACTCTGGCCCCGGCCACCTAGGTTCAAATCCTGCCTTTACCCACCGGTTGCCTGCCAAGAGATCTTAGTCACTTTGCCGCTCCATGCCTCAGTTTCCCCACCTATAACACAGGGGTGATAATACTGCCCACTTCACAGCATTATCATGAAAGTGAAATGAGTTAATACTTGGAAAGAGCCAGAGCAGTACCCCATGTGTACATGCTGGGGGCCACTCTTTCCTATTAGCGGTGTAACTGCCTCCCCCTCGTGGTTCTAAGAACCCCCATGACCAGGTCCCCATCTGCCTCTTCAGCCTTGCCTCTCTGCTGCCCCCTAGACCTCAGCCTCCTGGCCCACAGGCCCCTAACCTGCCCCTAAGCGTTTGCAAACGCTTGCTTTTTCCCCCTAGCAGACTCCTACTTGCCCACTAAGGCCCAGTTGAAATGTCCTGTCCTCTGTGTGGGTGCCCCATCTAGGTTAGGAGCCTCTTTCTCACTCCAGATCCTGATGATAATAATGGTAGATATTTACTGAGTGTCCCACATGCCAGGCGCTGACCTAAGGCCCGCCAGGATGTTAACTCAAATCCTCGCAGCAGTCCTGGGAGCAAAAAAGTCCCAGAGAAGTCAAGCAACTAACCTGAGGGCACACGGTGGTCAGTGGGAGAGCATGGCGGAGCCACCACTGTGCTGTCCCGTAGGTGAGCATGGCTCAGGGAGGCTTTTGGTTTCTTTCCTGCTGGTGCCCTGACTGGTGGCCTCTGTTTCAGGTATGGCTCCTACATGGTCTGGAAAGAGCTGGGAGGCTTCTCGGAAGAGGCTGTGGTTCCCCTGGGTCTCTATACCGGGCAGCTGGCCTTGAACTGGGCATGGCCTCCCATCTTCTTTGGCAGCCAACAAATGGGTTGGGTAAGTGTGGCCTTGGCCAGTCTCCTTGGTCCCTGGAGATGGCTTGCGGTCCCTTCCTTGGGGGACACAGGGCATCACATCCTAGGTGGGGTGAGGGTCTGAAGATCCAGGGGAGGGGATGGCAAAAAGCATCTCGCAGGAGCTTTTAGGGGACCAGTAGCCTCCTCTGGAGCCCCCAGCTGCTTTTCCTCCAGTGGAGGAAGCTTGTGGGGTTCTGACAGCACCAGACGCGCTCACTGGCTTGGTTGAAGGGCCATCGTAGGGGGAAACATGACGCCTGGTGCCCTGTGTCCCTAACATGGCATGGATCAGGCGGGGATGATTGTCCTCATTTTACAGATGGGAAACCGAGGCAGAGAACAAGGGAGGGACTTGGCAGGGTCACTCGGGGTGGGACGGAGTGCTCCCTGGAGTGCACCCCATGAGAGGCCAGCTGGGACACGCACCCAGTGAGCACAAGGAACTTCAGGCCTCCCTGTCCCCCGCCCCACTGTCCGTGTCTCTGCAGGCACTGGTGGACCTCCTGCTGACGGGTGGGCTGGCAGGAGCCACGGCTGTGGCCTGGCACCGGGTGAGCCCGCCGGCCGCCCGCCTGCTCTACCCGTACCTGGCCTGGCTGGCCTTCGCGGCCGCCCTCAACTACTGCGTGTGGCGGGACAACCGAAGCTGGCGCGGGGGCCGGCGGCTCGGCGAATGAAAGTGCACCGTCCTCCGCGGACCCCAGCTGCTGCCGATCAGATGCTGCCTGGGGTGGCGGCCCATGTGCTTCTGTGGCCGCCCAGCCTGCGGGTCTATCTGGGTCTCGGCCCCAGGGGTCACCGCCGGCTACAGAGGTGCCCCAGGCCGAGCCTCTATGCCAGGAACAGTGTCCTGTGCTTCGTCCTGCGCTTCCTGCTCCGCCCAAAGTGCGCTCTCGGAACACGGGAGGCTAGAAGCCAAATAAAGTTTGTAACCTCCTGGCCGTGGCCTTTTCACTTGGGGGGGGTGGGGACTCCTGGCTTTGGGGAGGGAGGGGTGCTTACCCCACTGCCAGATGTGGTCAGCGCTTCACCAGTGCTTCTCGGGTCCCTCCCAAGACCCTCTGAGAGGCGGGGTGGCCTTCCCGGAGCAGAGCAGCTCAGGTTCGGCCCAGAGTCCACACCTAGGCTCTGCTGTGTAGACTGGTGCACAGCAGGTCTGGGGTTTAGTCCTGTCCACTCCCTAAGCCCCCCAGCTTTGTCCAAGTCCAGGTCCTCTGCAGGCAGCCGCTGGGGGCAGGGGAGGCTGGTGGAGGCCTGTCACCCAGGCAGGCTCCCGCTGGGGCGACACCCCTGCTCCAGCCAGAAGCCGTGGTCTGGGCCTCCGCCGTATCGCCGCCGGGCACTGGGGCACCGGGGAGCCTGGGACCTGTGGGCCTTGGGCGGCTTGTTTTGTTTGGTTGTTGGTCACTCACACAGGCAAAGGTGTTGTGTTTCACTGTCATTTGGGCAGGCCGGGTGCTCTGCTGCCGGCTCCCCGACCTTTGCCTTCTCACATTCAGATGAGACCCACTTCCAACATTAGGAAAGCTCCGGGAGGGACAGCAGACCACACACTCGGCCAAGAGCAGGGGTGGCTCTCTCCCAGGGCTTGTCACCTCCGCGGGGGCTGGATGCTGGCGGGTCGTGTGCTGCGGGTGGTGCCAGCAGCACCTCGGCCAGCTCCCAGGCTCGCTCTCCGATGCTCCCCAGAGGACAGGGCTCTGATGGGGGGACTCTTTGATCATCCTTTTATTATTTCTTTTTCTTTTTTTTTTTTTTTAAGATTTTATTTATTTATTTGAGAGAGAGAGACAGTGAGAGAGAGCATGAGCGAGGAGAAGGTCAGAGAGCGAAGCAGACTCCCCATGGAGCTGGGAGCCCGATGTGGGACTCGATCCTGGGACTCCAGGATCACGCCCTGAGCTGAAGGCAGTCGTCCAACCAACTGCGCCACCCAGGCGTCCCTCCTTTTATTATTTCTAAAGTTCTCCAAGATGGTCTGGGTGGGGGGCCCGAAGTGTCATCCCAGGCTCCCGTGGGCCCCTCAGATGTGCTGTACTTAGCACTTAGGTGCCCCTGAGACTTCTGCAATCCTTTCCGTGATGCTCATGCAGGTTCTTTTTTTGTCTGTCCCACTCGCTGTGGCTTTGTTCCTCTCTAGCGGTATCCCACATGCCTCCTCCTGGCCACATGACACGCGTAGCCACAGAAATGGCTAGAAAAATGGACGGGACAGATGTACTTAGCCATTGCGTCTGCCGCTTTCTTGTGGGGCTCTGCCCCCCGGCCCAGTTTTTCCTAAGTAGACGGGCTACTCTCATTTTCTGAGCTTTGGCTTCTGCTAGCAACCCGAGGCTCCTGACATGTCCACGTTGGTTTGATAGGAAAGTCTATTACCTCACAGATGTCAAGTCCTTCTGGTCTGCACTCCTTCCTGGAGCTACTTCAAGCTGTTAAAGTCTTAAATCCGGGCATTTGCTTCCCTCTGTAGCCAGCTGGCCACAAAGGACACAAACAAGGTGATTCACACAGCTCAGGAGGGCTCGGCCGGCCGGCCATCGGCAGGGACACAGCAGTGACTGTCAGGCATGTGCTGAGTGCTTTAATGTTTCCATTGGCCACTGTGGATCTCTGGTACCAAGAGGTTCTAACTATATTGGTGCCTCTCCAGGAAGGAGCTGCCATGTTTGGTGGTGTTTATGTGGCCATGGATCATCACTGAGGACTTTTCTAGATTTTGCTGTCAGCCTCTCAAGCTTTACCTTTTGGATTTCTTTTGTGTGGTTCTGTAGAACTTTGGTACAATGAATACTATGGCTGTGACTCCCTGATCAACTCCAGACGTCCAGCTTTTACAGATTTTGCACTCTGATGAATTCTGAACACGGAGGCGCCCAGGGGGCTTGGTCTGTTGGGCGTCTGCCTTTGGCTCAGGTTGTGATCCCAGGGTCCTGGGACTGAGCTCTGCATCAGGCTCTCTGCTCAGTGGCAAGTCTGCTTTTCCCTCTCCCTCTGTCCTTCCTTCCTCTACCCCCATGCACTCTCTCTCAGATAAAGTCTTTAAAAAAAAAATTCTCAACACAAACTGACTCCAGTGAAGATAATACCAGAAAGAAGCATTTCCACTGCAAGCGGTCTGGTCTTTAAGCACAGTGGGGGCCCTGCCTGATGCCCTTCCTCAGGCGCCGTCTGATTTCCACTGATGAGAGGCACAAGGACGTCTAGAATCGGGGAAAACCCCGTTTACAATTAAGAGCCTGGATCATGTGGTCCTCGGATCACTGTTATCCTGGGTAATCGGGTTTGAAGTGAACTGGCAATGAGCAGGGCCACCCTCCCTATTGGGCGTGCAGATGAGTGCCCTGTGTGAGTGCCAGTCCAGAGGTGCACAGGCGGTCCCCTGCAGGGCCTCTGCCCACCACGAGGGGGCGTCACTGGGCTGGCGTACTGTGCTCATGCCCCTCCTGCATCCGCCCCCTGGACCCTCTGGCTGTCCAGAGCAGCTAGGGTCTCCCAGTACCCCCAGCCCCAGGGTGAGGAAACAGGTAGGAAGAGAATCCCGTGTCCTGAGGCCCCAACAGTGTAAGCTGAGCCAGGATTCAGGGCTGGCACCAGGACGAGGCTCCTGGGCACTGCCCGTGATGCGGAGGGGAGCCTCAGCTCCCCATCTGTCCCTGCTGTGTTCTGCTCTGAAATGGAACCAGTGCTGGGGAATCCAGCTTTGGGGGAGGAAACTGCTGTGGTCTGAGTGTTCCCCCAAACCCCTATGTTGAATCTTACCCTCCCGCTGTGTGACAGTCACAGGAGGTGGGGACTTCGGGAGGGGATCAGGTCACAAGGGTGGCGCCCTCAGAATGGGGCCAGTGTCCTTACAAGAGACCCCACAAAGTTCCCTTGCCCCTTCCCACATGAGGACACAGTGGCCATCCGCGAACCAGGAAGAGGGCCCTTATAGACGCCAAGTCTGCCGCCCCGATCCCAGGACGCCCCCACTCCAGAACTGTGAAGAAGGAACTTCTGTCGGGCGAGGTCCGGGGTTGTGGTGTTGTTACCGCAGCCCTAACGGCCCAGACGGGCACCTGGCAGCCCAAATGCCATCTTCTCTCGTTTCTCCAAGAGGACATCTAGATATTTTGGTTTTCTTCGACAACCGAACAGGAAGACAGCTGACACACGGCGCCGGACCTGTGGTTCTGGGGCCTCCACAGAGAGGGAGGCCAAGGTCAAGAAGGCCTCGTTTATTACGGTACAGGTCGCGTCAAGGAGAGGGCAGGATGCCAGCAGCTCTCCAGGGGAAAAACCAGAGACCGTGTGTCTTGCTCGCGACATCACGGCTTGGCTGGAGGAAAGGGGCGTCTCCCCAGCCGACAGCTGAGGTTCTGGGTGACAAAGAAGATGGACACACACAGCCAAGTGGACACACGGACGGGAAGCACAGCCCAGCCCAGTTTTGTTTCTTGGCTTCACAGTGAATGAAGCTCCGTGCCCCACCCCCACCCCCCAAGGAGGGGGGTCAAACTCTATCCCCACCCCACTGTCAGCTGGGCCTGGGGCCACTGGGGCTACACAAAACACACCAGCATCTGACTCCAAATTTCAGAAACAAAGTTACGGAAATAACAAGAATCTTTATATATTCCTCCCATAAATGAAAAACTAACAAAAATCCAACATTTTGACGCTAGACTCAGGTGAAAGGTGACACCTGGCGGTAACATCAAGTTCTCCCTGGAATCGTCTTCCTTGGCCGTCCGCTGCCGGGCTCCGCCACCCACACTTGTCCCTGAGGCCCCAGCCGACGGCAGGCGAGGGGACAGCTCTGCCATGCCCGGCGGGCAGCCCCGTCTGCCGAGGTCAGAGGAGGACAGCCTGCTCTTGCCACGTGGAAAGGCAACAGCAGCCCAAGGCCACGGCCCTCCTGGCCGGGAACTTCACGGGAAGCTTGCTGGGAAAGGTTTGGTCGAGTGGGAACCAAGAAGGCGCAGTCCGGGAAGCAGGTTCCCAGCTGTTCTGAGGGGCAGGGGTGCGGACACCCCCGCCCCAGCGGAGTCACGATACACAAGCAGGGCCCCTGGAGAAGCAGCCCACCCAGCTCCCCGTTCGTAGGTGGGCTCCGCAGGTGTTGCTGGGGGAAACCTCGTGCTCCCCAGAACCTGCAGCCGCCAATCCCCTGGGAAACAGCAGCCCAGGAACCAGACTCTCCAGAAAAAGCCCTCAGCTGAGCACGGATGGCGGTGAGGGGAGCACGGACAGGGGCCTGGGACTCAGTGCTTGGCACACCCTGCCTGGCCCTGCTCCTGACCTCGGAGGGAGCAGGACCCTGAGCCCCCCAAGGTGGCACCGGGAATGACAGCTCCAAGACGAGGCTGTGCCCGAGGGAGGAGGGGAGGGGCTCGCGGAAGCAGCTCTGCCCGCTGAGGCCGGAAGGGGCCGGCAGGCAGCGCGGAGCCACGAGCACCTAGACCAGGCGGGTGACGTGGCAGTGGCTGGGCTCGTCCAGGTACAGGGTGCTGAAGACGTCGTTGAAGAAGCCCGGGTGGTACCTGCAGGCCCGCTCACAGTCCGGGTTGAAGTTCACCTCCAGGATCTGCGGCTGCATCACTCGCGTCCCTGAGGGCACCAGAGCACGGGGCATGAGCTCCCCCTGGGCTCCGCCGCGGCTCGCTGCCCTTCCCCCTCACGCTCTGTCCCGACCTGAAGGCCACCCCCTAACGGTGTGCCCCCCGCCCCAGATCTCTGGCGGACCCGAGGCAGACACCATCTCAGATCTGTCTCTGTGCCCGGGGGCTGGGGAGGGCTGGATGATCGGCTTTGGGTTAAGCGGCGGGGGGCGTGGTTTGGATTACGGGGCGGGGGCACCCCTCACCATCTGGACAGTCGTCCCACTTGAGCATGAGGTCGATGGCATACACGGCCCGGGATGAGGGATAGTCGCAGAGGCCCAGGGGCGGCGGCTTGGCACACGCCACCTGGAACAGCTCCCTGAAGGCCTGGAAGATCTCAGCCTGGAGGACAGGGAGGCCGGCTGGGGGCTGCGCGGGTCTGAGGCCGGGACACCCCCCCCCCAGCAGCTCCTTGTGCGCCTCCCTGCCTGTACCTGAGCTGTGGCCTCAAAGCCCACGAGCCCTCCTCCTCCAGCCTCATGTCTGCACCCCTGGCTGCCACCGCCTTCTCCGACACCTGTCCTGGTGTCTGACTGCTAAGCTGCCTGGCTACTGCCCCCGAGTCCGCAGTCTCCTCTGCACAGAGGTGCACGCCTGCGGGGACCAACCTGGATCTCCGGCTGTGCCCCTGTCCCCTCAGGTCTGCCATTTCTGGGACCAGGTAGGGCCTACTGCCAGCGGGCGGTCCCAGCCGTGCTCTGAGTCCCTCCAGAACACCCCGCGAGGCCCGGTGTGGGAGGAGCAGGACCATCCCGAGGCCAAGACCCCCCCACAGCCCACGCCCGCCCACAAGGGAAGGCCTGGCCTCTGCAGCTCTGCCCAGGACTCACCTGGACGCTCTTCCAGGGAAATTCCGGGTACTGCTTCTCAAACTCAGGGATGAACTCATCGTAGTGCACCTGAGACAGACACGCAGCCCGTCACGCTCTGCCTGGGGCTACCTCGGGGCAGGGAGCGGGGAAGCCTGCCTTGCCTTCATATGGGGCTCTGGCACTCGCTGGGGCCACAGGTCAGCGCCAGCAGCCTACGAGCAGCCCCGCAGCTGGGCACAGATGGGAGGCAGGAGCTGGAGTCTGAGCTCTGGATCTTACTCTGTGACTCAGGACAAGCAGATTTACTTGTCTGACTCAGTGTCATCATCTGTGAAATGGGACAGTGCCCCTTGACTGGCACGCTATCGGTGGGGCCACCGGGAGGCTGGACGGACACGGCACCACGTGGGTCTCAGAACAGTGCGCCAGAGGCAGAGGCTGGACCCAGAACCGAGCTCACCGCTCCCCAAAACACATGGGTGCGAGCCGGCAGCGAGCTGGGGGGCCTTCCTCGAAGGAGGAGCCAGGACGGGCTCCCTGCGGAAGCCTGATGCTCACATCCTGTTGGCGACACATCCCCCTACCCGGGAGCTTCCAGGAAAACACGACCCTTGGGGTGCTGGAGGGAGGCACTCCGTTCTCTCAGAGACAACTTCCAACCACGTCCCAGGGCCCTGCAGGTGGCGCAGCGCCCCAGGGACCCGCCTGCAACACAGCCCAGGACAAGCAGCAGCGGCGGGGCTGGGCGTGAGCAAGGGCACAGGCGCTCTGAGGGCTCCACCCTCGAGGGCTGCTGAGACACAGGCACAGCGAGGCGTCCCCAGGAGTGTTCAGTGCAGCATGTATACTAATGGCGAAAACCCGAAATGACCTGAATGTCTACTAACAGGTGAATGACAAGAACATCCCAGGACAAGAATGCCCCCAGCCCCATTTAACAATAATGACAAATCTTGGGGTGCCTGGGGGGCTCAGTCCTTAAGCCTCTGCCTTCAGCTCGGGTCATGATCCCAGGGTCCTGGGATCGAGCCCCACATCAGGCTCTCTGCTTGGTGGGGAGCCTGCTTCTCCCTCTCCCACTCCCTCTGCTTGTGTTCCCGCTCTCGCTGTGTCTCTAGCAATGTAAAAACAAAACAAAAAACAAAAAAACAACTTTATAAAAAGAACAAGGACGAATGTACACATGTGATGCTCAGAAAAGAATAAAACCATAGAAAGGTTTGCTCAGCAGGACAGCATTCACGCAAAACCTTACATACATAAGCAGAATCGTCATCTGAACAGTATTAGGATATACTCATGCTGAAAAGAATCGAAACACGCCTGGAACGGGTAATTCTCACATTCGGAGAGCGGCCACCGAGAGGGCCACCTGCAGGCCTTGGGGTGAGCAGCGCCGGTGAGGGGGTGGGGAGGGTGAGCCCTACTTCCCGTTGACCTGAAACAACCACGAAGCACTTCTGGGACGATGTGTGAGGCAGCCTTTCTCTCCTCCACCCAGAGCTGGCTCTGCCTCTGCCTGGGCTGAGCCTACCTACCCCAGGTGCACTGCTGGCCAGCCAGGGTCTGAGGCCCTCACCTCGGAAGGAGCTCTGCCCTGATGTCCCTTCGCCCAAAGTGCCCAGACAGCATGGGGGACAGCACGGACCCAGGATCCAGGCAGGGTCACGGTCCAGCAGCGGCCTGCCCCGGGGGCCATGTGACTTGCACCCCTGTGCCGCCCACCCTCACTGGTCCCTGTGCTCGGGGGGTGCCGGACGGAAGGCAGTCTGTGCCTCCAGCTGAGACCTGCCCGGCTCAGACCTGCCACAGGACGTGGGGAGGCTCCTGCTTCGAGATTAACACGGGTACCAGAAGGCAGCTGGTCTGCACAGTCTGCCCAGAAGACAGGCCGAGGAGTGTGGGGTCTGGGTCTGGCCTGCATCCAAGTGAACCCACCTGCTTCAGCACCACTTCCGGGTCATAGTTCATGACAGTGAAATGCTTCTCGTAGTCGTCTAGGTCGTCGAGTGCGAAGGGCCTGCAGGAGGAGCGCACAGACACAGGAGGGTCCTGAGCACGGCCGCGTCCCAGCAGGGACAGTGCTCTGAGAGACCCCGCTGGACGCCTGGTCCCCCCATCGGAGTGAGCGGTGCCCCGCAGCCCCTCAGAGCTTGTCTGTGAAGACACCCAGACGGCCCATGAACGTCCTCACGACCTGCTCCGCTTGGTGCCCGTTTGACAGTGACAGGTGCCGTCCAGGTCCCCACCCGTGGCTGATGCAGGCGGGGCGAGAACTCCCACTGGAGGACAGATCTGGGCTCAGCTGGGCCGCCCGCCAGGTGTGTGGCGGAGAAGGAGCTCCGGGACCAGCTTTCCGACCCCCGATAAAGGGGGCCCCAGTCGCCCACCCCCCAGCCAGCCTCCCAGTTACCGGTTGGAGAAGCGCAGCCAGAACACGTCATAGACAAACAGCCTCAGGGGCTTCACCGAGCGCAGAAGCACGACGTAGCGGACATCGAACTTGACCGGCCCTACATCTTCTCGAAGGAACAACACTGGGCTTTCGATGTACTTGGACACAACCTAGAAGACACAGATGCAGGGCTGCGGGCAGCTCTCCCTTCACTTGGGCCCGGAGATACCCCAACCTCGCCTCATCGGCATCTATCCTCACAGGCGACGGGGCTCACGCCTGTGGGACATCCAAACACAGTCCCTACATCCTGGAGAAACAGGCACACGCTCCTGCTCCGTCCCCAGGAGCCTGTGCCCTGCAGGGGCTCTTTCCTCTCTGACTTTTCAAACCCTGTCTAGGCTGCGGCAAGTTCTGAATCTTCACCTTCACTTGAGCTGAAGGAAAAGGTCCTAACAGTTTTCAGGTTTTGACAACCGCATACGAGTTTTCCGCTGTAATCCTGACTCCTCGTCCGCTGCCTGGAATCCCGCTCAGCCATCATCCCACTGGCACGCTTTCCTCGACCCATAACCATTCCCCCACCCCCCACCCTGATACCGTCCCTGCCGGGCTCCGTGTCACCACAGCACCCTGTTCTCGGGGCTCCCTGGCTTGGCTGCCTCCCTCCTGCTGGGCGGTCTTGAGTGGTGCAGCGAGTGAGGACTCTGAGGTCAGACACACCTGGGACAGCTCTGGACAAGGGCTTCTCCCTCCCCACCCCCGCTGGCCAGGGCCCTGGAAGGAGCAGGGTCTGGGCTTCAGAGACACCAGGAGCCGAGCGGCCCCGGGCCCGCCTGAGTCCCCGCCGCATGGCCTCACCTTGGGGCTGCTCTCCCGGTGCCGGACGATACTGTGCAGGCTCCTGGTGACGTGGGTGTCCAGGCTGCGGGCCAGGTTCCAGGGCTTGCAGATCCAGTGGTTGTCCTGGCCCCTGAGAGCACATGGGTTCGGCTAGGCTGTGCCCTGCACCCACCTTCTGGGGACCATGGTCGCCTTTGGAGAAGGACACCCAACCCCTCCCAGGGAGCAGCAGGAGCTGTCACAGCAGGGCCATCAGGGGCTGACCTCACGGAGTGAGGAAGAACTTGCTCCAGCCAAGACATGGAGATGTCCGTGGCCGTGGTCCCGGCCGTGCCCGGTGCCCACAGCTCTCGGTGCCATGGCCAGCACGCAGCAGGTGCAAGCTGGGTGGGGTGAGGCGGGGGGGTGGGGCTGCAGGAGTGACGGGGGCCCTCACCGCCTCTCCCGCTGCTGGAAGTAGCTCACAAACTGCGGCAGCTCGGTGCGCAGGTTGAAGGTGCGGGGCAGCCACACCGGGCCCTCGGGACCCCCAGCCCGGCGCGCGATGGAGGCCAAGCAGTCCTTCACCGTCAGCAGGTTCTCGCAGGGAAACTGGTTCAGCAGCACGTTGGGCCTCTCCTGGCTGAGCCTCCTGTGGGGCCGAGGCACACGCACGCGGGTCAGGGGTGGTAGGGGCTCTGGGGGCATTCCCCAAGCCCAGGCCCGGCGGGGGGGTGCTCACCTATAGTCCTTGAAGTGGGAGAAGTTGTAGAGGATGTCCGCGTCCGCCTCGCTTTGGGCAAAGGTGAAGCGCGGGTGCGTCAGGTGCCTGAGCACCTGCTGGATGTCTGTGTAGACCCTGCGGGCAGAGTTGGGCTGAGCCGGCCGTGCCCCCCGCGCCCCAGGGACCCGGGCGCTGCCCAGCCTGGGCTGGTGTGGAGGAGAAGGGGGCGGACGGATGGGCTCGGGCCCTGAGGCACAACAGGCAGTGCTGGCCCCACCGTCTCTGCCGGCCTGCAGGGTGGGGCGACGAGGATCCTTCTGACCCGAACGTCCCCGCCTCTAAGATGGGATCACAGCCCAACTCACTCTTGTCACTGGGGTGACACGGGATAACCCGACTGTCTAACAGGTGCAAGCCTGCCTCCCACATGGAACCAGGACGGACACAGCCAGCCTCCCGCTCACACACTGAGCGCCGCTGGCTGGGAAGGCAGCTGGAGTCCAGGGGCCTGTGTGGATGTGTGTAGCCAAGATGGGTGCCCCGGGCAAGGCCCTGTTCCACACCAGTACTCACTGCTGCCAGCCCGGCCTGGCCCGGCCCGGCCCCCACTGGCCCCGCCCGGCCCCCACTGGCCCCGGGGAGAGGTGAGGACAGAGCCCAGGAGCTCAGGGGGTGGCAGATGAAGGCAAGAGGGGGGCCCAGCCTGGGACAACAGTCCAGGGGAAGAGCTGAGGTGACTGCCAGGGGCAAGGCAGGCATGAAGCCCTCGGTCTGTGGCTGGAGCCTGGGGCAGGACTAGGAGCCGGAGGCCAAGACTAAGTGGGCCTCAGTGGGGCCTGTGACCCTGAGGGTGGATGGACACTGGGTAGTGGGCCTGGGCACCAGAAAGGACCCCTGGGCTGGCCTCAGGGAAGGGGCAGCGGGCTGGGCTGCCCATTTCTGGCTGGACCAGGCTTGCGTAGTAGCCAGAGGGAGGGACTCCCATGGAGGCAGAAGCCAGGCTGGGACCCGCCTCTGAGCCTGTGCCACATCCAGCGGGCGAGCACGGCACACCCACCTCTCACCAATACTACGGGGTGTCTGCTTCCACCTGGCGTTCAGCCTGCCTGGCATTGCCTCACTTGCCAGCCCACACCTGCTGGTGCCTGCAAACTGCCCCTCCCGGCAGCCTGGCCACCTCCACTAGGCGCCCCACGCCTTCACGGTAGGCTCAGGCTCCCTGAGTCCGGGGGCAGGCCTGGCTGTTTTCACCCCAGGACCAGAAAAAACCCAGCAGCCCGTCACCTTCACAGCATTCTCTCTGTGATCCTGGACTCTGCCCTGGGCCCCTGCCACTGCTGCTGTGCCACCGGGACACAGCAGGCTTTCTGAGCGCCTCCCTGTGCCAGGCGTCGCTCTCGGAGCTGGTGGGGGGGGCTTGGGGGGTGCGGGGAGGCTCATCAGGAGCCGAGGGGGGCTACGCACTTGAAGACGTGGTCGCAGGGATAGGCCACTGGGCTGATGGCGAGCGGCAGCTTCTCCTTGTTCTCCTCCAAAATGGCCTAGAAAGAAAGCACTGAAGGTAGAAACAGACCTCCAAGACAGGAGCACGGGCACACATGCCACCCCCCAATCCTGGCATATCAGGGGGCACCCCGGACCACAGGTGCAGCCTTCCAACAGGCCCACCAGCAGCCAGAGCCCTCGGACCGCCCTCGGACCACCCTCGCCCCAGGACTCTGGGGCTCAAGGCCCCTCAAGTGCCAAGCGACCCATTTGTGTCAAAGAAAAACAGAAACACTGTTCAAAATCTTCAAAATCTCCGCGCTCCGCTCGCTCCAACACGGGCAGCTGGGAAGGCGTAAAGCCTGCCTGGCGGGGGGCGGGGGGCGGGTGCCTGATGCTGGTGGAGCGCCAGAGGGCGGTTCCAACATACGCCATGTGATGGTTCAAAACACACCCAGACTGTGCGACTCCGGGAGGCGGAAGGAATTCATCTCCCCGTGGGTGTGGGTGGGGCCGAAGGGGCTGCTCCCTCGGGTGCAGAGACGGGAACAGAGACGTTATGCGGGGAAGGCCCCGCAGCTCTCTCTCAGCTCCTGGGCTCTAAGACAAGCCCGGCCACGCTTCGAGAGGGGCTCCGAGGCCAAATCCCACCCTCCTGTCCACAAAAAGCACGTGGGATGATAAACGTGTGCTGTGTATCCCATGATCCCGAACTCATACCAGCGACCCCCAAGCCCAGAGCACAGGCCCAAGCTGGATGTCAGATGGGGACAAGCAACCAGGATGCTCGGGCAACTCGAGTTCGGCCTTCAGTGGGACACCCAGGGTTGGCCCCGCCCCACCCCGCCTGCTGGAGCCACCCAAGATCAGAAAGCCTCCGGCCCCAAGCCACTCCGAAGGCTTCCGCCTCGGCACGCACCCATTTACTAAGTACCTACAGGTACCACGACTCTACGGGGCTCTGAAACAGGCCACGGACTCAAGACAAGCGACCACACAGCTTCCTGTGCGGACAGTCCAACCACTACCGGCTTACATGGAATTCCCGGAAGGTGCCAGGGGGTCCCACCATGATGGCCCAGCCTCTCCCCAACCACAGCACCCACAGACCGGCTGACACCCCACGGTGCTTCCCATTCTCGCTCGAGCTAACTGGGCTGCTCCTCTGATCGATCACCTGCCGAGGCCCTCAGCGAATGTGTGATGTGCCCGCGTGGGCAGGCAGATTTCACAGTGGGGCAAGGCTTGTAGCCTCTGCCCACGGGCCGTCGCAGGCCCCCTGGGGTTGTACCCCAGCTCTCCTATGAGCTGTGTGACGTTTGGCAGGTTACTTAACCTTTCTATGCCTGTTTCCTCATCCTCAGTGAAGACTGACAAACAGGACCTCGTGCCCTTATGCCACAAGGCCTGGAGTCACAGACGCCCACGGGTGCCAACTGCAGGCTCATGGCCGGGCTCCAAAGTGCGAGCAGCCAACGGGAGGCGGTGGCAGGAGACCAGAAGGCAGGGGACGGTGTTCCCTGTCCAGCCCTGCCTGGTCTCTTAGTGGCCATGTTCCTAGAGGCTCCATTTCCTCCCTGGCCCGGGGCCCCCGAACCCGGACGCCCTGATTTGCCCAAGAGGCTGGCTGCCACAGATGAAAAGTGCCGCTGGTGCGGGGAACCGCGGCACCGATGATGGTGGGACTCGCTGGGGTCCTACTGTGTGCCAGAGAAGTCGCCGTGTGATGCTCGAACAGAGTCTTCATATCCCCGGGGAGGAAGAAACAGTACGGAGTTGGGATTTGTAACCAAGCCTTGCAGCCCACACCGTGCCCCCCTCCCCCAGTCCTGGCAAGGAGTCCCCGAAAACGGAGAGAGCAGCACTGACCACCAGCACCCAGCTCTGACCCTCGGACAGCACGGTCCCTGGCCTCGGGCTCTGGCACCTGGGCTGGGCGGCCGCAGGAGGCCCCGGCTCACTGCCTGAGCTTGGAGACCCTGGTCTCTCGAATGTTCACAAACGCTTCACTCCCTCACAGGGCAGCCAGCTGGTGCCCAGTAGCATTTGGTGGCCAAAGAACGTTCCAGAAGCCACCAGGCCCCGAGGTCAGGGGCAGACGGTCACACCTGGTAGTGCTCGGCGGGCGGCTCGGGCGTGGAGGAGCTCAAGTCCAGCAGGTCGGCGGGGACCCAGGGCAGCAGCATGCACTTCCGGATCAGAGGGTCGGTCTCCCCGTAGGCAAAGTCCCGGGTCACCTCCTCTGCATCGAGACACGTGGCCCATCAGGGGGCAGCGGGAAAGCAGGGCCTGGGCCCGTCCTTTGGGGTGGGCGGGTGTGGCACTTACCACCTGTGTCCAGGTCCCGCAGGGGCCACAGCAGCGTGTAGGCCACCTGCTGGGGCATGTAGAAGAAGGGCGCGGTGGCAAAGCTGGGCGTGTCGGAGTGCTGGATGCGCGAGCCGAACTCGTCCATGATGTACCACACCGGCACCTTCTCCTCGGCCGTCTGCAGGCAGAGCACACACAGAAACCGTGTCCACCGGTCCAGCCACTGCCCCTTCTCTCAGGCACCCTCCCACCGGCCCATGCCCCCAACTCCCGGATCCTGGAGCACCTACCAGGCACCCAAGCCCCTTAACTGGGCTGGACGTCACACAGTACAAGGGTCTGGACGAAGACACACAGCCTACCGGCTACATGGGTGTGTGTGGCAGGGAGAGGGCGAGGGGCACTTCCTGGAGGAGGTGACGTCTGAGATCATGAGAAACATTAAAAATGGTGAGGGGCTAGAGCATGAGGCTGGGTCTGGGGAGGCTGGCAGGAGGTGGTGATGGACACCGAGGACGTGTGCTCAAGGGACAGGACTCTTTGGATGTGAGCAAACCCTGAGGCTTTCAGGGGATGACAGAACCCGACAGCACTGGGCCACAGGAACCGAGTCACTGGGCCCATGTCTAGAGGTCTGAGGTTGTGTCCTGTGAGCTCAAGGGCTCTGAGAACCGGGTGGCCCGAGGCTGAGTAACAGGGCCATGAGGGAGCCCTGGGGAAGAAGGGGGGCCCTAGGAGGAGAGTCTGCTCACTTCCGGGGCAGCGGCCCCTGGGGCTGGGTCCTGGCTCCCCGGGCTGTCCCTGCTCACCCCATGTGCCAGCTGGTAGGTCTGGTTGAACCGCCACATCTCCTCCAGCACCAGGTCCTCGGCCTCGGCGCCGGGCAGCTCGCCGTGGAACCCGATGCCCATCAGGTTGGCCATGCGGAGCAGCAGCCCGGGCACCTGCCGCAGCTGCTGGCGTGCGTGCTCCACGCGGCACGTCCAGGCGTGGTCGATGAGGAAGATGCTGTGGGCACAGCCGAGGGCAGGGGTGAGGGCCGGTGGTGGTGGGGGGTCTGCCTGGGTGACGAGGGGGAGGAGAGGGGGAAGGCCTGCAGCTGTGGCCTGGCGAGCTTCCACGCCCTCTACCAGTTTCTGCAAAAACCAACGGGGTCCATACCTCCTGTCTGGGGGCCAGTGTGAGACTCAGAAGAGACAAAACACACAACCTGCTGCCTGGACCAAGTCCCTGTGTTCTCGCTGATCGTTAGCATCGATTGCTGTTGCGGTGAGTGCCTCCAGCTGCATTTGCACCAGCTGGCCTGGCCGCGCCCCCCACCCTGCCACCTCAGGTGCGGGCGCTCAGGACAAGCAAATGCCGCATACAACGGGAAGCCAGTGGCAGGGAGGCATGCAAAGGGGCGGCTCCGGCCCCGGCGGGCACAGCAAGCCCCCACGCATTTGGACCTCTGTGGCCCACATGCCCAGTCCCTCTGGAAGAGCCCAGGGGTGGGGCCACCGCAGAGGACCAGCCAGGCATTCCCACGGCAGGCCCAGGGCCACACCTGCCCTCCTGCCCCTCAGGGTAGGGCTCCTGGACACCCTCCAGTGCCCTGCCGGAACGGGAAGCTCTGGCACCCAGGGGTGTGTTCTGCCTGCCGAGCAAAGCGACCCTCACCTCCCTTCCCCCGGGTGACAGCAAAGGCTCCGGCTCTTGGGCTGGGGGGCAAAATCGGCAGCACTTGTTCCCCTGGGCTTCTAGGACTGTACGTCTGCAGGCGCAAAGCAAGTGCTTGTGCTCAGTGGTTCTGACTACAGGAAGCCGCGCTTCAAGGTGGGGCAATGCTTGGGAGTATGTGCCGTAGAGAGCAGGAGTGGGGAGAGGATGAAGCTGGGGTGTGGCAATCAGGGCAGACTCCAAGCTCTGCAGGCAGAAAGGCCCGGGAGCGGGGAGGGCTGTGGAGTGGGAGGAGCTGAGACCAAAGGCAGGACTCCGCTCGCGTCCCCTCCGGGGCCCGCCTGGCGGAGGTGTTCGCTCAAGGGTGTGGAGGGGCAGCGAGCTCCCGGAGGTGGCTGCGGGGCCCAGGCCCCAGAGCAGGTGCACTGAGCTGAATGTGACTGGTGAGCCTGCAAGTTTCTGAGTCAGACAGCCCGCTGGCGGAGGGGACCGGCTGCTGCTGTTCCCTGAAGAGCTCTGGACACAGGGGCCTGGGGACCCTGAGAGGCTGGCAAGTGTCCTCTCCAAGGGTCCAACAAAGTCTGGCAGACGAGCCTGCAGGCCTGCCGTGGCTGGAGGCAGGAATCCCAGGGTCCAGTCTTAGCTGTGCCCCATGTACACCGAGGCCCAGGGCCACGCCAGGCCTGCTCTGGGCCCTGGTGTCCTCCCGAGGAATCAAAGAGACCACACTGCTCACAGCCTGGACATAAAGCCCTGGGAGAACCTGTTACAATCCCTGAGCAGCCCTGAGACTGGGATTCAGCAGGCCCGGGGGAAGGTCCTCCGAACAGTCCGGGCTCGGAGTCAGGCCGCCTGGCGTCCCACATCCCGGCTCTCGGCCGGCTGTGATTTTGGGCAGGTCCTTCCCGTCTCACTGAGAAAATCGGCACACATCACCCCCCAACTGTGGGACCCTCCTGGTGGGGCGGAGGTGCTGGGGAGGCTGCGCTCGGGTCTGCCTGAAACATGACTCACACGGGAACGTCAGCAGCTGTCGGGGCCAACCCGACCACAGGGCCCGGCTGGAACCTTGGGTGGCCACGAGCACCCGGGACATGGCAAACACAAGGGCCTGCCATGGCTGCGTCTCTCCAGAGGAGCCCGCACTGAGGACCACGGCACAGACCACAGACCACAGGCCTGCTGCTCCTACCTGTTGGGGTCGGCCGCCTGGAGCCCGTTCTCGCTGGTCACGATGACCTTGTAGCAGAGCTCGCCGCCAGGGTTGGGCTGCTTCTTCCGTGCTTCCCGGGCCTCCTCGCCCTCACTCTCCTCCTCCACTTCCTGCACCTGCATTATCCCGAACATCTCCCCGGCATCGAAAACCTGCGGCCACGAGCAGGGGTGTTGGCGGGCTCCCCAGGCCAGAACCCCCGCCTCGCAGAGCGCCACACCCTGGCCTCACGGACCAATCCAACTCCTCAGGGACGCAGGACCTGTTTATTAACCAACCACCCATCGTCCGGGTGGGGAAACTGAGGCTCCTGGAGATCGGCCAGAACCGCGACCTAACCAGGGTCACCAGCTCCTGTCCCGGGTGTGCTCAGAAGCGGGCTGCAGGCACGCGTGGCCAGACCAGAGGTGAGTCTAAGAGCTGGGATCTTGGCGGGGCCGGGGATCTCACTCCAGTCCTCCAGCAGGACGGCAGAGGCGCCCCAGAAGGAAAACAGGTGGCTGAGAACCTCCCACAGCCTCGGCGCCGGCCCTGCCGAGAAGCAGTTCGGGCCTGTACAGCGTGTGCTCTGGTCTGGCCTCCTGAGGTGCTGGGTCAGAAAGATAAGGACCTTGTCCTTGAGTTTCCTTGCCAACCACACGCACATGCAGCCAGCCGGCCTGCCTCCCTCAGCCACACTCCCGCACTGCGTGTCTGCCGCCACCTGGCAAGGGGCCTCAGGACAGATGCTGGAGCCAGGCCGTGGGGCCTTGAACAAGTCACTGAACCACGCCGTGCCTCCGTCTCCCCATCCATACGATGGGAACAGCAGCACCGACTTCCCAGGGTTGTGGGAAGGATGAAAGGATGAACAGACGTCCAAGGCTTGGAGGAAACTCAGCTCGGCCCGTGCCCTGTGAGCCACCACGGTCCTGCTGCTGAGAGCAGCCTCTCCCGGGGGAAGCAGCGTCCGCGGCTTTCCGGGAGAGCTGAGTGTTCAATTGACAAACAGTGCGCTGACAGTCCCTGGCACGAGCAGGGACTCAACAAAAGCCAGTTCCCCAAAACCCACTTCTCAGGACCCTGACGGAAGCAAGCTTCACGCAGATGCAAACCAGCTCCCTACTCAGGCACACACTGCTTCTCTGTGCCGGGCTCCAGCCTGGGAACCACTCACCATCTTGCCCAGGGAGCCGGCCGCGGTGGCGGAGCAAGGTGGGAGGCGCAGGTCCCCGGTGCTGGGGCCTGACGGGAGCTGAGCGGCACAGCGGGGGAAGATCTGAACACGTGGCTGGAGGCAGTGGCACAAGGACCCGCAAGGACCCCAGGCCAGGGTACAGACGCTGAGGGCAGGGAAGGCTGTGGAACCGGTGGAGCACGCCAGGGCCCTCCGAAGACAAGGGGAGCTGCCTCAAGCCAGGATCCCTGAGCAGTCAGAACCGGGGGTGGGGGGCTGGGGTGCAACCTTCCCTCCAGGACAGAGCTGCTGAGAGGACCAGAACTCACTCTGGGTTTCAATCCAGAACCCCAATCCCCAGTCCTCATCCCCAGATCATATGGGAGGGAGGGGGCACACAGTGAGGTAGCCTAAGGTCCTGGGGACAGAGGGCCTGCCTCCCCCTTCCCCGTGCTGTGAAATGAGGGGGACCACAATCCCTCCATGGAGAAAAAGCCCCTAAGAGGTATCGAAGGGGAATGGCTTTAGCTGGGAAGATCCTGCTGGAAGAGTTGGAATTTATCTTCAAACACTCCCCATCCTTTCCAACTGATTTGAGGCAAGGTACCAGGGTCACTGGCCTTGCGGGGAGGTGGAGGTACCCCATTCCTGTTGGCAGGTGCCCTCCCCCACACCTGGGCCCAGAGGAGAGTGGCAGGTTTCACCGAGAACAATGGATACAGGTTTTGGGTCTAGTAAAGTGATGACTCACAGCTCTGCCCATAACCCCTCACGGCAAGGGAGGGTCATGGAAAAATACTGGCTGCCCCCTTGTAGTGCCATAGCAGCCAAGGCAGAGGGGACGCTGCCCTCTGGTGACTGCCCTCCATGTGCTGGTGCCGGCTGATGCTCGTCTCAGGCCTCCCCAACCGGTCCCCTCTAAGACTATGAGAACTGGGGCCCTATTCCACCATTGGGCTTTCCAGAAGGAGACTCTAGCTCAGATGGACCAGTGTTACCCAATGAGGTTTTACTGCCCAGAGGCTGGCTAGGCCTGGGGGGCTCCCACATTGTGTGCCTTTCACCCAGAATGAGGACCTTCTTCTCATCCTAACAAACTGGAGGAGGTTCCCAGCATATGCCTGGGACCAGAGCCAAGGGCTCAGCAAACACTGGTGGAGTGGAGGGCGAGCCATACGGGAAGGAGATTCACAAGAGGCAGGGACCTACTGTGTGTCACGGACACTGTCTTTTTTTATTACCTCTTCCTGGCTCTGGGGCTCCGCTTCATCGCCTGTCCCAGGGTGTCTAGGTCCCCAAGGCAGCCCCCCACCCGAGAAGAGCCGTGTTCCAGCTAAGAAGGCCTCCCTAATGGACCTGTGTATGTGTTCTGACTTCAGCAGCTGGGCAAATGACCCCAAACCAGGGCCTGCTCATTGGCCAGTACCCACGGGGCACCCCCCTGGAGGCCCAGCTAGAGAAGGCTGGTGGGCAGAAGGGAGCAGTCCCCACAAAAGGGCAGAGTCTAGAAACATGGGAACATTTTTCTTTAGATTTCCGTCTCCCACAATCTGTTTTCTTTCATCTGCAAAAATGAGGGTGACCGGGGATCCAATCAAATGATGAGACAAGAAATAATTCTGTGACCCGAACAGTTAAAGCCACACAAACTCTCAGGGCATCTACTCTCCCTGGAGGTGGCAGTGGCTGAGAGCGCGGGACAGGTTCCCAACTCAGACAGGCTTTGGGAAACTCACTTCCTCTTCCTGGGACTCCCGTTTTTTCAACCGCATAATGGGGATGACAAAGCTGCGGGACGCAGAGGTGCGGAGAACTCAGGGTAGGTCCCGACACACCAGGGGAGTCGCACACACAGCCCGGCCAGCCCCAGACACTGGCGGAACCGGGGCCACAGGTGCTGGGCCATTGCTGCCACTCTTAGGCCCCAAAGTCTAGAAGCTCCTAAACCGCCGAGGAGGCGACGTCTAAGTCGGTCACCAGGGCACTGGCGCTCTTCACAGCCACCCCCGTGCGTTTCTCCCGCCGCGTCCCAACACGGACACGCCCCCGGCGCGTCGCACCCCGGCCGAGGCTTCTGCGCCCCGCAAGGCGCGCGCTCCCCTCCCGCCCCGGACACCCTCCCAGCCCCGTGCGCACCAGTCGTCCCGGGGGCCGCCGGCCGCCCCGCAGCGCCCCTGGCCCGGCCTCCCCGCGCCGCGCCCCCGCGGCTCTCGGCCAGCGGCCCGCCCGCAGCCACGCCCTTCCCGGGAGAAGGGCCCAGCGCCGCCCGCGCCCCGGCTCCCCCGGCCCCGCTCTGCGCCCCGGTCCTCCCGGCCGGCGGCTCGCCCGCCCGCACCTCGTGCTCCAGCTTGTGCAGGAGGCGGCCCCAGTACCGCTCGGGGACCCCGGACGCGCGCAGCGCCGGGCCGTGCAGCGCCGCGAACTCGGCCCGGGCCCGCGCGTCCTCCTCCGCAGTCCGGTGCGGGTCGCGGCGCTCCCCGTTCTCTGGGTTCTCCGACCCCGCGTCGGCGTCCATGGCGGCAGCGCCAGCGCCGAGTCCCACTCCGCCGCAGCCCGCGGGCCCGGCCCTCCGACTCGGCCCGCCCGCGCGCGCCCCGCCCTCCTCACGAGCTCCCCGCGGCCCCCGCCCACTGCCCGCCCGGCGCCGGCTCGCGCGGGCCGCCGGGAGCCAAGCTCCGGGAGCCGGACCCGGAGCCCGGAGGCCCGGCCGGCCGAGGGGCGCGTGCGCGATGCGTGAACGCGCGGGCCTGCGCGGGGGGTGCGCGGGCGTGCGGCGCGCAGGGAGCTTGGCGCTGCTGGCCTGTGCGCACGCGCGCCGGCTGGGGGCGGTGCTTCCTCCCTCGCGGCCCGCGGCTGCCCCGGAGGATGCCGGGAGCCAGGTTGTGCGGCGTCCACGCGGTCGGAAACGGAAGAGAGTCCACGCACAGTCCGGAAAAGGGACCGGAGTTCGGCCTGGAAGCTGTGCTGTTCAGGGCGTGGGCTCGCCTTTGACGCCTCGCAGACCCTCGCAGGGGTTGGGAGGGGATCCCTGATGCTTCTGAATGATCCACCAGATTTAGGAGCTGCAGAGTCGCGGCCCTCCTTACTTTCTGTGCGTTTGGATGCAGCGCGTGTTTATTCAGCGAAGCCCGCGCTGCTTCCTGGCCGGGGAGGTGTTGCGGAGGCATTTCTAAGTGCAGTTAGCAGAATTTCAAAACCAGGCTTCGGACGTTCTGTTTTTTTCAAGGTGTCCCGCGTTTCACTTATGTTTGCAACTTTGCAACCTTTGCTAAAAAGCGAGAAGGCGGATTTTTTTTTTTTTTTTGTGCTTTCGTTTCTGAATACTTTGATTAAAAGTTTTAAGTTGTGTTTGGATAAAATGCAGTGGTTCCAGGGACTTGTTCAATCCCACTGGGACACGTAACGTTGGTGTGCAAAGGTTCACACTTCCAAAGCACACTTGGTGAGGGCACAGGGAAAAAGTTCCTCCGGCGCTCAAGTACTTTTATGTATCTGCCACCAGCTTTGTCACGGACATTTTGTACTTCAATTACTCTAATTATGAAAAAATGTGAATTTTGACAACTACGATCTCAAATTCAATTGCTGTAATTTACAGCCTGTTTGGATGAAATTATTAACCACATCCAGTTCCAAGTACACTTCTGGTCTGTGGGGTTTTTTAAAAGATTTTATTTATTTATTTATTTATTTGTCAGAGAGAGAGAGCGCGAGTGAGAGCGAGCACAGGCAGAGTGGCAGGCAGAGTAAGAGGGAGAAGCAGGCTCCCTGCGGAGCAAGGAGCCCGATGTGGGACTCGATCCCAGGTCATGACCCAAGCCGAAGGCAGCTGCTCAACCAACTGAGCCACCCAGGCGTCCCCTGTGGGGTTTTTACTTTAGTAAAAACCTTGGTCCCTTTGTGCTGTGCTCATTGAACTTTTTTTTTTTTTTAAGTCTTATTTATTTATTTGACAGACAGAGATTACAAGTAGGCAGAGAGGCAGGCAGAGAGGAGGAAGCAGGCTCTCCGCTGAGCAGAGAGCGGGAGGTGGGGCTCGATCCCAGGATCCTGGGATCATGACCTGAGCTGAAAGCAGAGGCTTTAACCCACTGAGCCACCCAGGCAAACCCCCATTGAAATTTTTATGAGCGTTATCATTGCAAAAAAAAAAAAAAAAGGCTTTTGTGTTCACCTTTTTAACTGAATTTAGCTGAGTAGCATTTTTTATTTTTAATTATTTTTTTTAAAAGATTTTATTTATTTCACAGACAGAAATCCCAAGTAGGCAGAGAGGCAGACAGAGAGAGGGGAGGAAGCAGGCTCCCTGCTGAGCAGAGAGCCAGACATGGGGCTTGATCCCAGGACCCTAGGATCATGACCTGAGTGGAAGGCAGATGCTTTAAAACCCACTGAGCCACCCAGGTGCCCCTGAGTAGCATTTTTTCTTAAAAACGATTTTATTTATTTGACAGAGAGGCAGAGATAGAGCACAAGCAGGTGGTGGGGCAGAGGCAGAGCGAGAAGCTGCCTCCACGCTGAGCAGGGAGCCCAATATGGGGCTCGATCCCAGGACTCCGGGACCATGACCTGAGCGGAAGGCAGACACAACCAACTGAGCCACCCAGGCACCCCTAGCTGCTTAGCATTCACAAAAAGGTTGTGTGATGTGATGTGGGCCAGGAGTGAATGGTCAAGAATTCTTCAGATGTTTTCAGGGCAAGAGGGTGTTTTTATTAAAGCACAGGGCAGGACCTGTGGGCAGAAGGAGCTGTACTGGGGTCCTGAGGAGCGATGAATTATATACTTTTAAGTTGGAAGGGGAGTAGAGGTAAAGGAATTTTCAAATGGGTATTCATGTGTTTCTAAGACTTAAAGGATCCTGAAGTTCTGGTGGTTGTCCAGCTAAAGTTGCTTTTTGCTTCTAGCAAAGCAAAAAGTTCGATGGTAGCGAACTCCTTGAGAATGTCATACTCTGCTGTCTCAGGTTTATCAAGGGCTGCAAATTATAAGGAAGTTGGGGCGTCTGGGTGGTTCAGTGGCTTAAGCCTCTGCCTTCGGCTCAGGTCATGATCTCAGGGTCCTGGGATCGAACCCTGCTTCAGGCTCTCTGCTCAGCGAGGAGCCTGCTTCTCCCTCTCCCTCTGCTCCTCCCCTTGATCATGCTCTTGTCTCTCAAATAAATAAAATCTTAAAAATACTTTAGAAAAACGAGTGAAATGAGTGTAGAACAAGTCATATGCTGTAAACAAAGTCATGACTTCAGGAGGGGCGGGTCAGCTACTGCAGCTGTACCCGTTTACCCATTTCTGGACACCGTCTTTGAAAATAATCACTGACTTGTGAAAATAGGACGCTTTGGAGTCAGAATTGTGTCGTCTGGTGAGGCTTGTGACTAGTGACGTCTCTTCGGCCCCCACAGTGGAAGCTAAAAGCCAACAAATATCTTGTGGAGGTTTCGGTTTCATAATTGGCTTTGAGAAATGGAGATTCAGAACCGATTTTTAAATGAAACATGGACGCCATTTCTGTAAGTGTCCTGCTCCTGAGGATGGACTGCCCAATCGGAACAAAATACAAATAAAATCTTCTACCATACACGGGCCAATCTGCTGCCGCAAAATGTTCAGACTCTTCCGCACACCCCGGGGCAGGACCACTCAGCCTCTGTTTCCCCCGCCCGTCTCGTGCGTGCACAACTACCCTGTAATTTTCCCCGAAGCCTCATGCACCTTGCAGCCCACAGGATAGCGCACAAATGAGGCAGCGGATAGACGACGGGGGCAGCTCCCAGTGAAGATTGAGTACATAACGGTATTTTAACTCTAAGAATTATCCATTTCGCTGACCTGATCATCATGAATAACAACTGTATGGTATTATTTATCGTGCATTACAGTCTGGTGCCTATGTAGATAGCGTGTGTCATACGTTATTATATTATGAGCAGCTGTACGTTGTACTAGCTGAAAACCTGCTTGTCCTCTTTGATACCTCCATCTCCGCCCCCCTCCCCTAGCCTGCAGTTTATCTACTCCAAGGACAGTAACTCCAACTGGGACTGGCTTAAGGATAAAGGGTATTTATTGACTCACACCGTGTTATGCACTGAATGTTTGTATCTCTATAGATTCGAATGTTAAAGTCGTAACCCCCAGTGTGACGGTATTTGGAGAAAGGGCCTGCGAGGAGGTGATAAATGTTAAATGAGGTCAAACAAGTGGGGTCCTTATCTGACAGGGCCGATGTCCTTACAAGAAAGGGAAACTGTATCTGCCTATCTGCCAAGTGAGGACACAGTGAGAAGCCAGGAAGCCAAACGGGCTGGCCCCTTGATATTGGACTTCCTAGCCTCCAGAAAACGAATTTCTATAGTTTACGTTACATGGTGTCATTTTGTCACGGCAGCCAGAACCATGCAACACATAGGCTTTCATGCAGGCTTCAGGTCCGGCTTGATCGAGGGGCACACAGGCATCACAAGGATCCAGTTTTTCTGTCTCCTCTCTCAGCTCTGCTCTTCTGTGCACTGCCTGTCCTCTCTGATAGGCTGCCCCCTTGGAGCCATAAAGCAGCTGCATCAGCCCTGGCCTGTCTCCTCTCAGAGGTCACTCCTGCTGGGAAGGGGAGCCTGAGGGTCTGTGTTTCTCTTGCATGATTGTTGGGTCCTATGAACATCGCTGACCCATCCCCCGACCGGGCAGGCCCGTTTCGCATTCTCTTCATCAAATGCAAACCCAGCAGTATCAGGTCCCCACTTGAAATCTTGTGTTTCCCCAGTGCCTGGAAGTAAAAGCCCAGCCCTTCGTGGGGCCTCAGAGGCCCTGCTGACCTCTCCAGCCTCCTCTTAGCCTCCTCCCTATCTTTGACTCCTGCCGCTCTGGCCATCTCCAGCACTTGCAGGGGGACACACAGCCTCCGTCTTGGGGGTTGTGCTTCTCCTTCTGCCTGGTGGCCTTTGCCCTCCGCTCCCCTCCTGGATTCCAACTCCTTTCTGGGGTCTCAGCTGAAGGGGTGTCCCCTTACAGAGCCATTAACTGTGCATTCTGGTTGACATTAACTTCTGTCTCTGCTTCCCTCACTCCCAGGGGAAAAAAAAAAAGAACAGAGAAATAGGAAAAAAGGAACTTCTATCTGGAAAATCAGAAGCCTAGGGTGAACTTTGGCCCCTGAAAGCTTCTCCTGGGGAGGGCTGTGCTGGGAGCACACCCAGGAGCCTAAGCGCCCCTTTATCTGCTGCTCAACTGAAGAGGCAGCGTCATCTTCTGTCGCGGCCGGCGCGAGAAATCGAACAGGAAACGTGAGGGTAAGAGGATGATGAGAAGAAATTAAGAGACGAAGAGATGGGAACAGGAGAAGCACTAAGGATGATGTCCAACAGTACCGATTTTATTCCACATCCTACAAGCATTTATAAGGCAGACCACAATAGAAGTCCCTAGTCAGATGACCACAAGTTTCTGTAACAAGTTTACATGAACTACAAGCAAACCTCCTGAAGCCAGGTAGTCTCGGCTAATGCCATTAGCAAGACAGTCAACCAGGGAGTGGGGTATGGAGATACAGGACCAACAAGGACCAACTAAGAATTCATGACCCTGACCACATTGTTCCCTTCTGTAGGGAGAGGGTGTGGGAAGTCACACAGACGAGCGCACGACACATAGCACAGACCCTTTCTCAACGTCACTTTACTTTCTGGTCCTTGACTCCTTATCAAGGTGTCCGGACTTTGAAGGAGACTCAAGTCAGGGCCTGTTTTGATCCAGGACTCCGACCATGCCGTAGCCTCCAACATCTCCCCCTTCTTTTTTAAATAAAGCTAGCATATGAATTTGTGCCTGAGTATCCAGTCATTGTTGTCCTGTACCAAACAAGGAAACTCCCCATCCTACAATCAATATAGCCAAGACAATGAATATAATGATAAAAATCCGAAAGGACTATTTCGTTGTATTTCCAGGATTAAACCTGTGCAACCCATCCAAAATCTGAGATACTATAGTAGCAGGATTTTGTACATCTAGTTGTGAGTGCCCTGTATTAGCAATTTCCTTTTGCAACTCTGCAAGATCTAGACATACATTACTATGAAACCATATTCCCTGCAAATGATGTTTAACGGCATCCCAAGAATAGTTCAAGGCTTTCAAGGGAGTGACACAAATATGTTGAAATCCTCCCTGACATACTAAAGACATTGGAGTTCTTAACTCCGATAATTGCCCTCCCCAAAATTCTGCTTCTTCCACTCCTTCCAACCGGCTTAAAATTTTTTGGTCTGTATGCTCCTGAGTAGCCAACGCGTGAGAGAGATTTTGGGCTAAAGAACTCACATGTGTGGCAGTTTGTACAGATTGCGAAAGAGGGATGGTAGAAACAGTTGCCGTAGCAATTAGAGAAATTAATATAGTTATCCCAGGGGCGCCTGGGTGGCTCAGTGGATTAAGCCGCTGCCTTCGGCTCAGGTCATGATCTCAGTGTCCTGGGATCGAGCCCTGCATCGGGCTCTTTGCTTGGCAGGAGCCTGCTTCTCTCTCTCTCTCTCTCTGCCTGACTCTCCGCCTGCTTGTAATCTCTCTCTCTGTCAAATAAATAAATAAAATCTTTAAAAAAAATATATATATATATAGTTATCACAGCAGTAAGTAACCCTATGAAGCACCTAACTCTTTTCACCTGTGCCTGTAATTCTAAGGCCAACTGATACCCGCAACTGGCATACCAGGAATGCTCCACTTCCACCGGGAGGAGCACATAAGGAGGCTGCATCGTTACAAACACTGTCATGGGACCTGCGCCTGCCGAAGGCAGGGACACAGGTGGACAATTTGTTAACACACAATGGTCACAATAGATATTATACAATAGATGTCCCCCTAGGAAAGAGGTGAGAACTTTTGATCCTGAGCCCACTACCAGTAAAAAAGGCCCAGGAACACAGGCCCACAAAGTCAGATTATCGTCTTTTGTGGCGGTATAACCACTCCTGGCTATTTGCAGTCCGATTGGTCCCAGGGCAGCAACCAGTTTCCAGAGTTCTGCATGAAACATCCCTCTGGCTGTAAGGGGGGAGACGTCTTTTTCTCCGACTGTTCTGGCCGTTCAACGTGAGGCGAGCCATCCTCTGTCGGAGACGTGAGGATTCGGCACCATCTTTCTGGGAGCCATCGCGGGGTGTCCTCATCCTGTGGGAAAATACAAACAAACTTTCGCCCCTATTGAAGCACTGGTTCTGGACCTTTCCATACTCTGGTCAAAGGATCTTTCCACCGGGCGTATGAAGTGGAGAAAAAATCAGGGTGCCAGAAGCGCTCAGCCGCTGTCCGACCGGTATCATCCACATTTAAAAATTTTAAAACATACGGGGTTAAAGTTAAATGCATATATGGGGAATATTTTACTTTTCCCTGTAGTTATCTCCCCCTCTTTTAACTTTTTGAGATATTATTTAAGGGTACCATTAGCTCTTTCAACAATGGCTTGTCCTTGTGAATTATAGGGGATGTCCATTGAATGTTCTGATTTGTTTGCAAGTAAGTATTTTTACATTTTTTAAGTCACAGATATCTTAAGAAAAATATCCCTAGTCTGGAAGAGCAAACATTAAAGAACCAGCAATGTTTAAAATAAGACAAACATTAAGAGACACAACATTACAACTTCCTTCCGTTCATCTAGTCCCATGTTACTAATTCTGCTTTACTCCGAAAGCAGCTTTTACTTCTGGAAATTTTTACCCATTTCAATTCCCAGGATTTTAACATATCAAAGACCTGTATTTGTCCCGAACATCTCCCATTTGACTTTCCTTTAGGGCGGTTACCGAAATGTAACGCGAGGTTTATCCCTGGTTTAGCAGTACTGAGTAACTTAGCATATCAAGGAAAAGCCTCGAATCAAAGAGGCCTCATTTACAACTCTGGGGGGGCAAAGAGAAAACCATTTATAGATCAACTGACCTAAGAAAACTTGGCCCTTTAAAACAGAGAAAACCAGCCTTTCGGGTGCCTGGGTGGCTCAGTGGGTTAAGCCGCTGCCTTCGGCTCAGGTCATGATCTCAGGGTCCTGGGATCGAGTCCCGCATCGGGCTCTCTGCTCAGCAGGGAGCCTGCTTCCTCCTCTCTCTCTCTCTGCCTGCTTCTCTGCCTACTTGTAATCTCTCTCTGTCAAATAAATAAATAAAATCTTTAAAAAAAAAAAAAAAAGAAAACCAGCCTTTCTATACTAGTGTTTCCTTTGTTCTTCCTAAGACTGAGTTTTCTGGGTTTCCCTCCCATCGTAAATGATGTCGCAGACAAAGGGAGGGGGATCTTTCAGATGCTGTCCTGCTCGCGTCCCTCGCGGGAACTTAGGAGCGTCTTAGCTAAGGTCTGTCTGTATAAACCCCGGACCAGGCTACTCCGTGGAGTAGATGGAGTAGATGATCGTTATGCCGTATGACGCCTCGCGAGACTCAGGGTGCAGCCCGCTCAGACTCCGTAGCCGAAGCGGTGGAGCCACACAGGCACCTTCACACAGCCAGGCACTCTGCAGGTTCAGACGGGTTGGACACCATCCCCTTTGGGTATCCCTGGCTAATGGGAGGTGATCAGTCTCCCCTTCCTTTCTTTACGAATGGGTCTAGCTCAGACAGTGGCCCCGGGGCTGTTACAACAGAATTCAGTTAAACGCAAAAGATGTTTACCAACAGATTTCAAAAGCACAAACTTAGTTCCAGCGTCCAGTGCTCTTGCATTTTATCCCATTTGATTTAAAGTTTCAGGTTAGCAAAGACTTGGAAAGCTACTTTAACAATTACCCATTAAAACTTTGAGACAATTAATCATCAGTTTAGTCATCTCTTTGCTAACAGATTTTAACCCAGATTCTAACAAATAACATGAGCTTATTTGAGTTAAAGACTATGAAGTTTCACCTTTACTACTGTTAACTCAAAAGACATGTTTATCCTAATTAACCCAATAAACTTAACTTAGTTCAAATACTGATTTACGTTCTACCTGGTTCCACTCCGTTTCGAATGTTTCTCGGAGACACAGGTGGGAAGATCTGGAGTGGGGGGTGGTGTTAGGTCTGGTGGTGGGGGGCGCTCTTCTTGTTTCCCGACAGTGAGGAACAGAACAAAGTGCCACCAGGAGGCAGAGAAAGGGTTCCCAAATCTGTCCCTTTGGGAATGACAATCATTTGCCCAATTGATGAAGTTCTAGAACCTAGGTGAGGTTCGGTGGGCTGAGGTCCGGAGCCAATGACCATGAAAGAATTCTTGAGACATCTTTGGTGCAAAATGGTGGTTTATTAAAGCACGGGGACAGGACCCGTGGGCAGGAAGAGCTGCTATCCCTGGTTGTGAGGGATTGGCAGGTTATGTACCTGAGAAGGGAGGTTTCAAGGGGAGTTTTCACATGTTAAGGAGGGCCTACAAGGTGCTGGGGGGAAGGCCTTGCCCTTATGGCTTGACCAATGTCTTTAGATCAGGCATTAACATCAAGATAGTTGGGAGATTCTTGGTGGGGTGTTATGATCCTGCGATCATTTGCATTCCCTTCTACCTTAGCCTCCTCCAGTTTATGGTGGGGAGGGAGACATTAGGGCTTCAGGAACTGAGAGTTATTTGCCTCTGGAAATTTGTGCTATTGATAAGGTAACCTCCCTGTTTGTAGATATCTAGGACATCTGTAGAGCAAGGGAGATTCCTGTTCTGCAGGATTGTAATCTCTGCAAGTTAACTATTTATCGTTTTATGGCAGTCAGGGGTGCCTGAGGAATGGTACACAGATTACGGAGGGGAGCAGGTGGAGAGGGGGTGCAAGGCGCCAGCTTTTGCTCTGTCCTCAGCCAGCCTCCTGCTCCCTCGTCACAATGAAATCCTCATTGACAACGAGGGCATAAGGCACTGGGAGCAGGCTTCCTTCCAATATTAAAGGAGGAAGAAGTTCCTGAAGGAATTACTCTCTTACTCTCGATTGTGGGTGCTGAGCCTTAACGTGCTCAGGTTGTCCACATTGAAAACAAAGACGTTTTTGTAATTGCCCCTTTGTTATCATACGTTTTTGCATTTCTATTGGCGAAATACCCTTCAATTCTGCCGCTAAAGTTACCCCTTGGATATAGGATGACCGATCTCCGCACAGAAGCAAATGTGATCCTCTAAAGTACCTGTTTTCTTCCATGGGAGGACAGCAGCTTGGCAGGCAGAATTAGCATTCTCAAAGGCCAATTATTGGACAATAATAGTTCCAGCTTCCCCATCTACCACAATTCTACCAACAGCCTTTAAGAGCCGGGCTACAAAATCCTGATAGGGTTCATCTGGGCCCTGCCGAATTTTTGACAATTCCTCAGTTCACACTCCTGATGAAGGAAGACGCTTCCATGCCTTTAAGGCACATTGTGAAATTTGTTGATAGGCAATTTCGGGGTAATCAGTTTGTGTTTGTAGCTCAGCATAAGCCCCATCTCCTGTTAACATTTCGTGGGATATAGGAGTATTAGTTCTCCTGTTATAGCCATTTCATTAGCCCTTTCAAAGAACTCTGTCTTCAATAAAAGATAATCTCCCCCTGACAGACATGCCTGTGCTATGACTTTCCAATCTCCAGGGCACAAGGCTTCTAAGCCGACGCTATCCAGTAGAGACAAGGTATATGGAGCAGTAGGCCCATATTGTTAAGTGGCCGCTTTAATTTCTTTTAGCATTTTAAAATTTACAGTATTATAAGCCCTTCGGGCATCAGGCAGTTGTGTCACAGGGTAAGCGGAAAAGGCGGAGGTATCCTCTCCTGCCTGTTGGGCTAGATAAAGTGTCCACTGTAGCGGCGTCGTTTTTAGCGGTTCAGCTCTTTCAGGAAGTTGTTTTGGATAAACAATTGAGTGTGGGCTTACGGGAGATGTACTTTTAGGCATAGGCTCCCCATCTTTGTAAGGTACGCCAGATTGAGGATGCTGCATTACTGGAAATCCTACACTCGAGGCCTTAGGGGCAGAAATCTTAAGGGATTCAGTCTGAATTTGTCTACGTCTCGTAGAAGTTGTTTGAGTCCCAATAGACTCGAAATTTTCTCCAAAGTGGGGATACTCTGGCTGACAAACAGAATGGCTTGGGCCTACAGGGCAGAGGCAAGGAACACTTCTTTATCATCGTTCAGAGGCACTCCGTCTCCACGAGTATCAAAAGGATCGGGATGAGAATCGGCGAGGCCAGCAGCTAACTCAGGAGAAATACCTGCACCGAGCTGTTCATACTCATTCTCCAATTCATCTATGGCCAAATTACGAAGAGAATCATGAGAAGCTATAGAGGTTAATTCTATAGAATGTTGCGGATCTAAAGTCTCTCGAATATTTTCCCCATCTTTCATGGTTCCTTCAGGGCAAGCACATGGCCCTCTAGTTCTCAACTGATTTTTAATTTCTTGCCCTACTTTCTGCCAAATTTGTAAATTTACCGTTCCTCTTTTAGGGAACCAAGGACAAAGATCAGACACCACACCAAAAAATTGCTGTAAGGCCTTCTTTGAGTGCTTAGACCCCTTCTGCTTTAAAAGGGTCTGCAATGCCGTAACAAAAAGATCCTCCTGTTCCACAGACTGAGACCGCCCCGTATTATTTTATTCCTGCCGTCACCCATCAACCTGGGCTCCTCTTACTGGAATCTTGATAATCACTCACCTGTACTTGCGCGCTCCCTTGAAACGTGCTCACGGGTCTCTGTTCGGGTGCCACTTGTCGCGGCATCGACCAGGAAACATGACGGTAAGAGGATGGGGAAAAGAAATGAAAAGACAAGGAGATGGGAGCAGGAGAAGCACTAAGGATGATGTCCAACAGTACCTATTTTATTCCACATCTTTTTTTTTTTTAAAGATTTTATTGATTTATTTGACAGAGAGAGATCACAAGTAGGCAGAGAGGCAGGCAGAGAGAGAGAGAGAGGAGGAAGCAGGCTCCCTGCTGAGCAGAGAGCCCGATGCGGGACTCCATCCCAGGATCCTGAGATCATGACCTGAGCCAAAGGCAGCGGCTTAACCCACTGAGCCACCCAGGCGCCCTTTTATTCCGCATCTTACAAGCATTTATAAGGCAGACCACAACAGAAGGAGTTGACCACAAGTTTCTGTAACAAGTTTACATGAACTACAAGCAAACCTCCTGATGCCAGGTAGTCTCGGCTAATGCCATTAGCAAGACAGTCAACCAGGGAGTGGGGTATGGAGGTACAGGACCAACAAGGACCAACTAAGAATTCATGACCCTGACCACATTGTTCCCTTCTGTAGGGAGAGGGTGTGGGAAGTCATGCAGGTGAGTGCACGACACATAGCACAGACCGTTTCTCGGAGTTACTCAACTTTCTTGTCCTTGACTCCTAATCAAGGTGTCCAGACTTGGAAGGGCCTGGTTTGATCCAGGACTCCAACGATGCCATAGCCTCCAGCAATCTTCCAAGTGGAGGAGAGGCACGGGCAGGCTGCCAGCTGGGCTCCAGGCTGCTCTCCAGGCCGGCAGCTTCGTAAGGAAATGTGTTGAAACCCACGCTTTGGCTCCGCTGTCCTGTAAAAGACTGAATGCGTCTAACACCAGAGCGTGTCGCGTGCTCAGGCAACAGCGGTGCTGCCCCTTCCCGCATCACAGTCCCTTCCACCTCCGGGAAGGATGTCCTGGTGTGGGAGGGGACGTTGCTTACTTCCAGGCTTCAGAAAATTCCTTCCTCACATGTGTCCACGCGTACGTACACAGTCGATTGTTTAGTTCAAGGATACGATGTGATGTTCTCAGGAAGCTTTCATTTCGCGCCACGTGGTGATGTTTTATCTTGTTTAATCGGAACCAGTTTTGCTCGCATCTTCGACACCAAGGGGCTCTCCACCTCTCTGTTTGATTCTGACAGCGTCTACCGGGAGTCAGCACAGGACCCACGCCCTGGGGACCCCCGGCATGTCCCAGATTGTCAGCCGCGCTTCTCACCAACCTGATATCAATTCAGGGGGTGCCCATGACCTCCTCCTTGGGTCTGATGATTTGCCAGAACGGCTCACTGAACTCAGGAAAGTGCTTTACTGACTATTCCCGGCTTATCATAAAGGGCACAATTCAGGAACAGCCAGATGCAAGAGACACATAAGGCAGAGGCTGGGGCGACTGGGTCGGTGAAGCGTCTGCCTTCCGCTCAGGTTGTGATCCCAGGGTGCTGGGATCGAGCCCCGCATCAGGCTCTCTGCTCAGCGGGGAGCCTGCTTCTCCCTCCGCCTCTGCCCCTCCCCCTGCTCATGCTCTCTCTCGCTCTCTCAAACAAAATCTTAAAAAAAGGCGGAGTCTACCTTGGGAAAGGGCTGTATGCCACCCTCACAGAACCTCCACACATTCACCAACCTAGAAGCTCCCTGAACTTTGTTATTTGGGGAGTTTTATAGCAATTTCATTATGTAACGAGTATTGATTAAATCATTGGCCATAGGTTGCAGGTGGAACGGGAAGATCCGATCCTCTGGTTACCAGCCCCACCGGGAGCTCTCCGGGGCCCAGTGCCCAGTCCTTCATTAGTACCCAAAAGACATCATTCTGGAGACTTCCATGGGTTTTAGGAGCTGTATGCCGTGAGCTGGAATAAAGACCAAGTAACTGTTGCTTATTGTATCAGAGAACAAATTCACACCCCATGACGTTTGCCCCTTTAAGGTGTACAATGCTGCGAGTTTGAGTGTGTTCATTTTGGGAGGTGGGGTCGTGTGCAAGCATCGCCAGGGTCTAGCTCCAGAAGGAGTCCATCCCATGAAAACTCTCCACTCTTGGCAGCCACGTACCCACTTTCTGTCTCTAGGGATTTGCCCCGTTCTGGACGCTCATGAAATGGAACCACACAGAATCTGGCTTTTGTGACTGGGCTTCCTTCACGGAGGATTGGATTTGCAAAGTTCATTCATTCATAACTTAGCACGGATCGGTGTGTCATTTCCTTACACGGCTGAGGACTCCCATCCCGCTGTGTGGGTTTCCCACATTGTGTTTGTCTGTAGGGTAGTTCATGGGCATTTGGGCTGTTTCTACTCTTTGGCTGTTTTCCTTTTTTTAAAATTTAATTCAATTTATTTATTTATTTGTTTGTTTTACTTTTGGGGTGTTAACGAGTCACTTTGCAGTGAACACTCAGGTACACATTTTCGCGCCAACATTTCAGTTTTCTTGGATGTACATAACCAGGCATGGAATTGCTGGGTCACAGACCGAGTTTACTAACTGAGGACCTGCCAAACTGTTTTTGCACATCGTTGTGAAATCTATTCCTAAATATTTTATCCTTTTTGATGCTATTGTAAATGGATTTCTTTTAAAACGAGGCGCCATGGGCACCTGGGTGGCTCAGTGGGTTTAAAGCCTCTGCCTTTGGCTCAGGTCGTGATGCCAGGGTCCTGGGATCCAGCCCCGCATCAGGCTCCCTGCTCAGTGGGGAGCCTGCTTTCCCCCCTCTCTCTCTGCCTGCCTCTCTGCCTACTTGTGACCTCTGTCAAATAAATAAATAAAATCTTTAAAAAAAAAACCCAGGGGCGCCTGGGTGGCTCAGTGGGTTAAGCCGCTGCCTTCGGCTCGGGTCATGATCTCAGGGTCCTGGGATCAAGTCCCGCATCTGGCTCTCTGCTCAGCAGGGAGCCTGCTTCCCTCTCTCTCTCTCTGCCTGCCTCTCCATCTACTTGTGATTTCTCTCTGTCAAATAAATAAATAAAATCTTTAAAAAAAAAAAAACCCAAAAAACAAACTAGGTGCCATGCCCGGTAGAGCCCAGGGTGGGGCTTGAACTCCCAACCCTGAGATCAAGATCTGAGCTGAGATGGAGAGTCGGACACTTAACTGACTGAACCCCCCAGGCAACCCTGAATGGATTTTTTTCTTAATTTCATTTTCAGATTATTCGTTGTTGATACATATGCTGTAGTTTTTTGAATCTTGGTGTGTTGGTAACCAATGGCCAAGAAAGAATTCTTGCAATATCTTTGCCACAAATGGGGTTTTTTATTAAAGCACGGGAACAGGATCCATGGGCAGAAAGAGCTGCTGCCCCCCAACGCCCCAACCCCCCCCCCCCATTAGTGAGAAGCAACTGATGATAGACTTTGGGGTTGGGGGAAGTAAAGAGAAGGGAAGTTTCAAAAGGATTTTCATACACTATAGAAGACACAAGGGGTACCAGAGGCCTCGCTTATTGTCAAACCAAGGTTGTTTTTCCCTCTAGCAAGGTGCTGAGCATCAAGGCAGTAGGGAGCTTTTGGGAGGAAGGTTGGTTGCTCTCTGTCCCCTCAAGCACTTGTCAGTGGGCTGCAGGTTAATAAGGACAATTTTATCTACATTCCTTCTACCTTCGTTTCCCACATCATATGAAAGCGTAATTGTTTTTTTTTCCCCCAATTTATTTATTTTCAGAAAAACAGTATTCATTATTTTTTTCACCACACCCAGTGCTCCATGCAAGCCGTGCCCTCTATAATACCCACCACCTGGTACCCCAACCTCCCAGTGTAATTGTTTTTTAAAGATTCTATTTATTTTAGAGAGAGAGAGAGAGAACACGTTCACAAGCAGGGGAGGGGCGGAGGCCGACTCCCCGCTGAGCAGGGAGCCCGATGCGGGGCTCGATCCCAGGACCCTGAGACCATGACCTGAACTGAAGGCAGAGACTTAACCCACTGAGCCACCCAGGTGCTCCAAAATGCAACTGATTTTTGCAGGTTGATCTTATCCCCGGTAAGCTTGCTGACCTCATTTATTAGCTCCAATGGCTTTTCTGTGGATTCCTTAGGGTTTTCTGTGCACAAGGGCAGGCCGTCTGTGAATGGAGACAGCTTTCTTCCTTCCTTGTCTCATCATCCTGGTGAGAACCTCCCCTACTGTGACTGAACGGACACCCTGGTCTTGTTTTTGTATATCACATTTAAAAAATTAATTTAGTGTAAATCCCAGTGGAGCTAAGCTAGCAGTTACAAGAGTTTCAGGTGTAGGACATGGTGATTCCACGCCTCCCCACAGCGCCTGCCGCTCACCGGGACCAGCAGCCCGCGCCCTGGCTGGGTGGCGCTCACGGCCGTCGGACAATCGCGTGTCCCTGCCGCCATCGCCCACGGACAGACGTTTCACTTCTGTAAATTCATGGCTGGGGGTAAGAGCCTCTCCGTTTACATTGCAGAATTCACCCGCACCCCCTCTGACTCCGAGCCAGGCTTTATTTTTGCCAGCCTAGCGCCACAGTGGGGTCCGTATGTTGACTTCCTTCGTATTTCTGTTTCCATTAACGGGGCTGCACATCTTTTCTAATGTGAATCGGCCGTCCCCCTCCGGGGCCGCCACAGCCCACGGAGCAGGCCAGAAGGAGCTGGAACAGGGGACCTTCCGCTCTCTGAGGAACCTGCGATCCCTCTTGGGCTTGGCGGGCTGGGGAGTAAGTCCGCTCACCCCACGTCCTCTCCTCTTCGTGAGCTGGGCAGCGCGTCCTCTGGCTCATCTTCCAGCCTGAAAGAAGCCTAGTTTTTTTTTTTTTTTTTAAAGATTTCATTTTTTTATTTGTCAGAGAGAGCTGGAGAAGCAGGGGGATCAGCAGGCAGAGGGAGAAGCAGGCTCCCCGCTGTGCAAGGAGCCTGATGTGGGACCCGATCCCGGAAACTTGAGATCATGACCTGAGCCGAAGACAGACGCTTCCCTGCCTGAGCCCCCCGGGGAGCCCCTGAGCCTGTGCTCCTGGGAGCTTTGCGGGGGGTGGGGGGTGGGGGTGGGGGGGCGGGGGGCGGAATATAGTTGAATTGTCTGCTGTGTTGTGTGTTCAGCGGATGTCATTGTTTGCTTCTTAGACTTTTTAAACATTGTGGCAAAATACACAGAAGACAACATTTATTATTTTAATCATTAAAAAACCATGCATTCTGATGGCATCGAATGCATTCATATTGTTTACAACCATCACCACCCAGAACTTTTCCATCTTTCCTAGACTGAAACTGTCCCCACTGAACTTCCCCTTCCCCCTCCCCAGCCCCTGACGCCCACCACTCTGCTTTCTGTCTCCTCTAGGAGACGTGGGAAACAGACAGAAGGAAATGGAGATAAAATTAAATGTCTTTATAATCTGTAGCTCACTGACAAATACTTGAGGAGACAGATTATAACCTTCCTCCAGGAAGCTCCCTACTGTCTTAATGCTAACGCCTCGCTAGAGGGAAAAACAAACTTGGTTTGACAATCAGCAAGGCTCTGGTATCTTGTGTCTTCTTTTTTATTTTTATTAAAAAAAATTTTTTTTTAAAGATTTTATTTATTTATTTGACAGACAGAGATCACAAGTAGGCAGAGAGGCAGGCAGAGAGAGAGGGGGAAGCAGGCTCCCCGCTGAGCAGAGAGCCCGATACGGGGCTCGATCCCAGGACCCTGAGATCATGACCTGAACCGAAAGCAGAGGCTTTAACCCACTGAGCCACCCAGGCACCCCCTTCTTTTTTATTTTTTTAATTTTTTAAAAAAATATTTCATTTATTTATTTGACAGAGAGAGAGAGAGAGCGAGAGAGTGAGAAAGGGAACTCAAGCAGGGGGAGTTAGAGAGGGAGAAGCAGGCCTCCCGCTGAGCAGGGAGCCTAATGGGGGCCAATCCCAGGACCCTGGGGTCCTGACCTGAGTGGAAGGCAGATGTTAACTAGAGAGCGACCCTGGTGCCCCCTCTTGTGTCTTCTTTAGCATATGAAAATCCTTTTGAAATTTCTCCTTATTTCCCCCAACCCTGAAGTATATCATCTGTTGCTCCTCCCTAATCCCTGCTGTGCTGGGGGTCAGCAGCTCTTCCTGCTGAATCCCGCGGCTTTAATAAAACCACTAGTTTGATGGAGGCATAATACTCCATTGTACATACGACCACATCTTCTTTAACCATTCGCCCGTTGAAGGGCGTCTTGGCTCTTTCCACAGTTTGGCGACTGTGGTCATTGCTGCTATGAACATTGGGGTACAGATGGCCCTTTTTTTGTTACATCTGTATCTTGTATCAGCATGGACGGGACGGGAGGAGATGATGCTGAGTGAAATGAGTCAAGCAGAGAGAGTCAATTATCATATGGTTTCACTTACTCGTGGAGCGTAAGGAATAACACGGAGGACGTTGGGAGATGGAGAGGAGAAGGGAGTTGGGGAAATCGGAGGGGGAGGAACCGTGAGAGACTGTGGACTCTGAGAAACAAGCTGAGGGTTTTGGAGGGGAGGGGGGTGGGGGTTTGGGTGAGCCTGGTGGTGGGTATTAAGGGGGGCATGATTGCATGGAGCACTGGGTGTGGTGCACAAAAAATGAATCTTGGAACGCTGAAAAAATAAAATCAAGTTTAAATAAAAACCAAACCAAACCAAACCAAACCACTAGTTTGCACCAAGGGCCTCTTCAAGAATTCTTTCCTTGGGGCGCCTGGGTGGCTCAGTGGGTTAAGTCTCTGCCTTCTGCCTTGGCCTGGGTCATGATCTCAGGGTCCTGGGACCGAGCCCCACCCCATCGGGCTCTCTGCTCAGCGGGGAGCCTGCTTCTGCTTTCCTCTCTGCTTATTTGTGATCTCTCTCTCCATGTCAAATAAATAAATAAAATCTTAAAAAAAAAATTAATTCTTTGGACGCATGGGTGGCTCAGTCGGCTAAGTGTCTGTCTGCCTTTCAGTTCAGGTCATGATCCTGGACTCGAGCCCTAAATTGGGCTCCTTGTCAGCAGGGAGTCTGCTTCTCCCTCTGACCCTCCACATGCTTCTCCTCCTCTCTTTCTCTCTCTCTCTTCTTCTCAAATAAATAGAATCTTAAAAAAAAAATTTAGGATGCCTGGGTGGCTCCGTCGTTAAGCATCTGCCTTGGGCTCAGGTCATGATCCTGGTCCTGGGACCGAGCCCTGCATCGGGCTGCCTGCTCGATGGGAAGCCTGCTTCTCCCTCTCTCACTCCCCCTGCTGTGCTCCCTCTCTTGCTGTGTCTCTGTCAAATAAATAAAATAAAATAAAAAGACTAAAAAAAATTCTTGGCTCTCGCCACCAGACCCGACGGAACCTCACCTACATGCGAAAACGACACCCTAGGGACCTCGGGTCAGTGGAATCACACAGTATTTCCCACGGGAAGTGGAATCTGCTGCTGGCGACTGGCTTCTCGCTCAGCACCAGGTCCTCCAGACTTATCCTGCTTGTAGCTGGTGGTCGAGCCTGGTTCGGCCGTGGCGGGACCGTGCGTTTATCGGCTCATCCGCTGACGGACGCTGGGGTTGCTTCCAACTGTTGACTATTGCAAGTCACGCTGCTATGAACACAGGTGTACAAATATATTTTCGAGACCTAGCTGTGTATATTCTAGAAATTGCCTTAGACTTTTAAATCATTGCGTTAAACCCAAAACCAAACAAAATGAGCCAGAGTAACCTTTGCCGTTTCCTGTCACTTATCTGGAATATTAGTATCACTTATGAAGTTGCTTTTTTCTCCTGTCGAGGGCCTAATGCCGGAGGCTTCTCCGCATTTCTGAGGAGAGGAATGATTACCAGCCTTTTTGGTGGTCTAGGGTTCTTTGAGACTCTGATGAAAGCCGGGGGTCGTGTTCCCAGAGAAACACATTCGCGTGTGCGAGCATACACGGCACTGACTGTGCGTCCAGCTTCGAGGGGTCCTAGATCTCCTGAGGCTCAAGGTGACCATGACTCCAAGATCAAAGCCACGGCGGAGAGGAGCAGCCCTCACTCACGCGGTCAGGCATGAGAAACAGTGGACCTGGAGCTCTGATGGTCCACCTCCCTGCGGCTCATCTAGGAACACCTCTGTCCCCGAACTTCGGGTGCCCTTCACGTGCGGATCTCAAACCTACTGCTTTGCTTTCCAGAAGCTTCCGGAAGCTCCTTTACTTGCAGCCCTTAATGATAGCCCAGGAATGTCTGAAAAGTTTTTTTTTTTTTGATTCTAGTTGACTTTCTGCCCCGGATCATGACCTCCGATGAATGAGAGAAAGGAGCAACATTTAGGTTCGTTTCCTGTTTATTATTAAAGTGATTCCCACAAATGTTTAATTACATGCATATGTATGAACACGATGGAGAAGACAAAACCTTGAATATTCAAGGCAACTAAAAGAAAAACATGATTGTGCCGGTATAGGTCACTCTTGTAGACAGAGGGGCTGCCAAAGTGCCTGGACAGTACGGCACCTGCACGGATCCCGATGGGGGCTGGGGGAATGAGGGCCCAGCTCTCTGCTCCTCTTCCCCCCTCCCTGGCCCCCTGCCCCTCCCCCCAAGCCCCCCAGTGGTGTTCAGATACCCCATTTCAAGAGCGGTATGGGCTGGGTCTGCCCAGGCTGTTCAAGGTTCTAATCTCAGCGGGCTAGACCTTTCCTGGGGATCTCCGTGGCCTCTGAACAGGGAAACCAATTTCCTGGGCATCAGCGAGCTTTCTTTTTGCCCCTACTTTTCAGTCCACGGTCTGCTGAGGGACACCCATATTGTCTCACATTTGTGCGCCCGAGCTGGGAAGAGGGGCCGACGGCGGGCAGCCAGCATCTGTCCGGGGGTGTGCAGGGGGGTAGCGCCGGGCTGCGGCTTTCCTTGCTCTGTGGGCCAGAGTCTCAAAGGACACGTCCACCCCATCCACGCAGCGGAGAAGGCAGAAGCCAGGCTTCCTCTGAGTTTCTAGTGCTTGTTCCACAGGGAGGGGAGGTCACTATGTCCACACCTCCTCTGCCTCCCTCCTCTCTACCTGCCACATCCCTGCCCCGGAACTCCCCAGCGCGTTTCCTAATCCATACAATTCGGTCGTCGATATCTCACAGAGAGACAGACATCTCCTACCTTGGGTTTCGATGGGCTTGGGTTTGAATCTCAGTTCACCAACTACTAGCTCTTCCTCGCCTGAGGCATGTCACTGGGCCTCCTAGAGTCTCCCCGTCCATATTCGAGGAGTGTCAGGCCCCACGCACCCCGCAGGGCCCTGAGCATGGCCCCCCGCAGCCTGGCGACTGGGGGACTCAGGCTTTCACTGCTTCCTGCTGAGACTCGAGGGGCCCAGTTTCAGAGGGTCCATCCGGGGGCTGGGGGTCCTCAGAGAAACAGAGGGTCCTGCTTTTGGGGGCCGCCTGTGCAGGGTGCTGGGAGGGAAGGCGCGGCCATGCCTGCGGCCTCTGGGCCTGGGGCTGGCCTTCCTCCTCCCACCGCCCTCGCCAAGCCTCCAGGCAGCCGGGACGCTGCCCACTGCAGCTCCTCCTTGCCGCACCCGCGTCCGGCATACAGCAGGTGCTCAGAACCGCACCTCCAGGGGCAGCCATCTGGGAGAATACGAGCTCTCTGCTCGGACGTGTGGACTGGGAATGTCTCTCAAACGTCGGTCCTTCTGCCTTTGGCCAGAATGAAGTGGGCTTGGTGCTGTCACCCGGGTCAGAAGGGCTGAGCGGCCCCCATGTGGATCCGTGGGGAAGGGAGGGGCCTCTTGTGTGTGTGTGTGTTGGGGGGTGGAGGCCGCTGTCCTGGGCAAGCAGGCTGAGCTCTTCTCCGCCTCTGTCTCTGCTGGTGGAGGACGGTGGCCACATCCTGAGGCTGGGCGGGCGGCAGCTCCTCCCTTGGGAGATGGACCTCGGGACTCCTTCGGTGAGCCCTGCTCCATCTGCCCTCCGTCCACGCTCGCCGTCCCAACCCAGGGTACTGGGACCGGAGCCCTGGGCTCTGTCCGGGGCCAGCCTCGATCATCTTTATCTCGGGGACCAAGAGGAACTTTCCAGAGGCTTCTGCCTGTCCCATGGCTGTGGCCTGGCACACGGTAAGCGCTTAGTGACCTAGCTTAGCTCAGTATTTTATTTTCCTCCTGAGTGTGGCAGATGGAGGTGTTCAACTAATTACCCCACCCCCAAATGTCACTTAGGTGCCGACTTTAGGTCCAGCAGGCGGGGGCCTCCTGTCGTGGAAAATGGTTGATCTTGGCCGTGTCCCCAGGGGAATGGGGGTTCGGGTAGGAAACATGGGTTTTAAGAGATTGAAGGAAAGAAGATCTGTCTTTGGGCTCTCAGAAGCGGCCTCTTGGGGCCACTGTTCTCTGGTGACTTTTTGGCCCAGGTGACAGTTCTCTTTTATCTGCGTGTCCCAAACCAACGGATGGCAGGAGGGAAAGCTGTCTGAGGCTGCCACCTTGGGCCCCATGGCCTCCTCGAGTCTGTCACCATTCTGCCAGGACGGGCTGGCAAGGACTGCCCCTGGGGAGCCAGAGGTGGGCAGAGCAAGGTCACCACCACTGGCCAAGGCCTCCTGTCAGGGCGAGGAGCACAGAGTCCGAGACTGAGTGGAGAGCCCGGGGTGGGAGAGAGGCCGGCATGCCGCCGCAGCCGCAAGGTCCTGGCTCAGGCAAGAGCAGAGCCGGGGAAAAGCAGGCTCATTCGGAGAGGCAGATGAGGCGACCCCAATGTTCCCTTGCTGAGGGCCCAGCTGGCCACTGGACTTTGAGGCCGGTTCTCTTCTTTTCCTCGGTACATGTCCATGGAAGCAGAGAGCCAGGAGACGCCAGGGGTGCGGGGCCGAAGGGCTTCTCCCGGGTCTGCCGCTCCTGGGTCCCGCCGCCACGCGGCACACGGTGCAGGGGCAGCTCGGTCTTTCACTGCCACCCTCGGAGAGCCTCCCCGGCTGCCCCACGAGGCGCAGAGCCAAGCTCCTCAGGACTTCCAGGCTTGGCAGCTTTCAGTCCTGACCAGCTGGGCAAGATTTAGCTTCCAGAAGCTTGATCCTTGGCTCTTTGCCTTGGAGTGACGGACTAGCCCGCTGCGGAGGGTCCGTGCCGCTCAAGGGGTGGTGGTGGCTGGGCTGGGCCTGAGGCCTGCGGCTGCTTGAGGCCAACGTCCCATCCAGGAGCAGGCCGGGCTCCTTCTGGTCAGCCCCTCCCTCGGGCAGCACGGGCCTCCCGCACCCTTGTCCTGTGCTGTTCTTCCCTGGGACTCACTGCGGGGACCTATCCTCTCTGGGGCCCGTCCTTTCTACCTCCACCTGCTCCACTGGCGCCAACCTGCCACCGGCTTCTGGAACATGGGACCATGGACAAACGTGCTTTGTTGCCCAGGGAGCTCTCACCCCGAGCCACCAGGCTCCGATGACCGGGGACAGACCTGGCTTAACAGGTGGGACCCTCAGCTTCCCCAGGGTGGGGCTGAGGTCTGACATCGAGATTAAGGACAGACCCCACTCCTGGCCTTTGAGTGCCCCTGATGGGAATGTGCTGGCAGCTGGCAAGCTGGGACAGCGGAGCCGGGCTGGCCTCCTGGTACGTGTGAGGGCAAAGAGTCCCACATCTGTTCTGCTCTGCTGGGGGGACATCGGGCAGGTCTGACCACAGTGGCAGGGAGAGCCATGGAACATGGCGGGGATCCCACTGGAAGGGCCGGTGGGTTTAGTGGGGTTTGTGGGTGGCGACTGTCCGAAACCACCCAGAGGGGCGGCACGAAGTGTTCAAGAAAGGTTAGAGCTCTTCTGGTCCTCTCTGTCTTGAGAACATTATAAAAAACCCTCTCCTGGGTGGTTGTTATTGGAGGCCTGTTCTGGAGGACACTCATGTAATTCCTGGGGATAAGCAAGGACTCGGAGGGAAGACAGGGGTCTTTCTGGAGACCGAGGCTGGCCTTCAAGGCCTATGACCAGGGGAGGGTGGTGTGGGCTGGGACAGAGCTCAGGGCTCACACTGACCTGCCCACCAGGCCCCTTCCAGACCTGAGTTGGATTTTGGCAGAGAAGGCGCTGGTGGCCGCGTTCATTAAACTGGGGACTCGCTGTTGCTGACGTGGGTGGCAGCAAGGAACGATTTGAGCCCCCAGCCCTGTTTTGTGACATCGCCACGGCCTGTCTTGTCATCGACCCCCAGACCCTGGTCGCCTGGCCCCAGGCTTCACCATCGGCGTCATGCCATGGATGGGTCTCAAACCGAGCCCATTGCTCAGCGCGGGTGTGGGGGCAGGAGGAGGAGACAGCCTAGAGGCACCTGGGACAGGTGACTGGGGTTCATTTTAAGATTGTCCCAGGTGTTTTGCAACTGTGAACATTTGTTACCCTAAAGATACAGACTGCTTCCCACGCAAGGCTCATGGGCGGCAGCCAGCAGTCGGTCAGCAGGCGAGGACTCAGAGCGTCAGGGACGTTTCTGGCTGTGTCCCGGTGCTGGCTTCCTGACCGAGGGGGACACCATGCGACAGGGTCAGCCTCTGGCCTTCTCTTCTTTAAAGACGGGCTCTCAGAGGAACCCCAGCGTGGCCCAGCAGAAAGTAGACAGCGCTCCTGGGGCCGGGCCTCCAACACTGGCTGCCTGCCCTCCGTCGCACGTTCTCCTCAGTGGTAAGATGAAGGGGTGGGCTGCTGCCCTCTGAGGTCTCTTGCGGTGGCACAGCCTGTGCTCACGTGGGGACACCCTTGTTTCCCTGTGGCACGAGGCCATGGCACAGACCCCAAGGTCATGGCCTCAGGGCCAGCACAGGTCCCTTTCGAGATTTCCTGCTGGGCCTCGGTACCCATAGGAAAGGGCCCAAGGGGAAATGGCCTTCTAAAACATTCCATCAGAGGGCAACACTCCAGCAAAGCATCGGGGCCCAGTTCCCAAAAAACGTGCGTCCCAGAGCATGTCCAGAGCCAGCTCACGCTCCCCCCGGCCTCACAGAACCAGGCGGCGAGTGCCTGGAGGGGCTTCATCCCTCAGGGAGGCTGGGGCCGGCTCGGGAGGGAAGGCGCGGGGCCGCGGTTTGTATTTACAGTTACTGAAGAGGATTTTCCTAAAGTACCCACAGATAGAAGTATATTATATTTATATTTATATTTATATATATATAGTACTTAATTAGATGCTCTATTAAGGAAAAGCACAAATCTACAGTTTCCTCCGCTAGCAGCTCTTCTCTGTCCCATCACAGAATCCTTAGAGCTCTGCCACGTGGCGCCTGCGTCCCGGACCCACGGCTGGAGGACAGGGGCGGGGACCTTTGCCGGTGCAGACACTGGCTTATCCACGCTCCCCAGACGCCCTCCCACAGCCTGGCTTCCTGTCGCAGATGATGCCTCCCAGAGCCTGCCTGCAGACAGAGGCAGTCGCGTCCCCCTCTCTCCTGAGGCGTCAGGCAAGGCCACATGTGACCCCCAGACGTGCTGGCTGCGCGGCGGCACAGAGTGTCCCTGCCCAGGTGGGTCCGCTAGTGCCGCGCGGGGAGGGTGTCCTCCCGGAACAGGCCGAGGGAGGGAGGGAAGGAGCAAAGCCGCCTACCAAAAGCAGTGTTTTCCCAGCAGGGCGACCTGAGGAGCGCAGCGGCCCAGGCCTCCGCCTGGATGTGGTCTCACCCCGACAGGCTGGTCCGTGTTTCCGAAGGGCAGACGCTGTGGTGACTTCCCAGGGCAGCGTGGAGGCCCGCGGAGCCGCCTTCTAGCCTCTCCTGTGGAGGGAAGGCGCGCTCCCCTCCCCATCGGGATACCCGGCCATCCCCGAGCAGGGCAGCTGCCGGCATTATTTGTAGGGCCGCAGGAACCGGGAAACTTTGGAGCGCAGCAGCTTGATGAAGGACCGCGGGAACATCTCCTTGGACTCCTGGGCTGTGTACTTGAAGTAGTTCTGGGGGTGCGCCAACACATCGAAGAGGGCTTTGATGAGTTTCTTGTCCTGCAAGACACAGTGAGGCGGGTGGTGAGGCCTCTTTGATGACTGGGGCCCTGGCGGGGCCTCGGGGGTGTGTGCAAGGATGAGGGAGGAGGAAAAGACTGCGCTGCTGGGCGGGTTTCAGACCCCAGGGACTCTCTTCACCATGCACTGTTTTTTGATTTTTTTTTTTTTAAATATTTTATTTATTTATTTATTTGACAGACAGAGATCACAAGTAGGCAGAGAGGCAGGCAGAGAGAGAGAGAAGGAAGCAGGCTCCCTGCGGAGCAGAGAGCCCGATCGATGCAGGGCTCAATTCCAGAACCTTGGGATCATGACCCCAGCCGAAGGCAGAGGCTTTAATCCCACTGAGCCACCCAGGCGCCCCTGTTTTTTTATTTTTTTAAAAAAGATCCATTTAGGGACGCCTGGGTGGCTCAGTTGGTTGGACGACTGCCTTCGGCTCAGGGCGTGATCCTGGAGTCCCGGGATCGAGTCCCACATCAGGCTCCCAGCTCCATGGGGAGTCTGCTTTGCTCTCTGACCTTCTCCTCGCTCGTGCTCTCTCTCACTGTCTCTCTCTCTCAAATAAATAAATAAAATCTTTAAAAAAAAAAAAAGATCCATTTATTGTACAGACAGCCCACACGATGGGGGAGAGGCAGAGGGAGAGGAGGAGCAGAGACTCCCCGCTGAGCACAGAGCCCAGCCGCACCGTGGCTTGATCTCGTGACCCTGAGATCATGAGCTGAGCTGAAACCAAGAGTCGGACCCTTCACCAACGGGGTCATCCAGGTGCCTCATTTTTGGATTAAAAAAAAAAAGTAGTTTATTGGTTTTAACTCTTGGTTAAAGAGTTACTATTAGAGTTACTACTCTAATAGTATTTTATTTAAAAAGAGTTCTGTAAAATCAAAGAAAACAAACCATCGCATTGAAACCAGAGGACACGGAGCAGGGCAGAGGGTTTAGAGGCCGACAGATGGAGGTCGGAAAGCTGGGCCCCCTGTAGAGGCGAGCACACGCTGCGTCCTGAGAGCTGGGAGGGAGCCCGGCCCACAGTGGAGCTTAGGGCTGGGTGCCGGGAGGGCGCAGCTTCGGGCACCGGCCAGAGGCTGTCTGCATCATGTCCCAGTGTCAGGCGAGGCCTCGGGCACATTGGTTGCCCAGCGTCTGCTCTGTCCTGGCGCACACTCGCGCCCTCTCAGGGCAGGCGCGCACGCTCGCACCCTCGCCCTTGAGAAACACGCCCCCCCCCACCCCCGCCCCGTGTGCTGGGCGCGGGGCCCGTGCTGGGGACATGCTGGGGACCGCAGGTCAGGCAGGAGCTCCAGCGCCTCCTCTGCCTCCAGGGAGGCCGGGGCCCAAATGATCCTAGACCACAGCTGACGGCGGGACCAACAGGTGCCAAGAGCCAGAGCCACGTGGGACTCTAAGAGTCTGTGATCCGCCCAGAGGAGGGATGCCTGCGCTGAGAGCCGGCCGGGCGGATGTTCACGGAGGAGAGAGGCCTCCGCGGGGGAGTGGAGGGAGTGTGGAAGTTGGATAATGGCTTCAGAGGCAGGTAGGGGCCATGCCTAGCCGGGCCTCGCGGGTCAAGGTTTTTGACCTGAGTGACAGAAACACTTCCAGTTCTGCAAAGATGCCCCTGGTGGTGGGGTGGAGCCGTGGGCAGAGGGCCAGGGCGGCAGGGGAGGGGCCAGGAGGAGAGCCGGCATCGTCTGCCGGATGGATCGATGGAGAGATGGATCGATGGAGGGGCCAGCGCGAGCCTCCGGCTCCCCCTGCACAGATGGGCTCCAGCTCTGCTCCTGGGGGCAGCAGCACTGGGGCAAACCTCTCTGCTTACAAAGTGCCTACTGCGTGCAGGACCGTGCCAGACCCGGGGCTGGAAGCCCACACTCTGTGAGCCGCCCCTGTTTCTCAGAGGGCTTGCCCAGGGCCACCCAGCTGGGACGGGACAGCCAGGGAACCCAAACCCCGCTCCAGCCCTGCCACCTCAGCTCCCAGGCTGGGAGTGTCAGCTCCCCAGAGGCTGAGCTTGGGGCCAGACCACCAGAGCCCCAACAAATCCCTGGGTCAGGGCCCAGAGGCGGCCAGTGCCTGCCGTATGACAGACACAGAGCCCCTCGATGACAAGGAGGCTCTGCTTCTTAAGGTCACAAGCAAGAGGAGGGGACAGGCAGTCCCAAAGGTGGGGGCGGATTCTACCGATTTTAAGGTCCCACCGAATCTCACAGATGAGGGAAGTGAGGCCGGCAGCTGGCAAGGAGCCCAAAGGCCAGTCAGAAGGTCCTGGGCTGGACGCCGCCAGGGAGCTTGTCTCGGGCCTCCTGGTCTGCAAGGACAGAGGCCCGGGATCATCACAGGCCACCATCCCGGGATCACACGGACCTTTCCCCATAAAGAAGCTCACTCACTTTTAAAATTTCCTGGTGATTCTCTGAGGCGTAGAGCCGTCCATCGCGAACGATATCTTCTATCAATTGCTGGTAGTCCTCTGTGAACCCACCGGCGAGGAAGGAAGGAAGGTGAAGGCACCAGACGTCCCCTGCTTCCCCCTCACCTTCTGCCTCCGCCTCCCCCTGCTCCACATTCAGACTCAGATCTTGCCACAGGCACTTCTGCCTCTGAACCTCTGTACCCTCCACCCGAGTTGTTTTCCTTGAGGCTTGGCTAGCTAGAAACTTCTATTCAACCCTCAAAACCCTGCTTGGGCAGTACAGCACGCTGAAGGCCACAGACATCATTCATGGCTCCTTCGCCTGCACCACCCCCCACCCTGTATGTCTGTTGCCTCCGTGTCCACAGGGCCAGCGTGGGCCAGGCACACAGTGCAGCCACACTGACCGTCATAGGTGACATAGGGCACTTGGAATCCTTTGCCGCTGTTGCCTTCATTGGATTTGAACTGGATCCAGAGCTTCCGGGAGCGGGAGGTGAAGGCGATGGGCCTCTCATAGGTCTGGCAGGTCTCATAGGTGGTGATAGACGCGGGTGATGCTGGGGACAGAGTAGGGGGCCTGATCCACAACCCTGCCCCTGGCCCTCGTCCTCCTTCTGCAGGCCACATGCTTCCCCTACCAGGTCAGCGACCCAGTTCCCACGTCCAGTCCCCCAAACAGTCCAGCTCTAGGCTCCACCCATGTTACCTCTGCCTCAAATGCCAGTCCCCACCCTCAACCCCAGTTCCTTCTCATCCTACAGAGCAGGTTTCTGTGCCTCCTCTTCCAGGAAGCCTCCCTGACTGCTCCATCCTCACACTACCATGTTCCTGCTCTGCCTTGGTGAACCCTTGGTCACTGCCTGTCTCTGTCGGGTTGTCACTGTCTTTCTCCGGCCGGCTGCTCCCCCAGACAGGGCTCAGGCCCACACCCAGCACAAGCCAGGGCTGGGGCAGAGGGTCCCAGCTGGGAAGTCCCCTCTCCCTGTGAGCAAATGAATAAGGGTGAGCCTGCTGACCCTGGGGTGTGTGGGCCTGGCCACAGGGTACCCCAACTCCTCACTGCTCCCTGGGCAGCCTTCCTGAGGTGTCCTGAAGGCGGGAGAAGCTGACCTCCTAGAGCTCAGCCCTGTGAGCAGACGGTGGGTCAGAGGTGGCTGTGAACCAACCCCCGCAACGGGTGACCCTGGGTGGCCCCTCGGCTGCTCCCCTCCACCTGTGCATACCGCTCTTCCTCATGACCAGGACGTCGCCGCACTCGTCCTCCACGGGCAGGAAGATCTCAGGGACCACGATGAGGATCCTGCGCTTGGGGGGCGGCGAGATGTGCCACACGCACTCGGCATTGGCCGGGTAGTCGCCGGGGTAGTTGGGGGACTCGATGTAGCCTGTGTAGTCGCCGAGCTCGCCGCCACAGTGCTGGTCTGTGGGCACCGGGGCCGCACGGGCCTGCTCAGGCCTGCTGCAGGGGGGACGGGGAGGGCGGGCCCTCGAGAGCCCCGCGGCCGCCTCCACCGGCCTCCCCACCAGCTAGCCTGGCCCTGGGCCACTCTTCCCACGGGGTCGTCTTCCCGGGGGGCACCCTGGGACAGGCCCGCCCGGTGTCGGCTCCCCTGTCAGCCCTGCTCCTGCAGGTGGTGGTGTGAAAGCTCGGTGAACCCCCTGACTCGCGAACCCCCACTCCTCTCTCCCTCCATGCCCTCCACGCTCCCTGAGCGCCTGGCAGGGGCCCGGGGTGGTCGCCCTCCCCGCCGAGCGGGAAGGCTCGGGGACAAGCAGGCAGCACAGTCAGGACAAAGAGACATGCTTCCCTTTGGAGCTAAGCTTTGGGACCCTCAAGAAGCCAAACGCAGCATCTCTGTGAGCTAAAGGCTCCCAGCCTCAACCTTACAAAAGAAGTCACCGTAGGTCTGCAAAGAGAACTGAACCGAACACTAAGTATACACAATTTTCTCATGTCTTTTCGTTTATGAAACCCTCACATCAAAATTCCTGGGAAACTTTTCATGTTTACCTCACCTCCCAGAAGCTTCCCTACTTGCTTTCTCTACTTTTATTCAGGAGGACGTTTCAACCCTGCCTCCGTGGAGCCCCACACTGTGCCTGCTCTTCTGTCCCCAGAGGCCACGAGCCTGCGGGACCCCCTGGGGAACTGGGGCAGCTTCCCGTCTAGGGTTTAGTCCCCGTCATGGGCCTTTGGGCTGTCCCAGACACAACCGGCGGCACAGGGAAAGGGGTAACTGGCTAGAAATTGATTGGGGGAGGGCACAACACCAGAAAATCTGTCCCAGAGGATTCCAAAAAATGAATTAAAAATATCTAAAGTCAAGTCTGTTATGCCCAGATGACCTGCCGGGGTAGCTGCTTCCCTGGTCCTCAGCGCCTGAACCGCAGCCCCCCCACCACGGGCCTGGTTTTCCCCTCCACAGACCCGGAGCCCTGGGCAGACCCGTCGAGTACAGAGGCACCGGGGCGGGGGGGGTCACCCTGAGTGGACGTGCGGGTGTGCTGGAGCCGGGCGGGGTCCCTGGGGTCCTGTGGGCACTGTGTGGGGTGAGGGCTTGCCCGGGCCCCAACAGCCCGCCCCCCTGCGTCCCGCCCCTTTCCCCCTTCCAGCCGCACGGGAGCTGTACCTACTTTTGCAGTGTGTGACGTTGGTGGAGCCATCGAAGTCCGTGCTGGTGTTGCCCGGGCAGGTGATGCAGTGGTTCTGGCCAAACTCCGGCTGGTAGGTGCCCACGGGGCAGCGGATGCACCGGTGGGTGGTGGTGTTGTAGTGATGGCCCGGGGAGCAGTGCACTGTGGGAGGGGAGAGGATGCAGGTGGGAAAAAGCAGGGGACATTCTCCCCAGCGTCTTCCTGCCCTTGAGGTCTGTCTTGGTGCCAAGTTCAAAGCCCTTCTTTACCACCCAGTGGCTGCCCACCACACACGCCCGGTCCTGTCCACGGCTGTGCGGAGCTTGGGGGCTGCCCGGAGCTGGGCAGTGAGCTCCGTGATCGAGGTCCGCCCGCGAGGGGCATGTGTTCCGGGGCAAGAAATAGGACATGAGCTCGGGGGCAAGAAATGGGACATGAGCTGTCGAAAGGCCGGGTGTGTGCGCTCAAGGGGTGTGGAGCCAGCGATGTGGGGAGGGAGCGGGCGTGGCCAGAGCGGAGGTCACAGGCCATGGCTATGAGCTCCTGGGTCCCGGGGTCCTGCTAGGCTTCGCCCTGAGGGAGAAGGGGACCTGGAGCCACTGCATGGTCCAGGCTGCTGCTCTGGGAGTGAGCTTGGGGGTGAGGGGTGGGGAGGCCGGGCAGCAATAGCCTGGCTGAGGGGGCAAGAGCGGGGTGCTGAGAGGTCATCATCAGAGCTGCTGGCCGGGGCTGCGGACAGACTGGATGTGAGGTCAGAGGGAGGGCGCTCAGGGGGATTCCAAGGTCTCCCTGGGCCCCTGGTAGAACAGAGCTGGTGTGAGCTGGGTTGGGGGGCACTGTGTGGCCAAGATGAGGGGCTCTGGCCATGTGGGATATGACCGGGGCTGTCCCCCAGCAGGAGGGTGTAGCACTGAGTTCAGGACAGACGCGGGGCTGGGGTCACCAGATGCTCTTCCTACCCAGACTCTAGAGTCAGTGCCAGGCCGGGGACCCCAGCACTACCAGCCAAGGGGTGGCTGGGTGAGGCTGAGCGGAGCCCGAGGCCGCGGGGCACGGGAGATGCCGGCTGGGAAGGGACTTGGCTCCAGCCTGGATGGGAGCAACGATCGGGGGGCGGTGGGGTGAGTCTGACTAGAGGAGAGAGGAAGTGCCGTCCACGCGCTCCTTCTACACGTTTCACAGGAAGGAGGAGAAATCCTGGCAGGAACTGGAGGAGAGGTGGAGTTTTCTCTTCTAGAAGGGAGGTTCTGTCTGTCCCCAAGAATATCAGGGTCAGCTGGTGGGAAGCATTGTCCCAAAGGCCTTTGGCAGGGCGGGAGCGTGTGGAAGGGGAGGCAGTGCCATCAGGGGGATTTGGTGACCACGGAGGGGACGGTGTGGCTGGACAGCAGGGCCCCCACGGGTCTCCAGGTAAGGTGAGATGGTCCGACCTTGTCCCACTGCCCCTGCATTTCTTCATTCCCCCAAACTGCCCCCCGCCACCAAGAGCCTTTCCTGTGAGTCAGGTTCAAAGCTCCCTTCTGTAACCACTTTGCCTGCCTGGCTCTCCCATCTGAGACCCTCGGTGGGCTTGTGTGGTCCCCGCTGTCCCTGTCCCATGTGTGGCATGGTGCTGGTCCCGTGTCTACTGCCAGCAGCTCCGGGCCACCCCTCAGCCCTTGGACATCCGCCATGTGGGAGGTGAGCGGTGTTGAGGGAAAACGTCCCTGCACAGCTCTGGCGACTCACCTTTGGCCTCGCAGTCTTGGAAGGAGACCATGCCCTCGTGCTTGGTGAGCAGCCCCCCTCCGCAGGGGAAGCAGCCCGTGCGCCCAGGCTCAGGCTGGTACGTGCCCACTGGGCAGGGCTGGCAGGGCCGGAAGCCATCTGGGGAGAAGAAGCCTGGGGAGCACTGGCCTGGAAGTCAGGGGTCATGGCTCAGGCTGGCGGGAGGTCCGGGCGCCTCAGTCAAGACCCTGCTCTCGACCCTCACCTGCCCTGGGGAAGGGGACCATGGCTAGGGGTGGTGTCGGGGGCAGGGGGACCTGGGGGAAAGAGCTGGGCTGCCCCCCGCCCAGTCCAGATGCTGCCCGTGGTTCAGGCACTGTGCAGCCTTGGCCAGGCCTGGCTTCACCTCTCCCACTAGCAAGAGCAGGTGGCTTTGTGGCTCAGCTGGGACGTGCGGACCCCACATGTACGGGGGGAGATCAGAGGAGCTGCCCCCCGGGGGGCGGGCCACACTGTACCCTCCACATGAGGAACGGCGCTCCAGTCTACAGGGCTGGGCCAGGCAGGGAAGTGGGGGGGGGCTTCTGGGAGGTCCCTGACAGCATGGCTGGGACAGAGAGGGGACAACACACCCAGCATTAAGTTGGGATGCAGAGGGTGCTTTGGCATTGAGTAAGGGTGGGCTGGAGACCCTCTTGACCTGGATCCTGAATTCTCTGCTCCTACCAGTGGCCACTCTCTGCTCTCAGTCACTGGCCCTGCTAAGGGCAGAGACCACAGTCTCGGAGGGCACAGGCAGCTAGCCTGTAGGGACTCGCGGCTGGGCTCTAATCCTTTCTGTACCCCGGAGAAAGCTGGCTGGTGGTCCCCACTGTCCCAGCCACCCACCCTCACAGGCACACTTTTCCCCGTCCATTGTCTTGGGTGGTCCCCATGACAGCCGGGGAAGGGAGGCTGTTGGGTGGGGGTGTGAGCCCATACCGCAGATGTGGTTAAGTGAGGCTGTAAATGGAAAAGCTCTTTGCAAACCAAGCTGTGCTTGGTAAACGGCCAAAGGGCTTCCCAAACCATCTATAGGGCAAACTGTAAAGTTCTTCAGGTGGAGAACATCGAGGATGGTGTGGCCTCCACACCAGGTAACACGTCTGGTCAACCACATCGCATTACGTGCCTCATTACAGACAATATGCGGGCCCATAAATGACCAGGAGTTTATTAACTGTAACGTCCTTTCCAAACCATGTGCTGCTGTTCTTCAGTGCATTAGGCCCAGCGTGGGGCCTGCTGGGGCACAGATGCTTGGTGGCCCCAGTGGCCAGTGTGAGTGTGGCAGCCTGGAAGTCACGCCAGGCTCTGCACATGGCCGAGAGCTTTATGGAATATCACTAGGGATTGGGCTTTGGCTTTGAGGAGCTCAGTAGAGACAGAAGTTGCCACTGGATCCCCCTACCGCAACTCCCAGCCCCTCCTCCCTCCAGGGGGGACCCGCACTCGCCTCCACACTCGGATACGTTGCGGGCACCAGCCAGGCCGAGCCCATCGCTGCTGGGGCATGGCGTGCAGCTGAGTTGGCCGTCCCCATCCTGGTAGGACCCCGGTGCACATGGCACACACTGGCCGGGCTCTCCGCTGAAGTAGGTACCAGGTGCGCAGGCCACTGCGGAGGCAAAGTGGAGAGATTGCCGGGGGGCAGAGGTGGGGAGCAGTGGCCAGGCGCTTTGTCTCCCGGTACCTCAAACCCAGGCTCTGTCCTCCCAGATAGGGCACATCCCTCGTCCCTTTGGCTCAAGGATCCCAGAGGGGCCCAGGGCCGTCTCAGAAGAGCTAAGAGTAGGAGCAAGGCAGCAGCCGTCTGTGAAGAGCCCCGAGGCCTGACCCTGGTCTCTGGCCCCATCCTTGCTGCTCCTGCTGAGCCCTGAGGTCTCTCTCTGCTCTGTGTCCTGCCCTCCAGCCCTGACCCCTCAGCCTGTGTCCCAACAGTTTCCTGGCCGTCCCATGGGCGTTTTGTCCAAACCGAGACCTCCTACCCTCCCCCTTCCTTCCCCATGGGGAGGAGTGGCCATGTGGGGACCGTGTGCAGAGGGCATGGGGAGAGTGACAGAGGCAGGGGCGGGGAGGCCTGGTGGTGGAGAGTGGTCCAGAGGCCGTGTGGTCAGCTGCATATAGCAAACCGACGCTAAGAAGACTGACTGAGAAAATAAGGAGGGAGGGAGCCGGAGGTTTCCTGGAGAAGAAATTGAGAAACATGGAAGGAGGGGAGGTTAGAAAGAACCCTGCGCTATTGGACTGGAGGCACTGGTGTGAATGCATGGTTTTATAAAACACACACACACGCACACCCATGTACCCGTAACACCTGTGCAAGTCCATATACACGCCCATGTTTAATGTACAGCCATACTCGCTAGTTCTGTCCAGTGAGAGCCTGGAAGGACGGACGCCGCATTAGCAATGAGGACCCCAGCTCTGGCTTCGGCATGTTTTCCTCCTCTAGGGGTCCCTGAGTCCCTGACGGACTGCGAAGGCTGGGCCAGGGGAAGTAAGGGTTTGGTGCCCTAGAACCCTCAGCAAGTGACGGAGGCGGGGGGCATGTCCGAAGGACGGGGGAACCGGCCTGACTGGCTACACGGGGAATGATCTGAGCCCCGAACTAAGTACCGCTAGGCTTGGATTACTGCCCCGTAAAGAACAGAGGAGTCGCGGAGCCCACACTGACACACACACAGACATGTAGGTGCTCAGACACATCCGTGCGTGACGGGGAGGGAAGCTCTTCCTTACAGAACGCTAATGCACCCGGACGAGGGCCAGCCGGAATAGAGGACGCCGTTAGGCAACCACTGGAGACGTGGCTGCTTTGGCGGGAGCTGTCACTGACTGCGATGGCTGCGGCTGGGCTGAGGATGTCTGACGCGGAGCAGTTTTTTGTACAGACTCAGAATTCCAGCCCCAGCAGATCTGCCTCAATGGCAAAAGGAAAAGGGAAGGGGAAGGACCTGTGGGGGCCTGGGTCAGTACCCCGTGCCTCCTGACGGGGGCGCTGAAGAGCAGGCATCGAGTGGGATTTTCCCGCCCACCGGGTCATGGAAATGGGGGATGCAGCCTCATGAGGGTCATCCTACGGCAGGAGGACAGGAGAGGGAGGGAAAGAGCCAAGGGCTGCTCCACACTGAAGGAATCTGGAGAGACAGGACACTGAACGTGCAGGACAGGGACGCTGGAATGGGCTGTGTGGGCTGGACGCGCTTGGGGCAGCACACAGGGGAACCCGGACGAAGAAACCATGGACGTTTCTTGTTCTGCCTGGCAGAATTTCCAAATGTTTGAAATGATTTAAAAATAAAAAAACAGAAGAAGGGGGTGCCTGGGTGCCTCAGCCATTAGGCATCTGCCTTCAGCTCGGGTCATGATCCTGGGGTCCTGGGATCGAGCCCCGCATCAGGCTCCCTGCTTGGTGGGAAGCCTGCTTCTCCCTCTCCCACTCCCCTGTTTGTGTTCCCGCTCTCACTCTGTCTCTGTCAAATAAATAAATAAATAAAAATATCAGAACAGAGCGCCTGGGTGGCTCAGTTGGTTGCACATCCGCCTTTGGCTCTGGTCTGATCTCTCCTGGGATGGAGTTCCACTTGGGGCTCCCTGCTCAGCAGGGAGTCTGCTGCTCCCTCTGCCTCTGCCCCTTTCCCTAGTGTGCATTCTCTCTCGCAAATAAATAAAAAGATAAAATCTTAAAAAAAAATGATATCACAAAGGCCCTGCCCTCCTGCCACGTTCTCTCCATTGCTTCAGCCGGAGCCCCTCCTTCCCCCCACACCCCTAAATCCCACCTCTTCTCCAGCAGTTCCCCAATTAATCTCCTGGCCCAGCTTATGCTTTGTGCCCCAGGTCTGTGGCTCCAGCCATCCCAACCATTCAACGTCTTCACAGGGATGACTCACGGGCGTGAGCTAGTGAGCACAGACTCTCTGTCTCCTCCAGCCGCGCCTTCCCCAGGTTCCCCAGATCTGAGTATGATGTCATTTCTGCCCCGTGGCCCTTGGGGGCTGCCCTCGAAGCCTCCTTCCTCCCAGCCACACCTCCAAAGTGCTCTGTCTTGTTCCTTCTTGTCCTGCTGCCAGCCCCCACTCCCCGTTCAAGGCTCTACCGACTCCCTTCCCTGGTCCTTGCTCGTGGAAGCTTTCCCTGATGAGAGAGCGATAATGTTCCTCTGCTTGGAAGCTTCCCGTGGCTTCCACCGCACCAGAGAAGCACCGTGGCCCTGCGGTAAGGCCCTGAGGTGGCTGTGCACGTGGGTGTGGGTATGCCTGCCTGCTGGCTGCCTTCCTTCCCTGGTACACGTGAACCCCAGCAGAGCAAGGACTCCGTCCATTCTCCTGTAGGCAGCCACCGTGGCTATCTCTTGACCCATCCGCTCAACAGTCCCCGGCCTCCCGGCCTCCTGGGCCTGGACACGGGCTGGGTGCCCTGCCTGAGCTCCTGCCGTGGGCCCAGCCTCATCTGCTTCCTGGCAGCCTGTGCTCACCCTGGGGACCCTCAGCCTCTGCCCTCAGCTTGCACGCTTGCAAGCCTCTGCTGGGAAGCCCTCTCTAGCCACAGAGACTGGTCCCTGCGCCCCTTCTGCTCCCCTGCTGCAGCGGAGCTGGCCCACGCTCTCCATGTCCTGCCCGTCCTCAGCACCATGGCGAGGATTTTGCGGCCAGCGTTAGCCCAGCAAGAGCCTTGTCCAGGCACGGCACCGGATGAGCGCTCTCCCAAGGACAGCATCATGATGAGCATGGGACTGCTTCTGTCTGGCAAGCTTTTGTCTCGCTGTCCCCTCCCAGTGTGTCTGTTGCCCCGGGCCCCCCGTGGGAGGAAGGGCAGAGAAGGCTTGCCGAGTGGGCATCCCAGTGGCCACGGGCAGGGACGCACCGCATTTCCCGTCCTGTAACACATGGCCTGTGCCGCACGCCCCCTGGCCCTCCAGGGCCTTGGCCGGCCACTGGGCCATCGCGTACTCTGTGCCTGCGACCTGGATGGAGAAGTGCTGCCGGCCGATGGACTTCCGCAGAGTCTTGATGGCGGCCTGCAGGCTCTGCTCGGCTCGCTTCCGCATGCAGTCCGCCTCGCAGGTGTCTGCAGGGGCAGGAGGGACGGTGACTCGCAACCGCGGAGCGGCCTCTTCCTTGACCCTCCCCCACCCTGCCGCCAGGCCTCTGCTCCCAGCACGGTTCACACAGCAGCTGGGGGCCGAGGCACCACTGTGGCATCCATCCGACAGAGGAGGAGACTGAGGGCCCAGGAGGTGCCACCTGCTCAAGGGGACACCGCAGATCAGAGGAGTAACTGGGGCTCTGCCATGGCAATACGTCACCTCCCCGGGACATAGCTCATGGGACATAGCTCCTCCCTGCCCCCCAACACCCTCGAGGCTTTCACTGCTCCCAGGATAATGCCCAGCTTTCTGGCCTTGACTCCAAGGCCCCTTGTAGTGGAGCCCTTGCCCGCCTTGCTAGGCCTCACCCCCAGCACTGTGACACCCACTGCGAACTCCACTTTCTAGCCACTCCGTCTGGCTCACCACCTCCTGGGCACATCTCGTTTCCTCTGACCTCCGTGCCTTTCCCTATTCCATTCCCTCTGTCTGAATGCCATTCCCTGCCACCTCCTCCACTTGGTGAACTTTGAGTCCTGATTCACACGGTGCCTCTTCTGGGAAGACTTCCTGGGCCCCTCTCTTGGGGAGACCGCTCAGTTGCCTGTCCTGTTTGCTCTCATGCCCAGAGGGTGTCCCTTAGCACTGGGTAGTTTGTGTGTGGGTCTGCCTCCCTGCGGCTGGGAGAGCTGCCAGCAGGAGGGCCCTTGTCTGGTTCCCTCTTTCTGCAGTGCCCAGGGCTCAGCACACACATCACGGGTCCACGTACAGATCTCAACTCCTCTTTCAAAACTCAACTCTCATTTACAGCCAAACGGAAAGCACCGATATGAAACACAAGCCAGCATTACAAGCCCCCTTCTGGAACCTGGGAAAGAGAGGCCCTTGTCTCAGTTGTTCCAGAAACTCTATAGGCATGAACCTTTCCAGGCCCCAGTGAGGGCGTGACGGGGTGGAGAGAGGACTTGTGGCTGTCCCCACGGGCCCCCGAGCCCTGTCCCTCTCGTTGCCCTGGGATTCCTATTCCATCCTGGGTGACCCAGCGCCTCCCTCCCCTGCCTGGCTGGCCTCTGCCTCCAGTAGCCGCAGCTCAGGTGGTCCCCAGCTTCACACCGGGCAGACCCTGCCGGCCCTCCCGGCCCCTGCCCTCCCCGAGGCCGTCCAGAGCCTCACGCACCTGACGCCTCTTCCATCTTCATATCCACCTCGAACTCCGCTGTGATGTGGGTCACCTCCTTGGATGGGGACTTTTTGCCACGGCGCCTCTTCTTAGAGGAGTCACATTTGAGGGTCACAAAGGTCAGGTGGCAGTTTTCTGGACAAAGAAGGGACCACTATGGCAAAGGTGGCACAGGGCAGGAAGCAGGGTCCTCTGGAGCCCTGTGCACAGATCACCGGCAGCGAGGCTTCTGCGTTGTCTAATAGTCTGCGGTGCAGGAGGGGAAACCAAGGCCAGAGGCCTGGCTGGCTTGAGGTCTCGCGAGGGGCTGGTGGCTGAGCCAGGCCTTGCACCAGCCATTTGAGCCCCTCACACGGCTGCCCATGGAGGCACTCGGGCATACTTGCTCAGCGACGCTGTGCAGCTCGGCTCCGTGGGGCTGGGCCCAGGTTGGGTTTGCCTGCGGGCTGCGCTCTGTTAGCTTTGGGGAGGAATCAATCCTAAGGTGTTCAGGAATCTTCATGGAAACAGCTGGGACGCTCTTCTCCTGGGCTCTTCTCACCAAGCTTTCCCCTGGAAAGCCTGGAACGCCCTTCTTGGCCTCCCTCATTCAAGAATGTGCTGCCACGTGAGGCCTGGGAGGCCTTCTGGACAGTTAGGCTGCACACCAACACCTGCCCCGGGGAGCTCATCTAACCCCGGGTGAGAGAGGGACCGTGGGCCCCAGGAATGCTGGGGGACCCAGATTTTCCACTCAAACGCTGCCCTGGGACACCACCACCGTCTATAGTGTTCCAGACCTGGCTCCTGGGGCTTAGGGACCATGACTGTGGGGACGAAGCGAGGTCCTCATCCTTGGAACCCAGCCCCGCTGGACCCTGGGCTCCCAGCTCTCAGGCGCGGGGACCCCTCCACCCTTGGTGTGGCCTGGCACCAAGGCAGCCCACTCACCCAGCAGCAACTGCCTCAGGGCCTCCTTTGCTGGCTCCCTGCTGTGGGGTCGGAGGTGGCACTTGGCGTCTCGGATCTTGAAGCGGGCCTTCTGCCTGATGGGGGCAGGTGCACCTGGGGAAAGCCCAAATCCCCCCAGGTGTCCGTGGGCAGGGAGGGGGTAGGGCCGGGGGCCACGTTGGAAATGCCTGAGCAGGAGGGGGCGGCTAGTGGGACCAAGTCACTGGGGGCTGGAGGAAACCCGCTGCCTCTTTACTCTCCCTGCCCGGCCTGAAAAAGGTGTGAGCAGGGATGCTGAAGCCACGCTCAAGCGGGGGCCACCCGGCCGGCGGTCTTCTGAGGAGGAGGAAAGGCGGGCCTCCAAACACCTCCCCCACTGCCCTGAACAGTTCAGTGGTTCCTGCTATTAGGAAAGGGGACAGAACAGAAGAGAGAGGGAAGCAAGGAAGGGAAGGGGCTTTGAATTAGGACAGACGCCCCGAACTGCTGATTCTTTCCAAGAGCAAATCCCAGCTGCCTAGATAAAGAACCCGACGATGGCAGATCTCAGCATCACATCCCATTACACGCCCACAGATGCCCCCGTGACATCGAATTCAACTTCCAGAATAGGCAAAGCTGCCAAAGACGTGCGCATAGGCAGGGGAGCTGGCGCTGTGTGGACCAGGACCCGGCTGGTGGGGCCTGAAGGGCACAGGTCTTCTGGGCCCTCAGGGTCACGGTGGAGGCGACTCCCTTCACTGGAATGGAGCCGGAGACCCGAGGAGTCCTAGCATGTCAGAGTCACCACTGACCGGGAGTGTGGCCCAGGGGTCCCGGGCCTGCTCTCAGCTCACCAGCACCACGGCTGGGCCATGCCGGGCCGGCCCCAGGCCAGGAAGCTCTTCCCTAGGCAGCGTCCCTCCCCACCATCCCGCTCGGGGGTGGGCTGCAAGGTCCGGGGTGCAGTGGGCGCCAGCGGCGCAGACAAGCGGAGCTACCTGAGCAGCTGCGCCCCACGCCGGAGCCGGTGTCATTGCGCTTTGGCGGCGTCTTGCCTTGGAGACCCGGGATGCCGCAGCTCAGGCTGTAGCTGTTCTCCGAGTCTGCAGAGAGGCCGGGGGAGAGATGGAGGCCTCAGATCCTGGAAGCCTCAGAGGGGTCACTGTGGGAGGGAATGAGGCCCCCGCACTGTGGAGAGGACCGCTGGGGTCCACAGGGAACTGGACAGTGGGCCAAGGTCTCTCAGTGATCAGGGCTGGGGGGCCTCGTTCCTAGGTTGGGCTCCTTCCTGGAGAATGGCAGGGAGCAGGGGGTGGACCCCAGGGAAGGAAGGCCCCCCCCGCACCCCACTCCCTCATCCCTTCCCGGGGTTGGCCTCAGGTTACCTGGCACGAAGAGTGAGTGGGCTGGGCAGGAAAGGGAGCAGCTCTCCACACCGCCCACCTTGCTGCAGGACAGCTGGGGCCAGGGGGAGGCTTTGGCACGAGAAAGGCATTTGCCTGTGTCTGAGGAGGGGAAAGACACAAGAGAGGGCTGGAGGGGGCCAGGGTGGAAGCTTCTAGAAGCCCTGCCCCTGAGTGTGAACCACGGGGGACTCCTGCCACATCCCCACCTTGTGACCAGATCCTGGGAGGGAAGGGGCTAGGAGATGGCGGGGTCCACATGTACTTGGATGTGTGGGGATGCTGGGCCCAGAAAGCTGGCTTGTTCCCTCCTCTCTCTGACCAGTCCAGGCTGTCTGTGAGCAAGCTCGTGCCACAGGCCAAGACCAGAGGGCAGGGCTGGATTCTCCAGAGCAGGGCCATGCCCCTCTGGGTAAGGGAGCAGGTGGAAATGACATGGGGTTCTTGGCAGTGACCAAGCTCTGAGTATGTGAGGGTCACTGGGAGCCCCTCCTTGGGGCAGCCACTGGACACATCCCTTAGGTGTCCGGACAGGTCCCAAACTAAGCTCTTCAGAGTTTCATAGGTGTTATTTATTTAGTTAGTTACTTATAAAAATATTTTATTATTTGGCAGGCCGAGGGAGATGCAGGCTCCCCGCTGAGCCTGACTCGGGGCTCGATCCCAGGACCCTGGGATCATGACCTGAGCCGAAGGCAGACGCTTAACCGACTGAGCCCCCCAGGCCCCCTTCTCAGGTGTTTTTGACTCTTTTGAGGACTGACAGGTCTATGGCCGCGGTGAACTCAGAACTGATTTCACCCCCCGTCTGGCTGGTCAGGGACAACTGACTGCAAAGGGCATGCCGCCGGAAGCATCCCCCGGAGCCTGTCGTCAATGGTCACGTCGCTTTCGGGAGCAGGCTGAAGCAGGGGACTCAGCCAGAAAAACAAAGCAAAGTGGGAAATTGTCAATGTGGGTGATTTTCAACATGTGGCTTGACATCTTCAAGGAATCTAAGAAAGTTAACAATCTAGAAATGAAAACAAACTCGCAGCCCTCCAGATAAAACAGCTGGCCCCCAGGTAGGTACAAGGCCGAGAGTCCTCTGTTCCCAAAGAATCAGGAAGTTTCAAGTAAAACCACCTGCAGATAATGCAAGACACAAGGGCCACGGGAAGAACCAATGTTCCCACTGGTTGAGAAGCAGGAGAAACATCTCTAAGCTTCCAAGGGAGACCTAAGCCCCCAGGACCTTCCCTGAACTTTCTCCAGATTCCTAAAGGGAATTGGCAGTGAGAGCTGGCAGCTCTGCTTTCTGGCGCCAGTGGGGGCCACTCATGGGGGGAGCCAAACCAGCCCAACCCTGAGCATCCTGGGAGCTCTTGCTGGGGGCTCTCACTGGGACCCCCCAAGGACACAAAGCGCTGATAGCTCTGGCCCCAGACCATTTCTCAGAGTTGGGTTTGCCTTGAAAAGCATCAAGGGATGAGGAACATCTCCTCCTAGAGAAAGAGCCCACTGGCTCTGTTCACTATAGAAATGGTGAGTTTCCCAGGCTGGGTGGCCCTCAGCTGTGATCTAATTTCTCTGCTTGCATGGCATCGAGGGGACACAGGGGACTCGGGGGTGGGGCAGGGGGACCCACACAAATGTGCTCTCTACCCTGATCGCTGTGCTGAGTACTGATGTCCTTTGTCTCTGACCCCGGGGTTCCGGGATGTCCCGAGCATCTGGGAAACAGCAGCAGGCCAGCTGATGAGCTGCATGTAGGCGACGTTTCTGACCCCACCGTATGTATTCACTGATCCCATCACCGCCCAAAACCAAAGCCCAGAGAAAAGTTTAAAGTCAGTCACCTAACAAGCAAGAGGGAAGGCAAACTAACAGACAATAAGAAAAAAAAAATCATTTGCCTTAAAGTAAAAATGCCTGGTTGTGGGAGAACATGAATGGAGATAGAAGAAGCAGCTCTGAACGCAGACAGGGAGTGGCAGAAGGCTGGGGACCATGACCTTGATTGGCTCTGGTTTACTAAAACAACTGAGGCAGGGGACACTCTTGACAAGCCTTGGTTCTTCCCCAAGTTCCAACATGTAACCGCTCCTTGGGAGCTATTACGGGAAGACAGCCCTCCCTTCCGTGGATCAAAGCCCCTACCCATGTCGTGTGGCAGGGTTTCCTCTGCAAGTGGACCCACCAGCTAAAATACGACTCCAAATAAATACACCTGAAATAGACCTGTGAGGTTATTTCTAGAAGTCCCAGAAAATTCTCCTACACGTGATTCAATTTCTAGTGGGTAGGAGTCTTCATATGCATATCACGTATGATTCAAAACAGGATCCCTGGGGCAAAGTTTCCACAGCATCGGCAGAACAAATGGAACAGGGCTCCAGAAGAGTCCAGACTGTCATAAATTTTTTTTTTTTTTTGGTATGAATACGCCAAAGTTAGGTCATGCTCTCAGGATACAAGCTCAACAACACGGCGAACATCCATGATCAAGGCTCGTCCCCCCTTGCCTCAGGGCAAGGCCTTGGCTAGAGTAGCTGGAGCATCTTCAGATCTTGTCCTAGAATCATCTTTAATCCGAGGGTACCATGTGCAGAATGATCCCCACTGTGAACTGAGAGCACCCAGCATTTCTTCTGCTTGTCATTGAACTAATTATGGTATCTGGTTTCTTTATCCTTCTCATATTACCGCCGGGCAACTCCTACCCTTCCTGATGGAGAAACTCATCTCTCTGTGTCTGTACTTCAGACGTGCTCATATCCAAAACAGATCTTTTGGACATTCCACACCAAGCCCTGACTCAATTGTTGATTGATGGCACATATCTTAAAAATGAAGAGACTTAAAAATTCATGTGGAAACTCAAGGAAGTCCAAGAATAGCCAGATCAACCCTGAACACAAAAAACTATGCTGGAAGGCTCTCACTTCGTGACTTAAATACTCACTGTAAAGCTACATTAATCAAGACAGAGGGATATGGGCATCAGGACAAGTGGATCAAAGGAAAAGAGAGCCCAGAAATAAACTCACATATTTATGGCCGATGGATTTCAAGAGGATGGCAGGATAATTCAACGGGGAAAAAGAATGGTGTTTTCAACAAATGGCACGGGCAAAACAATGAAGGTGGACCCCTGTCTCACACCATATACAAATTAATTTGCAACGGATCAAAAGTATAAGAGCTAAAGTGTAAGTCTCCCTAAGTATCAGACCTAAAACTCTTATAAAGTTCTCAGAAGAAAACAGCTATAAATCTTTGCGACCCTGGATTAGGCAGTGGTTTCTTTCTTTCTTTTTTCTTTTTTAAAGAATTTATTTATTTATTTGACAGAGAGAGATCACAAGTAGGCAGAGAGGCAGGCAGAGAGAGGGGAAGGAAGCAGGCTCCCCGCCGAGCAGAGAGCCCGATGTGGGGCTCCATCCCAGGACCCTGAGACCATGACCTGAGCTGAAGGCAGAGGCTTCACCCACTGGGCAATTCAGGTGCTCCTAGGCAGTTATTTCTTAAAAATGACACCCAAACCACAAGCAGCCAAACAAAAAAAATTGGTAAATTGGACTTTATGAGGATTAAAAACCTTTAGGCTTCAAAAGACACCATCAAGAAAATGAAAAGGACAGCTCATAGAATGGGGAAAATCCCCTGAAAATTATATATCCAGTAAAAAAACTTGTGTCTAGAGTATATGAAGAACTTTAAGAACTAAATAATAAAAATAGATAACACAATTAAAAAAACAGGCAAAAGATCTGCATAGATGTTTCCTGAAAGAAGATCTACAAATACTCAACAAGCACAGGGGAAGGTACTCAACACCACTGGCCGTCAGGGAAATACAAACCCAAACCACCGTGAGAACCCATTTCATAACCCCCACGATGGCCGTAATCCAAAAGTCAGAAAACAGCAAGGGTGGGCTTGGACGTGGAGAAATCCCACATGGCTGGCGGGACATCAAAGGGCACAGGCTCTTTGGAAAAGCGCACGGTTCCTCAAAAGTGAAACCCAGCATAAGTGCACGACCCAGCAACTGCACCTGGCGCACACCCGAGCAAACGGCACCTAATGGGACTGTTCACAGCATCATTCTTCATGACGTGCCCCAAGCCGGAAACGCACGTGTCTATCAACCGATGAGCAGACAACCAAGACGTGGTGTAAGCAGACAGCAGGCTATCATTTGGCTGTCAAGAGGAATGAAGCAGTGACATGCACTCTGACATGGGGGACCCTTGAAAATACAACACTAAATGGAATAATAAGGCCCCATGTTGTATGCGTCCACTTACGCCAAGTGTCCAGAACAGGGAAATCTATGGAGACGAAGTAGATGACGGTTGCCTAAGGCTGGGGGTAGAGGGAAAACGAGGAGTCACTGCTCTGGGCTTGGGGTTTCTTCCTGGAGTAACGAAAATGCTCTAAAACTCATTGTGGTCGCACAGTTCTGGGATTATATGAAACACCACTGAACTGCACATGAGGGGGTAGGTGTAGGGCATGTGAATTACAGCTCAGTGAAGCCACTACTAAAAACAAAAAACAAAAGGAGGCAAGACAACACTCGGTTGGATTTACAAGAGCTGTCCAGGCTGGAATCAAGCCCCCCTGACTGGTTGAACCTCTGACCATCTCTAGGGCACGCTCCGTTGCTCAAGATCAAGGGTAGCTCTGTGTACCGACCACTGTAGCGTTCAACTTAGTGGTGGTCTGGAAATGGAGGTTTACTGCCCATAACGGCAGCTCAGAGGCCACAGCACGAGGGATGGAAGTCAGAGGCCCTGTTTCCTGGATCATCACGCTGTGTGGGCTGCTCTGACCGTGATCCCTAGGCAAAGACTTCTGATAGCACAGAGACACGGATCCGTGGAAGAGGCGTGAGGATTCCGCTGCAGACACACTGCGTTTGCCTTCCTACTCTGAGAAGGCGCCAAGGGGAGCAGTCGCGGTACAAGCCCCCTGAGGATGGGATCCCAGTAAGCCAGGACAGCCCACCTGGACCCACCAGACCACCTCACGTGGGTGTGCGTGAATGTTTCCTTTAGACAACTCAACCCGGGGGTGGGGGACAAGCCGTCTGGTGTCAGACGATGGGGTGAGACTCTCCCAGGCCAGCAGAGGAGATGAGCGGTTCAAGGCTCGCTTGTAGTCAGGAGAACCCTGGGTACCATGTAAAGACCAGAACAAGCCCTAAGGGACCCTTTGGGTATCTCCAGATGGATTTTTTTAAAAAAGATTTTATTTATTTATTTGACAGACAGAGATCACAAGTACACAGAGAGGCAGGCAGAGAGAGAGAGAGGGAAGCAGACTTCCCGCTGAGCAGAGAGCCCGATGCGGGCTCGATCCCAGGACCCTGAGATCATGACCTGAGCTGAAGGCAGAGGCTTCACCCACTGAGCCACCTAGGTGTCCCTCCAGATGGATTTTATGGGTGATAAATTGTGCACTCATAAAAGGACATTTACTTTCTGAATAAATCGAAGCAGTCACTTGGAAAAAATGCTGCGCGTATAGGAGCTAAACTACTATGAGGTCTTGTGTCCCTTACTGGGATGGCTCAACTTACTTAGTCACATGCAGCACCTTTTACTAGGAAGGCTACTCATAGATCACTCAGAGTGATCTATGTCTTTCTACCTATATCCCTTGGGAACACAGAAGTGGATTTTTCAGGACTTACTAGGAAGTCACGACTTAGAGACCGTTGACTGCTGTCCTCGGCAGAGCCCCGGAAGAGGACCGTGCACCTAACCAACCATTTCCCAAGATGCTCAGGACGGGCAGAAGATGATACACTGGGACGGCTCTCACCCAAGGCCACGGAATAATTCTCCCTGACGTCTGCAACTACTGACTCCCACGCGTTCCCTGGCAGAACCCTGCTCTTGGTTCTTGGGCTCACGCTCTCCCACCGCACGTGTTTAAGGTCACGCACCGCTGATCGGCTCCATTATGCTTCCCTCTCCAATAACTGGCCTGGATCTGGGCCTTGCTAGTGAGACTCACCATCTGAATTCTTTAAATCAGTCCTCCCATGTACTGCTAGGGAAACTGATATTGAACAGCGGTATAAAGTACGTCACACACACCTTATTAACGACGACGTGGCTGTGGACAAACACAGGAGTGAAGGAGAATGCCCACGGGCTGGGGGAGGCAGATTCAGCTATCTTGCAGCGTGGCGGGCTGGTTCTCACAACGACACCACAGACAAAATCCCTACAGCTCCACTGGGGTAGATCCCATGTGTTATAGGGATCTGGCTCGTCAAAGTCGCCTGGGACCACAGCTGACAGTTCTGGGGGGCTACTAGTCTGTTCTAGGTGCATGGCTTCCCCAATCCCTCAGTGATCGAGGCCTTCTTGCAAACGATCTGAGGACAGAATTCCCTTCCAAGGGACACGTATAAGCAGATTGTGGAGGCTGTTGGTCCCACCCCCAGGAACGGGGCAGCTCCAGCGAACATCAGGAAGGTGCCCCTTGCTGTGTGTGCTATAAGACAGCCGATGGTGTGGGGTGGGGGACATCCTGGACCAGGAGGACTTCCTAGGGCAAGCGCTCAGGGGAACAGTGAGACCTTGGATTTTCTTCTGACCAATCAGGGGGTTGTCACTGCCAGCCCTTCCCTTTGGACCTGGATTCACAGCAGAGGTGAGGGGAGACAATCCACATCAAGGTTACAAGGGAAAGCAAACTACAAGCTGATGGCAGACTCAGGGAGTTGGTGGAACCAGTTTTCTTGGTCAGCCCTGGAACTCTTGGGTCCTGGGTCTGGAGGGCCTTCCAGAACCTTCTAAGAATGCTCTAAGTCATGCCTGTCTGTCTCAGTCTTCCCACATCTAGTACCCAGAATGTTAACTGCTCTATGTAGTCACCAAGGTCCTAGCAGATGACTTGGGAGAAACGGGATAAAATCACACTGACTGATAGTGACCAACAATCAGACTCTTGGTGCAGGGTCGGTGGCCGTGTGAGGACCCAGACAAGACCCAGTGGCCGCTCCTGAAGCTCTGACTGAGGGAGGGATGACGGATAAGGTGCTGAGGATAAAAGGGCCCCTTCCCCATATGCCCAGAGAAAGCCTGCTGATCCGACAGCTTTGGTAACAAGTCTACACGAGACCCAGCACAACCTCATTGGTTAGCAGACACGCCTCTGAAAGTCAATCCATCCATGACTTTCCAGGCTCGGAAAGTCAGCTAATAGATGGCAGATTCACTCCGTGCAGGCTCCTAAGACGGGTCAACCCATTCAGCCCTAGTACCCAGCATGAGCCATGCTCCTGGGACGGGCCCCACACGGACAGGCTCCTTCCTGCAACTCAGGACGAGACCAGCGGTGGGCTTTGCTGACCAGGACTGCCTGAACAGCCCAGCAGTCCTTACTGAAGTAAGCAATACTTTCAGCATAAATTTTATATCAGATGCTAAGTGATGGGATCCATTCTTCGATACTTCCACTCACTCATTCAACAAGTATTTACTGGGGGCCTACACTTGCCAGGCTCTGTCCTAGGTGCTGCGGATACAGCAGTGAACGGGACTGGCAAAAGTCTCTGCTCCACTCTAGAGAGCAGGCATATGCTGTGTCTAGCGGCGGGAAGTACAATGGGAGAAAAGAAAATGAGGAGGCAGGGCATGGTGGGCGGGTGCAGGGAAGGCCTCCCAGAGCAGACAGCGACAGGGGTGAGGGGCCCTCCAGGCCAAGAGGGGAGCACTGGCGTGGTCATGTTCGTTGGGGGTGGGCAGCAGCCTCAAGGTCACCGAGGCGGGCGGGGGGGGTGGGTGAGGGAGAGGGAGAAGGCCAGCAGGCCAGGGTCCAGCAGCCTTCGGGCCATTCTAAGAACTCTGGCACCGCTTCCACATGAAGAGGAGTCATGGAAGGCTCTGAGCAGAGAGAGACACATTCTGAGTCAGATTCAGCTCTTGGGGGTACCTGGGTGGCTCAGTCGGTTACATGTCTGACTCCTGACCTCAGCTCAGGTCTGGATCTCAGGGGCGTGAGTTCGAGCCCTGTGTTGGGCTCCATGCTGGGCATGGAGAAAAAAAAGTTTAAAAAACACAATCGAAGGCTGGCTCCGGCTGCCCCGGGGATGTTAGGGCCTGGCGGGGCAAGGATCTAGGTGCCCTTTCAGGGCCGTGGTCCCAGCATCCACAGCAGGCCCGGCGCGCGGTGGGTGACCACGTGTTCGTAGAACCAGGGAATGCGGGGGGGCTGACCGGAACTTAGCCTGGAGCCGCCCCAAGTTCTCCGGAGCCCACAGCAGAGGACGCAGGAACCCTGGGCTCACTGGGCGCCCCCCTCCTCTTCCCCTTCTGGATCTTGTGGGGCCGGTGGCCTGGGCAGGGGGTGGGGCTGTGGAGACCCAGGGGTTCTGCTCTAGACCTTGATGCCACAGCAGTCCGAGCAGCCACCTCCTTTCCTCCCCCAGGTTCCAGGGCAGGACCAGGGGCAGATGGGGGAGCCAAGGCCTCTGTGCCCTCTGAGCTTCCAGCTCCTCCGAAGCCCACAGCTCTGAGGACCCTCAGATCCTCACCTCTGTGTCCCCCTCCCCCTGCAGGTCCATTTCCGTGTCTCTGGAGGACACCCAGAGTGCTCTCCCACCGAGGTCCCCTCTTCTTCCGCAAGCCCTCCTTCCCGTTAGCCCCCTCTCAGCAGCAGAGATTCCCTGCCAAGATCGCCTCTCCCTGCGATGCCCACCCCACGCTCACCCCTCCCTGAGAGGTCACTGCCCTTCCCATCCAGGCACTTGGCGGGAGCGGGGAGGCCAGCACCCAGGCCCGTCTTAAGGGGTCCCCGCGACGGCCCACCCCAGGGCACTCACCCACACAGTCCTTCCGGTTCCAGTGGAGCCGCCTCCCCGGGGGGCAGACGCATTCGTAGCTGCCCTTGGTGTTGACGCAGCCCTGGTCGCAGCTCCCGTTGTTCATGCTGCACTCGTCCACATCTGGAAGCGCAGGCGGGAGGAAGGGCATCAGGGCGGGAGGCTGGCTGGCAGGGCAGGGTCACCCAGGACAAGAGGGCCGAGACGCCCCTGACCCTGCGGGCAGCCGGCCACGCATGAGATGCAGACAGGCGGCCGCACGCGTCACACGCAGGAGCGCGCACCCCTGAGGCTGATGCACACAGACGGCAGCCCCTCCCCATCCCCCAGCGGTTTGCAGAACTCCTGCAGCTGCACCCGACCTGGGAGGACGGCAAAAGGCAGCACAGAATTCAAGTGGCAAGCAGGTCTCGTGAGGCAGGAGTCGGGAGTTCTCCCTTGCTGGGGCTTTGGACAGGCCGTTTCCCTCTGTGCAACGCGCCCCGGGGTGAGAGAAGCCACCTCCGACCCTTCCCTCGCTGGCCACCAGGGAGCCAGAGCACCCGCTGGAGACGGGGAGGCGGACTGGCCCAGGCTCATGCTGGGATGCCGGGCTCTCAGCATCTGGGCGGCCTGCAGTGGGAGCGGCAGGCCCAGTGGAGCCAGTGCCCAGGTTTTGGGGTCCTTCCAGAAGAATCTGGAACCCACCCCAGGAGCCCCTTCCCCCGAACACCAGCTGTGCTCGATCGTTTCACGTCTCACCCTAACTGACCTCCAAGGCTGCCCAGCAGAGGGAGCGTGGTCACAGGAAATGACACCCTCGGACCTCGGGGCCATTCTTGGCTCCCCCACTTTTCACCTGCCAGGCCCACACACCTCCGAGTCCCATCATCTGCAGCTAAACACTTCTAGAAACTTCCCCTTCTCTGCACACTTCCCACCCTGCCCGAGCTCAGGGGCTCTGATTCCCATGCCTGAGTGGTCTCTCTGCTAGTGCTCTGGGTTCCACTCTCCTAAACACGCGGCAGTTAAAGTGATCTCATGACCTGAACATGCCCACGTCACACCTCTACTTAAGCCCTCCTTCGCATTAAGAAGAAAACCCAAGTCACCTGCAGGACTCACACAGCCCTGCTTCCTCTGTCTGCACTGCGCACCACATTCTCCTTCCCTCCCGGGACTCTCCCTGCTGCTTCTGGGTCCCTCTGTGCTACCTCAGTGCCTTTGCATATGCTGATCTTTCTGGCATCCTTTCCCTCATCTTGATCCAGAAGATCCTCCTTTAGGAACTCCAACCCCCTCCTTGCCCGCCCCCCCCCCGTCTCCGTTTGCAGCCTTTCTCTTTCGTCACCTTCTCCCACTGGGACAAATCTTCTGTGGGACTCTGTGTAGTGGCCATTCCCCGTTCTGGACCGAGGTTCCCTTGCGGCTGCCGTTTCCAGGGGTCTATGCCCACAACCTGGCCTGATGCCTGCCACCTAGCAGATATTTGCTCCTCCCCACCCCCATCTTCCCACCTTTGCTCTCATCTGAGCCCTTCTGCCCACCAGAACCTGGCCTTGCTTTAAAGTCCCTTCCAGGCCCTCTGGAGTCAAAGTCGGGGTCAGGGTGTGGGGTGCAGCAGAGGTGGCCATGCGGCCAGGCGCGTGCCTCAGGGGGGAGGTGGCCCTGGCGGGCGGGCTGCAGACCTCCGCAGTGGGTCGTCCCGTAGAGCGTGTAGCCGCGGTGACACAGGCACTGGAAGCTGCCCGGGGAGTTGATGCAGAGGTGGTCGCAGGTCCGCTCGAAGGAGCACTCGTCGATGTCTGCGTGGCCACAAGGAGACAAAGTGCAGGGAGGAGTTTCAGGGTGCGGTGGGTGGGCATGGCCCGTCCCTCACGCAGTCTCTCAACACACAGCTGCACACAGACAGTCCCTGAGCCCTGAGGCTTGGGGCACAAGCCAAGTGAATGTCGGCCTTCCGGTCAGGGCCCGATTTTCCAGTCTGTCTCCAAGAACCTTACATTTCTGGGTTAGAAGCCATTTCCCATCTCTTCGGGAGGAGGGCAGGCTGGAAATACCCTGGATACAAGGTCTGATGAATTTCTGTCATTTTAATATGTCACATTCTATGGTGATCAGGATGAGTATTTAATCTACATCTGCAGGAAATTGAGAGGGGCTTGCTTGAGGAGACCAGTGAACTGGGACACGAAACCAGGCCTTTGGGAGGCTGACCACAGTGTGTTTTCTGGCCATTCCAAGAGGTCTCTTGAGAAAACAAGGAAAACAGCTCAAAGAGAAAAGGTAAGGGGGGGGTGATATGCTACCCATAAGGGATAACAAAAAAGCCTTGATGGTATATGAAATTTGATTCTGAGCTTCCTGGCAGCTAGGGTAAAAAAGGAAAAAGGGTCACAGAGTGCTGTTACTGGAAAGGAGGAAATGAACAGCATGCTCATAGAAGACAAGTCTGTCCCGGCCGTAAATTCTGAGGAAAATGGCTCTCATGGGACAGCTGATGGGGGCTCCCAAGGGCAAAACAGCCACTGACCCACCTTACCATGGGCACCGTTGTTGGAGGTCATTCTTTGAATATACTAGCTCATGGGACTATACACGTTGATGATATATGTGTGTTGGTAATAATTCTAGCACAAGGAAGGAATCACACTGGGGTGCTCAAAGGAGGATGTGATTTCTCCCAGCGGGGACATCTGGGAGGATCTCCTGGTACTGGTGGCACTGGACTAGACCTTGACGGATAAGACTAGCTTGGAAGTAAGGAATGGAAGTAGAGGAAGGGCACTCTGAGCACAGGCCGGCAGGGGGGAGCACGGGGCCTCCAGGGAGTGGAGAAGACTGGCTGGAGCCCAGAAGCAAAAACGTCATGATCCCCTCCTCAGCGGTGGCCCTCCGGTCCCACGGGGCAGCTGGGGGTATAAAGTCAAGGGCCCTCCCCTAGCCCTCCACAGAACTTGGCAAGGCAGATGGAGAAGCTAAGTCAAAGTGCAGAGGAGTCTGGAGACATGATGTGCTCCCAACGGCCCCATGTGCTAAGGGGTGGACAGAGCCAGGAGACCCACAAGGGAGGAAGAGGCCAAGTCAGGGAGGAGGCTTGGGTCACAGGAAGAGTCCAGGACAGGCTGGCCCCAGAACCCCCTCACCGGTCTTCTGCTCGTTGTCCTTGGGAGAGCACATCCCTTGTCCCTGAGGGCCAGTCCTGAGTGACACAGATATGCCGACTCGGCCACGTGCGGTCTGCCACCCCTCTGGGAAAATGCCTATTCACCAGTGTCCCCTCCCCCAGGAAGCCTTCCCTGACCTCTCTTCCCACTGCCCATCCTCTGGGCTCTCACTGCATCCTGGGTGACTCCTGGCTTCTTTTTTTTTTTTTTTAAAGATTTTATTTATTTATTTGACAGAGAGAGATTACAAGTAGGCAGAGAGGCAGGCAGAGAGAGAGAGGAGGAAGCAGGCTCCCTGCTGAGCAGAGAGCCGGATGTGGGACTCGATCCCAGGACCCTGAGATCATGACCTGAGCCGAAGGCAGCGGCTTAACCCACTGAGCCACCCAGGCGCCCCACTCCTGGCTTCTGCCCAGACCTCACACCATGCCTCTAAGGTGCCCAGGAACCCTAAGGACTGCGGGAGAGCGCCTGCAATGTGCCACGCCGTCCACCAGGTGGCGGCAGCCCACCTCCGGAGCCTCTGGGGGTGGGGGTGGGGGGCGCCACCAGGAAGGACAGGGTGCTGGAGCTGGCGAGCTCTGCCAACGGCTCACTGTGGCACTGCCCCCTGCCGCCCTCCCTGCACATGAGCGCGCGCGCGCACACACACCCACACACACACACCCACACCCACACCCACGCTGATGCGCCTCCCGGCCTTAGTTTCGCATCCATAAAAGGGGCGGGTGACTTGAGGAGAAAGTGTAAAGACCAGTGGGGGCTGGCACACCCCGGCCCTTGCCCCCCACCCCCACAGGCCCGGGAAGGGCGGGCAAGGCCGCCGGGGGCGCACGGGGTGGGGCTCACCTTGGCACGTCCGCTCGTCGGTCAGCAGCTTGTAGCCCTTCCGGCAGCCGCACTCGAAGCTGCCCACGGTGTTGCGGCAGAAGTGGTCGCAGCCCCCGTTGTTGGCCAGGCACTCGTTGATGTCTGCGGGGCGCCCAGCGGGCAGGGCGAGGCGAGTGGGCTGGGCTGCCAGGTGGCGGGGCCCCTGCCTCCGCGACTCCCTGCGCCCGCTGGCGCCCCGGCCTCGTCCGGTCGCCGCATCCCCATCGGAGTGGCCCAGGGGCCTGACTCCCAGCAGCGGGGGGCACGGTGGGAGGCTGAGTTACGATGGCCTGCTGCGGGTACATCACACACGTCCCCCGAATCACTCGTGAGTTCCCTCCCACCCCGCCTCGGCCTGCTTCTCCGGGCGTTGCTCTCTGGGCTCCAGGCCAGCCTGGCAGACTGTGTCTTCAGAGACCTGTCCCTGAGGTGCTTCTGACTCCACCGTTCCTCCTGGGCCCCCACCCCAAGGCTCCCCATGCTGACACGACCCAGCACGTAGTAGCAGAGCTTTCGGAACGGGGTTCTCACCCTGATTTAGAGGCGTGGGAAGGAAGCAAAGGAAACCAGAAACCACTCCTCCGAGGTGGTCATTGGCCGTGTCTTAGCGGAGCTGCTGACTTGGACCCCTACCCCCCTGTGCCTGTCCTGAGTGTGAGGACCTGGGCGCTCTGTCCTGCGCAACTGGCACGAGCAAGGCCCACCTGCCCCCTTTGTGCGGAGCCCCACGGAGGGGACTCTGTCCCACCCCGGCGACTCCAGATCGCAGATGGCGCCTCACTTCTTTTTCCGCAAACCAAACAAGCTAGACCCAACACCTGCAGGACGGTCCTAAAGCGGTGTTCCCATAGAATGCTCCCGAAACAAACCCCAGCTGTGTGGTCCTGAGCAAGGCTGAGGCTCCCCGTGGGCAGTCCTCAGAGCCTCTGGGAGGGGATGTGGCCTAGCCCAGGGTGGCTTTCCTGGGGAGCCACTGCGGGACCCGGCGCTGCGGGGTGCCGGGTACCCAGTGGGCATGCTGCTGCATCTCCTTGCCCTTGGCTGTCCTCCTCCGACCCCAGGCACTTCTACCCCAAAGACCCACTCTGTTTGCATGTTCTGGTGGCTTTGGCACCAGAAAGGTGGCAAAGGAAGGGAACCCCAGATAGTCCCCAATAAGGGAGGCCTGTGGGTTATCAGATCTGCCCCTGAATCCTGGCTATGCTGCTGCCTGGGTGACTTCACCCCACTGAATACAGTAGGGGTGAATATAGTATGTGCTGAATATAGTATGTGCTCACCAAGGTGATCACGAAAAACAATAATTTCTCAAGTCCGGGAATTCTGCACAGGTGTGTGTTCCAGGAACAAAAATGCCTAAGGGTGAGCCCAGACCCTGCAGCAGGCAGTCAGACCTTGTGGTGCTCACTGTACCTACTGGGCACTAGCTTATGCTGGTGCCCAGGCCAAGCACTTTCTGTCGAAGTCTTGTATGATCTTCAAAACACCTGGGGGACCAGATCCCCCATTCTAGAGGGGATCACAGCTACACGTAGCAACCAAATTGGGGCCCGGCTCCAGCTGTCTCCAAAGACAGGCTCTCTCCAGAGCACCATACCAGCCCCACAGCCTCCAGAGAGTGGACATTAAGTTCAGTTGAGGGCCTGTCCTGGGTGGAGGCTTGGGCATCTCTGTCATCCTCTCTCCTTGGGAATTATAGGAAGACGGGGAAATTTCTAGCTAAAAGCCTCTGGCAGGAGAACGGAGACCTGTCTCAGCTCTGTTCCAGCCAGCTGTGTGATCCTGGGCAGGGAAAGGCACCTCTCTGAGCCTCACGTTCCCCATCTGTGAACTGGGCTGGGAACAGGTGCCTCTCACAGACTAAATGTGCAGAGGGGGTCTGCCTCCTCAGGAATGCCTCAGGCCTTCTGGAACCCCCAGTCCTGTCCTCATCCCCATCTGGGCCCGTCAGCCGAGGGGCTGTCATGACAGCCAGACAGGCCAGGGGAAGCATGTTTGCTTGAGGCCAGGCTGGTGTGGCGGCAGTCTGGGGGTAGGAGTGGGAGAAGCACCCTGCAGCTCTAGCCGGGGTACAGTCACACAGCCCCTGGACCTTCATTCTGAGGGGAGCCTGGGGTATGGCCTCTGCCCCTCTCTCCCCTTCCTGCCCTTCTAAGGCTCCTCTCTTTCCTCACTGTTCTCACACTGGTCCTGATCCCATAAGGCAGCCAGCAGACCCCTACCTGTTTACAAGTCTCCCGTGGCCCCCGGGCATCCCAGGATGAAGGGCCAGCCCCTCTCTGTAGGCCCTTCCCTGGGCATCCGGGCCTGGGTGTCCTGCCTTCCCCTTTCTGTGCGCTTGGCTCCTGCCTCCGCAGCCCAGACTCCGGCGGCCTTACCCAGTGCGGCCCCCACGTGGCCTGTCCCTGGAAACAGCTGCCTCCCTGGGAAGCCTTCCCTGACATCCCCTCCAGAGTTGGCTGACCCCTCGTCATGGACACAGATGGGGGAGCTGGCTCCTTTCTGGGGCCCCCGGACCCAGGGTGCGGCCTGCACCGTGTGACTGCCCGCAGGGGATAAAGAATGAAGGAGTCGGAGTGGCTGAAAGTAGGGTCGGGGGCGGGAAGGCGGGGTGGGAGCTACAGGAACACACAGAAGGACGACGGTTCCTGCTCCCTTCTGCCCATCCCGCTGTGGGGGCACAGCATGGCACCCCAGGGGGCATGTGGAGAGCTTCCGGGTGGGTGCGGGCTGGGGTTGCGCAAGAGCAGCCTTGTAGGGAGGGCATGCTGCTGGGCAGAGGGCAGGTGAGGGAGAAGAGGGAACAGATGGTGGGTGGGAGTTCTCCCAACTCTTCTGGAAGGTGTTGGGAGGAGGGGCCAGTGTCTCTGAAGAAATCCAGGTTCCAGCTCTGGGAGTCAAGGCCCCAGACCTCCCTCCTCTCAGAAGGGCCGATCAGCAAGTGCCCCCTTCCCAATGTCAAGCAGGTGCAGCAACTAACAGGAAGCCTTGAGGCCGGAGCCCTGCACTGTCCACACTCTTGAAACAGAGCTTGGGACACATCCTCCTGATCACGCCATGGCTCCTGTGTTTCCGGCAGAATTACCCCCACTTTCCCATGTGTGTCTCCACCTGCCGCGTGACCCCTGTGGGCCCTGGGCCTTCAACTCCGGATTTTCCGGGGCCTTTGTTACCTTCACCCTCCAGCCATTGGTCTTGCTTCACAGTGGCTTGTGGCTTCCAGAATACGCTGAACCTTTGAAATCACTCCTTTGATGTCCCTTCTGGGCCCTTGCCAGGACCAGGGCTGTACGCCCACTGCGGAGCCGAAGCCTCGGGGCCGGGAATTCCCAGCTGGGCTGGTCCTGCCAAGTGCCCGCGCTCTGACCTGCGTCTCTCCGGTTGGCCCCAGGGAGCTCGGCTGTGCGCTCGAGGCTCTGAGACGCCAAGCCCGGAGGTCAGCCTTCATTTTCCAGTGTCCTCTGATTTGAGACATGATGCAGTTTTTGACTAGTCCCATAATCCTTAAATTCTACCTCCAAAGACAATATCCAGATACCCGGATATCAAGGACAGCATCTCATCTCCACTACTGTGGCCAGCACCTGGGTCAAGCCATGTCATCTCCAGCCTGGGTGGAGACAGCGGCCGCCTTCCTGCTCTTCCGGACCCTGCCCAGAGAACCCCGTCCAAGCTGTGGTCAGGGACTGGCTCAAAATGGAAACCCGAGCCGGTGCTTTCCCTGCCCGGGAGTGTCTGGGGGGCTTGCCAAGGTTTGGAAGAATGAAGGGCCCAGCCCCCCAGCACACAGCCCCTGCACCATCTGGCCTGGCCTTCCCCACGTCTCACATACCTGGGCACCCTGGACCCCTTTGGGTCCTTGCACCCCGGGCCACGGTGCCGCTGGGAAGGCCGTCAGGATGAATGCCGCTCCCCACGGCCTCCCAGCCCCAGAGCAGGGCGGGCTCTGGTCCTTGCCTGCTGCCAGGCTCTACGTCTCCATCCAGCACCAAGCAGTCAGTGACACATGTATAGCTCATGATTTTAAAAACTGAGAAACTGTCTTCTGCATCTGATAGAGGATCTCCAGGGACAGGGAAGCTCTGGTTCATTCCCCTGAACACGGGGGAGGGGGAGCCCAGAAACCCCATCTGGTGGGGCAGTGAATGAGATCTGCCTGCAGGGCAGAGTGGGGAGGGGGTCCAGCTGAGGGCAAAGGGCTGAGCAGGGGCGGCCCTCGTTAAAGAGCTGGAGTGGTTCAGGAGAAGCTGCGGGAAGCAGCATGGGGGGCTCATCAGGGTCGGCCTCCGGCTGTGGGGAGCTCCCCTCGGCACCACCCGTCCCCCAGACATGAGGTGGAGGTGGGGCGGGGACAGGTGCCCCCCCAGCCTCCCAAACCCCGGGCGGGGGCAGCCCAGCCCCCCCACAGGTGTTCTGCTGGGGCATGGCTGTGGCACGGACAGCTGGGCTTCTGGTGCCAGCTCCCGGCCTCAGGTCAGGGACTGAGCTGTGCCGCCCCTGCAGTTCCGTGCCCGAGAGGGAGGCAGCGTGGTCCGACTTTACCCTCTTCTGCCCCAGCGCTGAGGGCACGGGGCCAGGCCTGCTATGTCGCTGCCGGCTGTGGGGACGGCTGGGCCCGCGGGGAGCCCTGGCCCATCCCCCTGGCATCGAGTCCACGTGTTGCGGCTCGGCTCCAAGCGGGCCGGGCAGGGGCCACAGAAGGGCTTTATTTTCAAATAAACAGGTGTGAGGACTGTTATTTCTGTCAATAACCCCTAGTTTCTTCCCAGCAGAGCAGCTAGGAAGGGGAAGTCACATGCTATCTATTTTTAGAGGCTTGAAAATAGCCCCCCTCAGACTATTAAAAACCTATGGAAGCCGCCACTGTTCGCATCTTCACCCACTGGACTCAGGGAGTCCAGTTTGCCCTTCCGCTCACGCCCCTCCAGCCTGGCTGGATCCCCGGCAAGGTGGGAGGCAGGGGCCCACGGCTGCGGGGGTGGGGGGCTCGCAGGGCCAGCCTGGCGAAGGGGCTGCCCCTCCCTCCCTTGCAGGGGCGCTGGCGGTCCCCTCTACTCCATGCCCAATGGCTGTGGCTGCTCAGGGCTCCTCTGCCGGGGCTGCGGGGTGGCCCTTCAGTCTCCAGAGTCCTGACAGCTCTCGCTTCTCTGCTCCCCTTGCTTCTTGTTTCCTGAAGGAGCCCTAATACCCCAAGTGCCCTCGGAGGCACTCAGGAACTCTGTGGGGCTGAGCCAGCGAACCCGCAGGAACAGAGGAAGGTCTACCTGCTCTCTTCCAGAGGCTGGGAGACTGGCCCGTTCGCACGGGCGTCCCCTCATCCTCCGAGAGCCTCATTTCTAACTCCGAATGGAGTCCTTCTGCCTCCCCAGTTCCCAGTTGACAGCCCCACCGTGTCACTCCTCCAGCGACATGGACACACAGCATCCGCATTTTTCTATCGGTGGCGAGAAGACAATCCCATCCCTGTACGAGGAGACCCGTCCTTCCCAAACTTCCCTGGGTCGTGCTGTTGCCCCAGCTCTGCCGGATGCTACCATGAGGTTGAGGGTGAAGAGATGGCCGACGCCCACCTCTGCCCCATGCCCCACCCAGGGCCACAATGAATCCCTGTGGGCCCAGGAGTTCCTGCAGTGAAGACACCGCTAGCCTAGCACAGCGGGCAGCCCTTCCCTTGGACAGCAGGACCCTAACTTGAAACCTGGGTAGTGCCCTGGCGTGGACCCTCCCTCTCGTCGGCCTCTCCAGCAGAAGTACGGCCGACCCCGGACTCCCCCCTGCCATCACAGGCAGCCATGGTCACACGTGCAGCGTGAGCATGGAGCCCCCACCCCGGCCTGAGTGGCTCTGAGCTGACCTTTGCACGTTTTCCCGTCGGGCTGCAGCGTGAATCCCACGGGGCAGCTGCACCGCACGCCAGTGGCCGTGTCCCTGCAGGTCCGGTCACAGCCTCCATTGTTTACCGCACACGTCTCTGGGGGGGAGGGGGAGAGACAGAGATGCTCAGTCTCCTCCGACAGAAGCCACCTCCTTTCCCCATCTGTTGGGGGGACCAACTGAGACAAGAGACCCGAATTGGAGTTCTGGCTGATCCCCTCTAGCTGTGGGCTTCCCCAAGCCCCAGGCTCCTCGTGTGTAAAATGGGAGAATGGCACCACTCCTGTGGGGCTGCCGGTGAGGACCCACTGTGATGATGATGGTGATGGGTAAAGGTCTGCACGCTCCGGAGGGCTCTGCTGCAGTAAACGTCACTGCCCACAGGTCCGCGCTCCTGAGATCAGCGTGGCTGGTATCTAACTGCCTAGGGCCAGCTTCTTAAACCCTTGTCCTGCCTGGACTTGGATTCCAAACCCAGACTCGCAGTTCCCGGGGCTCCCAAAATGGTCTCAGCACGGACTGGCTGGTGGTCCTGGCTGTGGGGTTTCCGGGGCGGGGTTCCCCGAGCCCGCACACCATCCATCACCTTGATGAGACACTCAGCTCAGCATCTGTTCTCACTGAGCCGTAAGCTAAAGGCGTCTGGTTTTTGTCCACTTGAAGCTTGTCTAGTGTTTTTTTCCCCCTTGCAAATTCAAAGGGCCTGGAATGGCTGGGGCAGAGCCTAGGTCACCGAACCCGTCGTGTGGTGAGAATGATCCTCCCCAGGCCTGGAGAAGGGGCTGGCAGAGCTGGGTCACCAGGGCGCAGGTGGCCCGCACACGGAGGAGCCCATTTCTGGGCCTCCGGGCCTTTCAACCTGGGTTTCTTCCTGAGCAGCTGTGTGCTTTGATCTTGTGGGAACCGTGCCTGAATGGGCTTCTCTCTTCTCTTCGTTGTTGGGAGCTGAGGAGTCAAAGGCCCCATTTTTTAAAATCCAAAACTCTTCGCCTGCCTACCTTGGCTTCCTCTGGGCACCTGGCCCCGTGTACCTTTCCCCTGAAGGTTCCCCCTAATTGGTTTATTGTCTGTTCTTCTTCGCTGTCTGTATTCCCAGAGGCATGATCACTGAAAACGTACGCCAGTAGCCAGGAGTCCCTGCTGCTCATTTTACCAAATTCCTGATACCTTTCCTTTGAACTTCAATTTGTGTGCCTGTGCGTGTGTGTGGGGGGGGTTGGGTGGCAGGGCAGGGAGGTGGGGGACATCTGGCTTTCCCTTCTGTGTGTACATCTGCATCTCTGTGATCCTGCCGGGTGGGGGTGGGGCATAGCAGGTGTCGTCCTGAGTGTTCTGGACACAGGGGCTAGGGGTGGCAGAGGGCCCCCGACCCTTCTTCCTAAGGCTGAAGTCTTCACCATGATAGGATGAGTTGTAACTACTTGTGAAAGGTGAGTCTCCCTGCCTCTGACTCCTCCTGGCCTGTCTCTCTGTGCGTCTCCACAAATCTTAGACCCCAGCTGGGTGTGCGCAGTTCTGTGAGTTTTCCTGTCCATGTGTGTGCTGGCCCAGCGGCGTGGAGGCCTCTCACGAGCTGGTGTTCCCAGGCCCAGCTCAAAGACCACCTCTGCAAGGAGCTTCCCAGGCCCCAGGTGCAGAAAGAAGGCCACGGCCCTTCCCTGTACTAGGGTGGCCTTTGTTAGCGGAAGCCGGGCTCTGCCTGGAGTCTGGCCTGCTCAGGCCCTCTCGTCTCCCCACCGGCCTATTTACTGGGACAGCGCAGGTGGGCAGGGCAGAGTGTGAGCTTTGCCCTGTCCTCACGGACTGACCCAGTTAGGCTACCCCCCGGCCTGGACCGCGGCACCCGCACCTGGCAGGTGAGGACAGCAAGCGTTCCCTCCAGGGCCGGAGGTGAGATCAAACGGGTTCCCGCTCGAAGTGCTTGGTCTGGGTCGTGGCATGTAGTAGCTGCTCCACAAACGGCAGCTGCCCCTCCTGGGCTTCTAACCAGAGAGGAAATCCCGCCTCCCAGCCCCACATCAAAGAGCCACTGCAGGCTCCAGGTGCCTTTTCAGCCTTTCATGTGGGAGAGCCCCTCTGAGGGCCTGCCTGCTCTCCAGGGGCAGGGAAGTAAGGCTCAGGCCCTGGAGAACTGGGACTGGAACATAGCTATGACCTTACTCGGGGACAGTGACAGTGACTGGGCCTCTCTGTGGGGAGGTGGGGTGCGGCTGTGTCCCTGAGAAATGGACCTGGTCAAATGGGCTCCTGTTGGCCCTTCACATCTCTGGGGTCCTGGGGGGACTCGGAACTTGGCCTTCCAGAACTGATAGGACTCCACACACACAGGGCAGGTGGAGGCCAGGAGGGGGCTGGGGTCCGCGTGGAGACTCATCCACTCTCTAGCTTCTCCCCTGCACGGTCCACACGTTTAATCTCCCGTGTTGCCCTAGACAACGTCTGGGGTCTAAACTTCACGTTCTGAGCGAGGGGCTCGGGGGCCCTCGGGGAAGGCCCTGTGGGCTGTTGTGGGCGCTGACACCATCACTCCACAGCACTTGGTTATGGCGGGTCCCCTGCTCCAGTCCCAGCGCAGCCCTCCAAGCCTGAAGTCCCCCAGACTCTCAGCAGCTCTGAGGCAGCTCCCACCCCTTCCACTTCCCAGGCAAGTAATCAGTCCAGGGTTGTGCGTTAAGTGGCAGAGCTGGTGGGACCTGCTGGGTCCGACTCCAACCCGCCGGACAGCCCGAAATCTCCAGTCCCAGCTCCAGGGCCCTACAGCGCCAGCAGGTGCCATACTCTCCACATTCCACCCTGACGGCTCCTGTTCCAGTGCTCCCGGCCTCCAAGCATACCGCTCTCTGGGGCCTCCAGGCCTGGTCTTGGTACTTCTTTAGCATCTGATGCCAGTCCCTGACCTTAATAGCCGCCGTTCTGGGCCCGGCGACCAGAGTCTGCCTTTGTGACATTCATAGCCTTGCCAATGGTCCCTGTCTTCCCGGCCACTGCCTCACTCTGGGTAGCCGATGCCTCCAGGCTCGTGCAGTAACGCTAAGAGCCAATACTTACTGAGGCCAGGGCCTGGCTGGGTGGGGGAAGGGGCAGTGCACCGAGAACCAGCCTCCAGCCTGTTCTCTATGCTGCCCACGCCACTGCCAGGCCCCTAGCATCCCCTCAACAGCACAGGGTTGGTGGCTGTGTCCTTCTGAGGACAGCAGATGTCCACGGCACGATGTGAGATGCACAGAAAGAAGAAGGACAAAGTCTACCCAGTCCTTTGGGCTCAAGTCAGGTTCGGGGATTAAAGTCTACAGTTACAGGATGGGCCGGCCTGGGCGGCACTGAACTTTGTGCCTGGGAGTTTCCAAGCGGAGCCTGCTGGATGCTGCTGAGGGAGCTCCTTGCCTTGGGTGCCATTAGCCTGGGACCCTCCCCCTGGACCGCTCTCTCTGATTGCCTCAAAAAGCAGCCTCACCTCCCTGCTTCCCAAGACTAGAGGCACCCAGGCCTGGCACTGGGTCATCACTGTCTCAGATGCAGAAACCAGGCAGCCTGTCCTCTCCTCTGACTGCAGGATCCTCCACATGCAAACAGCAAACACGGGCTGGGGACTGCAGTGGTGCTGTCTCTGGCACCTCAGGGTGGGGGTGCAGATGGGGTGCCGCTGCTGCCCTGCGAGGCCACACCCCATCTAGGAGCATATGCTGCCAAGGTAGGCCGGAATCCAGGCGCCAGACCTTCGGGGGTGCGAGGGGGAAGAGGGCAAAGCCATACCCTTAGATTCCTGTCCCAGGGAACTGAAGACGTTCTTTCTGGACTCTGAGAGCCCTCTAGTCTCTCCAAAAGAGCTACTGGGTCTTTCCAAAGTCTCTCCTCTCCCCCTGGGGGGGACAAGGGGAACAACCCCCCCAGAACACAGTCCTCTACAGCCGACAAAGGATATTCTCATCTACTGGCCTCGCATCAGCCCCAGAAGTTGGCTTCTTCTGCAGGCAGAGAAACAGAGGCTCAGGGAAGTTCAAGGACTTGTCCAGGCAGGATCAACTACCCATTGTGACATCCCATGCAAAGTAAAAATGAAGGGCCCTCGCTCAAATATTGGAAATTTCAAGACAGAGGCAACCAAACACTCAACCAACTGGGGGCCCTTCTGAGGGTAGGGCCTGGGGCAAGTGTATGGGTCACACACCCGTGAAGCCAGGCCCGTGTCTCAGGTCTCTCCATTACTTAGAGAAGCCAATATTTGGACCCAAGGTTGGGGGACTCCCGACGGATGAGTGAGCCAGACCAGGTCAGAGAGCCAGGTGTGGTCGGGGGCCACGCAGCTGGCAGTGGGGCAGTGGAGACGGGCATTCATGGTGCCTGGTCTCCTTCCCAGCAAGGGGGCCAACTCTTACCCTACGTGGCCGGGCTGGAGGCAGGGGAAGCTGGGCATGGGGTGGAGGTTAAAGGGGGAAGGGGCCTGGGAGTAAACCCCTTTTCAGCAGGTAGAAAAACCCTAGACGTGTCACCAGGCCGGTCTTTGGTCTTTTCCCTACAGAGGCAGAGCAGATGTGAACAGGGGAGGCCAGCCCTGGGCTGGAACGGCGGGCGGCTCTTTGAGTTGGAGTGTCTGCCTGCTCTGCCCTAGGTCTGGGCCAAGGTCTGGGAAGGCCTGTGGACAGTCTCAGTCATTGCCCAGGGGCTGCCACAGGAGCTGCACACCTGGCCCTGGGGCCTCAGGCAAGCGCTTCTGCTCCTGGAGTCTGCGCTTCCTGACCTGTGACATGGAAGTGATGGCATTTACCGCGGAGTTTGTGCAAGGCCCAGACAAGTGTGGACATCATGGTGCTTTGTAAATTGTCCCAACAGTGACCACAGGCTTGGTCCCGGACCTCCACGTGCAGAGTCTTAGCACTGAGTCTGTCGCGGCTTCATCTGAGCTCCTGCTCTGGCGGCGCAGATATGCCTCAGAGAGTCCCTGGGTGTCTGGGGACCTCAGCTTGGTGGGGCAGCAGATGGTTCCCTGCTCTGTCTGAACAACAGTTTGGCAAAGACTCCTTGGTGCTGGGAGGCTGAGAGAGAGGAGCAGAGCTAGAGATAGATGCGTCTGACACTGACCCAGGCCTCAGGGCAGACAGAAGGAGCCTGGACTCTACCGGCCCAGGAGTCCGGGCACCCCCTCCCGCGGCTCACCCCATCGCATCCAAGCATGGGCTCCAGGCCCGTGCGCCCCTCAAGACTCAGAAGGCCCCTCTGAGTTCTCCTGAGCCCTGCTGGCTCTCCCAGGCCCCAGGCTTCCGTTCGTGTGGTTGTCTCCCCCAGAGACCACTCACTCCCCAGGAAGAGCTGTGTCAGGGGCACCCCATGCCCAGCACAGGACCGATTTCTGCTGAAAGAACAAGCCCCTGGAGGAAGGAGGTGGGGCGAGGTGACCAAGCCCCCGCCCTATGCTGGGCCTGGCAGGGGGAGGGAGCCCGACGAGCCTGCCAGCACAGAGGACCTGCGAGTGTAGCCACCTGCGAGTGTGGCCGCGCTAGCCAGGGGCACAGGCACTGGGCGAGGAGGACGCTCACACGGGCTGACGGCAGGCCGAGCAGCGTCCCCTGCTGAGAGTGCCCCGAGGAGAACTGGACAGTCCAGAGGCCCGAATGCCACCCTTAGTTCCCAATGCACTGGGGGATTTTAGGCAAAGGATCCTCCGGCCCCTAGGCTATGGCTCTCCCCCTGGTGTGACTGGGAATCCCAGGAATCCCAGGCTTGTCTCCAGGGGATGGGTCAGGCCCTGCTCCGGAGGCTCTGATCGGTGGCTGAGCTGTGAGCCCCAGGACCCAGAGAGACCCCGCTGGCCCGGACATCTGCCCTGTCCCCTGCAGGCCCCACCCTGGTGGCTGGAGGAGCCCAAAGCTCTTGCTGCCACCTGTCCAGGCCTCAGTCAGGGCCGGCCCACCTGCCCTTCTGCCGCTAAGACCAAGGGAAGCCCGCTGGGAAGAGGGGTTCGGCCCTGGCTCTCCCTGCCCAGCCCCGGAATCTCTGCCTTTGCGCTCTCCTCTCTCAGCTGATTCCTGAGCCGTCCGTGGCTCCTGTCACTTTGGGGTAAAAGCGATGCTCCCTGGCAGAGGTCTGCACGCTGGCCGGGTTCAACCTCACGGCCCACCTCTTTGTGCCGGCCCCCACTGACCTGTGGGTGGCCCTGTGGCCTGTCGTGGGCCTTGCCAGCAACGGATGGCCCTCTGGCACAGTGAGCCTGCTGGTTTTCTCAAAGTCCCCTGGGCAGGTGACAGGGGTCGGGCCCCCAGCCCCTCTGCAGGGAGGGGGAGCAGGGCTCATCCCTGTCTGCGGCCTGCCACCCCTGCTCCTGACCTCACTGCCTCCCTCCTCTGCCCAGTGACCCTGCTCTGCCTCGGCTGGCGGATGCCCACTCCTGAGAGCCGTCCGCAGAGAGCGGCTCTTGCCTGTGCGGGGAGAGGCACCACGAGGGCTGGGCGCTGGGTGACTCTGCCCTGGGGGCACCTGGGGCTCTGAGGGAAGCTGGGCCCTGGGGGACATCCTGGGGAAGGTGGTGCGGGGGACCAGGGCGACCGTGGAGGCCAGGACAGCAGCCTCAACAGGAAGGGGCCCAGGCCAGGTCCCAAGGGAAGGGGGAAAGGAGGCCTTGGGAGCCCCGCTTGCCACCCAGCACCGTTCTCTGTCACATCTGAGGCCAGAGGACCCCTTGGCCCGTGGTTTTCACGGGCCGACCTTGAAGCAGCCTGGTGGGTTCTGGGTTCTGGATGCTGCCTCTACAGCCCATAGTGGGTGACCATGAGACCCACCCTGGGCCCTGTGCTGACGCCGGTCCAGCTGTGTGGAGGGAACAGGCCCTCAGGCCCGCAGCGCCCCACCAGCGCCATCTACCTGGGACGGCCCTGCTGAGGGCAGTTTGCTGTCAGCGTCAGTGGAACTGTCTTCTGGAGGCACGGGGCAGGCCTGTGATCTCGGGGGTGACACCCTCTCACGGGCCTGCCTGCTGGGTGGGATTTCCACACTGGTGCTCAGAGAGCGGGACCCTTCTGGATCTGAGGGACGGGGCCTGCCAGTCTGTGGCAACAGGCGTGGGGGCTGCGGGCAGAGAAGAGGCTGACCAGGAGTGAGACGAGCAGACCTTGGGGAAGTTTCTTCAATCAGAGCCACGCCAGCGAGACTTCTCCTGGCCTCTGGCTCCTGCCTTCAGTCTGGCTACTAAGGGAAGGGGTGCTGCGAGCAGACAAAGTGGGGCTCACGTGCACCCTCTTGTCGGAGGCCATCCCCGGAAGGAGAGCGAGAGATCGCGACGCCCGTTCTACAGCAGCCTCATGAAGGCCCAGGTGGTGACCGTTCCTCGGCACTGCCTTGCCCCTCCCAGCATGTGGGACCTTCTCAGAACACCCACCACCAGCAGCAAATGCCCGCTGAGCCCTCATATGCCACGCGCAAGTCCCCTGCCCACCGTTCCCTGGAGGGAGTGTGGGGTGGCATCGTGCGCAGAGCAGGCCTGTGTGACACATCCCTGAGCCTCAGTCTCCTCATCTGTAGTCTGAAGGGCACCCCTGCAAGTTGCTGGCAACTTTTCCATGTCCAGGTAGCCAAAGACTCAGCCCAGACGCTGCTCAACAGAGGGGAACTTGTTCCACATTCCCGATGGCTGCCGGGATTCAGAGAAAGTTAGGGCAGAGGACAGCCTGGGGCCGTGGAAGGCAATGCCCGGCATCCACGCGCCCCTCTTCCCCCTCCGACCCTGGGACTTCCTGGGGCCAGTGAAGCTGGCACATGGATTCTGCCTTCCCTCTCCGAGTCCTGGCCTGTGAGCTGGGCAGACCTCACGGAAGGGTCCAGACTGCAGGTGCCCGGCTGGCCGCTGAAAGGCCCTTGTTCACCTCGCTGGTTCTTTTGGCCCCCTTCCCTATGGCACCACCACCTCCGACCTGATCGAGGTCAGGCGGGCCCCAGGCTTCTGACATCTCATGGCCTGGGCCCAGCATTCCAAGGCCCCTAGGAAAGCACCAACGGCCCGGGCAGGAGAAGGCGGGAAGAAAGAATGGAATGTGATGGGGCAGTGCCTTGTGCCACACGTAGGCCAGGCGCCCCTCATTGAACATCTCATCCGAGCTGCTTCAGAGTACAGACTACGGCCCCTCTTCCAGCAAAAGAGAAAACCAAAGCTCAGATACGTGAGGCGCCCCCGGCCTGGAGACGATGCTGATCCCCGGGGAAGTCAGGACAGAGCCCAGATCTGGCTGCAGAGCCTGGGCCTGGACAACAAACTGGAAAGAATCACAGTCAGCAAAACTCCAGTCCCGTACCTCTGAGACAAACGCACAGTTTGTACTGGCAAGTACAAAGGTACTGCCCGCGGAGCCACCCGGACCCTCCCCGGCTTCCTTGGGACAGACCCGGGAGTCTCGCTGCGGGAAGCCCTGAGCTCTGGCTACTCCTTGGTGGAGAGGCAGCTGCCGACGCCTGGTCTGCGGCCAGCACCGGGCCTGCCCTTGGCGGAGCCAGCCAGCCACCCTGGAGGCGAGGGGAGCCAGCAGGAGGGAGCAGCAGCCAGGAAGGCCGGACGGTCGCCTGCCCAGGTGGCTGGGGCGCGGGGGGAGCCGTGGGTGGCTGACTGGCGCTCCCGGTCACTTCCGCTGTCTCTGCACATGGGGGCTCCTCGGAAGAGCGCGGACGAACCAAAGACCTTATGGGTAAATAAAGGTGCCCTGGACTCTGTGGCTTGGGGTTCAAGTTCCAGGACCCTCCGGAGTGTGGCAGGGCAAGGAGCCGTGTCAACCAGTTCACGCATCAGGAAGTGGGCCATCAGGTGGCAGAGGGCACGGGGTCACATCCTGCTGGTCTCTGGGGCCCATTTGGACCAAATCCTGAGGGGCCAAAACACCTAGGGAAGGGTGAAGGCAGGACAGGGAGGGGGCTGGGGACAGGGTGTGCAGGCCCAGAAGGAGCACGTGGGGGTCAAGTGTACCTAACTGCCCGTGGGATGGGGTGGCATGAGGAGCCGTTGAGGGCAGGCAGCCACCTACCCGAGGGGCTCCCCTCAGACAGGCTATGTCGGTGGGGAGCTCTGGTGGCGGTTCAGGGTGGGGGCTGGCTGTGGGGGCACGCAGGCTTCAGGGCTAAGTCACAAGGAGGTTTTGGGGGCTGCTGCCACAAACTAGGAGGCATTTTGCACAAAGCCTGGGATCTGGGTCAACAAACTGAGTCACTCTGACTGGGGAAGCACTTGCCCAGGCACCACTGTCCCAGCCGACCCTTGTCACAGCCCCAGAGGCTGGGGAAACACGAGGTGCTTTTAAGTTCTGACAGGGGAAGGGACTTACCAAGGCCATCCAGGGGAGGGAGCAGCACAGCAGGCCAGGTGTCCCCATGCCCAGTTCTCTGCTTCATGCATGGTCTCCCCCAGGGAAGCCATGAACACATGCCTCCAAAGAGCCACGTGACCCTGGCTCACCCCTCAGCCCCCCTGAGCTGGGCCAGCTCTGTCAGGAGACGAGGACGGCATTATCTCCCTCAGTTCTCGGGGGTCACCCCAGCTGCCCGCCTGAGCACATCCCTCTCTCTGTAACACCGTTCTGTGCTCCTTGCCCTCTGTCTCCAGCCGCACGAGCACCCCGAGCCCAGGCCCCAGCCGTGCCACCATGCACTGGCTTCAAGCCGTAGGATTCTCCGCTGGCTGCTGTGCCTCCAACACCCCTGCCTGCTGCGAGTTCTGAACCCCAACCACTGGGCCTGAGCGCACGCTTCCTGCTCGGTTCGCTCTGACCCCGCCACTCAGGGACAGCAGCAGGGACCCCCCACCAATCTGCAGGAACTGGGGGAGGGCTGGCCTGCACTGACCTGTCTGCAGAGGGGCAGGGCGCACACGACCCGTAACTGTCCCCCTAGCCTCATTCTGGGGGCTGAGAGAAGGGCGTTCAGAAGTATGCCTTGTGTTAGCTGTGCCCCCCGAGGGGACAGCTCCCCTGGTTTTTACACTTCATGAGATAAGCACACAGCCTGGCTAGAAGCAGATTCAAACTTCATCTGGGGCCCAGAGAGAGGAGAAAGCACTAAGGCCTCAGGCTCCAAAAGAGGCCGAGGGGCTTACAGGTGAGCGCTCTGGGCCTCTCCAGGACAGGAGTAGGACTGGTCCCTCCAGCCAGGCTTGGGCTTTGGCACTGGGATCCCTAGGTCTGGCCAGACACACTTCGAGTCTGGGGTGAGTTATGTCCCTCTAAGCCGCAGCTTCCATCTAGGCCAGCCGGTGCCCTGCCCGTTCTTGTCTGCCAAGCCCTGCCAGCGCCCTGCCGCCACCCTCCCCTGGACTACTCAGCCGGTCACCAGGACCCGCCTCCTCCTTCCACCAGCCCTTGGGGCATGTGTGTGTGTGTGTGGGGGGAGGTTGGGGTGTGTGTGTGTGTGTGTGTGTGTGTGTGTGTGTGTGGCGTTAGAGGGCAGGACCACAGCCGGAGTCTCCAGCTGACTAGAGAGCAGTCACGCTTGGCAGCAGTTCATGGAGAGGGACCAAGTCTAACTACACTGGCTCTTCCTGCCCAAGAGCCCAGTGCCTGGAGCTTGACCCAAGGTCTGCCTAGCCTTTTCCTCTGGCCGGCCTCCGGCTAAGCACCTGGCTGGGAAACTGCCCCGTCTCATCACCTCCCTTGTCTCAGATCCCCACTGCCAGGCTTGCCCAGGGTTCCAGATCCACATCTGCCTTTCTCTCCCAGCTGGACACCTGCCTGTGGGAACGGTGAGCAGCGAGGCCCCACTCAACCCCAGGCATGTCCTCCAGGAAGCCTTTGTTCATGCTCTGTGCCGACCGGCCTTCCCTGTGCTCCTGCTCTGGGCCATGCCCTGTGCTGTGCTCCCAGGGGCTGTGAGAGCTGGCAGACTTGACCTCTGTCCCAAGTTGGGGAGCCCCAGGCTTGGGATAAAAGAGGGTGTTGGTGGAGGAGGGGCAAGGAGCAGGGATAGGGTGGCAACAAAAGTCTGGTTACGTGTGGACAAGCCTTTGCCAGGCAGAACCGGGTCAGATGGCACCTGGTGAAAAGTGGTGGGTGGCGTGGCCCAGATGGGAAGCTGCACATGCAGGGGTTCTAGGAGGGGACTTCCAGGAGGTGACTGATGGGTGGGCCTGGAACCAGCGTGGGGGGTATGTGGTGGCCTGGGAGAGGAAATCAGGAGAGGCCCAGGGATCCTGGAGATGATGGCTGTAGAGAAGAGGTGGCAGGTTGGGGGACAGAGGAGCGGGGAGCCGGGCAGGAGTGTGAATGTGTGTGACATCAGCTGGACGTCTCAGGGGGTTGAATGGTTAGATGGGGCTGGGGAAAGCACAGGGCTCAGTCTGCAACCCCCAAGTGTCAGCCTTGAGCACAACTGCCCTGCTTTGCCTCGTCCTCCCTGGCCTTCCAGGGCTCCAGCCCCTGGGCCCCCCTCCCGGAGCTCTCTCAGCAGCTCCCCTGTCTGCCAGGACCCTCCGCTTGTTCACACCACCTCCTGGGAGCCCCGCTAGGTGAGAGGGTTATGGGATCATGCTGACGCAGGAAGGGAAGCCTGGCTCAATGGAGGGACAATGGAGACCGGCCGCTGTGGGAATGGAGGGAGCCAGCTCCTGATGCTTTTTTGGGCCTCCGTGTCCTCAATTGTGAAATGGGAACTGCTTTAGCGCTAAGCCTCAGGGTGGCTGGGAGATGAGTGAAGGCTGGACAGAGCAAGGACAGAAAGGCTGGGTTCTCGGCTAGCTATTGCTGTATGCACCGGACCTGGAGCACCTGGCTCCCCTGGGCTCAGAGGGACCCCTAGGTGGCTATGAGGACACATTCCAGTCGGGAGGGCTGATGCTACTCAGCTCCTGACTTAGGGCCCTGGGCTTGGGAGTCCACAGACCTCAGACCCTGGCACAGATCACAGGGAGGAGGAAGAGTCCTCCAGAATGAGCGGGCTGATGTGCACGGAGGCTGCCGAGGAAGGGGTAGGTGCCTGCTGTGGGGGCACCTGCCGAGGCTGTAAGCCCGGGGCGGGGGGTGGGGAGCTTCCTGTGTGGACCTGCGCATCCCATGCTGCCAAGTGCCACTGTGCCCACCCCTGTGCCTGCCCCGAGATGAGTGCACCAATCGGTGGAAGTGAAGAGGGCGGACGGGGGCTCTGCCTCTGGAGCTCACAGCAGCCAGCCTGGGAGTTTCCTCCCAGACTAAGTCTGAACCATTTGTGGTCAAGAGAATAACAGTCCCCTGAAATGTCCTTTTCTTAATCCTCCATGACATTACATGGCAAAATGGACTCAGCAGATATGACTAAATTAAGACCCTTGAGATGGGTGCTTGTCCCGGGTGATCTGAGCGGGCCCATGTGGTACAAGATTCCTTCCTTAAAGGTGGAGAAGGAAGGTCAGAGAAAGCGAGCCTGATGGAAACGGGGTCAGGCAGATGCAATGCCGTCGGCTCTGAAGACAGGAAGAGGCCTAAAACCAAGGAATATGGGTAGTTCTAGAAGCTTCTAGAGCTTCCAGAAAAAACGCAGCCCTTGCTGGCACATTGACTTTAGCCCAGTGAGTCCCAGGTCCATCTTCTGACCTATGGAAGCTGAGGTGCTGCTGCTGCTGTAAGGCACTGAGACCGCAGGACCCTGTGAGCAGCAACAGAAGGCTAACAGGGCGTCCACGCCATGCATACCGCGGGACTGACTGAATACCTGGCTTGGCAAGAATGCCCCAGAGTGTCTCATCAGTCTTGCTAGGACTGGGGTCCCAGGAGCCCATGGTAAACTTAGCTGGGTACTCAGGTACCTGTACTCAGGTCTGCACAAGTCAGCCAGATACTTGAAATTTATCACTCCAACCCTCATACCCAAATATTTTAATCGATTTTAATGTAAATCAAATATCTGTCATATATTTTGAGCCTCTTTAAAGAAAACACAACTGCCCCCATTCTTAGCCTGTGCTCAGTGACTGGGGTTAATTATAAATGGCACTTGCTGGGTACAGCTGAGACCCCAAGGCTGGGGCAGGGCCACTTAGCCCTGAATGGCCCCCGGCTGCTCTGCTATAGGCCACCACCCTCTCTGTGAATGGGGGTGTCACCCTGGGCCTGCAGAAGCAGTCTGTCACTGATGTGGTCACCAGAGGAGGGAGGTTTTTTCCTGCCTGGGGGGGCCGAATGGGTTCAAAGGGATGTGTGAGGGGATTTCTATCACGAGAGGTGGGAATTCAGGGCAGGCCAACGATCATCCTTTTCCCTAGCTCCTTCCGAGCCCCCCAGTTGGCTCCCCTAACTGCCTCCCAAACCTGGAGCGAGGGCACCTGTGTTCTCAGCTCATTCCTTCTCATCTCCCTGACCCCGCTCCAGGCTAGCACTCGCCGACTGTGATTTGAAAAAACAAGTCCACAGCTCCTCTTTGCACCTTGCCATCACCTGCTTGATGCGAGTTCAGCTCAGCCCTCTTCTGCCATCACCCTCCTGCTCGGAGGTGTACAGGGCCTCTGGGGACCCAGTACATGCCCCTGCCCTGCTCTGGAGCTCTGCAGCAGTACCCACCTCTCCCAGTAAGTGAGGCTGGAACCTCAGCATGCCCTCAGAGCACCAACAGCTCTTAGGTTCCCACCACCCACCTCCAGCCACCTTTCTGACTCACACCTTCCGGGATGGTAGTAGGCAAACCTGTCTGCTGGGGCCTTCAAGCCCACTCCTCGGCCATATCCAGCCCTTCCCAGGCCAACCCAGACAGCACAAGTCAACATGACAGGCCTGTCCCAAGAACTGAAAGAGAGGGAGCTTCCAGACAAACCTTGTCCCATCTGCCTGTTACCAGAGGCGAAACTTCCAGACTCTTTGAACCTTAGTGTTCTTGTTTGAGGAACATGGCTATGGCCTGTCCCGCCCGGCATGGACCACAGGCTGCACAGAGCACCAGCAGCCTGCCCAGATCTCCTTTGCTCCTCCAAGCCCCACTGGGGGAGATGGGCTTCAAGCTTAGTCCCCAACGTGGAAGGTCATATTCCTTCCATGGCCCCACTTACATCTCCCTTTTCCCTGGGTACCTGAACTCATTTGAGGTTCATATGAGGACCATAAAAGTAGGCGACCTCTCTAGGACTCTGTGGCTCTGACTTCCATGGTCCTGTGACCCTAACACAGCCATGAACTTAGGGCTTAGCTAGGCTGTGCAGGGTAGTATGTGACTGTGGGCAACCCAGGGTACCCCAAAGACCCTGTTTCCTCCTCCAGGACATAGGAAATGTAGCACCTGGCCCCACAGCTCCCAAGGCTGCTATAGCCTATCAGACTGCCGCAAAGGCCTGGGAAGCTGGCACCATCCAGGGCCCAGCAAGCGCAGAACCACGGAACTAAGGGGCAGACTTGCTCTGTGAGCGAGCAGCCATCTCCCCCTCCTTCTCTTTCCTCACCCTGCTGAGGATCAGCCACACCCGCAGGCCTCCCAAGCCCCCCTGAGCAGTACCAGGGGTTTTTGGGCAAGACTCCCTAGAATCTGGATCCAGCCCAGGGTCAGTGTCTGGAGTGTAGCCCACATCACACCTGCCTCTGCTCCTTGCGCAGAGGCAAGCGGGTGCCTAAAGTTCAGGGAAAAGTGGGCCAAGGCTGCCCACTTGCACCCACCTCAGGCTGGGTCATTCACCGAGTCAGGAGCCTGGGGACCAGAAGGGGTTGAATGAACCTTGTTTTACCCGGGGCCTGCCAGATGGCCCGAACAGGCCGGTCCTCTCTGGGTAGCAGATTTCCCAACTACAAAGCCAGTGCCCAACCGAGCTGCTTTCTCGCCCTGGATGTGGCTTCTCTCCGGAAGGAGGTGGAGAGGCGCCCTGCTGCGGGAATCCCTGCTCTACGCTGGCGGCCGCGTCGCTTCTGGGCGTCCCTGCTGCCTTGCTGATCCTGCTTATGTACTGCGAGTGGAGGAACGCAGAGCAGCCGTGTCCCCCGCAGAGGCCACTGTGCCCTGGCTCTGGGCCCCTCGCCACACACGCGCGCACACACACGTGCTTGATGAAGGGCGTAAACGTTAACAGAGAAAACGTCAGTTCCCACCGGGACGGGAGCCCCCACTCACACGCGGCACGTGCGACCACACGCACGTGGACACTCCGCAGACAGCCCCCCCCACGCACACCCCGTGCGCCGGCACGCACACACGCACGCACCTCCCGCGCGCCAGCACGCACGCACGCAAGCACGCACACCCGCGCGCCGGCACGCACGCACAGCCCGACACAGCAGCACGCGCATGCGCACACACGCGGACAAAGGCGCGAGCACAACAAAGGAAGTGGAAGAAAAGTGTTACCCATGAGGAGCCGCCGTTTCACCCGCTTGTCCACATCAGCTACTGACGTGGCATTGAACTGAGAGCGCTCAATTGCAGCCTCATCCTTCTCTAAAACACAAGTAAGGGACAAACACGGAGCCGGTGGTTAATGACAGCCCACTTCCCGCGGCCCAAGACAGTCAGCCTCTCGGCGTGGCGCACACACAGCCAACGCAGCATGCCGGGCCGGGCGTCCGCGCCGAGGGGCGAATCCCGGCAGCCTCCAAGGTGGCGTGTTCGGGGCAGGAGGCGGCAGGGGTGGGGGGTGCAGAGCGGGGGACGACCACACAAGGGCACAGGTGGGACCCAGGGCCCCGCCGCGAACACACAGAGGCAGCGGCTGAGGTCAGAGTGGACAGACCCAGCTGCGGGGGTGGGGGGGGGCACAAAAGCACACACCCCCCCTCAGCCGCACATGGAGGCAGAAGTGATTGCAGATGCCCCCTGCTCAGGCGGGGGAGGCAGGCACAGGACAAGGCACATGACAAAGGGACAGGGCCACGAGGTCCGGTGATGGCTGTGCCTGGACAGCAGACGCCCTGTGTCAAGGCAGGAAGGTGTGTCAAACACTCATGCAAAGTTAAGAACAAAACATAACAGAGGAATGAACAAAGACACCACAATGGATCCAGTCGAACAGACAGAACAGGGGCTCGATTTGGGCAGCGCTGGTTGCCTGCTTGTCTATAGAGGGCTAGAGCGAGACATTCAAGTGCTTGACGAGGGGCTGCACAGATGGGTCAGTCATTTTAGGAGCGTGCGGAGAGGCGGGTGGGCAGCCGGGGAGCATTCTGGCCGCTGGGCAAGACGCTTGGCCAAGATGCTGCCCGTGGGGGAGCACATGAGGTTAGCTGTTTGGCGGCCTTCTGCTCAGTGGGACACACGTGGAGACATTTGCTCCGGAGAGGGGAACCTAAGCAGCAGTGAGCAGAGACAGAAGGGAGGTTCTCCTGGCCAGCAGAGGGCAATGGCCCAGGCACTGGGTCTGGAAGAGGGTTTCTAGGGGGAGGGGAGGGGAGGAGGGGGTGAGGGAGGTTACATTAGAAAGTAGATCCAAGCAGGGACCTTCACATGCAGCAGACACTAAAAGATTTAGGAAAAAAAAAAAAGGAGAAAGGATGAGTCAGGTGGACAAAGACAAGATGTGTTAGACGAGGCTGGGTGTGTCTGGCCGGCAGCTGTTTGCACTGGTCCCGTGGCCGGCAGAGCCAGCTGCGCCGCAGACACAAACAGTGAGGGAGACCCAGCAGACAAGACAGGCAGGGGCCGCTGGGCCTCAGAGGCCCCGGGCAGGACAGAGGAGACAGGGAGAGAGGGGGGAGAGGAGGTTCTAGATGGGATCAGGCTGCAATAGAGACACTGGTCTGACACCAGGTTTTGCTTTGAAAAGAAAAAATATATATATATTTATTTTGGTTGTTTGGTTTGCTTTGGCTTTTGGCTCTGAAAATAATTAATGAACGTCAGTTATCAGACAAGACAGGCAATCAGGGACCATCACCAGAAAAGCAGGAGGAATGAGATAAAATGAAACCACAACGGCCATCTGAGAGGAGACCACACAGAGGAAGGGGAGAACCACGCGGGCAGCAGTTCCCGGGACGATAGCCGGGACTAGGGTGAGACGCTGGTGGCCTCCCCGCACCCTGGCACCCCCACCCGGCTCTCTGAAGTACCAGGGAGTAGTCACAGGGACAGAATGCGACAGCAAACTCTGGCTTCACGGCTTTGCTTGCTTGCCACCCCTTTTTTGTTACTTCAAAGTCCCTCCAGAAAAATCTTCAGAGTCAGTAATAAGAGATGGGGTTCCCCATTAAAAAGAATGCGTATGGTCACTGCCTGTGGGCTTCTAAAGTTGCCCGACATTGAAGAGAAAGAAAGCAGAGGATGAACAAAGTTGGATGGGTACCAACTTTGAAATTCTTCTTTTTCTCAGTTGAAAGATATGCGGGGAAAGACGCTACTACTGATTATGGCATGAGGAAACCACAGAAATTCTAGCTTCCTCCTGCAAATATGGACCAGGAGGAAGGAGGTGACCAAACTCAAACTGAGACTCCATGAGACAGGAGGTGACAGAAGGGGCATCGCTGAGAAGAAGAGACTCTAGCTAGGAGAAGAAGTCTGGCAAGAACCCCATTAGCTCAGGAGCGGAAAGCAGTTAAGAACACCCAGAACCCCTTGGGATTCTTCCATCCAGTCTCCCCTGGTGAAGACAGCGAAGACTTAAAGCTGCTTTCTGAGAAAACCTCCTGGTTTTCCAGGCTGGCGGTCAGCTCATGTTGCTAATGGGGCTGATATGCAGGTTAAATGAATGTGCCATGTGTCCCCAAATCAGGGGAAGAAACCCGTATGCTTTAAAACAGAAGCTGCCCTCCTGAGGCACACCCCCCCTCCTCCCCACAGACCACCCCCATGTTGAGGATGAGGACCCACAGAAAACCCACAGTGACACAAAGCGGAGGTGCTTGGTCCCGGGTGACTGGGTGGCCCTTGATAAGTCTCTCCAGAAGGCTTCCCCTGGGGACATCTGCCAGCCCCATCAGTACTGTGGGGTGCCTCCTGTTCTTGTTCCCTTAAGCTTCCTTCTTGGAAACGGGACATGGTGGGGTGGTGCTGGGGTGCCGGCCAACTTCAGGGCCACAGGGTGCGCCCTGGCGTGGGGGCAGAGTGGCACGAGGTAGAGGCATGTACTTACCGATGCACGTCCGCCCGTCTGAGTGGAGGGCGTACTTCTGGTGGCAGCCGCACATGGGGCCCGTGTCCGTGTCCTCACAGCTGTGCTGGCAGCCTCCGTTCCCGTAGTTACAGGTTACTAGTTAGGCCCAAAGTGTACATACGTGTGTATAAAAGGAATGACAACAAAGACGGTTAGTTCATCGGTGTTGGTTGGTTCTCTCAAGGGATGGGGAGCAAAGTGATGGCTTAAGGCAATCAGTGAATACAGGCGCACGTTTCCCCGGACTGCAGCCCCCGCAGGGCCTCGAATGGAATGGCTCGCTCTCCTGATGGGACAAGGGACACGAGGACAGACCTGGGTCGTGTGGGCTTCCTACAGGGCTGGCACCAGCTGACAGACTCAGATGCTGTCAGGTGAGGAAAGGGTTAGGAGAGATCATTTTCTCCTTCCTCAGTCCCAGAGACACTTGCAACTGTCTCGATGGGACAGATGTCTGTTAATGGCAGGCATCCTCCACAAGGTGGGGGAGGGCGGTGGCAGGCCCGTGCTGACGGGGACACTCATTCAGTTCTTGCCCAGCTTGCTCTCCTCTGCCCGGGACTTGGGCATGTGGAAAGATGTCCCCGCAGAAGTCTAGTCGGTCCTAGTCCCAGCAGCCATCTCAACGCCTGTCCCCTCACAGGCTGGGTCCTCCCAAGGCAATGTCTGAACAGATGGAATCTGTGCAAATTAATGTCAGCTCACGTGCACTTTGGAAAATGACCTTTTATTTAAACGTGTTACATAGTTTGTTTGCAGGGTCTGCGGCCTGGAGGAGCTGGATGGAGCCCTGCAGCCCAGAACCCTGAAACGTTTTACAGCATCAGCAACCTGGGGTGGCTGGAAGGGAGCTGAACAGAAAGGAGCCAGTCTGAAGTAGGAAAAATGATAAATGCAAGTTACTTTAAAACAAAACTGCTTGTTACCATATTTTAAGACAAGCAGTATTGCCGAAGGGGATCCCAGATCTCTGTAAAGCAGCCCTGCTTTATTCCGCTCACAAGACAACCCTAAAGGTGCTCGAAGATGCAAAAATCAATCTCAGACCAACCAAGCCAAAAGTTCCGATTTGGCAGTTGGGGTTAATGTTGTTCCATCAGGTGGATGCATGGCAGGGCTGGTGCCAGGGGGAGGCCACGGGTGGCAGCTCCTGGAGATGGATCGCAAGCATTCCAGAACCGTGTCCCGCAGCGGCCTCTCCTAGGCAGTGCTCTCTCCAGGGGCACAGCACACAGCCTCTGGGGCGTCCATCCCCGAGTGACGGTGGCGGCCCTGTCAGCCTGGACACGTGCCGTCTCCCTGCCAGCTAAGGAGGACATGAAGAGAGTGGTTCTGCTCAGTGTCCCAGACGCTGTCCTCATGACCAGAGAGAGGCTCTAGTGGGCTGCCTCTTCCAAGGGGAACTAATGTCCCGTTAGCAGGAGGGGCCCGACTTCCGGGACGACGTTTCCAGGACCCGCAGAACTGCTCCAGCGCCCTCTGGCCCTTTCTCCAGAGGAGCATCTCTTCTCTCAGTTTGCCCGGGAGCCCAGCGACCTGCAGTCACATTCTCTCATCTCTGAAACAGCTCGTCTCTCTGCCTGGGAAGAGCCCCGGGGAAGTCACGGGTATAGACCAGCAGCGATCTCACGTGAGGGCAGAGCCCCGGGAATAGGCCTGCCTTGGCCCGGACCTCACATGCCCTTCCAGACCGAGGAGAGCCCCGCGCCAGACCGGGCAGGAGTGGAACACCACAGCCAGTTCTTTCCGAGCTCTGAGCTCCCGGCCATGGGCTGTGACCTGCCGGTGACTCTGAGGAGGATGGAGGGCTGTCTGAGGCAACCCGAGGGAGGGCCATGCTTAGGGTCCATACCCCCCGCTGGGGTTTGTGCATCTCATGGACCCCAAGGGCCGAGCTCGTGAGCACCTAGGGGCTACAGCTTGTACATGGTAACAGTACGGGTGCTGTGGGCTCTGGGATGACCAAGAAAGGACGGAGAGAACCCCCTCCAGCCCTGGAGTGGGTCCTGGACTCTGGAGAGATGAAGGAGTTTGGTGCAGGGGCCCTGTGTTCCCGCTGGTCCACAGAGGCTGGCTAGGCCAGGCCCTGGCCCCCACCCCAAATCCAAATCTAGAATTTCCTAGACTCAAACTGGCTTCCAGGGCTAGAGGGAGAGCTTCAGAGCTAACGTCACATGAACTCAGCATGCAGACCGCACAGCAGGGGCCAAAGGTGACCGGATTGCCGGCCTTTCCCAGGAGGGCTGCAGGGTGCTCGCCCGCTCCTTGGCTCCAAGGCTGGTATCCGATTCTCCACACAGCTGGACAACACCCAGTGCCCGAGCCGAGAGGCTGGGGCTGCTGTTTCTTTCACCAGCAAACATTCAGGGCAAGGGCTTAGCTCTTCTCTGTCGGGGGTGGTGGAGGGCTTTGCCACTCACAGCACTGCCTTCTCCCTGACCTCTCGGATCAGGTTGGTCCCTTGGGAGATGTTCTCTGAGCAAAGCGTCCCCTTGCCATGCTCATCCCAGACGGATCGGTCAGTTCCAGCCACTGCCTGTGGCCTACGGCTCTCTCCCCAGTACCCAGCGCAGGGCCTGGACGGTCTTGCCGAGTGAAGGAATGCTCTTTACTTGTGGCTGAGCCTTTTAACAAGCCTTGGCCATTGTCCGGAGGACTGGGAAAGCTGGAGCTCTTCGCTTTCTGTTCTGCCGAGGGGCAGCAGGTTTCTCTGTAGCAACAGGAACCGTCAGATGTAGAGGATGGGAGGGCGTGGCTGGAGTCCCGGGGCTGGAGCTGGGCGCCTGCCCGTGGTGACCTCGTATATGTTAATCTGTGTGAACCCACGGGAGAGCTCAGGAACAAAGAGGAAGGCTGCCCACCTCTCAGAATATGCCAGAAGGGAGCACCTTCACGTGGGGAGTGGGCAGATCGTGAGTGGGCCTGGAGCATGGTCTCCGCGGAGACAGGGGTAGTGTCTAGTGCATGTGGATCCCCAAGACCTTGCGGACTGAGGAGGGCATGGGTTGGGAGAGGTGTAGCTTGCACCAGAGGAAGCTGATGACAACCGATACAGTCAGACTAAGGATGACAAGCCAGTGAGGGCCAGTTGTTTCTTGTCCACAGAACGAAGGCTGGAAAGCAAAGCCCTTTCCTTTGCGAGAGCTGGGCAGCTCAGTCTCCCATTTCCGGGGCAAGTTTGGGTCTGCTTCTCTACTGGGAGCTGGATTTCCATTTCTCTGAATCAGAAAGTGGGCCTGGAATGAAGTCCTTTTCTCTGGCCAGATGTGGGTCGGGCTCACACCGGTCTCTCTCAGCTCTTGGTACACACAAGCCAACCCGGTGCCAGCACAGGCTGCCCAGCTGCCCAGTGAGCACAGCCCGCCCCTCCCCTCCCCCCACAGCAGCTGGGAGCTGGGTCTGAAGCTCTGGAGGACTATGAGTGTGTTCAGCCCTGGTCCTACTTCATTTGCCGTCTCCCACTGCTCCTGGGGAGCTGGGGGACCCCATTAAGAGGCTGCCTAACACCTGAGCCCTGCCGCCGGACCTCCAGCCTGATCTTGGACGGCACCTTTGGCCAGAGGCCTCATTCAACCCAGATCTCACAGGGCATCAACATTTACGGCGGGCCCTGCAGGGGCGGACTGCAAAGTTGATCTTTGATCCTGGAATTAAGGTCAACACAGGCTAGGCTGGGACCCCCTTGGGCCCCCAATCCAGCTCCTCTCCTCCTTTCCCACCCTGTTCTACCAAGGGCTGCCCTGGTCCACCAAGAAGCCCGGGCTTGTAGGCCTCTGTGCACAGCCCGCCGGACCCGCTGGAGAGCTCAGGCTCAGAGCCTGTGGGGCTCTGGGGCTGGGGTTACAGCAAGCACCATGGGGCTCTTGAGCAGGGTCCTGCGCTGGGGCCGTTGGTGGTGGTACGCTGCGGGGCATAACACCGTGTCTGGAGTTCATAGCCTCCGTCCCTCATGCCTCCCCACGCTTCTTTGGAGACCTTGCCCTTCTTTCCACCCCGAGGTGCTGAGAGCCCTCCCTGGGCAACGTCCAGCAGACTGGACAGACCCCCCCCACCCCCACTCCTCATCCCTCATAAAGCAATGGCAGGAGACGCGTGGGGATGTCTGACCCATTTGCCTCCATCTACCTACGTGTGCAGTCCTTCTGGTTTTGGGCAAGGTCAAAGCCGGGCCTGCAGTCACAGGCCACCCCACCTTTGGGCGTCTCCCGGCAGATGTGGGCACAGCCGTGGTCTTTGTTCATGCAGTTCATACCCTCTGGGAAGAGACAGACGGGGGAGGAGCAGGGGCCGGGGGGAGGGAAGAGAGAAAACATTTTAGGCTGAAGAGAGGCGGCCTCTAAAATGTCGCCGTCAGACGCAGCGCTCCACGGCCGCTGCTCGCTAGTCCCCCCTGCCCCCCAGTACACGCCAGGGTGAACACAGAGCCACCCACAAGGGGAAGCGGGGAGGAACCACGCACACCGTGCCCAGGTCTCGATCCAGGGCTCACTCCGAGGACAGCACTGTGCAGGCCTCCAGGGAACCCACGAAGAAGCGTCCCTGCCTGGGTCAGGTCACAGAACCCGGTACGGCTCAGGGGTTTAGACCATTTCTTCATTAGGGCGGGTGTGTGTGTGTGGGGAAAACACGGCACCTTTCCATCTGCCCAGGGACGGCACATGCCCCACAGGGGCAGGCGGAGACTTTGGTTTCAGACTGGGCTCAGGGCGGGCGCTGACGGGTCAGGGGACTGGGTGGGTGGGCAGCAGCCCTAAGCAAACGGGCCCTGGTGGGCTGGATCTTGTTCCCCGGGAGGCCTGTCCATCCTGCAAGGCCACCTCTCACTGCGTCCCTGCACAAGTCGGAGGCTGCCACCCTGGTCTGCTGGACCTTCGGGCTCGTCCCTCAGCAGCCCCATAGCCATGCCCTGAACTACTTGCCACTCATCTCCCCTCAGCTGCCCGAGGGGATCTCTCTCTGTCCCTGGTCACTGCAGGGCTCCCAGGACCCATGGAACCCTCCCTCCCAAATGCAGAGCCCTGCATGACCGCTGCTGGCCTCCAGCTCCACTGCACATCCCATGCCCCACGGAGCCTGTTCCTGGTCCAGAAGCACACGTGTCCCGATTTCCAAAATCTCAGCCCAGGGTTCCTACTATTTGGCAAGTTTCTTTTTAAAGGAAGATGTCTGCCAGCCTCAGATACCTTGTTCTGTGAAGCCTCACTTGAAAGGGCAGCCGGCAGCAGGCCTCCCTGCTGGCTGGGAGGCCTCACAAGGGGGAGAAGGTCCCAGGGTGCCAGGGCTGGGCCCCCCACTGCCTGCTAGTGTCCCCGCCCTCTGGCTGCAGCCGCTGAGTCACCTGGAGCCCCGTCCCTCTTGCCCTTGCTTCGGCCCTTCCAGCTTGTTCTCTGGGCCGGGCTCGGAAGCCGTGTCCCTCACAAGGCCGGCTTTTTCCTGTCTCGTCTCCTCCCAGCCTCCCCAAAATTCTACTGTAGTGCCAAACCCTAGGCAGCGGCAAAGTTCTGGGCACGTTCTGGGCCCCTCGCCCCTATAAAGGCAAGCACGCCCTTCAGAGGTGGGAACACAGGGTTAAGACACCTGTCCAAAGGCCGATGGGGCACTGAGAGGCACCACCAGGACTTGGACCAGTACCTCAGGCTATAAACCTCTGCCTCGCTCCTGCCCCAGAGGCCTTGTGCAGTGCAGGGCTGGGCTGCCCTGGGTTTCCAGGGCAGGCACTGGGGACCATGAACATTGAGTCTGCAGAGGCCTGGCCTCCACTCAGTGCATGCTGAGGATTATACTGAAATGTGCTCTGAGGGCTCTGGGATGACAGGGACAATGAGGGTCCCCTGGGTGGGACCCAGTCACCCCTAGTTCCTGGGACCCCCACCCTCCCATCCCCCATCCCAGGAGACTTGCTCTGCCCTCCCCGACTGCCTGGAGTGGCTCAGACCCCTTTCAGATGACCCCAGTTGATGTTTATCTTCCTAGTGATTTGTGAGGAGTTTCCAGAATTTATGAGGTCATCAGGGGTCAAGTGAGAGGTTGTAGGTCACAAGTCCATCAAGAGGCTAAAGGCAGATGACAGGAAGAGCTGCTGTCTGCCCACACGGCGCCCTGAGACCTTACTTCCATGTCCGGTCCGAGAGGAGGCAGCCCCGGACAGAGGGGAGGAAGCCACAGATGGGGACACGCAGCAGCCTCCTTTCCCCAAGGTGGCTGCCCCGTGGGCCAGGACCAGCTCCATCTTGACCCTGTCCGCTGTAAGCACGGGTGTGGGACAACAGAGATCTGACATACACTTAAGAACACACACACCCCAGCAGCTACAACGAAGATTTTTTAAAAAGTCTGAATTGAAATGAAACAAAGAAATGGCCCTGAGGGAAGCCTGCCCTGTGCTGGGCGCGCGGACCTCTGCGCTCACCTGGATTTCCCCCTTCCCCAGATCACACCGCTGGACCGACGCAGAGTGGGACCAACTACCCAACGGCTAAGCGAACGAGCTTCCGGTGCCAGGGCTCCTCGCTGGAAGCTTCTGGTGCATGTGGAGGGACGCCCCCTCCTGTCCCGGAATCTACAGCAGCACGTGCCCACCTTGCAGGGCGGTGTGGGAGACACAGCGGGCAGCGGAATGATGGGTGGGGACAGTCTGGGGCTGGTGTGGCATTTCTGGGTGCTCCACCGCGACCAACGCCAAGCTCCAGGGAGAGGTCTCTGAAGGTGCAGTGGGGGAGGGGGCACCGGGGGCCCTTGCGGGTCTGCAAGAGCCAACCTCATGCGGAAAAAGTATGGCTCTCTGAGGTCACAGGCTTAAGTCCGGCAGCTTGGGGTGGGAGTCTGGTCTCCTTACTAGTTGTGTGTCTCAGAAAAAATCGCTTCTTTAATAAAGTGGCCATGATCATCTCTGCCTCACAGACAAGGCAGGCTGGGTATTCTGACACCAGATCTTTCCATGGGGGCGCCGACTGCAAAAGGCTGGTGCCTTCTCCTGCGGAGCCAGAGAAAGCACAGCTCCTCGTGGGGAACTTGGCTAGGCCAGGCAGCCCCTCCTCAGGTAAGCTTTCAGTTGAGGGGCTCTCCTGGGCCACGGAGACATATGCAGCCTCTCACCAGGTCCCCGGAGAGAGGCTCGCTCAGAGACTCGCTGCCCTGAGGTGCCGGCCGGCAGGTGGTGGCCACCAAGTGGCCTCCCGGGCCGTCATCATGGCTGTGTTAACGGTGGGCTAAGTCTGGCGTCACCCTTCACTCCCCGCTTACGTGGCACTTCTGGCTCCCCAGTGCCCACAAATGTACAAGGACTTGTTGTTCCTGCCTCTTCGCAGCCTTGTCTCCTGCCACGGACGACTCGAACCCCACCGCCCACAATTCCGCACTGCCCACTGAACGTCCCCGGGAGTGCCCCATCCACGCCCCTGCCTCTCTGATCTTCCACAGACAAGATCCTGGGCCTCTTCAAACCCCACCAGTTCCACGGGGCTTCCCGACTGCCCCCCATGTCGCCCCCATGCCGCCGCCCCGCCTTGATCTCCCAGGGCCGCCCTGTGGCTGGCCCAGGCGATCGATGCCACTCACACAGATCTGTGCTTTCCTCCTAAGCTGGGAAGGGCCCAAGGGGCCCTGTTCAAGCTCAGGCTTATATGTGATGAGGAAAGGGAGACTGAATTTCCATTCCCAGCCAAAGAAACACAACTTACGAGAAGCGCTGCGAATCATCACTAACCATAAATTTGTCACTGGGGAGCTGATGTGGCCCTGAACGTTGGATGCTAAACAGAGCCCAAGGCTTTAAAAGTCACTCAGCTTTCTCCCACTCCATGGACTTGACATGAGGCAGTCTTTCTTCCTGAGAATCTAGACTTTTAATAATGAGCCAAGATGTTGATGTTCTGCTGACAAAGGATAATTTGGGGTGGGGGTAACCCAGTGTCCCAGTCCAAGTCGATCTGGAAGCAAGCAGTGGAAACCCGGAGCCGGGAGGGTAGGCCTCAGGCCTTGAGTGTGTCCACGTCAGTGGGAGAGGCAGGCCAGGCCCCCCCATCTTCTACGGGAAGAACGGAGTGAGGTCACCTGACTCATTGGGCTCTCCCCACCCACCACCCCCTTGCTCCAGAGCACAGGGCCCTCCTCCTAAAGCCGAGGGCAGGGCCAGCGCTAGGTCCCCCGTGGAGAGGGCTATGGGGACCCCTTTACATTTCTGACAATTACAGAGGAGCCTGAAGAGTTTCTGTTCAGGTGTTGACAGGCTATAGCTACTCATGTTTACTACAGCAGAAATTCGATGGGGGAAGCTTACATTTAATAATTTATAACAATAGAAATTAAAAAATGTATTACACATTAACATTAATTTTTTAAAATTAGAAACTGCATTTTCCAAATCAAGGGCAGAGCCAGCTGCGGGGAAAGTCCTTGCAGAGGAGAAGGGAGTGGGGGCGGGCGCTGATTCCTGACCCTGCTGTTTGAATCCCTGGGCGTGAGGCTGGGCCTCAAGCCACGTGTCCCCCCCGCCTCATTCTCCAGGCTCTTGTCACTTCTTGTCTCCACTGGGTTAAGGGGGTGTCTCAGTTGGCTGCGCCTGCCGCAGCCTGGACGCTACAGGAAGTGGTCAACCCGTGGTGGCACTCCAGAAGGCGCGGGCTCTGTAGGGCCAAATGCCACCGTGTCCCTCCTCCAGGAAGCCTTCCTCGGCCCCCCAGCCCAGTCAACGGCCTTCTGGATGCCTGTGCTCCCCTCGCTCACAGCACTGACACGATGGCCATGTTTCTCCCTGGTCTTCCTGTGACTCTCTGACCAGCCCCTGAGGCCAGGCTGAGCTCTGAGCCTGTCAGTCCTCACTGTCCAGATAGGTCCTGCCTGGGACGGGATCCTCCGTGTCCTCACCGTGAAGGGAGGGAAATGGAATAGGCTTTCCCCTCCTCCACGAGGGGCTGGGACACAGGTCTGGCCCTCACACGCCAGCAGCCACCACGCAGGGAGACAGGCTGACAAGGAGCAGGCCGCCCCCAACTGCCGGCCTCACGGGGCCTGGAGCCCTCTCAGCCTCGCAGCTTCTGGAGGAAGCTCCTCCGAGCTGGTGGCCATCAGGGTGTCGCCCTCACGTCGGCAACCATCGCAGAGATGGTCGCAGCTGCCCAGCCTGGGGCCGAGGACTAGGGTTTGCTCTGCGCTGGTAATTCAGCTGCTCAGCGGCTGGAGACACAGAAGCCACATTACCTTCCCCTGGGCGCCGGGGCCCACTGGCTGCTGCGGGCCACGGGAAGATGTGTGTCACGGCGGGGCAGAGCCACAGACTGGCAGGGCTGGGTGGAGCCTTGCAGGCCTGGCCATCCATCTTGCAGATGGGAAAAGGAGGTCCCGACATGGGACGTGTCTGTCTCAGACCAGACGGCAGGACTCCAGCCCAGGCTGCTGGGCTCGCAGCCATCTTGTCCCACCCTGGGGTCCCGCACTACGCGTGTGGGACCCAGTAGGCTGACTGGCCGCAAGCTCTTCCTGGGGTGAACAGAACGGGGAGCCTGGCACAGAGGGTGGTAAGTGGCGGCTGCCACTATTAACTGTCTTCAGAATTATGAACCTATTAACGTTCAAGGCCAGTGCAGATGCTTCTTCCTCCATGAAGCTCTCTGGGCAGCCCCTCAACAAAGCACATAACCCCTGGCTCCTACGACCTTGTAGCAGCTGCCCCTGAGCACAAGGGGGGAGCCTCAGCTCACCAAAGAGCCATCAGGTGACTCTGCCCGCGTCACCGCACCTTTGGGAACAGCGCGAGGGTCCCCCCAGGAGCCTGGCCCTCCCACCCTTCACCTGCTTGTCCTCTGCACCCCGCTCTCCCTCGGCACCCTCGCCGGCCCCCCCACCTGCTGCAGGCACCACAGTGGCCTCTGGCAGGCCTGGCCCCCACACACAACCGGCTCTCAGCAGAGCAAGGGGATGGTGCATGGGCCAGCCTGCGACAGGCATGCCACTGGCCAGCACTGAGAGGCGTCTCTGCCACAAACGCGCTTTCTCTGCACTCCCCTCGCCGGCTGCCCGATGCCCCCATTCTTCTAGTGTAGCTCAAGATGGGACCCTGCAGACCAAGGCTCCTGGCTCTCTGTCTCTCCCTTTCAAATGGCAAAGTGCAGATGGGGTGGGAGGCAGGGTCCTCTCTGTTTGTCCCCCTGTGCTCGTCTAGCTGCCGTCACCTCTCCCCCCAGCCAGAAAGCTCCTGCGGGCAGGGAAGGTGTCCTGTTGGTGCTACGTCCTGCTGCAGGGCCTCCACAGGGCAAGGCTAGCTGCCGAGCCCGGAAGGTGGCCAGTTCCAGTGCTCACCACCATCAAGGCACCCTGAGGAAGGGTGTGCCAATCCCAAGAGGGGTAGGGGCTGGAACCCGCCTGTGTTGTATCTGACTGAGCCTCTGGTCAGACCTTCTTCTCTGGGTCTTTTCTTTCTTTCTTTCTTTTTTTTTTTTAAAAGATTTTATTTATTTATTTGACAGACAGAGGTCACAAGTAGGCAGAGAGGAAGGCAGAATGAGGATGAAGCAGGTTCCCTGCTGAGCAGAGAGCCCGATGTGGGGCTCGATCCCAGGACCCTGAGATCATGACCTGAGCTGAAGGCAGAGGCTTTTTTTTTTTTTTAAATTATTCTATTTATTTGACAGAGAGAGATCACAAGTAGGCAGAGAGGCAGGCAGAGAGGCAGGCAGAGAGAGAGAGAGAGGAGGAAGCAGGCTCCCTGCTGAGCAGAGAGCCTGATGCGGGACTCGATCCCAGGACCCTGAGATCATGACCTGAGCCGAAGGCAGCGGCTTAACCCACTGAACCACCCAGGCGCCCCGAAGGCAGAGGCTTTAACTCACTGATCCACCCAGGCGCCCCGGGTCTCTGTTTTCTTAGCTGCGAGATGGGCTGTCATATCCTTTACCTCAGGGGTTGCCGTGAAACTCAAACGAGAGAACTATGTAATGTGTGTGGCACAGTCCGGGTTCCTGACTCATCCTACCTGGTGCTACAGGCAAATCCTTGCTAAGCCACCTCTCCACCCCCGTGGGGGAACTTCAAGGGACCTCTTTATCCTTGCCTGGGTCCATAGTGCCCAGCACAGGGCCTGAAAGAAATACTAGGAGAGCAAAGGTAGGAGAGAAGGAGGGAGGAAGAGGAGAGAGACAAAGATTGCCCAGCCTCCGCGCGCCTCCCAGAGAATTAAGGGAGCATTCTGCGGCATTCGCAGCTGGGTGTTCTATGAAACAGCCCCTCAGGGACCCCACAGCATACATTAAAGACTCTGAGAAGCCCTGTAGTCACTGGTGGGACAGGGCCCTGCCTCTCCTCTAACACAGCCCCACTCTAGGATGACCATGTCAGTTCACCTGGCAGATGAGCTTGTGGTGGCCCAGGGACCGAGGCAGTGCAGGCCTGGGCAGGGGATGGGGCCCTGGAGCCTGCTGTGGCTCCCTCGGCCTCAATCCCAGGGACGGAGAAGGTGGCACTCCCCCTGTCCTCTTCTGGGACAGCTGTCCTGCGGACAGTGAGCGAACAGGCAGCACGGCCAGCACGGCTCCTGCCAAGGGTCCGTGAGTTTGGCAGGGGAGCACCGAGGCACATGAGGCGCTGGACACCAAGCACTTCTGCTCCAGGGGATGGGCCCTGAAGGGTCTTCAGGGTCCTTGGCTCTACCCGCTCTGCTTCCACCCCACCCCAGCTCCTCTGAGAGGGCCAGACCCCTCTGGCCAGCTCTGGCTGGCCCATGGTCTCCATGATGCCAGAGGCCAAGCCCAGGCCTGGGCACAGATTGGGTTTCTGTGAGCCTGCAGAACCCAAGGGCCCCGGCCCAAACTCGGCCCTCCCATGGCTCCTGCTTTGTACCACACCTGCTCTTGGGGGTCGAACAACAAGATGGCTGGCCCGGGGCCACATGCGGCCTCCCCTGGCCTAGCTCCCTGTTCTGATATGGGGAGTGACACAGTGCCAAGTTCAGCAGAAAGCCTTGTTTACCTCCGTGCCTACAGGGGAAATAAGATTGAATTTCAGAGTCGTTTCCAGAAATCCTGGTCCTCGGGGGCTTGGGGCCAGGCAGGCCAGGCTGCTCGCCAGGTCGAATCTAATTTGATCTAACCCATCCAAATCCAATTATGTTCTGCAAACTCGGACCGAGTGTCTCCTTGTGCCCAGGACCGGGCAGGGGCAATGAGGAGGCAGATGCTCCACTGCCAGGACACTGGGCGCAATTTCAGATTCTGCCACTTGCCGCGTCACCTTGGGCAATCACTTCCCACTGAGCCTTAGTTTCCCCGCCGTGTAACAGTGGCTCGTCGAGGCCCTGCCTCCCAGGTGTTCACTCAAGCCGCCTTCCCCTTCTTGGGTCAGTGGGGTTACGGACACAGGTGAGAGCTCCAGGGACGGCACCCGCGGCCAGGGGCGCGGGAGCCACGGAAAGGTTGTAAATAGGGCGGGGGTGCGCTTATGTGGCAGGAAGATCTGTGGATGCGGCAGGCAAGGGCAGCCGCCCTGACAAGGCTGCAGGCCAGAAGCACGTGGGAGGCTACTGCCATCACCCTGAAAGGGACAAAAGAGCCCGGAGGGAGGGCAGTGGCTCTGGGGAAGGGAGGAAGGCTGGGTTTGGGATGCAATTAGGAGCTCCTTTCTCTGACTTTTCCAAAACACATGGTGTAGGGAACTTGGGCCCTAACAACCCTTTCATCTAACTTAACCCTCATCACAGGCCTGAGAAGGGAGTATCACCATGTCCATTACACAGACAAGCAAACGGAGGCGGGATCCGGGTGGGAAAGAGCGGCCAGGGCCACACCATGCCTGAGAAGCAGGGCCAGGTCCCCAGCCTAGCCTTCTGCTCCCCAGAGCCCAGGACTTCCTCGCCATGTCCCCCTACCCCCAATTCCTGCCTAATCTGGGCCCTGGGACAGGCTCTGGCCGCCCATTTTCCCCAAAGGCTTTCTATCATTTTTGGAGACTCCATGAGAGTGTGCACAGAGGTCAACGACGGCAGAATCTGCCTGCCCCAAACCGTGCGCACCTCGCGTCTTCGGCAAAGCAAAGTTCACGGGTGCCTCTAAAGCAGGGCAGGGGGAGGCGGGCCCAATCTGTTTGTACTTCGGAGCTGGCCCTTTCTCCTCGTCCTGGCCCAGGATAACAAAGCCAGAATGTGTGCCTCCCAAGGGTCGTTGCTATGGCGACTTCATCAATAACATCATTTTCCGCATCCATGTCCCTTAACCACAGGGGAAAGGAAGGCAAGCTGGGAAGGCAGAGCAAGGAGAAAAGAACACTTAGCCTGCTCCACCCTTCCCCCCACCTCAGCAGGAAGGGATTTTCCTCCCCTGCAACCTCATCAATAGAAAATTACGGAGCCCAGAAAGAGGCTGGAGCCTTGGGGGTGGCGGGGAGAGGCTGCTGCCTTCCCCAGCCCAGACTTGGCAAGCCGACCAAGCGAGGCAGGCAAAAACAAACATGGGCTCCCACATGCTCTGAAGGGGAATGAAGCAAAGAGGGAAAGGTCCTGCCATGGGGGAGAGAGAGGCACGGGAGCAGTGGCAGGGACAGGCCTGCTGGAGGGGTTGCGGCGACAGTCTCAACCAGGTGCCGAGCTGTCTCATGCACTGTGGGATTCTCCCCACTTATCAGAGGAGGGTACTGAGGCACAGAGAGCTTACAGCTGATGTGAGGTCACGGGGGCCTGGATGTAGGGGGTCCAGCCAGAAACTCGCTGTGGGCTGATGTCAACCACAGCTACTGTTAGCGAGCACTTACCGTATTTTTTTTTTTAAAGAACTTTTAATTTATTTATTTGACAGAGAGAGAAACCACAAGCAGGCAGAGAGGCAGGCAGAGAGAGAGGAGGAAGCAGGCTCCCTGCTGTGCAGAGAGCCCGATGCGGGGCTCGATCCCAGGACCCTGAGATCATGACCTGAGCTGAAGGCAGAGCCTTAACCCACTGAGCCGCCCAGGCGCCCTTGAGCACTTAGAGTATACTAAGCCCTTCACAAGAATCATCGCCTGTAAGCCTCCCGGGCCCTTCTCAGAGTAGACACGGTTATCCCCACTTCGCAAGTGAGGAGAATAGGGTGAAAAAAGGCTTGGTGACTTGCTCAAGGGACACAGGGTAGACAGGCGACCATGGGTTTCATGGAACCTGCTCTCCCAGGGCACTTCCAGGAGGTGACAGACTGTCAGGTTGAGGGGAGGGCCAGGGAAGCCCGGGTTCGTCCCCTTCGGCTCCTTAACTTTCCCCACGGCGATACGGCGCACCGGAACGGCCCAGCTCCCGTCGCCACTGCCTGTGTCCACATGTCCACATCCTGTCTCTCCAAGGCAGCTCAAACGCCAGCTGCTCCAAGCGGCTCACCGTGACCCTGCCTCCAATCTCCGCGTTCCTCAGACCCTTTGCCCGAGGCTCGCCGAGGCTCCCGACTGCCCAGGGCCTAGCCCCAAGCCTGGCACAGAGACAAACGACTAGACTGCAGGTCTCTGTAATGTCACCCTGCACGGCAAGTAGCTTTCTCCTCGTTTTCAGAATTCACAGAGGTTAAGCAATTTACCCATGGCCATTTAGGTAGGACGTGACACAGAGGTGAGACTTGAACCTGTTCCCTGTGATTCAAAGACCTGCCCTTCACAAGCTGCAAAGGGAACTTTCTAGAGCATAAATCTGACTGTGTCTTCCCACTGCTAAAAACACATCGATGTCCTCCTAGTGCCCCAAACGCAGCGCCCAGAGGATTAGGCTGAGTTCTCAGTGTGGTACTTCAGGTCCTCCTGACCCCACACGGCCCACGGTGGTCCTAGGTAACAGGGACACTGTCAGCCTGCACGTCCTGCCCTCCCGTCTCACCTTGGTGCCTTTAGGGATGTGGTTCCTGGGACACACTCCCTCCTCCTGTGAATGGCAGCTCCGACTATAGTTTCTTGAGATGGTGACTCAGTGTCACCTCTTCTAGGAAGCCTTCCTTGTCTCCATCCTCCTTCAAGGTCCCTGGGCTGCATTTGGGGATTGGCCTGGGCCTCTGAAGCCCTCGCACTTCCCTCTCTCAGAGCACCTACCGTGCTAACTCTAATTGCTGGGCCTGCCGGGCTTCCCCCTGCCTGCCCCAGACTAGGGGCTCCTGGAGGAGGCAGGGCCCAAGCCCAAGTCACCTCTTTACCCCGATGCTCTTCCCGGGGCCTAGCCCAGACTGAAGGCCCGAGAAATGTTCTGTGCTGGTGAGGGGCCTGGGCTTGGCCACTCTGGGCTTTTGACTCTTCATCAGAACAGGGGCCAATGCTCAGGCAGGAGGACATCTGTCTGCAGGCCCAGACCCAGCCGCGGCCTACGGGTGCGGTGCCGGCTCGGACCTTGCACATCTTCCTGCCTGGTTCTCCCTGGAACCCTAGTTACACTGACAGCATCTGCGCTTGGCTACTGCTCTGGGACCTCTCATGACGAGGCCTGGGCTTGAGTGAGGACACAGGGCTCTCCCTCCTGCCTTCTGTCCCTGGAATTACATCATCCTGGGCAATGCCCGGCCTGGCCAAGGTGCCAGCAGCTGGCTGTCCCAGACCAGACCCCCGGGGAGACCCGGAGCCCAGCCCGCTGCAGGCTGTATCTCTGGGGGCAGCCCCGCCCGGGCAGTGGGAGTAATGAGGACTGTGGGCTTCCACTTACCCCGAGCTCCTCAGGGCCAGGCCCCATGCTAGGCCCCTTGCATGAGTCCCTGACCGTCTCTCGCGACTCTGAGCGCCAGGTCCTGTCAGCAGTCCCACCTGACAGGGGACGATGCTGAGGCTCAGAGACAGATGGCCCGACCTGAGTCGTGGAACAGGGACAGGAGCCCCTTTGGCCAGCAGGCTGAAGGTGGTCCCAGCCCCTCACCTCACAGCCTACCTACTGCTCCCTGGGATCCCCTGGGCTACCTCAGGGGCCCTCAGGGGACCCAGCTCCTTTCCTCCACCTTGCCCGCATCTCACTGCCTTTGTCTGCCTGACCGTCCTCACTGCTCCCCCAGCCCCACACTTCTGGGCGGGACCCCTCTGCCCTCTCACCGCCGCCCCTCCTTCAGGCGCAGGAGCCCCCATCCGGGCCCCAACAGGACTGGCCCTTCCGAGCTGGCCTCCTTCTCTGGTGCAGCCATGAAAGTCCAACCCTTCTGTGACTGGACTTCCAGCACCTTCCATGTTCATCTGCTCACTTGCCTACTTGCTGTCTCTTTCTACAAATATCGAGGTGGGGTCTCCTTTATACCCTGCCTCTCCACAGGGCTGGCCTGCTTCTCATCTGTGCCTTTCACCAGCGCTCCTCTCCCAGGGGCTGACCACTGTTGAGCCCCTCGTGGGCATTCAGCGTGCACCTCAGGGCGGTGGGTTCGAAGCGCGCTGCTGACAGGCAAGGGGCATGGCCCCGCAGTGAAGCTGGTCTGCTCTGAATGACACGCGCGTGAACAGCCAGAGCGGACTGGGTTTCTGCAGAGCTAACACTGGAAGGGGCCTTGGAGACCATCTAGACGAAGACTCGCCTTTTCCGTTGAGGAGGTTGAAGCTGCCGGGACAGTGACCTGCCCTGGCTCACGCAGCTGTCAGCGTGGGAGTCACACAGAACCTTTTGATACTCAATCCCCTGGGGTTCCCAACGCCCCAGCTCTCAAGTTCAGCATTCTCGTTGCCACATCAGATGGTGGCTCACGAGGCACGGCTGGCTTGGGGCTGTCCACCAGCCTATAAGGCGCATACGCATTCTGTAAGCCTTTGCAAAGTGCCACCTGTGTGAGGCTCTATGTGGAAGCCAAGAGCAAGGCCGGCGGGCTGCCGACCCGCAGAGCTGACACTAAGTCCCTTGTCACAGCTGCTCCCTCGGTGGCAGGCCTTGTGTACACGGACGTATGGACAGACGGATGAACGGACTGCTGAGACCGTGGCTGGCTCCTGGCATCCCAGGTATTGCCGGCCTTCCTTTGGCCCCCACCCCAGGGCCAGACCGGTCCTGACACTGGGATCCTGGGAAAGCTGTGTCTGTGAGACAGCTGGCAGCACCAAACAGCCGCAAAGACCATGTGGCACTCCGTGCAGGCATGTGTGCGCAAACAGGGGCGGAGCTGCGGAGTCCCATGGGAAGGTGGCACCACTGTGGGGCGGGCCTGGCTCCCCAGCTCGGCCTCACACCTCCCATTCTGGCCCATTCTAAGGCGTGTGGCCCTGGGAGTTGTGCTGCTTCCTGCTCTGTGAGGTGCCTCACGACTCAGGTGTTCAGCGAAGGCGGCCGGTCTCCCCGCCCCCCTCCCCAGGCTGGATCTGCAGCACCTGTCCCCTCTTCACTCTGGCCCCGGGGTCACCTCCCAGCACCCCCACCCACCCCTTCCGACCCCCTGAAGTTCCCCCGCTGACCACTAGGTGTCACCACGAGCACAGCCAAGCCTCTCAGGCCCGGAGTTCTGGGACCCAGAGGATATCTCACTCCATTGAGGCTGGGGAGGCTGGAGGCCCTTTCCCCTCTGGGGGCTGCCAGACTTCCACACGTGCCACATAAGCACATCAGATGGTTGGTTAAATCTGGATTTCAGATAAGCAACAAATACTTGCAAGTATTAAGTATGTCCCTAATGTCGCATGGGTCATACTTCCACTAAAACAGTATTCAGTTTATCTGAAACCCAAACATAAACGGTGTCCTCTATGTTCTCCAGCAACCGTATCCCTCCCTCCATGGGGACCCCCCCAGGAAGCCGTGGGGGTTCAGTCAGCTCATGTAGCCCCCAGACCATGGCCTGGCCCAGACCAGGAACAGATCGCTACTCTCTCCTGAGAGGTGACTAGATGGAGGGAGCCGAGCTGCAGGCGGGGCCAGCATCCCAGCCTTGAGAGAGTTCCCGCAGCAGCCCTTGGGCACCTGGGAGGAGCAGCCAGTAGGAATGTGGGGGGGACATGCTAGCAGGAGATCCTCTAAGGACATGAGCAGCTCCTAGCACGTCAGGCCGTGCCTCTCCTCCGCTGCCTATCACAGGATGGTGCCCGCCACGATGCCCACCATGGGATGGTGCCCGCCATGGTGGCGGCCCCGGTGCAGTGGAGCAGAGCAGGGGCTTGAGAGCCGTGGCCACTCGGGCTCTGTCTGGCTCCATCCCAAACCAGCGGTGCCGCTGCCCTCCCCGCATCTCTGTTCCCTCCCGTGTGCACTGTGGTGGCAGGTGTCACTGCCAGGTGTCCTTGAAAAGGAAAGGGTATAAAGCGCTTGGTACACAGAAGGGCCCCAGTAAAGGCTGAGTTTTCTCCCTTTCCCATGAGCTCGCAGCAAGGGCCGGTACACGGCCTGTGGGGGCTTCGGCCTCTCACTCTTCACTCTGACTCGAGCACACGCCAAGCTGTGGCTCTGCTGGGTAAACAAGCGTGGGTGCGTGCCGGCTCCGCTGCTGTGTTGGGGGCCCTGGGAACAGGAGGACAGCGCTGGGGCAGCGGGGATGACAGGTGCCCCAAAGAGGAAGCAGCTGCGGCAGAGGCACAGAGACAGTAGTGGCAGGGGGAGTCCCCTTAGCTGCGGGCAAGCTCGGGCTACCGTGCCGCAGGGCCGTGGCGGAGGGTGAGCTGAACGCAGCTGCGGAGCCAGCTCGACCACTGCCAAGCCCCACGCCCTGGGCAAGTCCTCGCAGGGGGCTGTGCTCGCTGCTCACTAGAGGGGCCCGAGGCCGCCCACAGGGCAGATCCAGATCTCCCTCACGACGTGAATCCCATCCGGTCCCATCGCCACTCAGCACGCCTCCTCTGCCTCCTGCCTGGCATGACACGTAAGAACCACAGCTGTGTCTCCTGAGGAGCCCGCACACCCGCACTGCCAGAGAGAGGGCCGAGCCCCTCGTACCTTGTGGTGCACACCGAGAGGAAAACATGCAAGCCAAGAGTCAGAGATGGCTTCCTAGAGGAGGTGAAAGCAGACTGGGTTTTGAAGGATGACGATGAGTTCTCTGAAAGTGAGGGGATGGGGAAGGGCACTCGAGGTGGAAGGAATAGCACAGGCCAAGGCCCACACTGGGCAAAGGGCATATGCAACAGGGCTCCCTGGTTCCGGGGAGAACAGAAGGCTGGTGGGTGGGGGGGATTGGGGAGGAGGGGCAAGGCTCGGAAGGCTGATGTCTGGGGCAGAAGAGATGGGCTCGTGGTGGCTGCTTCACAACATACACAACAAGGAGAGGATCACACGCAGGTCCTGAGTGGGGAATGACATGGCTGGGGGAGCTGGCCGAACCACGGCTCCGGCGGCCATCAGTAGGTCAAGTGGGGCAGGGAGGCTCAGGAGCCGGCTGCTGCACCAGCTCAGCACTGGGGTGAAGCCTGACCCGGAGTTGGGGCCCCTGTGCCATAAGGAGCTCCAGGCTGCGGGTCACCCCTGCCCCCACCCTCCACCTGTTTGTTCTCATCAGTACCTTTGGTCTTAGGAGTCAGCTGGACCTGGGTTCAAATCTTCACCGTGCCCCTTACTCACTATGCACAGATGTCTTTGCTGCTCACGGTCCATTTCTCCCCCGCCAAATGAGGACAGTAAGAGCTGTGTGGCACAGGATCGCTCTCAGGATCCGACTGCCCGCAGCAAAGTACGGGCTCAGTGCCTGGAGCACAGTGATGCCGGCGACAGCTGATGGTGTCACCGTGCTCAGGTCGGCGCACGCCATCAGGGCACTCAGGGTGTCCCCAGGTGTCCTCTAAACAATTCTTTAAAGAATACTCATGTTTGTCCCACTTTACAGACTAAGAAACTGAGGCCAGAGGGCTTGTGGTCGAGAAGGGAGCCAGGGCCAGAGCAGCTTCCTCTCTGCTTGGTGCTCACCACCTGCCCGGCGCTGTCCCCTCTGGGAGGCCTGAGGGGCTGCAGCAGGGGAGATGCCCGTGCCGACATTGTGCCGTCGGTGCTGGGGTCCCGGTGCCTGGCCAGGGCTGGCTGGAGGCCAGGCCAGGAGAAGGGCGTGAAGCTGGACTCACCAGCCAAAGGAGTTGTTTATGGGGTGGGAGGCTCGTAAAAAATAATGGGCTGGATTTATTGTCCCCGCCTCAAGGGCCGTTCCGGACTGCACAGGGCCAGGCCAGGCCTTCTCCGGCAGCACCATAAATCTTCCCGCTAAATGCGAGAGCTATTCATTCTCCCGCCCACCTGGTCCGCAGCAGGCAAGGGGAGAGAGGAGAACCTGTGTGCCCCCTGCCCTGATCCCTGCTCTAGCCTGGCTGGTCCACCCCAAGGAGCAGCGGGAAGGGGTTGCCCTGAGGCAGGAGTTGGATTCTCTGGTGGGGCCATGCAATTTCCCCTCATTGAAAACAGAACATTCCCACCACCCGCACTCACAGGGTCCCCAGCACCCAAAGCTGATGACGGAAAGCCCTGGCACTGGGCGGGGGCTGCTCCTGGGCCTGCAGGAGCCACACTGCAGCCCCCTGGGTCACGGCCTGGCCCGGATCCCGCGATGCGGGAATCATATCTCGGGAGGCCACAGGAGCCTGGCAGCCCGGTGCACAGGCAGGAGGCTCAGCTGCGGCATGTGGCTGGAGTAATGAGAAGGGACCGTGGGTCTGCCCGTAGGCTTGCTCACTGGAGTCTGGAGGTGCCTGGAGTAGCAGAAGAGAAACTGGCTTTGGCATTAGAAATGTGTCCGTCTGCCATCCCCTGCCCTGTCCTGAGTATTGTCTCACAGGGTGGCCCAGCTCAGCATTCCATCTAGCGGTGGGGACGACAGCGCTCACCCAAAGCGCTTCCCAGGGTGTTACAAGCGTGGGGGCGACTGGGAGTGTAAGCTGAGCGGCAGAGGGCTGGGGGTGAGCCGAGCAAGGGACGGCACCTGCTGGCTGAGAAGGGGCTTGGGGGATAGAGCCCAACCTGCCTGCAGGCCAAGGCCAAGGGCAAGTGAGAGCAGGAGGGCAGGGTGGAAGACAAAGTCCAGAGGATGGTCAAGGACCAGCCCTGGGGGAGCTTGGAAGGAGGGTCCAGGACAAATGCGGCTGGGCCAGGCAGGAGGTGGGGGCGGCCAGAGGCTGCTCCTGGGGCCCCGGGGCTCCTGGGGCTTGGTGGCCCTCTGCTCTGGCCCACCCCCAGGGGTCTGCCCAAACTCCCCAGCAACCCTTGCCAGGGAGCTCCCCAGCCAGTTCTTCGGCAGTACAGACTTTGAGCAGTGGACGCAGGGCCTGACAGCGAGGCGCACTCAGCCTCCTTGGAGTCGTCTCGCTGTGGCCCACTGGAGGGCCCCGTCCTGCAGGGCCTCTACTGCGCCCTCCCGGCAGTCTGGCTGGAAGGACTGAACCTGAAGGACGGCACCCAGCAAGCAGATGGTCTCCTCTGCCACCGGAGTGAGCCCAGCAGCCCTCCCCGCCGCCCCAGGCCCCCGTGCTAGGGCCCTCCACACACGGACACTCAGGCCCGTGACGCACGCCGTCGCGTCTGCCTCCCCCGGTCTGTGTGCTCCGGCAGGACGAGCCCTGGCTCAGAGGTGGGGCTTCTGAGCACTGGGGGATGGGGGAGCCCAGCCCCTTTCCATGCCTGGCCACAGGTCACCGAGTGAAGTAAGGATGGCAGAGTGCTGTCCCCAAGCCCCCAGGACACATACAGGGGGATCAGAAACGCCAGTTAATTATCCCAAGCCCCTAAACCCTGACGGAGCCCCAGATTTCCGAGTTCTCCTCATACCAGTCAACTCCCAGAGACCTACTCCGGCCCCAGGCTGGGGCCAGGCCTGCGTCCGCTGACCGCGACAGGAGGGCGGCGCCTGCCCTTTGCACGAGCCTCTCCTGGACATCTTTGAATCAGGACCCCGACTGAGAGGGCTGGGGTGACCTGCATTTTCAGCGTCCCGGGAGGGGCGGCTGCTTCTGAGCCTCCAGGCTCCCCTCCAGGGCTCCGTCGGTTAAAGAGGACACGGCCACCCCTTGTCCAGAATCAGCTGCCACTGAACTAGTCCGCAGCTGTGCGCAGCACGCCTCTGCAGAACTCCCTGCCTCCCCTGCCTCTCATCTTTGCCTGGCCACTGCCTCTCCCCCTCCTGTCACCCTCCCCTCCCCCTCCTGTCACCTTTCCCTCACCTTTGTGTCATCTTCCCCTCACCCTCCTGTCACCTTCCCTCCATCCTCCTCTCACCTTCCCCTCGTCCACCTTTCTGTCTTCTTCTCCTCAGCCACCCTCCTCTCTACCCACACTGCCCCGGGGGAAGTTTCAGACCCTGAGGGCCACCAGTGCCACTTGCCAGAAAACTGCTTTATCTCTCTGTCCACCCCAAGGTGTTCAGGGACAGTCTCGAATGGTGGGCCATGCCCCGACCCCCAGGACTGACAGGTGGCCCGTAACACTCAGAGCAAGTCCAAACTCCCACTGAGCACCGAATCCCGACCCTCCGATCTGCACCCACTTCAGGTCTGGTTTCAGGGTCCGGGACTCACTGTCCAACAGGCGAGAATGACTGCGGGGACACGGCCTCTCCTGGCCAACGAGAACAGAGCTGAAATCTTGGCTATCAGAGGACCCCCGGCCAGAGGGGTGGCCAGGCCAGCCGGACGGCCCGTGGGGAAGAGGACAAGAGGGCTTGGGGTGGGAGCGGCTGGAGACCCAGAGTCCAGGCGAGGCTGGAAGCAAAATCCAGAGCGACCACATCTGAGGAGCATCAGGTGTGCAGAGGAGCCCGGCGGGAGCCGCCTCCCCGCACGACACAGACGTGACCTGACATCGGCGCAAAGCAGGCGCCCAACCCGTCAGGCTCCATCAGGCGGCCCCACAGGGGGTGGTGCTGAGGGTCCTTCCTGCTCCAGGTGATCCCAGAACTCGGACCCAGGACGGGAGGAGGCTGTGACCCTGCGGCGGTGGCCTGCACCTGTGTCTCGGGCTTCTGCCTGTCTCCATGGCCTACTTTGAGTGGCTTTTCAAGGTCAGCTGCTTCTGATCCATTACTTTCAACCAAGGCCTGGACCCCGATGGTCCCAGCAGCCTCTCACCCTTTCCTTCCCTCCACAAGTGCCACGGCCCGTCTCCCTCCCCAGTCCTCCAAGAGACCCAGGCCCACTGCCCGCCCACTCACTCTCTGCCAGTTGGCTACCTCGGGGGCCACCTGCTCTCGGGGGCTTCTTCCACACGCTCCACCTCTCCGAGGCTCCGGGCCCCAGACGGCGCTCCCTCTGAGCCCAACAGGCCACTGGCCGAGCCCCTTGGCGCTGCTGCCCAGGGCCCACGCTGACCACCCAGCACACCAGGCCACACCACGTCATGCCCAGGGTGCACGCTTGGGCATCACAACCCCAGTCCGGGGTGCTGAGCACTGGTGGGTGAGGAAATCCCTCCTCTCTTTAGAAGCCCATCTCACGGCTGACTGAAGAAGGTGGACTGTGGGATGGTCGTGGTTGCTTTAAGTGGTGGCAGGCAGCCCCAGGAGGTGGTCAGGATCTGAAGCCAGACTGCCCGGGACGGGGGTGGGAGCCCTGGGCACCCCGTGACTCTGGGCACAGCTGCACAGGGGAGCAGCCAGCATCTCCCTTCAAAGGTTCAAGGTGTTAAATGAGGTAATATTAGGGTGACCCGAGGCCTCGGATTGCCCAGGACAGTCCCAGGCTATCCCTGCTGCCCTGTCACCATGAATCACGCCTCCTCTCACTCTCGAGGCGTGTGGTTTAGACGCGGCCTCATACAGCCCCCAGTGCAGAGAGGGAGAGAGCTGGCGGTGTGCCCAGCGGCGTACTCAGCTAGCCGTCGCTGTGACGGTGGGAATGCTTTTCAAAAACGACTCTGTATTTATTGACGCGATCTCTCCACCCAGCATGGGGCATAAACTCGCGACCCCGAGATTAAGAGTCACGAGCTCCATATGTGACTGAGCCAGCAGGCGCCCCTCTGATGCGCATTGTGGAGTGCCGGGGGGCTCCGAGGGTCTGCACCCAGGAGGAGGCACAGAACGGTGTGCGCACACAGCACAGACGCCAGCTCCCCGGGCCGGTGCCGTTCTGCAGAGACGGAAGATGCTCTCTAGCAGGGAGATGGGGCGATGCGTTCATGGGACCTCTCTCTACTATTCTTGCATTTTCTTATGAATCTGTGACTCTTTCACAATAAAAAGTTAAAAAAAAAACCTGTTGTTTTGGGGCGCCTGGGTGGCTCAGTGGGTTAAAGCCTCTGCTTTCGGCTCAGGTCATGATCCCAGGGTGCTGGGATCGAGTCCCACATTGGGCTCTCTGCTCAGCAGGGAGCCTGCTTCCTCCTCTCTCTGCCTGCTTCCCTGCCTACTTGTGATCTCTGTCAAATAAATAAATAAAATCTTAAAAAAAAAACATAAAAAATCTGTTGTTTTGTCTTCAGCTACCCTGGGGTATTAACCCTCACAGACTTGTAGATGAAACGAACAGACTCCAACACTATTTCATGTCGAGCTCTAAGAGAGTGATTTAACAGAGGCCATCCTGGCACAAGGCAATCATCCGGGGTGTAGCTATAAGCTCCGAAACAAGTGAGAAGGTTCCCACGAGGCAGACAGCTGGTGCGAAGCCCAAGCACGTCCCCGGCGAGCCCGGAGCCCCCAGTCTCCGACCGTGTGGGCGCGTGGAACACCCCGCCCCCCGGCCCCGTGGTCTTCCTGGTGAGACCCACTGCGCAGCAGCAGGACGGAACGGCTGCCACCTGCCACGGCGGCCCAGGTGTCTGCGGACATTCGGCACCGGGAGACGGACACTGACGAGCATTCTCCCTCGCCCGGAGGGAGTGGCTGTCTTGGTAACCCCAGTTCATAAAGGTTTTGCGAACTATACAGAAAAGAAGTAAAGGCCGACTGGGGCTGCTTCCCAAGTGGGTGAGCCGTTTCAGGAAATTTCCGTTCCCTCTATGCTTCGTGAAGCACCTGTGCCATAGGGAATGCTCCCTTGTGGGGACCTGCGGGTGATGCCAACTGAGGAGTGTCTCTGCTGTCCCTCAGGGCCTCCCCTGGGTCTCACGTAGCCTGTGCCAGCTGAGCCTTGGCAGAACCCTCTGCATAGTCCGCCTGGGCTTTAGGGCCAGACTGCCAGAGTGACGGCTAGGCAACCTCGGGCAAGGTCCCCAACCTCTCTGTGCCTCAGTTTCTTATTCTGGAAATAGGCTCACTTAGAGCTCGTGCATGGCAAGTGCTCAGTGCCGCTGTCTGGCAGGCAGTGAGCGCGCGGTAAATGCAGTTCGCGCTATCAGGATCGTCATTTAACATAAAGCATAAAGCAAGCTGCACTTTCCTATTCCACGCTGCACCTCTGATTTTTGCTGGAGTCAGGGTCACCTTGATGCCAATTCTTGAGTTCTGTGAGACACTGCACGAGGAACACACGAGGTTTCCTAGCTGTACTGAAACAGGCTCGGAGGCGTATTAACCGGAATGTTGGAGACACTCAGGTAAACCCGTGATGCCCCTGCAGGGAGAGTGCCAGGCTGGCATTGGCTCGGCGGGGGCCTCGGGCTCCGAGGGGGCACAGAAGCTCAGCTGCCCTGAGGCCCGTTCCCGTGCATCAAACATGGGGAAGGAGGCACTCAGGGACCCGCCAGACACCTGGTATGGGGATGAATGAAACGCAGCCCGCAGACCCCCTGCGGATCAGACCCGTGCCTTTCTGAGCACCTTCTCCTCTTAAACCAATGCTGCTTAGACCGAAAGAAAGACTTCTTCATTGGGAGGAAAGAGACAAGTTCATCCAGGAGGCAATACCTTCTTGGAGCACAGATGTGACATAAATTTAAGAATAAAGAACAGGCACGGGACAGAAAGAGAGAGCTAGAAGGTTCTGGCTCCTCGGTGGCCCATCCACTCTGGGACTGGAGAGGCTCCCAGAGCACACGACCACCAAGGTGGCAAGGCAGGCTGGGACTGGCCAGGACTGGCGGCCAAGGCTGAGTGGGAGCAAACGCAGGCTACAGTGGTGCCAGAAACAGCACCCGTGTCCCCTCCCGCCCAGTGCTGGCACACAGGGACAGTTGTCTCCCCAAACTGAGCCTGAGTTCTAAAGATCGGAAGAAGCTTCCCTTCCCCAGGGAAGGGATTGCATTTGCCTGCTTCGGAGCATCTCCCTAGTGGCTCCCTCACTTGCCTGCGGGGCTCACTGGTCCCAATTTACAGAGGAGGAGACCAGAGAGGCAGGAGTGGCTGCGCCGAGGTCGCATGGCCGGTGCAGACGGAGCACAGCTGAAACCCTAGAACTCCCAGCCCGGGCCTGGCCAGACCCATGTGCCTCAGGCCAGGGCTTGCACTGGTGCCTAGGAAGTGGGGGCGCTCAGGAGGGCCGAGTCCCACGCCCTTGTTTCTCGGCCAGGAGCCTAGACTGACCCCGGCTGACCTTGCTCATGCATCCAGGCCCCTCTAATCAGAACCAGCCCTCGTGCGTTTCTCTCTGCTCTGGGGAGGCTCCGAGAAGCTGACGGGCATTAGGAAGAGTCAGGTGACAGGAGAAGTCTGATTCGCCAGATGGCTCTGGACTCACAGGCTGTCCCAGCAGCAACAGGGATCAGAGGACACTTAGGTGCAGAAAAAGCTGGGTCTCCGCACCCCGGACACTCTGATTTCGAGCTCTGTAACAGTCGTTCCTCTGGTTGACACATGGCTGTGGTGGGCAATTGTCACGGCCAGTGGAGGCTCAGGAGGGAAGCAGCGGGCCGTGCACTTAGCGTCTTCTTCAGACCTTCCACACAGCCTTTGGGGACCCTGGAAAAGCTGCCACTTGTCCCTCAGGAGGGATCCAAGATGGTGTCTGCTGCTTTTTAGACTGACTCACTGCCCAGATTTAAAAACTGGGAGATTCGTAGACCACATGGGTGGCTCAGTGGGTTAAGCATTTGCCTTCATTTGGCTCAGGTCATGATCCCAGGGTCCTGGGATCGAGCCCCACATCAGGCTCCCAGTCTCCCTCTGCCTTTGCTGCGCCCCTGCTTGAACACACACACACACACACACACACACACACACTCTCTCTCTCTCTCTCTCTCTCTCTCAAACAAATAAATAAAATCTTTAAAAAAAATTTAAAAAATAATAAAATTTGGGAAAGTCACACAAAAATCCTCGTAAGAAAAGGGACTTCTTTAACCAATATGCTGGTGGGTGCTGGTTAACAAAGATTAGGGTTGAGGCCTCCACATCTGTGTTCCAGCTAAATCTTAATTCCTGGCTCAGGATCTGGCTCCCCAGGGCCTTTGGGAAGGGTGAGGCATGTGGCCTCAAGGCTCCCTGTACAAGTAATTTGAGGTCTAGTATCTGAGATGCTCTGAAGGCCTCCACTCTCCCCACCAGCACATTTCCTAGGGCTGCATATGATCCAAACTCCTACCCACACTACCAGCCTCATGGGGTCTGGGCCCTGCCAGACTCCCTTCATCCTGGGCTCCCCTCCCCTTGGCTCATGGTGTTCCACCACCCTACCCTTCATTCTGCTTTTCACCAGAGCCTGGTCCATTCCTACCCCAGGGCCTTTGCACACACACTGTCTGGCATGCTACCCCCGCAACTCCTCCCATGGCTGGTCTTGCCAGTCATCTGGTTCCAGCTCACATGTGGCATCTGCCTACTCCTGTCTATTCCTCTGGCTTCCTTCCTTCCTCCTCACCAGCCCCATCTCATCACAGCTGAAGACCTGGGCCGGAGTCCTGACTCTGCCACTTCCCTATGGTGTGACCTTGGGCGAGGCTCCTAACTTGACTGTTTTGTCTTCCCCACCTGTTACAGGGTTATAACATCCCTGCCTCACCAGGTCGCTGGGAGGGCCTGGCTCGGATTGAGCACAGGACCCAACAGCAGCCTGTGTCGCTGCCCCCGCCCTGTCACATGCCCCCCACCCTACTCTTCTGGCTGATGCTGAGGTTTGTCTTGTGGCATCTGTAGCCTCCAGGCCAGACCAGGCCCCGGTCACAAACAGGACACAGCTGTGGGCTCTCATCTTACATCGCACTGGCTCCCCTTTCTGCATGCCCTCCTTTCCTGCAGGGGCCTGGCGACCTCACCTGGAGCCCTGCTCGTGGGAAAGCCGTTCTTCAAAGGAACGGAGCACGGTCAACCTGGCTGGAAAGGAAGCTCAGGCCACCCTGGCCTCAGGGACTTTATAGCTTGCTCAGAGCAGTCCCCTGTAAAACCCCCTCCTTGATGAAAGCGGGACCCCCCCCCACCACTCACTTCCCCATAAATCTGCTGCTTATAAAACTCGACTTGGGCGCCGGGTCCTCCTCTTGGGCAGCTCGACCCCACAGCCCCACAGGGCGGCCTCACGGGCACGGGCTGCCAGGAGGTCCACATAAGGCAGCTGCGGCGAGTGGCCAGGGGCCACAGTGCACGTCCTTTGCGTCCAGGGGACACAGCAGTCTGGGGACCACCAGGCCGGTCTTGTCTCTGAGGAAACTGCCTAAACAAGCACCAAGTACCGAAAGGCAGCCAGGAAAGTAGGTTTGCTTCTTTGCCTTGGGCTTTGTACTTTTAAGAGTTTCCCTCTTTTCTTTCTCAGGAATTGCTCTCTGGTAAGAGCTCACCCACCGGGCCCCGCCTGTCAGCCTCTGTAGCTCAAGCGCGGGGCACACCTCACACCCGAGCTCCCGTCCCACCCTCCAAAGACCCCAGTGGGTCAGCGCCGCATGTCCACTTTGTGGGTGAGGAAGCTCGGGGTTCAGGGCGGTAGGGGCTTCCCCGGCTGGGAGCAGCAGAGCTGGGTCACATGTGTCAGGCTGCCCCGGAGCCCAGGATTTGTCCCCTCTCAGGGTGAGCCCCTCCCTGGTCTCCTGCCGGTGCCACAGACCGCAGGCCAGGCCCCTCGAGCGCCTCCTCCTTGCGGACGGGGCTCAGGCTGGGGCCATGTGGCTGTCCCGGCCTCTGTCCCCATCTACTCTTTTTTTTTTTTCTTACTAAACTTCTGTTTTAATGGGTCTTAAAATTCTATGACAAATTCCTGGCCAACTTGTTTTCATTCAAAAGTACTGACTAAAAAACGGATAACTTAAAACCACCACCCTCTTGACCACACACAAAGGCCAGGCCCCAGGAGTGTGGGCTCTTGCCCTCGCCCACAGCCCGCTCTGCTGTGGCGCACAGCCCACCTCAGGATTCCAGACCTTGCCTTTATGTTAGGAGGGATAGGCCTCCAAGCCTCCGCAGATGCTGTTCCCTCCACCTAGAAGCCCCTCTCCTCTAGGCACGTGGGTCCTGCCTTCTGGCCCGCTGTCTCACCTCACGGTCCTGCTGCCCTCGGCCCAAACTCTCAGCAGCCTCCCCTGAAACCAAGGCCCTTCACCTGCTGGCCTTGGCTGGAGGCCAGGCTCGGTCCCAGCCTGGGGCTGTGCCCGGGCTCCTCTGGCACTCCGGCTGGCCCGCCACCTCCCCGCTCCGGCATCCAGACGGCAGCAGGCTCCCGGCCACAAGGACCCTCTGCCGGCCGGTGACCCGGTGAACGTGCGGGGACCGAGAAATTGGCACTCGGCCTGGTCAGGCCTCCAGCTCACCCCGGGGAAGGGGACTGTGGGGGATGGGGCCCCACTCCTCTTGGCCACAGCCGGCCTTCAGCCCAGAAAGGAAAACAGCTTCTCTGGTCACATCTGCCCATTCGCGGCCCCACCTCGCCTGCACAGGAAAACACCGGGAACACCGGCAGCCCCGGCGCGGCGGGCGGCGGGCGGAGCTGGGAGGGGCTCCGTGCAGAACCAACACCAGAAGCACAAAACGGCCATTCAGGCCGCCACCAAAATTCCCTGCCCGGACCCTGAGGCCCCCAGAATCAAGACGCGGGGAAGGGAGTTTCCAGGGCCCGCCTGTTTCTGGGGGGCGGCGGGGGGGGCCCGGTTAGCACGGGCAGTACTCACCGTTGGAGCGGTGGATGCAGGTGTGCTGGTTGTCGCTGAGGAAAAAGCCACTGTGGCACTGACACTCGTAGCTGCCCATGGCATTGACGCAGATCTGCTGGCAGCCGCCGTTGTTGTCCTGACACTCGTCCACATCTGCAAGGACACAGAGAGGGCCACGGATGTGATCAGTTTCCCCAGGCTGCTCAGCAGGAACTGCCCAGAGCGACACTACAGTGACCCTCCACAGAGGTACTCTATGTGGTACTCCTCGGCGGCGCTGCACAGAGCGATGCTGCAGCAACACTCAGAGGTACTCTGCGCGGTACTCCACGGCAACGCTGCACAGAGAGAACGAGGGATACTCCACAGAGGTACCCCGTGCCATACTCCATGGCGCTGCATCCTCAGTGATACTCCACAGAGGTACCCTGGGTGGTACTGCACAGCACTACACCACACTACATGGTGATACTGCATAGAGGTACCCCGTGGGGTACTCCACAGCGCTGCATCCTCAGTGATACTCCACAGAGGTACCCTGGGTGGTACTGCACAGAGCTATCCTACAGTGATATTCCACAGAGGCGCTCCACGGCGATCTGGCACAGAGCCGTGGTACGGTGATACTCCCTGGATGTACTGAATGTGTTACTTCATTCAGAGTGCATACTACAGTGATACTCCGCAGAGGTACCCCGTGCCATACTCCACAGCGACACCACACAGAGCTATACTGCGGTGACCCTCTCTAGCAGTATGCCACAGCAGTACTCTATGGTAGTACCCCGCGGACATCCTCTACATGGTACTCCATAACAGTGCTCCACGGAGTTACTCCATAGAGGTAGAGAGTTACGATGGTGGTTAATGCCAACTGACCCTCAGCATCCTGTGTGACCCATGCCGTTCTAAGTATCTGACCTATCCTAACTCCTTTAACCCTCACGGCAACCCCGTACATCAGATTCCGGTAGTAGCCCATTTTATAGATGAGGAAATGCAGGTCCAGAGGGGCCAAGTCACCTGTCTGGAGGTCCCACCTGGAGCCTGGCTCCTAGACTGTGATCTTACTGACACTGCTGGCCTCTCCCTCTCTAGGAAGACTGTGCACCCGGCGCTGCCTGCCCCCAACACACGGAGCCTCTCCAACCCAACTCTAATGCCCCCTCTTTCTTCAATCGCACCTCAGATTCGCGACCAGGAACACAAGATCTGGCTGCCAGGGAGAGGCTAGAGGACAGGTCAGCCTGCCTGCCTCACAAATTGATTTCAAAAGTCTAGAAAACGGGGAAGTTTTCCAAAGGCCGTAAGCTCTGGCTGCCAAGACAGCCACGGAAGGTCGCCGAATAGTCTTTCCTACTCTCCGGGAGAGACACAGCTCGGGGCCGACACTCAGTTTGACCAGAGGCCGCTGGCACAAAGGCTGCTCTTGGCTGAAAAGAGCCTTTATGGAGTCCTGGTCTTGAAGAGAACAGCATGTTTCAATTACCAGAGTCCTAACCCCCTACACTGTCAGTTTGTTTAATGAAAGAAGGGCTTCTTGAACCTTAATGTGCCATGTCTGTATTGTCATTTTAATAGGCAAAAACATGAAACCACAAAGCCAAGGTGAGCTACTGGCTGCTTCTAGCCAATCCCCTGCCCCCCAGCACGCACATACACAGACGCGCACACACACACACTTTGACAATAAGCTTTTCATACGGTTCTTTTAAACACAGCTATCATTTAGTGCTGGAACGAAAAGAATGTGGATATTCTTCACATCTGCCAAGGTCAGAAGAACCAGGCAGACTGACCTGCACTGAACCAGAAGAGGACTCAGCTCTGGAACGGTGTCAGCTGGGTCCCACTGAGGCTTAGGGACGACAGCCCGCTTCACCACCCGAGAGACCACACGGCTGCCTCTGAGGCCAGGGCTGAGGCAGGCTGCTGTTCTCCGGCAAGCTCAAATGTCGGCTGTGTGGCAGCCTGGCTAAAATGGGGAAGGTGGCTCTTGCTGAGGAGAGACCGAGTGCGCGTGCGTGTGCGCGCTCCCAGGGGAGCTGGGAAGTCCAGAGAAGGATTATTCTGAAAACTTCACAGTCTCTGACTTAGTGAGGGCTTCCTCAAGGTCCAGTGCCAGTGTCACCCTTGGGGGGCACCTCCCCTCCCCCTCAGTAGTGTCTGCCTCCGGGGATCTGTCCCCTGCCTGCACTAGACCATGAATGGCTCTAAGCCGGGCACCAAGTTCTGCTCATCCTACCAATAACGCAAAGTGAACATCCCTTAAGCGTTCATTATGTGCCTGCATGGGCCTCACAGATACCAGCTCACTCCATCCTTGTTGCCGCCCCGACGGGGAAGCCCTGAAGTTGTGGATGCCTCCGTTGTACAGATGAGGGCACCAAGACACAGACGGCCAGAATCACTTGAGCAAAGTCGCACAGCTGCTCGGAGCAAAGGCAGGACTTGAACCTGCTGTCCCCTTCTGAGCACGAGCCTTTGCCCCACTCTGAAGCCAGCCGCGCCAGCAAGCACATTCAGACTACGGCTATGAAGAACCAGCTCTTCTGAACGTGGGCTGGAGCTGGGTCACCTTGAACATGTCTGCGAACCCCTGATGCACATGTACAGCCAGAGCCAGCCTGCCAGAGCATGCCTGGGGTTGCGTCCCATCTCTGCCCCAGAGACGCCCACAAAGGCACGTGTGGTGGCACACATGTAAAGGTGAGATCTGCTCGTGGGACTCGGCCCAGTCCTCTTCGAACCACGTTCTTTGCTCTGTGCCTCGGCCTCCCCAGCTCTAGCAAATGTTCAGTCGGAAACCAAACTAAACAGAGGCCCTGAGTGCCAAATGCATGGTGTGAAATCACTACTTGGACCCCACCGTGAATGAGCTCCCCAGTGCCACCCATCTGGCCTGGCCCCTCTCCCCACTTCCCTGGGAGCCGGGAGCCAGAGGGCTGTTGACGCTGCACATCGACAACTTCAATGAGCTGGCGGAGCGCTGGGCCTTGGGACAGCGCTGTTTACACTAGCCGGGAACAATGATTCTCCAGCACTGGTGAATAATTTGAAACAAATGCAAGGCCGTGTAAACATTTCTTTTCCCCACTCCTAAATGACAAAGCCCCAAGATTAAGCAGGAGGGAAGAGGGGGCTGCCCCCTCTGCACCCTTTTCCACAGTGGACCAAACACACGCCTCCCTCAAGTGGGGCAGGAAACCACGGTCTCAGAATCCCTCTGGGTAGCCCGTGGTCATGACCAACTTCTCTAGGGGCTGGATGAAGGGCCTGATGCCCTCTTCACACCCCTCACGCCCCAGGGCTCAGCCCCCCGACGGGAGGCTCTGTTGACCTGGGGCAGAGCACTATGGGAAATACCTAACCCCCAGACCTCCTGAGGGGGCAGCTGGGCACACGTTGTTCCTTGGCCCCCGTAGGACTCAGAAAACTCTGGGATGAGAGGTCCTCCATGGCCAAGAGGGAGCCTACATCTGGGAGTCAGACAACCTGAGTTCTGGCTCTGGCTCGTGTCCTGTGGCAGGTGCTCAGGCCTCATCTGCGGAGGAAATGCAGACTGCTCCCCCCAGGAAGCCCTCCTAGATTGTGGGAGGCACACAGCCCTCGTCCCGTGGAACTGTTCTGTGCACGGATGGGCCCTGGTGGGGGAGTCCCATCCCACCACGCCCCTACCAGGGAGCATCGGGGTCGGCTGCACAGGGCCGGCAGCCTGGACAGAGAGGTCAGGACTCGTCAGTGGGGCACATAGGGTCTGTCTTCACAGATCTGCACCAGAGCTCCATACCGGGGGCATGTTTCTTACCAGATTCTCAGATGAGAAAATGGAGACCCCGGGACGGGGAGAGATATGCCTAATGCTATAAAACAGGAAGAAGAGGGAATTGAAGCCAGATGAGTGCGGGTTCACAGTCCTTCCCTGCTCTTCTGTGATCTGGCTTCTCTCAGTGAGGACACTTAAGTCCAATCATGGCAACCAGAGTTGGTTTCCTGGGTATTTCTGCTTAATACACCAGCCCTGATCTTATGTGCTCGTGTCTTCCAAACTCCTAGTCTCCGAAGTCTCCCTGGTGCCCAGCAGAAATTGCTCACCTCCTATGCTCGGACTTGCCCCGCCCTGGACCCTGGGCTTGGTCATCCTGTATCTGCTCTGGGCTAAGGAGAGACCCGAGTCTCCCCTATATGCCCGACCCCAGTGGCTGGTCAGACTGAGTAGGTGCTAAGGATTAGCAGGATAAACTGAACGGCACCTTTGAGCTTGTACATGCCAGCGATGGGGAGCTCACTGGCTACAAGGCCAGTCCCCTGGTGCAGACAGCCGTCCTGGTTCCTTCTGGGCACACAGAGGGGTGCATTCAAGGCTCCCCACAGTGTGCCATCTCTCCTGTAGCAGCACCCACTCCTGCTGTTCTCTGAACATACCCTCTGTTCACACTCGCCTTCGTATGCATGCACGTCCCTCCTCCTGGGGTACCTCTCCCGCCTCGTCCAGACTGAAGTCCTTACCTTCAAAATTCACCTGAAATGATTTTGTTCATTCATTCCCTCTACAGACCCTGAGCACTTGCTATGTGTCACCCTCTCCAGGAGCTGCCGGATGTCAGTGAACATCTCCGTTAAGTCCCCGTTCACCAAGCTGCTGCGGGACCGGCCCCGAGCACAGAGAACAATGGCGAGCTGCGCCCAGGAGGGCAGGGAGATTCGTGCCATGAGGCTGGAGGACCGAGAGGTGTTGTGGAAGCAAAGCCTTGTGGGCATGACAGAGCACAGGTGGGGAAGAGCCAGTGACCCCCTGGGCAGAGGAGGAGCTCTGAAAGCCTCGTGGCCTGCGCACCCCCTGTTGAGGAGACCCCAATGGCGCTCACAAACCCTGGCTCTGTCTGGACCCCACTGACCCCCATTCCCATCAGTGCTGCTTGGGGAAGAAGCCCGAGCACCATCAGCCAGTGCGGCCTCGGGCAGAGGCTGAGCCCGTGTGCCGGGAAGGTGTTCCTTCTCTGACCCTGCTTGAAACTCACGGTCCTCCCTCTTCCTTTATGGCCACAGCAGAATGAATATTCCCAGAAGCCAGGGAGCTCCTGGGCACGGGGACTTAGCTGCAGAGCAGAGAGGAGGCCCTGTGGGTTTGGGGGCAGGCTCTGGGCTCACAGTGGGAAACTCTCTGCACTGGCAACGGAGGAACGGGGGGATGTATTGTGGCAGCCAGACCGCAAAGCCCCCGCTCTGTGAGGGTCCTGTGTGGCCTTCCATCACGGGCGCCTGGACCAGCCAGATCACTCTCTGCAAGGCCCTGGCCTGCAGCTGCCTCCCTGCCCGCCCCTGGGGACCGTGCTCCCCTCTTGGACACACACACACCTTTGTGCCATGATGACTGGCAGAGCCCCTCTTTTGGGCTGGGGTGGGACCAGGGAGGGGAGGGGAAGCTGAACTGTGGCTGGTCACGGCCTCAGGGAGCTGTTTGCTGCTGGGGCTGCGGGGACACCCTCAGAAACAGATCATCCCGAGGTATTCTGGGATAGAAGACACATGGCCTCTGCTCTGGGCAGGCCGATCTCTAGCCCGAGGCCCAGCGTCTCATTCATTCAGCCAACAGCTGAAGGAGGATAGAAGGTTCGAGGGAGGGAAGGAGACTAGGGTGTCAAAGAGGGCCTCACTCCAGCCCTGCCCTAGCTCCCTATCCCAGCCACTCTGGCCTGAGAAGCCCCCACCCCACCCCCCACCTGAGCAGTCACCGAGGCTGCCGACTTCCTTACGGCCTTGCCTGTTTGTTTGCCTCCATGACCGTGGCACCGTCCTGGCTTGCGCCGCAGCCCCCACCCAGAGACATAGTCCACATGCCCCTCCTTGACCTCCAGGCCTCCGGCCACCCCTCCCAACCACGGTGGCCAAGGTGACCACGCTAGCTGAAAGAGGACCGCCACCCTGGCACCACAGACCAAGTCCAAACAGAGTCCCTGGGGTCAGGTGTCCCCTCCTGACGCGTAGGCCTGACAGGAGGTGTGGGTGCCGGCTCGGGGAGAGAGCTGCCAGCTGTGACTATTGCCCAGCTCTGCTGGGGGTGCCCATCGCTCATGGGCACAGGCCAGCCAGAGGGCCGTGTCTGGGATGGGCCCATGCGCTGTGATGGCCGCAGTGGCGTCCCAGCGAGGAGGTTTCCAGAGCTGACACCAACACGCTGCAGCTCGATCTGGTTCCGGAAGGCCTCTGCAGGCAGGACTGTGGTTTGCCCTGAGGTTTGCTTTTTGGCCCAAGGTGCTAGTGTTTATTTTTATTAATAGCTGGCTGTTTGTCCTACTTTGGGCCAAGAATCCAGGTTTTCAGCTATTTATAATAACTAAAAATTACTTCTGGATCCAGCTTTGGTTGCTTTGTGTTTCCCACGAACGTTTCACGATTTGAAACAGAGACTCTGTGTTCTGCTTGGGCCCCACCCATGTTTTCCTGGCTGCCAAGAGCCTACTATGTGTCAGACCCTGCGCCCGGCTCCGGCATCGCAGACCCCACTGAGGGTCCAAGAACAGAGGGAGAGGCCCCAGCCCATCACAAGAACCAAACCTGACCTCCGACCCTGACAGCTGCCTGCTGGTCCCTGAGGGCTGAGGCCCCAGCCCTTCCCCGGCCCCTTTCAGAAGGAGTCGTAGGCAGAAAAGCCTCTTGGCTGTGGAGCGGCTCTTGCAAAATTGCATTTGATGAGTTAAGTGTAAATAAATACGAACCAGATGGATGAGATTTCGGGTAAAATACACATGGGTCTTAGAGCTTTGGGGCCTGGGTTCTGCCAGATCCAGGACACTCCCTGAGCTGTCAGAGGTACTGGCAAAGGCAGGGGGGAGGTAAGACTGGGATCCCCTGGGACCTGTCCGCTTCCTAGTCTGGGCATCAGCTGGGGCCTTCTCTGGGGCGCCTGCCTCTCCAGCAGGTCAGCCAGATGTGGGAGACACGGGGTCTCCCACTGTGGTCCTGCTCTGACACCAAGCCCCTCGGGTTGGGCCCGTGACCAGCTTAGGAACCAGAGATCAGGCACATGACAGGTAGGGTCAGCTTTCCAGACCTTCACGCTCACTGTTCATGTCCAGACCAGAGGAGCCAGCCCACAAAAGGACATAGCTCTGCTGAAGATGTTGGCCTTGACGCTCTGGTTGCCTCATCCCTCATCTGGGCCCCACCTTCAATCCCAGCAGCTGCCTCGTGGTCCTCCAGAGATCAGAGAGCAGCCCTGACTGCCCCTAAGGACTGGAGAAGCCGCTGGCCACTCCCCCTGACGAGAGTCTCCGTGAGGTCTCCCCGTGACCGCTACGGTCAGGTGCTCATCCTTGCCTTACCAGCTGGGGTACGAGATTCAGTGAGGAACCTGCTGTGTGACCTTGGGCAGTTCGCTTAACCTTTTGGGACCTTGGTCTCCTTCCTTACAGAACAGGGATAATAGGTGCCCTAACTTGTATCGGGAATTAAAGAAAAGAATACAGTAAAGCACTGAGCACAGTGCCTGGCACACAGAGAGCGCCAGCAAATGTCACCAACCGGTGAGCACGGCCACTGCGAGTGCTTCAGAGAATCGCAGGTGTGAACTTGCCCTGGGGGATGGTAAGGTCCCTTCCAAAGTGTAAAAGTGACAACAAGCCGCATCCTAAGGGAGCCCTCGGCCTGTGGTCTCCAAGCAGGGCAGCTTCAGCTTCTGGAACCGCTCCCTCCTGACACAGATGTGGGCTAGCGAGCCACCCTGTCACCCTTCCCTGGGGACCCCAGCCTATCAGGTGCTTAATGTGGGCCTCAGAACTGGACACGGAGCCTTGTGTGTGGCCTCCTTGGGGTGTGGGACAAACCTCACTCCCTGTACATGCTACCTATTTTATTTGTCCACGTAGTCTTAAAGACTTTTTTTAAAAAAAATATTTATTTATTTATTTTACAGAAAGAGAGAGAGAGAGACTGAGTGGGGAGGGGCAGAGGGAGAGGGAGAGTGAACCTCGAGCAGACTCTGGCTCAGCGCAGAGCCTGATGTGGGGCTTGATCTCACGACCCTGAGATCACAACCTGAGCCAAAACGAAGAGTCAGATGCTGAACCGACTACGCCACCCAGGCGCCTCTCCACTTAACTGAGATATGATTCACAGTATGTAAGATTCACCATCTTAAAGCATACATGTCGGTGGTTTTTAGTGCATTCGCAAGGTGGTGCGAACATCACCGTGATCCAATTCCAGAACATTTCCATCACCCCAAAATGAAACCCTGTGCCTATGATCAGGCAAGCCCAATTCTCCCCTCTCCGCTGCTTCTGGCAACTGCTTGTCTACTTTCTTTCTCTATGGATGGGCCTATTCTGGACATTTCCTGTCAGTGCAACCAAACAGCATGTGTTCCTTGTTGTCTGGTTTCTCTCACATACCATGATGTTTTCAAGGCCTATCCATGGTGAAGCATGGGTCATTCATTTTTACGCCTGAATAGTATTCTACTGTTGGGAGTGACCCATTCACCAGCTGATGGACCTGCGGCTCGTTTCCACGCTTCAGCGGTTGTGATGAGTGCTGCCGTGAACATCGTGATCGGGTTTTTGTGCGAACATGTTTAAATCCTCTTGGGTGTAGACGCAGGGGCAGCACCTCGGGTCACATGGTGGTTTCAGGGGTAACCACTGGAGCAACTGTCAAAACCGCTTTCCACGTGGCTGCACCATTTCCCGTTCCCATCAGCAAACCAGGAGGGCTCCGGAGTCTCCACGCCCTTGCCAACGCTTGTTGTTGCCCCATTTTCAAAAATTAGAGCCATCCTGGGGGTGCGAGGCGGTGCTGATGACGGTTTTGATTTGCAGTTCCCTGACTGACGGTGTGGGGCGTCTCTCCACGTGCTTGCTGTCCATCATGCGTCCTTCTCAGGGCAGTGTCTGTCCGGTCCCTGGCCCACTTTGACACAGGGTTGCCCCTCTCTCTGCCGTTGAGTTCTGAGTCCTTTAAACACCCCACGTACCAGCCCCTTGCTGGATGGCGGCAAAGATACTTTTGCATTCTATGGGCGCGACCTCCTTAAGGCCGCCTCGGGAAGCACTACGCCCTGGGAGCTGCACGCTGGCGGGCTCTGCTCCGGGAGAGGCCACCCTGTCCTGTGGCTTTTCTTGCCGCCTAGTTGCCAGCACTGCACACAGCTCTGGGCTCGCCTGCTCTGCCAGCCTCAGGCGTCGGCATCAATGGCTGACCCCCGGCCTGCACTCAGACGGCCAAAGGCATGACTAACCTAATGCAGCCCTTGCTGAACTGCTAATTCAACCTCCCCTGGGAACAGAACAGAACCAAGCAAGGCCTGGCTCCGCCCTTAGCCTTCCCATCTGGCCAGTGGCAGCGCAGCTCACCGTCACTCCAGCTGCAACACCTGGTAGTCAGCCAGGGTCCCTGCCTTGCCCATTCCCCACGGGGAATCCCGAATCCCGTGGCAGGTGCAGTCCTGTCAGCTCCGCCCACAAACACATCTCCTCGCCCCCGCCCCTCAGGCCCAGCTCCGCTCCTCTCTGGTCTGGGTTATGGCGGTGGTGTCCCCACGGGCCTCCCTCCTGCCACCCTGGTCCCACCACCCCACACAACCACCTCTGAGAGAGTCAGCCAGCTGTGTCATGCCCTGTTCCTTGCTGGCTTCGGATAAAACACAAACGGCCTTCCCTGGCCGACCAGGCCCAAGTGAACGGTCCCCACCTCGTACTGGCCGCCTCCCTGCTCGCCCGACTGCCGCGTATGACAGAAAACTACAGAAAACTTGTGAAAGAAGTTGAGAAAGACACAAAGAAATGGAAAAACATTCCATGCTCATGGACTGGAAGAACAAATATTGTGAAAATGTCTATGCTACCTAGAGCAATCTACACATTTAATGCAATCCCTATCAAAATCCCATCAACTTTTTTCAAAAAAATGGAACATATAATCCTAAAATTTATATGGAACCAGAAAAGACCCTGAGTAGCCAATTACCGTGCGTGGCCTCCCCGACGTCCCCTGACCCCAGTGGTCTTGTTCCCATCTGGAGGCCTTGGCACTTGCTACTCCTCCGCCCAGAATGTTCTTGCTTGACCTTGGCAAGGCTGGCTCCTCCTTACTCAGACCTCAGCACCCACACCCCCTCCCTGAGCAGCGACGCCAAGCCGCGGAGCTGCTCCATACCGTTGTCCCTGCCATCTCCCTGCTGTCTTCCCTGGTCCCCAGGGAACCCAGAGTCCTTGACAAGAAGGGGGACCATGGCTGTCTTGAGTGTTGCCGTATCTCAAGGTTTGAAATAGTGCATGAGGCACACAAGTCACCTTTGTGGGCCAAGTGACTGACTGACTTGACAAAATGTGGCCGGGGTGGCAGCTCTGGCCTGGAGGCTCCGGTGCTAGGCCTGGCCCATGAAGGATGCCCTGCGTGGCCCTGAAGGGGCTGCCTGGGGAGGCCGAGCTCCAGGATCCAGTCGAGGAGGGCAGCTCCAGGTGAACAGGGAGAGTGAGTGCCGGTCTTTGGGAAGGTAGGTGGAAACCATGGGCCCGTCAGGAAAGCGAGGGGGGCTGGTCAGAGAGATGCTGTGTTCACTCATTCGCCTACTTCAGCCCTGCCCGGTGGGGGTGAGGTCAGCACGGAGGGGGCGCGGGTGTTCCTTGAATCCTAGCAGCCTGTGAGCTTTGCTCCTCCACGGATGCGTGAAGCCAGGGAAGACTCCCGGCACGCCGGCCCAGCTGTGTCAGTGCCTTCATGGGTATGAGGACCAAGTCCGCAGCTGAAGAAACTGGTTCTGAGTGGGAAGCAGGTAGAGAGGATACTGGCTGGGAGACAGCGGGACGCCCTGAAAGATTCTTTGTTGACCCCCGTCTCTGTCCCTTCTGGCAAGACCAGCTTTTCCTTTTATCTCAAGCACATGGCCAGGAGAGGAGGCTGCCGGGGACAGAAGGGGAGCCACGTCCCCGGGCACGCTCGTTTCCGTGTCACTGAGCCACAGCCCGAGGCGGCGGCCGTGCGTAGCCGGGAGCTCCGAGGGGCGAGCGGCCTGCCCTCAGTGGTGGCGCGTCAGGGACAGAGCCAGGGTGGGAACCGGACACGTCCATCCCTCCGGCCTCGGGCCTCTGACAGCACAGCTGTGAGCATGATCCCGGTTGGACATCTGTGGGAGGCACTGGAACTTTAAAAAATTTCTTTTGATGGGGATAAGAACAGAGGACTGGAAAGAGGGAAGGGAAGGAAAACCAAACAAACAAATCCTGGGACCAAAGAGAGACGCTCTGAGAAAAGAAAGGGGAAACGCTCTGACAGGGTTCCTCGCGAGCATCCTCAGAGATCAAACAGGCCCCGCCGGCTGCGGCTGCCGCTGCCTCCGCAGGCCCGTGCATGGGGCGGCCAGAGGGAACGCGCCGCCCGGGGAGACACTCCAGCGAACCAAGGAGGGCCTCGGAGCTCCCCACGCCACCCGGCCGGCACAGCCCTCCCTGCCGCGCTCCGGCCAGGTCAGATGACCGACTCCCAGCATGCGCCTCCCTGTCTCGGCTCTGCCTGGAATTCTGGACCGATTCTTCCCAGTTAGAGGCTACATTTTCTTCCACCTTCCAAGCTGTCGGCCTCTTCCTCCTTCCCACCTGCGTCCTCCACACATCCGTCAGCGCCATCGGGAGTTCTCCGTGAACGTGGGGCCCCCAGCATGTCCCGGTCCCGGGGCCTCCTGCCCGCCCTGCCCTGGCTCCTTAACCGGGCTTGCCGTGAGCTGGCTCGGTCCTTCCCGCACTAAGTGGGTCCCCGCTAACAGGCTCTGGCTGGGCCGTGCGGCCACAACAGGGTGAGAAACAGTTTTGTGCCAACAAAGTCAACACACTTCAGAAAGCTGTAGAGAGGCTGGAAGAGGGCAGACGTGGAGGGGTGAGTGTGGGCACAGAACTTCATGGGAAAGGGGGGCACTGAGCGTGGCTGGAGTACTGGAAAGACCACCAGGCCAATCCATGGCCAACCCCACGTTTTCTAGCCTACTTGTGGCCACTTCCTTTCCATGGCATTTGTCCCTTCAAGGACCTAGCATGGCTCCCTGTCACTTGCCCAATAAAACGGCTTTATTTGAAATTCTGTATTCAGGGCACCTGGGGGACTCAGTCACTGGGCGCCTGCCTTTGGCTCAGGTTATGGTCCCAGGGTCCTGGGATCTAACCCCACATTGTGCTCCCTGCTCGGCAGGAAGCCTGCTTCTCCCTCCCACTCCCCCTGCTTGTGTTCCTTCTCTCACTATGTCTCTCTCTCTCTCTCTCTCTGCGTCAAATAAATAAAATCTTTAAAACAGATTTAAAAAAAAATAAAATTCTGAATTCACAAGGAATTCTGAAAAACAGAGACAACAATGGATCAGTAGCCCTACATTCTAGCTACGACACCTATTTTGTTCATCTTTTTCACGCACCGGTTTTCTCCTGGCGCAAGCAGGTCACGCCGTAGGGGACCTCTGCACCCTTGAGAGCTGAGTTAGGGTGTTTTGCAGGACTCGGTCCCAGTGCCCTTCTCACCTGCTGCTGGTCCAGGGGAAAGGGGACCCCCTGCCCCGGCCCTCTGGGCACTCGTCTCTATTCCGCTCTGTTAATAAAAGTCCCCGTGAGGGACACAGGGCAGCCGCAGCCCCTTCCATAGGAGGATTCTCTTCTTTGGATGGGTTCCCCGAGGGAGGGTCCCAGGTCAAAGACTGACAGCTTTTCCCCTCTCACCACTCCTGGCTGGACCGCCTTCATCTGTGAGTTCTGCCCCCACGCAGTGTGCCTGTGCTGGCCGATGCCTTTGCTGAAATCACTTTCTCGCGCCCTTGCTGCCCCGCAGAGGCCCGCGGGCGCGCCGCCACGCCGGTCTGGCTGTGCGCGCTCCCTCTCAGTGAGGACACCGCGAACACGTGGTCAAGGCCTGCCCTCAGGGAGCAGAGAGGAGGGGAGATCGGTGCAGGTGAACCACTGACTGGGGTCTCTGAGGGCTGCGTGTGAGAAGGCTCGTGAGGCCACACTGAGGGGTAGGGGAGCCCCTCCCTCAGCCACGTGAGGACCAGGGCGGGGAAAGGTGGGTTCGGTGGTGGACGCAGGTGTGTGTGCAAGCTTGCGTGTGCATGTGTGTGTGCGCAGCGAGGCTGGAGCAGCAGGCGGGGCCCTGGCGGCTGTGGAAGGGGGCTGGGGGCCAGGCTTGAGTCGACGCTGTACCCACCACGTGGCCAACCATCACCCCTGACACGCGTGCATCTGCAGGGACACAGCTCCACGCCTCAGGCCCGGAGGGCGTCTAGCCGGCAGAAACCCCCTGTGGATTCATCTCCCTCTACTCCTGAGTCCCCTCTCCTACCTGGCTGAGCTTCTCTAGGCTTTGCACAAGCTGTTCCTTCCTCCCTTTACCCCATCTCCACCCCCGCCTGGTGACCGCTCAGCCATTCCTGGCAGACGAGCTGTCCCCTGTGCTGGGTGTGGTATTAATTACATCGGGGGCAGCACTCTGGAAACGTTCCTGCACACAGCCTAGAGCTCCTTGAGGCCAGACATCCCATGGAAATCCTCTCCGGACCCCTTGGCCTGGCAGATAAGGGCACTCGAGGGGCATCAGCTGTTCCAGTGGCCACGCACCATCCCTCCCGGCGTTTCTAAACCAGCCCGCCCGCCCCAGCAGCAGCAGCGCTCGCTCGCAGGCTGCCGGCTCTCCTGTCCTGGGCTCTGATTCTAGTCCCACCTCTTGGCCAGATGATTACGGGTCAGCAGAACCCCGGGAAAGCAGCGTGCGAACCTGAGTGCGTGCCCGTGAGCACATCGCGTCAGAGTGGCGTGCGGACGGGACTGGGCAAGAGCGCTGGGACAGGAAAACTGCAGAGCTGGGCAGCTGCCTTCTGTTTGGTCTAGTGAGTCCGCTGAGCATTTCTGCATAATCGTCACACGAGTGGAAGAGGGACACGTAAACAGAACTTTCGACTCTGCGTGGTAAGGACTACGACTGGCGTCAGTCCGAAAGGAGGTGGGGAGGCAAGAGCCCTGGACGGGCGGGGAAGATGTGCAGAAGGACGACCTGGAAGGCTCAGGACAGGCAAGAGAGACAGCCAGCTCTCCAGGCAGAGGGAAGCACAGGGCTACGAGGTGCCCCAGCTGAGCCTTAACACACACGTGGAGCCAAGACCAGGCTGGCAGAACCCAGACCAGGAGGGGCCGGCTGCCGGGCTTGGGAGGTGAGCTCCAATGGCAAGAGGGGCCCCCAGAAAATCCCACTCAGGGGGACCGCCACGAAAGCTTGTCCCAAACGACTGCACTGGCGTCTGACCTCTTGGTGGCCAGTGGCTGAGCCAGGGGAGGGCAAGTTGGCCTGTGGGATCCTCTCCCCCATGAAGGCAGCCTGCGAGGTGACTAAAGCCCCTGACCAAGCCGCTGGGTGGCTGCCATGGCTACCCTCTGCCCACAGACCGGTGTGCCAGCTGGGCACTAGGCGTCTCCGCCAGCCCGTCTATTTCTAGCCACATGCGGTGGGTACGAGGTAGGTGACAGGGTGGGTTGGTACAGCGGGCCATACATGGGGCTGGCTGATGGCCACCACAAACAGCCAGGGGCTGGTGCTGGGGGAGACGGGTCATTGCAACATCTGTCCAGAGGCAGCCAAGGCCCAACAAATGTTCAGGGTAAAGCCCCGTTGAGGGCCCAGGCTGCTCCAAAATAAGTGAGCTGGCGGGCAGAGGAGGTGCCGGACTAGAGGTTCTGGGTCGCTCACACTTGCTGATCTATGCCCCCTTCTAGGCACGCGGCTCATCTCTGGTTTGGGACGCATGATTTGGTGGTAGGGTGTTTTTAAAGAGTCTTCACCAGACACTTAGTTTTTATTTCTTTCTCTGCGTTCTCACCAAGCCCCTGGCACACAGACTGCAAACGAGATGGAGAGCGTCTGCCTGCCTGTCCTGTCCTCTGAGACTCGGTGATTTTCTCTGCTGTTCAAGCACTTGGCATGCTCTGCCCGGGGACAGGGTGGGACCTCTTCCTCAAGCCACCTAATCAAGACTTAGTCAATGGTGGGGCTGGCACAGGAGGAGGGACGAGAGATTTTGGCCCAGTCGTACCCACGGGAAGGGCAACCATGCGGTCCCTGCCCCAAACATCCAGTCAGAGGGAGTGCGGGAAGGAGGTGGGCAGCACCGCACTGGATGCCGACCAGGCACCCCTGTGCTTTCACAAAGACCACCTCGCAGTATTTCTATAGCCCCATCCCTGGGAGAGAGCAGACAGCTAGCCCCAAAACACTGCTAGGAAGAGAGCCAGGAGCCAAGTCCCCATCACCCCTGGTCTGGAACGGAGACTAGCAGAAGTCGGGTATGAGGCTGGGGACACGGGGCGCTGTCGTCACACAGGCTGCTAGTCCTCCCCAGTGAGGCTCTGCAGCTCTGAGGGAGCTGATGCTCTGTCCCCTGTGGCAGTTTGCACGCCCACCGCTACCAGATGCTGCTCCTCCGGGAGGTCGGCATCAGGCACTCTGTCCCATGCCCCAGCCACCTGCCATCCCTCCATCACACAAATGAGCTTGTGCTGGGCCGGGCGAAAGGAGCAAAGTCATGTCAGAGCCTGACCCCGCAGGAGCTCCTGAGGCCATAAGGGAGACCTCAGATGTCCAATGACAAGCGTGGGGGCTGTGGGCACCCAGGGGAAGAGTGTGTCACTTAAAGAAGGCCTTTGGAAGGGGCTGATGCCTGAACTGAGTCCTGAGGGACGAGGGGCATTCAACCAAAAAAGCATGGGGAGGGGTTTTGGGCAGAAGGAAGAGCAGGGGCAAGGATGCCGCCGAGCAGGACAGGGCGGTGTGTTTAGGGGGATGAAAGCTGTTTGGTCTGCTGGACATGCCAGTTCTGAGAAATAAGACAGAGGCAGACAGGGACTGCGTCTGGCAGAGGCGAAGAGGACACAGCATAGGGCTTGGCCCCTGTCCTCAAGGACATGACATGCCACCAACTCATCAAGTCACAAGATACCGAAGAGAGAGGCGCTCTGGCACCACAGCCCACTAGGGGTTCCAAACAGTGCTGCAGGACCCGAGGGGTCTTCCAGCAGTGGGCAGGAGTGATGGGGGGAGGGTACTCCCCGGAGAGCAGGACTCTCATTTCCTGCCAGCCCTGCCTCCCATTTCAGCCTGAGCAGCAGCACCACTGCAGGATTCTGCTTGAAACTATTCAGACTTGAATCTGCTCCTAGAAATCTGAAAAGCACGGTCACATCCCATCCTTCCATTTCACATACGATGGGGAAACTGAGGCACAGAGAGGCAGGGAGTTTTCTAAAGCCCCCAGACAAGTCCATGGTCCAAAAGGGCCAGACTTGGTATATTGCCTTTCCGCCCAGCACCACCTGCCCCTTCTGCTCTCCCGCACCCCTCCCTGTCCCCATCCTGTGCTGGCTGTAGGCGTGAGGCCACTGAAGGTCACTCTACCCCTGAAAATGCCTCAGGTCTCCATCAACCCCCCTCCCCACCCCCACTCCATGATCCCCCTGGTCTGGTGGTGGTTTGGGGAAAGCAAGAAGCCCATTTATAAAGACACACAAGTGCCCAGTGGTTTTCTTTTTCTCAGGCCAAAGAATTTCCACCAGAGGAACAGTGGTAAAAACCTGGGCAGGATGGGAAAGTGGGCCTGACCCGGCTCGTGCCTCCACGGCAAATCCCTCCAACGACGGGTGTGCACATGGCCTGAAGCGGGGCCGAGAGTGGGCGTGGGGGCAGAGGTAAAGAGAGCAGGAAGAAACCTCTGGAGTTTACCTGAGAAAACACTGGTGTTTATGGAGTATATGACTGTCCGATGTGGTTTAGTTTTACATTAAAATGGTTGGCATTTTTTTCCTAGCAAGAAACGCATTTGAGCTGTTGGAAGTATAAAGACAAATAAACAGAGGCAACTAGAGCCTTCATTAGGGGTTTGAAGGAGCAACACATTGTCTCCAGCTGTCCTCCGGCATGAGAAGGGGCGCCTTCAAAAGGGCCCAGGCAGCACGACCCTTTCATCCTGCCAGGGATGGTCCGGCTGCCGGCGCCCGCCGGGACTTCCCCCGACGTGTGCAGCTGGGCTCCTGGGCCCCCTCAGCGTCCCCCGAGAGCCTCTCCCTCTCCTCTTAACCCTCTGCGTGGCGGCCTGCACTGTCACCTGCACGTCCATGTCCTCATCTGACCTGAACGGACCAGGATCGTGCTGTTTGGTAGAGAAATAGGTGACATGTATCCAAGCTCACAAAATGGGTATGGGGCAGAGCTGGGATGGGAAGCTCTGGGGCCACAGGACCCATGTCAACAGCAGGGGCCCGAATCCACGTGAGACAAGGGGAGAGCTTTCTGACCCCAGAAGGGTGGGGAGGAGAGGCTCACTGGGCAGGAGCACCATGTGGAATGGGAGGGGTGGTCCCCAAGGGGCTTCATGCACAGCCCGGCATCTTTGCCAGCTCAGAAAGCACATCTATTGTCTTCGCAAAGTACTCTGACTTTATATGCTAGGAATGAGTGAAATTAGATAATTCACATCCGTCCGGCCCCCTATGGGCCGCGCACTGGGCGTGTGCTTCACATAGCTGATCTCACTCAGTGTCTGCCTCACCCGTCATTAAGCTCTGCGGGTAGCCCCACGCTACAGTGGAGGACTCGGAGGCCCAGGGAAGTGAAGTTGCTTGGTCAAGGTCACCCAGCAAGTGAGTAAGCGATGGATCCAGGATTCAAAGCTGGGCAGGCTGGTTCCCCGTCCTCCTTGAGGGCTGGGCCTGTGTCGTCTAACTCCTAGTTGTGAGCTCAGGGCAGGTGCTTGTGAAATCTTCAAGAAATGAATGAATGTTAAAGAATTCCAGCTTTCACTGCCATCTAGAAGCTCCAGACTCTCACATCCCCCTGCCCCAGACCTGACGACTCCACTAACTTCTGAACGGGCACCCCATTTCCATTGAGATGGCTGTCAGTCACCCCAAACGAAACATGGCCAGAGGGGCTCTCGAGCCTGCCCCTCCCCACTCCAGCCTGTCCTGCTCCCAGGTTCCCCACCTGAGCCACAGCACTGAGCCACCCACACACTCCAGGCCAAAACCTAGCAGTTGGTGTTGGTTTCTCTTTTTCTCTTACCTTTTCCACTGAACCCATCAGCAATTCCTGTGGGCTCTCCTTTCAGATATATTCTGAATTCAACCATTTGTCCTCACCTCCACCACTGGCACTCCGGACTGAGCCACGACCATCTCTGACCCTGACCGTGACCACCACAGTGGTCTTTGCCTCTTCCTCCCTGGAATATATTCCCCAATTTGGGGCCAGAAAGCAAAACCCTTTAGGTTAAAATGTCAATCAGATTAGGTCAGTTCCTAGTTAAAATCTCCCATGGCTCCCAGCTAATTTAGAATAAAATCCCAACCCTGTTCTAGAACCGCGAAGGCCCTGCCTATATCCTGACTTCATCTCTGGTCCCTTTCCCTCACTCTCGGCCTCCAGGCACACTGACCTGCTCCCAGACTCCCCGAGTGTGTCGCCACCTCACTGGTCCTCTCCCTTCTGCCTGGAGGGAAGGTCCTCCCTATTATTTTCTAAAGGTATCTTCCTCCTCCTCACTGAGGCCCTGTCTTCTTGTCCCCTCTGCTCGAAGGTGGGCGAAGCTTTATAACGGCTTGAGGCTAGACCGTAAAACTTCCGCGGATGCAGTGGCCATGCCATGAGGAAGCCCACACCGACCCGTGTGGAAAGACCACATGGAGAAGTTGCCCCAAACGTTCTGGCCAACAGCCAGCATCAACCACCTGACATCAGCAAAGATGCTTCCAGATGATTCCAGCCTGCTGTCAAGTCCTCCCCAGCCTGGGCGTCTTCCCAGCGGAGGCCCCAGACCCCGTGCAGCAGATGAGCCGTCCCTGCTGCGCCCCGCCTGAACTCCTGCCCCGTGGAGGCCGAAAGCTGACTACAATGGCAGTGCGTGCCACAGAGGGCGGGGTGGTTTCTCCAGCACTAGTGACCGCAGCGCTGCTCCGTCCGGCTCCCCGCCTTCTCCCCGTCATCTTTCATCGCGTCGTTTCATTGTTTTCCACTGGAGCTGCCCTGACTGAACTGCCCTTCCTGAGCTACGTGTTGGCCTGTTCACTGTCCCCCCTGCCCTCCGGCTGCTGGAGTTCACATGTGTGTGCCTGTTGGTGCCTTCGTTTACCACTCCCTGGTCTCTTCCCCACCTGAAACCGCGTCTGGCCCACGGCAGGCGCCCTGCAGAATTGTTTGCAATAAACAGGTAAACCCGAGGTGGAAGGCTTTGGTGTCACTGCGATCACAGTCCTTCTACCTGTCCTCACAGTCGGGAACACCTCTGCCTCTCTGATGCTCCTGGGAGTCCTGACAGAGATGCCCCTGGTCTTCGCCCTGAGCCCAGTGCGCCGTCTGCTGAGTGACAGCAGATGATGAGACACCTTGACAGATTTGCTTATTTTCTTTCTTTCTTTTTTTTTTTTAAAGATTTTTATCTATTTATTCAACACACAGAGAGAAATCACAAATAGGCAGAGAGACAGGCAGAGAGAGAGGGGAAGCAGGCTCCCCGCCAAGCAGAATGCCCAATGAGGGACTCGATCCCAGGACCCCGAGGTCATGACCTGAGTCGAAGGCAGAGGTTCAACCCACTGAGTCACCCAGGTGCCCCACAGACTTGCTTATTTTCTCATTCTCCAAATACTTATCATATGCCTAGGATATGCGAGACATTGCACCAGGCTCTCAGGAGGAAGACAGGGGATGAAGAAGACAACTTCTGCCATCAGGGGAAAGTAGAGAGCCACAGCGGTGGTGCGTACAATATGGTCATGGAAGATTCCAGTGCAAAGGCAGGTGAGTGACAAGAAGGACCTCACTGGGTCCTTGCTGGGAGCAGCTGTGAACAGCAGGGATATGCAAAGGACTCCATGGGTTTAAGGAAGGCTGGGCCAGAGGGCAGAAAATAAGCAAATCTGTGGGGCGCCTGGGTGGCTCAGTGAGTTGGCCCAGGAGAGAGCAAGGGGGAAAGGCTGACAGGGCCCTGGTGAGGGGGCCTCATGAGCCAGTGGGCAGACGCACTAGGAGGCCATGAGAGAGTGAGTTCTGAAGGGCTCTGCAGTCACACGGGGTAAGACCAAAGCCTGAAAGAACTTCCAGGGCGACACAAAGTTCCTACACAGGTGGCAGGCTTTTGCCTTGGCCAGGGGAGGCAGTACTGGCTTTGGGGAGGAAGTGCCCTTGGGAGGAACTTTCTGGAGCCAGGGGCTCCCTCTTGGCCCCTGGTATGCCACCCACCTGCCTGGCTTGGCAGATGCTGGGATTTCTGGATGTCCACCATGACTCCCCAGCTCATATGGGGTACCTCCCTAACACCCAGGGAGGGAAGCCTGCCCTTCCCTGAACCTGGCCAGCCTTCCCGAGCTGGTGCTGGTTTGGGCACTGTGGAGCAGGGGGTTGGTCAGCGACTCACAGGCTTGAGCTGGCAAATGGTCCCAGCACTGCCACTTACTGGCTGGGTGGCCTCGTGCAGGCCACCTTCCCTCTCTGAGCCTTGGTTTCCTCATTCATAAAAAAGGGCCACGAATGGCTTCTGCCTGTGGACACCGTTAGGACTGACTGAGGGAACGTGAACACAGCGTCTTGTACAACTCTGGGCGTGTGGCACAAACTCCAGCCCGGATCCCTCATCTCACCCAAGTAGAACTGCCCACCTAACACAGGGCTGGGCACACAGTAGGTGCTCAATGAGCATTAGCGGGAAAGTAGCCATCTTGTTAATAAAACAACTTCTCTGTGGGACCTGGCTACAGATGACTTCTCTTCATCGGGGGAAAAAGTGCTGAGAAGCAAGTTCAAAATTCAAACCGTGAGCAACTTGAGAAACATATTTTTCAGCAAGTCAAGGTAAAGACTGGGGTCAAAGAAAACATCTGGCTAAGTGAACTAATGGCTTTAGAGAAAAAGGACCCTTGCTTTGTGGAGACGGGAAAAATTATCCACTGCTGGTTTTAATTTAAGATGAAAAAAAAATCTTATTCTATTAGCCTAAATATTGCTCTTATGTCCAATTGCATGGAGTTTGGAATAATATTTTTCAAACAGAACTACTGCTATTTCAAGTAATTACAATGCTAAAAGCAGTCATTTGGGGTTGAGCAAGGATCTCATCATGGTTTCAATTCCCTCTGGTGTCATTTTCTGTTATATTTGAGAAATTCCTCAATAAAGATGTCAAATAGAGAGAGGGTTTTGCTCCCCAGAGGACAGATTTGGCCACCCTCCCAGGCAAGCCATCTCTATAAGAAAATAACCTCTTTTGCTCAAAAGAAAAGGTCCAACTGTGAAAACTCAGGCCAGAAACTAACCCCGAAGCCATCAGCCTCATTTCTCCTAATTAACTCAGAATGCTTTTCGTACTCTGCTGATCAGGATTTAGTCCAGCCATCATCCCCGAGGAATTCAGTAGTGGTTGAGAGAGGAATGTTACAGCTGGACAAGACTCCTGACCCAGACTCCTGGAGACCAAAAAACAAGAGATGCGAACAGCCTTCACTGTCCCCGATGGGTGATGGGTTGTGAGTGGGCTCCTGGTGATGGACCAGAGATGGTCAGGACTGCACAAGGCAGCAAGAACAGAGAATCTTCCAACAACTCCATTAGCCCCCATGGCCACTGAGCACAGGGGGGCAGGCCCTGTGCTGGAAACTTCACCAGGAAGCATGAACATGATCCCTACTGAGACCAAGCAGGTAATTAAATGCCTAAAGCTACTGACGGTGAGCAATAGGGCGTGGTGAGGATTATAGCCAGCAGGAAGCATACCTCCTCCAAAGTAGGTGGCTGTGGCCCAGCTCCTGTCAGTTGCCCTAGTCCTACACTGAGATGTGGGCAAGAGGTACCCCTGCCCTGGGCCCTACACTTTGGGGGTCCCTGCTCTATCACCGGTAGTTACAGCCCTCCCTGTGGAGTAAGGAGCCCGCAGAGGATCATGGGCATCTGGAACACAGACCCACCCTTCTAGACCACACTCGAGGTATTTGAGACCCTACAATTCCCTGTCCAAATGGCCCCAAGTCTGTTTTCAGAGTGATAGATAACCCTTAGGACCAAGCAGTGGAGAAAGGAAAGGTGGTTTGGGAGCAAATGGCCAGAGCTTGAACATTCAGGTGAGGGGGTCTTCGGGCTCCTGGGGTATAGGATGGAGTCAGCCATGAGAAGGGCTGGGAGGGGGCACTGCCTACACGAGCACTTTCTGACACAAAACTCCAAGGAATCTCAGATTTGAAATTCCAGTGTAGCCTTCTGGGTCATTAGGAAGGAGTATTTGTCAAGGCAGAAAAGACGGAATATATTCTGGCTTTGAACTTTCTCACTCTACCTTATTTACCCGTAAGTATGTGCCATAAAGGCCTCCATCTGCACTTCTGTCCGAGGTCCACAATTTCAGGGGTCAGATGACTGTGGCCGAGCGGGAACAACGCTGGAAATACTGATTTTTATGTGACATCCCTTGCTTTTTTCCAAGTTATTTTTATTAGTTATTTTTATTTACTTGTTTATTTTTAAGTTTTTATTTTAATCGCCTGGTGCTTATCACAACAGATGCACTCTTTAATCCCGGTCATCTGTTTCTCCCACCACCCCACCCACCTGCCCTCTGGTAACCATCAGTTTGTTCTCTATAATTCAGAGTCTGTTTCTTGGTTTGTCTCTCTCCCTCTTTTTTCCTTTGTTTGTTTTGTTTCTTAAGTTCCACATGTAAGTGGAATTATATGGTATTTGTCCATCTCTGACTGGCTTATTGCACTCAGCATGATATTCTGGCTCCATTTATGTTATTGCAAACGGCAAGACTTCATTCTTATTAATGGCTTCTTTATCCGTTCATCAGTTGATGTACACTTGGGTTGCTTCCATCTCTGGTCTATTGCAAAGAATGCAGCTATAAACACGGAGGTGCCATAAACATTAGTGCCTTCATATTCTTTGGCTAAATACCCAGTAGTCTGATTGTTGGACCATAGTATAGTTCTATTTTTAACTCTCTGAGGACCCTCCATACTGTTTTCCACGGTGGCTGCACCAGTCTGCCTTCCCACCTGCAGTGCACGAGGGTTCTCCTTTCTCCACAGCCTCGCCAACAACTGTTGTTTCTCGTGTTGTTGATTTTAGCCATTGTGAGAGGTGTGAGGTGATGCCTTATTGTGATTTTGGTTTGCATTTCCCTGATGATGAGTGATGATGAGTGATGATGTGGGGCATCTTTTCATGTGTCTGTTGACCATCTGTATGTCTTCTTTGGAAAAATGTCTATCCATATCTTCTGCCCATTATTAAATTGGATTATTTGGGGTTTGGGTGTTGAATTGTATCAGCTCTTTATATATTTTGGACACTAACCCTTTATCAGATATGCCATTTGCAAAGAACTCCTCTTATTCTGTAGGATGCCTTTTAGTCTTGTTGATTGTTATCTTCATCATGCAGAAGCTTTTTATTTTGATGTAGTCCCAACTGTTTATTTTTGCTTTTGTTTCCCTTGCCTGAGGGGACCTACCCAGAAAAAAAAAAAGTCACTACAGCTGATGCCAGAGAAATTATTACATGTGCTTTTCTAGGAGTTTTATATTTTCAGTTCTCACATTTAGGTCTTTAATGCATTTTGTATTTATTTTTGTGTACAATGTAAGAAAGTGCTCTGGTTCCTTTTTTTTTTTTTTTTTTTTTTTTTACATGTAGCTGTCCAGTTTCCCCAGCACCATTTTTTCCCCATTGGATATTCTTTCCTGCTTTGTCACAGATTAATTGACCAGATAACTATGGATTTGTTTCTGCTTTTCTTATTCTGTTCCATCGATCTATGTGTCTATTTTTGTGCTGGTACCATTCTGTTTTGATTACCACAGCTTTGTAATCGAACTTGAATCTGGAATTGTGATGCCTCCAGCTTTGCTTCTCTTGTTCAAGATTGCTTTGGCTATTAGGGGTCTTTTGTGATTCCATACAAATTTTAGGATTGTCTGTTCTAATTCTGTGAAAAATGCTGTTGGTATTCCAACAGGGGAATGCACTAAATCTGTAGATTGCTTTGGGTAGTATAGACATTTTGACAATGTTTGTTCTTCCAACTCATGAGCATGGGATGTCTTTCCATCTCTTTGTGTTATCTTCATTTTCTTTCATCAGCGTTTTATAGTTTTCAGAGTACAGGTTTTTCACCTCTTTGGTTAGGTTTATTCCTAGATATTTTGTTATTTTTGGAGAAATTGTAAATGGGATTGCTTCTTTAATTTCTCTTTCTGCTGCTTCATTATTGGTGTATAGAAGTGCAACAGATTTCTGTAGATTGATTCTGTATCCTGTGGCTTGACGGAGTTCATTTATCAGTTTCTAACAGTTTTTTGGTAGTTTTCTACGTAGAGAATCATGTCATCTGCAAATATTTAGAGTTTTACCTCTTCTTTACCAGTTTGGATTCCTTTTATTTCTTTTTGTTGTCTGATTGCTGTGGCTAGGATTTCCAGTACTATGTGGAATAAAAGTGGTGAGAGTGGACATCCTTGTTTTATTCCTGATCTCAGGGGAAAGGCTCCCTCTTCTTCCCACTGAGAATGATGTTAGCTGTGGGTTTTTCATACATGGCCTTTATTGAAATATGTTCCCTCTAAACCTTTGTGGAGGGATTTTATCATGAATGGATATTGTACTTTGTCGAATGTTTTTTGTGTCTATTGAAATGATCATAAGATTCTTATACTTTCTCTTATTGATGTGATGCATCAGGTTGGTTGATTTGTGAATAGTGAACCACCCTTGCATCTTGTGAATAAATCCCACTGGATCATGGTGATTGATGTATTTTTTTAATGTACTGTTGGATTTGGTTTGCTAGTAGTTTGATGAGGATTTTTGCATCTATATGCTTCAGAGATACTGGCCTACAGTTCTCTTTTTTTGTGGTGCATTTATCTGATTCTGGTTTCAGTGTAATGCTGGTCTCACAGCATTCTCTCTACTTTTTGGGATAGTTTGAGAAGAACAGGTATTCCTTATCTTCTTTAAAAGTTTGGTAGAATTCCCCTGTGAAGCCACCTCATCCTGGACTTTTTTCTGTTGGTGTTTTTTTTTTTTTTTTTTTTTAGAACATCTTAAATTTTTAATCCTTTCTTTACAGGTTACCTAGACCACTTTTGATTAAGAAAACTGTAGAAAGTTAGTAACTGCCACAAGCAAATGCCAGGCGGCGGCACGTGTCAATTTTCCACAGAGTCCTGCTTTGCGGGGTGTCTGAATGCGCTGTTCAGGGTCTCCGCTCACACTTGCTGGAATCGGTCGCGGCAGAGTTTAGTCCACAGGTCGCTTCTCCCCGTATTTCTTTGTAAACTCTTCAGCGTTCTTACAGAATTTTTACGGTCCTTAGTATTCTTCAGCTAGGTCAGCCCAAAGTAGGTGCTTGGACTGGGGGTCATTCACCAGTGCTATGAGGGACTGGATTACTTGGTCGGTTTTGGTTGCTGGCTTCCAGTTTTCAGCACTAATTACTGGCAGACAGACCTTCCCCTTTTCATCGATGTTCGGGTGATAGATCTTTGTTTTAAATGTGATCTTCGGTGGTTTGAATGGGTACTCTGCTGGAAAGTTGATTGCGATTCTGAAGGCCCCCTTATCGTATGGAGGGTTGTCAGGAACAATAAGCCCTTGCCAAGTCAATAAATTAGCTTCATCAACCTGGATGTTACGGAAGTTTTTCATTCCACATTTGCGGATTTCTTCAAGCTCCTTCATCAGCCTCCTGCTGGCCGCCATCTTGGATCTGGTGCTGCTTGTTGTTGGTTTTTTGATTACTGATTCAATTTCATTGGTGGTAGTGGGTCTGTTCACATTTTCTATTTCTTCTTGTTTCAGTTTTGGTAATTTATAGGTTTCTGGGAATTTGTCCATTTCTTCCAGGTTATCCATTTGTTGACATGTAAGTTTTCATACTATTCTCTTATAATTGTTTGTATTCTGTGGTATGTGTTATTATTTCTCTTCTCTCATTTATGATTTCATTTATTTGAGTCCTTTCTCCTTTTTTTGATAAGTCTGGCTATAGGTTTATCAACTTTATTATGTTTTCAAAGAACTAGCTCCTGCTTTCATTGATCCATTCTATAGGTTTTGCTTGTTTGTTTATTTTATTTATTTCTGCTTTAGTCTTTATTATTTCCTGCCTTCTGCTAGTTTTGGGTTTTGTTTGCTGTCCTTTCCCTGGCTCTTTTAAGTATAAGGTTGGGTTATTTATTTGAGATTTTTCTTGCTTCTTGAGGGAGACGGGTAGTGCTATAAACTTCCCTCTTAGAACTGCTTTGGTTGTATCCCAGAGACTTTGAACCATTGAGTTTTCATTCACATGTTTCCATGTACTTTTTAATTTCTCTGTTTATTTTCTGGGTGACCCATTCATTGTATAGTAGCATTTTATTTACTCTCCATGTATTTGTGGTCTTTTGGGGTTGACTTCTAGTTTCATAGCATTGTGGTCAGAAAAGATGCGTGTATGTCTTTGATCTTTATTAGAATTTGTTGAGGCTGCTTTTGTGGCCTAGAATGTGATCTGTTCTGTGACATCCCTTGATTTTTAAATGCTGACAAAGCATTCAATGAGATGACAGCGACAGTGATGATTACAAAAACACCGGAGGACAAACGTGTCTGCAGGCTGCAGGAGGATGGCAGGCTGCCTGCTTGAAACCTCCATGACAACATGATGACAGTACCCAGCACCTGTGCAAAATGTGACATCTGTACATGCAGCTCTCCAGACCTGCTTTTTTATTTAACTGTCACGGCACCCCTCTGAGACCAGGATTACAGTTAGGGGCACCTGCTTGGAGGGTTTGAGTAAGTGGTCCCAAACCACTGACTCATGAGTGGTTGTGCCAGAACTTGAGCCTAAATCTTCCAACTCCAAGCCTGGCTTCCTCTTCCATCATTCTATGTTTCTGCCAACACCCATCCTGATGCCATATCAGGCACTGTATCTCTCACCACCTGTTATGGAGGAGGGATGTGAGGCTCTGGGAGGTCACGTGGTCAGCGTGGGATGGAGATGGTTGGAACCAAGGTCTGACTTCTCTAGAGCTAGTTTTGTCTTGAGAAGGAAAAAGCCCAAACAAAAACACGTCTGTCGGGAAGGTTCTGCCCTCAGCTAAAAGCAGAGGAGCAACAGAGAAAGCCTTTTCTTGGCTGCCATATGTGTGAATGAGAGCCGTGTGAATTTGCAATCTGTGCTCGGAGGTGGGGGTCGGGGAAGTCTTATCCAGTTCTTTAAGTTAATCAGTGTAAAAGAATCCGTTCTAAAAATAAAAATCAACCCACCCAGACTCTGCTGTTAGTCGGGAGGTACTGGATATACCTGCCATCGTCCAGAACAAGAGTATTTAGGAACAGGTGGTCCTCCACAGGTAAGAGTGTTAGGACGAGAAAGGGAGTCCCATGGGTCAGACACAGTCCAGGGAGTGCAGATGGCTGGCTCTGGCCTTCACAGGCCTAGCCCAGTGCATTTCTTACTGAAAGCTGGTGAGCAGGCTCAATGCCCATGACACTGTGAGTGCTTGATGCTAGGCCTTCTCTAGATGTTCTAGAGCCAGGATCTCATTCAATCCTCACGAGATAGGGACTATGAATTCCATTTTACAGGTGAGGAAACTGAGGCACAGAGGTGAAGTGACTGGCCAAGCGACACACAGCTGGTAGCTGGCAGAGCCAGGACCTGAGCCCAGAACGGGCAGTTCCCAAGGCCTGTCATCTGGACCACTGGGTGCCACTGCCTGTTGTCTCACGGGGATATCAGCTCTGCCTTCCCAGACTAATCAGTTACTGAAGTGAACTCCTGCTGTCATCTGAAACAGTGGCAAAATTGGTAAAACCCAGGGCTCATGCTTTCGGAGGATTAAACAAGATAACGCTTGGACCATACTTCACTTGATGTCTGGCACAAAAAAGGTCCTACAGCACAGCCCCAATCTTTACAAGCTAACCAAATGCCCAGCCCACTGCTGTAGCCTCCTGGCACTCCAGCCTCCCGCCCTGAGCCCAGCCCCCAGGAGCCCCCTGTGGCTCTCTGCACAGACGTGCCCTCGTCCCAGCCAGCTGCTCCCCGACCTTCGCAGAATCTGTTCCGTGCCACCTCCTCTTTGAAGCCCCCTGGGGAGCCACTCCATTTCCAGCCCCAACCTCACCCAGTGCAGGGGCGTCTCTTCACAGAACCCTCAGGGATCCCACAGCCTGCTGTCCAGACCTCCATTTCAGCCCTTATTTTGGGTATAATTACATGTTCACAGATCTGTTTCCCATAACAAGTCTGTCTGAGAGCCAACATCCACTAAACAAAAGCAGCAGGGAAATCTACAGCTAATGTGCCACAGGGAGGACGGGTTCCAGAGGACTCGGGATGCCGCACTTGGCCTGCCAGGCACCCACAGGCCAGTTGGCACAGGTGAGGTCCGCTGAGCCCTTGCACGAAGTGCCGCACTGAAAGCCATAAAAACATCCCAATGACCCTCTGACCTAGCCATTCCATTTCTGGGAAGAAAGGGTAGAGGAAACAATTAGTAAATTAAGAAAAAATAAATTTCTGCCAAGAATCACACCTTGGGATTCTGAGGGTAGGAATAAAACAAAAACATAAACAAACAATTTAAATGTCCAACCACAAAAGGGAGGCTGAGTCACTCAGAGTAACAGTAATGCCTGTTTGTTGATGATTTGTGCCCGGTAAATGCCAGTCACTTCACCTCGCCGTTGTCATTTTGTCCTTGCGCACAGCCTGGTGAAGTAGGCAGCATCGTCATCCCCCTTTCCAGCAGGGAAGCAGGCTCAGAGGTTGTGACCGGAGTGACGGCTACTAGCAGGGGAATGCCGGGCCAGGCACGCCTCTCGGCAGCAGGACACTGTCTCAGTCGCTGCTCACAAGAGCCCAGGATGAAGCAGCTCTTCATCCTCTCCCTTTGCCAACAAGGGACTGAGACTCTGAGACAAGAATCAAGTATCCACAGCCATGCTCCTGCCCAGTCCACAGTCTTACCTCCTTGGCTCTAGCTGTTGGGACCTGTGTCACTCAGCAGCCAGCAGCAGAGGAGGGCCTGGGGGACAGGCACAACTGCTTCGAGACCCCATGCTCTCTGCCATGAGATGGTCCTCCGGCTGCATATGGCAAACCACCTCTGTTACGAATTATGCCCCCCTAAGATGCTGAAGTCCTAAAAACCAGTCTCTGTGAACCTGTAACCTCTGTTGGAGATAGGGTCTTTGCAGAGGGGTCACAAGCCTAGGACTGTGTCCTTCTAGAAGAGGGGAATTGGGACACAGAGACAGATGTGCACAGAGCAAAGGCCACGTAAAAGCACGGGGAGACAACGATCTACAAGCAGAGAATGCCGGAAGCTAGCAGAAGCCAGGCGAGAGGCCCGGAGCAGATCCTCCCTGGAAGCCCTCCGAAGGAACCAACCCTGCGGGCGGCTTGACTACAGACGTCTTGCCTCCAGCCTGGGAGAGAATAAATGTCTGTGGTTTGGGCCACTGAGTTTGTCACATCGTTACAGCAGCTCCAGCTCACGAGTCACTTCTCACACCATGAGACAACTGGCAAAATGGTGATAACGGGGGCCAGGGTGGGGCTGGGGTGGAGGATATCTGGGGGGCATGTGATGCGGGCCACCGATTGCCCCCCCAGGAAACCACATCTGGGGGCAGGGAGGGCTGCGGGGAGACACACCAGCACAACAACGCTGCTTTCTAATTTCTCTCCTTCTTCTCCTACACGTTCCCAATTCAATCCAGCAAAGCTTACGTTACTCTTCTAAATTCCATACAGCTGGCTTAAATCTATGTACTTGAGCCATGAGAATCTAGAGCTAGATGAGAATCCTTGTGATGGGTCATTGTGTTCCCCAAATCCAGATGTTGAAGCCCTGACCCCAGGACCTCAGAACGTGAATTACCTGGACACAGGGCCTTTCAAGTGGTAACTGGGTTAAAAATGGGTTCTTAGGAGGGGCCCCACTTCAATAAGACTGGTGTCCTTATAAGAAAAGGAGACGAGGACACACACAGAGAGGCAGAAAGAAAGAGAGCGCACGATAACCCAGCTCTAGGTACACCCAGATTGGAGTACCACATGAACACATAGCAAGAAGGTGGCCATCTGTGCGCCAAGGAGGGAGGCCTCAGAAAAACCACACCTGCCAACATCTGGCCCTCGGCCTTCTAGCCTCCAGAACTGAAAGAAAATAAATTCCTGTTGTGGAAGTCGACCAATCTGTGCCGTTGTGTGCCGGAGGCCCCAGCAAAGTAACACAAGGAACCAGAGGAGGGCGAGGCTTCCCACCGCCCCAGCACTGTAGGCTGGAGCTGAGGGACAGGCAGGGCGTGCTTAGCGAGCTGGGCACGGCCGTGTCACTCACCCAGGCAGTTGTGTCCATCATGGGCCAGCATGAAGCCGTCAAAGCAGGTGCACCTGTAGTTCCCTGGGATGTTGATGCACTCGTGCACGCAGCCCCCGTTGTAGTAGTCATTCTCACACTCGTCGATGTCTGCAAAACGAGGGCCGGGAGAGCATTCAGAGAAAGGGTCTGGGGGTCCCCTCTCCCCGCTATCACTGAAGCCATCAGGGTGTGAACAGTTCGGGGATGACTCAGTAGGTCTCTGCTGAAGTCCTTGCTGGGTGCTGGGGCCCCAAAGATGGCAAAGACGAAGAGCCCAGCTCTGGACTAAGGCCGGCCCCCTCCTCAGGGGGCAGCACAGGATGCCCTCACCACAGTGAATTCGGCAAGAATCCACCCCAGCTCTGCCTCCCTCAAAAGCCTCTAGACAACAGCATGCGGGGACCCTGGAACCGGCTCTCTTCAGCTCATGTGAAAGCCTCGCAGAGATGGAGAGCTCATGACTTTGCCCAGTGCGGAGTACTGAATAAAATCAACCTTGCACGCCACCGAGAAATGTAACCTCTGGAACGAGAGAGAAATGCACAGACTCTGCGCCAACAGTTTCCTTCCACAGCCGCGCCTGAAGCCCGAATTTCTAGGGCTCCAGAATCCTTGTTATAACAAAGGCTTCTGTCTCTGAACAATGGCCAGTAGCCTTTGTAAAGGTCACTCTTTTTGCTGTTTTAAGCCTTTTTTCAAGATTTCCCATCAGGGGTTAAAGGGCTATCTGTTCTGGAGCTCCAGAGAACTGGAGACCTCGGAGAGTAATAGGAACGCATGACACCCAACGAGCGGCTTCTATACCCAAGTCCCGGGTAATCCCGTCTGTCATTCTCTCCTCACACCCCGCAGGAGCTCAGGGAGGTGGGCACCGTCGTCCTCCCTCCAACTTTACACGCGCACTGAAGAAAGCCGGGCTCAGGGAGGCCAGACCCCCGCCCAACGGTCACACACCTGGGAAGCAGTACGAGTGGGATTCGAGCAAGACAGTCTGGCTTGGGAGCTCCTGGAGGCCCAAGCCGCCACATCTCTGACAGCAGCGAGCCGGGGACGCCGAGGCCCAAGGGGAACCACCAGCTTGGCCTGTGGACCTCGGTAACCCCGGCCCAACCGCTCCCGGGGCGCGCTGTCTCAGCACACACCGGCCCTGACCTCCACAGAAAACCCACGGAGGCAGTGAAGAGGAAGCGGAAGTGCCCACCTGAGGGAACCGGAAGTATCAGAGTTGGCGGAACCGGAAGTGTCGAAATGAGCACAATCGGAAGTGCCTCACAGGAACAACCTGTCCCTCCCCTCCAGGGTCAAAGAGGGAGGTTTGAAGCCCTGTTGCAGCTACGAGTGCTGGCCGGAAGAAGAGAGGGCACCGAAGGCAAGCCTGGCTGCTCCCTTAAAGGCCCTAGGAGCTGGCACAGGGAGACACCCAGCTGCAAGCTCCCTCCATGCTGGTCCTGAGGGCAGAGCTACACGCAGTGGAGGAAAGCCATGGGGGGCCAATTAGAGTCGCAGGTAGGAATGTCCATTGGAAAACTGCTCACTCAGGAGGTGGTGAGCTCCCTAACTCCAGAGGTGACCAAGCACTGTTCAGCTATCTGCCTGCCAGTAGAGGGGATAACTTCAGTGAAAAGGGCAGCACGAAAATGCCAGAAAACAGAGCCTGGGCTGTGCAGTCCGCTTCTTGTGCCCACCCTTCCAGCCATGACGAGGGGAAAACAAAGTAGCCTGAATCTCCGAAGGAAAGAGACAGAAGCTTCCGCCCAGCCCAACTGCAGCGGCCATCAGCATCAGCTGGGAAGCTGGCTCAGCTCTGCAAGTCCTTTGAATGGTTTTTAATCAGATTTAATACATTGAGACATTTTATTTTTTATTATTTTATTATTTTTTTAAAGATTTTGTTTATTTGACAAAGGGAGACAGCGAGAGAGGGAACACAAACAGGTGGAGTCGGAGAGGGAGAAGCAGGCTTCCCGAGGAGCAGGGAGCCCAAGGCTGAGCCCGAGGTCGGCTGGATCCCAGGATGCTGGGATCATGATCTGAGCCAAAGGCAGACACTTAACGACTGAGCCACCCAGGAGCCCCAGACATTTTAAATAACATCGAAGGGGGATATAAGATTTTATGTTTGAAAGGGCACACAGGCGTAAGAAGACTGAGCTATTGATTACTTCTCATTCTCTGCAGCCCTGACCTTTTTGCCACAGCCCCAGATAAACCAATCTGACTGCTTCCTGCCTCCCACCACCGAATCTCCCAGACACTCCAAAGGAAACATGGCCTGACTTTAATTCATCAACCTTGGCTTGACTTGGGTTCCTTGTCCCTGTGAATATTGTTGTCCTTCCACCTCTCCACAGACATGGAATCAGCTACCAAAGCATGGTTTTTCTACAGCGTTAACATGGGTTCAGTCTGTCCACTGGGCACCCATTCCACCACCTGCTCATCACGGCCATCATCTCTCATCCAATCTCAACTGGCAGCCCCAGACCATTCCCTCCCTCATTTCTTCATGTAAACAGGTGGCTCAGGAGAAAATGGCCTGGTCCCGACTCTGGGTTTGCAGCCTGGTTGTTTAACACAAACGGTATATGTAGCAGCAGCTCTTCGTCCCAGGGAGGGCACATGACTTAGGTTGGATCAGTGAGACTAAGGGGAAGCACTTTTACTCCATGCTTGGGTAAAAGAATTCTCTCTTGCCCTCAAGTTGTAGCTGTGAAAGAATTATGCAGATATTTACTGAAAACACACACCAGGTCACTTAATTTTCATAGCAACCCTCTGGAGTGGGTATCTTCACTTCATTTTATGGGTGAGCAAACTAAAGTGCAGAGAGGAGAGGTAATTGCTCAAGGTCATATAGTAAATGGTAGGGCAAGGGTCAGAACAGAGGCCTTTCGTCTCAAAAACCTGTGTCCTTTCTAATAAGTTAGAACACCCATGACATGCCAGTCATTGGCAAATTACTATATACACATTATTACACCCTTGGTACATCTATACTGTGTGTTGAGGAAGTATTATCTAATGCTCCAAGTGCCCATTTATCCATTCATCCTTCCCTTTGTTCATGCTAAAATCTATTCATCTAAATATCCAATCAGCTGACTATCCTTCCATTTATCCAATCACCCATTATTCACTAGTCCATTTATCCAGCCAGATATCTACCCATGTATCAAATATGCATCCACCCATCTACATATATGGCCAGACACACTCATCTTTTCACTCATCTAAACATCTAAACATCCATCCATTCACTCATCCATCCATCCAAACGTCTAAACACCCATCTATCTATTCATTGATCCAAATGTCCCCCCATCTACACACACACACACACACACACACACACACACCCCACCCACTCGCCATCTGTCTATCCATCCATTCACGAATCCATCCATTTACATATGGACTCATCCACCCATCGACTCCTTCAAGCATGATCCATCTAAACATCTTACAAAATACACACAATTAGATTTAAAAATAAAGATGGTGGGAAGAAGAAAAAGAAATGAGGGTTGAAGAATAAGAGAAAACTGGTGAAAGTATACAAATACACTTGGTAATTTCAAAAAGTTGGCCACAAATATGGCTCTAAGCTGCCAGGAAACCAAAGCAAAGAGGAAAGGCAGAGTCGCCACATCCATAAAATGTACTTAAACTGGTTTGAATGGTGGTGAGGTCTAAGAAAAATGTCTCTTCCCCTGGTTAGGATAATCATATGCCCCGATCTGCATGGCACATTTCCACTTTAAGCTGTTGTCCGGGTGTCATTATTGACAGCACACTTTTCACTCTCAGAATAACAACCTATTTGGTCACCATACCCAAAAGGCATTATAAAGATATTGCTGAATAATCAGTAAAACAACTCTAGCCTTTTCCTTCCCGTGATACCCTATAGTATGGGCCACAATAGCAGTAGAGTGAAGGAATGTTCACTGCTCAGACCTCTTCCCTTAACTTAGAGTGAAGTGAAGGAATGTTCACTGCTCAGACCTCTTTCCTTAACTTATCTCCAAAGGATTTCCCCCAGATCCAAGCATCTCTTAGAACCATCAGTTCCTCTCCAACCCCCAGACCTGATGTGCTACCACAGGCTTCCTAGACGGGTCTGCAGCATCTGCTCACAACTAACCCCCCTCCCCTGATTTCTGTGCCTGTGTGTTGAATTTTTTTTTTTTAATCATCTGAGCCTCCTCCTTTAAATAAGAAATAAACACACAAATAAATCAACCAAAAAAAGTCTCTGCCAAAGCGAGTGGATTTATTCTGTTAAAAAACATGTTCATGAGCCACCAGGCTTGGGGGAGGGCCCACAGGCCCCCAAGATGCCCAGCAGGCTTGGACCACGTTTTAAGGACTGTTAAAGCCAGAGAATGAGGAACAGGCAAATGGGGTAGGGAGAGGGTGAAGGAATGGAGGAGGACAGAGCCAAGCTCTCTGGATGTTTATTCTTGAAGGACTATTGTGGGCTGAATTGTGTCATTCCCAGAGATGTACTAACCCCCAGTATTGTGAACGTGACCTGATTTGGAAATGGGATCTTCGCAGTTATGGTGAGGTTATGCAGTAGGGTGGGCCCTAATCTAATGCTTGGTGTCCTTATAAGAAGAGGGAAATTTGGATACACACAGAGAGGATGTCGGGAGAGAGAGGAGAACACCATGGTGAAAGGCGCAGAAGGAAGATGGCCACGTGATGACTGACCATGGCAGAGATCAGAGGGAGGGAGCTGTGTAAGAGCCTGGTGTTAGTTAGTCCCATTTTGCTGATACAAAGCCTGAGGCACGCATGGCTGAGCACCTAGTCTCCTGGCCCGAACCAGTGGCGGTGTTCGAAGGCAGATTCTATACCTGTTGGAGCCATATCCTCAGCACGCATGAGATGAACACTTTCTAAAAGGGCATCAGGTCCAAAAGTTATTAAGGAGGAAAGTGGGAAGGAGACATCATGTGCCTCATTGTTTTTTGTTCCCAAGGTGTATACCTGCCCTGAGGTTAAGGGACGGTGACAGGGACCTGAGGGCTGGGGATGACAAGTCCAGCAGCTCACCCTAGCCATCGGGGATCCTTCTCAAGGTTGAATTTTTTTTTTTTTTTTTTGGTTATGTTTTCAACTGGTTGTTTTTTTTTTTTGTTACGTTTTCAACTCAACAGAAAACAGCTTCCAACATCTCACAGAGCAGAGAAAAGCAGCACAGGAGTGGCTCATTATGGGATTTTTAAAAGCACACGGTGTCATTTTTCCTGTATTAAGGGCAGCATGCACACGCGATCGCACAGCTGTGGTTGTGTGCCAACAGTAGCGGTTTGGAACGCGAATGGAATGAGTTTAGCCCTTTTTTTCATTTAATTCAAAATTGATTCTCGTTGCGCCATAAAATATATATTTACTCTGTGGTGCCTGGGCTCTAAAAGATTGCATTGCAATGTGTCAGAGCTCCTTCTCGTTTCATCTTCATACTATTTCAGAGCCTTTTCCTAAAAATCAGGACCGACTGCAAAAGTTCTCAAAATGAGGATTTTTTTTTTAAAGCTCCCTGCTCTCCGCTTTCAGAGATCATTACTGAAAAACCTCTTCCCATGTCCCCTTGAAATTGGCATTTTTCTTGACATTCCTTGAAGACAGTGGAGACCAAGTGCTCTCGAAAAGGCCCCTTCCCTGGCTGGGCGCTAGCTTCTCTTCTTTGTCTGGGGGCTTTAGGAAAAACCGTGCACTCCTCAGATCAGGCAACCATTCTGGGAGAGATGTATGGCTTAGGAAGTTGAGTCCTTATTGGTGAATAAATCTTAATCCGGTTTGTTGGCTAATTACGCTCGGGGGAAGGTAGTTTCTCGGGCCGCCTAGCAGGAAGGATTAAGCCTCCTGTCTCCGGTGGCACAGGGTTAAGCTCTGGGTTTGTAATGATTGAGTAATGAGACGCGGCTCTCTGTGGACCCCGGGCAGGTTTCCCTTCTGCGGAGACAATGCCAGAAGTGGGCCCAGCAGTTCATTATGGGAAAGGTCAAAGGTCATGCAAAACCAACACACATCTATATACTTTTTCATTCCTCACTGCGCACAATGACCGTGGCTCAGCCCGAGGGTGGGAAGGCTCTCCCCACTGCCTACCTCGTGATCCCCAACGCCCATGGGGTCCGAGCGGCTTGCCGACCTCCCGCAGGGGCCCCACACCTCTTCTCACGCCGTGCCCTCGCCTAGGGCTCCTTCCTCTTCACAGACACCTCTGACCATCTGCAGGCTGGGCCCCAGCATTGTCTCCTACCTGCTACCTGTGCCGATCCCCCGGCAGATGTGACTCCTCTTCGTCCTCTGGACCCCAGAGCCCCATAAACGGACCCCACCATTACTCTTGCTTGCCGTGTCCCTGTCTTTTGGGGCCGTGAGTTCCACGGGGGCAAGAACTGTGCTCTGTTCAGTGTGAGCTTTAGAAGGACAGAATGTGCTCAATCAGAGTGTACACCGCACTGGACAAGTGAATGAGCCTCCGTCGACCGACCCCCCTCCCCCCGCATGTAGACAGTATGCTGGCCCCTCGCCCATGACCACCCTGAGAAGTGCATACCAGCATCTTTATTTCATGGCAAGGGAGACCAAGACCCGGCAGGTTACCTCCCCTGCCCGCGATCACACAGCTAAGACAGGTGGAACCAGAAAGGGGGTCAGGACACCAGACTTCCAAGTTAATGCTGTCTTAGTCACAAAGGACCACATATTGTAAGATTCCATTTTATAGGAAGTCTCCAGAAAAAGTAAATCTGTCGAGACAGAAAATAGATGAGTGGTTTTCTTGGGCTGGGGAGCTGGGGAGCGATGGCGAAGGGGTGCAGGTTTCTTTTTGGGATAATAAAAAGTTTCTAAAATTGACTGTGGTGATGGGGACACAGCTCTGTAAATGTACTAGAAGTCACTGAACTGTACACTTTCAGTGAGTGAATTGCATGGTATGTGAATTATATCTCAATAAGGTTGTTACTATATATGTACATAAATGTACATATATATATATATATATATTTTTTTTTTTTTTTTTAGAGAAAAAGAGAGAGCATGAGTGTGCACAAGCAGGGGGTGGGAGAGGGAGAGAGAAAGAATCTTAGGCAGGCTCCACACCCAGCGCGGAGCCTGACATGGGGCTCAATCTCATGACCCCGAGATCATGAACTAAGCCAAAAATCAAGAGTCGGCCGCTTCATCGATGGAGCCACCCAGGCACCCCAGATGTTTACAATTTTAAAAACTTAATGTCATCAATGCTATCTGTTGCACTGGCTGGGTCCCTGGCACTGTGCCTGGCTGCAGGGACAACACAGGATGCCTATTCTGAACTGACCTCAGATGCAGCTGCCTGGTGTGGTCTCATGGTGGGTGTGCAGCTCTCAAGCCTCAGGTGGAATTTTCCCACGAAACCAACCAGTTGATTATTCCCTTTCTCCCTCAAAAAGGCCCGGAAACTTTCACTGGGGGGGCTGTTCCCAGACTCTGACATCAAGCCTCAAGGACCTCAAAGCAATCTGGTCAAAGGAAAGCTGATCTGTCAGAATGTTCTAGATGGAAGTGAGAAGGTGTCCCAGGCTGCCGACTCAGAGTTGAGGCCCTCACCCCTCCCCTCTGCAAATTATAGGCATGACCATTCTCCCGTCCGCTTAGCAAAAGCCCAAACCACGAAGCCCCCCAAGCCCCCCAAACCGCAAGCTCCAAGGGGCTGCTGCCCAGGCCCAATCACCTGTGAACACAACAGGAGGACACTCAGACACATGTAGCTGCTGGAAAGCCTGAGCTGCCACTCAGAATGGGTAAGCAGGTAACCCCCAAGAGCTTCTCCAATGCCCCCACCAGATTTTATTTTATTTTATTTTTTTAAAAGATTTATTTATTTGACAGACAGATCACAAGTAGGCAGGGAGGCAGGCAGAGAGAGAGGGAGGCAGACAGAGAGAGAGGAAGAAGCAGGCTCCCCACCAGGCAGAGAGCCTGACATGGGGCTCGATCCCAGGACCCTGGGATCATGACCTGAGCCAAAGGCAGAGGCTTTAACTCACTGAGCCACCCAGGCGCCCCCCCCCCATCAGATTTTATAAGGGGAAACCGAGCCCAGTGAGGAGCACTGAGGCTCTAAGCTTATCAGCAAGTCAGGGGCAGACAGCAACTTGAACCCAAGGCTCGACTCTCCGGGGCCGCCCTGTGGGCTCAGGCCTCCGGCCAACCTGAGCTGGCTTGGCGCAGTCGTCTTTCCTTCTTTCTCTCTCCAAATGCCCCGTGCAGTTTCTCTCCAACACACAGCAAAGCAGTGGCCAGTTTCTCTCCAACATACAGCAAAGCAGTGGCAACTCCCCGCCAGACACCAACTCAGTTGCAAGTGCCTTACCCCTCACCATAGCCCAAGCAAGAAGGCTGAAGTTCCCTTATCACAGAAAAAGAAACTGACCCTCAAAGAGCTCAGCGATCACCCAGCTAGTAAGAGGCGAAGCCAATATGGGAGCTCAGGCAGGCTGGTTCCAGACTCTGACCTCCTAGCCTTGACACAGTCCTCTGGAGAATTTCCCCGTCTCCACGACCCAGGAAATGAGGACCCGTAGTCCTTGCTGAGGATCAAGCCGCCTCCCTGCCTTCTTCCCTCCTGTACCAACATCTTCTCCAGGCTGGCCCCCCCACGCCAGGTCAGACCCTGGCCCCAAGGAGCTGCCAGCCTGATGGGGGACCATGACCCGGATGCAGACAAGTTCACCTGAGGAGAGCTTCCTCTGTCAACACACCAGCCAGGCCCAGGGCCTGTCTATGGGGCTGCCAGTGGGAAGGGACCGGAGACTAACAGTCCAGCCTGAGTCCATCTGCCACCCCCAGAGACTAAGCCAGCATTAGGCACCATCAGGGCAAGGAGGATGCTGAAGAAGGAGGTGCCCACCGGGGGTGGGGTCGTGGGGGGCCAAAGGGACCTGAGATCTAGCTCTGGTCCTGAACTCTGCAGTCAGACTGCTAGGGCCCAAGAGGCCCACAGACACCCAACCCCCCCGCCAGGTCACACCAAGCTTGCACCCAATTCTCCATATACCTACGCCTAGCTCTACTCCCCCCGGCACAAGGGGCAGGAAGTCCAGACAGGAGGAGGGTGGTTCCCGGAGAAAGGAGTACATCCCGGAGCCCTGGAAGGGAGTGGGGAGTGATCGATACCAGAGCTGTTATTAGCCAGGCCAGAGTCCAAGCTGGCTGGCTGGCTGCGCTCTTAAACTCTCTCCTCCCAGGACTGCAGCCCTGGCCCATCTGGAGGACCCCCTCGGAGCCCCTCCGAGGCCCCGTGACCTTGCCCGCACACACAAGCCCTCTGGCCCTCTTTGTCTCAAGGCCTTGGGGGAAGGCTGCCATCCCTTTCAGTAGCATCCCAAAGGCCGACAGGCCCGTAGTTTATTTTCTTAGAAATAATGGTTTTTTCTGGTTAGCATTCCTCAGATGGAAAAACAAATACAGCCACTGTAATAAGAAGCAGCCAAGAGGAGGAGAGAGAGCCCAGAGGAAGGGGCAGAGAGGGGCCTGCCGCCCGGGGCAGAGGCTGGGCCTGCAGGGGTGGGGGCAGGGGAGAGACCCTCTAACCCTAGGAGAAATGGGGATTTAGAGGAAAAGGAAAACACCACACGCAGGCCCCTCCTCTGCCTTCCACACACGCTCCCTCCTCCTCCCATCTCTGCTCAAATGCACCCCTACCAGGCAGGTGCCATTGTTCTGACCAGCTGGATCAGGAACCAGGCCTCTGGAAGGTTCAGTCACTTACTGGACTTACTGAGTCAGCCGAGACCAAAAAAGCCCTCTGCATTCATCTGCAGATGGCTTCCCGGACCATCAGAGCTGGAAGGAATGTCTGCTTTCCTGACCAACGCCTCTCCGGGGAGCCTCTCCAGTTTCTTCCCTCCCAAGGCAGAGATCCGTGCTCTCTCTTCTTTGTGCTCCCCGTCTGGTCTGCGTTCTCACGGCTGCGCCTCCCACACTGGCTTATGTTCCCGTCTTTCCTAGTCCAGACTCTCCCACGGACCAGTGAGGTCACAAAAACACGTCTTGGCCTCAGCACCGAGTCCGGCACAGAGTAGGTGCTCAGTGAACATTCTCAATGCTAAGCTGAATCTAGCCCAGTGGATGCATTTTACAGATGGGTACACTGAGGCTCGGGAGGCGAACCTGCCTCCAATGCTTAAACACCAGTGGCATGACATTTTCATTTTCATTTTTCCTTCTGAAAAGAAAAATTCTAGGCCCAATCTCTGCAGCAGAACTGGGCCCCCTTGGAAGCAACGCCATCTAATTGCTAGCTGACAGCAACTTGGAATTTTAAGTCACATTTGACTTCTTCCTGCCTGCTGGTCTGCTGGACTAGAGGCTTTCATCTTCAGTGGGGCTCACACATTAGCATGTATAATTGCACGTTTTAAGACTTGAAGAAGAATTTCCCCTCCTCTCCCCCACCCCTGCAGCCCACCTCCTACTGCCTTTCCTGGCCTCCCAAAAAGCAGATTTTTATCTGGAGTTTCAATAAAGTGTGCAATAATAATGAGGAAAGTGACTTAATAAGGTCGTAGAGGTTATTCCCTAAAAAGGCCAATTGGTTTCAAGTTTTCTGTGGGTTTTGTTTTTTTTTTTTAAGTTTCTGATCTTAAACTAAACAGATCACCAGGTTTGTTATTAGGAGTTTTGTTAAAATGCCTAATACCATGCCCTGTAATCTACCTGACTTCAGTGACTGACAAGGAGGCGGTGGGGATATAAAATTCAGGAAGTGGCTATTTACATTCATTACATACATGCTAATTTGTGATCCCTGATGCCCACAGGTTGTCATTTTTTCCCCTTTGCATAAAAAAAGGGGAAAATAATAATACATTTGATATTCTGTGGCCAAAACAAAAGGTTATTTCCCCCAAGAGTTTTAATTATAGCATTCTGGAAAAGGCCCGAGTTGGAACTTGCAAGTGGAATAAACGACTTGAATAAATAAGTCTAAAAAATTAAGTACACATAGAAGGGGTGATGTGCACTGCTGGTTCAGACTAAACAGTGATTATCAAGAGGGTCTTAGTTATTTAAACAAGCCATTTGAGGGCGGTTTGCTCCTCGTTTGGGGCCTGGTCCTGATTATAAACGAGAGCTTTTAATTAAGATTAGTAAGACCCAATTCAAGCTATAATTTGGTCCTTTTCCTTAGCAAATGTCTATGAAAACAAAGCAATTAAGGTTAAATGAGTTGAAGCATTTAAAAGGGATGAAATGCCCCCTTCTCGCCCCTGGCCTGCCCCCTCAGCCAAAGAAGCAAAAACAGGCCTGACTAATTCAGACCAGGAGGCCAGCATAAGGGTATGGAGAGCTGGGGGATGCATAGGCTTAGCTTACTGAAAAGAGGCAGGGAAATAGAATGTGCAAATGTCCTGTGGTAGGAAGGAACTGGCAAGTTTGAGGAATCAAAAAATGAATGATGCTATGGTATGGTTAGGGAGGGAAAGGCTGAGAATGACAGCAGCTCAAAGGCCTTAGCTGAGTGCTGGCTGGGCTCAGCCTGAGGGATGTCCTCTCTCAGCTACATGGATGGGCAGTGTACTTCCTGCAACTCGCATTCACAGAGCCTGCCTCAGATGAGCTGGTGGCAGCAAGGGGCGATATGAATAAAGGAAATGGTCTCTGCAGTCTCTTCTGACTCCAGAGCTAAGGAACTCTTCCCACTTTGTTCAGACAGGCTGCTGGGGGCCTGTGCCATGGCCAGGACCCAATGAGTACCTAGGGTTGGGTCTAGGCCCTGCAACTTCTCAGCGGGGTGACCTGGCCAGAGACTGACCTCCCTCGGTCCAAGTACCCCAACCTCACTCTGCCACTGGCCTACACCAGATGTTCTCACACTAACCCCTTCCCTTGTCAGGCCTCAGCTTCCTCACCTATAAAACCCCCCAGAAGCTGGAGGCTCTGCGAGACTTTTCCTGGTGTCCCTGGGATTTATAATGATCACTCACTACCCACTGATGCTTGCTCTGGACCCAGCCCTAAATGAAGTCATGTGGGTCATTGCAACCCAGTGTCACAGGTGCTCTGAAGGAGGGATGCTCACAGCTAACGTGGGCAGCATGGAAGGCTTCCTGGAAGAAGTAACTGCTGAAACTCACCCTCCACCCTTTCACTCAACAGATGCTTTCCAAATTCTGGGCCAGGCCCAGCACTAGCTTCCAGGGGATGGAGCAGAACATGTCACAGACACTGTCCTTGAAGAGCCCACATTGCGGGAGGAGACACAGGGAAACATAAATGCAGAGACGCATGGACACAAGCTAGGGGTGTGTGGGACGGGGAGGGTGACAGAGAGTGCTGGTCATCTGTAGAGCATGAAGGCTCCCCTGGACGCCCCTTCCAGTCCCTTCTAACTACGCACGTCCATGAGCGTTTCTGGAGCCACTTCAGGATCTTTCAAGACACATATCATCAAGAAAACACGGATTTTTCCCAAGCCTTGCCTGGAGCCTTTTGGAACCCTCTGAGGCACCTCAGCCTGGCGACGGCAAGCCCCCTGTGTGGAAGCCTGGTCATTGTCACACGCACACTGGCCACATGGCAAGATGGCCTTGAAACAATGATGAGAAACTGTCCTTGGACTTGGGGAGGGGGACAGGCTGCCTAAGCTGCTGGCTTTGCTAAAGGGGTTTTCATAACCAGCAGCAGCTTCGGGGTGAAGCAGTTAAGGGTATGAGAGGTTCAGTTGGCCCCTCACTGGGGCCATATGGGGTTCCCATAACCTGGATCCATTTCCTGTGAAGAACTAGTGAGCTTGTGGAAGCCATGTTCTCTGAGCACACTTTGTGGAGAATCTGTCCTCTGTGCTTATCACAGTGAATGGCAAAGTCTATCAGATTTGCAGGATGGGATGCTCACTCCCCCAAGACTCCAACCCCGGCCTCTGCACAGCCCCACACCGGCTCAGCACCTGGGATGAAAGGGCCTGGGGAGGGAAATGGGTTTTCTTTAAGGTGGAAATTGCTGCCTGGAGGGAGCTGCGATCGATTACTGGTGTCTGCTCTCTGGCAGGATGGGGCAGCCTGTTTGCCAGCCCAGCAGTAGGTTTCATGGAGCAAAGGAAGGCCTTCTGTCACTTGGAATTTTTATCATGCCTTTTTTGTGAATGGTCATTTGTGAATGGCCAACGCGTCTGTACCTCTCTATGGGGATATGGACATATGTGTACGGTTTATATGAATAGTCCATGAGCCAGAACACCCCATTCCCATTTCCCAGCCATTTTAGATCCCAGCAACTGTTGGAAAAAGACAAAGTTTTACCCCTTTTCATATATTGAACAACATTATGACCAACATTATGATGAGGCATCAACATCAACATGATGACAACGATCAATATCACCATCATTGCCATCATCACCACCATCACCATCATCACCACCTCCATCATCATCATCACCACCAGCACCACCATCATCACCGCCATCACATCATCACCGCCATCACCATCAACATCATCACTATCATCACAACCAACACCATCATCACTGCCATCATCACCACCACCATCACCATCATCACCATCACCACTGTCACCACCACCATGACCACCATCATCACAGGAACAGCAGGTAAAGCTCCCACAATGTGTCCTAAGTACCAGGCTATGTTCAAATGCTTTATGCAAGTTACCCCACCTAATTCTCACACTATCTCTGTGAAGCAGATATTATTGTTACCTCTACTATATAGACAAATGGAGTCGAGTAACCTGTGCGGTCTACATGGGCAGGATGTGAACCCAAGACATCTGGGTCCAGAGTCCATGCTTTGATCACTGTGCCCAATGGCCTACTGACCATCTATCCCACTTCCCAGAGCAGAGAGCCACAGACAGCAGTATGAGAACTGGGCCTACCAGACCTGGGCTCTGGTCCCAACCCCGACAAGATCCCTGCCTCCTCAGGCCTCCATTTTCCCATCTGTAAACCAAGGAGGTGAATGAACATCTGGATGACCTCCAAGCTCCTTCAGGCTACCACTGCACATGATCTGCCAGCCCCTCCAGACTTCAAAGCCTCCAGAAATCTCTGTGTGGTCCTCCTGGGGGAGCTGGTAGAGGATATTATGGCCCATGAGGGAACACTCCAGTGGGCTCCATTAATTCTGACTGATGCCTGTCCTTAGGGGTGAGAAAAACCTCAGTGCCAGTGGAACAGTGTCCACTCAGGTCCCCAGAAACCCTTATAGAAGGTATAGGGAGTGAGTGGCCAAATGGAGTCCTCTCGGTTCTTGACCACTAGGCTCCGTACTTTTCTTTTTTAAAAGATTTTATTTTATACTTTATTTCAGAGAGAGAGAGAAAAAGAGAGAGAACACGAGTAGTGAGTGGGGCAGAGGGAGAAGCAGGCTCCCTGCTCAGCAGAGAGCCCAATGTGGGGCTCGATCCCAGGACCCTGGGGTCATGACCTGACCTGTAGGCAGATGCTTAACGACTGAGGCACCCCCCCCACCCCTGGGCACCCCAGTCTCCATACTGTTAACAGGGCGACTCCACAGGTAATGACTTAACCACCCGTAGGACCCTGTTGATTAAGAATTTCTAGGGATGTGTAATTTTAGCTCATGTGGCCTGACCCAGATCCAGAGCTGCTCGAGGAGAAGGGCTGGGTCGCACTGTCCTTATCGCCCGAGGTGGGCTGCATGGAACCATTTTCAAAGGTCTTCACCATTGAAGTCATCATGAAATGAGTCTGTTCACACCACCTCTGCCAGCCAGCAGCCACAGTGAGAGGTGGTGAGAACACAAGACAGAGAGGGTGACAGTGACAACAATGGCACTGTCAACTGTGTACTGAGTGCATACTCTACCCTGAGTGCCTATCGCGAGCCGGGCACCGTGATGGGCAGCCTTGGGGTTCACCACCTGGCATTTCATTCCATCTTCAGGAAGGCTTACGGTGAGGGGTATTTGGGGGCCATACAACCAAAGGAGAAACCGAGGCTTGGGAGGGCAAACGATCACCTAGACTTTCACGTCGAAGGTGGGCTGCAACCCAGATTCCCGCCCAGAGGCTGGGCCCGTTCTTGCTTTCCTCTGCCATTAGACAGGGTGGAGAGGACATTGTGACCAGAGCAGGTCCTCCCACGGCCCCAGCATACCCCCTTCCCTGCTGCCCGCACAGCCCCTCTGTGGGCAGTTTCTATCTATGTGGCTCCTCACCTCCAGGGAACTCCAGTCTGGGCAAAAGAGAGCCAACTCAGACTAAACATTTTCTGCACACCCATGCTATGCCAGGCTCTGCCCCCCAGAGCGGGGAAGATGGGGACAAGCCTGAAAGGCAGTTTGGGTGCTCACTGTGAACCCAAGTTGGACGGCTGCTGTGTGGTGGGCCTCAACGCTGAGCCCACCGCCAGCCCTCAAGTGGGTTCACCGTTCAGCGGGAGAACAAGACACATAATTATATCCAAAGGTGGAAGTGCTCTGAGGGGGGGCACGGGGTGGCGCAGTCAGTTAAGGGTCTGACTCTTGGTTTCAGATCAGGTCATAATCTCGGGGTCATGAGATCGCTTCCCCCCTCACCCCCATCTGGCTCTGTGCTCAGGATGGAGTCTGCTTGACATTCTCACTCCCTCTACTTCCCCCCAAAAAGAAATAAATCTTTAAAAAAAAAAAAAAGAAGTGCTATAATGGAGAAAAGCACTCAATGTGGCTGTGTGTGTGTGTGTGTGTGTGTGTGTAACTGTGTAGAAGCAGAGGTATCAAGGAAGGCTTCCCAGAAGAGGCAAACCTAAAGCCTGATTAGGAATTGGCCAGGACACAAAGGGTAGAAAAGGAGCTCCTGGCAAGGGGCAGACCTGTGCTGAGGCTCAGAAACATGGAGTGGCCTGGTGTGTGGGTGTGTGGCCAGGACACAAGGGTCATTTGGGGTTTCAGGAAGTGAGGGGCAGAAGCCAGAGCCAGACTAGCGAGACATGGAGGCCCCTGGCATTTCCAGAGGCACATTCACAAGCCTCCTCCTTTCTCATTCTTACCCTGAGCCAGCGAGTCTAACCCCCAGCCTGGGCTCCGGCAGGGTGGAGAGCTAAGCTGGACTCCGGAGGACGTCAGGGAAACAGGCAGAAGACAAAGTGTGGGCCTCCAGGCCTGGGGACAGCAGAAGGGACCCTAAGGAGCTGGGCTGGAGTAGGAACAGGCTGGGTCAGTGGCTTAAACAAGCAGAGATAGAGGGCTGCCCTTGGCCCTCCCTTGCCAGAGCACTGGGCCTGGAGCAGGGAGCAGAGAGTCAGAAAACGGTCACGTTAGAGCCTCACATGTGCCACTTGGAACCTCCAGGCCCTGCCAGCAGGAGGGCCAGCCCGTGCCACCAGGCTCTTTGCTCATGACCTGGTCTATCTGGCTCCAGCAACGCCTTCTTCCAGAGGTCTGTGGGTATGCGCCAGCTCCCCACTCAGGCTTCTGGGCCCCAATCAAGGCCAGAGATGTGGCCAAACCAGGCACGACCCAGACCATTGCCAACTGCCCAGCACTCAGCCCTAAGAGACACCAGCAAGTGAGATGGATGAATCATGTCAGCGTTCCAAGAAGGCATATCTGCATCTCCCACAAGCTCCAGCGCCTGCAAAGCTTTAAAGAGAAGGAACGGGCCCCCATCATACTCTCATGGGTTGTTTTCTTAATAGAATTTCGTGCTTTGCGAAAGTAAGCTGGCAGGGCATGGGGAGAAGCAAACAAGAAGCTAGGGAGCCGTGGAGGGGGAGTCCAGGGTCCTGGGGTTCAGTACTCGCCATGCCCTGTGGGACCTGGGAGCTTGTTTCTCTTGGGGCCTCAGCTTTCCTCATCTGCAAAATGGGGACAGACAGGGAAGATTCGGAGCAACGATTCTCAGCCAGGTATGCATGCGGGACACACAGAGAGCGGCTTCCAGCTCCCTGATGATGGGGTTCTCCAGAACAACACAGAATGGCCACACAGCCCCTCCCTGACACATGCTCCCGTGAGTTCCATCCCGCCTGGGGAGTCCTGCTTTCAAGGACAGCCAAGGCTGCTCCTCTCTCTCTGACTTTCAGCTTGCCAGGGAGGGAGTTTCCAGCACCAGATAGTCAAACCCAAATCCCAGGTGCAGGGAAGAAAGGCTGGCAGACAGACAGACAGACATGGCACAGATGTATGTCTTTGCCCAAGCTCTTGTACCTGAGCCAGCCCACGAAAGCTGTGGCTGGCTACTAAGCAGGTCCTTTGGGGAAGCTACAGCCACATGGGGTGGGGTGGATGGTTTCGAAGTTAGGGACCTGGGGGAGGGTTACCCCAGGCCTTTACCCCACATGTAGCCGGAGACAAGAAGGATGAACGTGCCAGCCAACACTTCATCTCATTTAAAATAAAACAAAAGTTTCAATTCCCAGGTGAGTCAAGTACCCTGTGACTCCAGGTTCCCCCCTCCAGGGAAGCAGCTTAGCTTCCCAAGAAGCCCCCGGCTCCCTCCCACGGCCAAGGGAGGCCTGTGCTGCTGGCACGCCACGGGGTGGGCATCGGCCCTGGGGTCGGCCAGGAGGGCCAGGCTGGGCTCACCTTCACACTGCCTGCCTTCCCCTTTGTAGCCCGGCTTGCAGAGACATTTGTAGGACTTGGGTGTGTTCTGGCAGATGGCATCGATGTGGCAGTCATCTGTGCCCTCCGAGCACTCGTCCACGTCAACTGGCCCTGGGGTGGGTGGGTGAAACAACTGGTGAGATGTGGTCCGGTCGGAGGGGGTCGGAGGGGCAGACTGTGGTGGCTGGGGGGCGGGGAGCTCCTTCCGCCCTCTACCTTCCATTGATCACTGGGGTAATTAACAGTGATAGCCATCACACGACAACCCGGCGTGACGAGTGGTGACTGGTAGCATTTTGGGGGCAGCTACTCTGTGGCAGACCCAATGCCCCCTGAACGTGGCCTCCCATTTAATTTTCACGACGGTCCTATCAAGTCGATCCATTACTCCCGCGGGAGAGATGACAAAACCGAGGCTTAGGAGCACCGCCAGGAAAGCCTCTCTGTGTCTCGCTCTCCCCACAAGCACCATCCCTCCTCCACTCTCCTTATTCTAGAATTCAGAGCCAGAAGGGCCTTGGAGGAATTTAAATCTATCCCCTTTGGGTTACAGTGGGGGCAGGGCGGGGGTGGGAAACCAAGGCTAGAATGGAGCCCAGAGCAGCGGCCAAGCCAGGAGGCCCAGGGTGGGTGACCTCACCCCGCTCAGTCCCAAGGCTGTGGAAATCGAGGATTCTTCACCCAGTTTCCAGGCCTCAGACTGCAGCGGCCAACCACAGAGCCACACCCTCAGCAGGGCTGACCCAGCTCACCCGTGGTTCAGACCTCCCCATCCTCTCTCCTCTTCACCTTAGACACCTACGACCTGGCTCTCAGATCCCAAATTCCAAACTCAAGTTCAGTCTAGGTTTCGAGGGCTCCTGGCACTCCCCACCTGCCATCCTAACTCACACACTTACACCTTCGGTCCGGAATAGCTGTTGGCCGAAGTAGAGCAAGGTAGATCTTGTGTTTCTGTCTCTCTCTCTCTCTCACTCTGCCCATCTCTCTCTCGCTCTCTCCCACATACACTCACATAGCACAGAGCTCAAACAGGGAAAAGGACTCTCGGGACACGGGATAGCACAGCCAGAAGAACTTTAGTTATAATCTGGGTTACAGATGAGAAAACTGAGGCCCAGAGAGGTCTGTTGTTGGTCAGTAGCTCATGAGGGGCAGAGACTAGAGCTCAGATCCAGAGCTTTCTATGGGCCGTGTTACTTCCAGCTAGCCACGAGTGAAATACAGATGGATGACAGATAGAAGGGCCCAGAAGGGCAGCACAGGGAAACCTCAGCAGCTACTCCAAAGGCAGTCACCCAAGGGCAAGGCTGGGGAAGTGCTGGAGAGACCTCCTCCCTCCCTGACCCCAGCCTTCTCCTAAACTGTCTGGTTCTCAAGACTGTCCGATCTGAATTACTCCCCTGGCTGGCATCGGGGTTCTAAATCTGTGGGGAGGGTCTCTCTCTAAAAGAACAAAGCTCCTCTCTAAGTGTCTAAGGGCTGCAGCCTCCCGCAAAGAAGAGAGGCATCAACAAGGAGCCTAAGAGCAAAAGTCCCCGAGACAGGCACGCACACGCACGCACACACACATGCACGCACACACACAAACACATGCACACACGCACACACAGCAGGTGGTGCCACTTTTCAGGGTGGTCGTATCTGATCAGGTCAGCAGCCCGTCCTCTACAGCTGCCCCAAGGAACGTGGAACAGGAGCCAGGAACGGGCCAGAGCCAGCCACCAAATGGTCAGGGACCAGTGGGAATGTCAGACCAGCAGAGCATCCCCTTCTGGGGAAGTGACAACACAGGCCACCCCCATGCAAGCTGAGCCCGGCCTCCAGAGCAGGAAGCCAGAGGCCAGGGAGGGCCAGTCTGCATCCTTCCACTGGGGAGGCCTAGGGCCACTTCTAAGATAGGACCAGCAGGGAAAACGGGCCACAGATGCACATCCCAAGGGTCAGTGCCCAGAAATGAGGGAAGGGAAACTGCCTAGAGTTCTGGAGCCCCTTTTGCCCCATATCCCTAATCTTTGACCGACGCAGGTAACCTCGTGGGAAGGGAAAGGGATGAACCTTAGCCATGGGACTGGTGTGGGGTGGGGGGGGGAGAACACCTCCCCACACATCTTCTAAACATGTCTTTAGGTGGGGGCTGGGGAGAGGGAGAGGAGCCAAGGCCATTTGTTCCCCTGGTCTGACCTTGCTCCCTGCCCAGGGCTGGGGACTCCCTCCAGAGGGCAGCCCAGCCCTTCCTTGGCCTCCCGCTGCTTGCTTTGACTGGTTTGTGTCACAGCACCAGGCTTTCAGGGAGTGGGACACACACTGAGGAGGGACAGAGAGGTAGAGAGGCACACGTGAAAATAGCCAAACAAGGGCGAAGGATCCTAAAGTCTGAGAGAGACACCCACATGGTGGGGCTGAGGGCCGCAGGGCCCGGCCTCCAAGGGCTCCAGCTGCGGGAAGAGTTTAAATGCCTGGCATCCTCAGGGAGCAACTCCCAGGAATAGATTTCTATGCCACCAAACACAGACTTCGGGGAGCCCAGCATGGTAGCTGGGGGGAGGGGTGTCCCGAGAAAGCCAAGGACAGCAGAAGCAGGCAGGATACCGCCCCCCACCCCTCCAGGAGAGAGGGAGGAAACTCCTCCGAAGCAAGCTGTGGGAGGAGACACTGCTTTCCGCTTTGTGGGAGCACCCCTGCCAGACAACCAGGAGAGTGGGAGGGGAGACAGCGGGTGCTAGGGAGCTCCCGAGAAATCCTGCCCCTTTCCCCTGCGCTGCTAGCCTCTTCTGCCCTGCCCAAACCATGCCCTAAATGCTGGGGATCCGGGATGATCCTGTTTCTTCCTTCAGTGCCTCTTGCCTCCCTCTCCTGGACCTCCTCCCCTCAGTCCCAAGCTTCGGCTCCCCTCCCTCTGGTTCCCACCCATCTCTTTGCTCTGTGTCAGTCCCTCTGCCCCTCCAGTCCTGTCTGACTGTCTGCCCGTCCCTCTCCAGCCATGTCCACTTCTGTCTTTCCCATCCGTCTGTCTTGCTCCCTCCCTATCCCCCACCCCCAGTCTTCTCGTCTCTTTCTCTGCTCCTCTCTCTCCCTTCCCATCCCTTAGTCCGTGCCTCACATCTCCCTTTATCTGTGTTTTTCCTTCCAGCTGCCCATTTGCCTCCTTCTCTCTCCCTTGGGTTTCCTCCTTCCCCTCCGGTTCTTCTGTTCTCCTCCCCACTCTCCGGGTCTGTCTTTCTCTGGGATTCTTTCTGCGTCCTTTTGTGTGTTCCCTCCGTGCCTCTTTTTCCGTTCGTCAGTCCCTCGATCCACCGCCTCCCCCCATCCCCTTTCTCTCTAGGTCAGTCCTTTCCCCCGGCTCCCCTCCTCTCCGTCTCCCCTCTGGGCCTCCTTCCGCCCGCAAGCCCCTCTACCCTGGGGGAGCGCCTGTCGGGCTCCGGGGTCCCCACTCCCTCTCGCCTGCGCTCCGAGCGCCGGGGCTCCCCTCCGCCGGTCGTCGCGCTTTCTTTCTTCCTCCCGCCCTCGCACTCCCTCTCCCGGGGGCCCCAGCCCGTCCCGCCCCTGCTGCGGCCCCTCCGGGTTCCCGGAGACCCCCCCCACCCCGGGCCGCCGGGCTTCGGGGAGGGGGCGCCCGGCGTCGGCCCCAGAAGTTACTTTGCGAAGAGGCGGGGCGGGGCGCGGGGCCGCGCGGGCTGCAGCCCCCTCGACGGCGCGGGGCGGGGGCCCACCCGGGACCCCGCCGCCGCCCCGCGCCCGCCGCCCGGCCGTTCGGGGCTTACCTGGGAGCCCGCTGCCCCCCGCCAGCCGCCCGCGCGCGCCCAGGGCGAGCAGCACGCACAAGTGCCAGCGCACGGCCGCGGCGCCCATGCTCGCTGCGAGCCTGGCCGTGCCGGCCGGGCGTGCGGGCGTGCGGGGCGCGGGGACCCCTGCGACCGGCCGCTCGGCGAGCGCTCCTGGCTGCTGGCTCCTCGGCCACCGCTCGGGCTCCCAGCCACCGAGCCGGCGCGGCTGACGAGCTGACAGCCGTGCGCTCATTGGCCCGCGGCTGCCGGGGGCGGGGCTCTGCGCGCGGCCGGCCAATGGGCGCCGGCCGCCGGGCCGCGGGGGGTGGGGCGGGCGCGGGCGTCGGGGGCGCCCCCTCCCCTCGGAGCTGGCGGCAGGTTGTGGGGTGGGGGCCGGGACCCACTCCGGTGGCCGCGGGGTGCACAGTCTCCGCCGGGCTCGGGTTCGCTCGGAGGCTGCTCCCTTCCCCGGCCCCTGCCCCCACTCCGCCGTGTCGAAGTCGTCGAGGGTGACCAACCCCTCCGGGGGCAGCATTCCCACCTCCCCAGCACGCACACTCTAGGGAGGGGAGGGGGCCTGCCCAGCGGCCCTCAGAGGTAGAGAAAAGCCCGGAGACATCCATTTGTAGTGGAAGAAATGGGAATGCTGAAAGCAGAATTGTGCGCTCACCCAGCGGGGTGGTGTTTATTGAGAGCCTACTGTGTGCCCAGCGGGGGCCCTGCAGCCAGAATGAGCCAGAAGGGAAAGAAGGGAAAAAAAGTCTGAGGTTCGATTAAAAATCGACTTTCAAAACAAACTTTTTACCACTCCCCAAAGGACAATGGCTCGTAAGTGTGCTTGTCATAGAACAGCCGCAGGATCCGCTATGGCTGTCCAGAAAGTTCCCTGACGACGGACAATGTCACTTTGCAGGCGGTCCCGGCCCACGGTGCACCCCATCTGCTGGCTGACCCCCCTAGCCCGCCAAGTTGGATGCTCTGAGTATTCAGGGCGGGGGGGCCTCTGCAATGACAGCTCTGGGCAGGCAGGTGATGGGCTGGGGGCTGGAGGAACATCAGGGTCCTTCCACCCAAACACTGCTTTGGCCTGCTCTGGGATCTACACCTGACACTTGCCGGCCTTTGGGCCTGAACCCAGACCCCCCGCCCAGGAGGCACAGCTGGAAATAAATGGCCCCTCTCAGCCCCAGGCAGGACGCTTTAAGGGAAGAAAGTTCAGCAAACCCCAAGGCCCATCTCCTTGACAACCACCAATAAGAGCTCCTTTTTTCTTCTCCTGCTCTCCAGGCCCAGCTCAAAGACAAGACTTTCCTCTTTTTGTCCACTCTGCCCGCCTGGGTCTGCGCCTAGCTTTCCTTTCCGTACCAGCTCCCTTCCCTGCCCCCAACACACACGCAAGCGCGCGCGCGCGCACACACACACACACACCCCTCCCAACACACATCTTCAGGCATACAGACACATGTTCTCTCTTTCTCTCATACACACACACACACACACACACACACATGCATGAACACACACTCACAAGGCCTTCTGTAGACAATCACTGCTGTTCTGGAAAGTTAAATCTGCATCCAGACACCCTTACTCCCAACCTGACTTCCTATCACAAATAGCTCATGGCACTGGCCTGGTGGCTGAGGCAAAGGGTCCCCAACATGGGGGGACAGGAAAGGGCCAGCTATGGCTGTCCAGGATGGGAGGGAGGTGCTTCTCTCTGCCTCCTCTAAGACTTTCCCTCTGCATGGTCAGTCCTAACTGCTGGTTTAATTTGGGAAGACCCCCTTATCTTTATAGGCTTTATTTTGTCCTCCTCCCAATTGTGTGGTTTTGGGTTTTGAGGGGGAGAAAGTGCCCTTAGAAACACACAGTGTCTTGTGCATCAGTGACAAGGGCAAGCAATGTGAGTTTGACGACGAGGTAGGTCCTTTTGGGGAGCTTTAACTGACCATAAACAATGCCTTTTGAATGCCTGTTCCTTGGCCAGGTGTCTTCCAAGCTTGACAGCAGCAGGCTCTGTCCCCCTAGATCAAGGAGGGAATGGATGCACAATCTTTTCAGATTGTGACCCCCACAATCTGAGGGCAGCTCTCACCCATCCCAAGTTCTTGTCTCCAGCCTGCCTCCTGCAAGGTGAGAAGATGGACAAAAGGTGGTACCTTCCAGGAGACTGTGGTCTGTGCGGAGGAGCCCGGGAGCGGGGGTGGGGATGGAGAAGATACTCATGTGTAAGTCCCCACAAATCCGCTAAAGACAGCAACAGAGAGACAGGTGCTTACTTCTGCTCCTGGGGTGGTTTGGGAGGCATCCTAGACCCCAGAGTTGGCTACAAAGTATGAGAAGATTTTCCTGGTGGTCAAGAGAATGGGCCAAGGTCCACTGAAGAAGGTGGGGACCGAGAAGTGAGTGTTCTGCAAGTACCTTGCCAACTGTAAAGCCCTGCGCCTGTGGTAGTGACATGGGGGAAAGCTGCCCACAGAGATGGCAGCATCTGTGAGGTGGACCTGGCTGGTGGGCTGAGAACACGTATGCCTGGACTCCGGCTAGGGGCATCTCAGAGCCTCTGGAAACTGAACTAGGAGAAGAGAGACCCAGGGATGAACCTGACAGTCACTTTGGGAGGGAACACTCCATAGCTCCCTATCACCTTCCCAGCAAACCCTCAATGCTCTGTGCAGCTAACAAGGCACTGGCAGCTGTCCCAGCCTCATGCAAACACCCTGCTCTCGCACCCCTGAACCTTTGCCTCTGCCGGGAGCCCTTCATGTTCTTCTCCACAAAGCTCACTCCTTCTCTGCACACACCCTCATCCGGTCCCCTCGCCAGGCGTAGGGGCTCCCCTGGGCTCCCACACACCTGGGGGCTGCCCTCTCAGAGTCAGACTCACCTTGGGTTTCCTGTCATCTGCCTCTTCCCAAACTGGGGGTTTCTGAAAACAGGGCTCACACCCCATCTGCATCTGGGGCCATAGCGCCAACCCCCCCACTCCCCCGGGACCTAAGAAATGATTGTTGAACGAATGAACAAAGAAACAAGACTGACCTCACTTAACCAAGAATTCACATCGCTCCAGGGAGGGGTTACAGATTCCTTGGCTGTGTGATGGGGTTGGGGGAGTGAGTCCAGCTGCCCACGCCCTCCCTGCCATGCCCGTCCTCTCTGCCCTGTGGGGAAGCTGGGCAGCCTGGCACGACCGCCGTCCTCTGGGGCCTTTGGCTCCCCCTGGTGACACCTCGTAGAAGTCCCAGGAAGAAAGAAGGCAGAGGAGGCTTCCTTCCAGCACACACACAGCCTCTGCCCCCGGGGTGTTCCCGCTGACCCCAGTCCTTACAGAAGGAATACCTTACTTAAAAAAGAAAACTTACTCAAGAAGAAGTCTCTTGATTAATAACAGTTGTGAAAGCTCTTTAAGAAAATAATGTTCTCTGCAAGCATAAAATGTCATTCCAAGATGTTAGAGGCTTTGTTGTCTTTTCTTATTAAAAATGGGGTTTCGTGGGGTGCCTGGGTGGCTCAGTGGGTTAAGCCTCTGCCTTCGGCTCAGGTCCTGGGATCGAGCCCCACATCAGGCTCTCTGCTCAGCGAGGAGCCTGCTTCCCTTCCCCCCTCTCTTTACCGGCTTCTCTGCCTACTTGTGATCTCTGTCTGTCAAATAAATAAATAAAATCTTTTTTTAAAAATGGGGTTGCATAATAATCCTCCTTCATATTGCACACTTTTTTTTTTTTTTAATAAAGGGAAAGGGGGGAGGGACAGCAGGAGAGGGAGAGAGAGAATCTTAAGCAGGCTCCATGCCCAGCACGGAGCCTGATGCAGGGCTCCATCTCACCACCCTGAGATCATGAGCTGAAATCAAGAGTCGAAAGCTTCACGGACTGAACCACCCAGGTGCCCCCATGTCGCACACTTCTTTAGAGCTTTGGGGGGAATCTCCTTTGCAATGCTCCCATGACCGTGGGCCCCACAAGTTGGGTTTCTTGTAACAGCCCCAAATTCATGGGGCCGATTTTAAGTACCACCCAATTTTAAGCTCTCTCATCTTTCTAACAGGAGCAAAAGAATTTTTCCCGTGTAGGAGAGCGGGACCTCACTTTTGGGAAGGGCTTGAGTAGAAGTGGAAAGTGAGGGGTCATAGGACTCACCTGCACACCCACATCCCATGTCAATGAATCCTAGAGGTGGCCCAGGCCACACTCCTCGTTTTACAGATGGGGAAACTGAGGCCCAGCCTCACAGATCTGCCACTCCCTCAAGCACCTCTGCCTGGGTCACGTGTCAGGTCACGTCCCCTCAGGCCCCGCTGCCTCTGGAGTGGCACCTCATGCTTCTCCCCTCACCACCCACATCAAGTCAGCTCTATTCGTGACCTCTCCTCTGTCCCTGCAGCCCCTGGCTGTGCTGAGACAACACCAGCTCTCACCGGAATGACTCCACAGAGGCTCAAACTCATCGCTTCAGGCTCGCTGGAATCAGCTTTCCAAAGGCCGACCTGACCTCTCCACTCCTTGCTGCCTACAGGACAGAGTTCAGCCAAGACCCTGGAGTGGGGCCCCGTAGATCTGTTCCTCCTCAACCCTCTGCTGGTAGACGTCCCTGCTTCCTCTCCACTCCATGCTGCCTCACACCTCTGAGCCACAGCCTGCTCCCTTCCCTCTTCTCCCAATGCCCTTCCCACCCATGTGTTTGGCAGACCCAGATTCACGGCTTGGCTCAGACGCCCTGCCTTCGGAGCTTCCCTATCTGGCTCAGGGCTTTGGGGAGGGAATCCAGCTGCCCACTTTCTCCTGGCCATCTCCATCCTCTGTGCCCCATAGGGAAGCTGGCCTGGCCAGTCAGACCACTGTCCTCAGGGGCCCAGTGTGGGTGATCTGGGGCTCTTTGGCCCTCCATGATCCCCCACCATGGATACTGGTTCAGCTTTGAAACCTGGAGCGGATTGGTTAATAGCTCTGTCTTCTCTTTAGGTCAAGGCGAAGAGGTTAGTTAGACTTCCCGCTCATGTAGTACCCTTTCCAGACCCCAAGGTCCAGTAGTGAACGGGTGGCCCAGGGTGGGGCACATAACTGGTCTGGTCTGGGCAAGGATTTGTGACTAAGCCAAGCCAATCAGATGAGTTCCCCGGGAGTCTCTAAATGAGCTGGTAGGCATGACTACTTCCTATGGGGGCATGGAAAAAGGGTGGGGCTGATTCCCTGTCCAGGGAGACTGGATCTGCCACAGTCTAGACAACTGGACTGAGAGAATAGACCCACCAGTCAGAGAGAAGCAGAGGGGAGAGATGAGGAGGGAAAGGGAAGAGAGAGGGAGCAGAGGAGAAGGGAGGGGAAAGGAGCGACCTGACAGTGTTGAAGCCCTGGTTGAGTCATTCCTTTGCTCTTAAGACAATTGTTTCTGTCTCTTGAAGTCAAAAGGGTCCTGCTTAAATGCATGGGGTTGGGGAGTGTCTCCAAGAACTGACACCGTTGACGAATGACACATCCAGACCTTGTCCTGAACACTTGACCTATATTAATTCATGTAATTCCTCATCAGAGGAGGTAGGTGCTATTATCCTCATTTACAGATGTGGAGTGTAGCCCAGAGAAGTTCAGTGACTTGCCCAAGGCCACATAGGAATAAATGAATGAACGAATGGGAAATGTTGCCCTTGGTCACCCAAGGAGAGGAGAATATGGGCTCCTGATTCCCTGTCTGGGGTCCCTTGACCCTCCCTCTGACCTGTTATCATAGATGATCTGCAGTGGAGCAGAGGGAAAGAGCAGAGGGTTGGCGGATCAGGACCCGAATCCATGCACTGTTCCTCACTTGCTGTGTGGCCTTGGGTAAGCTGCAGAAGCTCTCTGTGACTCAGGATCCCCATTGGTAAAACCAGGAATGCTTGAGGATCTCCTAAGATCATGCTTGTAAAGCCCCGGGTCAGCATTGAATGCACAGGGTGTGTCATTGAACGCACAGTGGCCAGGCGGTCCAGTCATCCAAAGGATGTCTATCGAGCATCTGCTTTGTATCAGACACTGTTCTAGGTCTTGGGGATACAGCAGCATGTGGGCCAGGCTGGATTCCTGCCCTCATGGAGCTCACGGTCCGTTTGAGGGAGGCGGGCAAGAAGAAACGTGAAGTAAGAGAAGCCCAAGATAGAGACAAGGGCTCTGCGGAGGGCTGAGGCTGGGCGGTGGAATATACTGACGGTGGGGTGGGGGTCCCGTAGGTGGGGGCGGTCAGCAGAGCTCTTTCCCAGGAGTTGATACTTGTCCCAAGTCCCAGATCTCAAAAGCAGCCTCCATGCCAAGGTGAGAAATCTGTCTCAGACAGTCACAGAGTGGACTTGACCTTTAAATTATCTAAGAATCCTTTTTTTTTTTTTCAACTACAGTGGACCCTGTGCTGCATCCCCCACTAGGTTGACCCATGCTGCCGACAGTATTTAAACAGCACTGCGGGAGAGGTGTGGGCTTGGGTGTGCTTCAGACGAGGGCACGAGTGTGTTCTCACCCCATGCCTGGAAAATGCTCATTTGTGCAAGAACATCTTTTGTGTAAAAGTCACACTTTTTCCATATTAAAAGTTCTGTCTGCTTAACACAGGAAAGACCCAGAGAGGATGACAAAGAACCTTTTCCCAGATTCCTTCCGGTCTTTTTTCTGTGAGCGTATACATTTAAAAAATAAAATTAAGACCACGTTACACACAGCATATTTTTCCGACCTCTGTGTTTATTTGTTTTAAATTTGTTGTCAAATTATTTTTATACAGGCATGATTTACATAAAAGAAAATGCACTAGTTTAACTGCATGGTTTGTTGAGTTAAAAAATTTTTTGTAGGAGGGGCTCCCGGGTGGCTCAGTGGGTTAAAGCCTCTGCCTTTGGCTCAGGTCATGATCCCAGGGTCCTGGGATCGAGCCCCACATGAGGCTCACTGCTTAGCGGGGACCCTACTTCCCTGCCTCTCTGCCTACTTGGAATCTCTGTCTGTCAAATAAATAAGTAAGATTTTTAAAATAAAAATAATTTGTAGTAAAATATACGTAACAAAATTTACCATTTCAACCACTTTTAAGCATACAGTTCAGTGGCAGGAAGTACCTTTATGTTCTTGTGTGACCCTCCCCACCACCCATCTCCAGAACTTTTTCATCCTCCCAAACCCTGTCCCCAGTAAACACTAACTCCCCACTCTCCCGTCTCCCCGGAAGATGGCACTCACCATTCTGATTTCTGTCTCAATGATTTTGGTGCCTCATATAAATGGAATCATACAATGTTGGTCCTTTAGGTCTGGCTTGTTTTACTTGGCCTAATTTTTCAAGATTCATCCGTGTTGTATTATCATCAGAATTTTACTCCTTTTCAAGACCAAAATGATATATTTTTTTCCCACATGGAGAGCATATTTTCTTTATCTGTTCACCTGTGGATGGGCATTTGGAATTTCGGCTACTGTGAGTGACTCTGCTATGAACAAGGGTGTGCAAATATTGGCTTGAGTCCCTGTTTTCAATCCTTTTGGGGGATATGTAACTACAAGTGGGATTGCCAGATCACATGGGAATTCTATGTTTAATTTTTGAGAAACTGCCCTGATGTTCCGCAGACACTGCCCGTCCAGCGAGTTTTGATGGACATGCACACCTGTGTAATTTCCACCACAATCAAAATAAAGAGCCCTTACCACACTCCGCAAATCTCTGCTTGCCCTTCCCATCAATTGCTCTGACCCCCTGGCTCAGGCGACCACGGGTCTGATGTCTTGGACTACGGATTCGAGTCACCTGTTCTAGAACTTTGTAAAAAATGACACCATGCCCGGTGAGCTAGACTTCTCATCTGACTTCTTTTCCGCAGCACGCTTTTCGAGGTTCGTTCCACACCAAAGGCTTTACCACCCGCTTTCTCTCATTTCATTCAGAACTATAAGCGTTAAATCTTATTTTCAAATGAAATTTTACAAACTGTCTATATAGTACTCCATTGCAAGGATGCACCAGAACCAGTCTAAGCTGATGCTAATCTTTTCCTGTTATAAACAACACCAAGTGGAGCATCCTTGTACCTAAATCTTTGCCTGTGTCTCTGACCTTGGCTTCGAGATAAACCTGGAGGTAGAATAACTGGGAGAAAGGGAACCAACGGCTTTTGTCTCCTCACATTGCTTGCCAAATTGCTTCTCAGAAAGGTGTTACCACGATGGGTCAATGTCACCTCCTTAGTGTTCCTTGAACCTGTGGACCCATAGCCTCAATGTCCTCTGCCCTTTGGGGTCACTCCCTGGCACTCTCCCTGGGGCTGCTGCCCAAGGTGCTACCTGTCTGAGTTGCAAGCCACCCTCAAACCCCAAGACCATATGGTCCTCTAAGGAGGCAGAACCATCGGGAAGCTAGGCAAGGGCCTCGCGGCGGCAGATGCCGCAGAAACCTTGATACTCAGCCCAGAGCGAGGACCCCGTGAATGAATTAGGGGTCACTAGTCCCTTTCTCTGCCTTCGGATGCCAGTGCCCAGCAGTGGTCCAGCAGAGGAGGCACAGATAATGTAGGTGTGGCTCTGGAATCCCCTCAAACCTGTTGTTTGGGCTGATTTGTGGCTACGGAGTTACCAATCAGGAGGCACTGGTGCTGGTCAGCGACATCCCAGGGTGGGTCTCCTAGGGTCCAGAAGGAAGTCAAGGGCTCTCGGGCCAGAGACCCACTGTTTTCCCACCCTTGGGGCCCTTCCCTGGGTGACTATTTAATGGCAGGTGCTAGCCCTTCTCGGGTCCCAGGCCTGGTCTAGTTCAACTCAAGAATGTCCCTAACACAAAAGAGGAGGGGCTTGTGTGGCCATGATAAAAGTCTCCCACAGCTGCCCACGCTAGGCTGCAGACTGACAGGGCTCCTGGTGTACAATGAGCCTTTATGGCATTCTTGCCTGCAGCCTTATCTCTCAGGAATGTTGGGGGAGTGAAGAAAACTGACCTGAGAGGGCTTGACCAGGGGACCTGAGCTCTCCAGCTCTGCCCCCAAGGTCAGCTGAGCTCTTTGGTAACTAGTCTCACAGGGCAGGTCATGCTGACCGTGACAATGGGCATTTGTGCAGGACTTTCCAGCTTACCAGACTCACTCACACCCATCATCTTGTTTGATCCTCAGAGTCAAAGGCTGACAATCAGGCGTTTCATAGCCTCCATTTTGCAGATGGAGAGACCGAGTCCAGGAAAATTAAGTATCCCTCTCACCACCCCAAATCCACCCTTGTTTCTTTTTGCTACACTGCGGGTCTCCTGCCACGGGCACATGAACTGGTTTTAGATCCCGGGTGGACACAAGTACATATACGTAACTCGCTGTGTGCCCTCAAGGAAATGCCTCAGCCTCTCTGAACTCCAGCTTTGCTGTATGTGAAATAAGAATGAAAAGCTCTCATCACAGGGGCTCAGGGAGGGAGAGACCAGATGACACATATAAAGTCCCTGGCATGGTCATTGGTATACAGATGGCACTCAATAAATGCTGATCGAAATTTTAGATAAGCTAGAGTGCCAAGAAACAGCTGTAAAGAACAATGGGGGGGTGCCAGCCTGGGTGAGATGAAGGGCACAGCTTGCTGGTGAGGAACACAATGACAAGTGACAGAATGTGAGTCTTGGTAACTTCAAGTACACGAGACCTGTTGCAAGGAGGTGGGTATCTTTGGGGGAAACAAAAAGAAAAAGGACAACCTAAAACACAGGCCTCAGAAAGAACAGGGCAAGGCAGATTCAGAGTTCAGGCAGCAGGAGCAAGGGCCGTGCTCTCCGGGCCGAGGATGAATTGGCTTCAAAGATCTCTGTCCTCGAGTCAAGATTCAAGTTCCCAGGGGCGCCTGGGTGGCTCAGTGGGTTAAGCCGCTGCCTTCGGCTCAGGTCATGATCTCAGGGTCCTGGGATGGAGTCCCGCATCGGGCTCTCTGCTCAGCAGGGAGCCTGCTTCCCTCTCTCTCTCTCTGCCTGCCTCTCTGTCTACTTGTGATTTCTCTCTGTCAAATAAATTAAAAAAAAAAAAAAAGATTCAAGTTCCCAGGAGGGAGTCTTGTGGGTCAAGCGAGGGTCCCGTACCCATCTTGGCCAGGGTGGATTAGATGCCTTGCCTGAAGAACCCACCAGAATGCAGGCTAGAGGACTCTGGGGAGTTTCCAGAGGATGTGCCAGAGCCAGAAGGGGCACAGTAGATATCCGCTCGAGGAGAGGAGTAAGAAGAAAAAAACAAAACAAAGAGAATTCTGCTGAGAACCCTCTTCTGCTAAGCCTCCTGGAGGGCTTTTGGGAGGAAGTGGCACTGACACTAGACCTTGAAGTGTAGGGAGAATGCCATTCCCCAAGGGTGTTGGGGAGAGGAAAAGGGATGCTATCCTCAGTCACCATCCTCAGGAAGGACTTAGTGAAGGATGTCACCTCCCTGGAGCCTAAGGGACAATGGCATTTTTGGCAGTCCCTCTTCTGCTAAGCCAGTGACCTGGCTTCAACCTCCTTTTTGGGTTTTTGGTACTGGATAACCAATCCACAGAGCTTGGTGAGAAGAAAGTCACAGCATCCAGCTACTACCATGAAACCACTGTGCTTTTGTTTGGGTCACATTCTGTTAGAGCAATCAGCCATTCAACAAACATTTACCAAGCACCCACCCGTTCCTGCTGAGCTGAGTGTAACTGAGCTATGCTGAGCACTGTTCTTGGCATGGTTTCTGTCCTGCAGGAGTCTAGAGTCTCGTCAGGGATAGAAAGAAGTAGATAGTTATCTCTGAGAGAGATATTTGAGGCCGCACAAGGTGCAGGTTAAGGTAAAGGAAGGAGGTGTCAAAGCAGCCGGCCTGGTGGGATGGGGAGGAGGGCATTTGTGAGGGTAAAATTTCACAGAAGAGGTAAGGCAGGTTTTGTTGCATGAATAGGAGTTCAACAGGGGGCTGTTAGCTGAAGGACACTCCAAATGGAAGAACAGGTGCAAATCATCCTGAGAAACAGGGACAACTGCACATAGATTCCTCAGGCCTAGAGGCAAAGCCATGGACAGTGGAGGCCAGTCTGGTTCTCCAGGAGCTCTGGCTCTATCCTGAAGGTGGTGAGCAGCCACGGGAGGACTCTAGGCAAGGGAATGACCCGGCAGATCTATGTTCTAGAAAGATTCCTCTGGCCTCGGTGGGGGACTGTGAACATGGTCAAGGCATTTGTTTAATCCTATCCTGAAGTCTTCTTTGCAGATGGTTCTCCCTGAGAGCAAAAGCCTGCTACTCTGGGGAGTCCAAGGTCAAATCCTCCTAGGAACAACCTCACTTTATACGCACCTCGTCCTCTTAGAGAATCGTCCCAGCTATCGGGACGATTATCGGGACGTCCCAGCCCTTCATTAAGGGCTCTAGGAGAGCCTGCTGCAGAGACATCCTATGTCTTGGCTTGACTCCATGTGCTTCCCATTGGTTTGAACACAGTCCCTCACCTCCTTTATTTTAATCATGATACACCTATTAAGCTTCTTTGGGACATTCTTTGAAGAACAGCCTAGGCCCTTTTTGACCACAATGGCTTCAAAAACCTGGTCTCAAGTAAACTCTGGGGTCCTCACCACCGTGGACCTGGGAACCTCTAGATCCCCAGTCATTCCTCGCCTTTTGGCCACAGGAATCCAATTCAGGGGGCTCCATTTTGAAACCAGAGAAAGGACTGGAAGAATCTGGTAAAGGCTGGGTCTGGTCACCTTTCCTACTGCTACCATTCACGCAATTCTCAATACCCCCAGCTGGTCACAATCTCACTTCATTCCCCAAAACAAACTTGCCCTGTGGTGTGACTATCTCTACTGTACAGATGGTGAACCTGAGGGCCGGAGAGACGAAGTGACACGTCCAAGGGTTTCAAGGTAAAAATACCACAAGGTGGGCCCCCGGAAGCAAGCATAGTAGGACACTTAAATTCTCCATAAACTAACAGTGTAAAAAACTTGGAAATGTGAAGCTGTGGATACGGGAAGGAGGAAGGAGCTCAGACCCACCCCAAGTTCCAAGTGGCCAAAAGAATGAATTCTTGAGGGATGGGAGTGAATTGGCAATTTACGGGGGAAGAATTTCTAAAGCAGAGGGTCCTGCTGGAGAAAAAGAAGTCTGGGTCCACTCTCATCAAAGGGGTCACCTAGGTCAAGGGGATTGGCAAAAAGACAAAGGTCAATAACACCCAGTGCTGAAGAGGTTTTGGGGAGACAGGCAGTCCCAGACACTGTCGCAGGAGGAAAATTGGAGCGGGACTTACCGAGGGCTTATCTGTCAAAGCTTGAAAGTCCCCCTTCTCGCCTCTAGGGAGGGGGGTAGACTGGGAGGGCGCACAAAGGAGACTTCTGGGGGTGCCGGAAGTGTTCTATGTCTTGTCTGGGTGGGATTATGCAGATCTACCCTTGCGGAAAATGTTATGGAGCTGAACAGTGAAAATTGGCCTATATCATGCAAACCCATGCACGTGTCCTATAAAAAAGGAAAAACAAAATAAAATGCAACAACCTTTGAGACAACAGTCGCCCATCCAGGAATCTGCAGGGTAGGAAAGGAACCCTGGGAGACAATCCGGCTTTCAGCAGGGAAATGGTGCAGAGTCAGTCACCACAGGGACACACCAGAAATCTCAATATGTGACCACTGAAGAGCTTCTGGAAAGAACGTTCCTGCTGTATTGTGACAGAAGCAAGTTTAAAACAAAATCGGTTTGTGAAGCTGTGTTTGCAAAAGCACAACCAAAAATCGCTCTCTGTGTGGGCCCGTGTTTGGATAAAGAAGCCTCAAAAAGCGACATCTGAATGTTAACATCATTTTCCTCCCTGGAGCGGGATTAGGAGCGCCCCGGTGGGAACTTTCTACCGTGCACCCATAGTGTATCATGGGCTAGTTTTGCAATCCGCATTCCCTGCTTTTGCAATGAACAACAACAAATCCATGAAAATAAAATGAATCGGTAGAGATGCTTGGCGCATAGTAGGTGCTCACGGAGTTTTTGCTGAAGACAAGGATTCAGCTGTCTGTGGGCTCCAGTGCCTTGTCCCTCAGTTGGGGTCTGCGTGGGCTGGCCACCCCTGATGCTAACTGGGTCCCCCATTCCCTCTCCCCCACCTATCGAGGGGGCTCTCAGGGGCTCAGATGCCGCTGGAATGGATGTCAGGGAAGCTGGAAGCTGGCGGCCACATTTCCCCAGTGGGGGACTTGCTTTAAGGCCAGAGTTCTGTTTGGTTGGCCCCAATTTTTATTTGTGGGGAGATTAAGGGAAAATAAAATAAAACATTAGAGCAACCCAGCCCTCCTTTCCGACCGCGGAGGGTGAGTGGTGGGGCCTGGGGCGGATGCAGCTGCCTGCCTGCGGCATCGTGCCGCAGGGGGACAGAGGCAGACTCCGCGCCCGCGGTCCCCGCAGCCTCCGCGCCCTCCCCATCCGGGCCGCCCCCGCCCTGGGCCCCCGCCGAAGACTTTTTGAAGTTGATCAATGAAACATGTTTTATTTACGGGGCTGTTGGTGCGCGGGGGCTCGGGGAGGCGAGGCCTTCATTGCATAAAGGAAGAGTGGGCGGACTCGGGGCTGGGAGAGAAAGGAGGGAAAATCACAGTTCCGTCTGCTCCTTGGAAAATAAAGGGGGAGAGGGGATGAGGAGGAGGGTCGAAATTGTGGATTTGCTCAATAAAGAGCCCGCGGGGAGAGAGGTCCGCTCAATCCTCTTAGTCCGGACAATGTAGGGCCCGGGCGCGCGGATTCCACCCCGGGATCGAAGGGCCGTGGGCTGTTTAAATTGCTACTTAGGTTTCCAGCTGTTTTACCAGTGATTTGCCCAACTTAATAGCTCTTTAAGGCTTTAAACAAGAAAATAGCTCTTCTCACGACTCAAAGGAGCGGCCCTGGTTAGTTCAGACGGCGCCCATTGTCTGAGGCTTAACCCTTCCCTGTGCCCAGTCCCCTCCCCCTCGGCCCAGACTTTGTCCTGCTGGAGACTGTTTATCCTTTTAACATGCTGGTTTTCCGGGCCTCCGTCCAGAGGACTTCTAAATAAGTACTTATTTGAGGGGACTGCCTGTCTGCGGCCTTTGAGCGTCCCCCAGCAATTTCATAACAGATAGTAAGAATAATTATTAGGGCCAGAGCGCCTCCTTAGTGAGAACCTACTATGTGCCAGACCTTGGGTCGACGTTTTTCTTCATGCATCCCGTTTCATTCTCAAACTTGTCTGCGGAGGAGGAAGGCACTCTGCTATGATGGCCATCGTATGGATGGGGAAACTGAGGCACAGAGGAAGGAATCATGTAGGGGTGTACGGCAAGGTCACGGCTGACCTGACTTCCAGGGACCAGACTCCTAACAACCCGCTTGCTGCCAGTTAGCCGTGGAAGCTTGGGCTGGTTAGGAGAGGGGACTCTTGGGCTGTGGGGGTCCAGCATGGTACCTCTGACCATGGACACTTAGAGGCAGCTGTGGGGCCCAGTTTTCAGGGAGGCTGGAAGTGGGGGTAGGGGCTGGGAGTGGCAGGAGGGGAAGGGACCATCCAGAAGGTGGGGGGAGGGGTCTGACCTCAAGCCCCTGTATGCAGAACCTGCCTTTGACTGCATGAAACCAATTTTCCATCTATCATAATTTGACACGAATGTGCTAAAAACAGCAGTGGCTTCTCCCATCATGAGAGTCAAGCACATAAACTGTAAACGTGAGCTACCACCGTCATCATCACTGTCGCTGTTATTGTTACTTCTAGATAAGAGCGCTTGGTCCTGCTGTATTTCCCTCAGTCTTATTTTCACACGTATCTGCATACTCAGAGTGATTGTAATTACAGTACGCCCTACTTCGGATATGTATGCTTTTATCTTTTCTCGAAGATTCACCAAGCCAGAAAGCTTTGGTGAAGGCTTGTCAGTTTTCCCTGTCGACGCTATGCCCTTCAATTCTTACACCAGATTACACACATAGATTATATGCAAGGGCTTATAATTGTGCAAAGAAATTCTTTAGAGATGGATGGGAGAACTTCGCAGGTGAACAAAACACAGAGGAGGAAAAGGTGCCAGATAAGGTGTATGTTCAAGGCACAGTTTTTTGGGAGTGGACACTGTGTATCTGGCCAGACCACAGAAGGAGGTAGGGCCAGAACCTGGAACCTCAGGGCTAGAATCAGTCCAAGGGTTTAGCTTTACTCCTCAGGTCATGGGGAGCCATGGATGGTTTCTGAGCAAGGGCTGTGACCAGATCAGTGCTGGACGGTCCACAGCTGAGACTCCAAGAAAGACAGCCCTGGGGTCTAGCCTGCCTCCTGGCAGAATAACATCCCCTTCTCTAACAGAGTGGAAATGGCTTCCCATCCTTCTTCCTTGGGCACAGCTGGGAAGTGTGACCCAGCCCGATCCTCCCTGGACTGGGTCACACTGGAGTCGTTTGTGTGACTGTGTCTCTGGTGTATAGGAGAGAACAGAGATTACCTCTTATCTGCCCCTGCAGACTCTCACAAGTAAGATCGCTTCCTTGTCACTTGGTGAGTAGGTTTAAAAAGGGCCACTCTCTTTCAGTCCTCTTATTTTACAGATGGGGAAACTGAGGCCCAGAGTGGGGAAGGGAGCATGCCAAGAATATCATGGTGGGTAAGTGGCAAAGGCAAAACCGAGAAAAATTCCTTACATTTGTACCATGGTTTGTTACACCCATCCATTTCCATCCAGTTCCTCGTATCATTTTTTTTTTAAATAACACACTTAACAAAATGATGGAAATGTTATAATTCTCTGTATTGGCCAGAATATAAATTGCGGTAATGCTGTAGGAAGGCAATATGGTAATGTACATCAACATTTTAACACAAAGGTCCATTGACCGACCAGTTGCATTGCTGAGGATCGCTTCCACAAATAGATTCACACATGTACGCAAAGATGTATGTGCAAAGATGTTCATCACAGAGCTGCTTTGTATACCCAAAACTTGGGGGGAAAAACCCAGCAGCTCTAAATGTCTATAAATGAGGACTGGTTACATACATTTCACTATGGCCAACTGTGGAGTATTACATAGCCATCAAAAGGAGTGGACTAGACCAATTTGTAACTCCACTAACAGTGTTTGAGAATGAATATTTCTCCAGAAGCTTGGGGATCCTCAAACATTAAAGTCTTCGCTCGTTTGACAGGTTAAACAAAGAACATCCAATCATTTTCGCTCATGTCTAGTAATTATGAGGGAGGTCGAACACTTTCCCATATAGCTATTGCTCACTTTAAATCCTTTTCCTGGGGATTTCCTTTTCATATCCAGCCTTTGTCCCTTTTCCTGTTAGGCTTCGAGACTTCCTCACTGGTACGACTATTTCCTAAATTAAAGCAATTAATCCCTGGGAATGTCACTCCCTGTGTAGTTTTCCTCATGGTATTGTTTATACTTTTTTCCTTCATTCAGGAATTTTCCTTAAAATTTTCTATGCGGTCTTACTCTTTTAACTTTAATTTTTTGGGTTCAGAAGACATTTTTTTTTAAGATTTTATTTGTTTATTTGACAGAGAGAGATCACAAGTAGGCAGAGAGGCAGGCAGAGAGAGAGAGGAGGAAGCAGGCTCCCTGCCGAGCAGAGAGCCCGATGCGGGACTCGATCCCAGGACCCTGAGATCATGACCTGAGCCGAAGGCAGTGGCTTAACCCACTGAGCCACTCAGGCGCCCCAGGTTCAGAAGACATTTTTAAGAAATAGTTTTCCTTACCCTTCTCTGATTTCCTCAGTCGTTTTGAAGCTGGCAAGTTCTCATCCCTCCAGAGAGCTGGTCAATATTCACTGATATTTTTGGCCAGTCTTTTGAGGATTTGATTTGCTTTATAGAGAGTTTACTCATCCGTATATTTGAAAATGCAGTTAAACTTATATTTTCCCTTACATGGTCTCCCAACTGTCTTTACTCAACATTCTTTCCATTGGTCATTAGCTGGAGAAGACAGTGTTATGCTTTGAGCTAGTTTTGTGTAGGAAAGACAATTCTGTTTTCCACCAATCAAGTATTTTAATATTGGAGAGGACTTATCCTTATCTTTTTTAAAATAATCTTTGGATTTCTCACTCATTTGTTCCAGCAAATGAATTTTATTATGGCCTCTGTGTATCCTGCTTAGAAAGATCTTTCCCCCTAAGATCCCTAAGATTATAAATAACTTCACCTATGTTTTCTTTAAGAGTTTTTATGGTTTGATGTGTGTGTGTGTGGTTTAAATCTTGGATCCGTCTGGAATTTATTTTGGTATAAGGGGTGAGGTAGGGATTCAACTTTATTTTTTCCAGATGGCCGACTACCTGTTATCTTTTTTTTTTTTTTTAAATCTTTCTTTTTTTTTTTTTTAAAGATTTTATTTATTTATTTGACAGAGAGAGATCACAAGCAGGCAGAGAGGCAGGCAGAGAGATTGGAGGAAGCAGGCTCCTCGCTGAGCGGAGAGCCCGATGCGGGACTCGATCCCAGGACTCTGAGATCATGACCTGAGCCGAAGGCAGCGGCTTAACCCACTGAGCCACCCAGGCGCCCCTACCTGTTATCTTAATACCCTGCTTTGACTAGTACACCTCTTTTCTCTGATATGAAGTGCCTCCTATTTCTTTCCCCCACATGCTGACTACCCACATATGTTTCCACAGATTTCTGTTCTCTGGGCTGGACTGGGCGTCTAGTTCTCTTCCAGTACTGAACTTTAAAAATTATTGTACTTCCATAATATGTTTTAACATCTGGTAAAGCCAGTCCTGCTTCATTAGTTTTGTTTTTCCTTAGAATTTCCCTGGCTAGTCTCACGTGTTTATTTTTCCAGATGAAATTGGTATCATTTTGTCAAGTTCCACAAAATAGAAGAAAATAAAACCCAATTGGTTTAAGGGTTTTCTTATTAATGAGAATAGTCTTGTTATAGATTATTTTTATTAACCTTTTGCCATTCGCTTGGTTGTCAATCTTTTTCTCATCAATTCCCCCCCCCAACAATTTTTTAAAAATATATAGTCAACCCTGTACTCCTTTTCCTTAAAAAAAAAAAAAAAAATCTTACAAATTTTAAAGCTTGGAAACATCCCATTTCTCCAGCAATGTGGTCAATATTCACTTATATTTTTGGCCAGTATTCCTAAGATTTGATTTGCTTTATAAGCCATTTCTATTTTCAGCATGTGTGAAAGATGGGAAGCATGAGTCCAAGCTGTTTTTTTCTGTGCTGCCCCTTCATGGTTCCTTGTCTCCCAAAGACGTCGCGATCGAATATTAAATTCTTCTACGTGAGAAGGCTCCTTGGCTCCCTATTCTGTCCCATCCGGGCCTGCTCTGCAGTTTGATCCAGGGTTTAATCATCAATTCTAGCTTCCGAGAGGGGCTGATTGCTTGTGTTTCTTAAAATATTCTTTGGATTTCTCACCCTTCTATTTCCTGAAATACCCCAGCCTGCGTGATTCATTTGGCCCCACGAGAACCCTGTGAAATAAGCAAGAACCATTAATTCTGCCAGCTGCGTGTCTGCCTGGGCTGCGGGGCTAAGCGACAGACCAGATGACACACGGCTGTCATAGCTCTGGGGGAACAAAAGCGTTCCTTTAGGATCTCACGTTCCCCCACCAGGAAAGGACTCTGGTTAGCAGCAATATTGGTTGTTGCGTTTGACACGAACAGGAAGAGAGTGGGGATGTGCGTGTAGCCCGCATCGGATCCTCAGCCTCAAACCATCAGGGGCCTGGCACCTGGGGCTTTTCAGGAGAAGTTGACACCCACAACTGTGAGTCAGTGTGGGGCGCCAGGGGAGCGGGGCAGGGAGCCCCATCTGGGCTGGAGGGGGGGTGCGAGAAGGGATGAGGTCCCCGCATGCCTGAGGCAGGCCCTGGATGGATCCGACTTTGTCTCTGTGACCTCGGGGGCTGGGAGGGTCTCTGGAGGTCCCGGAACTGATGTCAGCTTGTGCCCACGTCATTAGCGTGTGTGGTGACAGCCCTTGGCAGCAGGGCTTAGGGAGCTGGGTTTTGGAATGAGGGGCCAGTCCTAGCATCCCTGGGAGGATCCCTCATTAGCCACTGACCTCGATGTATTAGCAGTCGACCTGGTCCCCGAATGAGGGGGAATGTCCATGCAGATGGGGTCTCAGCGGGCCATTCCCCGCCAGGATCTGCATCCAGTCTGGGGCCATTAACCCCCCAGGAGGTGGGGGGAGGATGGCCCTGATGATGCTGGAGGGCTAGAGGGGCTGCTACCCGGTCACCCGAGAGTCACGGGAAACGAGAAATAAAGTGACAAGCCCCGCCCCCGCCCCCCCCCTGGCCCAGCTCCAGGTCCCGCCCCCGGCCCCGCCCCAGAGGGCCGTTCTTTGGAGGATCAGGGAGGGAGACGTTGTTTATTTCTCTTCTTTATTTTTAGCATTTATTTTGATCAAGCGTATACAGGCAAGTAGTTCTACAAGGTTTGCTAAGAAAAACAGCAGTCTCTGCCTCTGTGCCCCGCTCTCCCACATGCCCTCGCAGAGGCAACTGTCGCACCTCCTCTGATTATTTCCGTCTCACCTCCGTAGCTCTGGGGCTGCAGGTTGATCTTGGCCGCTGTCGGCCTTGGAGGCTGGCTTGTCCCTCCAGAAGGCGAGCATTTTGCTGTTCCCTGCCTCACCCCTCACCGCACACCTCTTCTCACGCACCTGTCCGCAGAGTCTTGCTCACCTGTGTCGGGTCATGAAGGGCGTGGGGTCCTGAGCCTCCTTCCCGGGATCCAGTCCTCCTCCTGCCACTTACCAGCTGTGGGATCCTGGACAAGTTACTCTACCTCTGGGCTGACACCTTGCCCCCCCCCCCCACTGCCTTGCTGGGCTGGAGCTTTCCAGGGGTTAATTCACCTAAAATTTGAGTAGGGTATGATAGACAAGGCTCCACAGGGGTAAGAGGAAAAGGCTATGTGACAACCTTCTCTGCACAGTGCAGCTAATAATTGTCTTGTTTCTCCTTTGCTTGGTTTTCTATGTGGTTCATTCCGTCTTGAACTTTCCTCACAGGACTTTCTGGATGCTCCAGGCCTTCTCTCCTGGGGCTCCCCAGGCCTGGGCCCTGCTGCTGTCCTGGGGTCTCCCTCCCCTAGCAGCAGGGTCATCCCCTTGTCTTTAACTATTTCCTGTATCCCAGGATTTGCCCCCTCATCCTGGTGAAGTATGTCCCCTAGTATGCTCCTTTTCTGGAGAAGTTACGTTCCATAAAGTCACCAGGCAATTGACCCAGCCAACAGGGAACCCTCACTCCTGGGAGAAATACAGGGGCAGGGTCCTCCCTGTCTGTGGTCACAGCATTTTCATCTACTGATCAGTGACTAACCTTATATTATGCATGTGTATTTATGTGTAGTTTCTATCTGAAGACCACTTAACCAATAGATGTTGTAATTCATTAACCTTGAACTTATGGCCAACAACTCTACGCCGTGTGGGAATGAAGCACGTCTAACACACCTGTTTTCTCTATAAGGCACGTCGTTGCCTTCCTGTGCTGGGAAGCACTGGACAGCTTTCTAGCACTATGCTTGGGATCATTTAAAATAGCAAGATCACCAACAAAAAGCCCCAAATGTGAAACATGAAGCATCAAACAGATGGCAAAGAGACTCTTGCCTAAGGGCTGACACTGGGGCAGAGAGTCACTGAAGGCTGCTCATGGTTTTTTTTTGCCACTCTGTACGTGTCTGCAAATGACCATCGATGCACCATGAGGATCGATTTTGAGGTTACACATAACTTTTAGTGAGTAGATGAATTTGCACATAAGGAATATGTGAATAATGAGGATTAACTGTAAATGTCTCAAGACCTCACATACTGAGAAGATCTTCATTCTGTCCTCACCCAGGATTGATAGCTTGTCTGGGGAAGGAAATCAAGCTTGGAAATCCATTTCACTCAGCACTTTCCAGGCCATTCTCCCGTGTCTGCTGGAAGCCGGTGCTGTGAAGAAGTCCACAGCTATTCCTGGCCCTCACGGTGGCCCTCCTCCCTGGAAGCTTGTGGGAGAGGGAAAGGACCTCTGCCTCAGCATCTCAAGTTTTCATGATGATGAGCCTTGGCATAGGTTTCTTTTCATGCTTTGATGGGTCCTTGCAATCTATAAATTTACGTTCTTCTATTTTGAAAAGTTTCCCAAGTTGTTGATGAATTCTTCCCCTCCATCTTCTCCGGTCTGTCTTTCTGGAACTTATTTTAATTGGACATCATGCCTCTTGCTCCATTTTTTTTTTCCTTCCTGTGTTATTAGTTACGATTCTCCAGAGAAGGAGAGCCTATCTGTATCTTATTGGTTCCCTATCTATCTAATCTATCTTTACTCACAAAATTATGGAGCCTTGCCCCTTGGCTACCTGGAGTTGGGGAGAAGGTGCTGGGTTTTTAACTCATCCTTGGGTGGATGATCAGTCTTCCTCCTCTTTTTAGGCAATTCCCATTTACCTCCTGGTACAGCCTGTCCCCAAGCCTTTTGGGGATTGCTGAGTAAGTCCAGTTGGTCTTAATTTCCCTCACCATTGTCTGGAGAAGTCCCTTCATGATTCTTTTTGGAGGGGTTTGGGAGAGAAAATGTAGATGTAGGAATTGTTGGATTTGCCAACTTTATTGAAAGCCCCTGTTTATTTCTTTAAATGTCTACCTGGCCCATTCTCCCATGCGTTCCCTCAGGATAAGGAGTGCGTGCAGTTCATTTCCAGGTGCGCTGAGTGAACACAGGACCTAGCCTCAGCTCAGAACAGTTGGATGTTTTTGTTTTTAAAGATTTTATTTGTTTATTTGACAGACAGACATCACAAGTAGGCAGAAAGGCAGGAAGAGAGAGGGGGGAAGCAGGCTCCCTGCTGAGCAGAGAGCCCAATGCAGGGCTTGACCCCAGGACCCTGGGATCATGAACTGAGTCAAAGGTAGAGGCTTAACCCACTGAGCCACCAGGCACCTCCAGTTTGATGTTCTAGAAGAGGAAAATAGGGCTGGCCTCCTCATGAGATCTCAAGCCAGATCTGAGTACAAATCCCAGTTCTGCTACTGACTTGTTGGAATCGGACAAGTCATCTTATTTCTCTGTGCCTCAGTTTCTTCATCAGCAAAATGGGTATACCTAGACTAGCTCATGAAGTTGATATGAAGGAGAAGTGAGAAGGTATGTATGTGAGCACTGATGGAGCATCAGACAACTTTGGAGGTTTAGCTAATGGTGGGACAGAAGGTAGGACCGCAGCATTAGAAACGAGCCACAGGGAGGAACACTAGGATCGGAGGTCAGGAGGGCTGGGCTGAAATTCTGCTTCGGCTGCGGCTTTGTTTTCTTAAATGAATTTAATCATGTCTCTTGCTCATATTTGATTTCTTTTTTCTTTTTTTTTAAAATAAATATAAACTAGGAGAATTCATTGTGAGCTCTCCTGAACTAATTTTATTTTATTTTTAAAAAATATTTTATTTATTTATTTGACAGGGAGAGAAAGATCACAAGTAGGCAGAGGCAGGCAGGGTGGCGGGGTGGGGGGAAGCAGGCTCCCTGCTGAGCAGAGACCCCGATACAGGGCTCGATCCCAAGACCCTGAGATCATGACCTGAGCCAAAGGCAGCATCTTTAACCCACTGAACCACCCAGGCTCCCCTCACATTTGATTTCATCCCTTCCATCATCATCTTCGTCATCATCTCATAAATACTGATGAAACAACAATAACCAAAAAATGCAGTTTCTAAGGTGGTGGCTGGCTAGCTCTGTTGTTGGAGCATGCGACTCTTGATCTCAGGGTCATGAGTTCCAGCCCCCCCATGGGAGGTCAGAGATATTACTTAAAAATGAAATCTCTGTAAAAGAGGCAGGTTCTATCATACAAGAAATACTTAATACGCTTTAGGACCTTGCTAAACACTATGACTGTGTATGATGACACATCTGATTTTATTTGATTGTTAGAACAACCTCATGGGAGAGGTTTATTAGCATCACTTCTGTTTTATGTTCAGAAGGTGGAGACTCCGGGTGAGCGAGTGGCCCAGGTTGGGGAGCTGAGCAGTTAAGGCTGTGCTTAGCTCCAGTGTCTTGGGACGCTTCCCAAGCCCTGAGGCCACACGTTCAGGGACCAAGAGGCTACCTCGGATTATAGCTCGGGAGAGTTTCCTTTCTGACCCTCATTTTCACTGGTTTTAGCTCACAAGCGTTTGAAGGTGTTTTTTTGTAAAGTTAAAATACACTTTCACGAGGTTGGCGGATCCAAGGCAGACTTTGAGACACTGTTTGGCTTGGCACGGCTTCCAAACGTCTCCCAGCCACTGTTGCTCCATATTTCTTTGCGCCGGGACCAAGATCAGAAATAACTCAACTGTGAAAAAAATATATAAGCTTGCCAACAGCCCCTGAAGAAGATGAATTGCTAGTGGGTTATTTTTCCCCCTTGAGTCAGAAGTGTGAAGGTAGGTGGGAGAAGGAGCAAGGTTTTGAAAGACCTGTGTATATTTAGGTACCAGAACGCGTTCCATTTTAAGAAAGATGAGCACCGTCAGACAGTCCGGCTCACTCCCTGCCAGGCTCTTGACGCCCGGCAGCCGAGCCTTCTGGTCAGGACTGTGGCAGTCCACAGGCCCCAAATTTGGTTGGTGTGATTCCAACTGGCAAGAGGAATTTTCATTTTGTGGCATTGAAACTTGTTATTTTGCTGGTCAGTTTTGAAGCTCTCTGTGACCATATCCTGCTTGAACTGGGGGCCCCGGGACCGAGGCAGAACTATGATGAGCAGTGGGTCACGTGCAGATAGTCTGTGCAAACATTGTCCTGCCTCCCGGCACTCCAGGAGGCTGTAAGATAGGCCAAGGGCCCTGGCTGTGCCTGTGTGGCCAGAGCAGGTTAGATGTCATAACGAGGTTGCGTTCATTCATTGTCCAACGATCCACACACATTTCTCAGGAGGCTTCATGGGTTCGTGTCCACATCAGGATGGAGAACTCTGAGCTTCCCTTCATCCTGGCCCTCAAGGAGCCCACAGGTTTCTGAGGAACACAACCACCACAAACCCACCGATAATGACAGTGTGCCGTCCAGTGTGTTAAAAGGGAAGAACAGACTAAAGGGGAGTTCTGGAAAGTTCTCACAGAGAACATCTGTTTCTGGCCCTCTGCCAGAGTAGAAACCTTTTATAACTCCCCTGATGACAATTAACATGCTGGATAAAATACTTTTTAAAAGATTTTATTTATTCATTTATTTGAGAGAGAAAGAGAATGCACAAGTGGGGGATGGGAGACGGAGAGGGAGAGGGAGACTCCCCATGGAGCAGGGAGCCTGATGGGGTCTCTATCCCAAGACTCTGAGGTCATGACCTGAGCTGAAAGCAGACACCTAACCAGCTGAGCTACCCCGATGCCCCAAAATATTTTTTTAAAACTCTTTTTTCCTTTTTCTTTTTAAAAAAACATTGCTGAATTGATAGGAAAGTAAGTAAATGATAAATCTCCAAAATGAAGCGAGGTTGGCTGTGTGAGGTGCAAGGAACAGGAGGTAAACACCGAGCACCACCCAAGAGAAGGGTCCACCAGGAGACCCCTCAGAGCTGGAGTCCAGAAGGGCTACATCCAGAACGTAGGAAAGAATGTGCAAGAAACTTCATCCTGCAGATGGGACGGAAAGGAAAACTACCTCTGCTGACCTTGACCTTGGGTTGAGAGGAAAAAATAGCTCTCTTGAGAATTTGTAATCCCAAACTGGCCATCCCGTGACTTCCAGTTTGAATTCATGCAACTTGTGTGGTTTGAACAAACCCAAGCAGAGAATTTCACTTGAGGTGACCCTGCCGTGGTGATGCCTCCAGACAATGGGCTGGGACGGGTCCTAACACTCTCTTGAGGAATTCAACGATAAGTCAGCCTTAGAATATATCCACAAATAAGGCTCCAAAGGAAAGGAACAGCTCTCAGCAAAAAACAGGAGACTTCCCAAGGCGACAAAAACACCCAGAAGAAACAAGAGACAGTAGAAATAGAGCCTTAAAGCCTTTAGATTTGAAATTATCATGTGAAAACTACAAACCAATTTAAAAGAACTATTTCTGTGTTCTTAAAGAAATAAAAGAGAAGTTTGAAAATATGAGCTGGGAATAAGAGACTGTAATGCACAGCCAGATTTGGAAAAAGAACCAAAGAAAACTTGCAGAGATGAGAAATAGAATGCTTGGAATTTGAAACTCAACAGACAGATTGAAAAGCAGATGAGATACAGCCAAAAAGAGGATCAGTCCACTAGTGGAGCCAAGGGGACTATCCGGAAGAAGAGAGAGGGCCCGATGTACATCTCTTCAGAGTTCTAGAAGGAGATCGTACAATAGTGGAGCAGGTGGTACATGGAGATAGTGCCCGATAACTTGGTGGAAACGGTGTAGATACCAAACCTCAGATCCAGAAGTCCACTGAATTCCAAGTAAGGTAAATAAAGAGAAATTCGTATGTAGACACACAACAGTAAATTTGGGGCATTTTGAGAAAAAAAGGGAAGATGTTAAAAGCAACAGAGGAAACGAGAGTCTCTCAAAAGGATCAATTGTTAGGTTTACAGCTGATTTCTCACTGTCATCAATGGAACCCAGGAGACAGTGGAATTGTATCTTCAATGTGCTGAGAAAAAGAATAACCATCATCTGGGGCGCCTGGGTGGCTCAGTGGGTTAAGCCGCTGCCTTCGGCTCAGGTCATGATCTCAGGGTCCTGGGATCGAGTCCCGGATTGGGCTCTCTGCTCAGCAGGGAGCCTGCTTCCTCCTCCTCCTCTCTCTCTGCCTGCCTCTCTGCCTATTTGTGATCTCTCTCTGTCAAATAAATAATTAAAAAAAAAAAGAATAACCATCATCTTAGAGCTCTGTACTGTCCTTTGGGAATAAGAGTACAGTAAAGACATATTCAGACAAGTAAGAGCTGTGAGATTCTACCACTGAAGGATACTTCCAAGAGAAAATTCCAAATGTAATGGACTCCAGGCAGAATAAAAATTACAGAGGAAAGGCCAGATATGAAAGGAAAAACGAGCAAAGATATTGGCAAATATTTGGAGGGAAACTAAGAAAAATATGGATGGTATGACTCCACAATAATAAGGTCTAATTTATGGGAGGGAAAAACATGCTAGTACTAAAATACTGGTTGATACCATATAATTTTGGAGGAAGTGGTCAAAGTTAAAATTTTCAAGTCCCTTCCATTATTTGGCAGGAGGGAAGCTATACTGATTAAATTTAGACTTTGTTAGTTAACTGCTCCATGATAAAATAGCTAGGGGAAGCATAAAAAATTAGTCATTGGATGTATAATTTTTAAACAGAAAGAAAATGAGCATTAGAAAAATAAGATAAGGGGCGCCTGGGTAGCTCAGTGGTTTAAAGCCTCTGCCTTTGGCTCAGGTCATGATCTCAGGGTCCTGGGATCAAGCCCCACATCGGACTTTCTGCTCAACAGGGAGCCTGCTTCCCTCTCTCTCTGCCTGTCTCTCTGCCTACTTGTGATATCTCTCTCTGTCAAATAAATAAATAAAATCTTTTGAATAAAAGAAAAATAAGATATAAATTGCAAATGATTGGAAGGAAGGTGAGGAAGGGGGCTGGGGACAGGGATCATTAGAATGAATAGAGAAAATATTATGAGACCATAGAAATTAATCTAGATTTATATTATCAGTAATATACATCAAAAGACTAAACTCTTCAGCTAAGAAATGATGGTCAGACTGGGTTTGTAGAATATCTAGGTCATGTTCTGTTTCTAAGTGACAGGACTCAACCTTGGGGACCCAGAGCTGTTGAAGGTCCAAGTACAGAAGAAATATCCGAAACAAATACTAACTTAAAAAAAGTTGCTCTGGCTTTGTACTCAAAAGTAGAGTTGGGTGTCTGGTGACTCAGTCGGTTGAGCATCTGGCTCTTGATTTCGGCTCAGGTCATGGTCTCAGGGTTGTGGGATCGAGCCCCGAGTTGGGTTCTGAGCTCAGTGTGGAGTCTGCTGTCCCTCTCCCTCTGCTCCTCCCCCTGCTCTCACTCTCTCTCTCAAATAAATAAATAAGTAAATAGATAAAGTCTTTAGAAAAAAAGGTAAAAGTAGGCTTCTGGAGAGAAGAGCATTATTAGAGGTAAGATGGTACTACATAATGATTCAGGGTTCAGACTGACCCAGCAGCTGTAACAGTGCTTACTTCACATGGGACTACCATCACAGCTGCATGAAATAGGAACAAAACCACAAACAATAAGAAGTAGGGACACACCCGCCTTCACGCAGGCCATCTCAGCGGAGATGCAGAAAGTCTGAAGAATACAACTGCAGGTTTCATGTGAACAGATGTAGATTATGGAATCCCAAACACAGGCTTCTCAGGCTGGCAGGGAACATTCAGAAAACACGCCAGGCTGTACAGCTGACCTCAACACATTTCAAAGATTAGGGTTGTAGACTGGATCTCCCAGTCTGACATGGAGACTAGAGAGTCAGAAGTTTGTGGGGGAACGGTCCTGGGCCTGGCAGCAGCGAGAGGGAGGGAAGGAAGCAGGCTGGGAAGCAGGAGATGCTGAGCTGAAATGCAACAGCAGCCTTAGCCAGCTCTGGGGAGAGCTCTGCAGCAGGGCCGTCCTTCAGAGGGGTCCTTGGTTGGGGTAAGAACCCCCTGACTTAGATGCAGTCCGCCATGTTGGAAACCCAGAGTTGGTGTGTTGCATTAAGAACATGTAGATTATGGCCTGCTGAATGAAGAAACACTAGCTGCCCACCCGGGGTCAGGAGGCAACTTCAGTGGCATCTGAGCTCCTACTCTGGGGAAGTGGAAACCCAGGGGTCGTTCTGATTGAAGGTGCAGTTTCAGGGCACCCACACAAAGGAAGTAGAATCACAAGATTTGTTACTTACCAGTCTCAGAATGGGAGCACAATGAGCCGGGGAAGGGCAGCCGTCCTTCCCAGATCTACAGCAAACAGGAGACAGAGAGGGGGTAGCAAGCCCCTATTATCCATAAGGTGGTTAGGGCAGAGGTCACTAGGATTCCCAGGCTCAGCTCTGAGTGGTCATTTTAAAAGATGCCCCAGGAGAAGCAAGGTGGGAACTGAGGCAGCCCCAGTCTTTCTCTGAATGTCCAGACTCTGGGTGAGAGCAGGGTGGTCACACTGTTAAATGCCTGAGTATCACATTGGCTGTGTTCTCATCCCAGCTGCCCTTGGAACAAGGCACAGCCTTGTTTGGGCAAGGTCGTTTCTTCAGCCCAGGCAATCCCCAAAGGCTGACCGTGAAGGGCCACCTTGTGGGAGCTTCCCAGCAGCTGGGGGAGTAAGTCCTTCTCTCCCTCAGGGACACCTGGGCAGTAATCACAGAATCCAGCCCAGTTTGTACATGGACTGTATTCTCTGATTACAATCCAAAAAACTCAGAAGCAGACAACCAAAAAGATAACTAAAAAAAGCTCAGACTTCTGGGAACTTGAAAACAGACACCTAAAACAGACTCGCAGGCTGAAAAAGAACTCATAACCAAAATTAGAAAATACTTAGTACTGACCAATAACAAAAATATTTGTGTTAAGCCTTATGAAATGTAACTGAAGCAGTTCTTAGAGACTTCAGAACTCGGAACGCTTGCATTGGCAAAGAAGAGATGGTCGGAATCAATGCACTGAGCATCCAAAAGTTAGAGTGAGAACAGTCAAACCCAAAGGAATCAGATGATTAGGATAAAAACAGAAATTAATGAAATAGAAAACAAACACGGAGAGTGGGATGACTGGAAGCGAAAGACGATTCTTTGAGAAGATCAAAATATTAGATCTCTTACAAGATTGATTAAAAGAGCACAGATGCGTAATACCAGGCATGAAAGAAGAGACATCATTATAGATTCAGCACAGACTAAATGGATAATGTAAAGATATTGTCAATTACTTTTATGCCATAAATGTCTTGAAGAAACAGATTTCTAGAAAAATACAATGTGTCAAAATTGACTCAAGAAGTAATAGAAAACCTGAACGGTCCTATAATTATTCAATAAATTAAATTAGTAGGTTAAAATCTTCCTTCCCTATAAAGAAAATTTCAGTGCCAGCTGGGTTCATAGGTGAATTCTGCTAAATCTTCAAAGCACAGATCATGTCAAGCTTACCCAAATTTCTACCCCACAGTGGAGAAACGTAGCCAGTCAAAGTACTTTATCCTGATCGTCAGGTAGACAGAATACTAAAGAAAAATTTTAGGTTAATTTTACTCATGAACATAGACGGAAAACTTCTTTTAACATATTAGCGCTGTGAGGAGCACCTGGGTGGCTCAGTGGGTTAAGCCTCTGCCTTGGGCTCAGGTCATGGTCTCAGGGTCCTGGGATCGAGCCCCGCATTGGGCTCTCCGTCTGCTTCCCCCCACTCTCTGGTTACCTCTCTGCCTACTTGTGCGTGAGCGCTCTCTCTCTCGCTCTCTCTCTGTGTCAAATAAATAAATAAAATCTTAAAAAAAAAAAAACGTATTAGCACAGTGAACCAAGATACAGACTTAGCTATAGAGAACAAACTATGGTTACAGGGGAGAGGTGGACGGGGAGAGGTGGGGAGGAGAAGTAGGGGGTGGGGGGAGGGGGGGGAGGGGTAAACAGGTGATGGGGATTAAGGGGTGCATTTGTACTGAGCTCCAGGTGTTTCACCAGGAGGAAGTGCTGAATCACTATACTGCAGGCCTGAAACTAATGTTACACTGTATGTTAATTGAAACTTAAGTAAAAACTTAAAAAAAAACCAAAATATCAGCAGAGCGAATTCAACAATAATAACTGAAAAAATACAGTACGTCATGATTAAATTGTGTTTATGTTACGAATTCAAGTTTGCCTAATTGTCAAGGAATTACTTAATGTAATTCTTTGCATTAACAGTTTTTTAAAAAAAGATTTTATTTATTTATTTGACAGACAGAGATCACAAGTAGATGGAGAAGCAGGCAGAGAAGGAGGAGGAAGCAGTCTCCCTGCCGAGCAGAGAGCCCGATGTGGGGCTTGGTCCTAGGTCCCTGGGATCATGACCTGAGCCAACGGCAGAGGCTTTAACCCACTGAGCCACCCAGGTATCCCTGCATTAACAGTTTTAAGGAAAAAAAAACAGTCATCACATTAGATTATAAAGTTCAGTACAATTCAACATTCATTCATTATAAATATTTCATATAAGCCAGGAATTACAAGGAATGTCCTTAACTTGATAAAAAGAAACATATATATTTAGATATATAGAGATAGATAGATCGACAGAGATACTATCATACATACGAATGAAGTCTTAAAATATTAACTTTAAAATCAGAAACAAATCAATGATGCCAATTCTTTTCAATGCTGTGCTTAGGTTCTAGCCAGAGTTGTAATACAACACAAAATAAATAAATAAAAGACATAATGATGGGAAGAAAGAAATAAAACTAATACTATAGATAAATGGTAGGATCATCTATACAGAAAACCCCCCAAAGAATCTCCCAATAAATTATTAGAATCCAGCATCTAGCAATTTTGCTAAATATATAAAAACACAAAAAGTCAATTATATTTTTGTATGTCTTCAATTTTAGTTAAAAATGTAATTTAGAAAGGATACCATTTAGCAGTGTTAACAAAAATATAAAGTACCTAGGAATTAATCTAACCAAGAATGTGAGAACTCCTTATAGAGAAAATAATAAACTCTAGAGTGAGATTTTAAGGAAAATCTACACAAATACAGAAAGAAACCCTGTTCTTGGATTGGAGGACTCAATATTTTAAAAACTCAATTCTCCTCAAATTAGTATGTGCAGATTCAATGTAATTTCAAAGAAAATCCCAAAAGAAATTTTTATAGTATTGAAAAGCTGAGTTTTAAGTGTGTGTAGAAGAGAAAAGGTCTAAGGGTAGCCAAGACTTTCTTGAAGAACAAGGGAAAGACTTGTTCTATGAGATATTATAAAGTTATAAACCTTGAGACAGTTAAGGTGTTGTTTCATAGACAAATAAATCATCCATACGTTGAAACTTGCTTTATGGCACAGCTGGTATTTCAGATCATTGAGGAAATGGCACCAGGACAAATGGGTATCCATATGGAAAAAGTAGATCCTTTCCTCACACCATACCAGATCTGATGAGTTATATTGACATATGGCAGGCAAGTTACATAAGAGGACAATAAAGGAGAGTATCTTTATGACTTTGAGTAGAAAGGTAAAGGAAGGGTTGACAAAATTTCACTACATTAAGATTTTTTGAAAATCAGAAGTCCATCAGTAGATGGCAGAGACCAGCCACAGAGCTGGAGATACCCACAACTTGAATAACAGGCAAGTTATTATCCAGAATGGATCCAGAATTCCTGAGAACCAACAAGAAAAAGTAAACAGTAAACAATCTGATAGAAGAATGGTAAAAAAATAAACAGCATTTCACAGAAGTAGAAACCCAGATGGCCTGTAAACACATGAAAAGAGGACCAACTTCATCAGAAATTAGGCAAATGAAAATCAGAGCCCCAGGAAAATCGCTGCACGCTCAGCACTTCGACAAGATTTAAGGCCTGTGACAAAACCACGGATTGGGAAAGATTTGGAATAACAAGAACCTTCCCATACACTAATAATGGTATAGTCACTTTGGAGGACATCTTGGCATTATCTCAAAAAGCTGAAGTGGCCCAACAAAAATCCTCTGTGGTCCAACAGTTCTCCTCCTAGGTGTGTACAGGACTGGGGAAGAGACAAAATGAGATTTGAGCTTTAAGTAGGAGTGAGGTCCCTTTGCAGGAGGAGCATGGAATCAAAAGATTTAGTCTAGATGCAGCCTTCTACCCCCCACGGATAACAAAGAGAGGTGGCATTAAAGCGGATACAGCTCTGGGATTCTGAAAGATTCCCCAGCAGAGAGGGTGAGCCCTCACACAGCTCGGGTACGACAGTGGGCAACGGGGCACTGGAAGGGTCATCGACTCTATGGTCCAGACACTTTCATTCTTCATGAGAATTTAGACCAAACCACAAATACTGTCCACCTGTGAGGGGCCAGCCTCAAATGCAGGAACAGGCAGCCCCGTGTTTTGGTGGGGTGAACTCCAAAACGTAAGCAGGTCCTAGAGGTCCACGTCCGCTCTGAGTCATCTCCCTTTCGCCAAAGCTGGTCCCTGCAATTGGCAGACTGGGTGGCACTAGGCACCACCACCCAGATGGCTGAAGCAGAGGGACCAGGCAGTGGGAACTGGATGGGGAGACCAAGAAGGGGGTGCACGGGAGTGGCCATGATCGTGCATCAGGTTGGGGATGGAACTATGCCCACACCCCCTACTAGGGACTGGAGAGGAAACCCAAGTAACTCTCCTCTGTGACTGCTCCACCCCGAGAGCTCCAAAGACTGTAGTGACCAGACAGGTGTCAAAGAAGGGCATCGTGACCTAAGTGTAAGAAATGGCATGCAAACCCACGGTGGCTACACACCAACCCCTAGAAGTTGCCGTCTCTTCCATGAAGGAGGTTGTCTCTGATTTTTTTCTTCAAACAGGAAGCCTGCTCTGCCCAGCTGTCTCTCCCGCACTGTCGGGAGCCCATGAGGGCAACCCAATGCGATTGAAGGTGATGTGGGGACCTGACCTCAGAGAAGCGGCAGGGAGTGGCAATGCTGGTGTGCGCTCCAAAGGTGGGCCTGGGGAAAGTTGACAGGGCATGGTGAGAGTCTGGGTGTGGGGTGAGGGACACAGAAAAGTTGAGTTCCAGGTTTGAGGGACTCTGTGCAGTGGGGCAGACAAGGGGAGAGACAGGAGAGGGACTTTGGCTAGGTTGCGTCTATGATAGGCTGTGGGACACCCCGGAGGTGATCATTGGTGGGTCTTGGTGGCAAGCAACCCAGCTCTCTCAGGATGATGGTGGGACTTTAGAAATGAGGGACAGGAACCAATATGGTCTCCCAGTCTTGGCTCTGCTCCTACCTTACCCCGATGTGAGACCTTGGACAAGTCGTGGCAGCCTTCTCCAATCTACTCATCATCATGGAGACAGAGACACCCACCAGGCTTCCACTTCTTCCACAAAATGAAAATTTGAATACTCGGTGGATCAAGGATCAGTCCCCGATTGTCCTGCCATGCCAGCCAGACCCCACGGTGCGAATGGTCTGTGTTGTCTAAACGCCGGGCCGAAGATGTGATGTCTGGAGCTTGGGCTGCCTCATTGGGGTTGCACGCCCCAGACCCAGAAGACCTTGTGAAAGCTTCAGACTGACGTGAGCACCCCTCCCACAACTTCCCTTATGGGCTCACAGCTCATCGTGAGGGGGATCCTCGGGACCAGAGGGTCAGATGTCCCCTGCTGTCGGAGGTCCCATCATCTGCTGTCCCAGAGTCTGTGTTTATGTCCTTGGGGGGGTGTCGCTGACCATCCTTTAAAGTGTGGGACAACCTTCAGACAACAAAGAATGCTCTGACCCCTAATGTCACAAGCGAGGTTGAGAAAGCTGCCGTATAGGACATTGCTGCTGGGGAGCCCCCAGTTGTCTCAAACACAAGTGCCTCCTGAAACTCAAGGGCTGCAGGAATGAGTGTACATGTGGAGGGTGGGGGAGGACACTGGTGCCAAAGGGGACAGAGATGTCCAGTCCAGCTTGTCACTTCAGGCAGGTAGGCTGGGCACCCTCTGTTGCCAGATTTATTTATTTATTTATTTATCCAAAAAAGCCTAGAAATCTGAATCTGGGTATGAAAGCTGGTTTTTCAATGCTGGCAGCTAATTATAATTTTGGAAAAACTCTGTGTAGGTTGACTAAAACCATAGACTTTCTCCCTCTGTGCCTGGTCCTGCCACGACCCGGCCCCTCCCCCCACCTCCCAGGTCCAGGCTGAGCTCAGCGGGGAATGGACGCGCTCACGGTGAGGCCCCGTGATGGCCGGGATGCTGCTGCCCCCCTGTGGCCTCGGCGGGGAGGTGCCGGCTGTGATGGGGATAAAGGGGTGTGGACTTTCCACAAGGACCCAGGACCCAGGGTCCAGGCTCCTCCCTTGCGCAGTGGACGCTGACAGTCCCCTAGACCAGGCTCTATTCCAGAGCTGCCCGCTTAAATCCAGCTCCAGCCCAGAACAGTGTGACGCTGGGAGGTCGCCCTGGGCAGCTCTCCCCTTCAGGGTTGGCTCCCCTGAGCGCTAGCCATGCCCCCCTGCCCCGCCCCCTGTGTAGAGATCCGACCCTCCCACCACCTGGGGGACACGCGCGACCGTCATCCTCATTTCACCAGAGATGAGACTGGACGTGAATGGACAAGTGAGGTGGATTCCAACCTGCCCTTTCTTCTGCCACGTTTATAGAAAAGTGCATTAACTTGCCCACCAGGGGGCTTGGGATGCCTGCTCTGGGAGGGTCTGCAGATACAGCGAGCGGCCACAACTCAGAGAGGGAAGGGGCTCGGCCTGGAGGTCTGGTCTGCGGAGCCCCGCTGGTGGCCTAGGATTGCATCACTGTCCCAAGGGGAGGCAGAGCTGTCCCGGCAGCTGCGGCCAGGTTTGCCTTTACGGTCCAAATCATTTTGGCTTTGGTCTCCCAAAGATGGGCCACCTTGGGGAAACTGAGGACGCTCAGCCCTGCTAAGGGGGTCTGTATATCTCTGCACTCACTGAGGAAGGGAGGTGGGGGATTGTAACACTCTGGTCAACCTAGGTCTCGAGAATGTCCTGCCTGATCCCTTGCTAGGCAGAAGAGGAGACAGGCAGGGGAGGAGATGGTGAGTCCCAGTCGGCCCAGGGACCTCCACTCTGGGGTGGCTCATGCGATGACAATGGGATGGGCTGGGCAGAGCGGAAGCTGGTCTCTGGGGGAACATGTTTGGGGACTTTACATTCTGTCTGAATATCCCTTTATGTTTTAAAAAATTATTTATTTGATAGCGCAAGAGAGAGAGCACACGCGGAGGGAGAGGGAGAGGACTCCCCGCTCATCAGGGAGCCCAAAGCAGGGCTCGATCCTGGAACTCTGGGGTCGTGACCTGAGCCAAAGGCAGACACTTAACCGACTGAGCAACCCAGGCGCCCCTGCTCATCCCTATAGATGGGAGAAGAGCACAGGTTCCTGCCTGCAGGGCGCACGGGGACCGTGGCGATCTTGCTGGTCACCGTGTCAGCAGTGCCTAGCCTTTGGTGATTGACACACCTATAGAGTGGCACACCTCTGACATGTAAAAACGTCACATCTGTGAAAGGCACGTGAAACAGCTGTTGTGAGAAACTTCTAGGCAAGGAGGAGGCTGCACTACCCTCCGCCCTCCCACTTGGGCCCCCTCAGGACACACCTGCCTAGGGCATCGGAGTCCTGAGCGTGGGCTCAGGCGCAAGGACCAAAGTCGGTGCACGTCTCCCCTGTGTCCGGCAGGTGGCGCTCGTCCCCGCCCGCCGGCCGGTGGGCGCCCCGCGGTCGCGGTGGGCTGTAATTGAGGCGTCCCATTCCGGGGTTGCAGGGCACGTGAGCGCACAGCATCCCGACGGCGCAGCGGACTTTTGCTCCTCCTTCTAGGCCTCGCCGAGGGGCAGCTGCACGTGGGAGTGACTCTTACTCGGAGCCTGCCTGGCACTTGTCTGGGGAAGGTGCTCCCATTGGACCTGAGGGCAGGAGGGAGGCTGGGGAAGCCAGAGAGGAGGGCCCTGGCCGGTGGAAGGGGGAGGATCCCTGGGTCTCGGGTTTCATTTGTTAACAGTGAACAGATGTGTAAATACATAAAATCCTGTTTTTGTATAGGTAATGTGGGAGGGAGGGAAGGAGGGAGAGAAAAAGGAAGAGAGCAGAGAAATCCAAGCAGTACAAAAGGGCATTAAGTAAGAACTCGGTCTCTCTGTTCCCCTCCCTGCCGGCTCCCTACCTAGAGGCCCCTGTGGCCCTGGCTTCTGAGCTCTCCTCCTGGGGCTTCTACCCAGACCTGCGTGCATGTGCGGTATGTGTGCCTGGGATTTGTGTGTGTGTGTGTGTGTGTGTGCGCGCGCGCACACACGCGCAGAGCCACGACTGTATGGAAGAAATGGTCTTCTCTCAGAAAACCCCTTTTTAGCCAGACAGACTTGGGTTTGACTCGAGAAAGATCTTGGCAGCTCGTGGGAGTGGAGAGCAGGTTGGAAATTTGACCCCGAGTCGGTGCTTCGGGGCCTGACTCCCAAGCCTGTGGACAGTTTGCAAAGCCCCCCCCCCCCCGCCTTTTATTTTATGCTCAACATTGTGTCTGGGGCTCCCAAAGCTCAGTGGGAGACTATTCCGATTTCCTCATTTTACAAATGGGGGCCAGGGCTAGAAGGACAAAGGGACAACTCCGTGTCACATTGCAAGTGGCAGAAAAGCTGGAGAGCAGAGGTGGGTGTCCTGGCAGCCTCCCCATCCCCCACAATTTTCTACCTACCGGTGGTGAGGGAAAGGGCAGAGGACTTGGGGGGCTCTGACCTCTGTGACAGTGAGCGTCCCAGGGATGGGCAGGTACGTGGGCACCAAATCAGCCCCCCATAGCCAGGCCCTTCCAGCTCCAGGGATCCTAAAGCCACTTAGCGACCAGCCTTCAAAATATTTTCCTCTTCTCCCTCCTCCTTCTCCCTCCTCCCTCTTCCCTGCCTTGTCAGGAATCTGTAAGAAGAGTGGAGAGCGGATGATAATTGCCCCCCACGGAACTCACCTGCCATGAAAGGGTGTTAAATAACACGCAATTTACATGTCTTCCCTGTAGGAAATTATAGAATCAGAGCTTTCAAATTAGCAATAGATTTTTCTAATTGAATCTATTTCCCGGACGGCAGGTGAAGTGAGAAATGATCAGGTAGTTCAGTTTCCCCTGCAAATGGACCACCAGACAATTGAAGGAATTAAATGCTTATTAAAAGTGCAGGTAAAATTGATATTATATTTCTGGGAAATATGTCTGCAGAATGAGGGTGCAGGTGCATTTGTGTCCATAGGATCACTTGCGTGACAAGACAAAGGGTGTCTGTGCTCAAGGAGGAAAGGGGATGGATCTCGGGGTTGGGGGGGAAGGGAACTGGCTGGTCGCCCCAGGCTCCCTCCTCTCTCTCCTGCCAGTTCTTAGCACACAGCCAGGCTCCGGGATTTGGGCCTTGCTCTGCTGTGACTTTCTGAGCTTGTTTTCTTCATCTTTGCGTGGTAACCACAGATGGTTATGGCGAGTGTCAGGAATAAGTGAGACAATGCACGTGAAACCCTTAAGATGGTCCTTGGTGCATGGTAGGTTCTTGATAACATCAATATGTCTTCCTAGTATTACTACTTGTCATATGATGTTTGCCTTGTGTCTTGGTTGTGTGTTACTGCATTAACTATCACAGTATCAGTGGCTTAAAACAACATGCGTTTATGATCTCATGGTTTCTGTGGGGCAGGAGGCTGGGGAGGGCTTAGCTGGGCCCTCCCAGCTTCAGGGGCTCCCTCAGATTAAAGTCAAGGAGTTGACCCAATGTCTGCAGTCTGACCTGGAGGCTCGAGCAGGGAAGGCTTCACTTCTGAGCACACGTGGGTGTGGGGGGCCTTCAGCTGCTTGCTGGCTGTTCACTGGTGGCTGCCCTTTGGCCCCTGCCATGTGGGCCTCTTCCAAGATGGCGGCTCAAAACATGGCGGCATGCTTCTCGAAGCCAGCAAGGGAGGGAGGCTGCTAGCAAGACAGAAGTCATAACCTTGCGTGACCTCATCACAGAAGTGAGATCCATCACCTTCACCATAGTTCCTGGCTAGAATCAAGTCACAGCCCCTGCTCAGACCCAAGGGAATTGGCGGGAGCCTTCTTAGAAGCTTAGAAGTCCACCACAGCAATACTCAGGGCCCTGGGCACACATTTGGGTACCGAGGGCTGGCACCCAGCTGGCTGTGGTTCCTTGCCTATGGGATGACCCAAACCCACATTCTTCTTCTTCTTTTTTTTTTTTTTTTTAAGATTTTATTTATTTATCTGAGAGACTGAGAGCATGAGCAGGGGGAGGGGCAGAGGCAGAGGAAGAGGAATAGGGACAAGCAGACTCACCACGGAGCAGGGAGCCATCCATGGGGCTCGATCCAAGGACCCTGAGACTATGACCTGAACTGAAGTCAGATGCTCGACTGCCTGAGCCACCCAGGCGCCCCTCAAACCCTTATTCTTAAAGGGTCTGGGCTGTTAGTGGCGCTGCCGGACTGGGTCGTTGTCCCTTCCCTTGGATGTTTTTCTAGTCCTGGGCCACCTGCAGGCACAGGGTGCTCAGACTCCCGGGCTGTGTCCACCCCACCACGTGCCCTGATCTCTAAAGCTCTTTGAGGCCAGGAGTCAACACAGCCCTCGAGTCTTCCACTCAGCGCGGGAGAAATCTCACCAGAAGAATCACCCAGCCCAAATCAAACTCCCGCACCTTATTCATTTAGGGGTTCAAAGAAGGATCAGACCTTCTCAACAAATTTGGAGTTTGCAACATCAGGATGTGAAACCTTGGCCTTGGCCTAGAAGAACTATCACCCAAGGAATTGTCACCACAGCAGGAGCCTGGACGGGCGAGACACTGACATGGCAGAAAGACCGTATGAAAGGCGAAGCCCTCAGTGAAAATGCCGCAGGGCAAAATACTGATCCTGTGAAAATACGCTCAGGAAAGTGAAAACGAAAATAAAAATAATAAATGAGAAACAGTTTAGCCACACTTGAGAAGATCAGCCAGGAGGCTAAATAATCCGGAAAATCTTACCCTTGAAAATTACACAATGTCGATGAAATTTTGAAAACATTTTGATTCAGAAACAAGAGGTCAGAAGGCTGGGCCGGGCGTCCTGTTGTCCATCACGTCTCGTACCGTGTCCCCACCAGGCCCCACGTGGATCGCCCGCACGAGGGGCTCACGGAGCTGGGTGTAGGCTGTTTCCAGCATCCAACAGTGGTGCTGACGCAGGCCCTATGCCCCTTCCTCAAGAGAGGAACCTGAGGACAGGACAGATAAGCCCCTCCTCAGGGACCCCTCAGGAAGGGGACAGGGGTGTGGTGCTCCATACAACAGCAGTAACCAGGCACCCAAGGTAGAGTTTCTGCTGCACAGACTAGGTCCAGAGTCTGCCCTGGGCTCACGCTGGAGAATGAAGGCCCTCCTCGGTCCACCCGGTCCTGAGCCCAGGAGCCCAGAGCAGGAGGCGTGCTGGTGCCCTGGGGCCCAGGGGACAGAGAGGGAGGGGACCCTGCCATGCTCTGGGCTCCTGGGGTCAGCCCCGGGGTGGGCAGCTGCAGCTGGGAGATGGGAGGGTTTAGAGTGAAGGAAGTCTAGGCAAGAGAGTGGGGAGAAATAACTCTTTATTGAGCACTTACTGTGTGCGTGGCCCCGACATCTATTACCTAATAGAGACTCACAGCGAGCCCATGGGGAAGGCATGATTATTATTTGTCCATTTTACACATGAGAATACAGGCTCAGGGCAAGGAAGTCCCTGGTGTAATGCTGCACCGTGGGCTGGTTTCTAGCCCGTGTCTGTCTGTCTGTCTTCTGTGTCTCCAAAGTCCCCCTCAGGCGCGTGGCCTCCTAGTCCAATCTTCCTTTGGGATCCTTTCTTGTGGATTAGTCCCCTTCCCCCACGCCCCCCAATTTCCCCTCTAATGAAAAGCACCCTTGTCTTCTCCTTGGAAACTCTCCCTCTCGGGAAGGGCTTCGCTCCCCTCTGGCCCTTTGTCCTAGACCTCAGCCTCCAAGCTTTCCCAACCTGGGCCTGGCCAGCCCCCACCCCTTCTCCCCTCCTGGGCCCCATCTCAGGAGGCCCCGGTGAGGTCATCCCTGTGTCAGCAGGAGCCACACAATAGGGGCCAGGGTCTGCTTTCTGCTGAAGAGGGAGACTCGGGGTGGGGGCGAGAGGCAGGGGCCTGCAATTATGGGTTCCACAATGGGGCGCTGTCAAGGGGGCCTCTGCCAATTAGAGCTGCTGCGGGGAGCTGGGGGAGGGGGAGGGCGCAGGGGGCCAGGCAGGCCTCGAGGATCAGGTCAGGTAGGCTCCAGCACTCACTGTTCGCCCGTGCGTGCATTCATTCGTTTATCCCCATGCACACATGCGTACGCACACACACACACATTCATTCATTCTGCTCGTACTGTCTGGGCACTTACTACATGCTAGGCGCTGTGCTATAAGCAACAGGGACCCAGCAGAACACAAGCGTAGGCAAGACAAGCAAGAAAGAGGTAGATATACGTGACAGATAAACGTGAGTCACATTTATGAGACAAGTGCCACAATGGAAAGAAGACAGCATGAGATCACAGAAAGTAGCAGGCAGGTGGGTGAGGGGCAATATTACTGAGGTGGTCAGGGCAGGCTTCTTGGAGGAGGTGGTATCTGAGCTGAGACCTGGTCAGCCATGCCGCAACCAGAGGAGGAGTGTTCCAGGCAGAGGACATAATAAATACACAGGCCCTGAGTTCGGAGCCTGCCTGGCTGTGTGGGGGCCAGAAACATTGCCAGTGTGGTTGGAGGGTGGGGTGGGGGGCAGGGGAGGGGAGAAGAAGGGGGGCTGTGGGGTATTGGAGCCGGCTTTCATTGGGTCCCGAGAGCTACCGCACACAGCTGTTCCCAGCTCAGCGTGTAGACTGGTAGCTTGAAATGGACCATACCATTACCCTGGTAATGATTACCCTGGAAATCAGCAAATGCCACAAATCAGGGCTTTCTCCCTGGGGAGCCCCCTGTTAAAGGTTCACAGCACACACTGGAGGGGGATGTGAGGGGTCCCTTTATTGCTATGGAGAGCCAGCATTTTATTCCCTTGTATTTAACCTGATAACCACCCCTGGAGGCAACCAGGGGGCTTCTGCCCATTGCACATAAAGAAGACTGAGGCCCAGAGAGGGAAAGATGTAGTCATGGTTATCCATCGTGCTAGCCGTGTGGCCACTGGTGGTGGGGTGCCTCCTGGAGCCCAGGCTTTTCTTTTCCAGGAATTGAGCCCCCTCCCTTCTGAACTAGGGCTCTCCAGGGACTCACAGGTCAGGGCGGTCCCGTCCCTCCTGCTCAGTGGATCCAGGCACCTGCGGTCTCACAGTGCCTTGGTGATGGGGGCCACTCAATGCTCATTGACCTTGGTCTTCCCCAGCAGTGGAGGGACTGTGTGCGCAGGGGGCTGTGTGCGGGGTGCACGAGAGAGAGAATGCACAAGCAGGTGAACGAGTGAGCATCTTTTCCAAGCTCTTTGCAAGTTCAAGGTGTGAAGTCTTACTAAAACAGGCATCCGTTTAGCTCCTGCTGTTTACAGGTACTCCCTCGGCCACTTCATGCACCTTTCCCCATCGAGTCGTCCTGGAGAGCTCTAGCTAGGTTAAACGACACGAGCAAGGGCACCCGGCTCTTGCCTGATGGGACCATGTCTGCCTGACCCCTCCCTGGGGCTCCGCCCACTTTGCCTGGCCTCGGGCCCCACACCCACCCTTCTTTGTGACCTCTGTACACACTGCCCATGACTATGCCTCATGGCCATAGCACTCCTCAAAGCTTTTTCCCAGGAGGGCTCAGGGGACGGATGACAGCAATCAGAGTGTGTTTTGGCTGAGTACTTAGGGTGTACTGTGACTGTCACCTGTTGGTCCCAGTCTTGGGCATTTCTCTCTACAGTCCCATAGCATGGACCCGATGTCACCAGCCCTGTTTGACAGAAGGGGCTCATGGTGGTTCGTTGGGCCCTGGCCTCCCCGGGCTGCTGTGTCTCTCAGGAGGCTGGGGCCCTGCCCGAGATGTGGCCACAGGGTTGCTGGCCTCCTGGGGCGCACGGACTCTGGGATCAGCTCCCGGGGAGCCCCTGACAAGGCACTGTGCCCCCCTCCCTCTCCCAGTTGTTTCCAGCTGCCTGAAGGATATGGGGTGACCTCCATGGTCTCCTCTATGAGTCTGACCCAGGCCAGCCAGCAGGGTTTAGTAGAGTGCAGGTGACAAGGAGAAGCACCACTGCTCTTCCTCTGGACCCACAGGTCCCCGCACGGACGATGACAGCAATAGCACGACCGGTGACATCTGCTCAGTTCCCACGCTGTCCTGGGTGCTTTTGAAACTTCACCTGCCCTGCTTCATGCTCGTGATGGCCCTCCAAGGGGCGGCTTCTGATGAACGTCAGCCCATTTCACAGGTGAAGAAATAAAAGCCAGGACAGTGCAGAGACTTGTGCAAGGTCGCCCAGCCGGGAAGTGGCAGGCCTGGGGGGCCAGCTCCTGGATTCTCCTCATAGCTTCTGTCTCTCCCATGGGCAGGAGCCCGGCTCCCTCGCTTCGCCCGCTGGCTTGAGGACAGGGCTCGGCATGAGGGCATCTTGGTGAAGGGAGGAGGGACGGAAAGGAGTGGTCGGGGCGGAGTGTGGACAGTGGGTGAGGTTGGGGGACACAGCACCGGGGATAGGGAGTGGGGGCCTAGGAGGCAGGGCAGGGTAGGGGGCAGGGAGCTGCCCAGCCCTGCATTTCTGCTCACAGGCGCACTGGGGCAAGGCACTGAGCGGGGAGAAGGCGAGCTCCCTGAGGGAGAGCCCACACAGGCTGCCCCCCAGCAATGTGTGGGGGGTAAGGCGCATCCCTCCACCCCCACACAGCACACACCGCCCTGCATCCTGGGATGACGATTGGAGCTTCTCAAGCTCTGGGGTGCAGGGCAGGCAGCGAGAACCCCTGGGAACCCGGGCAAACACACCCTCCAGGCACCTGGGCCTCCCCTCCTGCTGCATCTCCAAAGCCTCTGTTTGCAGTGTAAACACTTAGCTTCCTGTGTGCCTGCATGCCGGGTCCTACCTGCCCTCCCTGGGTGCCAGCCAGAGCAGTGGGGGGTCCGCCGGGCCCAGGGGTGGCTGGTTGTTTCGAACAGGAGTTTCAAGCCATGTGGGCCACCCGATGACCGCTGTCAAAGAGAGGAGCTCAGCAAGGACTCAGCAGGGACAACGTGACCAGCTCCGTGTTGAGACATGTCAGCCCGGAGGCCTCCCAGGAGGGGTGAGATGCAGCCACAGCACAGGCCACGGCACAGAAGTAGGAAGTGCGAGATCACATTCTTAGGACATACGGGCACTCCGCGGGGCCCCCCAGCCTGCTGGGCTGAGTCCCTGTTGCTCTGTCCCATCAGCTCCCTGAGGGCTGACGCTTGATCTTTAATTCCCTTCCAATTCTTGTTGGTCAACACTCAACCGAAACACGGCTCCTCCCTCTCCGGGCCAGGTAACCGTCCCAAGCACAACTCACTTAAACCTTCTACCAGCCCCGGGGGACAGACATATAAACCCTGTTTTACAAATGAAGACATCCAAGGCTCTGACAGCTGTTCCCAGCCTCATGGGCGGGCCTCCAGAGGCCCAGTTCAGGCTCCTGGATGGCAGGGCTGAGGCCCGGGAAGAGGGAGTCTAACCCCCTCGCTCCCCACCCCCGTCCCATCCCATGACCTTTACTCACAGTATCTCTTGGAGCACAGACAGGGGCAGAAGGAGGCACTGCTGCGTTGGGCACCAGGGTCTCTGGTCCCAGTTCTGCCTCGGACTGCGTGTCCTAAGATGAGCAGCTTCTACCTGTTTTCCCATCTGTGAGATGGGAATAACCTTGGCCTTGCGAGGGGGCCCTGGGAATGGACTGCTGCTATCTCCCACACGCTTCAGACCCTGGCTCCTTCTAGCCACAGATCTCCTCCATGATGGGCACTGCGGTCCTTGTTCTCAACACGATGGAGAGCTGTTCCCAAGTGTGGAGAGTCAGGGGTACAGGGAGTGACTCTTTTCTCTTCCACCATTCCCGCCCCCTTGGGGACCCTCTCCTCAAGGTCTCCTCTGACCTTCTGGTTCTGAAGTCCAAGTTCTCTTACTGAGGCCCTCCGGGACTGGGGCTCCCCCCTACCTTCTCCTTTGGCTTCCTCCCCCACTCTTTCCTGCCTGCCTCTCCAGAACACGGGGCTCCTCAGAGCTGGCCCCGACCGCTCTTCTTTCTTAGGCCTCCCCCATTCTCCTGACCTTTCAGGTCACCTCAGTCCAAATCCCTGAGGGCAGCCCGGGCCTCTCTCCCTTGAGGCCACCCCCCCTCTTGCCGTCCCTCCTTCAGTCTCAGGAGCTTTCCCACGGGCCTCCCGCGAGCAGCCCCCACCCCCCCGCCCCGGATTCCCCATCTCACCCAGCAAGTATGCTGCGCCCTGGAACCCTGGCCAGTCCTTCGCCCTCCCTCCATCTGCCCCCAGGGGATTGGGTCGCAGTTTACCTTCCTGTTCCTGTCTGCATCCACTCCCTCTCCTCCTGGATCCCCTCCTGGCTTCTCATCACCAGCGTCATTGCTCAAAACAGGCACCTCGTCATGTCTGTCCTGCCGCACGCCCGGAAGTCCGCCACCTGCCGTCGGGGTTCTCTCCAGTGGGGCCTTGCCCCACATCTTCTCCCTTAGCTTCCCCTGAAGCATATCGGGCTCGCTCCCATCGCGGCCCTTTGGGTTGGTCCAATGATGCGGGGACACACTACGGAGGGACATTGTAACCTGGCGGCCTGCCAGACTCCCAGGCGAACCGAGGATCCACCTGTTCGCGGCTGCCCCGCCCACAGGTTCTCCGCTCTCTGGGATTGGTCAGACTCACCCTGCACTGAGGGCCCCGCCCCCTACCATGGCTGATTGGTCTAGGCTGAGCACCTGACCCAAGAGCGGCCCAATGGGATTCTCGCTCATGAGTCTAAAGCGGGGACAGGCGGACCTGGGGCCTGGAGTGGTCCAGCCCGTGGGCGCTGAAGGTGTCAGGGACAAGGGCGTCGGAGCTGTGTGGGTCGGTCCCTCCCACACACTTGTTTCTCGACCTTTTGTCAACTCACTACCCTCCTGGATAGCAGCCCTTCTCCCTGGATGTGGGAGCCTTGTTCCTTGGATGCGGCTCCTGCGGCAGACCCTCTCCTCCCTCACTGTGGGGCCAAGCGCCAGCCCTCGACCCCTGCCCCCAGCCAGCATCTGCGGCCTGTGCGGCCTGGGCTGTGCTTCTCTGCGGCAGCCCTGAAGTGGCAGACGGGGACCCCGGACAGGACCGGCCGCGGCCTTTGCCTCTTTCCCGCGGCCCTCCGTTGCGCACAGCCCTCTCTGACGGGAGGGCGGCCGGAGGACAGGCAGAGGCAGGACCCTGCGTCTGCCGCCTCCTTTCAGCTGTCACCAGCCTGACCAGGAAGAATGTATCTGGCAGAGGAGCAAGTGAAGTGTCCGGGACTTGAAGGAGGTGATCCTGGAGCCAGAGCCGGGCTCTGGTCCAAACCTCACTGCCAAAGGTGTGCGATACAGTTTCCTAAGGCTACTGGCGCCTCTGTGGGGTCAGGTGTCCCTGCCCAGACCTCAGCTGCCTCTGGGGACTTAAGGTCAGGATGGGACAGAGGTCCAGCCTCTAGGAGCCAAGCACAGCTGTCCCAAAAGGCCAGACTCGTGTCTGCACGTGGAGAGAAGCAGGGCTGCGTGTGGAGGGACAGTAGAGACCAAAGAACTTCCTTGGTCCTGAGCTTCCCACCCTGGAGCTTTCTCCTCAAGAGCCCCTTGGACTGACAACCAGCAGGAGGTCTTCTGGGGGGATGCTATGAACACTGAGAAAGGGAGCTTTGACCTGGTTGAAGGGCGGGACCCTTTAAGGAAGTGCCCACCCTTGCTGAGCTCTGAGCGGCTCCTGGGGGGTTGAATGGAGAGCATTTCAGCACAGGAGGGTGCCTTCCACAGACATCTAATTGTCACCCGGTGGGTCAACTTGACTAATTCAGACATTTCAAAAGAGGCAGACTGATCCCCCGCCTCAGTTTCCTGATTTGTAATGGGGAGAGCTAGATCCTCCAGCCCTGACCCTTTCCTCCTCCCGCAGCCATGGGCCTGGGGCTGGGTGCCCACCCTGTGGGCCTGACGTCTGTGCCCGAGAACACGTGGCGGGTGGCCGGAGGTGGGTGTGTGCCGGGGAAGCTGCTGGCACTCTCTCTGGCTGCCTCGGGGTGATGAAAGGAGCTGATGGCTTGGCAGGGGCTCCTGGGGACGCAGCAGCCAGGCTGGCGGCTAGGTGGTGGGGATGGGGGGGGGCTCCCAGGGAGGAGAACAAAGAGCTGCGGGTGCTGGGCTCCAGGGGCAACTGAGGGGGGAGGGGCAGGGCAGGCAGGATTCTGGGGTCCATTTGGAGTGGGTGGCCCCCCGGAGGCCATGACTTGTGGGGATAAGTGGGTGTAGGGTGTAAAGTTTACCTTGTGGCTGTGTGTGCCCAGGCAGGCCTCTTAGCCTCTCTGAGCCTGCGGGGCCACACCTGCACAGTGGGGGTGATAATACCCACATCGCAGTTCAGGGTGGTGCCTTAGCGCTCACAAAAAGGCGCAGCACATAGTAGGTGCTCAATAAATATTTTTGGAGTCAGCAAATAAAATAGAGTTGAGGGAGGATGGGGTTAGCTGGTCTGTTTCAGCAAGACGCCTGGCACGTAGTAGTTCTAAATAAGCCACTGCTTTGTCATGGCTGCTGTAAGTATTCGCCGTGGGGGCAGAAGACTGAGCCAGAATGGAGTCCCAGAGCCAACCAGAAGGAACTGGGTCAGTCGGAGCATAAGGTTGAGGGTGGGATGTGGGGCTACCTTGGAGATGTCCCCAGGACCAGGATGTGTAGATTTTAGGGTCACAGCCGGAGGCTGGACTCTGTGCTGATGGCAGGGATGGCAGGAGGACTACACGGCTGGGGGTGAGCTGGACATCGTGGGTATCGGGAAGCTGTTGGTGAGGGCAATGTGGGAGGGACAGAGTCTTATTTCTTGGGTCAGGAGACATGAGCAGGTAAAAAGGCAGTCGGAGAGGAGCTGGTCCCCTGGGGATGCTCAGTGATGTGAAGAAGGGGTATTGGCTGCAGGGGGCCCAGAAATGGGAGGGCCAGTCTTTGAGGGGGCTTCAGCTTCAGGTTTAGGCTGGGGTTTCGTGGCTCAGTGGTGCAGAAACATTGCCATCCTCAAGGTAGGGCTGGCTGGGGCCCTGGAGAGCTACAAGGAAGGGGCCAGTGTCTGGGAAGAGAGGCGGTTCTGCAGGGCTGGGGAGCTTGGCGACAGACACTACAGTGAGCCCCTGGTCAGCTTCAGACCCAACCTGGCAGGGAAGTGACTGCGTCTGTCATACACAGCAGGGCAGAGAGCTGCCTGGTGAGGCCCTGTAGACAGGCAGGAGATCAGCAGGTCCTTTGAGAGAGGCAAGTAGAGGCTCTTAGGGTCAGTCCTCAGTGGCCGCCTGGGGCCCCCTGCGGCGATCTGAGGCTCTAGCCCCGGGAGCACGTGAGAGCACTGTAACTGATGAGTGATGTCTGCTCTGGGCACCGGGGCAGCACCAGAGAGCCAGAGGCCAGGGGTGGACTGGTACAACTGGGTGACATGACAGCCCTCCCAGGGACTCAAGGTGTGAACTTACGCAAGTCATGGTCTCTGTCCCAGCTTGTCCTCTGTAACCTGGAAATAAGAATGCCACCTTTCCAGGTGGCTAGAAGGATTAAGAGCTTAATGGGTGTGCTCAAACATAGAAGTTTCTGTCCCCTCTGAACACACTGCAGGGGGGTGTGGGAATGGCATCCAGGAGGGAGGCTGAATGAGTGAGGTTTCATTGGGTGGTGGTCTGGGGACAGCACATGGGCACACATCTTTCCCTTCCCCTCAGCTGCCTGCAGAGCACTGTCAAGGATGGAAGCATGGGCCGGTCGAGGTCAGGAAGATCAGGGCAGTTGTAGTGCACCTTTGGTGAGTCACTCAAAGGCTCCGACCTCGCTTACCTCACCTGTCAAATGGGTGGCCATTTACAGTAAGGGTTTTTAACCACCCCTGTGGGCTCAGACGTCAACAATCCTGGATGGGAAATCACAAAAGTCTGTCTTTAGCCCCCTCACCCCACTCTCGACGCTCCTTTTCAGGAACTGTTTATCCTTCCCTCTAATCTGGGGACAGAATATTACCTTTCCTATGTTTCTTTATAATTGGGGCCTCAGTTTCCTATTCGTGCAGTGAGGAATTTAAGGTGAGGTTGGAATAGAAGGGCACCGAGATCTCTCCCTACCTACCTTTGATGATTCTGACTCAGATACACTTAGGAAAGGCCTGGGAATATTCAGACTAGGGTGTGAATGACTGCCACAGTGCTGATCAGGATGTCACACCTCGAGACAAGAGAGAAGCTGGGACTTCTCTGGAGAGGAGAACCAAGATGGGCAGGGGGCATGTGGCCAGTATAGCTGAGGGACAGTTGCAGGATGGGGCTATGAATCTGGGAAGGAGCAGACTCAGGGAGTTCGGCTGGTGGCCCCAGGGCCCCTCATGGCTCTTGGAGGGAGACAAGGATGCTTGCGGCTCTGGAGGTGGGGTGGGGAGCAAGGCAGGGAAGAAGCTACAAGCTCAATGGAAAGAAGAACTTCGGACATGAAATACCCCCAAGATGGGACTGGCCCCTGGGGGAGCATGGCAGGATGGGCATGGGATAAAGGCAAACAGGGATAGAGGATTCCCTGTAGGAATGTGGGGGCCCAAGGAGGCTGGCCTGGCCTCCCCCGGCTCGGGTGCTCCTCCACATACTGTAATGCCGCGCTGGGATTTTGCCTTTCACCAGGATAACAGCTCCCCAGCCCGGAGATTTCAGGCATCACTAAGAGTGGGGCTGCTTCCTGGGGTTCCTGTGTCTAATACGTCTGGCGTGTAAGTGTCCGCGGAGAGGCTGCTGGTGGCAGGAAGGGAGCTGGGGCCCAGCAGTGAATGGCCGAGCACGGGGACACCAGCAGGCAAGAAGGGCCTGGGGCAGGGGCCTGATGGCTCTCCCGGAGACTGTCACAGATTCGTCCTTGCTGACAGTATAGCCAGCGCTCGGCTGCCCACCATCCTTATCACGCGTGGTCAGCGTAACAAGGCAGGTGGCTTTACCCTCATTTTACAAGTGAAGCAGCAGGTCAAGTGCCCTGCCTAGGACCCCCATCCCTGGCCTTTGGGCATCTCAGACTATGCTCTCCCCTCCCCCCTACCTTTCTCAGGTGTGGGGTGCTGGGAGAGGGGAGCTATCAGCAGGAGAGAAATGGGGTGGGGCTTTGGGGTGGCTTAGGGTCTGGCTTCAGGGACGTCCCTGGATGGTAGGAAGCCCCAGCCTCACCTCTGGCCGGCCCCCTGGCCTGCCTGGCTGCCCCCTTAGCTCTTGATCCCACTCCTTGTCATGGGATGAGGCAGAGGGTAGAGCAGTTCCGGTCCCAAGTACCAGGAGGGGTAGGGTGCCAGGACAGGTGTACCCTGGGGGGGATGGCCAGGGTGCGGACTTAGGAGCTGTGGGGGGACACCGAGTGTTTCCATGCAAGGGAGGGCAGCATGGCGGCAGTGCGGGGAGCAGGGAGCCCCTGAAGGGCCGTGGATATGGGAGGGCTTGGATTCGGGAGTGAGGGATGTGCAGCGGGGCACAGGGTTTCAGGTTTTATTGCATTTGCTGCAGGTACCTGCTCTGAGCTCCCTAGTGCCTTCCCCTCCTCACTCCCTGTTTTCTGGGCTGTTCATTCCAGGGTCTGGCCCATCGTGGGGGCCCTATTGTCTGTTGGGTCCTGGTTGGGTACCTGTGCAGAGACCCAGGCCCATGTCCCGGGCATCTTATCCAAGCTTCCCACAGGCTTCCTGGTGTGGCTGGAGGCAGCAGTGGTCTGGCTCTGAGCTCCCACAGCCAGAGCCAAGACCCCCCCTCACTCACACTTTTCCTGGGTTCCGGGACCACCCCTCCTCCCATTTGCTCCCTTCTCCGTGTTTGGCTCCAGCACCAACGCTGACCTGGCTCCTGGGTCAGACAGTCTGATTCCAGTCCAGAGCTCCTGCGACTGGCCGCAGCCCCTGGGCCCTCTGTGAGATCCTCATAATGCTGGGGTCACCTGCGTCCCGTGCCCACAAATCCAAGCTGGTTTTGGACAGAGTAATTGGGGTGGGCAGCTCCTAGGTGGCTGTCCCAGACAGAGATAGACACAGGGGACCCAGCAGATGCCAGAGCCACCCTGGGAGAATTCTGGTGAGCTCCAGCAGTGGAGTCAAATGTCCCCAAGGACAGAGAGCCTGATACTCAGGTCAGGTTGACAGATGACTCAGTCCTCACCAGGACTGAGCCAGGCAGTACTTTCTCGTATTTTTCAGGTGAGGACACAGAGCTTGGGGACATGGAGGAAATCCTAAGTTCAGCTGGAGGGGGAGCTTCGTCCACTATGTCCCGGTCCCTGGCCTCCGCTCCACACTGGGCTGGTGAAGGAGCACACATAGAGTGAGTGGGACTAGCTACTGTTACTAGATCTGAGTCGTGGAGCTCTGGGCTTCCTCTCTCTGGGGTTGGGGGGATGGTGTCTCTCCGCCATCTCTGTCCACACTTCACACCAGCTACTGCCCTTGGGATCTGAGCAGGTGCACCAGGCCTACCCTCCCCTGGGGCTGAGCTCTGGACTCTGGAGGTTCGGGGCCCCTCCCTCCTCTACTCCAGGCTCCCTTTGGACTCCTGCCTCCGGGTCTTTGCTTATTCCATTCCTGCCCCAGAATGCCCTCTTCCCTTCACCCTTGCCACCAGGCACTCCCCTGGCACCTCCCCTTTTCTGCCCTCTGTGGGGGTGGGAGGTCCCTTGTGCTCCCCCAGCCCGTGTCCCCCTCTGCTCCCCAGTGTGTGGTCATGGTTAGTTTCCAGGCCCCACACTCTTGGGACCCGTTGCTCAAGGGCAGGCCCAGGTCCAGTCTCTGCAGCTCTGGCTTTGCTGGGCCCCGAGGACGGGCTCTTGTATCTGTGCAAGTTTACTGAATACGAGCCACCTTCTGGCCCGGCCCCGTGTTGCACCCATTCTTCAGGAAATGAAACCAACTGTGAGTTGAGTGTGGTTTCTCAGGGTTCACAGGGAGCCCCAGGACAGACCCAATGCCCTGTGTTCTCACCTCTTTGATATCCGGAAGGTGGGAAGAAGTGACAGCCCGGGGAGGGATCAGAGCAGGCTTGGGGCAGGGCTGGGCCTGGCCAGGACCCTGGACAGCTCAGTAGAGCCCAGCAGCCCCAGCCCCTGCTGGGACGGTACCTGACATGTGTTGGGGCCTTTAGAGGGGTTGGAAGGAGCTGGCCTGGCACCTGATGGGGGGGTGTGTGTGTGTGTGTGTGGAGGGGAGATCAGGCGCCCTGAAATCTGAAGACTGGCTTTGCAGTATCAACTTTAACATACACTGCCTGGACAGGTCTCCAAACCTCTTGGGGGCTCAGTTTCTTCATCTGTAAAATGGGCTTTACGGTCTTCCCTCACAGGGCAGATTGCCCCCAGCCAAGGTCCCAGCCAGGCTGTTGTGAGTCATAAACCAGCTACAAGGATTCTGGAAAGGCTCTCTAAAAACAATGAAGGGTTCACAGGCAGCATGCGAGGGGCTGGGCCATGGGACCTGGCAGCCCAGGCCACCCACAGGGGGATGCTCAGGAGTGGTGACAATACAGTTAGCAGGGGTGTCGCCTCCCCTATTCTCCCTTCCCCAGGAGAGCCATGAGCTACGGCACCCTCCTAGCTCTTGCCCGGGTGTGGCCTCTGTCCAGCTCCTGGGGACTCCCAGCCTGGAGCAGCGTCACATGGGGGCAGAGGACACTCATCCCGAGGCATATCTTGGGCCAGTTTTCCAATGACAAACGCCTCCCCGTCCAGGTCCGTCTGCCTGGAGCCGCCCCCGTGGCATAATCAGCTAGCTAGTGTCCTGAGGCTCGCTCTACACTGGGCCCGTCTCCGTACCCGGCAGTCTGGGTGATGGCTCAAGGGTCATATGGGGGGGTCTCCTGGAATGGGGGGGCTCATTTGGATAGCAGCCTGGCTGGAACCTCAGTGAAAGGCAAGAGGGGGAGCTCCTGGGGTCCTTCCACGCTTTCTCATTTCATCTCTGACCAAACACAGGAGTGAGTGATTACATCATTTTTCTCCCGAAGCTGAGAAAATCGAGGCTCAGGGAAACATGAGAATGTGCCAAGCAAGTTGGCAGAACTGGGTTAAAATCCTGATCCCTAGACTTGGTATCTGGAACAATGACAGCAAACACCACTAGCTGAACGCCCGCTGCGTACCAGGCCGTCCACGTGCACTGACCCTGGGCACGAGATTGTGGTCTCAGCTTTACAACAATGAAGACTGAGAGACCGTGTTTTAGAGTTGTGATAGCCGTAAGTGGCAGAGGCAGGATTTGAACCAATGATCAGAGCCTGGCTCCGGAGTCGGGAGCTGTCATTGTGGGCTGTACCTGAGTCTGACCAGAGGTAGGCAGGGCTTGAGTTCCCTGGCAGGGCATGGCTTTTCCACTCAGGCCCTGGGTCTGGATGAAGGTCCTGCCTTGATCTTGACCTGCCTCTGGGCTGTGTCAGAATCCAGACAGACCTGGGCTGACAGGCAGAAACCGTGGCAGTTATAACGGAGGCAGAGGTGGGGGTGCAAACCCAGGCTTCATCCTTCCCACCCCAGGGAGTTTCTCCTGACCCCTCCAGCACATACTGATGTCCCCTCCCTGAAATTCCCTGGCTTCCCCTGCTAGGATGATCGCTGGGGCATGACACACTTCTGGCACATTGGAGGAGCCCAGGGACTCTGCGGAAAATTCACCATACCCTGCATGCTGGTGGTGCGCCAGACACCATGGAGGACCAAAGGATTACACGAAAACCTAAGCTCCTTTGTCACTGAGCACAAGAGGCCCTCCATGGCACAGGCCTCGCTGTCCAGCCCATCCCAACCCCTGCCCTATGCACACCCTCCACTCTGAATGTCTCCCACCCACTCTCCATTTTTCATGATATTCTGATGATCATAGAAAGGCTGGAGGCTGGGGTGCCTAGCTGGCTCAGTCATTGGGTGTCTGCCTTCGGCTCAGGTCATGATCCAGGGGTCCTGGGATCGAGCCCCGCATCGGGCTCCCGGTTCTGTGGGAGGCCTGCTTCTCCCTCTCCCGTTCCCCCTGCTTGTGTTCCCTCTCTTGCTGTCTCTCTCTCTCTCTGTCAAATAAATAAATAAAATCTTAAAAAAAAAAAAAAAGGAAATGTTGGAGGCTACAAAGGGTTCCATCAGTAAAGTAAAACAAACAAAAAACACCCATCACCTTATGCCCGGGGTTATTTTGCTGGACATACTCCCTACCTTCTCCCCGCCCCCCCCTTTCTTTTTGAAGCACAGAATCCGGAGCATTCTTGTGTCAGCTCCTTCACTGGCTCACGGGATGTATGCCGAGCATGGAAGTGGTTTTCGTGCGACATCACATTTGAGCCGCATGATTCGGTTGCTTGGGAATCTGTGGGCATACCGGCATTTTTAAAAACCGATCCCCTCTTGCTGAGCATTTAGCTTGTGTCCGACTTGGGACTATATTTAAACATGGGCAGTTATTATCTTGGGACACCGTCCTAGGAGGTGAATTTCTTGGCCAGTGGATAGCCTACCGTGCTTCTGAGACTCTTGAGACTTTGTACAGGCTGGTCCCTCTGCTGGGCTGTCCCTTTCCTATTTATCCTCATCCTGAAATCATATTCCCCTGATGTGCACACATAACCTTCTTCGGAAGTGTCCCTGGGCTGCACCTTCGGTCCTTCTCCCTGTCCTCAGCTGCCTTTTTTTTCCCCCCGGTGTCATAAGCTCCTGTCAACCTCCTGCTTTTCTGAGGGCAGACGGCCTGGCACCGTCTCCTTCTCTCCCCAACACATAGTAGGCTCCTGGGAAATGCTTCCCAGATGAACAAGCCGTCCCCTGGCTGGTTCCGCAGTATGGGATTGTGTGGTGTTTCTATTAGTCTCCATGAACAAGTGCCACTGTGTTATTAAATTTTTCCAAAAGCAGAATGTCTGCTGTGTTTGCCAGTTGGTTGCTCTTTTAGGAATGGGTCTACCCTGCCCATCCTGTACTACTCAATCTGTCTTTCGGAGCCCATCCACTGGACACCTGTGGCACCAGAAGCCCTGTTGAAGCAAGAAGCAACCTAGACCAGGGTAGGTGTGGGTCAAGCTCAGAGCTCAGTGCCTGGGCCTGGGTAGGGGGTGGTGGTGTAGGTAATGGCAGCCTCTTTAGGTGGGGAGCTCATGCTTTCCTCCAAAAGAAGTGACACTCAAAAGAGTGTCAGGCATACAGTAAGTGCTCAATAAATGCGTGTCCCAGCAAGGCAAGCGATGGTGTCTGGGAGTTGAAGGAAGGGCTGGTGGGACTAGAAGTGGTGAGGAAGCTGGTTTTAGAGGATGAGCATCACAGGAATTTCTCTGTTCTCTCCCCAGGGACCAAGAATGACAATTCTCCACCATCCCAGACCGTATGTCCTCCAGGGTCTCCTGAGGCCACTACCAGGCTGTGGTTGTGTCTTTGGCAGGCAGCAGGTGGACGGAGTCTGTTGGGCTGTTGAGCCCAAGACCTGTCTCTCGAGCAGGCATGACAGTCTTCCTTGGAGACGATGTGCGGAGAAGCCTGCAGCCTTAGGATGAGAAAGCCGCTCCCTGCTAGTCTGGGATGTGGGATGCTGCTTCGTTCATCCTCCAGGGAGTTGGGCAGCCCAGCTGGAGGAGCTGGGAGGCTCCATGTACCAAGAGGAGTTTGAGGTCAGAAGGATCTCATCCTTCACTTGCTCAGGAGACACTGGCCTTGCCCTGGGCACTGGTCACAAGACACCATAGGGCATTTTGTTCAAATGAGCCCAGGGACCCTGTCGCCTGCTGAGCATGGCCCTCAAGGCCCTGTGTGGCCTTAGGGACTTCTCCTGTCCTTAGGGTGTCCACACCATCCTGTCCTCCCTGCATATCGCCTCCTGGGGATCTGCAGTTCCTACCGTGGGGAATGTCCATCAGACCATCTCCCCTGTCCACTTTCTGTATCTTCTTCCAGGCCCAGCCCCCAGGCCCTCTCCTGGGAAGCCCTGCTCTGTCTCTCAGGGTGGGCATCTCTCCCTTTCCCAGCCCATGCTCGGTCCAGGCTGGTCTCTGAGCACGTCTCCCCTCTGGCTTTTCACTGGCCATGGCTGGATGGCCGGAGCTGCCTCTGGGTACCCCCTGCCCCGCATCCCTGGGCACCCAGGGATTCCCAGGATGACACAGGTGTCAAATGGGTGTTGCAACCACCCGAGCAGTGGAGCAACCACGGATTTGGGCCACTGAGCAAACCTTCTCCTTGGCCTGTGTGTCTACCTGTGGCTTCCTTCCCAAGTTCCCACGTGACTGCTCTCACACTCCTCCCTTCCTGACTTGGGAAGAACCTGCCTTGGGGCCCTGACCTTCACGGGGCAGGCACACTTGAGCTGGGCACCTGCAAAGGTCAGCGTGGACCTGAGGGACGGAGCGAGTGATCATGGGGGGGTGGTCTTGCCTGGTGGCACGAGGGCACTGGGGACCCTGGGGGGAGACCATGGGGCAGCTCTCTGCTCCCGAGGGGAAGCGTAGGGACAGCTAGCTGGGGGTTTCACCGTCCTGCCCACTTGCCTGGCTGAGATCACACTTATAGTCTGGCCTGTTTACTCTGCCCCAGGATCACCCTGGGCCAGGGTGAGACAATCCAGGTCCACAGACGAGGAAGAGGAGGCAGATGCCCACCTGTGGTCCCCTCAGCCACTCTCTGCCCCCCTTGCTGGCCTCAGGTCCCCCATCCGGGCCTCCTTCATCTCCTGGAGCAAGCCCTCCTGCTCCTCGGGCAGAGCAAACTCTAACAGATAAATCTGACCAAGGCATGCCCCTGCCCCAAGCCTGCTATGGCTCCCATGGCCCTTGCTAAAGTCCACCCCCTTAGGCAGGCATCCAAGGCTCTTCCTGAGCTGGCTCCAATCCCTCCCCCTCCCCCACTCCATCTTCCCCTCTCCCCCCACTTCCTCTTTCTCTAGCCCCATTGAAGCTGCCATTCCAAACATGCCAAGGCCTTTGCATGCACTGTTCCCTTTGCCTGGAATGCCTTTTCCATACCTTTTCTCCTTGGCACACACTTTTTCAGCTGGGGTGTGTCCACCTCCAAGAAGCCATACCAGGTAGCCGGCCTGGCTTCTGCGCCAGCACTTGTGCGGGGAATTCTCCTGTGTCCCTGTCTGCCTCCTTACCAGACTGGGCTGTCCCCAAGGGCAGGCCAGGCCTGAGGCGCCCACGCAGGGTGTCCTCATACTGAGTCTGAAGCAGCGAAGAATGCAGGAGTGGGAGCCACCGTGTGATGTGAGTGTTGGGGGAGGGGACCCAGAAATCTTGTTGAGGAGCCTTAGATGGGCCTCTGAGGGGCCACACCCCCTTCTCACCTCCCTCTCAGTCTGGGAGGCCCAGGCTTGACCTGTGCCCTGGCTGCAAGCCCTGTGGACATGGCCCTCCACTGTGGCGGGGGGCTGGAGGTCATAAGGGTCCCTTCACACTGCCCCGGGTGGGACCACCGACTCTAGGGGTGCCGCTCTCCCCTCTGCTCAACAAGGCAGGACCTTCTTCAAACTAGGGGCCAGGTTCTCTGTGGCCCTGTCCGGCTTACCTGCCCTGCTCCGGGTCAGGCCTCTGCTGGCCACCCGTTGTACCCTGGGATCTGGGACCTGGGACCCCACGGGAGCAAGAGATGGGGGCGCAGGAGGCGGAACCGGGCCTATGCAGCCTCCGGGCTGGGGTCCGCTTCTCCGCGGAAGATGGGGGGTTAGGGGTCCGGGGCAGGGTGCCCTCGCGGTCCCGGGAGGGGGTCCAGGCCGGAGGCGGGGGCCGCGGCGCCCCGGAAGGAGCCGCGCACGCCCCAGCACACGGTGCCCGCCGCTGCGGCCGCGGATCCGGAGGTGAGAGCGCCCCCGCCCCGCTCCCCGCCCACCCCGCGCGCAGCCGGGCCCGGGGCTGGGGGGCGGGCCGGAGAGGGGCGCGGGGCGCGGAGGGGGCGGCCGCCGGCTCTTTTCCGCAGCTCGGGCCCGCTGCTGCTCCCCGCGTCCCGCCCGCTCCCTTCCCCGCGGCGGCGGGATGCGGGCCCCGGGCCCGGGCGGGGGCCGAGGGCCGAGGCCTGGCCGGCGCCGCGGGGGCCCCGGCGGGCGGCCGCGCGGGGCTGGGGACCCGGGGCGCGAGCGCGGCCCTCCCGGCGCCGGGGCGGGGGAGGCGGGCGGGCGGGCGGGAGCGAGCGAGGGAGGAGGGCGGCGGCGGGAGGGGGAGCCGGGGAGGCTCGGAGCCGCGCGGCGGGCGAGGGAGGGGGCGGCGGGGAGCCCCCCGCCCCCCGAAGGAGGAGTCTGGCTCCCACTTGCTGCCTCGGACGCGCGGCGAGGCGGCCGCCGCCGGAGGAGCCCCCGCCCCTGCGCGCCTCCCTCCCGGGAGCCGGGCCCCTGCCTCCCTCCGTGCGCGCTGCTGCTCGCGGCCGCCGCGGCCGCCGAAGAGGAGCCCGGGGCCAGGTAGGGCCGGGGGCGGCCGGGGGCGCGGGCCGGGGCGCCGCGGGGCGCGGGAGCGGGCGCGGCCGGGACCCTCTCCAAGGCGCCGGGCGACGCCCGCGGCGCGGCGCAGGGGCGCCCGCAAAGTTACTTTGGCCGCCTTTGCCGGGTGCCGGCGCCCCGGCCGGGCACCCCCGCCGCCCAGCCGGCCGAGCGGGTGAAGCCGGGAGGGGCCTCGGCCGGGGCGCTGGACTCTGACTGGGGCCGAAGGGTCAGCGAAACTTTTCCCCGGCTCGCGGGTCTGTGCCGGCTGCTGGCGGAGTTGCTGGTGGAGGAAGCGGACTGGCGGGGCGCAAGTGACGGTGACGGTTCTAACAATAGCAGCCCCTGGTCGCTGAGAGCCTACTGTGCGCAGCGAAGCCCCTGCGGGCACTTGGGGGCAGGGGAGGGGGTTACGAATGCTGGTCTAGTGGCCACTTTCGCTGGACGCTGCTGGAAACTTCATCCACCCATGCGGCCGTGCCTGCACGCGTCCATCCATCCGCTCACTCATTCCACGCGTATTTGGTACTATCTGCTGTGTGCCCGGCCCAGAGGATTCAGTGGCTAACCAGGCAGGTCCCAGCCCTCGCAGGTCCTATTTCCATGCTAAAGAGCGGTCCTGTCTCTTGTATCTTTATTCTGGGACTTGTTATAGGACAGTGAATTCCCTCACAGCATCCCCTGATCCAAGTGGAGACAGAGGAGGGTCCCTCTGAGAGCTAACGTGTCCAGGAGTGTGTGGCAGACCTCGGCTTGGGGTCCTAGACCCACCATTCTGCGTTCCCTCCCATCCCCTCTCTGTTCAGGCGGGAGGGCCAGAGGCCTGGCCCTGGCCATGGTTCCCAAGTGTGTCCCATTGACCTCTCAGAGAAGCAGTTCCCCCAGCACTGGGTCAGACCTCTCCCAGTTTCCCTCCAGTAGCTTGGTGGCCTTCCCTTCCCATTTCCAAGGCCCCTATTAAACAGAGCAGAGCAGAGCTGGGTAAGCGGGAAACAATTATGAAATTAAACTGGGGAACAAAAGTGGGTGGGCTGGTGGGTGTTGGAGCCGGCTGGATGGGCCGTGAGTGGTGGAGAGAGACTTGTTAGTAGGGACTGGCCACGCAGGGAGTCAGGCCAGGCACTCCCATCCTCAAAACCCTGGTTGGTCTTTGCAGGGGGGTGAAAAAAATTACACCAACTTCATGAATAATTAGTCAGGTTGGCTAAAATGCTCAGGGCGGGGAAGGGGGGATGTCGGCGAGGCCACCAGTGGACTGCCACAGCCAAGTTGAAAGCCAGGCCTTGGTCCACGGGAGCCAAGGCTCTGGGAGACCATTTGGGGAGGGGGTGGTAGTTTTGGCTGGGCTGAGGCAGGGTTCCAGTGGTGGAGAGCACACGGGGCTTGAGAGCCAACCGGTGGTGATCGGGAGGCATTCTGGAGCTGGGCACCGTGTACCGGGGACCGTGGTGCGGGAGCCATGCCTGCTAATTCGTGCTTCACGAGGCTCAGCTCCCTGCAAATTGGCTTTCCAAGTGGCAGCCCCACAACACTTGTAAAATCTTTTTTCTCAAGATGGGTTTCTGCGAAATGGTTACATCTGTTTGAGTCCTCACTCGGAGGTATATTAATTGGCTGATGGCTAGTCGAAAGGCGATAATCCCGTCACAGAGGTTTCATCATGCTTTCAGAAGTGGCTCAACGTGGGGCTGCCTTTCTATTTATTTCTCTACCCCAGAATTTTCGCGAGACCTGGGTTGAGGTAAATCCCTTTCATGTTTGATGGGGAGGCTCAGAGTATCACCTGCGTGTGGGGAGCCCTCGTTCTGATGCGACAGCTGTGGGTGCACTTAGGATCACTCCCCACCCACCCCCCCCAGATGAGACCCCGTGGACTGATAGAACAGGTCTGAGTTTGGGTAAAAGCCCCGGGCTTCTGGGTCTTTCTACTATGTCTACACTGTGTCAGGAATGTATAGGCCAATAGATAGAATAACCTTTCAAGAAAAGCCTGCTTTTAAAAAATTTCCCAGACCACCCTCGAGACTATGAAATCTTCATCCGATGAAAGCAATTCAAGTTCATTTGTTTTCCTTGAACTTGCTACATTCCCTGGCAGGGACGGCCCCTTGTGTGCTCACCTAACCCGGGACACGTCTTTTTGCCCTGAGGAATTAAGGACAGTAGTAGGATTTCACTCAAGGGCAGCATTCAAGAAGAAAAACCAGCATTCCTGGTTCAGACTAGTGGAAAAAAGAACCCCCCTTCCCCCGCAAAGTGCCCTCATCTTTTAATCTATCGAAATGATTCTGTTTTCCAGCTTCAGGCCTGTGAACTGAGCATGAATAGTGGGGCAGGGGAAAACAATCGGCCGGGAAAAGACTTTTAACAAGTAAATATGATGCACAGAAAAAACATGCAATTAGTGGAGGTTAGTTAATGCCTTTCAAGTTGCGGCCGAGCTGCAGTTAAGGATAGAATTTCTGCGTTATCCCTGAATTGTCTGTCAAAATCTTTAATGTGACAATGTGACATGTCTCTCCCAACGCCCCTCCTTCGCTGTGAGCAGAAAAAGGGTCTTTTCAAGCCTCCCCCCTCCACATTCTTCTTCTCCCTGAGATCTCTCTTTCGGCAATTGGTACCTTTGTCTGCCTGCACCTCTGGAATCAGGGACCCTGGGGGAAAGGGGCTCCCCAGATGCAGGAATCAGGGAATGGGTCCTCAGGTTCGCCCTGATGGGCTGCTTGTGAGGTCTCCCTTCTGGCCACACATCTCACCTTCTGGGATCAGGCATGCCAAATGTTTGGGGGGCAGGGAAGAGGGAGCAAAGGGCATGATTCGCACCAGAAGAGCTGTCTAGACAGTGCCAGGTCACTCTGAGAGCAGATCCCTGTAGCGGGGCTTCCTGGGGGGTGGCCGTCTCCATGGAAGGACACTACCAGCCCTCATCCTCTGAGACTGTTTGCCTCGAATCCGAAGAAGCAAAGAAAATGTTAAAGCAAAAGCAACCCCAAGGGAAAAAAAAAGAGAGAGAGAGAGATCCCTTTTTTGGGGGTGGTGTTGGAGCGAAGGTATAAATAGTTCCTTGGTGAATTTGATTCACTGTGGCTCTCCCCGGTGATCTGGCCACTCTGCTGCCAAAATGAAATGTTTTACTTTATTTTGACTTTTTCCGGTCCTAATGAGACGAAATTTAGTTCTATCTTTTTTCCGTTGGAAGGATCTATGGTGCAGGAGGACAGTCCCAACCTCATAAAAAAAAAAAAATGTCAGCAAATTGAGATTATAGGTTTTCGTTTTGAACTCAGATGCAAACTTGAGTTATTCTTTGGTCTTTTCATGGCTTTCCATCAATCACTCTTTGGGGGTTTTCTTGGACATGAATTGGGTGGCTTGATGTCACAATCTGGTCACACACGATCAATAAAAGCAGCTACAGTGAAAACAAGAAGTCTCCCCTCTGGTTGATGGTGATGTTCATTGAATTCAGAGCCAAGGATGGAGTAGATCCCTCCCTCTGCCACCCAAACCTGGGCCAGAGAGTTTGCTTCTATCGAATCCCTTCCCATTTCCATCCCCTCCTTCCAAGAAGGATTTGAGACTCAGCATTGGTGCACATCGAAAGATTCTTGGCATGGCCCATGCTAATTTCATCACATTAAGGAGCAAATGATGCCTACTTCCGATTTCTAGCGTATGGGTCACCTCCCCTTCATTTTGTTCCTTTGCATTTTCCGACGGTGCTGCAGCCTACAAGACCGCAAAATATATTGCTCCCGCTACCTGAGAAGTGTGAGTGCCCGAGCCCTGTCTTTGCCCATTCACAACCAAGTGCTTTTGGCATTGCGGCATTGCAGTGCTGGTGGAAAAGGCAAATGTTCCCTCCCTCCCCCAGGGTGTGGAGGGTGGAGAGTTGAGTTTTGCCGTTTTTTTTTGTTTGTTTGTTTTTGTTTTTTTTTCTGGTCATTCAAACACATGAGTTAATTGACCATATTTCAGAGGTTTCATCCGTAGTTGCAGATTCCCCACGACCACCAAAAACGCATTTGCGCTGATCATAAAAATGGCAAAACCTCGATCTCAGACTTAAGTATTAGAATTTACCATAGTGCCGATTTGATTACGCTTCAGTGACATCTGTTTAATAGATTTCCGTGAGAACTGTAAATCCACGTTCAGTTTCTTTGCAAATTTTACTTGAATGCTGAACAGCCCAGACCCTCTTCCTTGCCCCCCCACTTCCCCAACCATGTGGGTTCCAAACCCCATGACCGTTGAGTGTGACTTGACACGAATGTGGGAAGGAGATTCAAAATGCTGATTTTTTTTTTTTTTTTTACACACATTTACCTCTCGTCTCCTTTTGTGTGTGAGCGTGTCTGTGTGCGTGTTTGAGACAGATCTGGGCAGCTTCCTATTTCAACTCTGCGGCTCCGTGAATCTCCAAATGCTTTATTTTGAAAACTAGGACATAGCACTTTGCAGAAGAAAAATCATTCCACTCGTTATTATTTATGTGATTGCTGATGTACTAGATGGATAGAGAAAGCACCAAGAATTATACTAATTTATGGAGCTGAGCGCTGGTTTACAAACATATTTCCCAGCCTGAGCTTTGTGGGTTTCTCCGCGTCTTGGGCCTCGTTGGGTGCTGTGGGATTGGAGAATATTCGGAATTTGAAAACCAGCCGGGTGAACTGACTGCATCCGTGTCTAAAATTAAAGGAATAAGTGAGCAGCTATTTGTGGCGGAGAGGACATGATCCACTAAGCAGCGCTCTCCATCATTCTGAAATAAAAGTACATAATTGGAAAATGAAGCGGCAGCCAGTGCTTGGGGGGTGGGCGGCGAGGAATTAGAAAGTGTAATTTAAAATCATGTAGTCATAATTCAAAATGGGCCCAGCTAAAAGGTTTTTAAGTGGTAAATGCTTTAAAGTCACTCGTGGTTGATCCTTTTTCAAGGAAGATGTCTAATTTTCACGATATGTGTGCCCTCCTTCGTCAGCTTGGCCCATCACTCATCCGGCGAGGCTGCCGACCCCAGCTGCAGGGGGCCGTGCTCCGTCCTGGGGACCAGAGTCTGAGAGCAGGGCCAGGCATACCAGAGGGCTGGCCTCTGGCCTCTTCGGGATGCTGTGGGTTGGGCTTGATTCCCCCAACCCCTGCCATGGGCTATTTGTTTATTTGTTTGTTTTTCCTTTCCTTTGAGTTTCTCTCTCTCTCTCTCTCTCTCTCTCTCTTTTTTAACACCTTGATGACTTTTTTTTTTAAGATTTTATTTATTTATTTGACAGATAGAGATCACAAGTAGGCAGAGAGGCAGGCAGAGAGAGAGGGAGAAGCAGGCTCCCTGCTGAGTAGAGAACCTGATGTGGGGCTCGATCCCAGGACCCTGGGATCATGACCTGAGCAGAAGGCAGAGGCTTAACCCTCTGAGCCACCCAGGCACCACCCCCCCCGCCACCAATGACATTTTTCACTACTGACTGATCAATTGCAGATTTTCAGGCACGAGCAAAGCAAGGAAAGACAAAACCATTTAAAAGTGATTTTTGAACTTGAGTGGAAGCGTGGCTTAAAGAATTAGTCTCCCCTCGTCCCTTGCATCTTGGTGTTTTTCTGTGAAATATTATTTCTCCTGCCTTTGGCTTCGGGAGGACTACTTAGGTGTTCGCGTGGCTTCTCTGTGACCCTTCGCCACGTGGCAGTAAATATTGGACAAATGCCCCAGGGAGCAGTGACTTGCGCTGAGCTGGCTTTCTCTCCGCGAGTCGCTCTGGGTGATCGGTGGGGACAGTCGCCGGCAGGCTGGGCTGACTTGGAGAGCTGCCCCCACTCGCCATTAGAGAAGACGAGGAGAGGGATAGAGAAGCCCTTAGGTTCCCGGAGAAAGCTGTCCAGGCATCTTTCTTTGTCACCACCCTGCCTTGGGGAGACTGTTGGGGTGTGTGTTTCTCTGGGGCTTCTTCTCTGTCGTGGACAATCCTGTGTGGTCATTGCCCTCTGCGTTCCCGACCCAGCACAGCACAGTATTGTCCTAGCCTCACTGTCCTGGGTGCAAAGATGCCAAGAAGAAAAACATGAGTGCCTTTTAAGGGGTGGTTGCCTTGATGGCCTTGGGTTGGCTTTATTGATGGAAGCCTTTCCCTTTATGACATTTCCAACTGTCTTTGAGATGGGGATGCTTTGGAAAGCCAGAGAAGATGCTGGCAATAATGACCGGCAGGGGACTATGAGCCAGGACCATCCTGGGCCCGCCCTGGCTTTGAGGAGCCCGGGTCAGGTGGAAGGGGATGCCTCAAGCCTTATGGCAAAGGAAATCTATCTTTGATGTTCATATCAGCAATCCCTGGTGGTGCACGTGCTCGTGGCCTTCCCTCCCGAATCTGCTGGGCGTATTTGAGCTGCTGGCATGACCCCAGTGTCTCCTTTGCAAAGATGCTCCGTGTAAGCCCAGGTCTCTTACAGTCTTTCCTTTCTGGGCTTTTGGCTCTTGCTGGCTGTTCTCACAGCTGGGTGGGGGCCTTCCAGGGCCCAGAGACCCCATTCCCTCCCCCTCATCCTAATGGGGTTCTGAACTGCACTTTCGATCTTCCTGGCTGCTCCCCAAGCCCTTTGCAGGTCAGTTACACATCTGAGGCATGTGGGCTGCAGAACAGACCCCCGGAGTGGGGACCGTGGGTGTTTGGGGCTGACCCGCAGTATGTTGGGTGAGGTAGGCGGTGAGGAACTTGCCTCGGAAAGGTAGTCAAGGGTCCAGGGCAGGCTGTTCTGTCTGTGTCCGATTACAGTGTCCCGGAAAGCGTGAATTAACGGGGTGGGGGTGGTCGCCCAGTAACGGGGTGGGTGGGAAGAGACCGGAGTCCGGCTTCCAGGTGAGGGAGGAGGGTTCCTTCATTATCTGAAAATCTCTGCTCAGTTCTCAGAAGCTCCCTGCAGAGCTTCTGGGTTTCACCGGAACTTTCGAACCACAGTGGAAGAGACCTTTAGTGAGCACCTACTGTGTGCTGGGTCCTCAGCCAGGGGCGTTCACAGGTCCCACGTCCTGGTGTCCGCCCGGGGGTTCTGGGAAGGGGGTCTGCGCGTCCGCAGCCTTACAGGGCGGAGACCTGAGTTTCGGGAGGTGAAAGCTGCTTTTGAATCCAGGCTGTGAGCTGTGAGCGCCTGAGTGTTTCCTCTCGTTCATTCCTTCGTTCACCTGCGGTTTTATTCGTGGCCTCTCATTCAGCTCAGACACAGGGGACGTGGTGAGAGAAGCCCTTGGGGGTTTGTGGCTGGAGCCTGCCTGCCTGGCGCAGCCTGGGAAGGTCAGGGAGATGCCCAGGAACCGGGTGTGTGCGCCCGCTCATGCGGGGTGCGCAGAGACTTTCAGCGGAGGGAACAGCGCGTGTGAAGGCTCAGAGGCGGGACTGCCAGTGTGCTGTGGGGAAACCAGGGAGTGGGGAGCGTCCCCTGAGCCGTGAGCCTGGGCATCCAGCGTGGCCTCCTGAGTTGATTGAAGGATCTGGGGCTTTAGCCCAGAGCAGCAGGATGGCCTTGGGGACATTTGGTGAGCAGGAGGGAGTGGCTTTAGTCAAATGTGCATTTTAGGATCTTTGTTCAGGAGGCTGGCTTGGGCTGGCCTTGGTAATGCTGGCCTCGGAGGAGGCCAGATGAGGCTGTGGGGACAGTCAGAGAGCACAGGGCCTGGAGCCGGCCTCTTCCCAACTTATGACCTTTCCATACAGCTTGGTGCCTCGGCTGATGTCCAGGTTCCTCGTGGCATCCGAGGACCACCAAGGAAATGTCTTTGGGGGGAACCAGAAAGATAAATCACCTTGCAAGAGAATCCGACTCGAAAAGCAGGCCATACAAATTAGAGGCAATATTTCAACAAGAATTTTTCAACCCAGAAATTTCAAGAATTTTCGGCCCGTCCAAGCAGGCTGATTGGGCTTCTCAGGAGAGGTAGGCACAAGGCTTACTTCATCTCCTCTGTTACCCTGAGAGGGGCCTAATGAGGCAGCGGAAGCAGCGCAGAGAGGTTAAGTGACTTGCTCAGGTCCCACAGCTGAGTAGTGCTGGAGACGGAGTTTGCACCCACTGCCTAGGACTTCGAAGCTCAGGCCGTTCTCCACGGTGGTAGCACACCAGGGGTCAAGAACAAAAACAATAAGAGGGAGACCATTTGGTTTTTATTTTATATGTTTGAAGATTATTTATTTGACAGAGAGGGAGAGATAGTGGAGACAGCAGAAGCACGGGGAACAGCAGGCAGAGGCAGAGAGAGAAGCGTCTCCCTGTGGAGCAGGAGCAGGAAGAAAGACACAGGGCTCATGCTTTACTGACTGAGCCACACAGGTGCCCTGAGAGAGACCATTTATTGGTGCCTCTCCTACCTCAGGGCCTTTGCACTTCCTTCTGTCTTGGTTCTCTTTCCCCAGGTCTGGGTTTGGCTGGCTCCCTCTCAGCACTCACCTTTGAGGTGACATCCCTTCTTCAGACAGGCCTTTCTCTATCCCCCAATTTCAAGGAATAACACCCCTTCCCCCACTACTCATTCCTACTCTGCTCTTTTTCCAGGCACATATCATTATCTGAAAGTATCTTTTCTATTTACTTTGTTGCCTCCTCCATCCCTTCCCTTGTGGGCAGTGACCCGTGTGCTTTCTCGCTGCTCTTTCTGGCTCTCGGAACAGTGCCGGTGTGTAGGGCTGTGGTTAAATGTTGGGTTGCATAAATAAATGCATTAATTAATTTGTTCCACCCTCCTCCTCCTGGTTTCATTGTCTTCCCACCCGCTGGCCCAGAGTAGGCACCTGCTGCCTGGCCATGATGCGTCCCTTGCTCAAGGTCACTCTGCCGGCCCTGGGACCGGAGCCCAGGCGGTCTCTGCACACGCCGGGGGCCCAGCGGTCCCAGCGGCCCTGTTGCACAGCCAGCTCGCTGCTGCTTGTTCTGTGGACCAGGTGGAAACGCTTCCCAGCTAGAAGCCGTTTGTTTGGGCAACGCTGCTCCCCCTCCGCGGATGGGCTGCGTTCTCCACACGGCGGCTGACGCGCTGCTGCGGCTCCATAAATATTAAATGGGTATTAAAAGAAGGCTCTGCGTTCCCGGTTTCCCTGATTTCTTCAAGCAGGGCCCATTGCAAACCCCCTTTATGTGAAATGCAGCATTTCACTGCAGAGTGCCTCCCGGGACGCCTTGCTGCCTGCCTTTCCTGGCTGCGTCCCCGGTGCAGAGCCGTCCTCCCTGCCCCGGCTGCAGGCCGAAGGCTGGGCGTGTGGGCTCGTGCCCCTTGGGGCAGGGACAGGTGGAAGCCCCTGAGACCTCCCCTTTCAGAGGGCTGTGCTCGGCCCAGCCCAGCCTCCCTGCAGGGGTGTGTGGTGGGTAAGCAGGGGAGGGGCCAGGAGTCTTCAACCTTCAGCTGAGGCCTCTTGGCACCCACCCTCTGGCAGGCCGGTGCTGGGCACGAGGGAAAGAGAATGGCCAGACACATACTCGGTTCCTCCACCCATCCCTGCCTCCTTTCATCCCTCCATCCTCTACCTGTCCATCCCTGCCCTCATCTATTCATCCATCCATCAACCGTCCATCCGTCCGTCTGTCCGTCCATCCACTCATGGATCCCTCACTCACTCACTAATGTGACGTGTATGCAAGTGTCTGCAGTGGCCCTGGGGATGCCAGTGATAATGTCGGGATAATCGCTAACATTTCTTGGGCACTTACTACGGGCTGGGCCCGTTGACAAGCGGTTTCCACGCGTCTCCTCCTTTCATCTCCATGACTGAATGAGGACGCCCGTATTTCCCCTGCATTCGGTGGATGAGGAGACCGAGCCGCCTGGAGAAGCCCCTTGTTCAGGATTGCAGAGCTGGGGGTGGGAGGAGAGAGTGGCCGGCACCGCCTGGGGGAGGGGAGTGTGCGAGACCCAGGCCCTGCCTCCAGGAGACGTCTCGCTCCTCATGCCACCCTGGAATGGGGACCCCGATCCCCGACTCCAAGGAAATGCTGGCTTTGTCGAGGGGTAAAGGGTGAGTCAGCTTTTGCCCCCTGGAGAGGAAGGCCAAGGGGTCCGGGAGCCCTGGTGTCGGGCCACATGCCACGCGAGCTCGGTGGCACACGCCGTCTGTGCTGGCCCGCAGGAGTCTTCCCCGCTCCGAGGGGCGCCTCTCCCCTCTGTAGGATGGGAGGGTAGAGGTGTCCATTGGAGGATTTCCAGCAGGGATGCGTTCCGGTCTGTTGGCATTTGAGAACATTTGGGTTCTGCAGGTCCTTCTGCTCACCGTCGACACCCCGTTCCGCAGATACCCCCGTATCTGGGCAGCAGCTGCTCCAACAGCCCCTCAATTCGCAGGTGTTACATTGAACGGAAGAACGATCATAATAGGAACAGGGAGTCTTAGCTGGGTACTTGGTACCCGCCAGGCGCTGTGCCCAGAATCCCCATTCATTTAACCTGCGCAGCTGCCCTGAGGTAGTGTTACTGTCATCGAACCCATCTCCAGAAGAGGAAGCTGAAACTCAGAGAGGTTCGGACATTGGCCTTAGGTCACACAGTGAGTCAGTGCAATGCTGGGGCTCAGACCCCCACCCAGATCTGGACCTTTGGCAGTGTAGGCCTCAGTGTCCGTGGTCCCCAGGCCTCTGCCAGGGTTACAGAGGGGCATGGGCCAGCTCCCACGGAGATTTTGTGAGTCCTGAGGTCAGGACACCCTGATTTGGGCACCTCAGACCTGCCGGGTCATCTGTGCCAGGAGAGGGGAATCACAGTGAAACAATTAGCAGGACAAAGAACAGAAGCAAGTGTATCCTGGGGGTAAGCAGATTTTTTTGTTGTTTTCTTTTTTTTGTCTTTTTTTGGGGGGGGGTGGGGATGGGGGAGGAGGAAGACGCTGCCATTTATTACACCTTGTATGAGCCCGGTTGTTGAGATTTAAAAAAAAAATTAATAATCTACTTCTCCTTCACACATAATTAAAATGTTCACCAGTCTCTAATTTTTGTCATTTTCCTAATCTAATTTGTTTTCTGACGGTGTCGATTCTTCTTCCATGCGCGAAGCAAAGGGAATTTTTCTTCGTTTAACATGACTGGGTTATGACTGACCAGAAGGAGTTTAAATTATGTTATTTTCTCCTTGGTTAAATGCAGTGCACATGGAATCGGAGGGTCTTAATGACCCCAAATTGAAACAAAACACAACAAAACATCTTTAAGGCCTTAGGTATTTACACAGTTAAAAAAAAATTATGGGAACGCACGAGAAAGCTAGCTGGTCTTAGAAAGGAGGCATTGGCGGCGGTGGGAAGCGTGTGAGCCTGTTGGGATGGGATGGAGACGGAGCTTGGGGCCCTGTCCGAGTCAGTCAGAAGGACCGAAGGACCAGTCAGAAGGATGGTGAAATCCAGTCGCCACAAATGCAGGCGGCGTTTCCCGAGGGAAGACAGGGTAAAGGGAAGGATGGCATTTATAGGCTGTAGTTCTGTGTGGACTGGATTTGGGAAGGTTTTTTTTTTTTTTTTAAAGTAGATCCTCCTCCGCCCCCCCCCCCCAGGGCCACCCCCTGAGCTGAGTTGGTGGATGGCAATCTGTCTGGGAAAATCCCTTCTCCAGGCACTGCTCGAAGATATCTTTAGGCGACACTGATGTTGAGGAAGGAATTTGCGCCCGTGCTCTCCACCTGCTCGGGCTTGCAGGGCTGTGGGTGTGGCGTGTTTGGGGGTCTGTGGGGGAGGGGGCGGGGAGGCCGGGGAATCCTCCCTAGTCCCCCATTCGGATAAGTGAAACTTCCTTACCTGTTTCCAGAATACCAGCCATTGTCCTGCCCCATGTCCCCGTCACCCTGTGGGCTCCGGAGGATTCTGTGGAAGAACAACAACAAAAAATGTCTTAAGTATTTAAACATGTCGGACCCCGCAGGCATCCGTCCCCGGCGTTGTGGATTTCTTTTCTTTTCTCTCTCTCTCTCTTTTTTTTTGGTCCCCTCCCTTCCTCTCCTTTTCTTTTTACCAAAGTATATTCATCAAACTGCTGAGTTGGAAAGATCTGTAATGAGTTTCTGAGCTGTACGACTGTGTTTTTTTCCTCTCCCCCCCTTCGTCTTTCTAAATCTTCATCTGACATTAAATAAAGCAAATCCCAAACAGATTAACTGTCGTACGGTTCTGCTCCGTCTCCCCAGTCTGTTCCCAGGTCTGGCTCGGGGCCGGGCGGTGGCGGCGGGCGATGCCCGGGCGGCCCGCAGAGGTCCATGTGGCGCGCTAGGTGGGATCCCGGCGTCCTGAAGGCCGAGGCCCTGGCCCTCCTGCCCTGCGGCCTGGGCATGGCGTTCTCCCAGTCGCACGTGATGGCCGCCCGGAGGCACCAGCACAGCCGGCTCATCATCGAGGTGGACGAGTACAGCTCCAACCCCACCCAGGCCTTCACCTTCTACAACATCAACCAGGGACGCTTCCAGCCGCCGCACGTGCAGATGTAAGTGGGCAGCTCTGGGCGGGACCGGCTGCTGGGGCGGGCTCGTGGGCGCAGGGGCTTCCTGCTCGTTGGCCTGCACGATTCTGGAGGCTCCGAGCTGGGAGGGATGTGTGAGACGGGGCTGCGACGGCCCGGGGGCCGGTTCTGGCTGCCGGCCCTGCTTCCTCCGGCCAGGAGATGTTTCACGGATGTTTAACAGCGAGGTGACTGCACGTCAAAATCCAGACTTCTGGCTTTGCTTTACGAAACCACAAGGCCTGGAGACTGGGGGTCCACAGCGCTTCATGGGCGGTGTCTGGGGGGCTGAGCGCCAGCTGCCCCCACTTGGTATTCGCGTGGGTGACTCCTGGTCTGATTCATGTTCCTCGTTGTACAGCCGGGGAGACTGAGGCCCCAAGAGGGAAGGGCCTTGCTCCAGGTTCCAGGCACGTTGGGAACCTAGTTTTGGACTGGGGGGGTCCTCCCTGAGCTCTACCCCTCTCTTTTGTCTGAAGCCCTTTTGCTTCTACAGAGAAAGCAAAAATGCTTTCTTTCCTAAAGGACTGGGGAGTCCTGCTACCTGCCCCTTGGGGCTGATGGAGCATTTCCAGGGATGTCCTAGCAGAATGCCAAGGCCAAGGCACAGCCTCAGGATCCCCTGGGACTGAGGGGCAACTCTCTCCCCCCTGGGTGGTTTTCTGAGGTCTGGGGAGGCCGGGGAGGCCCAGCGAGGAAATGGCTAAACTCCCATCTCTGGCCCAGGTGACTCCTCTGGTTCCTCGAAGACACTCCCCCTCCTTTATCCTTGACTTCTTCCGGGGCCGTGAGCACCAACTCTGGGGAGCCGTAATGTGGGGGCCTAGTGGCTGTTCCTTTGGGGACACTGGCGCATCCAGCCCATGGACCCCTTTGGAAAAGGAGGCCAGGGGTGTCCAATCCCAGGGCAGGAGCTTGGGTGGCGGGCAGGTCGCTGCCTCAGGTTCCCGTGTGGCTCCCTCTGGAGCCGTCCTCTGTCGTCAAGCGTGGGTGTGGAGAGATTCCTCATGGGAGGAAGGCCCCGGAAAGGCCGGCACCAGGCCTGGGGTGCGCTCCAGCGCTGGGAACACGCCCCTCCCTCGGTGCTCACTTGGGAAATGCTCATTTCGGTGGGGACGGAGGCCTGGTGGTGTCCCCAGTTGCCTACTTTATTTTTTGGTACATTTCTACTTGAGGAACTAACTGCCTCCTATTTCCATCCTGGGGCCAGATTGGCAGATTGGGTCGGGATGGAAGACCCAGGCTCTCAGCATTCGATTTCTTAGTGGGGGGGACGTTGAGGCCTGGCAGGGCGGCCTTCCCCAGGCTGGGTTTTCTCTTTTGTCCATTGGGTTTGTCCTCCGGGGCTGGAAGTGACCATGCCTGGGGTCCCTGGATGTTGGGCTGGACCCTTGCTCCAGCGGGAACAGGCAGGAGCACCTGGGTGGCCGGCAGAAGAGCAGGTGGGGTTCCTGGGCCTGGACCCTTGTGCACCCCCACTTCAAAGGGTCCCCAGACACCGGAGATAATGTCGTGTACGCCGTGCAGAGCTGTGGCTTACCGGGCTCGACAGACACTCAGGCCTCAGTTCCAGAACAGAGCCAGGGGAACAGGAGGTCAGAGGGGAGGAGGGCCGGGGGCAGAGGAAGGACTCTGTGGAGAAGATGACTTCTAGGCTGAGACCCAGAGGAGGAAGGGTTGGGGGAGCAGGCTGGGAGGGCCAGGGCGCTGGGGGATGGCTCAGCTGGAGGGGAGCTTCCCGGGCAGGCCCCTGAGGGCCCGGCTGGGTCCTGACGAAGCACAGTGAGTGACCACAGGAGAGAGGGGTGGCCGCTCCCATCGAACCCATGAGCCGCTGTGGGTTCGGGAAGCTTGTGAGCAGGAAATCCACACCCGGGGTGGGGCTAGTCGTGAATGTTCTGTCTTGTTAGTGCACCCTGGGCTGGGCTAGGTGCTTGGACTATGGCAGTGGTTGGAGATGGAGCGCTGCCCTGTGCTGAGCTGACCTTCCCGTGAGGGGCAGACGGGCGACACACGTGTCGTCCAGGTGGGTAACAGTGTACGATACTGGTGTTGTGGCGAGCGTGCTTCCTGGCTTTCCCGTGGCCCCTCAGCTAGAGTGGGCACAGCAGAACCCCCATGGCCTGCCCCGTGGCTGATGACCATCTCTCCTGGCCTGCTCTGCCCGGCCCGCTCCCGGGGCAGGAGTTCCAGGCTGCCATCGGCAGTGGGGCTCGGGCTGGGGCAGTGAGTGGCCCGGGAAGAGCACGCACTGAGCCCCGGGTCTGGGCTTCTTCTCCAGGGCGCCCTCGTTGCCTGCTCCGGGCAGCCCAGCTCTGAAACGCAACTTGGCATAAAGCCGGGCGACGCCAGGGCCAGGCAGGGACTTGGGAGGGCTGCTGCCTCCCGCCCCCCCTTCTTTGAGACCGCAGGCCCCCAGCGCAAGGGAAGCGTGCGGCTGCGGGCCGTGTCTGTGCAGGTTTCCATGGCGAGTCTCCATTGAGGGAGAGACAGGGAGGATGGAGGCCGCTTCCCGCCCCGTGATTTATCACTGCCCTGGGCTTTGTCTCTGGGGAGAGGGAGCGAGGGGGCCATATTTAATAAATCCACAATTTATATTTAATAACGGCAGCGACAACCCAAACATGGCCCGCGATTGAGCCGTTTGATTTATGTGGTTGCCCCCAGGGACCCTGGCGGTGAGGAGGCTGCCTTTGCCTGAGTAATGAGTCTCCGGACGGGGCCTCTGGCTTCAGGGCCCCGAGACCAATGATCCCTCACCCTGAGGGCCCAGAAACCCTGTGCCTGGCCTCCTGCCCTGGGGGGCTGGGTGGATGTGTGGTGGGGTAGCCGGCGTGGACCAGGTTATCCTGACCATCTGCCGGGGAGGTGCCTTGGGGCCTGGTGTCAGGCAGTGACTCTTCTTGCTGGCCTTTAAAAGGAATCCTGTGGGTGGAGACTCGAGCCTTCCCATTGAAAGACCCCCCCCCCAAGCACATCTTGAAGAATATAGCCGAGTGGCAGGAGCATGGTTGTGTGCCTGGCCTGGGGGTGCCCCTGGATCCCGGGACCCCGGACCTCCCAGCTGGGCCGGGTCACAGCGTCCGTCCCCTCTCTGATGCGTGAGGCTTCGGAGGGGACCCTGTGGTCCCAGCCCGTCCACGCACCGAGGGGCCCCCAGGATTTAGTGAGAGCCAGCCTGCAGCCCAGGGAGGGCAGAGGGGCAAGGCAGGAGGACAGGCGAGGCCTGGAACCTTCTGTTTCCCCTCCTGCCTCAGGTCCCTGCATGTGCTGTCTCTTTCTCCTCCCCCACACTTTGCCCTGCTAACGCAGACTCACTCTTCAGATGTCACCCAGCTGTCACTTCCTTGGGAAGGCTCTGTAATGGTTCGACAGGCAAGGTTGCCCCTTCCCTCGAAGCCAGCCCCACCTCCAGGTTCCCTCCCTGCCACCAGCATGGAGCTGGGCACTGGAGCCTACCACAGTAGACTGATGGGAAGAAAGCAGAGGGAATGAGGATAAGGCATGTACGTATGGCCCCGGAAGAGTCGGGGAGATCCAGGAGGTCTTCCTGGCAGCAACAGCATAACCCTTGGGCTTGAAGGACCCCCAAAAGCGAAGACCCAGAGGTGGGAAGGAAGGGCGGGCACGGGGCTCAGGAGGGCAGCATGGTGGGGGTCACCTCAGAAGAAGGGCCTCGTGGAAAGAGCAGAGGGGATTTGCGTGACACTGAGCCAACTAACCAGTCACTGTCACTCCTCTGGGTCTAGTTTCCCCACTGTTGAATGAGGGGTGGGAACTGGCAGGTTCTCCCACTCGGAAACACCATGGGGAATGATCGTGCACGTGTCTGGACATACAGTTAGAACCTCACTGAAGGGAGGGGTCCTCTGCTCCCCCACCCCCCATCCTTCAGAGCTCCCCATTGTCCCAGAAACAGAGATGTTGGAGGGGGCGGCCTTTCCTTCTGATGTCCTTGCGGGTTCCTGCACTTCCAGGGAGCCCCTGGCTCGCCGGAGAAGGAGCCGCGAGAAGTGGGCCCCGGGCCCAGGAAGTGGCTGCAGAGGGCACTGACGTCCAGCCTTCGAGCACTGCACCGTCTCCAGAGTGAGCAGGCTGTCCCCACCTCACAGAGCTTGCCTGCAGCAGGGGAGGGTCCAGGGCACAGCCAGGAAGTGGCCCAGCTGGGGTGCTGGCCTAGGTCTTGGTCCCTGAGGCCATGTTCTCTCTTCTGCACCCTACCTGCCACCATGATCCCTGTGGGAATGTCCCTCGTTATGCGGGGGAGAGGAGGCGACAGGTTTCAGGTCTTGGAGAGAGAGCCTCAGCTGTCACCTTGTCTCTGGCCCTACAGAATGTCATTGGAAAATAACCATTTTGCCTTGTTTTCTCTTGGCACAGAAGGTTTTGAGCTTAGATGCCCAAATTCCTGTTGTGAAGACCCAGGTTCGAATCTACTCTTTAACTTGTTAGCTGGGGCCTTGGATATGGGACTAGTGTTTCCAACCTCAGTAACTCCCTAGGGCTGCTGTGACTCAGGTGTTAGCCAGGGTTTGGCATTACAAGTGACGGAAACTTAAGGTAAATTGTTTTAAGGATAAAAGAGAGTTTACTGGCTCACCTAGTTAGTGAGAAAATCCACGTTTTCCAGCTTCAGGTATAGCTGGATCTAGGGGTCAAATTATGCTGTCAAGGTGTTCCACTTTCTGTTACGCTCCCTCTCTTTCTCTCTCTTTCTCTTTCTTTCTCTGTATCTTGGACTCTGCTTGTTCTTTTCCTCACTTCTGAATTTCCAGTCTGGGTTTCTGGGAGCTCCATGAGGTGACCTCTGTGGGTATCTTCTCTACAGGTATAGCCCTTGTGCCTACCAGGTGCCTGGCTTTCACGAGGCACCCAATATGCCATTTGTCCACAGATTGATGAATGAAATGAGCTGGGCCTGGAAATAGTCCAGCCTGGTGTGAGTTCTGGAACAACAACAACAAAAATAGCTTCAAATTGCAGCTGCTCTGACCTCCAGGGCTGAGATCCTGGGCGAGTGTTTTCTGAGCCTCAGTGTCTTTGTCTGTAAAATGGGCCCACACAGAGTACCCTGCGCACACAGTCATCGTGAATGTGAGGAGAGCGAGTGCATGTCCTGTGCTTAGCAGATGACCAGCTCTCGATCTGGGAGAGGCGTCAAGCAGCCACCTCATTACTGTTATTTCAAGGTTGAGCATTTGCTGCAAGCCAGACAGCTAGAGGATGGTGCAGGGAAGTAAGTCTTTATTTTTTTCTCTGGGGATTATTAGGTTTGCATCCTCGCTGAGCTCGGTAGCCTCGGGGTGGAGGGAAATAAGCATGCAGTTAATTAAGGAGCCCGGCTCCTGCAGCAGGCCAGCCCGACTGGGGCCCTCGGAATTCCCGTTGCTCTTGGCTGGCTGCTGGTGGACGGGGCTGAGGCTGGCCCAGGTGCCTTGCTGAGGGGCTCAGGGGAAGAGAGCTCGTTGGGACCAGCGGTGGCTCTGGAGGTGGCGTCTCCCTCCCTGTCTCTCCCTTCTTCATCTCTCTTGTCTCTTTGACTTGGCCTCCGTCATCTTGGGACACGCCCACAACCTCAGTATGTGTAGGGGTGAATAATAAATGAATGAGTGAATCTGATCGACTCACTCATGTTCCTGTGCCTGGACGAGAGCCCAGTAGTGAACGGCCGCCCTCGGTCCAGCCAGCTGTGCTGGGGCTGCAGAATGTACCGGTCTGTCCACCTGCCAGACGGTCTGTCCGAGGGTTGGGGTGGGGGAGGGGAGGGGGGAGGGAAGGACAGAGTGGTGGGAGGAGAGATTTTAGCTCCCAGACCAGCTCAGGTCTTACCCCCTCCTGGAAGCTTCTAGGGAGCCCCTTGCTGGGTTAGAGCCTTCTCTGGCCCCCAGCTTGTCTGTTGTCCCATCAAAGCTGGTGGTCCTACTGTCGCTGCCCAGCCAAGTCTGTCTCTGCCATCAGAGACAGGGGTCTCTTGGCCTGGGATCAGGCTTGGTGAGTCCCTGTGGCCCCAGCATTGAGCACAGGGCCGGCCCACAGTGGGTGGGAAGAATGTGCTGGGCTGAATGAATGGATGGATGGATGGACAGATGGATGGATGGACGGATGGACGGGTAGATGGATGGATGGACTGATGGATGGGTGATTGGATGTGGAGGGAAGAGGAAGAGTCCCCAGTGCCTTCTTGCCGGTTGCCATCAGACTGGGACTCAGGGAATCTTTCTCTTCTCCTTGGTCACACCTTGCTCGGACCTGCTGGGGTTTAAGTCGGCTGGACCACGCCCCTCAAGCCCCAAGGGGGCTCCCTCCCACCCTGGCACCGTGATGTCCTGCAGAGAGGCTGGCTCAGTGCCCCCGACTGGGGTGGATAGAGCCTGCTAATGCTCCCTTGCACATTAGCATGCCGAACCCACGTCTCTCGTAAGGTGTTAATTAAATTTCTTCGAAGTATATTGTCTGAAAAAAAAAAAGAGGATAATTAGAAAGATGTCTTTAAAAGTATTTATGTAACTGATATGGTACCGCTTTTGGTTTGCCGCATAATTAGATTTAAACACAACTCCTCGAGCGGCATACTCATTTGGAGAGAGCAGCTCGTTGAAATGTCATTGCGTTGTTTTTAAGAGTTTTGAGCCTGGCAGAATCATTCAGCTGAGGAGGCTGAGCGAGGTGGGGAGAGCACTGAACTGGGAGCACAGAGCTGGGTTCGTGTCCTGCAGTCTGCCTTTATTCCCCGGGACGCCGGGGGCCGCTCGCTCACCGTTGTCTGCGGAACCAGGGGGCTATGACGGGCTTCCCGGAACAGGAAGTTACATCCCTGCAGCTGTTTTAATTTTCTGATAATTTTTGCTTAGTGACGTAGCTCCATTTTACGGTCAAGCAAAGCAAGGCCAAGCTGAAGGTCACACATTGGTGATAAGGGGCCGAGCTGACATTCAGAGCCTGGTCTTCTGATTCCAGCACCCTTTTCCTACACACCCCTGGAAAGCTCTTGTTTTTGTTTTGTTTTTAAAGATTTTATTTATTTATTTGGAAGAGAGAGCACGAGGTGGGGGAGGGGTGGAGGGAGAGGGCCGAGCAGACTTCCTGCTAAGGCTCCATCCCAGGACCCTGAGATCACAACCCGAGCTGAAGTCAGACACTAAACCACCTGAGCCTCCCAGGCGCCACTGGAAAGCCCTTGTTTTAAAAAAAACGATGGGACCATCTCGGAGATTCGAAAAACTGACTGGGTTTCATATGTTCCCGTGAAATCCCCACTTTCCTACCGGCTTTCCCTGGAAGTCGTGTGTTCCGAGGGCCCTGCGGGGAGACAACTCTTTCGCCAGGAACGGAGACTGTGGCCTTTGCCTTCTTGGTGTGGCTGATGGCGCACCCGAGGGGGCGAAACTGGTTCTTAGGGGGTGAAGAAGCAGCTTATTTTTCTTATTATAAAGCCCAGATCCAGCAGGAACACATATACATGCATCTGTGGTGGTGGAATCTCATGGGAAGGGATCGAGCAGGGAAGAAACATCTAAAAAGGCCCCGCAGGGAGCAATGGGGGAGAGGGTTAGCGCTGGCCACACGGCGGGTTAGCTGTCCCAATCACCCCGTGCCCACCACTGCTCCCTACCCCTTACCGCCTTCGACCCTCCGAGGGCCCTGTGTTTCAGAAGGGAAACTGAGGCCCAGGGGGAACACACAGGTTTGCCGGGCTAGCGGGCAGGAGAGTTAGGACTCGAGCCCCGAGGGCCCATTGGGAAGGCCAGCACCTGTCCGTGTTCGGAGTGGGTGTGCTTTCAGTGGACGGGGCCGGGCCGGACACACCCCACCTGTGGCGTCTTCTCTTCCCCCAGGGTGGACCCTGTGCCTCACGATGCCCCCAAGCCACCCGGCTACACCCGCTTCGTCTGTGTGTCGGACACCCACTCGAGGACCGACCCCATCCAGATGCCTTACGGCGACGTGCTCATCCACGCCGGGGACTTCACGGAGCTGGGGCTCCCCAGCGAGGTCAAGAAGTTCAACGAGTGGCTTGGTAGGTGCTGGGCAGGAGGCGGCCACGCTCTGCTCCCGGGGGGACCTCCTGACCTTCCGCGCTCTCACTGCTCCGCGTCGCCCACCCCAGCTCTTGTCTCAGCTCTGACTTGTGTGTGCGATTCTTTCCGCCTGGGAGATGTCCTCCCGAAGGGATTTCGCCCGGGTCTGTTTATGCCCCCTGGCGTGTCCGGCCTCTGGTGCCTGGTACAGGTAGGTGTTCAGTAAATAATCAGTGCGTGAGTGAATGAATGAATGGGGAATGAATGACTCCCTCTCTGGGAATGGCACTCAGCTGACTGGACTGCCTACCGCCCTTGCAACAGCTGTCCCCGGGGCGCCTGCGCGGTCCCCTCCCGGGCACAGCTGTGGGGAGGGCGCTGGAGCGCTGTCCCCGCGGCGGGTGATGGTGGGCGGATTTATAAGCATACCCTCAGGGATTTGTCTTCAGCTTTTTGCTTTCTTCCCAAACAAAAAAGACATAAATATGGAGCGCCCCTGGGAAAAGCTGCTTGCCTGGAATCCGGAGAAACCTCAGAGGAGGTTGTCTCTGCCATGGCCTGGGGGACAGATGGAGAGCCCCCGGGCGGCCTAGCTTGGAGGTGTGGGTGCAGAGACGGCCCAGCCCCGCTCCCTGGGCTGCTGGCGGGTCCTACCCCCTGGGGTCTTCCCGCCGCGCCGCTGGCCTGTTGGCCGTTGGCTGGGAGCTCCGAGAGCCGAGGGCCAGGAGCGACCCTGGCAGGCTACAGGGAGCGAGAAGCCCGGCTCTACCCGTCGAGACAAATATTTACAAGCAAGGCCTTCCCCTCCACTTGGCAGGCTTGGAGCTTTAAATACTGATTTTTGGAATGGGAAGTTCTGTCCAAATGCCCTGTTTGGGCTGCACTGTGGGGAGGCCAGGGTGGAAGAGAGCTCCCGCGGGGTGGGCCGGCCGCCGGCTTCTACCCGGCCCCATGCTGCCTGCTGGCCCTGGCCGCCCCCTGGGAGGGGGGTCCCGCTGGCTCCTCGTCCCTCTTGCTATGGGTCTCCACAGCTGTGGACTGCTCTTGGCTGAGCCAAGGGTATGTGTCCGAGGCAGACGCCAGGCTCCCACCGCAGGCCAGACACCATGTGTCACTTAATTGTTTCCGTCCACTTGCGCAAATGAATGAATGAATGAATGGGGGAATGAACGAAGGCCTCTTTGAAAGGGCGATGCCGGGGGCAGACACACAGCTGTGTGTCCCGGCATACGTGACTTTTGGGAACTGGGTGAACTTGGGGACTGGGTGAACTTGGGGTGTGTGTCCTGATGATACAGCGGAGGACACCAGCCCGAGGTTCTCACGCTGAGGTTCTCCAGGGTGGGGACGGTTTCTGACGAGCTGTGGCCCACGGTGAGGCCCCATCCCTGGGGAGTGGACAAATGACCCAGCCAGGTGGGCCATGTGCTGCTGGTGCAGGGAAAGGGGGCTGTTTCAGGCTGAGGGGACAGGGGAGGCCAGACGTGCTGGCGGACACTGCAGAGGAGCGGCTGTGTGCTGTGGCCTGTGGAAGGGGCTTTGGGACTTTGGGGGTGAGGGACCTGGAAGAGAGGGCTGCATAACCACGGCTCTGAGCCTCAGGATCACTGGGGGCTCGGGGATCCAGCACGGTGAGGTGGGCATTTCAGCGAGGTCGTTCCACTGACCCCTTCACAGAAGTCAGAACAACCATGGGAATTTGGGGGTCTTCCTAATTCGCGCGTGGAGCTGCCTTGACTTATTTGCCTTAGTTGTTGCTGGGCGGGGGGTGTGAACTTACAGAGGGCGTCTTCCTTTTAGAACAGGTTCCTTTCCCCCAGGTTTCTCCCCTTGGCTGTCTCGAAGTGTTTGCTGATACCATTCAAGTGGGGTGCGGTGGGGTCGGGGGGCTTTAGGCCCAAGAAGGAGGAGCCCTTTCCTGCTCGACCGAGTGGCAGGGAATTTGCACATGAGTGAATGTTTAAATGGGAGCAGCTTCTAGAAGTCCATCTGCAGCTGGCTTTTTGGAAACCTGCTTGTTGTACAAGACTCATCTCCTGGGGGCTGACAGTTCCGGTCCCCTGGGGGGTGGCGGTCATGGCTGAGAGGCGGGTGGCGCACCCATTGGCCCATGTAGCTTCATCCATCAGGCACGGGTGCATCCGTAGATAGCTAGTGTTTCATGAGTGATTATATGTGCCAGGCCCTCTTCTATGCCCTTGGTGTGTGCGATCAAATCATTGAATCCTCCTGACAACAGAATGAAGAGGGAGCTGTCGTCATACCCATTTTGCAGAGGAAAAAACTGAGGCCCAAAGAAGCGAAGTGACTCGCCCAAGGCCCACACAAATAGGAAGGGGTGGAGCTAGGATTCCAGGCCAGGCTGCTGGACTCCGGAACGGGGCTCTTCCTCATCCGTATCTCCTTTCTTGATCTTCTTAGAATGAAATCTCTGATCCCACGTAAACATGAGGACTTGGCTATCTGGGACCAAATGTCCTGGGTCTGCTTCCTGCCCCACGAATTACAGAAGCCACGTGGCCGCTCTGAGCCTCAGTGGCCTCATTTTAGAGATGAGTGGTCAAACTCTCCTTGCCCTGCCTCCCTCTTTGGAGGTGGGCTGTTTGCAGGCTCCGCTGGGCTAGAGAGCTGTGGACATCATGTTCTTGCCTCCAGGAGCTGACTTTGCCAGATCAGGCCTTGCCTTGGGGTAGAGTCAGGGGTCATGGGTGGGTCCCCCAGGACGTTGGGGGACATCTGATCGTGAGGTCCTGAGGCTGAGCAGCGGGGAGAGGGCCTAGCACAGTTTGTATGCAAAAAGGTGTGGAATTTCTGAGAGATCTTGATGTATGATCTCAGCTATGTTCACAGTTTACACACACACACACACACACACACACACACACACACCTGGAGAAGAGACCGGAAGGAGTCTGTCTCGGCCACGTGTGTCGCAGGCACTGGGGTGACAGTGGGGCGGGAGGAGCAGGGCACGCTCATATTCTGGTGATGGGGACATGGGGCCTCTGGGGAGACAGGGCCGTGTTCGCGTAGGCCTGTGGGCCGGGGACTGGGGTTTGGGGTTGACTCTATGTGCAGTGGGGATTTGCGGGAAGCTCATGGCTCGGAGTGATCTTTAAAAAGGTGTTTGAAGGCCTGGATTGTGGAGTTAGAGTGGAAGCAAGGAGACCAGTGAGGGCAGAGTCTCTGGAATGTTCTAGAACCGATGTCTGAGTGGGAGGATCTTGGGGGATTTTCTTCTTTATGGTTTTCTCTCTCCTCCACCTCAATTTTCTGTAGGGAGCACGTGTTATTCTGGTGGCATCATGTAAACGCAAGAGTAAAATCTTATTTTTTAAAAAATATATAATTTATTTATTTGAGAGGGGGGCAGCAGGCAGAGGGAGAAGCAGACTTCCCACTGAGCAGGGACCCCGATGCGGGACTCAATCCTGGGATCACGACCTGACCCAAAGGCAGATGTTTAACCAACTGAGCCACCCAGGTGTCCCCAAATCTTATTTTTTTAAAGAAATCTTGGCCTCTCTGGTATCTGGTGCAGAGTCTGTCCCAGGGTGGGGTGAGGGCAGCCCTGGCCTCAGGCCAGTCCTGGTGTCCTGCAGCCACTCAGGAGGTCACCTGGAGCCCTTCCCAGGGCCAGCTGAGCCCCGCCCACCTCTCACCCAGACTTTTCTCATTGGATAAGGAGGTTATGGATTTGAGATTCACAGCCGGCTTCTTCCCTGTTCAGGGATGTCATGGAAAGCATTTAAAATCATATTCCAGGGGCCACCTCCAGACAGACAAGAGGAGATTTAAGAAATTAGTAAAGGCCTTCTTTATAAGTTAAGATTAGGCACCCGGCTGGGGGTGTGTGTCTAAATTCGAGCCGACTCTAATTTGCTGGCAGGTGCATTGCTCTGGGCTTGGCCGTGAGTGGGGATCACGTTCTGCCCCTTTACAGGGTTCTTTCTGGGTCTGAGTTTGGTGAAGGGGGCGTGGCTGGGGGAGTGACGGTTCTCCTGAGAACACCGTTAATATCTTTCCTGTTGGTCGTTAATATCCCAAATATATTCATGAAATAGAAATGCCAGCTTGATGCATAAATGTTCTAGTGACAGCTAAAAAATTGCTAGGGACAAGCTTTTTAGCCATAGGGAGCAAAAGGGACAACAAAACTTGCTGAAAATGGAAAAGAATGTGCTAGAAGCTCCTTTCTCCTCCACAGCTAATGACCCCAGTGTCACCCGAGCCACACTGGCTGACTGCGGTCCCTGTTCTCCACTCTGGGCCGTGGCTCATGCTCTCCTCCCGGTGGGGAACGTGCCTCCTCCTCCAGCCCACGGAGTCCTGCCCCACCCCACTGGGCAGCACTGGTCTCTGTGTACTCGGAGCTCCCCTTTCAGACCCTGGGGCGGCCCTCAGCTCATGGCTGGGAATTATCCGTGTCTTCATGCCCTGTACCCCACCTAGGCCGTCAGCCCCTGGAGGGCAGAGCTGGACCTCATTCCCAGCAGCAGCCAGCGCTTGAGCCCAGGAGGTCTGGGACAGAGGCTGTGGGCTCGGGACGGCCAGGAGTGGGTGGCGTGCTGGTGCACTGTGAGCCGGTCACTGCGGACCCAGCCCGCATACACCACCAGTTGCTGGGGGTGGGGGCAGCAGCAAGAGGGGGCTCTGAGGAGGGCAGGCTGCTGCAACATGGAACTTGGGGTGGGTCTGAGAAGACCCAAGGTCAGAGGCTGAGTTGGGGTCTCCATGATGAGGCCAGGAGCTGAGGCCAGCAGGGATCTGGACCCAAGCAAGGGGGGGGCCAGGTGTTCCAGGTGGGCGTGTGGGGTCCCTCTTGGAGGCCGGGGCTGCTGAGGGCAGGAGGAGAGGTTGAGCCCCAGAAGCATCCACCTCCCAGGACGCCGGCGGGCCCAAGGGGTCGACACCATGCACATCTGACCCTAGGCGAGGACACCAGGCTGTGGGCTCTGAGTGCCGGCCATGCCGTCGAGAACTGTGAGTGTATGAGCTGATTTGCAGAGCGCCACCAGGTTCACTGTCTGTGACCAGCGGGTGCCGAGCTGGTCTCCTCAAGCCCCCACCAGGAGAGGCCTGCAGCCTCTCTACCCCCGCCCCCGCCCCCCAGCTCCCACGGCCTCAGACACCTGCATGGGCCCCGAGAGTGACAGCCCGGAGGCCACTGGTGGCTTGTTCCCACCTCTTCTCTCTTCTCCTTGCTTCTTGGTGGGGCTAGACGTCGCCCCGTCTAACTTGGGTTTGCCTTCCGTGGTTCCCACACCATCATCCTCTCGGCACTGGTCCACATCCATCCCCTGTGTTCCTTGTTTTGTTCTGGCCCGCTGAAGGGGGCTCCCCCTGGGGGGTCAACCTCGGTCTTTCCAGGTGACCATCAAGGGTCCCCAGTACTTGCTCCAACCCAGACATGCAGATACCTCCCCCTGTCTCCGCAGTCAGCTTTCTCTTTGAGATCAGCTGATGTATTGTTCAGTCTCCCAAGATACCTCCTCCTGGCTGGTCACCGGGATTTCAGGCTCATTCTGTCCCAAACCTGTGACCCGTTGCCATGGGCCCCCATCCACAGCTCCTCTGCCCTCTCCCTCCCCTCAGAGGCTGGCGTCAGCTGTCATCATTATTCTGACTCTGCTGCTTGTCCCCTCCACCTGTGTCTGTCACTTGCTGAGCGGCAATGGGTACCCTGCCAGGCTCGCCTTCCTCCTGTAGGATCCTGTGAGCCCCTGGAGGGTGGAGATGGTGGCCTGTGCTGACCGCAGGGCCCTGCGTGGCCCGGAGAGTGCTCGGCGGGAGGGTGTTTGTTGAATAACGCATGGCGAGGCCGTGAAGCGCGCAGCATGCCGCTTAATTAAGTGGCGCTTTACCCTCCGCGGAATCAGGCAGGGGAGGAAGATGAGGGCCCGGTAATGGAGTATTTGGAAGTTATAATTAACTTTTTACTGGTGCCCTAGCATGAAGCGATGTATAAGACAATATAAAAGGGGTCCGAGGATTTAGTTAAATAGAGCTGGGTCTTCTGCAAGTAAACCCTTAATTAAAATCGGGGAGGGAGGGAGGGAGGGGAAGGGAAATGGAGAAATTGCTCTGAGGTGGAGTCTGGTTCTTGCTGCATCTGCTACCGCGCTGAGGCCCGAGGGCTGCAGAAACGGGGCCGCCCACAGTCCTTCGGCCTCTATGTGACACAGTCCAGGAGCCTGTGGCGTGGGCTTGGGGGGGCGGTGCGGGGCCCTGGAAAGGGGCAGGGCACTGCCCCCCCCAACTCAGGAGCTGGAGGCACAGGGACTGTTAGAATTTGTGGGGAATGACTGTCTTCACTGCGGCCAGAGGTGACCACCCCCTCACCCACATCTCTTCTTGTGGCAGCTTCAGTTCTGGCTGTCCCTGCTCTCCGGTCCACCCTTCCTGTGGGACGGCCACCCTCCCCTCTCTGTCACCTTCCACTCTGTCCCCAGCAGCGTGTGCGAGGCCCTGCTTTTGTCTTATTCCTTTCTGACCCCCATGGTTCCCTCCTTGTCTCACCACATTTGACCGTGACCTCACCCCAACTACACTGCTTCATGCTCTGTACTTGCCACGTGACACGCCTCCTGACCGCTGCTGTGGCGTGGCGTGGCGTGGGGAGACATCCCTCATTTTCGGTACCAGGTGCAGAGACAGTACCTGACTGGCCCCACTGGTGGAGAACCGGACAGCAGCTGGCTTCCCCCAGCCATCGCCAGTGTGCTCTCCAGGCCACAGAGTCTTTCCACTGTGGGGCAGCCCGGGGTCGGGGCAAAGGGGGGCTCCTGGCTGTGGCCGACTTCCCCAAGGCTCTAAGCGGCTCAGGCTCTGCAGGGACACACCTCACCCCGATCCGTGGTCAGGACCGCAACCTCTTCGCCGGAGCAGGGCACGGAGCACCGAAGTCAGTTTTCCTGGGGCCCATTTCTGGCTCAGCCCCTCACCTGCCAGCGAACCTCGCTTTCACCCCACTGAGTGTCCAAATGCCAGAAAGCGTGACGTGTGGACTGTGTGTTACCTAAGATCCTTCTGGTGCCCCAGGTCCCCATTCTTCCTGGCCTCTCAGCCCTGGGTGGGTCGGTGAGGGTCTGCCTCTCCTGCTGGGCTGTGACCGTGGGAGGGGAGGGGAGGGCTCCAGACTCACCCCAGTCCATATCTGTCTTAGGAGCCCCCTACGTTCTCCGGTTCGGTGTTGGAGGCTCAGGGATGACCACAACAGGTGCAGTCCCTGCCCGAGGGGCCTGGGGACCGATGCAGGGCAGGTTATAAAGATTAAGTAAAGAGGATCGTTTTGGTGATTAGATCAGTAAATCAGGTGAACAAACAGGGGAGGTGATAGTGACTGGGGCAGGGGTTTATCTGACACAAGGTGGCCCCGGAAGGGCCACGAGACTGAGCCCAGTGGGCGCGGAGGCCCAGGCCTGCTGACCAGCAGCCTGCTCCTGGAATGAGGAGGTGGATTTTATTATTATTATATTTTTTAAGACTTTATTTGTTTATTTGACAGTCAGAGATTACAAGTAGGCAGAGAGGCAGAGAGAGAGAGGAAGAAGCAGGCACCCTGCTGAGCAGAGAGCCCAATGCGGGGCTTGATCCCAGGACCCTGGGATCATGGCCTGAACTGAAGGCAGAGGCTTTAACCCACTGAGCCGCCCAGGCGCCCCAAATTGTTAAGGAGGCCATTGGGGCTGAGGCGGGAGAGGGATACAGTCTGACTCAGTGTTTCGAAAGTCTCCTTTGGCTGCTGGGTGGAGCTGGGCTGTGGCAGGCAGGGAGGACTCTGGGCACTGGGAGAGGCTGCACAGGTGCGGGGAGCTGGGACTGGCCCTGGGGGCGGCCGCAGACGCAGAGCTCGGGGCAGGCTTTGGCTGTAGTTTGGAGGCGACAGCAACAGCATTTGCTGCTGGGAGGTACGTGTGGAGGGTGCCGGGGGTCGCTGGCCTGGCGTGAAGCAGGCACTGCACGAGAAGAGAAATTCGTATAAGGCGGTCACGTCAATCAAAATGTTCAGCCAACTCTTTTTGCTTTTTGGTGTTTTTTATTTTTTTAAGATCTTGCCATGGTCCTCACTGAGTACATCCAGTAGGATCTAAAGTGGATCCTGGTTCATTGGCTCGTTAGTTGGACACCATGGCCTGATTCAGACCTTTCCAGAAACATGCAATTCTCGCAAAGACTTGAGATGGAGTGTTTAATACAAAAATTTTCTTGGACTTCGGTCCTCATGTCATTACTGGCAACTTTCTGCTCAGGAGCTGGTCGGCATTCAAGGACTAAGGTTGCAGGTAGCACGGGGCCAATGAGATAAGCAGGTGCTCGCCTAGGTGTGAGTGACGAATGGGGGAACGGTACTGCCGAGATTGGGTGTTCACTTAAAAAATTAAATTTCTACATCCATAAACAAATTCTTCACTCAGCCAAAAGTGTGTTTTAGGGGCCAAAGGAGAGAAAATTACTTTCTAATAAAGATGGAAAAAAAGTCTAGATTCTAAGTTGTGGTCCAATGACTTTGACGAGCTGTAATTACAGGAGCTTCATATTAACGTGTACGCCTCTTGAAAGGTGTGTTTAAGTGCTAATTACGCTTTTTAAAAAAAAGATTTTATTTATTTATTTATTTTAGAGAGAGGGAAAGAGAGCAAGGGAGGGGCAGAGAAGGAGGGAGAGGGAGAGAGAGAATCTCCAGCAGACTGGGCTGATATTATCTCACGACCCTGGGATCATGACTTGAGCCAAAATTTAGAGTCAGACACTCAACCAGCTGAGCCATCCAGGCGCCAAGTATAATTATTTATTTACAACAGAATGATTTTGGAGATGAATGAGACCCACTGGCATGTGTATTTTTGTGTGAGTGTTTCAAACAAGTTTTGCAAGATTATCATCCTAAAAATTTCTGCCTTAAGTTAAAAACAAAAACAACAGGGGCATCTGGTTGGCTCAATGGGTTAAAGCCTCTGCCTTTGGCTCAGGTCATGATCCCAGGGTCCTGGGATTGAGCCCTGCATGGGGCTCTCTGCTTAGCGGGGAGCCTGCCTCACCCTCTCTCTCTCTGCCTGTCTCTCTCTGCCTCCTTGTGATCTCTGTTAAATAAATAAATTAATTAATTAAAAACAAAACCAAAACCAACAAAATTTATGTTTACACAAGGTTCAGATGCCTATCTCTGAAAGGCCTGAGCTCTCTGAAAGTTCTTTCTTTGTTTTATTTTGTTATTTTGGAGGATTTTTTTCCTTGCTTATCTATATCCCATTTTGTGCTGGAACATTTGAGGTGCTTTATAAAAAGAATAAGAATAATACAATGGTAGAATGTAAAGGATAAATGAAAAGCCAAGATTTAAAAAAAGAAAAGAAAGAAATTAAGAGTAGTTCAGATGGAAGGCCCCAGGCTACCTGAACCCTGTGAACTGGAAATCAGAGTCTGAGCTTCCTGGGGGCCATAGTGAAAAGAGAGATGCATTTGACAAATGGCTTTTGCATTTGGGGGGAGGAAATGTGTAAGTCCCTCTGACTGATCTATCCCGTGTGTCGTGTTGGGCTAGATCACTCATTCAGCTGTGAGTGTCTTGTAGACCAGATTGTGCCCCTGTCATTGCTATGCAGGACTATCTTGGTAAAGATTTTTGTATGTGGACAATAACAAGGAATATTTGTTTGATGTTTCCCAATATTAAGCCTGTCCATTTCTGGCATTCACTGTGGGCTCACCCCCCCTTTGGATTGATTGAGGTTTCTTTTTTTCCCCTCTACTGGTTTGGAAATTGTACATTCTTTTTCAATTTGTTTAGTGGTTACTCATAAATTTTTAATATGCATCTGACTTAACTCAGTCTAAAATTAATCAACACCTCCGTTCTTCCCTGAAGGTCCCTGGAACGCACCCACCCCATCCACTTGATGCCATCTTATATATCTTTGCTGCCCGGTGTCTCACTTCTAATTTGGTTTTAAGCCTGCCCCGAAGTAGGCATCATCGTGATTATTAATTATAATTGTTTCCAGTTTGTACTTGATTGTTTACTCAACATATGTTTGCCGGGCACTTGTTATGGTGCTGGGCATGATTCTGGGCACTGGGGATGCAGTAGTGCATAAACAGAAGACGGGCCAAGGACAAAGAGAACTTTTGGTGTTGGACAATGAGGATAAGGGGTCAAGACAGGACCTTCTGATGAGGTGACATTTGAGCAAAGACCTGAATGGGGGGAGCCAGTTAGGGAGGACATGCTGGGCAGAGGCAACCGCTCTGAGTCAGCAGTGCTGGTGACACCTTTGAGGACCCCCGGACAGGCACCGAGTTGGATTGCCATGGAGGGCTTGAGCGAGTGAGTGGGGGAAGCAGAGGCCAGATGGGGGAACGGGAACCAAGTAAGGAAGGCCAGGTGGCTTCATGTAGAAGTGGCATTTGAGGGAGACCTTGACATTTGTGCAATATTTGGTCAAGTGAAGTGGGGGTTCAGGTCTTCCAGCTCGAAGGGGCAGGCTAACCAAGGGTCTGAATCTGGACCTCTGCCTTGCCATAGGTTTGCATTCATTCACTCACTCTGCAAACATTTATCAAGGACCTGTCTTGTCCTAGCCCTGTGCTAGGTGCTGAGGGTATAGTGGGTAGCAAAACAAATAAGACTTTTACTAAAGACTTTTACTAAAGAGACATATACGCAAGGAAACACCATGGCATGATGGAGACAAGGTCAAATGGTAGCCTATGACCAAGTTAGACCCATCTAGGTTTAACTCAGAGCTCACCTGCCTCCCAGGTGTGAGATCATGGGCAGGTGACTTACCTGCCCTGGGTCTCAGGTCCCCATCTATACGGTGGATGCCCCCAGGCTGGTGGTTGTGTAGAGGAGGGATGTCATATTAATAGCCACATGGGCTCAGAGCCTTTGCTGGGCTTCCCTCCATGACCGTCCTCTTCACCCTGTAGGGCATCTTCTCTTGTTAGTGCTTATTCAAGGCTGTGGAACCATTGGAGGAAATGGTTGGTTGGTAGAGAAACACTGGCTTGATCCTTCAAGAGTTGGGAAAGCAAGATTTTCTTGCTGGTGTGCTTCTTCTTCTTCTTCTTCTTCTTTTTTTTTTCCACTAACGTGGAGAGATGTGTTTGGATGTGAAATAAGCCTGTGGGTTTTTTTTTAAATGTCATTTCCACACTGGACTTCATTCCAAAACAGGAATAGTCAACAGCCAGAACATCCTGGCTAGCACAGCAATGAAATATTCTGTCCCCGTGTGCACACAAACTTCTGAAATGTCTGGAAGATCCCACATTTCCCTGTCCACATCTTCCCCCGCTTGCCTCCTGCATCTGGACTCAGCACAGACTTTATCAGAAGCTCTGTGTCTGGTTTGGTTTGGAGATTGTGATCACCACTTAAAGAGGGTGTGGATACCACTCTGTCCCACTGCTGCTGTTTTACCGAGCTGCCTCTGCTTAGTGGGGTGTCTTCCCTCTTGGTCTCTTGCATCATCCTCACAGCTGGCCCTTCTCAGACCTCAGGTGCATGAGAAGCCCCTGAGGGGGAGTCTTGTTCAAATCTGGATCCTAGTTTGGCAGGTCTGGGATGGGCTGGAGATTTTACATTTCTTACAAGCTCCCAGGTGGCTAGTAGAAGCCCTAGACCAGTTCTGTCCAGACCAGTAGCCACCTGCCTCATGTGGGTATCGAGCACTTAGAATGTGGTTACTGTGACCAAGAAGCTGACTTTTGTGTTTTATTTCACTGTAATTAATTTTGAAATTAAAGAGCTACAGGGGGTTAATCACTCTTATATGGAATGACACAGCTAGACAACCCCTTGAGATGTCTGTGTTAATGTCTCTGCAGATGAAGAAGCCAAGCTCAGTCTGGTGAAAAGCTTGCCCAAGATCATACAGTAAATAAAAGTGGAGTCAGGATTATAATCCAAGGTCTATGCTCTTTCTTAAATTTTTATTATTTTTTAATCCTAAGAAAAAATTTTTTTAAATATGGAAACTTTCCTTATGTATCCAGAAAATCCTGGCCTTTTTGAATAGAAAATTTATGACCAGGAGTACAGGGCCAACCAAACAAAGTGATGGGTAAGTTGCTGACAAGATGGGAGAATTTTTCCAACACCCTACATTTCATATTCAAAAAAACACATCTTGCTACAAAGCCTCGTTTCCAAGTGTCGGGGCTTAACAACAATAATGACTTCCTCTGGATGGTCATTTATGGTTAAAAAGCACTTTCCAGTTTAAAGGTGCTTTCATGTTGTTTCCTTATTTCTCCCTTGCAACAAGAAGCCTCGGTTCTTTGTAACATTGTCCCCACTTTACAGATGAGAAGACTGAGACCCAGTGCAGGGGTGTGGTTTCCTGGAGGTTACCTAGTTCCTGGCTTTCAGATGTCACTGTCTCAGAGAGACATTCTCTGGATTGGTCAACTGTCCCACCCTGAAGCTTCCTGTCAGGCTCACCCAGGTTTATTTGTTCCATTTCCATTATTCCCACCTGACCCGGTATGTAATTGTTTATTCCTTTATTGCCAATATCTCTGAGGTAGGGATGCTGTTGGTTTCATGCATGTGCACTTCAGCACCACGGACAGCGCCAGCCCCCAGGAGGCACTCTTCTTTGCTTATTACTTATAAATTAAATCAAATTTCTTACATGAGAGAGGAGCCAGTGGGAAGGAAGCCGCCTTTGGAGCAGCAGGTGGACCCCCATCCCAGCCATGCCTGTCACATGCCAAGGCTGCTGGGCGGCCTTGAGATAATCATTACTCTTATGCCTCAGTGTTATCATCTATAAGTGGGGTACCAAGTGGAGTAATACACTTTCTTTGTGGAACTATCATGAGGGACTGCACAAGACATTGCAGTTGGGGGACGCCTGGGTGGCTCAGTTGGTTGGACGACTGCCTTCGGCTCAGGGCGTGATCCTGGAGTCCCGGGATCGAGTCCCACATCAGGCTCCCAGCTCCATGGGGAGTCTGCTTCGCTCTCTGACCTTCTCCTCGCTCATGCTCTCTCTCACTGTCTCTCTCTCTCAAATAAATAAATAAAATCTTTAAAAAAAAAAAGACATTTCAGTTGGGATCCTACTTAACTAAGCATGTGGGTCTGGAGAGACTGGCCTCGGTTTTCTCATCTGTAAAAGAGATCTAATATTGACAGAGCTCAGTGAGGCAGGGGGAGATCTGGGCTCAGCATGGGGCCTGGCACGGGATACAAATAAAAGAAATACAGCTACTATTTCTGTTGTGGCTGTTTTATGAATGCATCTAAAGTGCCCAGCACAAAGTAGATGCCAAGCTGATGGCAGCTTTAATTATTATTATTAATATCATCCAAAGATGTCTTCCTTTTTTTTTTTTTTTACACAATTATTTAAAAGTTAGGATTTGGTTCTTTGAAATTTGCTTTAAAAAGAAAGCAGATTTTTTAAAGTGTATAGGTTTGCTTTTTTGATTTCTCTTAAGAAGAAGATGAATTTCACACCTTTCCAAGTGTACACGATGCAAATGAAGATCTGAGACTCACCGAAGGCCGTTTGGAGCTAATTCTGGGCTGGTTTGACAACTACAACACTGAAGGGGAAGCATTGAGCTGACAGAGCGGGGCTTTCTTGGGTAATGTCCCAACCTCTCAAAATAGTCACTTTCCAGACTACCGTTGTCGTATTGGAATTTTAAAGAATTTTTCGTTCATTGATCCAACTGTGGCCCCTCCCCCCTTAGCACTCTTCATTCTTTCCCTGCTGTGTTCGGGGTGAAGTCCAGACCTTTGCCTGATAGCTGGGGCCCCCTGTGCGTGTGATCCCAATTGTCCCTCCCAGGCCTGCTTCCACCCTCCTTCCTCGGCCTTGGGCTTCTAAGCAATTCCCAAATACCTAGCAGGTGGATTTTTCCACCTCCGAACATTTGCTTGCATGGGGTGTGTGCTAGGAGAATGGACTTACCTTGTCTGCTGGGAGTTCTACTCACCCCTGATACTAGTTCTATGATTGTGTCTCTCATCCACTGTTTCAGAGCCCCTTCCTTACTCCTGGTCAGGGAAAGGAAAGCTAGTGTTGTATCTTCGGTAAGATGTTGTGCACCCCCACTGCAGATAGCAAACTGCTTGCCTGTGTCTATCCCACACTAGAGGGCAGGAGAAGGGGCTGTGTCGGGACCTCTCTGTTCCCAGTTCTCAGCACTTATTAGAGCCAAGGAAAAGGACTGTGGAATAAAGGGATAGGTACACAGGGGTGCAAGATGATTTTACTTCAGTGGATCCTAACATCTAAAATGTCTTTTTAGTTTTGAAATGGTGGGTTTTACAAAGAAACATTTTAAAAATAGGAATCCTTGGTCTTAATCATTTTTGAATACTTATTTCAGTGGCTACTCCAAAAAAACATCATTTTGGGCTGTATTTTCTTCTCTTTAAAAGAGTTGTTTATAGCCAGAAGGCACCTGTGAAACCTTTTGGAACAATATTCAGTAACATAAGGGCTAGGTATCTGACCATGTAACCCTGCCTTTTGTCCAGGGCTGTCAAACCCTAAGAGAAATCTATGCTAGGAGTTTTCTGGGGAGATAGGAGCAGGTGTGGGCTTCCTGTTCTGAAGCTTCTCAGCTGGGACCTTCTGATGTGGGGGTGGGGGGTGGGAGTTGGTCAAGGAAGGAGCCGAGGCTCTAGATTGACCTTCAGGGTTCTAAGATTTTATAAAAGAGCATTTCTAGGATTCTAAGGTCCCAGGAACCTATGGTTCCACGAGCTCACAATTCTAGTTGTCTGGGAGTCAGGTCCTTAGTTTTCTTTTTCTGAGATTTTTAAAAAATTTAAATTGTGGTAAAATATACATGACATTTATCATTTTAACTTCTTGTAAAATGTACATTTCAGTGGCATCAAGCACATTCACAGTGTAGTGCAACCATCACCACCCCCTGTCTCCAGAACTTTTTCATCTTGTAAAACCAAAGCTCCATAGCTATTAAACTTTACATCTGTATATCCTCTCCCCCCACCTGTAGGCAACCATCATCTTACTTCCTATCTCTCTGAATTCAGTTACTCTAAGGACCTCATAGAAGTAGAATCATATAGTATTTGGTCTTTAGTGACTGGTTTATTTCACTGAGTATATCTTCATGGTGCACACATGTTTGAGAATGAATGTCCTTTTTTTTTTTTTAAAAGATTTTATTTATCTATTTGACAGAGAGAGATCACAAGCAGGCAGAGAGGCAGGCAGAGAAAGAAAGAGAGGAGGAAGCAGGCTCTCCGCTGAGCAGAGAGCCTGATGCGGGACTTGATCCCAGGACCCTGAGATCATAACCTGAGCCGAAGGCAGAGGTTTAACCCACTGAGCCACCCAGGTGCCCCACGAATGTCCTTTTTAAAGGCTGAGCAATATTCCATTGTATGGATGTACCGCATTGTGTTTATCTGGTCTTCTGTTGGTGGATGCTTGAGTTGCTTCCACCTTTTAGCTGTTGTGAATAATGCTGCTGTGAACACGGGTGGACAGATTTCTCTTGGAGACCTATCTTTCAGTTCTTTGGGGCATATACCCACAAGTGGAATTGCTGGGTTGTATGCCGGTTCTGTGTTTAATTTTTCAAGGAATTTTTCCACAGTGGCTATTTCATTTGATATTTCTACCAACAGCACACAAGGATTCACATTTCTCCACATCCTTGCCAACACTCGTTGTTTTCTGGGTTTTTGATAACAGCCATTCTAATGGGTGTGAGATGGTATCTGGCCATGTTTTGATTTGCATTTCTGTGATGATGAGCGATGTTTGAACATCTTATGTGCTCATTGGCTATTTGTATCTCTTCCTTGGAGAAGTGTTTATTTAAGTCCTTTGTCTACATTTTCCTTGTTGAATTACAGAGTTTTTAAAATATGTTCTGATATTAACCCCATATCAGAAATTTAATTTGCAAATATTTCCCCCCTTTTTGTGGGTTGCCTTTTTACTCCATTGATGGTGTCCTTTGATACAGACTTTAATTTAGAAGTATTTTAATTTAGAAGTATTTTTTTTCTCTTGTTGCCTGCCCTTTTGGTATTATATTCGAGAAATCAATTGCCAAATCTAATGTTGTGAAGCTTTGCCCTTATATTTTCTTTTAAGAATTTTGTAGTTTTAGCTCTTACTCTTAGGTCTTTGTTCCATTTTGAGTTAATTTTTGTATGTGGTGTATGGTAAGTGTTCAACTTCATTCTTCTGCATGCAGATAGTCAGTTTTCCCAGATCTGCATGTTAAGAATATTATCCTTTCCCCCATTGAATGGTCTTGACACCTTTGTTAAAAATCATTCGATCATATAATTTTGGCTCAGGTCATGATCTCAGGGTTGTGAGATAAAGCCCTATGTCAGGCTCCATGCTGGGTGTGGAGCCTGCTTTAAGGTTTTTTTATCCCTCTCCCTCTGCCCCCTCCCCCTCTTCTCCCTCTCTTTGGCCATATATGTGAAGATTTATTTTGGGGCTCTCTCTTCTCTTCCATTGATCAGCATCTGTATCTAGGTCAGTACCATACTGGTTAATTACCAGCTTTTTTGTTAACCTTGACATCAGAAAGTGTTTGACCTCCAACTTTATGTTTCTTTTTCAAGATTATTTTGACTATTTGGTGCCCCTTTAGATTTCATATGAATTTTGGCATGGGTTTTCTATTTCTGCAAGAAACATCGTTGGGATTTTGGTAGGGATTGCATTGCATCTGGAGATTGCTTTGGGAAGTATTGATATCTTAACAATATGAACCCTTCCAATCCATGAACATGGGATGTCTTTTCATTTATCAGTGTCTTCTTTAATCTCTTTCATCAAATGTTTTGTAGTTTTCAACATACAGATTTTTTGCCTCTTTGGTTAAGCTTATTCCTAAGTATTCTGTTCTTTTTGATGCTATTGCAAATGGCATTATTTTTAGATTGATTTTAGTGTATGGAAACACAACTGAGTGTTTTGCATATTGTTTTTGTATCCTGCTCCTTTGCTGAATTCATTCAATTTGTTCTAAGATCTATACTGTTTTTCAAATGGTCTTCAGAAGCTGTTTATGAGAGCCACAAGATCTTCTCAAAAGTATTATGTCATTTAAAATAAAATCATTTGGAACTCCTCATAACAGGAGAGATCTGGTAAGGACATAAATATAAGGCAACAGTTTTTTATTTTTGGAGGAATGTTTAGCAGAAAAACCTCTGACACATGTCATAAGTGTTGATTGTGACAGAGAGGGGGAAGTCATGGGCTTTAGCTCAGAGAGGTATGAGTTCAGATTCCCACTTCCCTGCTTATCAGTTGTGTAGTTATATAACCTCACTGAGCCCCAGTGTTTATCTATATCTTTCAAACATGCTGCCCATTTTGCAAGACTGTTATTTTGAGAGATAGAAATAGGGCATGAGGGAACCTGTCTCAGGGTCTCAGCAGGGGACACCTGTGATATCATTAATGTCTACCTGACCAGCCCAGGTGAAGACCTGCTTGGCCAGATTTGAACATGGCTGCCAGAGTAATCCCAGCACGTAAATGCTCAGGATATCGGAGGTACCAACCAGTTAAGGTTTCCTGCTGTTTTTGTCTTTCAGTTGGTCTTAGGTGTGCCTTGGTTTGATTTGGGTCTAGGTTTTGAACAACAGGCAGAGCAAGTGAGAGGTCAGGCTACCCCTGGAGAAAATTAGGAAGTGGACAAGGAGCCCCTGGCCTCCTGTTGCCTTTTTATTTAAGTTTTATTTGCATTAAAGTAATATGTATACATAGTCATAATGTGATAAGAGGCTTATGAGGAAACCAGCAGTCCTCTCCCCAGCCCCCTCTTCAGTCCCGATTCCCATACCCCAGGTAATCCTGGTAGCTTTTATTACCAGGGTGTCTCTAAGTAACAACCTTTTATGACTATCTTTTATTTTCCAATTTTAGATGTTACTCCTAATTTATTACAATTAAAAATGTAGATTTAGAGGGGCGCCTGGGTGGCTCAGTGGGTTAAAGCCTCTGCCTTTGGCTCAGGTCATGATCCCAGGGTCCTGGGATCTAGCTCCGAATTGGGCTCTCTGCTCGGCAGGGAGCCTGCTTCCCCCTCTCTCTCTGCCTGCCTCTCTGCCTACTTGTGATCTCTGTCTGTCAAATAAATAAATAAAATCTTAAAAAAATGTAGATTTAGAGACACAGCCACTCCACCCATCTACGCATATCTCTTCTCCTGTCTTTTTAATATTGTTCTAAGACAGTTTAAGGTTAAATATTGGTTGTACAACTTGTTATGTTTCCTAAAGTAGTCAATTGTTTCGTGTGCTTGCTTGTTTTCTGTGTACCCATCATGGTTCATTCCTGTGTCCTGCAGAGGTTTTTGTGTTTTGTTTTTTTTAAGGAATTTATTTATTTATTACAGAGAGAGAGAATATGAGTGGAGGGGAGGGGCAGAGGGAGAGGGAGAAGCAGGCTTTCTGCTGAGCAGAGAGGCTGATGTGAGCTTGAACCCAAGACCCTGAGATTATGACCTGAGCCGAAGGCTGCTGCTTAACCACTGAACCACCCAGGCACCCCCCCACCCCAGCCGCCCCACCACAGTGTGATGAGCTGTGCTAAGCCATCTTCTGGTTCCTTTTTCCCTTGAGCCTCTGACCCCAGGTGGTCTGGACTGTTGATCCTGCATACAGCCATCATCCTGGAGTCTCTGCCTGTCTTCCATCCTGGAGCCCCTGGTTCTTCCACCCCGTGGCTTTACTCCCTCGTTTTGGTGGAACACACCCTCCAGTAGTCTTCTGAGAAGGAGTGCAGTAAATAAGGTAGGCAAAGTAGGCAAAGTTGCATGTCAGAAAAAGTCCTTACTCTGTCCTCAATCTTGACTGATCATTTGCCTAGCTATAGAATTCCAGAGCTGCACCCCATTTTCCCTCAGGATTTGGAAGGCACTGCTCCAAAAACGTTCTCATCACTTTGGGTGTAGCCAGAGATAACCCCACTCTTGTTTGCATGCCTCACCCTGCGTGTCTGAGCTCTCTTGTTTCTGGGCAGTGTGCCTTGGTTGTGAGTCTTTTTTCATTCATCTTTCTGGGCACTTGGGCAACCTTTTTAATGGTGCAAACTTTGCCTTTTAATCCTGGAATATTTTCTCATATTCTTATATTTTTAAAAGTTTCCCTCTTCTCTTTTATCTGTGACATCTCCTTCTACAACCCATACAATTGGTTTTTGTATCTTTTCTTGCCTGGCACTCATGTCATTGTCTTTTTGTTTCAGTCTCAGAGATTTTCTTAACTTTATCTTCCCACTCTTTAACCAAATTCTCAAAATGCTGCTACAATTGTATTTCTTTTGTGAAGAGCACCCTTCTAGAATTTCATGGGTGCAATCTCTTCTATTATCTCACTGAGGGTGTTAATTATGTATTAAGTTATTTCTCCTGCATCAGTCCCATTTTCTCCAATTTCCTTTCTTCTGCTTGTTTTGGTCTCTGAGCCCATGTTCAGCCTGGAGGTTTCCCTCCCAGCTCCGAGGATCCTATGTGCTTGTGTGTGTGTGTGTGTGTGTGTGTGTAGGGGGCAGCTTGCCATGATGGGGACCTGGCCATCTCCTTAGCAGAACCCCCTATATCTGTGTCTGTAGGTTTCCCTCCTGGCCCTGTCTTTCTCCCCAGAGAGGGGTTCCCCATTTGCAAACCTGGCTCCCAGGATTTGCAAGCTGAGTGAGGAAGGGACCTGGGGTCTCCAAAGTCACCACGTTTATGCTTTCACTATATCTTCCTCTGGTTCAGCCCCCACCTTGCTGCCCATCCTCCCTCCGGCCTGATGGTCCCTAAATAGGGTTCTTCAGAGCTGATATTTTCCCTTGAAACGAAACCCCCTTCTTCTGTGGAGACTAGCGGGAAAGGGCCTGGTTCCCTGAGTGGGTGTGATGGGGAAGGGGTCCAGACCCACCTGCTCCTACAGGTTCTAGGTTAACCACACACCTGGGTCTGAGCCCTCTGGGGCCTCTGGGCACAGCTGTTTTGGCTTCCTGTGACACCCCCTCCCACAGCCCTTCCCTTCTCCTCCCACAACCTCTCCCAAGGCTTTGGTTTCAGTTTTTTCTGCTCAGCACAGCCAGTCCACTCATCCATCCCTCCAGCTCCCAAACCTTTGTCCTTGGAGGGTCATGCCTTTTTGATTGCTTTACTGCTGATGTCCTGGGATGTCAGCAACAAGTAGAGGGACGTGCGCTTTCAGATGCCATTTCAGTGAAAGTGCCCTTTTGGCCCCACTGTCTTACCCTGTGACACGGCCGGCGGGGAGCCCCCACCCCAGCATTACTCACACACATGCCTGGAAGGTCTCAGAGAGCTGAAAGGGCTCTCAGAAGGTCAAGACCTGCACATCCCCTCCTCGTGGAACACGGAGTAACACGATGCACAGCTTCTGGAGGCCGCCACCTGACGGGCTCGTCGCGTCTTAATGATCATCGGTCCCATTCATGGCAATTAGCTTTACGTTCCAGAACATCCTTCGAGGACTGGGTGGGCGACCTTCGGTGGGTCATTGACCCCTCTGACCCTCGTCATCTGTCCTGCTGCATGATAATACCTCATGGATTCAGTGAATGTGTGTGATGCCCCAGGGCTGGGCACGAAAGAGCAAACGGGCAGGTGCCAGGAGGGTGCCCAGGCCGGTGGGGGAAGCAAGAGCAGTGGCTGTGCAGGCTGGGAGCCTGTGTAGGGCGAGTGGAACTGGAGTGGCCTCAGAAAGAAGGGCAGGGAGGGGTCCCAGGTGGTTGGAAGAGCAGGAGAAAAAGACAGGAGGCCTCCAGCGGCCGAGGCAGCATGGACAAGGCAGGGCAGGGCAGGGCAGGGATGGGCATGTTGTGCAAGACGAGGTCAGAGCACCAACAGGGCCTGGCCCAGAGGGGGCGCCACAACCCCAAGCGCTGAATGTGACCAGCCTGGCCCCTACCTGAGGCCCCAGGTCTTTCTCCAACACCTTTGCACACGTGTGTCCTTCCAGGCTGTGGCTTCCTGGGAGGTTCCTGCGAGATCTTTCTGGTGGCATCTGGCCTTCTTTCCGGGAGGTGGGATGCAGAGACGTTTTGGCTGTCCCTTTGAGCCCGAAGTCACTCTGCAGTGGTAGTTGGCCCAGGCATTTAAAGATGATTAGGACTGAATGTTCCTGTTTTTAAAACATTTCCCAGGAAAAACAAATGTTTGAAAGTTAAACATTTTGGCTATTAGGATGGAGCAGAAGAAAAATTGCATTTGCCTTTTAAACATGGGCACCAGCGCCCAGTCGGGAATCCAGAACCCTCCCGTGCTGGACCGCGGGCCAGGCGGGGTTGGTGGCAGGCCCTACCTGCAGGTCGGTGTGGGGCCCGCTGTCCCAGGACGGGTCCTTCCCGCCCTGGGTGTCTGCACACCCAGCTCTGGGCAGGTTGACCTGCCAGCAGACCCCAGGCGGTGACCTCCCCTCCCTAGCCCTCTGTCCTCATCTTCATTTTCCCGGCTAACGTTTCTGGACTGGATCAGCTCTCATCCAGGTTGAATCCACATGCCTGTGACTTTCCATATTCTGATGCTCTGACATCTTGGGGCCCTGCTGAGCCTGGAGGCATGGCCTCTTCCAGGGTTAACCAGTTCTAGAGAGAGAGTAAAAGGACCCACCTCTGACAGTGCCGTTCCTATACAAACCAACCCACCCAGAGCCTCCGCCTCCACCCCCACCCCACTCCTTTATAGGCTCTCTGGCTCTCAGCTCCCACCTGGGCTCCCAGTCGCCCCAGGTACCCAGGCACCCAACAGGTGAGGGCAGCCCCTGGGCCCCCGAATCTGCCAGAATTGTCTAGCCTAGCCAGTCCTAAACTCACTTACCCCGCCTCCCTGTCTTGTCCCTTGGAAACCACAACAAGGCTCTGGTCCAGGTTTCTTCTTCACGCCCTCTGCCTCCTGACCCACTCTGGCTTCCCCATGCGGCCAGTAGGGCCCCGAATGCCGCCTGTGTTTAGGGATCTGGAAGTATAAACTCCCTCATTCGTGACAGTCATTTCCATTCTGTGCATCTTACTTACACCTGAATTAAACAAATCCTGGGGTAAGCACAGCACAGGTGCTTTGCAATCTTCCTAGTGTGCTCCTTGCAAGAACCCTAAATCCTTCTTACAGACAAAGACACTGAAGCTCAGAGAAGTGAGTTTTCACCCCAGGCCAATCAGCCAGTAGGTGGAAATAGGATTCAGGCTTTTTGGGCTCCATGGCGAGCCCCTCTGTGGCTAGACTTCCTCTTACCTGGGGAGCTGTGGGAATCTAGAAGCATTGATTGTAAAATGTAAATTGCCTATGACACCGCCTTGCACCAGGAAACGCTCACATCAGGACAACAGAAAACAAATTTTGCAGGCACAGCTGCTGTGCGTGTTCCTGTCCCTGGGCTCCAGTCCCTGGCCCAGGCACGGGTCTTCAGACCTCTCCCACCTGTTGCAGCTTCAGGCAGAACCTCACATCCCTCGGCACTGCCGGCCCGTGTCCTGTGTTTGTGCTTGGCTGTGCGAGTCCACCCCAAGCACTAACGCGCCCGAGGTGTGTCAAGACCGACCGGGGGCTCAAAGCAGAGTCGTAAGGCTTGCTCCCTCTCAGTGAGATTCTAGACCGCGCGCCATACCCGGAAGCCTGCTAATGTGAGTCTCCCAGACACTGGCAAGTGTTTAAACACAGAACTGTCAAAGATGTACTAAAAATGCAATCAGAGATCGTTACGCCGTCTCTTTATTCCATCCCCCTCTGCTGTGTTCTGTGAGATGGGAATGGGCGGGAAAAGCCATAAGTGGGCATTTTCCTGATTGTCGCTGCATTTAGAGAACACTAAAACTCTGTCGGGCTCCATGCGCCGCTCCGGGAATGGCATAGATTATAGAGAAGCTGCACAGATCTTGTTGAATTTAACAGATTATGCGGTTTGGAGGCAGCACTTTCTGTTCGATGGGACGGATAAGCATGAGCAAAAAAGAATTGTAGCCCTTCGGAAGGAGATTAATCTTGGAAGCACAAGTAGCAGAGGTTTGCATTTGTGTCCCTCTGTGAGCCCGGAGCGCCGTGCACACTTGCTGCCTTGTGGCATCTGTATGTGGATGCGTATCTATTAGGATATATACGGCAAGTGGAAAGTTCACACGCTATGGTCATCCTCTACTGCTCAGCTGACTCGTACCTAATGGTCCTTTTACCACCAACAAATCCATGGCTAGCAAATGCCAGGAACTCAGATAATCTGGTCGAGAAGAAAGGAAGCGTTTAGGGAGAGGGTCTGAGCATTGCAGAATACACAGATAGGACAACACCCAGCATTCTGGAAGCAGGGCTGGTTTCCTTGAGGTCTTGGGGCTTCTCAAGGATCAGGTTGGGAGATCAGCCCCCTGCCCAGGACCTAGCCAGCCTGTCACGCCCATGCTTAGCTCCTGCCACCTGTCCTCCTCTTTTTCCAGTCCACAGCGCATCAGGCATGTCCCGGGAGAGGCTGGTGTGGCCGCTGTCCAGCACTCCCGAGGCGGGAAAGCAGGGGTTCATGTCCTGGCTCTCCACTGTCTCGCTGTGTGACCTCAGGCAGTTCCGTCCCCTCTCTGATCTCCAGTTTCCCCCTTCGTTTGCTCTGTGGTGTGGATGGAACCCCTGTGTGCCACTTCGGGGACTGAACTCATGACTAAGTCTTATTCATCAAAGTGTCCCTGACGGTGTCTCTCTAGGGTCTGGAACAGGGGGTGGGGGGTGGTATTACAATGGGGCCCAGCCTCCAGCAAGAAAGCAGGTTTCTGGTTTGATGGGATTTTTGGGTAGGCTGACTGGATTCTTTGCTTCTGAGGGGCTGACAAAGGGAGGTGAGTAAGAAAAACCACGGGGACCCATCTGTCCCTTCTCTCAGCTTCACCTGCTGCAGAAAAGTCCCTCTCCCGGTGTTCAGGCCCTTCCGGCACTTTGTCAGGCAGGTGCTTCCCTCACATACTGGGCAGCTCCCCTGCAGGCCAGCCCGCTTCCCTGCCGCTGGGAAGGACAAAGGGAACAGCATTAATTTCCTCTGTGTGCTGGAGACTTTGCGTTCATCTCATCTTTTTGCCCATAAAGCCCCTACCAGTTACCCAGTCACCAAGGTCCACAAACTCTCCCCAGCTTCACGGCACAGACAGAGGCAGAGGAAGGCAGAAGCCAAGCAAGAAAGCCTGTGCTGGTTGCTCAGGGGACATTTTATCCACAGTCAAGCTGGTAAGAGCTGCAGGATCATGGGAACACTTGGAAGCTAAGGCAGCCTTGGGCTGAAACAACAGAGATAGCAGTCCTAGAATAGAGGAGGGGACTTCTCGACACCACTCCAGGATGGTCAGTCCATTCCAGAGCTTTAGTTCTGGCTCTCTGACTCCCATTTGGGAGAGAGCAGGTCTAATCAGAGAAGATCCAAAGACGGACATTCAGGGTTGGGGGGCGGGGAGGGACATGGGTCTGAAAACATGCCCTGTTGGGACAGTTGGAGAAATGGTTTGGAGGAAAGGTGAGGGGACCCAGGAGTTGGAGGTCGGTTGGGGTAAAGAAGGCAGGCAGAGTTATCCCAGGATGGATGGATTGATTAATAAATGTATTCACCCATCTCTCCCCACCCACCCATTCATCCGTAGTCTGTCCATCTCTGTCCATCCATCCTCCAACCCTCCACCCACCCGCACACTCACTAGGAGGCAGTGGGCATGATGGTTTGGGGTGCCAGTTCAGGGTGAGTTTGGTGAGGCCAAGCCCCAAGGTCTACCAAGTGCCCAGTGCCGTCTGCGGTTACCAGTCCCCTCATTAGTGATTTAGGTAAACTTGGGTAACCTTTCTGAGCCTTGCTTTTCCCAGATAGAAAATGGGGATAGTTCTACTTTGGTGCATGTGATGGTTATACGCAGCTGGCGAGTTGCCAGGTCCAAGTGACCATCCAGAGAGGTATGTCTGTGGTTGGACGTCCAGCTCAGAGGGGCGCAGTGCCGGGCCATCGGTGTGTTTGCCAATGGACGTGCCCCCTGCCTCTGAGCCACGTGGCACCTGCTTCTCAGGGAGAGCCCAGACAGTATTTGAGGGTATCAGGCATCAGGTTGTTGCTCCCGTCCACACCTGGCTTTGTGTACAGGAGCCTTGACCTCTATCCACTCCTCCCTGGGAGGGAAGAAGCCTCAGTTCCCTCCTCTGCGGAGGTGGGAGGAACAGGGCAGAGCTGACAGCTTTGTGCTCACTCCCCAGTCCCCGGTAGTCGGGAGCTGCAGAAATAAATGGAACCGTACAGTTGGAGTCATTTGTTAATTAGCTTAAGTAACACCCCCAGTCAGAGACATTATACATTAGTGTGGCTCCCCCCGCCGGGGCGGGGCCCAGACTGGGACGGATGGGTGACGTGAAGTCGAAAAGGGGTAAGCAGAGGCCACCCCTTTTCCCCCGACTGCAGTGTGGGAAGGGGCTCAGCGAGGGCTCCCAGCTGACTCCGTGGCTTGGAGGCCTTGAAGGAGTCAGAGTCGCTGACCCAGAGATGCAGGATCAGCGGCCCCCCCCCGCCCACCTGCTGTGGGACCTGGGCAGGTTCCCGGCCTGAGAGCCTCATGTCTCCAGCTACAGAGCGTACCTCGGAGAGTTCCATGGGGACTGGAGGCGTCGGCCTTTATCCAGGGTGCCTGGCCAGACGATGGGGTCCAGGAGATGGCAGTCTTCTCTGGGGTGTCCTCCACAACCCTTCCCCAGATGCTCAGGCCCCCGCAAAACTCTTCCCTCCCCTCCGGCAGCTGGAGCAGGGCCGCTGAGGCCTTCTCTCTCCATGTCACCCTATGATGCTATCAGTGGCTTCATTTGCCAGATTTCTCCTGGGACCTGCCAGGGATGGGGCGAGTAAAGCAAACACTTCTCGTCCTGTACCTGCAGCTTTCTGGCTCAGCTTGGGGAACAGGCAGGTGCTCAGCACCTCTGGGCCAGGCCCAGCAGGGTGGGCACGTTGGGGAGGCAGAGAGCCTTGGAGAGCCCAGACTGGCAGCACTGAGGGGCGGGGGCCTGCAGGGAGTGGGTGGTCCCTCAAAATGAGTGACTGTGGGTTGGGTGTGGGTCCTAGGGACGGGGGGGAGTAGGGCAAACAGATATCAGCTTCCTGTCTGAGGGAGGCACAGATACTCAGCCCTTGTCTGGGCCAGGAGCATGAAATTTTAAAATTGATTCATCAATTTTTAGAAAACAAAGAATGGCATTTTTGGGGGGGACTTTTTGCATTTTTTACATTGGCAACCAGATTCAAATAGAAAAGTTATGCCAAACAAAATGTGCCTGTGGGTAGGTCTGGTCTGCAAGCCGTCGCCCAGAGAAGCTGACACTGTGGATACCAAGGGCTGTGCGTTTCTGTTCAGTGTCTTGCAAAACCCCAGAGCGGTTTGCCTGCTTTATAGTGGGGAAACTGAGGCAACCAGCTGGTGAGTGGCCGAGCTGGGCCTGGGGCCCTGGCCATAGAGCTAGTCATTTTCTCAGGGCTCCTAGAATTGATAAATGCCAAGGAGGAGAAAGCCTGTTTTCTCAAGAGAAACCTCTTTTCTCAAACCTGTGAAGGATTCTGGGGTGCCTGGAGAGGCACCGTGGGCAAGATTATGGTTTTCTGCCAGTTTTGCAGAAAACTTGTGTCTTGCTCCCTTCCCCACTCCGGGGCTGGGCTGAGACTCAGATGGCCCTCAGGCAGCGGTTTGCCACTGCTGCAGAGCTGAGGACCAGACAGGATGTGTAGGTCCTGGTTTCAGGGGTGGGAAAAGCACACTTCTTCCTGGAGCACTTGTTGGGAGCCAAGTCTGACTGCATGTCTGTCCCGTCCGATCTGATATTGGGAGCATCAGGACTCAGTAAGGCACATGGTCCTTAGACGTCGGGGCATTTCTGGAGTTGGGTTCTCGACAGAACATTCATGGGGCAGAAGATCCAGAGTTTCATGTCACAGGCCAGGGCGGGAAGGCCCGGCTGTTCCTGGACTGTGTTCCCCTGGGAAGCCGGTCACAAGGCAGGGTCTCTGTGAAGTCCGAGGGGCCAGAAAGGTCCATAGCCCCCAGGAAGGGGCATTCCCCGGGCACATCCACCTTGATCAGAGGGGAAACTGAGGCTCGGAAAGGTTGAGTGACTTGCTTATTTGAGGGGTGACGGTGTGGGAGAACGGCCTGGGCTCTGCACCGAGCCAGGCTGGAAGGACCTGCTGCTGATTCAGCCTGTGGTCTGCGTAGACAGCTTTGTTCGGGTTGCACTTGGCTTGGACAGTCAGGTTGGGCCTTTCCCCAAGTGGGGGGTCTCCAGAGGTTTCACACAGGCTCTGTGAGGAACTTGTGCTTCTTGCTGGAGCGTGGAGGCTCCCGAGTCAGACCCCCCTGCATGGTCCGTGGCCTGGGACAGTGAGGCTGGGGACCAGGCCTGGAGGCCTGGGGCAGGGTCTCCTCTCAGGGGAAAAGTGGCCGAGACAAAGGAGCCATTGGAGGCGGTCAAGTCCTGAAGGTGAGGCCAGGGGCCCGGAGGCAGCGGTGCAGGTTCCTCCTGCTGGCCTGGGTCTGGTGGCCTGTCACTTAGCTGCCACCAGAACAGGAAGGCTGCAGGGAGGAGGAAGGGCCCGGTTGCTGCCACCTCTGATCCGAGGGCACCGATGGGTAGCGAGCAGCTGCTGCTGCTCCCCCAGGGGATGCCGGAGGCTCTCGCCCGCCACCCTCCCCTGGCTTGGGGGGCGGCTCTAGCCAGCCAACAGCAGGGCGCTGCGTGTCTCTGTCCACCCCTGCAGGCAGCCTGCCCTACGAGTACAAGATCGTGATTGCCGGCAACCATGAGCTGACGTTCGACCAGGAATTCATGGCTGACCTCATCAAGCAGGACTTTTACTACTTCCCGTCCGTGTCGAAGCTGAAGCCGGAGAACTACGAGAACGTGCAGTCCCTGCTGACCAACTGTGTCTACCTGCAGGACTCGGAGGTCACCGTGCGGGGCTTCCGCATCTACGGCTCGCCGTGGTGAGTGCGCCCTGAGCGCCTTCCTGACCTCGGCTGGGGGGCTGGGGGAGCGGGCACTGAAGGCGCAGAGGGAAGTGGGACTGGGAGAAGCACCGGGGAGTTCCAGACCCCAGCCCTCCTCGCACCCCAGCGTGGCCCCCGACCAGTCATGGCTGCTCTCTGAGCCTTGGTTTCCACATAAATAGCTGGTAAGTCGTCATATCACCTGTGTCCTCTGTGCTGTCTCACACACAGATGGCTGCTGTTCTCTGTGAGGAGGCACAGAGAGTGTGGCTCCTGCCAAATGTCACACAGCCAGGAAGGGGCAAAACTGGGATTAAACCCAGGCACTCTGGTTCCAGAATGCCTTCTTTCAACTAATTCTGTATGCTAGGACTCTCCCCGTTGCCCGTGTCCCCTGGCATACACCAAGCGTGCCTGGGTGAGGGGTGACGAGTGATCAGCCAGGCTGAGGAACAGCTGTTGGGATTTTCATGGAAGGCCAAAACCTGGTTTTCTGTGTCAGGGATGAGAGTTGCTTCACTCACGAGTACACATCACGTTCTTACTCTCTGTTGGGCCTCAGAATCATCAGGCCTCATCCCTGGCTCAGTGGGGATCATGGTGAGAACGAGTCATGACTCTTCTGTGTGATGGTCCATGTGTCCTTCAGAGCCCTGGTGATGACGATGGTGATAGTGATGGGGTGATGGTTGCGATGGCCATTGTAGTGGTGATGATGGTGATGATGGTGATGGTGGTGATGGTGATGATGGTGGTGATGATGGTGATGGTGGTGATGGTGATGATGGTGATGACGATGGTGATGGTGGTGATGGTGGTGATGGTGGTGATGATGGTGATGGTGGTGATGGTGATGACCGTGGTGATGGTGATGGTGATGGTGGTGATGGTGGTGATGATGGTGATGATGATGGTGATGGTGGTGATGGTGGTGATGATGATGATGATGATGATGATGGTGATGATGGTGGTGATGGTGATGGTGATGATGGTGATGATGATGGTGATGATGATGATGGTGGTGGTGATGGTCGTGATGATGGTGATGGTGGTGATGGTGATGGTGGTGATGATGATGGTGGTGATATTGGTGACAATTAATTAAGATGATGGTGATGACTGTGCTCACTTCAGCAGCACATATACTAAGAAGATGGTGATGACGGTGATGGTGATGATGGTGACCTTGATGGTGGTGGTTGTGATGGTGATGGTAGTGGGCAGCAAATCATTCCTGAGCAAATTCAGTAAGCCAGTCCCTGGGCTAAAGTCTCCGTAAGCATTGTTTCTAATTCTTACTCAGCCCTGAGCAGACTGATTTGGTGTCCTCGTTCTGTAGATGGACAGACCAAGTGGCCCTTAGAGGGCTTAGAGCTGGCAGTACCCACAGAGTGCCAAGTGCTGGCAGGGTGAGGAGGGGACCAAGGAGGCTCCTTGGAGGAGGTGAAGTGACCTGAGCAGGGAGGGAGGAGAAGGGCATTGCAGCTACGGAGAGGTCACAGCCTGAAGCTGCACCATCAGAAGTACACGCAGGGAGGCTGAGGGTTGATTTGGGGGCACAGGGGGACTGTCTGGGTGCAGGCACTTTGGGCAGAGCCATTACCAGAACAGTGTGTCTGGGAAACTCCTGTCTGCTGGATGCCATGTGGTGACACCTGGTGCCCAGAGGCTGCTGGCGGGGTTAGGACCTGGTTCCACCTTGCCAAGGCATCCTCATGAGGTGGCGGGAAGATGCGGGCTGTCCCACGGCTCCCGAGCCACGGGAGGAGCCTGCTGCCATCTCTTCGCTCCTCATCGTGTCTGGGGTCTTGATGATCTCTCTGGGGTCCTGATGATCAAGGACCACGGGGCACTCAAGGACATGCTGAGCTCGGTGCCAAGGATGGGAGCAGAGAGAAGGCGGTGGAAGCTGCCCGGCGGGCTGCTGCAGCCCAGACGTGGAGAAGGAGTCTGGCTGAACGTGCAGGAAGGACTGGAGTGGGAGGAACAAGAGGGAAGTCAGGAGAAGAGGCCTTCAGGTACCAGACCAGGCAGCCTGGACGGCAGCTCCTTGCCCCGTGTTTTGAACACCCCCTTGTCCCTGCACGTCCACATACATACACAACACTTCAAAAAAATATTCTATTCTGTAAGAGTTAATAGCGTGCCTTGGGAACCAAACAGTATCGGCTCAAATCTTGGCCTCACCTTTTATGGGCTGTGTGACCCTGGGCAAGTCACTTAACCTCTCTGTGTCCCAATTTCCTTCCCTGCAAAATGAGAGTGAGTGTGCACGTCCCGCAGACGGTGGTCGTGAAGGCGGCAGGAGGGGTTAGCTGGGCCTGGTGCCTGCACCCACAAACTCTCCGTGAACGGAGCCCCACTGCTGTTATATGCTGCAGGGACCAGCCTTCCAACTCGGTCTTGGCCAGAACCCAGAATGTGGCCTGGAGGACAAGCAAGGGATGGGGACTGGCAGATGTCACTCAGTGTCCATCCCCTTCCCCCACAGCGGCTCTGCGCACCCCTGTGGCTGGGGGCTGAACAAGCCCTTTGACAGTCTGCTCTCAGGCTCATGGGTGAGTCGAGGGCCTGGGAGTTGGACCAGCCCCGTGGCCCCCTCTGCCAGCGAGATGCCAAGGTCAGGTGCTCTGAGGCCTGAGTGAAGTCCAGCTGCTCTGTGCTCAGGCCGCCAGTGGTTCCTGCCTTCAGCTTTTGTGGTTCCCAGCCTGGACAGTTCTAGACCCTTTAGTTCCAGACTTTCCTGGGGACTTCCTATTTTCTTCTTGTCCCCTTTCTTGTCATCCTGGCTGGGGGCACACCTACTGCCTGATGTCATGTGAAGCTCAGTACTGAGTATAGGAGTGGGGGGGGCTCAGGCCAGAGAAGGGACCCCAGGAGGCCCTGGTGAGATCCAGGAGGGCTCCCTGTAGGAAGGGGGATTTGAACTGTGGTTTCTGCAAGTGGAGGAGGCAGGAGAGGAGCCATATTTCTGAGCCCCACTCCGTGCTCTTCTGGTTGCTGTTAATGCAGCCATCAATGCTGAGGGCTAAAGGGTACCTTGTCTATGCTGCACATGCAGGCAGTGGGCCAGAGTGTCAGCAGCTGCCCTGGATTCCCTTGGGCCCCATCTGGGGCTGGGAGCAGGTGGGGAAAGTCACAGCAATAGCCTTAGGCCGGCGTTTGGTTAGTAAGGGAAGGGCTATTCAAATTGGGATGCTATGAATATTTGGCTGTGTGACTTTGGGCAGGTGCCTTACTGTCTCTGGTCCCTCTGTAGAGTGAGGAAATGATACTACCATGTTATAGTTGTGAAGTCCGTGTGGGCCCATCCAGATGAAGGCCTGGCCCAGAGCAAGGCCCTGGAGGTTGGTTGCTCCCGCGTGGAGGCCGGGATGAGGTTAGCTCTACTCCAGCTGATACCTCGACAGCCCCCAAGGCAGGGCCAGGACTCTCCCATTTCACAGAAGGGCAAGTAGAGGTGCAGGTGGAATGTGGCTTTAGACTGGTTGTCCAGACTCCTCGTCTGGACTCTTCCCGGTCCAGCATAGAGACCATTCCGCGTCCTTGTACAAAACCTACTTCACACCAGGCCTGGAACAACGGGCTGTGTTCCTTGGTTCTCCAAAAAGCCTTCTGGTGTGCCGAGACCGAACAGGCCCCACGAGCATATTGAGGAGCTCATGGTCAGCTGCTAATTGCCTCATTCATTTGTCAAGGCTTTATTGAATGCCACACACAGATCGAGGCCCTGGGGACAGGCTGAGAAGCAGACAGGTGCAGCTCTGGCCTTCACGGGGTTTATGTCATCGTGGGAGACACATCAACCACCAAATTCTTGATTCCATAGGGACCAGGAGATGAGGGGTGGGAGCTGGGGTCAGGGAAGTCTTCCCCTGGGAGAGGGGCCGGACGCCAGCAGCTGTGCAGGGCTGGGGGCCGGGGCTGGGGAAGCGTGTGCTAGGCATAGGGAACAGCTCAGGCAAAGGCCAGGAGGCTGGCAGTGCTGTGGGCATTCCTGAGGCTGATGCTCAGTGCTCAGGGCGTCACAGCTCCCTCTGCCTGTCACCCTGTGTCATCAACCTGCTGGGACCTTGCACAGCACAGCTGAGGTCCAGAAGGGACACAGGGCTCACACGTATAGGCTGTCAGCCGAGCGCTCGATTCCTGCGTCCAGACACACCAGGGGCGCCCCCAGGCTCTGCGTCTCGCTCCAGTCTGACCTGGTGAGTCCTGCATCTCCAAGCCTCGGTGTCCCAAATGCATAAGGGGACACGCCCCTGCCAGGCTCCTCTGTGCTGTTCCCAGGTGATGCTGGCCCTTGGGATGGTGTTCACGGCCACAGCACCTCCTGGTCCCACTGCTGATTCTGCCTGGTGCGAGGGTTGCGCACCCCCGAGCTGTCTGCCGAGGCTCAGCAGCCCCGCGCCGCCCGCCCGGACATATGGCGGCTCATTAGCAGGGTAGCCCGGCCAAGCTGGTGGTAATTATTACGAAGTTCAGATGCTTGGGTTTCCCTTTCTCTTCCCTGCTCTCACACACGGGCTATCACGGGGAGTACAGGAGCTGCTCTCTCCAGCTTTAGAAGTGGAATCCTACCCGTGGGGGGATCGGGGGTTGAACAGAGCACTGGTCACAAGGGCCCGGATCGCAATGGGGTCTGGAGCCTGTGGGCAGGGCTGACCCAGGTTGAGGGGCAGACCTGTTCGGTGTGACCATAGCAGGCAGAGCAGGAGCAGCGCAGAAGACAGTGACAGAAGGCGGGCTCTCATCAGTGCGGGAAGACCGTCCCACATGCAGGAGCCCAGAAGAGCAGCGATATGACCTCACTGAGTGCTGAGCTGCCTGGCACAAGGGGTATGCAAGCACAGACCCACTGTGTTTGGGCTTGGTGTCTTCCCAGCCCCTCCCTGCTGACGGGGCCCCAGTTCCTCTGCTTGCATGGAAGGTCCCCCTGCAGAGGGAGGGTCCTGCGTGCTCTCAGGGGCTAGACGGGCAGGGAGAGTCATCTCAGTGCTGTCCTTGGAGCAGTGGCATCACGACCAGGTTGGCCTTGACATGGAGGACTGTCCAGAGCAAGCGAGGAAGGGGAAACGAAGCAAACTCGTGGGCACCACGATTGGCCCTTCTAAGTGGTGTCACTGGGGGATGCTCTGCGTGGGAGAGAATCCTTCCACATTTCCCTTGGGCCCCACGTTCTGAAGGCCACAAGGCCACCGTGTGCCCGGGCCCCTGCGGGACTCTGGAGATCCAGACGTGCATCAGGCCTGGCCCCCCCATGTGCGGGCTCGGGATGAGGGTGGTGGTGGCTGGGCGGGGGGGCGGTTCCGTAACAGCCAACACCCCGTGCCGACCCAGCCATGGCTCAGGGCAGTCCCCGGCCCCATGCTTGCCTACATGTCCCTCTCGGTCCTTGCTCCAGCAGGACCCACAAGACACGGTCACACACATACCCAACTAGGCCTGGAGGTGCAGGTCACGGACTGTGCGTTCTTTAGGGGAACCGCTAAACCGTCTATCAGAGCGGTGACGCGGATTCCTGTCCCCGGCGGGCCGTCCCTCGCTGAGCATCCTGACCGGTACTTGGTACGGTAGGACTTTTAAACCACGTCCGCTCTGCTGTGCTGGCCTCCCCGCGTGCTTCCGTTTGCATCCCCTGATGGCCAGGGACGCCGAGCATCTTTTGTCGGCCACTCGGGTGTCTTCTTTTGTGAACTGCTCATGTCTTTTGCCCATTTTTTAAAAAAATGGGTGTCTGTCTTTTCTTACTGGTTCGTAGGGATTCTTCATGTATTGCGAATGGGAACTCTGTCGTAATAGGACAAGTGGCTTTTTGTCCTCTGGGACTCTTTCTCCCAGGTGTGCCTTCAGATGGCCAGAAGTTCTTAACTTGGGGGTAGTCAGACATATTCGTGTTTTTCTTTGTGGTGGGTGCTCTTGGGGTTCTAGCTAAGAAATCTCCCCTCCCCTGGAGCTGTGAAGATACTTGCGTGTTGTCTTCTGGAAGTTCGCCCTTCAGCCTTTTGTACCGGGGTGTTGGATCTACCGGGGGTGAGTGTGTTGACGGTGAGCAGGAGGGATCCCACCTCCGGTGTCTCCGCACGGATGCCCACGTGGCCCGGCACCGAGGGGAGACAGTCTGTCCCTCTGGCACGCCCCATTTCCACCTTTGTGCCTGGGCTCGGTGCCTGGGCCTCTCCTCCTCCCTTGGTCCCTTAGCTCCGGGAACACGTTGTCTTCATGACTTTGGCAATAGCTTTCCGTCGTGCCTCTTTTCCGACTAGAATGTTGGAGGCTCCACGAGAACAGGGACCCAACTCTGTGTTCTGTGGTCTTTACTCCAGCGGCCGGGACCGTGCCTGGCTCATCAGAACAGGGCTGGATGGAAGAGTGACGGACGCCAGGCCGGGGGAACTCAGTTAACATTCGGGCCTGGCCTGGCGTGGTGCTCCCGCGTCTTTCTGGGACGGCCGGGCCTTCCTCCAGTTTTCTCATCTGCAAGGTCCTTCCTTCTCTTCCCTGATGCCGGTCCCTCCAGAGCAGAACCTGACCGCACCACCTCCCTGCTTGCCCTGCTGCCTCTCACCCCCAGGCTGAGGGCCTGCCCCCCACCCCCGCCCCATCTCCGGGCCCAGTCCCCTCCCCCACGCCCGCAGAGGCTCCGTCGCTGCAGGCCTCCGGTCCCAGGTCTCTTGGGGGACAGTGTGTTTGTGACACCGTGCCCAGGGCACTGTGACTTGCCAGTCACAGGAAAGCCACGTCTGGTCCTCTCCGGAGCAGACTCGGCACCGAGCCTTGGGTAGAGGCGCTTAGAGGAAGGGGTGGGAACCGACCACGGAGAAAGAGGAAGAGCTGAGCTGTCACAGAATCTGAAGTGTTGGAAGAGAACTCTGTATACATACCGTATTCATTTATGGGTTTTGGATACATTTTTTGTTCTCATTTAACTGAAAACGGCCTTGATTTAAAAAAAAAAACAAAAAAACCACGCGTGCGGGAGGGAGTGAAATTGGCATGCCGCTCGTCCATCTGGTCTAATTACTTCTGGTATTTTGAAAGAAGGAATATAAACCTGCTGAGACATTAAACTTCGAGAAGACGCTGCCGGCCGTTGCCGGGCGTCTGGGCGCCGATCCTGGTGCTCAACTTGGAGGCCTGGTGCTGCCTGCGGGCAGCGGGGCGTGGGGGACCCTGCCCCTCTTGCAGGGAGCCCCCGGCCTTGAGGACCAGCTCTCTTTAAATGCCAGGACTGGACAAGGCCACGCTGACACTCCTGCTGGCCGGCAGGATCCAGCCGGCTGATCCCGGGTTGGAATCTTGGCTTTCTGTGAAATGACAGCTGGAATAGGCAGGCCCCTGCTGTAGGATCACTCTTAGGGTCCCAGGGGGTCGTGGGCATAAATTGATTGGCAGACAGTAGATGTTCAGCACACGGTGGTCCCACTCACGGTCTAACCCTCTGTAGGTCTCTGCCTGGATTTCCCAGAGCGGGGCCGGGGGGAGGGGGTGAGATCAGGGTGTTCTGCACAGCTGGGGCCGCCCACCAAGGCACCCCTGGGTGGGGTGGGGGTAGGCACAGAGCCACCTGGGAGTTCTAAGCCTGGGACCTGCCTACTGATGGGACAGTTGCCATAGTAACGGTTCCCACTGCTGTCCCCAGGGCCCTGTGCTTCCGCCACTTGTAGTTAGAACTTTGTCCCCACTGGACAGCTGAGGGGCCCGAGATCCAAGACCTGAAGGGACTTGCTTAGGGTCCCCCAGTGCTTAGGGCCGGGTTGGGCCTGGTTGGCAGGACAGAGGCCCCAGACCTGGGTACAGAGAGAGGCTAAAAGATTTCTTTTTTAAACCTTGCCCAATAGGTCTTCTGGAGAAAACCAAATAGAGGCTAACAGAGTGAAACCCTGGCTTCTTTCTTGTCTCCTCAGAGGCTCCCGTAGGATGTGACTGAGGGCCTGGGATTTGGGCCAGAACCGAGGCCTGTGCCAGCCCAGCACCTGCTGGACCGGCTGTGGTCAGAGGCTGTTGGGGCCACAGGGACACTGGCCCTGCCCGTTACGGCTGCCTGGCTTCTGGGCCAACCTCTCACGAGGAATTTTGGCTTGGCACCGCTCCAGCTGCTCCCCCAGAATCCTTTGCTCTGTCTCTTAAGAAAAGTTTTTTATTCTTTCGAAAAACACGTATTTCTCAGTCTCTCTCTCACACTTGTCCGAGGTGTCCGGGGCGTTGGACGTTTGCACCTCACGCTCGTGTTCCGTGTAGCTCTGCCGGGGCCGTCCTGGGCAGCCCGGTTTGGGGGAGACCCTCAGACAGGATCGTGCCTGCCTTGGCCTGTGGGTGCCCGCAACTGCGGATGGCTTACTTTCATTTCTTGGGCTTTGTGGGCTCACCCGGAGGCTGGAGATCAGGGGCAGGTGCCTGCCTCCCTGTGGTCCGTGGGCAGCCTTTTCTGGTCCATTCCCTCCCTGTCCCGGGGTACCCTCTGGGGGCCCAGCTTTGTAGAGGGGGGATCACCGGCCCCACTCCTTCCCCTTAGCACTCTGAGGCTCCCTGCTGGTTACTTCAGGGCCACGGAGACCCACTTGCCCTAGGTCACAGGCTGCCAGGCCCGTGCCTCTCGCGCTGTGTCTGTTACCGTTGGTTCCTCTCGCGTTTCTGGGTGGTTTTAGCATGAGGCCATGGCCTTCCTCTGTTCGTTCTGGCCGGAGGGGCAGGCTTTCCCTCCTATAGCTGCAATTCGGAGACCCCTGGGTCCACCAGTGTGCCGGGCGCTGCTGCAAAATCATCCTGTTTAACCTGGCGAGCAACGGAGCAAGACAGGATTGTTTTCATCCCACTTTGTGGACGGGGATGGTGAGGCTTGGGTCGAGGAACTGGCTAGAGATCTCGGCCCCAGCACAGCGTCACGGGGGCCCAGGCCCAGTGGGTGGACTTGGTCAGCTTCGGGCCAGCTGGTGGTGGCCTTGGGAGCTGCTGCTTCCCGCTAGCCCCTGGCCCCGTCCCGTGGGTAGCCGCTGTGGGCTGCAGAGCCCGGACGGGGCTCCCTGGATCCCTGGCCCCAGTAGTGCTGTGTTCTTCCTGAGCTCTGAGTCCCACTTCTGGGAAATCAGACTCAGAGTCTCCCCTCCCAGGGCTGAGCAAGGGAGAGATGGGGGGGCGCGCAGAGCTGGTGGTGGGGCACCAGGGACCTTGGTGGTATTTTGCGCCACCCCCACCCCCTGCCATCTGGAGCCCAGATCGGGTCAGGAATGCCTGGGTTCAGTGGGAGCCGCGGAGCCGGCCTGCCCGTGGGCCTGGCCGCACACTCTACCTGAGCCGGCCGCCCGCTTGGGCCGGGACAATGACCGGAGGGCGGGAGCCAGCCCACACAGCCCAGTCTGTCCCTGAGGGACCCGGCGTGGCCACCACCAAGGGTCCTGCTGCTGCTCACGCCCTCTCTCCTTCCTCCCTGGATTCTGACCGTTGTCAGCCCCGCGCACCACGCACAGCCGGCGGATTCTGGTGTCGGAAGAAATTCCTCACCGTCCCTGGCCCTCCGCCGTGCCGCCTCTGTACACGCACACACGCAGACACACACAACACACACACACACACACAACACACGCCCACCCCCGCACACACACAACTACACACACATGCACCCACCCATAATGCCCACATGTGCACACACACATGCAGCTGCACACACACACCACACACTCACCCCTGCACACACAACTACACACACGCACCCCCCCACCCCCCCACCCCCCCACATGCACACACCGTACACACACATGCACACCTCCCCACGTCATACACACACACACACAATGTACACACATGCCACACTCACTCACACACACACACACACCCATCCATTCCTCTCTCTCTCACACAAACTCTCTCCTCTGCCCCTTCCCTGTCCTTATCTCCCTCCATTTCACCTTGTTGTTATCTCCTTTACAGAGGGCCCCTCTGCACAGACGCGCGCTAGTCTACACGAGATTAATGTTTGAAACGAATTGTCTGCCTTCTCCCTGCTGCACAGTCCCCGCGAAACAAAAGATGAATGGTTCTGAATGGTTCCGCACCTCGCAGGGTGGGGGACATTAATTAGGAATGACAAAGGACCCCGTTCTTCGGTTCCACTTATCTTGCTGCTGACTTGCGGGAACTGCTGTACGCTGGGGGGGGGGAGCAAGGTGTGTGATTGGCAGTCCTTGGGGACCGGTCTCCAGCCCGCACGGCCCTGCCCCCTCACTAGCCCCCGCGGGCCCCTGGCCGGTGGCGGCCCCCTCAGCCTCCCCCTCGGGAGACCAGGAGTGCGGCAGACCTCTCTCCCTCAGAGCCCAGGTGATGCCGGTGGCTGCTCAGACTGTGGAATGTCCCCAGGTGTCTGGGAACCACCTGTGGGGGTGAACTCGCTTGGGCCACATGGGTGTGTCACTGACTCAGTTTCCCCGACTGCAGAATGGGAGCACAGCCTCCCTGGGGTACCGAGAGTGTTCTGGGAGGCTCTTGGGGCCACTGACATGTGGTACCCCCATCTGAGATGCTCTCAGTGTGGCCATCTCTGAGAGAAGCTTCTCGGTGGGAGTAGGGTCAGCGTCCAGCTCAGACCGCAGCTTTCACCCCCGTAGAATGAGGAGCAGAAGTGGGAACACCTGGCCCACGAGGTCCGCTGTAAGAGGCTGTCCCCTTCTACCAGGCAGGGCCGCCGCCCTCAACCTCTGGCCCTAGGGAGCGGGCTGCCTGGGGAGGCAGGGAAGGTCCCCGGAAGGAAGTGAGCAAAGATGCAGCAGAGGAGGAGAGCACACTGAGCCTGGCTTCGCCTCTGAGGTCTCATCTGTGAAATGGGCACACGAGCCCGCCTCGAGGCTGGGAGAGGCCGGGACGCTCCGCAGGTGGTTTGTTCTCATGCTTGTGCTTCTTACAGGTCTCAGGGCCTCGGGACTCCAGGGGCTCTGGGGTGGGGGGCTCCCGTCGGGAGTGCGCACAGAGGAGAGGGTGAATTCTTAGTCCTGTCCACCTGCCTGCCCGCCGGTGCAGCTCCTGACCATTGACTCCATCATGCGTGCGTTCATTAGCACGCGCGGGGAGCCAGCCGCCCCTGAGTCCACTTGGCTCAGCTGCCTGTTGGGCAAGAGGGATTTAGGGACGATTTGAACCTGTCCTGAGAGAGCCACCATGAGGGGACTCGGAGCAGGGAGGGTCACCTGTGCTTGGGGGATAGAAGCGATTAGGGAAGCTTCCTGGAAGAGGTGGTCTTTAAGCCAAACCTTAACAAATAATGGGTCATGGACTCTGAGGAGAGGCTAAGAAGGGCTTTCGGGTGGCTGGAAAAGCAGGAGCAAGAACCCAGAGATGGGGAGAGGCGGGCAGTGTTCAGCAAACGGAAAGGATTGTTGTGGCCAGCCCGTGGTGAGTTCAGGGGGAAATCTGAGCAGGACGGTCCAAGAGGGGGACTGGGGCAGAGCCCATGGGCCCTGTGTGCCGCACTCTGTGGTCTGAGCTCATCTTCTAGGCACAGGGAGCCATGGAAGGCTTTGGAGTAGGGGAGTCACCTGGGGGAGCACTTGAGAGTTGGGGCACCAGGAGCCAGAGTCACAGGGGCTGCCTCCCTGTCCAGCCAGGCTCAATGGGGGCCCAGCGAGGCCAGGGGCTGTGCTGGAACCGGAGAGGGTACGTTCAGGAGCTGCTCAGAGGGACAGCAGACTGTTGCTATTGAACAGTGGGATCCCGTGGCTTGGTCAGCCCTGTAGGGTCCTCTCTGGGTCAGCCACCTCTTAGGCATAGGACACAGGAGCCAGGAACCCTCATGTCCCTTTTGCCCCCTCTGAGCCCTCAGGCACACCACCTGGCCTCTCTGTGCCATCATTTCCTTGTCTTTAAAGTGGGAGCTTCCCAGGACTTTGTTAAGGGTTAACTGGGCAGAGATGTGGAAGTCCCTGGGACTTGCGGAGGAGATGGGAGGCGGGATTCCTGGTCCTATTTGCATAAATCTGGCCCGGAGGCAGAGAGCACGGGCTCGGCAACTGCTGTCTGGGTTTGAGCCCCCCCACCCCCCACCCCCGTCTCTCTTGGTCAGCAGGTAACCCCATGCAAGTCTCTGTACCTGCCCGCACCTCAGTCTCCGCATCTGTAAAATGGAGCAGTGATGGCAGCTGCCACCACCCCCCCCATGAGGGTGTGAGGACTGGGGGCTCATGGAGAGGCTCTGGATTTGTGCCTTTGTGGGTGCCCCCCACCTTGGCCTCCGGGCAAGGGAATTCTGGATGCTTGCCCTTGGGCATTGCGCCCTGGCCTGGGTGCACCACCAGGCCCAGCCCCACCCTAGGGCACCCCAGGCCTCCTCCGCCTGCACATCCCAGCATCCCCTGGAAATGGGGTGCCCATAGCCCAGGCTAACTGGGTGACCCCTAGGTGCCCCCCCCTCCAGGGGCCATGCGCCTCACCTGGCCGAGCAGAGCGCTCTGGGCTTCAGCGTTCTCTGTAGACGAGTGTAATCCCCCTCCCGTCTGCTGTCGGGGGACCTGGGATTCACGCTTCAGGGGGAAATCGTTTAATGATTGGCCACGAGGAGGTCATTTATATTGGCTAAGCGGGCTTAATTAGCCTGGATTCGAAGGTTACCATCAGCGCACAAAAAAGCTGTTAAGGGGTTAACCTCTGAGAGATTACATTGTATTCAGCGCTCTGTTAAAGTTTGAATTAATTTTTCCCATGGGTTTGTTCACATTCTAATTTTCAACTAAATGAGACATCTGTTTCAGAAAAGGAAAATTTGCTCTGGTTGTCATGGCAACTATCATTCTGTAAGAAAATTATTCCAATGGTTACTTTAGAACAGAAAGACAGAAATTCAGGACATAAAGCTGCCTCCCATGGCTCAGTCGGAATTCTGATTCATCCGACCTCCTTGGAGTCTGTGATGTGTCCTGGACAGTACGCAGACATCGGGCTCCTGGCCCTCAGCGTGGCATGGCTTGGTCCAGTGCCAGGTCTCGTTGGAGATGAGGGTGGGGCTTTTGCAGGGCCCCGGGCGTCCCGTCTTGGGCATTCACAGTCTCAGACCACAGCTGCGCCCAGGTGGATGGGCCACTAGCGGGTGGGCTGGACCCTGGCTGCTTGGACGGCAGGCTCTGTGAGCCCTTGCCTGCCCTGGCCTCTGTCTTGAAACCAGGACAACCTTGGACTTCAGCTCTGATCCCAAAGGGCCTCATGATGGACCAGACGTAGAATGCTGGGAGCATCTGGGGCCGATTTCACCTTGAAGAAGGCCCGGCCCCACCCTTCTGTCTCCACTTCCCATGGCAGGAACCTGAGTGGACATCCACAGGAGGGGCTGGAGGGGTTTCCAGGTCCTGCTGGCTGGTTAAAGACCTCTGAGGTGAGGTCACCGTGAAGAGTCTGTGTCCCTTGCTGCGCTGGAGAAACCCCCGGCCTGACGAGGGTATTCCCCAACCCACAGGCCATCCTGGCAAATATCTCCGTTGGATGTTTGCATGAATGATTTGACTCTTCCTGCTCCCCCTAAAATTTCAATACAAGCGACAACCTCCCCTTTTCCCATTGACAGAGCTCCTGGGTGTTTAGAAGGAGTTTTCATAGTGGAAGAATAATTTAACCTCTTGAACCTCCTCCCACTCTCCTTTTTCCCCTCCCCTCTGGGTCAGGGTCATAGCACCTAGCAAGAAGGTCAGAAGCACGGACTCCTGGGTGGCTCAGTTGGTTAAGCAGCTGCCTTCGGCTCAGGTCATGATCCCAGCGTCCTGGGATCGAGTCCCGCATCGGGCTCCTTGCTCGGCAGGGAGCCTGCTTCTCCCTCTGCCTCTGCCTGCCTCTCTGTCTGCTGGTGCTCGCTCTCTCTTCCTCTCTCTCTGACAAATAAATAAAGAAAATCTTTAAAAAAAAAAAGAAGGTCAGAAGCACCTTATGGGGTAGGGTCTGCGGCACAAGCATCATGATCATGCTGGGACAGGTGAAGTCACCAGCTCAGGGGTAGAACCAGGTGCCTGATGCCAACCTGGGTGTCTTGAGCAAGCTCTCAGGGCCTCCCCAGAGACCGGGTGGAGTCCACGTTCCCAGGATCGGAGGCTGTGTATTTCCAAGAGCTAGGCAGGTGTATCTACGGGGAAACGCCAGTCGGAGAGGACGGAAGAGGGGAAGCTGGGGCAGGTGGAGGCTTGCGTGGGTCCCTCTGCTCCTGGGGGTCTCTGAGGTCTCTGGTATGTTTCTAGGCGCCTCTTTCAAGAAGCTACCCCTTGCTGCGCCTCACAGGAACTAACAGACGCCTTCTCTCCATGCAGATGAGGCCTCATCCCGTCTTGTAAATATTTGATTAGATTTTTGAAGAATGAATTCTGTATTTGGAAGGCAGCGCCAGAAACATGTTGCTTCTTTCCCGGGAGGCTAATGGGGCTTGGGCTCCTGGGAGGGCCGCGGCTCCCAGGGGCTGCTGCAGCCTTCCCTGCAGTGACTCTGGCCTGGCTCAGCCAGAGAGCGGCTGTGAGTACGCCCAGAGTCGGGGCTCCAGAGATGGCAGAGCTGGGAGCTCAGCGTGTTAGGGCAGGAGCAGCCCCGGCTGGCCGCTGGAGCACGACTCTTTCTGACCAGGAGCCACGGCAGGAAAAACACTTTACGTGGTGACTCAGTACATCCAGCCATGGGTGTCTATTTAAATATAAATATCTTTAACTGAAGTATCCTTTCCCTGCTAGGAGGTACTCTTTTTTTTTTTTGGATGCTTTATTTTCTTATTAAAAAAAAATGTTATTGTGACCCATCAAAATGCAGTCTGAAAAGCTCTGCCCTAGGTCAAATGTTTTTCATGAAGGCTCCATGGGTGAGTTTCGGGAGGGGCCCACCATGATGATGGTGTTAGTGATAGCGATGATGGTGGGGCTGATGGTGCTGATGGTGTTGGCGATTGTGGTGATTGTGGTGATTGTGGTGATGATGGTGATAATGGTGGTGGTGGTGATGAAGATGAGGATGATGACGATGGTGATGGAAATGATGAAGGCAGCTGCAATGCACTGAATCAGGCACTGTTTTAAGCACTTTACGTGGATTAATGGATTTAATCCTTCCAAACAACCCTATTTTACAGATGGGGAAATTGAGGCACATAGAGAAATTGAGTCACTTGCCAAAAGTCACGCAGGTAGGAAGAGGTGGACCTACTCTCACCTAGGTCTCTCTGACTCCAAGATTGCCTTGAAGTTGGGTATAAAATTGTGTATGCGTGTATGTGAGGTGCATTTTCTATTATGCAAGGGCCGGCCTCTGTGGGTGTGTCAGTGATAGGAGGTGTCTTCTGAGGGGACTGTCCCCAGACCAACCCACCCAGATGCTGGTCCCCAGCCCTGAACACCTGGTCTCCTCCCTTGGCAGGTACTTCCTGCAGTTGGGGATCCCTCGGGCAGCCCAAACCCAGGGACGCAGACAGCCCCTCTGTGACTGCTTCTCACCATCTGTTTCTCCTCCGAGGGCCTCAGAGTGCAGATCCCACACCCCCCCTTCACAGGTGGTTCTCCTGGGACCCACTCGTGTCTGGGGATGAGGGAATCTTCTCGGCTCCTCCTACAAGAACAAGGCAGGAAACGCAGTCCCCTTCTTCAAGGCCAAAACTTAGGCTCTGCCCACTTTTAGTAAGTTCCTCTGGGCAGGAGCTGGGGGCTGTCTTTGGATCTGGGCATCATCCTCGGTTTCAGAGTTCAGGCTGTGATCCTCACGCAGCAGGAGAAGTCCTGTTTGACATCTGTTAACAGATGGATTCATTCATTCATTTATTCCCCGCCTCCAGGCTGGTCTGGGTGCGCAAGGTGAGAGGCAGTTTGGGGCAGACAGGGCTTTGAAGGATAAACGTGGCGTGAGGTCAGGGGTGGGCAGGAGGAGAACAGGAGGGAACCGGCATTCCTGGCAGGAGTCCCAGGTGAGCAAGGCTAGCAGGGGAGGGGATTTGGCATGTGTATGAAATGGCAAAGGACTCGACCCCCAAACGGCCGCTGCATAAACCCACGTTCCAGAAGATGGCACTGTAGGCATGAAGGCTGAGGAGAGAGGGGGTCAGGTCTGGGTTCAAACATGACTTGCCCCACCTTGGGCACCTCACTGCCCCTCACTGAACCTCACCCAGTCTTTTTATCCAGAAGGTACCATGGTGGGACTGAATTAGGGTTTCCAAATGGTGTTCCGTGAGATGCCCAGGGTTCCAAAGACATGCTTTGGGTGGCTGCCAATAGGTAGAGCAGTTGGGTCAAGAGCCAGAGGTCTCAGCCTCGCCATGAAGAACATAGGGGCCATGAGAGGGATTTTAGGGACAGCTTTGGGCATGTGAGAGAGACCTTGAAGACGAAAGCCCGGCCGCACCGCTGACTTGTACTGTTTGTGCTGGAGGAGGTAGTGAGGGGCCCAGCCCGGGAGTCAGCACACCCAAATCCCAGGCTAGCTCACCTCGCTGAGCCTCTGGGTCCTTATCTGTAAAATGGGGACACTTAGTCCTTAATTCCCAGGGTTCTCGTCGCAGGAAAACCATCCCTGTAAGGTCCTTAGAGGGCACCTGACAGAAAAGTAGGTATGCAGGGAATGTAGGCAGTGAGTTCTGTGCTCAGCCTCCTCATCTGTAAAAGAGAAAGAAAGAGACCTGTCTGCCTACCCTGGCTGCGGGTGTGACGGTCCCCGAGGCGGCAGAGGGGGAGGTGACGAGAGTGATGACGGAGATGGTGGCGTTGATGACTGTGTCAGTGTCCTGGGGCCCCATCACGAATCCCCACACATGGGGGGGCTTAAAACAATAGACATTTATTCTCTCACAGTTTGGAGGCTGGAAGTCTGACATCAAGGTGTCATCCCCATTTGTCCTTCTTGAGGGCCCTGAGGGAGGACTCCATGCCCCTCTCCCAGCGTCTGGTGGGGGCCACCAGCACTTGGCACTCCTTGGCTTATAGACAGCATCACTCTAATGTCTACCTCCATTGTCAATGGCCCTTTTCTCTCTGTGTCTCTGTTTTCACCTGACCTCTCATAAGGACACCCGTCACTAGATTGGGGGCAGGCCCTAACCGAGTATCACCTCATCTTAACTTGATTATATCTGCAAGGACCCTGTTTCTAAATTTGGTCACATTCATAGGTACCTGGGGTCCATACGTCAACAAACGTTTTTGAAGGACACAATTTGACCCACAACAGTGGTGATGCTGGTGCTGGTGCTGGTGCTGGTGCTGGTGCTGGTGCTGGTGCTGGTGATGGTAGTGATAATGGCGATGATCACGATGTGGTGATGGTGATGATGATGATGGTGACTTTGTAAATCCTAAAAGACTGTGTTGATGTGGGATCTTATAATGACTTAGGCCCAAGAGAGCTTCATAGTAGGGATGTTTTGTGAGAAATCAAAGCCCAGGGCGCCTGGGTGGCTCAGTGGGTTAAGCCTCTGCCTTTGTCTCAGGTCATGATCTCAGGGTCCTGGGATCGAGTCCCGCATCGGGCTCTCTGCACAGCAGGGAGCCTGCTTCCCCGCTCTGTCTCTGTCTGCCTCTCTGCCTACTTGTGATTTCTGTCAAATAAATAAATAAAATCTTAAAAAAAAAAAAAGAAATGAAAGCCCAATCAAATGGCTTTATGTTGCCCATATAACTGAGAAGGGCAGAAGTATGGTGGGTGACTGGTACAGTTTTGATCCAGCGGGCTCCCTTGGGCCATGTGGTTCAGCCATTGCCCTTTGAGACAGCTTACTAGCTGCTAACAGCTTCCAAGGCGAGAAGCTCACTGGTTGATATGCAGGGGTGAAAACATCCTCTCTCTCGTCATTGAAAGAAGAAATATCTGGGATTCCCACCAATGGGAAGGATCTAGGCTTCATGTTCACCACTGAGCCAATCCAAGGGAATCATTGGCATCATTCAGTCTAGGTCTAAGTTGAGATTCCATCAATTGGTCTGGGTCCCTCTGGTCCTGCCCTTAGAGCTCGGGATGGACTCAGCCCCGCTGGGAGCTTCAAGGGAAAGCAGGAATCAGCTTCCTCCCCTTGGAAGCCATTCTTTTGGACTGGGTCTCCACCTGCCCCAACTTGGGCAGGAAGACGGAGAGTGTTTTCCTGGGAGGGGTCGGGGGGCATGTTCTTCTCTGAATTTCCTTAGAAGAGTTCAGAGAATGAGAGGTCTTCAGCTGATGCTGATTCTTTTTAAATCTTCTTTTTAAAAGTTTACAGAAATAATATTTATTCATCCTAGAGAAACAGAACCTGTGTCGAAGGAAGGGGGAAGAGAAGAGGAGGCCAGAGACATCTCACAGCCTGCGAGTGGGTCAGGATTCTGGCTAAGTCCAGGCCATCCCCACCTTTACGCTGAGTTTCTAGGGATCGAGCCTGCCCTGGAGACCATCTGGCGCCGCGGTGGCTTCCCCTACACGTGACGGTCCCGCGCTCTCTCTGAACTGCCCGCTCTTCTTCCGTAGGCAGCCGTGGTTTTATGGCTGGGGCTTTAACCTCCCACGAGGCCAAGCACTGCTAGAGAAATGGAACCTCATTCCTGAAGGCGTAGACATCCTGATAACCCATGGACCGCCACTAGGTAAGAGTCAGCTGCCCCCTGCCTTGGCTGGCCCGGCCCCCAGCGGGCCTGCTGGTGCTGGCGGCGGCCGCCGGGGGTGTGGGTGTTGAGAGGCAGCGTCTGGCCCCACCTGAGCACGGAGATCAGCCTTGACGAGCTCTGTTCTGAGTCTGACTTGCTGTGGCACTGGGGACAGTCTCCCCATGCCCCCCTCATTTCCCCTACTTTGTGCTGGGGGTTCAGCATGTTACCTCGGGGACTCCTTGCAGCCCCCCAGGGAGGTCAGCATCAGCTGCCTCGTTTACACCTGTGGGCTACTGGAGCTCAGGGACGTGGAGAGGCAGGGCTGGGCCCTAGACCTGCATCCTGGGGACGGAATACCTTCAAGGTCACTCTCTCGGCTCTGTCCTGTATGCCCGCACCCGTCAGACACCCGGGGACCCGCACCCGCACCCGTTCCAACAGTCCCCAGGGCCTGTGGGTTCCATCCTCAGCAGGCCTCGTCCCAGGCTCCACTGCCCCCCGCCCTGGTCCAAGCTGATGTCCCCGCTCACTTGGTCTGTTTCTGGGCCCTACTGGCTGTCCCTTCGGGGGCTTTCTCAGGCCTCCCCTCCCCCTTTCCTCACCCACACTTCCTGTCCATCTGCACATCCCTCCGATTCCAAACTGGATCCCAGCTCCTTCCTCTCCTCTGCACTGCGGCTGTCCCCACCTGGGTTCCAGCCAGTGTCTTCTGTCCCTTTGATGATTGCCATGGTCTCCTCGCTGGTCCCCTGGTCCCGGAGTCTTGCCCCTTCCACTCCACTCTCCTCAGATCAGGGGAGGGCGTTCTCTGAATTGGCAGCTAGCTTTGCCATGCTGTCCCTCTACAACACTTCATAGCTCCCCTAGGCCTTAGAATGCCGTCCAGACTCCCAGCAGCCCTGCCCCTCCCAGCCTCCTCCTCCTCCTGCTGCCTCCACAGAACTTGCCATCACTCCCGCAGCATTTGGGGTCCAGGGCGGGCAATCCTGGGCAAGGGGTAAACCTGGGCAGTACTTGCCTCCAGGGTTTATAGGCCGTGGGGTAGAGGGGCGTGGAATGGCCAAGCCTGGTGGGACCTTTCTCTCCTTCCCTCCCTCCCTCTCTGTCTCTCTGTCTCCCTGTCTCCCTCCCTTTCTCATCACTAAGGCAGTGGCAGGGGCAGCCTGCCTCGTTTGGGGACTCAGAGGCTCCCCCTTCCCCTTCCCAGCATGCAGGAACCTGTCTCCCCCACCCACACCAAGGGGGGCCGAGACGAACCCCAGCAGCTCGCTTGGAGTCATTGATTACTCTTCGTTTGCGCAGCCGTGTGCGAATAATGGGCCGCCGTCTGGGGCGGCTCCGGGAGGCTGGCGGTGTGGGCAGACCCTGACCCAGACGGGAGCCAGGCTGCGGCAAATGGAGTTCATTTTCATGATTTTGGGGTATCTGTTTAGAAAGTTTCCGACGTGGAAATCTCGCTCCTGGTTCTGCTCCGCTGCCAGCCCCTAGGATGCCCTTGGGCCTCCCCTGTCCCTTTCAGGCCTCGGTGTGCCTGACTCTGCAAAGGGGGGATGACACTTTGGAGGCCGCTTCAAGCACAGGTCTGGGCGGGCTCACTTGGCCCCCAGTGCCCGGCCCACTCTGGACTCTTGTAAGCCAGGCTCTCCGGGTGGGCCTGCGGAGGAGGAAGGGCGGGGCTGCCAGGCCCTGGGCAGCGCGTGGCCCATTCCTCGGCTTTCCCTCCCTGAAGGCAGGGGCCAGGCAGCTTCAGGAGAGCCTGCTGAGGCCTCTGGGGTCAGGGTCCACCCGGGGCTGTGAGGCTTGGGCTCCGTGTCTCTGAGACTCAAAAGCTGCCGTGTGGGGCCTGCAGGGCTGGGGGCCCAGCCGTCTGACTGCTGTCCCTGCCCCGCTGTCATCTCCTCACACAGGCTTCCTGGACTGGGTCCCCAAGAAGATGCAGCGGGTGGGCTGCGTGGAGCTGCTCAACACGGTGCAGAGGCGCGTCCAGCCGCGGCTTCATGTCTTTGGCCACATCCACGAAGGTCGGCGCGGGGGTGGGGAGGGGCTCCTCAGGGGCTCTGTGGAGGGGACCCCGCGCCTCCCTCCCACCCGGTCACCTCCTCCCTGCTCTCAGCCCCTTCCTGACGTACGCTCTTGTACGCGCTTTGTCTGCACTTGGCCATCGGTGGGCTACCGCTGAAATGGTTAACAGTGGGAAGACAGTTGCAAAGTCTGGCAAGACTCAGGGCTAAGTTTCACTCCCTGGGAGTGAGGCGACTCCGCCTGGCTGCTGCCTCTAGCCTGGGAGGCTTCTGGAATGTGAGCGGGAGGCTTCCTGGAGGAGGAGACATTGGATGGAACATGGAGGATGTGTTAGGTTTGGTAGGCTCACTGTGAGCTCCTTAAGACTGGCAGTTACCTACATCTATACAGCCTGGCATACAGTTGGTGCTTAATAAATGTGGAGGGCCCCGTGCTTGCCTGAGATATTCTGGTGGCACCTCACCTCCACCCCCACCACATGCACATACAGACCTGGTATTCTGACTCTTCGTGGAGGGTGGGGACACTTGTTTTGTCCACACAGTTGGAATGGTGGGGGGCGTTCAGTTCCACTTGGGGGGCAGTGGGCAAGGCGGGTGTGATGGTGCTGGGTGAGGTCAGCCCACACCCCCACGCCCTGCACATAGGGCTTTCCTTGTTAGCCTGGAGCCCGATTCTTCAGCTTGGCAGACCCCCTCCTTTTACTCCTTTCAGGCCTTCATCCCGCCCGCCCGAGGCCGCACTGCCCCATCCCACCCTACTTGAAAGCACGTGGGCTCCCATGGGCCATGGGGACGGATGTGGTTTCCCCCAGAGTTGTCTCCCAGCCTCCTGCACCTATGTCCGTGTTAGGCCGGGGTCCCCGGGCCTCACATATGCTTGGTCTGCATCAGGTCATTTTCTAGCTCAGAAGCAAACAAGCCTCAGCCCTTTCCCTGAGGGCTGCTGCATGGTGTTGTCGGAGGACAGAAGTGATCAGACCTCCCCTGGCCCTGAGGAGATCACAGAGGGAACCAGATAGGCAGTCAAAGGCAGAATCTGAGAGGTCATGGGACGGGCAACCCACGTGCTGTGGGATAGCCATATTGCCATCAGTTTTTGCAGCCCAGACGTGCCATCAGATCCCAGGTGATGTGTGACCCAAACCACACTCCTGCACGATTGTATAGGCAAAATGGGGGCTCCTGAGAGCGGGTAACCCACAAGAGGAGGGGAAATGGCCTTTCTGGCTTGGAGGTGATCTGAGCTGAAGGCTGAGGATTCGAACAAGTAGACATGGTGGAAAAAGGGTATGATGACAGCAGAGGCTAAGAGAAGAAAGTACATGATGATGGCGAGGATGGTGGGGAAGGTGATGATCATGACGGTGGTGGTGGCGGTGGTGATGGTGACGATGGTGATGGCGATGATGGTGGTGATGGTGGTGATGGAGATGAGGGTGGCTATGGTGATGATGGTGATGGTGATGATCATGACGGTGGTGAGGATGGGGGTGATGGTGATGGTGATGGTGATGGTGGTGATGGAGATGGGGGCGACTTGGTGATGGCGATGATGGTGATGATGGCGATGATGGCGATGGTGATCATGACGGTGGTGAGGATGGTGGTGATGGTGATGGTGATGGCGATGATGGTGGTGATGGTGGTGATGGAGATGAGGGTGGCTATGGTGGTGATGGTGATGGTGATGATCATGACGGTGGTGAGGATGGTGGTGATGGTGATGGTGATGGTGATGGTGGTGATGGAGATGGGGGCGACTTGGTGATGGAGATGATGGTGACGATGGTGATGATGGTGATGGTGATCATGACGGTGGTGAGGATGGTGGTGATGGTGATGGTGATGGCGATGATGGTGGTGATGGTGGTGATGGAGATGAGGGTGGCTATGGTGATGATGGTGATGGTGATGATCATGACGGTGGTGAGGATGGTGGTGATGGTGATGGTGATGGTGATGGTGGTGATGGAGATGGGGGCGACTTGGTGATGGAGATGATGGTGACGATGGTGATGATGGTGATGGTGATCATGACGGTGGTGAGGATGGTGGTGATGGTGATGGTGATGGCGATGATGGTGGTGATGGTGGTGATGGAGATGAGGGTGGCTATGGTGGTGATGGTGATGGTGATGATCATGACGGTGGTGAGGATGGTGGTGATGGTGATGGTGATGGTGGTGATGGAGATGGGGGCGACTTGGTGATGGCGATGATGGCGATGATGGTGACGATGGTGACGGTGGTGATGACGTCAATGGTGATATCTCACTGTGTGCTCGCCATGTGCTTTCCAGGCACTGGGCTGAACGAACACTGTATGTGGATTATCATTGCATTTGCCCCTCGTAGCAGTTGGGGAAGGAGCATCTGTCATCACCTCTATCTGTAGAGGAAGAGGCCGAGTTGAGGGTTTCGGTAGCTTGTCCTGGCCTGTCGAGCCTGCTGCAGCGGAGTGCTCTCTGACTACCACGCCCCCTAGGCCACCTCACGGCCCTAGGTCCTGGCCTTACTCCCTCAGCCCTGACGGCTGTGCTTACTTTCCAGGGTACGGTGTCATGGCAGATGGGACGACCACCTACGTGAACGCGTCTGTGTGCACCGTGAACTACCAGCCCGTGAATCCGCCCATAGTCATTGACCTCCCCACACCCCGGAACTCCTGACTGCCCCTGCTGTCTCAGCCCTTCCTGCTCACATCAGCTACACATGCCTGGCCGAGAGCACAGACCCCCAACCACCCTCCCTTCCATGCAGACCAGCTGCCTGGCCGTGGGGAGCAGCCCAGCCGATGGGTTGAGGCCTTGGAATGAAGAAAAGCTCCCCTGACTCTTCAGCCTCCGTCACCTGGAGTCAGGACCCTGTGGGTCCCTGGCAGGGGTTCTGTGCTCATTACTGTTTTCTGCGTGTACATTTCTGCGTGTACCTTGTCAAAGGACCTAACAAGCTTGCGGTCCTGTCCTGCTTGGGAATTGACGGACTCTTCATCCTTCTCAGTTGGACCCACTCGTGGGCTTGGGAAGCCGCTGCTCCTGGACACACTTTGGAAGTTCTCGCACAAAATCTCCCTCTAACCGAGGGTCTGTGTGGCAGCAAGCCCTGGGATTGGGGGTGTGTGGGAGGTTTTGGAGCCTGGGTGCAAGTGGCACCCGTTCCCGCCCCCCGCCCCCCACCGGGCTTTGGGGAGGAGATGGGCCTGCTTCACAGATGAGGCCCTTGAGGGAGCGATCAGGGACGTCTCAGGAATTCGGGCCACAAGGCCAACAAGGCCAACAAGCCGTCTGCCTCACCTCGTGACCCCGCTTTCTTCCTGTGGGCATCTTTGCCATCTTGAACAGTGGCCTGAGCACCTCAGGTGCTCGCGTGGAGCCTGGACCCGGGAGAGTGGTTCTCTAGAAGGAGCCATGTGGGTGCCCAGGACCAGATGGAAGGTTCCCGAGTCACAGCCTCGCGGGTCTGAGCAGCTCTGCAGAACTTGGCAGGCTGGCGGGGCTGCAGACCGAGGCCCCCCTGCCACGTGGTTGTGCCCATGTGGACGTGCGCGCGTGCTTCCCCTTACTGTCCTCCAGTGGGGTTCCATTCCTCAGTGCGGTTTCTCGTGCACCATTTCGGTTCTGTCTGTTGGACCCACAGCCGAAGGGGCTGAGTGGTTCCTGGTCCTTGCCAGTGTGTCCTGTTAACGGGAGGGTGGCCCAGTGGCAGAGCAGGCCCTGGCGCTGGCAGCTTCATGGAGAGCGCCTTTCCTTTTTTTCCTTTAAATTAGTACTGGGTTTGGGGAGGTGGGGGGTTGGGCTGAATCTGTGAGGGCAAGGGAACCAGCAGGGTCTCATCGGAGCGAGGCCAGGGAGGCGGGATCGCCCCGTGCAGGGTCCAATTCTATCTTTATTGAAATTTTTGATATTTTGTTCATCATGGATATTTTTCTGAACCGAATTTGATTTTGAAAGACATGGGGTTAAAGAGCATCCTTTCTCTCTCTTGCCCAGCTGTTTGGTGGCTCCTTAAATTGGGCACCTGAGAGGAGGACCTTATTCACCTCACCCTCAGCCCAGCCCTGGGGCCAGCCCTTACCACGGCCCGTTGCAGATACAATCTTGATTCATGCCAGGCGGTCCTGCAAGGTCAGCTCTGTTGGCTTGATTTTAGAGATGAGGAGATTGAGATCAGAGAGGAGACGTCACTTGCCTGAGGATGCACAGCTCAAAGGGGGCAGAAGCCGGACTTGAGCCTTAGTGTCTGGCTCCAGGGCCTCTGGTTTGCCGGGACTCAAAGCTCCGCCCCTCCGAGGCAAGGCATGGTCCCAAGTTTCTCTCTCCCTCTCTTTTTTTAAGGGTCCTGTTCAGAGCCTCTCTGGTCCGTGTCTCAGAGAGAGCCCCTGGAGCGCTGAGGGATCCTGTTCTCTGAGCCCAGCACCCTGGCATCCCAGGAGGCCACGATTCCTTCCCTGCTCCCACAGGGGTCCCCATGGGGCAAGGCTCACTGTCCACGAGGGGAGTCAGCCAGCAGCAGTGCGCTCTGTGGGGTGTGCGACTTCGGGGACTCTGTTTGACCGAGTGGTTCCTGGGTGAGGATGTTTACAAAGTCTCTGGGGAAGCCCAGATGCACGGCGTATGGGCACACGTCGGGTGGAGAAGACACAGGCCCTTTTAGTCACCTCTACCGAATTTCTATGCGGACCAAGAACTATAAACTTAAATAAATTTTTTTCCTAAGGTATCTTCAGAATATGGTGTATTTTTATGTGGAAAAGAAAAGTTATGAAGGCAGCTGTTACTTTGAAAGAAAATTCATTAAAAGTCCTTGAGGTATGAAAGATGATGGCGTGCTCCTCAATCATTTTGGCATAACTTGATTGTGGCTGTAATTTTTTTTTTTTGTCAAGCATGTCAGACAATAAAGTCTTTGTAAAAAGAAAGAGATGTCCACGTGACGCCTCTTCCTGTGTATGTCTCTGGGTGGCCTGTGAGGCACGTTGGGGGAGGAATGGCATCCTCCCGGTCCAGTCCGGAGTCCTGGACAGAGTTCAGAGGCCAAAGACCGTGGCAGCAACGGGCATCCTTTTGCTTGCTCCAGCTTCCCCCCGGGGTGGGCCAATCTCAGAAGTGGTTGGCATGGGCTATTCTGTGCCCTATGAAGTTCAAGTATGCTGACTGCCTGATTCCTCAAAACAGAGTACCTTGAGATGGTCTGAGCTCTGGGACCTTCCCCGAAGCAGTATGTTCAACCTAGCTCTTACCACACTAAGGGTCCAGGTGTTGCCCAAGAAAAGCACTGACAGATATAATGACTCCAGTCTCGAAGCAGCCTAAGCTGTATAAGTTCCGTCATTTCCTTCCTTCCTTCCTTACATCCATCTGCCCATCCATCCATCCCTCCACCCATCAGTCTGTCCATCCATCCGTCCACCCATTGGTCTTGACTGTCCATCCATCCATCCATCCACCATCCATCCGTCCATCCATCCATCCATCCGTCTGTCCATCCACCATCCATCCATTCATCCATCCATCTGTCTGTCCGTCAATCCATCCCATCCATCCATCCATCCACCCATCAGTCTGTCCATCCATCCGTCCACCCATTGGTCTTGAATGTCCATCCATCCATCCATCCACCATCCATCCATCCATCCATCCGTCCGCCCGTCCGTCCATCCATCCATCCAGCCATGCATCCATCCTCCACCCAGCTATCCAACCACCAATCCACATTCCCTTCATTGATCCATCCGTCCCTACCACAACTTTCACTGATCACTTCCCGCGGGCCTGCCTTGGACTGGGGAGGTGGTGATAGATTAAGGAGGTAGGATTGCTGAGGGATGGATGTGGGGGTGAGGTGAGGGAGAGCCAAGGATGACAATGGATGTTGGCTGTCAGTCATGGAAGGGAGAAGGGGAACTGGAAGAACAGGTGTGAGGAGAGAGGCTGAGTTTGGGGACTGGAGCTGCAGGCGCACTTGGGATATTCAGGGGAAAGGTCCAGTGGCTGGAGGGATAAAGGGATCTGGAGGAGGAAGAACCTCTCTGAGATCTGCATTTGTGGGTCATAACCAAAGCCATGGGTCTGGAAGAGACGTCCCAGAGGGGTGAGTGGAGGGCAAGAGGAGTAGCCTGGGGCAGATTATGGGTGTCAGCCTCTCCATGGCCCTTACCTGTCCTCAGACTGCCCCACCTGTCACCTGACCTTCCACCAGAACCTCGCAGGGGGCCTATGCTAACTGGCCCTGGGCCTTGGCTCCCCATCAGTGGGCAATGAGGAGGAACCACTTGACCATAGGTAGACTTGGCTGCTGTTCTTGGCCAATGTGAGCCCAAGCAGAGCTCCTGATTGGGGGGAGCAGGGACCCTCTGGGGCAGCTGCTGCCGCCGGTAGTGCTGTAGGCCCTCCAGCAGCACACGGGTCCCCATGCTCTGCTCAGAGTCCAGAAACAGCCCCTGCTGCCCTCAGTGTAGATGGGTTGTCTGGGGTTTGGACAGGTGGTGGAGGGGGTCCCACAGCAAAGCTGCCAGGGCACCTACTGCCTTAGTTCTTGGTGGTTCTGCACTCAGGGCTCAGACACTCACTGTCTGTCATCTTTGCGCAGGTGTCCCCCATATAGGATGGCATCTCGGATAACCCTCTTATTGTCCGTGACAGTCTAGCGAGCAAATCCAGTGAGCTGTCTCCTGGGTCTAACTTCATTTTCCGTGAGAGACCCCTGCCCAGCCCCCAGAATAAACCAGTGGAGGTAGCAAGCTCTGTGGGCAAGGATTTCATCCAGTGCTCTTCCCAATGCCACCCATAGCTCCCAGCTGGGCCCAAGCCTGCCTGGGGGTCCTCAGTTCCACTGTCCCATGGAAGGCACAGATTCTGAAGGTCTCCAAGATGTGAGAGTCAGCCCCTGCTGTCTGGAAGCTTGCAGTGTGCTTTGGAAGGTTCCTCTAATCCCTCCCAAAAAGTGGAGCCCTTTAGGTCTTACATGCTTGGGGCCCCGAGAATGGCAGAGGGGCCAGGCTGGGGGGCCCTGAGGAACAGCAAGCCCAGTGGACAGGGGAGATCGGGGAAAGCTTCCTGGAGGAAGGAATGTGGCTGGGCCCTGAACAATAGAACATGACTTTCCCATTCAAAAAACCCTTTTTATTTTGAAATAATTTTAGATCTATAGAAGAGTCTTAAGGTGGTACAGAGAGTTCCTCCATACCCTTCTCCCAGTTCCCCTAGATGTGAATACATTGCATAGCTATGATCCTTTTACCAAAACGAGGGCATGAACACTGGTACAACACTATTACACTATAAACAGCAGTTTTTGATTATGGTCCTTTCTCTGTTTCAGAATCCCATGCACGCTGCCATGTTGCCTTTAGCTGTCACGTGTCCATAGTGACAGTTTCTCAGTCTGTCCTCACTTTGCCTGACCTTGAAAGTTTTGAATACTGGTTGAATATTCTGTAGAACGTCCATCAAGTTGGGTTTGTCGATGTTTTCTCACGATCAGCGTGGGGTTATGAATTATGAGATTGCAGCCCAGCTGATGGATCCTCAAGGCACCTGGGGTCACGTGGTGGTACCGTGACTTATTGCCGCCGATGCTGATCTTGAACACATGGTAGAGGGGATGGATGTCTGCCAAGTTTCTCCACCGTAAAGATGCTGGTCTTCCTTTTCCATATTCTGTTAGGAGAGAGACACAAGTCTAGCTCACGGTCAAGTAGAGGTGACTCAAGCTCTCCCTTCTAGAGGGAGGAACAGCAAAGAATTTGTGGGCACAGTTAAAACCACAGCATTAGTTAATAAATATTTGGGGAGTATATTCAGGCCATGCAAAGGTCCCAATTCTTAAAGTTTTGTCTGCTAATTCAAGCATCTGTCTGTGGATCTTGCCCGGACTAACGATTCCTGAGGCGCTCTCATGGCAATTTTAAAATTCTTCCTTCCTCGTACATTTATTATCTGGAATTGTTCTGTAAGGAAGATTCGTCCCTTCTCTGCCATTTATTTATTTTCTATCAGCACAGACTCATGCTTATTTATTTTACTCATTAGGTTAAAACCTAGTACTATCACTATTTATTTTGTGGCTCAGATTGTTTTAACTTTGTCCGCTGGGAGCTCTTTCAAGTTGGCTCCTGTGTTCTTTTGACATATCCGTATCTTTCCTTTGTTTGACTTCTTTGATTTCTGGCATTACAGGGTGCTCCAAGGCCATCTTGTATTTTCTTTGCCCCAGCCCTAGAACCAGCCATTTCTCCAGAGAGTTCTAACTTCTTTTATTTAGAAAATGAGATCTAGGTGACAGATGTGCTAGTTGTTACTAGGGTATTATTACTTCTAGGTCCTCACAGTGGACAGGGTGAGGAAATATATGAATGTTCTCATCCATCTATATGCTATTTCTCTCTCTTATGTCTATATCCATTCAACCGTCCATCCAACGTCCATCCGTCCATCCACCCATCCAACGTCTATCCATCCACCCATCCACCCACCCAATGTCCGTCCATCCATCCATCCATCCATCCAACCATCCATCCACCCATCCAACGTCCATCCACCCATCCAACCATCCATCCATCCACCTACTTAGCTATCATCTACTTATCTTCAATAATCACTAGTTCATACTGATATGCCACCTCCCACCCCAGACTCCAATGCAGCAATGCATCATTTATTCTTGTTTCCACCTGCTTATTTGTAACTTTTGCCTTTGACAAGGAGGAGCCTGGCTCCCATACCTGCAATCATGTGCATGTTCAATCCTGGTACCTCCACGAAGCAGTTTCAGAATTCTTGGTTGGACCCTTGTGAGAAACGCAGTTAGCAACTAGAGTACACGGTTCCTGTGCAAACCTTTTTGTCTTTAGTTTGATAAACCAAACTCTGTTTTCCAAGGTTAAATTGGTCAGGTCCTTTATCCCAACCCAGCTCAGGAGGTTATGTCATACATGTGCAGTGTAATTAGATTTTGTTGTCACAGTCTGCCTTACATCCTGGCATTCTCTGACATCTTAGTTGACTATTTTAAATTTGCCTGCAGCAGGCCACTCTCTGTAGTGTGCAGTTCTAAGCGTTTTCAGAAATGCAGAGTCATGTATCCGCCACCCTAGTACCATAGGGAACTGTTCCATCACTTGAAAAATTCCCCTTCTTTGACCCCTTTTAAGTCATACTGTTTTCCAGAATGTCTGTATGTTTTCACAATCCCAGTGGCATCGAGTGAGTATTCCTCTCGGTTCACATCTTCATCAGAATTTGGTATTGCTCATTTTAAAAAATTTATCCATTTGAGAAGGTGTGTCTTGTATTTCTTTGTGGTTTTAATTTCCATTTCCCTAATGACTACTGGTGTTGAACATCTTTTCATATGCTTATTTGCCATTCACATATATTCTTTTGTGAAGCGTCTGTTCGGATTTTTTTGTCCTCTTCCTTAAAAATGTTTTTTGTTTTGTTTTGTTTTGTTTAAATGTTCCTTATGCTTTGGATTTAAGTCCTTAATTGAATATGTGATTTGCAAATCTTTTTTTCTAGTCGGTGGGTTGTCTTTTCATTCTCTTAACAGTTTCTCAGAGCAAAAGTTTCTAATCTTGATGAAGTCCAACGCATCAATTTTTTCTTTTATGAGCCATGCTTTTGGTGTAGTACCTAAAAACTCATTGTCAGGCTAAAAGTCATGCAGATTTTCTCTGATGTTTACTTGTAGAAGGTTTATAGTTTTATGTTTTACATTTAGGTCTATGATTCACTTGAAGTTAATTTTGGTATAAGGTGTGAGGTTTGCATAAGTTTCATGTTTTTATGTATGGATGCTCTGTTTCCATTGAGTTGTCTTTATATGTTTGTCAAAAATCAGTTGACTGTATTTGTATGGGTATACTTTTGGGCTCTCTATTTTGTTCCATTGATCGATAAGTCTGTCCTTTTGCCAATATCTTACTCTCCTGATTAACTCTATGGGTAAATCTTGAAATCGAATAGTGGCAGTTATCCAATTTTGTTCTTTTTCAGAATTGTTCTGGCTATTCTAGTTCTTTTACCTTTCCATATACATTTTTTAATGAGCTTGTTGACATATAAAATAGATCTTGCTGAGATTTTGATGGAGATTACATAGGATTTATAATCAGACTGGAAAAAAGTGACATTTTCTCAATGTTCAGACTCACAATTCATGAAAAAACATTTCTCTCTCCATTTGTTTAGATCTTTTTTTTTCATCCTTGTTCTACAGTTTTCATCATCCAGATCCTGTGCACATTTTGTTAGATTTATATCTAAGTATTTAACTGGGGGCTATATTTTAAATTGTATTGTTTTTTAAATTTTACGTTGCAGTTGTTCCCTGTGAATACGTAGGCACATGATTAACTTTTGTACTTTGTAATTCACTTAGCTTAGTTAGCCTTTTTGGTGCATTTTTTGGAATTTAATCATATCATCTGCAAATAGAGACAATTTTATTTCTTCCTTTCCGTTTTTATTTTTCCTTTTAATTTTTCTTGTCTTATTGCACTGTCTAGGACTTTCAGTACGATGACAAATAAGTGATGAGAAAAGACATGCTTGCCTTGTTCCTGATCTTAGGAGAAGACTTTAAATCTCTCATCACTTACTACAATGTTAGCTACGGTTTTTGTACGTGTCTTTTATTCAGTTAAAGAAATTCCTTTCTGCTCCTAGGTTGCCAAGAGTTTTTCTTAAGAATCAATGCTGAATTTGTCAAGCATCGTCTTCTGCATCCAAAGACCTGATCATATGTTTGACACGGTAAGTAAGTGTGGCTCTCTTTGAGAGTTTATCCTCTTGAGAGTTCACTGAACTTCTTGGATACACGGATTTATGTTTTTCTTCAAGTTTGGGGAGTTTTTTTGGCAATTGTTTCTTTGAGTCTTCTTTCTGTCTCCCCCCCACCCATCCACCTCCTCCTGGGACTCACATTGTGTGTATGCTGGTATGCCTGAGGATACTCCACATGTCTCTGAGGCTTTGTTCATTCTTCTTTATTTTTTCTTTTTGTTCTTCAGACTGGATGATCTCAATATACTTATCTTCAGGTTTTCGGATTCTTTCTTTTGCATCATCAAATCTGCTGTGAAGATCCTCTAGTGAAATTTTAATTTTGGTTACAGTTTTCAAACTCCAGAATTTTTACTTGGTTCTTTTTAATATTTTTAATCTCTTTAATACTTTTAATATCCCCAATTTGGTGAGACCTTGTTCTCATGACATGGGTTTCTTTAGCTATCTGACTATATTTTAAATAGTCAAAGCTTTTATCTACTACATCCAACATCTGGGCTTTCTCAGGAACAGTTTTATTGATTACTTTCCCCCACCCCATATATGGAGCATACTTTCTTCTTCATTTTTTTTAAAAAATATTTTATTTATGAGAGAGAGAGAGAGAGCGAGCAAGCACAGTGAGAGGAACAGAGAGAGAGAGAAGGACAAGCAGACTCAGTGCCAAGCACCGAACCTGACATGGGGCTCCATCTCAGCACCCTGAGATCATGATCTGCGCTGAAGCCCAACTGAGCCACCCAGGCACCCCCTTTCTTACTTCTTTTTACATTTTGTAATTTGTTGTTAAGCACTGGACATTTTAAATAATATAATGTGGCAACTTTGGAAATAAGATTCTTCCCCCTCCCTTTGTTATAGTTGCTTGTTGTAATTATTTATTTAGTGCCTTTTCTGAACTAACTCTGTAAAGTCTATATACTTTGTCCTATGTGGCCAGTGAAGTCTCTTTTCAGTTAGCTTAATGGTCGGTTAATGATTAGGCAGAGACTTCCTTAAACACTTGGAACTAATAAATCTCCCAGTCTTTGCTGACAGCTCTGTGTGCATGTGGAGTCATGTCTTCAGCACTGAGCCAGGGAGCACAAACTCGGCCTTAGCTTTTATCTCCTGCCAGTGCAGAGTCTTAAGTTCAGTCAAAGATGAGAGCTTAGGGCCTTGTCATATCTTTTCTGAGCATGCACACATCCCTGGGCAAGTGCCAGCCCTAGGCACTGACATGGACGTCTAGGTCCCCAGGAAATCTTGGGAACTTTTCAAAGTCTCTATGAACATCTTATTGCCCAACTCTGCCTTTTAAGCTCTCTTAAATTGGTTGACTTAACTGTCACTTCTACCCCAATCAGCCACAAAGTTAAAATATTTGCTCGTAATTGTTTTTGACAAATGTAGCCTCTATACTCCAAGGAAAAGATCTTTTGGTACCTGAGCAATTTCCGAGCCAGTTCAAATACAGTCTTGCAAAGGGGGTCCTCCGGGGAGTCACTCGGCAGGTCAAATATGACAATTCTCTGCGAGTGAGGCTTTGAACACACTCCAGCTCTATTCTGCTTCCTTTGGTGACTGCCACGGTGCAGTGGGAGTGCAGACCGTTATTTTTCAAAGCTATCGCGGAGCTGGAGAGTGGCTCTTTGGACTAGAACAAGTTGAGATGTCACAAAGTGCGCTTTTTTTTCCCCCCTAAAATTCAGCTGCTTTTCTTGAATAAATGCTCCTTGGATTCCTGTATAAACATTGGGTTAATTTCTAGAATTCTGAAGAAGTGGATTCTGACAGTGTTTCCCTTCATGCAGATGTACTGCAGGCTTGGCATGTATTTCTGCCTCTCCCCGCAGGAGCAGAGCCTTTTATTTTCGTGTTCCACTCCCTCACCTGCACTGGGTTCCAATTAGTGCCCCCCGGGCTACAGCTTTGTCATCCTTTTGCATATTACCGTTCGGCTCCCATCGTACCCAGATGGGAGATGGGTTCTGGCAGAGTTTCAGCAGTGGCTGTTGCTCTCTCCTTCCAGCCAGTACCACTGGAGAAACAGAAGGGGTGGGGGAGAGTTTCTCTGGATTCTCCCTGACCTCTGTGAGCTCCCGGTGGGGTTCCTGAACGATGCAGACACCCCTATGTCAACAGCTCCCAGAGCATCCCCATTCTCAGGCTTGCCTTCAGCAATCAGTTAGAATTTTCCAGCTGAATCCTCTTACTGCTTGATGTCTGGGGGTCACTACTGCAGGGGAGCAAACGCTTGGGTCTGCTGCTCCCTCCAGGCCCCTGTCTCCCCCCAGACTGGTGAGTTTGTGGTGGGCTCCATTCTCAGATGGATTTAAGAAAAGACATTAATTTGCATTTGTCCTGTCATACAACTGGGAGTGATGCTCTTTGCAGCTGCCTCCAAGAAGCCAAAAACCACAGGTGCTTCCCAAGTCTCTACCGCGTCCTGCTTGCTAGCCAATAGCGCATTGGCCAGACTAGGTCACATGGCTGACTTATGGATTCAGGAGTGGGGAAATGGACGTTACCTCTTCAGAGACAGGAACTCCAAGATACGATGGAAGGGGCATGGGCATGTGAGGGTGAGATGAATGAAGCCATTTGTTCTGATATGAGGCGCTCCCCTGGAGATGGAGAGATGCGGACTTGAACCTCGTAGCATGATGGGATTCGGAGGGGATGCTGCACTCAGCTAGTGGGGCTCAGGGAAGGCTGCCCCCAACTGAAGACACCTGACTGGGATACAGGGCCCAAGAAAGAGGAGGAGGGGATGGTGGTCCCATCTGGGACTCACGGGGCACTTTGGGCGCCCATAGACCGAGGGTTTCTCCCACCAGAGCCTTGACTCTCCCCTTTTTCGCTTGTTTGCGACCTACCGTCTTTAGAGCTCTAGGGGGCAAGTGTGTGTTTGAACTCTGGGCCAGGCACAGAATGGGCTGGCTGGCTGGCTGGAGCCATGGACAGATGGTCCCAGGAAGAGGGCAGGGAGGGGTTATCTAACTTCCTTTTGCTGATACAGAAATAGGGGCTCAGTCCAGAGAGGTAAGTTGCAACCCCCCAGGGGCTGGCCAGGGGAAGGCTGGACATCCCAACCCTCAGCCCAGCACTGCTCTGACTTGGGCTTGAAGGGTCCGGGCATCAGGAAAGTGGCTGGCCTACTTCTTCTGGGCTTAAGGGAGGGGATGGCTAATAGCCCACTCACCGGCATCCCTCGGCTTGGAAGTTGTGCTAACTCCCGAGAAACCCCACTGCTGAGCCCAGCCCAGGGACAATTCGCACTGGCTCGAGAAGGAGAAGAGATGTGGGCACTTCCTGGGGCCATGCTCTGCACTAGCTCTTTCCACACTCGGCTCTCCCAATGTCCTCTGAGGTGAGACTGAGCCCCATCTACAGATGTGGAAATTGAGGCTCAGACTGGGGAAGTGACTCGGCCGGGTCTCATGGTAGACTGGAGCTCGAACCCGGTCTCAGTAACACCACAGCGATCCTGAAAATGCCACCTGTGCGCCTGCCTCGCCTTGGCCAGCTGTGAGCTCACACTGGTCCCATGTTGGGTCAGGATGAGCTGTTTGCCTCTGGAAGCCCCTTCTTGACCGGGAGGCTCTCCAAACCCCTCGATGATAGACCCGAAGACCACTGGACAGCGCGAGACTAAATGTCTGACTCAGCCTCGGGTGTCAGGACGGCCGTCTGCAGGACGCGGCTGAGGCGCGATCCGAGGGGCACCGCGGGGTGGGCGGGAGGAACAGCAGGGGCAGAGTGTGAGGCCGTGGGAGGGGGTGCTCCGGGAAGGCCGAGGGTGGGCACACGGCGGGGGTGGGAGACAGGGTTGGGCACACAGGCAGGGCCTCGAACGCTGGGGCAGGGGCACAGGCACATGGGAAGGGCATCTACTCTTCCCTCGCTCCTAAGAAGAGCTGTTGAGGCCGAGGGCATCCCTGCTGCACGGCACCCACTTGGGGTGTCCTTCTCTCTCCTTCTCCCTGAGCTCAGGCTGCCCGAGCACATTCCCCGGCAGCGGGCATCTTCCTCCCCAGGGCCTCTGGAGTCTTGGGACCCCCATCCACCCCCAGCCCTGCCCCGGCCAGAGCCCCTCAGCCTCATCCTTGATGCCCGGTTGCCAGGCTGGGGATGTCTGACCGAGGGGCAGGAAGCCCCCCACCGCTGCCTGCGCTTCCCGCGGGGCCTCCCCCTCCCAAGCACTGGCCTCCGCGTCGCCGTCTCCATAGTGGGGCTGGGAAGCTGGTGCGGCCGGTGGGACAGAGCGCCCACGGGACAGTTCGCTCCGGCCCCTGCTTCCAGAGAACTCAGCGAGGACCGCAGGTAAGGGGAGGAGAAGCCACGGCCGCTGCCCGGGCCCCCGCGGGCCTCCAGGGGAAAACGAAGCCCTGCGCGTCTACACAGGCGCCGCCAGGCTGGGTGCTCCGACCTGCGCGCATCACAGCTGCACCGAGCGCAGACGACCCGGCGTAGGTCAGGTTCAGAGAAAAATCACGGGCCATGAAGCGGAGAGAAGACGCCACCCCCGGTTCCAACGTGGGCAGCGGGGGCTCCCTGTGGCCGAGCCGGGGGTGGGGGGCGCTGGGCCTGGGCCGACCCGCAAGGCCAGAGTCCGGCAGGGGGGCCTCCGCCTGGCTCGGAGCTGGCGTAGCCTCCCCGTGAGCCGCCCCCCGCCCCCAGCCTGGGGTCCGGTGTGAGCTGAGGCTGGAACCCAGGACACAAGGAGACGGAGGCGACGGGGAAACATCTTCACGGACAGGGAGGGCCTATGGCGGCTCCGCTCCTCTTCCCACACCTCATGCACTTGAGCCCGGAGCCTCCCTGAACTCCGGCCACTTCAGCCCATGGCCTACGTGGACCCTGCGCAGGGCTGGGAGGGGTCTGGGCCCAGGGGCTTCTCCACCGGAGCCGCCTGGGCCGGGGTGACAGTGGGGGCTGCTTGCACTCACCCCTCCCTGACAATCTGTGGCCACGCAACTCAGGGGTAGTTAGCCCGGCTGCCTCTCCCTACTCCCTGCCAGAACCTTCCAGAAGGCAGCAAACTCTGTCTCCCATTTGCTTCACGAAAGGTGGTGAGGACTGCAGGGATTTAAAAGTTCTCTTAGCTCGTCAGACCCTGTCATGTCTGAGGAAGGGTCCCTCCCCCAACGGTCACCGACATGTGTCTCCAGTCAGCCGCCAGCCGGGCCGGAACGAGGCCGGACTTGGGCGTGAGCTGGTGCCCGTGTCTCCAGGGCAGAGAGGCGGCCGTGTGGACAAGCCCAGCAGAGGCACCGACTCCACCCAGGACACAGGAAGGCCTTCTGGGTTCCCCAGGCTCTTAGGAGTAAAAACTTACAGGAATCCCAAGTTTTTAAGCATTTTATCGTTGGGGGTTCTTATGAACACTTACGAATCATTCCCACAAAGGCTAACAGCTTTATTTGCTCCAACCAAATGCAGGGTCTCATGGCTCGGGGGGCCCCGAAGCCGCCTGCAGACGCCCCTCCCGTGTCGGAGCCACGGGGTAGCTCTGAGCCTTCACCGCTGGGAAGGACACAGGGCTGGCTGTGTTTCTGGAGACACGCCGAACGTTCACGACCCTCCCCCCACCCCCACCCCGATTCTGGGATTCCGTTAGTCTTAGGGACAGGCCTCGTGGTCCCGGCTGGCCCCCGCCGGATGCGCCACAGCAGTCACCTACTGGAGGAAGGCCCGGAGGAAGTCGTTGTAGGAGATTTTGGAAGACAGCGTCTTGTCGTAATACTCCAGGATGTGGAAGAACTCCTCCTCCGAGAGGTTGATGCTGTACTGTCTCAGGACCTGCCGGACAGAGCCCCCCGGACAGAGCGCCCGCTGGCCTCCGTGCGCTCGAGGAGGTGGGCTGCCAGCAAGGGGCCACATGTCGCCCCTCCGGCGCCCAGTCCCAACATCCCACCTCCAAAGCGGCCCCCAGCAGCCCTCTCCCCGCACTGCACATGCCCCTCCCTCTCCCCCCCACCCTGCTTCCCTCCCTCCCTCCTGCCACCTCTCTCCTCTGCCCTCACCCTGCCAAGGGTCAGAGCATGCACCGTGGGTGTCAAACTAGAGACTCTTCCTGTCCTATGGAAGCTGCTGGTTCTCCCCAACCCTCCCCGAATAGAAGGTTAAGAACCATCGCCTCCCTGCAGGGTAGTGGGGCTGGTCAACACGTTCAGGCACAGTAGATGGACAGAGAGTAGAGCGCTAGGTGGGACACTGGCCACAGGGCCTTAACGAGGGCGGGGCCTCAGGGTGCAGCCGACCTGGGAGGAGGGCAGGACAGCAGGTGCAGGGAGCCGGGTGTGGCTGATCTGACAGTAACACGGCCCATGGCGGAGCGGCTGCCCCCTCCCCCTCAGTGAGCAGACTCCCTGTCTTCACCAGGCTGCTATGTGTGCAGCTAAAAGGCAACACTTCTCAGCCTCTCTCGGAGCTAGGTATGTTCTAGCCAGTTAAACCCAAGTGAGAATGTGATGGAGGACCGCTGGGAAGCCTCCTCTAAGTAAAAGGCGCTGGCCCCTTTGGACTACAGATGTGATGCTGGGGCCCCAGCAGCCACCACAGACCACGAGGCAACCTTGTGGAAGGAAGCCAGGTGCTAAGGATGGTAGAGCGAGAACAGTGGGGTCCCCAGTGACTGTCCAGCACCGCGCCAGCTCTTGCTAGCCCAGGGCCTCTTTTATGTGACAGAGGAACAGACTTCCACCGCGTTGAAGTTGCTGGGTCCCCCCCGTGACATGCAGCTAAGACAGACCCTAGTAGATGGTCTCCCTCATAAGTAAAAGTGAAGATTAAGTTATGGATTTCCTATCTTGGAAATATATGTGTTATAATTTGTTTCTAACAGGAGGCTAGAACACGGGGCTGGAAGAGTCCGAGATTCCTCCGGGCAGTGGGACAACAGGCCCCGCTAAGGAGGCTGAGCCTGCCTATCCCTGACTCCCAGCTCGTCTCTGAATCTGGCTCTGTTGAGGCCACATCTACCTTTTGAGTACTCCCTTCCCTCTGCCACCCACCCCAAGATCCTGGGATGCAGACAGGACCCTGTTTCCTTCCCCTCTTGGCCTGGAGGCGGAAGGAGAAAGCCAGGCTGAGAATTGACTTGAGCCCGAAGTAAAGACAAACAGTTTGAGCTGGAAAGCCACCAGGGGTGGGGTGGGGTGGCCTGAGGGCAGGTGTCCCCGGGGCAGCTGCTGGGATGTCCCCTCCTCTTCCGGCAGCCCCATTGGCCCACCCACCAACTTCTGCTCATGTTCCCGACTTGAAGGGAGAGGGTTTTACTTTTAAAATTTGTTTTAATTGAAGGCAGAGATGAACCTGAGGAAAACATTTTTGGAAGTGCACTTTGAGGTCATCACCCTCTGACGTTTTGAGCGTTCTTCCTGACTGCAACATGTGATTTTGAATCTAACGTTTGGATCGCAATTACTTTCTCTACCTCCATGGCTGGGCGGGGGTGGAGAAAGTGGGTGGGCAGGTATCAGGGCCCAGAATCTGCTAAGTCAGTGAGTTCTATGTGATTCGGAAAGTGGGAGTTCTGACTCAGCCTTGAGTGTGGCCCATTTCTCTGGTCTGGAGGGGAAATGCCTGCGGTCGCCCCCTGCTCACCCTGCATCCTAGGAGTGTTGCACACTCCCGTGGGCACATCAGAGGCACCAGAGTTCACACTGCAGGGGAGAGCGGCTGGGCCAGCGGCTGTGGGGAGGCGGCCGGCACCATGGGGAGGGCGGCTGGGGGAGGAAAGGGGCGACCGTCTCCCAGGAGGCAGCACTGGCCTCTGCTGGCCGAGGTCCCGGAGCTGGGACCCTGCTTTATTGAGCTCCTGCTCTGGGGGTCTTGCAAGGTGGACGCAGGCCCTGGTTCCCCCATGGAGACCGCGGGCCCAGCCTTGTGTGGGGTCCGGCCCGGATTCCAAGCACCAGTGGCCCCTGTAGTGGTGTCCGGAGGGCTCAGGTCATGTTCCCCCAGGGTTCTAGAAAATTTCAGGGAGGAGAACCTGGAGTCTGCAGGTGAGGGGCACGTGACCACCTCGGGGCCCCAAGGAAATGAGGCCCAGGACAGCCACTCACACCTGGGCCTTCACCAGGGAGGTGAGGGCTCCTCTTTTGAGGTTTTCTGGCCACTGGCATGGGGCTGGTTCTCCCCGTGCAGACATAACAGACACCCAAGAGCTGAGCTCACCTTCCTGAAATCAGCCACGCTAAGAAGCCCCGTCCCGCCCTCATCGTGGGCTTTGAAGGTGCGCCGCATCGGTCTCCAGCAGTGCACAATTTTGGGCTGAATACGCAGTAAAGCTGAATAAAAGGAAGAAGTCTCAGCACCAGATTCTTTCTGGGAAAAAAACCACAAAAACCAAGAAGCGGTGAGAATGGAGCTTCTGGATGGGTAGCGCGGGTCAGACAGACTCAGCCCTGCGGCCGCGAGCTCCCCTTGAGGACCTTCGACCTGTTTTGCCCCTGCTCGTCCCTACCCTGGGCTACCCTGGCCCACTGCCCTCTAGAACGGGGCCTCCAGGCAGAGCTCATCGCCACACGGGCAGATCTCCAACCCTGCTGTTCGGTACGTGTCACTTACTCCCCACCCGCTTCCCCCGCCTGGGAGGAAGGTGGCAGCCTCGATCCCCATTTCCCAGAGTGGGAGGCTCAGGGAAGTGAAGGGGCAGGACCAGGACAGATCCGGGCTCTGCTCCTCTCAGGTTAGGGAGGAGAGAGGGGGCCAGGCAGAGCTAGCTGGCCGACTGCAAAATACTTTGAGGTAAAGAGATTTCAGTTTGGGTCTTCTAAGTAGGTTATGATAATGAACAGAGTTTTTTTAAAAAAAAAAATCACAAGGTTGTAATTATATCTTGTAATTAGATAGTACACTACACTGTGATTATTTCATTTAGGTGCTATTAGATTGAAAACAAGATATTTTAGCATGATTTCGCCTTAACACATGTCTGAATATCACAGAGGTGAACTGTAGGCAATAATGTGTAACACATTTTGGGGAAGTTTAATTTTAACATGGCATTACATAAAACAAATTAGTGCAAAGTTAAATTGCTTTCAATTTTCCCACCATTTAGCACCTATGATGGAAACTCACCAGATACCCTCTAGCTTTAGTTAGCTCCCGATCTACCCAATCTACACTCGAGAAAGAAAGGATTCTATGCTTTCCTGGCTCTTCCCACACCCATGCGTGGCTCAAGAAAGGCTCTTCCCATCCTAGCTTAGGATAGCTTGGGCGTGGCCGGAAAGCCGAGTCCCACCTCGCTTCCCCAGAGAGCTGTCTCTGCGGCCAAAGGTTGCGGAGAAGATCCCCAAAGAATTAGAAAAAGAAACGGCAGGGCTGGAACATGGACCAGGACCAGCACCAGGCGGGGCAGGCCTTCTGGAGGTGCTGGCCGCACACTTTCCTAGGAAAGGCCCTGAGAATTGTCTCCCACCTACACTGGCACCCAGGGTAGGGACAGGGTGGAAGGCCGGACTCTTTCTGAAGCACAGAGTGGCAGCTGTAGTCCCTTCTGGTGTGATGTCCAGAGCTGGGGCCGGGTTGGGGGCGGCGGTGAGACAGCACACGGGCAGCGCTGGTATCTGCCCCAAGGCTCAGCTCCCAGTGGGGCTGTCTTGGGGCACCTGTCGCTTCACTGCCAGGAGACTAGGAGTCAGCTTTTTGACCCCTCTGTGCAGATGGGCAGTCTCTGCACAGGGGAGAGCTCAGAAGGGGCCTTAGAACCCAGCAGCTTCCTCCCTCATTTTCAGGAGGGGAAACTGAGGCCCAGAGAGGGGGAGGAAGGCTAGAGCTGGCAGGGGCCTTGCAGGCTGTGCAGTTTCCAGAGCTCACACCCGTGCTCCTGGGTCCCCTGAAGATGTAAGCAAGACTGTCTTCTCTCCGCTCACAGCAACACCGAGCTAGAGAAGCAACTGTCTTAATCTTAGCTTTTACTGCCGTCGCTTGGCCTAAGCCTCTGATGCTAGCTCTCGTCTAAAGTAGGAACCGCACCAAGACGACACCCGATTTTGCACAAAATCACATGCAAATTCAGCTGCATAGAAACGTTCTGCATGGGATCTACTGTTTGCTGGGTTGAGCCAGCATGATCCTGCTGCTGCCGGGCGTGACCGGGACCCGCGGGGAGCGGCTGGGGCGGTCCGGGTCTGCCCTGCACGCTGGTCCCTGCAGCTGCATCCTGGGGTGGCTGGAGCCAGCTGTTTGCCCCCCGAGCTGGCCACGCTAGCCGCACTTGCCCTTCAGCTCAGTATCACAGATGACGGGAGAACTGTGAGTCCGAGCACACCGGTCGGACTGGGTGTGAGTGAGGATCACAAAACTGATAAATAATGGAGAGAAAAGGTAAAAACCCAGGATGGTGCCCTCCACCTGCTATTTAGGCATCTTTCGGTTCTCATTCCTCTTCAAAAAAACAAAAAGGAAATTGTAGACAATGCATTGTGGGTACAGTTTACACAAGAAAGATGATGAGTTTCCAACCCCCCCTTCCGCCAACCCAGAGGAAAGGGTCTGGCCTGCCTCAGAGGCTTGAACATACATGGATGTTTCCATTAAAAATGTTTCACTTTGGGGCACCTGGGTGGCTCAGTGGGTTAAAGCCTCTGCCTTCAGCTCAGGTCATGATCCCAGGGTCCTGGGATGGAGTCCCGCTTCAGGCTCTCTGCTCAGGAGGGAGCCTGCTTTTCCTTCTGCCTGCTACACCCCCAGCTTGTGCTCTCTCTTTCTCTCTCTTTCTCTGACAAATAAATAAATAAAGTCTTAAAAAAAAAAAAGGGAGAGATGTACATTGTCCTGGGTTATCCTGGGGGACCCAATCCAATCACCTGAGCCCTTAAAACACAGACTCTTTTGTAGTGGAAAAAAAAAAATTTCACTTCTGTTTGCAAAATGGGTGTCTCCTGGTGCTGGGGGAGGAGCCAGAGAGCCGGGCTACTGTCCCCAGTCTTGGGTCTCCAGGGGTTTACGGGGCTCCAGAAGGAGAGAAAGAAAATCTGAGTCATTTCCAAGGAAGGAAATTTCGAGCTGTTTGCGATGCTCTCAAAGCCTTTACCTGTACCTTTTGCCTCCCTGAGGAAGCCACCAGCTTGCTGGCTTTGCGCCCACTGAGCAGACCCCGGGGGTCGTGTGCCCGCCTGGAAAGTGCTGGGGCTCTACAGACCTTTATGTAATGGAGAAGACGGGACACCAGAGACGCGCTCGACAAGTGTCTACACACTCGCATTTACGTACACGCACACATCACACAGCGCGGTACACACGCGCTGTCATGGGAACACGTGCACGCATCATGAGAGTCATGTGTACACACCCACACATGCAGATCACACGAATACAGTGCACACTCATCACACCTGTCCACATATATTGCACACGTGATATACAGATCCCATGATTATCACGCACGTGTGATTTGCATGTATATGTGTATAGACAAAATATGAGCCCATTTTCAGGGTCCGAGGGGAGGTGGCAGTGAGACTGGGGACATCTGACAGGAGGGTCCTCACCGGCCAGCGGCCCCTCCCAGAGGCTTTGTGCCCACTGTGCCCACCGTGGCTCTGAAGCCTGACGATCCGAATTTACAATGACTTGAGAGAGGTGAGAAAGCCTTTCGGGCTGGTGGAAAGGGCTGGGCATCGCCGGAGGGTGACTCTGCCTACCATCTTATGCGCATTCTGGATTTTCATTCTCTGCATCAGGGAGGTCTCCTTCGCTTTCAGCAGGAGGACACAGCTCTGGATGAAGTCGCAGTACGCAAACCTCCCGTTGTTCTTCAAATCGTACTTCACGACGAGCTGCTGGCATTCCTCTTTGCTTATGTCCAGACTGAACTTCTCCACAAGAGCTAAAGACAGAAATACCAGTTCAGCTGCTGGCAATTTGTTCACTCATTCATTTGTTCATGCCCGCATTCATTCACCTCCTGCCAAGGGGCTCGGGGCTGGGTCCTGGCTCACAGGCTCACGGTGGGTGTGGCTGGACAGACACGGAAGCAGACAGGCAGATGCACGGCAAACTGCGTGCGGCGAGGAGGAAGGGGTCCCCTGCATACTGCTGGGCCCTCGCTGGCCTAGTGTTGGCTGGCTGTCGGGTTTTGCAGCTGCCACTGCTTTGGTCCCAGCAGTACAGTCAGAGCACAGAGGAAGCCGTGCTGAGGAACGGGGAGGGACAGAGTCGGGGCGCTGCTTGCTAAGGCTGGGGAGGAAAAGCACCAGAAGTGACTTTCTGTATATAAACGGTGCCTTCAAACCAAACACAGGCTGGAGAACACCAGGTGCAATGTGCAACCTGAGGTCCTTCTGCCTTTGCACGGAAGAGACAGCAGATCGCGATGCTGACCAGGACATACGGGGCGGGGCGGGGCGGGGCTGGGCTGGGGAGCCTCCAGGGGCGGCCCAGCTCCGCTGTTCCGACTTGCAGAAAGTCATCAGCAGGGCTCAGAACATACAGAAGGACTTCTGGAAATTAATAAGTATATATTTTATAGCGTGGAATTTTGGATGTGCTACGGAAGCCAGACAAGCTGAGCAGGATAATGGATGGGCGGCTTCAGCAGGTCCCCGGGTAAAAACTAAACACAGTGATGAGACAAGCTAAGGTTCATCAGCCTCAAAATCAAAAGAATTAACTAAAAACCAAATGGAACTCAAAAATGCATTAAAACCAACATTGCTGATTTGGTTTTAGCAAAACATGTCATGCAAAATCAGTGGAACAATGCTTGATTATTATTGATTTCATCTTTTATATTTCATTTAGAAATGGTTATTTTTCATAGGAGCTGTTCACTTACAGGGTTCACACCTTGTTTCGTTCGCACACTTTAAACCCGTGATTATCATGAAAGTGATTTATATGAATATTGGAGGTTCTTGAGAAAAACATTTTTCCTTCAAAAGGGACCTAAAGATTGGTCAGGAGGAGGGGGAGCTGACCACAGGGGGCTTCAAGCAGGGGAGCGACAAGGTCAGATTTACCTTTATGTAACATAAAATTCTGCATAAATCCCATGCAACATGAGGCGAACGACAAACCCAGATGATGTCATTTGAATAGCTCATCAAAGCGATCAATAGGGCACAGCAGATGCCCTGGGGGGGCTGGCCTGTCCCCAGCCGTGGCCCTCCTCCGCCGGTCCCATCTCCACCAGCTCTCCAAGCCTGTGAACATTTCATGCCGCCCGGAGACCACAAGCAAGTCGGTGATTTCTAACGCTGAGAATGCCACGGCCCGCAGACTCGGTCATGTGGGCGGGAAGGTGCCCTGTGGTGGGTTGAGGTGCCTTAGGAATTCTTGTCCCCCTAGGCAGCATTTACGGAGGTGCCCAGCCTGCCACGGGGCGGCGGGGGGGAGGGGAATGGGCTTGTGCCAGCAGGTGACACTCTTACGTGAACACACCCAGGAATTCAGCCGTGGTGACCTCGCCCTGCTTGTTCACGTCCTTCTCTTTGCATTCCTTCAGGAACTCTCGCCAGCAGCCCTGAATTTGCTTCCGGAGCTTGCTTTCTATGGGCTCACAATTCTGCAAGGGCAGGGGGCCCGGCGCCGAGCCGGCACTGGTGGGGGTCTAGAGAGAAAGGAACAGAAATTGTCTTGTAATGTGAGATTCAAAATGGAAATCATGATACAAACTTACAGGCAGGGCTCGGGTTTGGGGTTCAAGATTTCACAGGCAGTATTGACTCAGAGATAAAGGAGGGGCAACACAGATGCGGTATTCCGCCATTCGTTACTCCGTCGGTGGGCTGCATGGGCGCCGAAATGCAATGACCAACGTAGTTTTGGAAATAAACATGTAGCCAAGATTCAAGTATAGGGAGATGTTACTTAAATATATTACTGGTGTGTGAGTGTGTGTGTGTGTGGTGATAATAACATATTTTTCACCAGAGGAAGAGTCTTATCAAAGAAAGGGAGTCACTTGTCATTTTCATGGATGTCTAATCCTGCACTGCCTTCCAGAATGTCCAATATTGTGAAATTATGTGGACTAAGTATGCGGCCGTTCTCGGTCTATTGTATTATCCATTTAAATACGGGAATGAATTGGATGTAGCCCATGCATCCTCCGTCCTAAGGTTATCTGCTACAGTAACCAACTCAGCTGAATTCCTGCTCTTCCTCCGGAATGCTGTACCACCTGCGCCTTCCCCATCTGGGTGGACGTAACACCTTTCTCCTAGGTGCTCAGGCCAAAACCTCAGAAGCCATCCTGGACTCTCTCTCTCTCAAGCTGACACCTAATCTGTTAGGACATCCTGTTGGCTTTACCTCAAAGACACACCCAGCATCTGACTTCTGGCCACCAGCTCCCCACTGCCCACCTCACTCGGAGCCACCAGGCCTCTCCCCTGCACCCGTGCAGCCCCTCCCCCCCTCCTTGCTTCTTCTGCCCACGCCTCCAGCACCCGCTCCACGCACAGGCCCTACTCAACACACCGACAGGCACCTTCATGCGGAAGCTTGCTGTCCATATCACTGTTCTGCTTAAACACCTGCAGGGCTCTAATCCCGGGAGTGAAAGCCCAGGTCCTTGCTGTGCCTGCACCTCCCCCCACCGTCCCCGCAGTGTGGTCCCTGTGGCTGCCGTAACACAGCTACAGACTTGGCGGCTTCAAACAGCACACGGTTATTCTTTTCCGGTTCTGGAGGTCAGAAGCCTGAAATGGGTCCCACTAAGCTAAATCAGGGTGTCAGTAGGATTGAGTGCTTTCCGAGGTTCTAAGGGAGAATCCGTTACTTACCTTTTCCAGCATCTAGACGTGCCCACACTCCTGAGCTTGTGGTCCCTTCCTGAACCTTCCAAGTCAGTAGCATCAGGTGGGCCTTTCTCCAATGGTGTCTCTCTGACACTTCCCTTCTGCCTGTCTCCCTGTGTACAGACCCTTGCGGGTGCCTTGGGCCTTCCCGGCCACTTCAGAATAATCCTGTCTTAAGTCAGCTGGTGGGCACCTTTAATTCCATCTGCAACCCTGATTCTTCGTTGGCATGTAAGGTGACATATTACAGCTCCCAGAGATTAGGACGTGGACATCTTTGGGGTCCTCCTGACCCCCCCCCCCATTCTGCTCTACTCACTGTCTACGTCTTGTTAAATACTTATTATTCACCATTTCTTGGCTATTATTCCAAGAATGTAAACTCCACAAGGGCAGGCACCTTTGTTCACTCTCAGCTCTAGAATAAAGATGCAGCACATAGTAGGTGTGCAGTAAACGTGCATCAACTGAGCGAAGGAAGGATAACTTCCGTCTCTGAGCGCTCACCACGCACGAAGCCCGGTGATGGCGGCCCTAAGTACATGGCTGGGATAATCTCAAGCCCCCTTCCCCGGAGACACCGCCACCCTTCCCACAGATGAGGCAAGAGCCTCTGTGAATCTGGCCTCTCTCTTGTGCCCCAGGCTGGGCAGCTCTGCCTGGGGACAGAGCTGCAATGTTAGACAGGCCTTGGTTTGAAATTGGGTCTCTCCGCATCTAATGTAAGGATACCTATTCGAGCCTCAGTATCTTTAGCTGTAAAATGGGAGCAACACTTCACAGCAGGGCACACAGTCGGGGCCTCGCACACACTGCCTCCCTACCACAGGGCATTTGCTTTCCTGTCTGATGAAACCCCAGCTTGCTGACATCTAGAGTCTCCTGCCCCTGCTCCTGTACCCATTTCTCACTCTAAAGCCGCCTTATTCCTCCTTCCACACCCCACACCTCCCTTCCACCCACCCTCTCCCCAATCTTTCCTCACACCTCCGCCCTTCCCGCTCCAGGCAGGTGAGTGTTAAGGACACACCTATGGGCTCCTCTCCTGTGTCCCTACCCCAGGCTCTGCCCAGGCGACCTTCTCAGTCACCTGTCCCTTAGAGACTCAAGGCCCCTTTGGTCCAGGGGGGTTGGGGGCTTTGGGGCCCTGGTGACGGCGGCACGACATCAAGAAGGACTCACACACGGGTGGCTCGGAGGTTTCAGCCCGGCCTTCAGGTCGTGAGTGGGCGATGACACTGCAGACCTGCTTCTGTACGAGACTTCGGGAACACTGCTGCCCCTTTGGGCCTTGACGGAGCTGCCAGCGGTCGGCGGTGTTGCCATTCTCTCGGAGCTGAACATGCTCAGGAAGTCTGGGTACTTCAGCCTGCCCTTGGCATTGACCGGCATCTCGCTCCACAGTCTGTCAAACTGGCAAAGAAGCAGAAATGAGCATTTAAGAGGGTGAGCGTAAGAGCCCAACGGAGTCTCCCGCGGCGCCCCTGAGACGCAGGCGGGAGCTGGGGAAGGCCAGCGCTCACAGCGGAGGTCCGAGACCCACATCTATTAAAAAAAAAAAATTGCAAAGGGGGGGAACCCCACTTGGTCTGTGCCTGACGGAAGCCTCTGAAAGACGAACAGGATTATTCATTCAAGAGGATTCATTCGTTCATGGCTTCCGCAGGACATTTTTTAATTGAATTGTGCCCTTAGTGAGTAGTTGAAGCCATTAAATGTTGTGATGAGTCACAGAGCCCGAGCTGTGTGTATATAAGGACACTGTGGGGGGAAATGCAAATCAAAGCCCGGTCCACCATGGTCCTGGGGAAGGCCGGCCGGCCTCACTTCTCTTCCTTGCGGGTACCTGAGTTCTGCCACGGTCCCTGCGGCGCTCACAGCTGTAGTATGTGACCCACAGAGGGCCAGAGCTGCCTCCCCACCAGCTGGAAAAGGGAAACCAGAGTGAAGTATGTGGCTTTGGGTTGGTTCCAGGCCGTGTCTGGACCATATGAGCACAGATACAGAGCAAAGTGACCCCAGCATCCTACCTGAGCCACTTTTGATGACTGAGGGCTTTTGGGGAACTAAGAAGAGGCGTAACTTAATTCTGAGTTGGTTTTTAGGGCCTTTCAGAACTGGTAGGGCCCCAGATTTCAGCACATGCCAAGGGGAGCGGTGTCCCCTTCTTCCTGTGGGCCTTGGCCTTGGCCAGCACTTCTGGCCTCCGGGTTTCCCAAAGGCAGTGATGAGAGACCCTGCTGGCTCTGTTTGAAATTCTGGAAATGAAGCACTGAGGGGTGGGGAAGAGACAGGGAATGTTCCAGGCCCTGAGAAGGGAAACAGGTCTAGTCTGGGACACTATTCTTGATTAATGTTTTAAACTTTTTATTTCAAAAGAATAGTAGATTTTCAGGAAGTTATAAGGATGGCTCCAAGAGGCACCGTGTGGAAATGAGAGACCTTGAGAAAGTGGTTCACCACGTGGTCTTGGAGAGAATTCACCATCACCAAGGGTAGTGACCACCTCCAACTGTCTCCCTTCAGGAAGGTTCTCCCAACCCCCCAGGACAGATGACTGGCATGCTTCTCTACCTTCTCCCCTTGTGCTGAAGCCACCCATGCATGACATTGCCCTTCCTGGTCCTGAAGCTCTCTGAAGGTCGTCCGAGACTCATCTTCGAACGTTGAGCATCTCACAAAAGGACTAGCCCACAGCAGGTGCTCTGGAAATGTTTGCTCAACTGCAGAAAGTCCTACAAAACTCACAGAAGACTGACCAGACAATGGTAAGATCCTTTAAAAATGAGGGGGGACAGATGGCACAAAGCCATATTGTGATCCCAGTCCCCATGCAGGGCTTTCAGGAAACACAGCGAGATGTGGCTGAATAAGAGGAAGTGGGTTGTGGAGGGCTCTCCTGCATGCTAGCGTTAGCAACACGAAGAGGAAGGAGGAGGAAGGTCATGTTATCAACGGTAAATGCAAAGGAGGGTGTGAATGCTTGAGGATGCGGTGAACACCTGGAGCATGGAAGCGAGGGTATTTATGGAACCACAAGGACAATAATGGTGTCTCCTGGTCTGGCAGGAGGAGGAGGGAGGAACCAACTCCTAATTAAATCTTGTGGTACAAGTGAAAGTCAAGGCAGGACCACGGAAATCTTCTCTGTACCATGAAGGGCAGAACGAACGCTGCCAGGACGATGTGGAATTGGATGGGTGGGAAGTGGAAGCCCACTCAATCTTGATAGGTCCGCACACCCAAGAACACTGACGGAGGAGAAGGATGTGGCATAGGACAAGGCTGCTGGGGGCTACGGGGACTGGAGAGGCATCAAGAGGACCGGAAACGGGCACTATGAGAGCGCGTTCTGAAATTACAGGCCTGGGAGCCGGGCGCAAAACCCAGGCAAAATTCTGAGTCAGTTTCCATGTCACAGCGGTGGATCGTGCCCTTCCTGAACTGTCCCCTTCATTTTTTTTTTTTTAAAGATTTTATTTATTTATTTGACAGAGAGAAGTCACAAGTAGATGGAGAGGCAGGCAGAGAGAGAGAGAGAGAGAGAGAGGGAAGCAGGCTCCCCGCCGAGCAGAGAGCCCGACGCGGGACTCGATCCCAGGACCCCGAGATCATGACCTGAGCCGAAGGCAGCGGCTTAACCCACTGAGCCACCCAGGAACGCGCAGTAGCAACTGCCTTCTGAACACTGAAAAACATGTGACTTGGGGGTCCACGGCTGTGATGGGGAAACTGCCGGAGAGCGTCCCTCCCATCCCCACAACAAGAGAAAGTCAAATATCTACCGAATCGGAACGTGTAAGGCCCATCAGAGGGGGAGGCTCCAGGGAGCCCAGGGGACCGAATGTCATGGAGCCCTAAATCTCCAGGAGAACCGGACACCCCAGCCCTCACGCCTGGCAGAGCTCAGGAGGAAATCGGCTACAATGTTAACAGATCCGTCCAGGGCAACTGTGGGCTGGCAAGAGGGGCTGGACTGGCCGGGAGGCCCAGACACAGGTCACGCTCACGCTCACACGCTCTCCTCCACCTGCCCCTGTCGCGGCTCCGGAGACAATGCGCACGACGACGGCATAGACGGCATAGACGGCATAGACGGCATAGACGGCATAGACAGACTCGCTTCTCCAGAGCCTCGGCTCAGGGGAACTGAAAGCCTAAAGCCGCTGGGGGAGGCGGAGCAAAACCCACTCAAGACCGGGACCCCGGGGGGAGGGAAGGAAGAAGCAAACCCGTCTGCTTTCAGGAGGGGCAGGAACTCCCTCCCCACCAGGCCCAGCCACAGATCCATGGCGCCTGGGGGAAGGATGTCAGCAAAAGGCCTGGAGGAGAGGGGGCAACCCCAGATCCTGCATTTGTACAGAGCAAAGGTCAGAGGTCAGTGACGCGGGCGGGTGGCGGGGGTGGCGGGGGAGGATTGGTCTCTTGCCTGAGACCCACCACAGAGACAAGATTGCATCTGACTGCCATGGAAGGGGTATCAGGGGTGGGAACGTGGAAGAGGTGCCAGCTCTGGGCCCACACGCAGTGGAGGCTGTCTCCTGCTGGAGGAGTCTGATGCCTGTGCACTGCGCGCCCTCAGGGTAACGGCAGCTACAACAAACTCAAACAAAGTTCAAGGACAATGAAGCCTAGAGAGGTTGAGTAACTTGTCCAAAGTCACACAGCTGGACAAGTGCAGAAGCAGCATTGAAACCCAGGTCTGCCTGTCTGAAGGGCTGTTTGTTATTTGCCTGCGTGTTTCTCATCTCCTAGAGGCCTCTGTTCAAGAAACACCATGTCTGAAATGTTCAGGATGTTGAAGAGTTCCTTTCCCTAACAGCCGCAAATAGAGCCAAGTCCCCATGCAGTCGCCAGGACAGAACTAAATTGCCTGCCCAGGAGAGGCTCTCTCTGGGGGTCCCTATCTTCTTAAGTCATATCCAAGTGGACCCAGCTCCTATGGCCTTTTATTAGACATTTTCTGCTGAGTCACAAAACCCATCAGTTTCTAACTCCACCTTCTCCGAAAGTTGCTCTCCTTTGCTGAAAGGTTAATTACACCAAAAGGTTTCAAAAGATGTGGCCCTTCCCCTGCTTTCAGAGCTCTGTAAGTCAAGAAAGCTGACGTCTCAGCTTCATGGTGGTTTTGTTTTTTTTTTTTTTTTTTTGGATGAGCTAGTTTTTATACGGCAAATAAACCAAGACAGGCGATCTCTACTAGGATGCTGGTTAACATGGATGGAAGGGTCCCAGCGTCTTTAGGGAGCCCTAGCCCTTCTGAATAATGGCAAGCGAGGTCCAGACAATTTAGGGGTGCCAAATTACTTCTGTGTCTCCCCATACAGACACGGTACCATCCACCCAAGAAGGTCCTGGTACATGACTCATGCAAGGAGAAAACGTGCATCTCTATGGCTTTGGCTTCCTGTTTGCCAGCCTGTATCCAGAAGCATCCTTCCCAAATAGAGCACAATTTTTGCTAATCGTTCCCCAACTTAAACCATGGTACTTGCGCCAGACTTTGATGCCTCGATGATGCGGTCTATATTTGAGATGTGTCTGCGTATTTTTAGAGACAGCATTTAAAAATAAGTGCTTGATTTTGCTGGAGAGGTGGGGGGCTGGATGTGCTGGGGATGGTGGAAGCTTTCTTAGTGGACAATTCAAATCCAATTCTGTCACACACGCCGGATATGCCAGCATGTCATTAATTTACATCGATAATTAGAGTAAAATTTTGCTCATTTAGATGAAATGAAAAATCTTTATTAGCAAAACCTTTGTTAGTTGGCCCCATAGAATAATAAAGGCAACTGGATTAATTGTAAAGGTTTCTATCCGTTTATGGTAATGGAGAGAAGTATTTGCAAATAGCGATCTCGCTCAGCTTTGATGATCTCTGGGACTGAACGGTTGAGGGGGAAAGCGCTTCCATTTGTTAACAAAAATGATCATAATGCTTTAAAAAAGTGAGATTTTAGGAAAGTGAAATCTGATGTTCATATCACTCATTATGAATGAATTCCTTCTGTGGGGTGGCGAGTTCAGAAGCCTGAGTGGGGAGGGGGTCGGCTGTATGAATCCTGAAACCCCAAGAAAATGAGGCCTCATCGTGGAGTGACCCAACCTGGGAGCCGAGAGTGACCTTCCCACCCAGGAACCCGGGCTGAGCCGAAGCAGAGTCAGAGGAAGCACGGGGGTGGGGCTGCTTCCGGAAGTATTTTAGATTTCAGTTTCCACCTGAGCTATTCTCTGGGACGATGGCGGCGGCTTGTTCGACCAGTGGAGAGTGCTCGGAGCAGTGCATTGTCTGCTGGGGAGGGAATTCTGCTTCTGTGCTTGGATCCCTGGTGCTCTGTGTCATCCCGGCTGTTGGGCCACTGGACCGTGGCGTGGGAGAATGTGGACACTGAACCCACGACACCATCCATTCACTAGGACTTGCTGAGCACCTGCTCTATGCTGGGCTCTTTTTTGGCGTTTGGGCCCCAGTGAGGAACGAGCCCTGGGCGCTGCTGACATGTGGGGATATTACAGACTGAAGTCAGCAAGCAAGGCAGACCCTCAGGATGCCGTCCTGTTGGGAGGCGCTCTTGGCCTTGGAAGGTCATCCCGGAGGGCAGAGAAGCCAGTGCAGCAGGTTGTCAGAGCTAAAAAGAGCACCATTCAGTTTTTGAGGAGGAAACTGCTGAGAATCTCTTCTGTGATGGGCAGGAGGCCCTCAGAGAGGGTGGCCTGTGTCCAGCCTGTGGGGTGGACGTGTCACCAGCATGGTCACAGTGGTACCCCCAGAGCTTCTGGAAACACTGGCAATGGAACCAGGGGGAGGGTGGGGAGAGGGAACGGGGGTTGGCGGGAGGCCCAGAGCAACTCCCAGGCTCTACGCTGCCCCGTTCGGGGGTGGGGAGAGACTGGCTGCGCCTTCGGGTGACACAAGCCCAGCGATTATCCAGGGAAGGAAGAGGGAGCGTGGTCGCTGGAGCCCAGTTTAGTCTGATTCTAAAAATTTGATTTTATATGTGCCCTGACTGAAAAGGTGCAATTCATGCTTGTTACACAAACAGAAGGCTCCTGTGAGTCTTCGGTAAGATTGAAAACAAAACAATAACACCACCACCACCCAAAACCTTCCAGCATTTTCAAGATAGAGAATAGCCCTAAACTCTGGCCGGATGTGCTCATACACCACCACGTAGGACAAGGAACCAAATGCATTTCTTACTTGCTCATCTGTCAGAATCTGGACGTGGCGGGAGCAAATGGCCCTGAATTCATCCCTGGAGGCGGTGTTCGTTTTCATGGTGTCGAAGCTCTCGAACTCCTGAGCAATGGCGCGGTAGTGGGAGCCCACCGCCTTGTGCAGCCGAGCCAGCAGCTGCTGGTTTGCCGTCTCCTTGGGAGACGTAGACGGCGGGCCTTTGGGCATTTTCTCAGCCCACTCAGCAGCAGTCTGGGGAAAGAAAAAAAAGGAAGATTGATCCTTATAATAAACAATAAGTCATCTCGTGGTTCCGGGCCCACCGCTCATGGCAGGTCCCAGGGGGGGCCCCGGCTCTGTTGAGGAAAAGTGCCACCCAGAGGCAGGTCTCAGAGAGGATCCAAGCAGAGGTTCAGACTTGGCTGAAAGGGAAGCCCAGGCTCCCTGGCCTTGGAGAGGGAGCCACAAGTCAGGGCCACCGTGCAGGGGGAGGTCATGTGGAGACGGCCCCGGGGAGGTCAGGCCTTTGTTCTCCTGCATCCACTCATTTGCTCTGTCCTTTGGTTCACTTCACAAACCCCCAGCGAGTGTCCGCTCTGAGTTAAGGGAGTAAATGTGGATCCAGACCGCTCTTATTTCTGGACATCAGTGCAGAGAATTTGTACTCCCAGTGGTTAGAATTGGAAAGGCAGCTTCTGAGGGCCCTTACTACGACGTGATGCTGCGGCAACACTGCTGGCTACGGGTTCCCTTAAGCCTAAAACTTCGAGGCCCACAGGGCTTTCGGCAGAATCTGTGGGCTTGGAGGCTGAGCAGGGCAGTGGGGCAGGTTTGTTGAGCCCCAGGCGTTCCAAACCTCTCCTGGGCAGTCTGGAGGCCGAATGTCAGGGCCTCCTGGCGCTGTCCATGGTGCCTGGGCGCCTGGAGATGGGGTGAGCCATGGCCTGGGCTCAGGGCCGCTTTCTGGAGGGAGGAGGAACAGGCTATGGGGAAACAGGGGGTGGGGAGAGAAGGAGCTTGCTACTGGATGTATAGGCTATGTGCTGGTAAGAGGGCCAGGCAAGGGGAGCAGAGAGGAGCCTGGGGAGGACCGCAGACCATGTTCTATGTGTGCTGATGACCACTATGGTGGACAGGCGGGACAGCAGGAATAGCAGACAAGGAAGTTACTTAGTGATCACCAATGGATGCTAAGACCCAACATCACTCTGTGTTCAGCCTGGGGCCAGTCAGGAGGACAGACTGAGCTTGTGATGAAACCAGACTTGGGCAACTGGGGCTTAAAGGGCAGCGGTGTCCTGAGCCTTCCGTGAGGGGACAGGGGTCGGGGGAGTGGACAGGGAAACAGCTCTAATATCCACCTGCTTGCTGCAAGCAGAAAAAGGACCCCCAAACCAGACCTGCGTTTGCTGCCTTAGCGGTTCAGCTCCTGAAGTTTGAGGAAGGGGTGAGGCTGTGGGATGGGAGGGGACGCTGGGCTCTGTGAGAATGCGTGGGTGACAATGCATGACAGCTGTCTCCTGATGAGGGTGAATTCTGAAATCTGCCCAATTTCCTCCATCAAAACCTGTCGTGACTGTTAGCTGTAACAGCTCTCGTGATGCGTAGCACTGTGCTAAGACCTTCACAAGATTTTCATGTTTAATCCCCCCAACTAGTATTAAAACTGGGTTGTGTCTTGTGAAAAAATGTTCAACATCACTTGTCATCAGGGAACTACAAATCAAAACCACAGTGAGATACCACCTCACACCAGTCGCAATGGCTAAAATTAACAAGTCAGGAAACGACAGGTGTTGGTGAGGATGCGGAGAAAGGGGAACCCTCCTACACTGTTGGTGGGAATGCAAGATGGTGCAGCCACTCTGGAAAACAGTATGGAGGTTCCTCAAAAAAATTGAAAATAGAGCTACCCTATGACCCAACAATCGCACTACTGGGAATTTACCCCAAAGATACAAATGTAGTGATCCGCAGGGGCACATGCGCCCCAATGTTCATAGCAGCAGTGTCCACAATAAGCAAACTGTAGAAGGAGACGAGACATCCATTGACAGATGAATGGATAAAGATGTGGTCCATATACACAAATGAATATTACTCAGCCGTCAGAAAGGATTGAATATTTACCATTTACATTAGCGTGGATGGAAGTGGAGGGGATTATGCTGAATGAAATAGTCTCAGAGAAAGATAATTCTCACATGATTTCACTCATGTAGAACATAAGAAACAGCACAGAGGACCACAGGGGAAGGGAGGGGAAACTGAATGGGAAGAAATCAGAGCGGGAGACAAAGCATGAGAGATTCTTAACTCTGGGGAAAAAACTGAGGGTTTGCTGGGGGTGGGGTGGGGGGGTGGGGGGATGGGGTACCTGGGGGATGGGCAGTAAGGAGGGCACGTGATGTGATGAGCACCGGGCATTACACACAACTGATAAATTATTGAACACTACATCTGAAACTAATGATGTACTACATGCTGGCTAATTGAATTTAAATGAAAAGAAAACTTGGTCATGTCTCATTTTCAGCAATTCCACAGCAATATATGTATTCTGTGTTACTCTCCTTCACGACAGAGCATAATGTTACTTTATGAAGCTGCATCAAACACAGAATGATTCTGAAAATACCCTCAAAAACATGACCCCACACTCGGACCCCAGCCTGTGTCACCTTCAACCACTGAAAGGTAAACAGATGCTTTTAAAGACATCCACTTGGAGCCATTCAAAGCACGTGAATGCTTTTCTTTTCCCATTCTAGAAAACGAGACTGACCTTACTGGTGGATGTGATACATTTCCAGACAGTTACAGCTCACCTCCCATAGCTAAGCACAGGGCTATTTCCCTAAACACTCCATGGGGTGGTGGTATTCAGAGTGCAAAGGAGCCTCCTCCAGGAGGAGAGTTGTGCTCGAAGTCCGACCTGACACTTGGCGCTCCTTTGTGCCCTGAGAAGGATGGGCCCCCAGCTGGGAAGAACACAGGAGGACAAGTCTAGCACAGGATGGCGGGAGTCCTGGGTCTGAGGCTAGACTCTGCCTCTAACACATTGTGTGGCCCCACACAAGCCCTGAGCTCCCTTTCCCCCTTGGTTTCCTCATCGATCCAGAGGGAATAAGGAAGGGCTGACATGAGACAGTTTATGTGAGTGCTCTTTGGAAGTTTTAACACAAAAAACAAATTGGAAATCCTCTCATTCTACCTATAGATGTAGAAGAATTCTCACTTAGTAGATTATGCAACCTGGGTTAATATGGTTTCAACTCCAGAGGACACTGGATCATTTTTTTTTTTTTTTTGGAAACTGGATCATTTTTAAGCAAAAGAGACATTACTAAATTTAACTTGTGTATTAGAAAGGCCCGAATAGACAGGTAACCATAAAAGAAACTGAAAAAGCTATTAAAAGATCTATCATCTATTATTAAAAAGGTGCCAAACCTAGCTGATTTTAAGGGCAAGCTGTATCTCACTTTTTAACAATAAATAATTTTTACATTAGTCAAATAATTCTAGAACACAGAAAGGAATATACGGTGTCCCAACTCATTACATATATTTCCCTAACACCAAAATATGATAAACACTTGAAACAAAAAATATAAACTGACCTAGTTTACAAGCACTAACATGAAGACATTAAAACATTTTTAAAAAGACCATTAGGAATACTTAGCACCATTATTTTTAATCACAAATCAACTAGGGTTTATCCCAAGTATAAGAATCCTCCAAGAATTAGCAGACCTTTCTTTTTTTTTTTTCCAATTTATTTATTTTCAGAAAAACAGTATTCATTATTTTTTCACCACACCCAGTGCTCCATGCAAGCTGTGCCCTCTATAATACCCACCACCTGGTACCCCAACCTCCCACCCCTCGCCACTTCAAACCCCTCAGATTGTTTTTCAGAGTCCATAGTCTCTCATGGTTCATCACCCCTTCCAATTTACCCAAAAGCACATACCCTCCCCAATGTCCATAACCCTACCCCCTTCTCCCAACCCCCCTCCCCCCAGCAACCCACAGTTTGTTTCGTGAGATTAAGAGTCACTTATGGTTTGTCTCCCTCCCTATCCCATCTTGTTTCATGGATTCTTCTCCTACCCACTTAAGCCCCCATGTTGCATCACCACTTCCTCATATCAGGGAGATCATATGATAGCTGTCTTTCTCCGCTGACCTTTCAATTCCTTATATGAGGTCACATATCGACAGATGGCAAAAGGCATTTAACAAAATCCAGCAACTAATCCTGTTAGAAACGGTGTAGCCATTTCTGCACCACACAGAGATGAAATGAAGATCCTGTGTGTAATACTCTCTCCCTAATTGAGAGTATTAGCCAGACATAGTCTTCAAACATAGTAAATGAGTAACATATTAAAGCACTGAAGTCCAAAACAGGATAGGCACACTAGACTGTCAGTTCTACTATTCATGTTTTTAGAGGCTCTGGCTTTCGAAATAAGACAAGAAGATGAAATAAACCGAATGAATGTTGACAAACGAGATTCACCGTTATTTGTGGATGTGATCGTACAACAAGAAAATCTCCAGACAGTGAGGAAAGGGGCTGGAATAAAGCCAAAAATACGAAACAGCAATACCATTTTTTGGGGCAATAATGATAACTCGTTAGAAATTGTATCATGAAACCGACCCACATTTATGTTGGTAACAAGCTCTTGAATGCTCTGGATAAATTTCAAATGAAAGCACACGACCCACACAGAGACGGCTGCGTACATTCTACGGAGGGGCTGTGAGAGCAGGTTGGAAGTACAAAGGGACGGGTACTGTGATCCCAGATAGGAAGATGCCATTTCAAAAGATCTCTAATTATAAATAAAGTTAATAAAATCTTAATAAAAATCTTAGTGGATATTTGGGAGAATCATCACACATATAGACACTAAAGTTGATACGGAGAATAAATATAGGAGAATTGCCACGGAATTCTTGGGAAAGGCTAGCAATGAAGTTTTTGACCTGCCAGATATTAACACACTATGAACTTGATACAATCAGAAGAGTGTAGCTTGGTCTAGAAACATGCAAGGAAATCAGTGGCCACCTGCTTAGATTGTTAGTGGACGAGAAATAGGCCTCTAAATGTGGCAATGTGGCTGAGCCATGATACCACTAAAGCAGTATGGAACAGTGTGGCTGACTCCAAGACAGCTTTGGCTCAGAGTGACCCTGTAAGCAAGAAAGAACATCCAAGTTTCAGAAAGGAAAATTTTTTCTTGTCTCCTGACCCATCCGCTTTAAACCACGGTCCTCCTGGGTTTCCACCTTGGCCAAGGGAGACAGTCCTTCCAGTACCTTGGGAAATAAACAAGGTGAGCTCATGGAACTATAATCATTACAGAATTATTTACAAAATTAACAAGATTTTACAAAATTGGCAACAGTTTGGATGCCTGATAGTAGGGAAACAGTTAAATAAGATATGATATTTCTTTTTTTAAGATTTTATTTATGTACTTGAGAGACAGCGTGCAAGTGCCAGTTGGGGGAAGAGCAGAGGGAGAGGGAGGAAGAATCGCGAGCAGATGCATGCTGAGCGAGGAGCCCAATGTGGGACTTGGTCTCACGACCCTCAGATCATGATCTGAGCCGAAATCAAGAGTCAGGCATTTAACAGACTGAGCCACCCATGTACCCCAAGATTTGATAGTTCTATAGGATGGATTACAGTGTAGTTATATAGAATATTTCAAGGAATAATTTAATAATATAATAAAATTTTTGTGATGTTCTAAGTGGAAAAGGATCCAAAAAATGGTCCAAATGATTGTGCATACACACATGTGTGCACATACATGCAAGTATTAATGCTTGTTCTCTGGGTGGAGAGGGAAGGGCAGCAAAGTCAGGAGGGTAACTGGAGCTCCCAAGCTGGGAGGGTCAGGGGTCCTGAACTCTGGGGCTTGGGACAGTCTGGTGAGTGATGCTGAGGACAGCCTGGTGGGGAATCCTGCTCAGTGGGACAGCCTGGGCCGTGAGTCGGACGCCTGTTATTATCTGACTCCCAGAGCCCCGAGGGGCGGGGAGCACCTGTGCTGGGCACATGTGACACACGCGCTGCCCTCGCAGAGAATGAATGCTCAGTGCACACCCATGAGTACTGTCCTGAGTCTTTCACGAACACTCGTGGGATGTCTGGTATGTGCCAGGCGCTCGTCTTAATACTGGGGAGGCGGAGGTACGAAGTAATCCTTAATAAGGTCTCTACCCAGGGGAAGTCTCTGGGAGGAAGAGAGAGACCAGGGCCAAGCTCACCTGAGAGCAGATTCTAAGCAGGTTGTGTGCTCTCAGAAGGGGACACCATGCCGTGGACACAACTGGTCTCCCGGAGGAGAGGACACCTGAGCTGGGAGGCCAAGGAAGTGCCGGTGTAAGTCAGCTGAAAACCCAGAGCCTCAGGCCATATTCAAGGCCATGTTCAAGGCCTCCGGCCTGCAAAGTCAGCTCTTCCCACAGGCCCTGAGCTGCAGCCCGAGGTGGCCCCATCCTCTCCCGGGCCAGGAGGGTGGGGGGCCAGGAGGGTGGGAGGCCAGGGGTCACACATACACACACGGGCACTTGCCAATGAGAAAAGAGGTAACAAATTTCCTGTCCAGACACACAAGAGTGCGGGTAACCGAATCTTCTCACGAAGGGGGTTTTGCTGCCAGTTAGAAATCGTCTTTGGCCTCCTGCAAAAGTAATTACTGTGTTTTCACTGCAGAAAACTTAGAAATGACAAAAACGCTACAAAGGATAAACAGAGATCGCCGCTCTTGCTGCTCCCTGAGCCACCACGGTCATCACCTCGGTGACCAGGATGCACTGCTGATCCTGCGGACAGGGCTGCTCCCACTTCACACCACGCCGCCCAGAGCACTCCCCACCTCCCTGGCCTTGCAAGGGCAGAGCCTGCTGGCTCTTCCATCAGGGCACACAGGGGCGGAATCTGTCAGGCACCCCGTTCTGGTTCTCATCCTGCTCTTGAACAAAGCCGCTCAGCCACCGCCAGCCTTGCTCCGAGTGACTAAAGACGCCAGGGAAGAACAGATGGCTCTTGGTCTGGCGCTTTTGTGTCCCTGGCACTTCTCACGTGATCATTATCTCTGAATGGGGGAAAATGGTGCTTTTTCTATAACTAGAAGGAATGTTTCTCCTAATCAGAAAGGACACCACTATGTTCCGATGTAAATGTCACTTTCCGCTACTAACTAGGCTTTCCATAAAAGGCACCATCGGGATCGGAATGACAGCGGGGACGTGGAGAACCACAGGGAAGGGATCAGGTGTCATGCACCCACCTTCGTCCACACCGTTGTCTGGAACAGGAGCCGTGGGGCCTGCACGCTCTCATCTAACCCCTGTATACACACTGGGCTGTTCTGGGTACTTAAAACAGACAAACAAAAAGAAGTGGAATCTTATACACCATAGGTCTGACCCGGCTGGAGAATTTCTGTTTTGAAGGAATTTTCTCTCATCTACTCAAGGGCATTCATGGAGCCTGGTTTTACCAACACAACTGTCCCTCTTGATGTTGCAGGGAAACGCGGACCACCCCGGCCAAGAAGAAAATTCCTCGTCCCCTTTGTGATTTTATAATGTTGGCAAAATATGTAAAAGAAACCATGTCCCAATATGGGAAGTATATAATCCTCACAGAGCCTATGGGTAACACAGAGTGCTCTTCAGCTTCAAACGTGTCCATAGATCTCATTTAGTAAAAAACAAGTCCGAGTTTTACAATGTACACCTGTGGTTCTAAGTCCTGCCATTGTGTGGAATCACCCAAGAGGCTGCTCTTTGTGGATGGGGGTCAGAGGGAGGAGGTCTGGGTGCAGGTCAGAGGGAGGTGGCCGGGGTGGGGTGTGGTCAGACGGAGGCAGCTTGGGTGGGGGGTGGTTAGAGGGAGGAGGTCTGGGGTGGGGAGCGGTCAGACAGTGGCAAGCACGGGCCTGTGCAGAACTCGTCTGGAGCGTGTGCCTTCCGCCCAGCTCCAGGGCTCCCCTCCCTCTTGTAGCCCGAGGTCTTTGACGCTGTCTGTGGCTCTGACTGGGGTTTCTCCCAGCGCACGCAGCTTAAGAGCCGGGGAGAGCCCTGCAGGCACAGTGCTGGGATCCCCATACCATGTCCCATCCTCCCTGGTCAGGCCAGACCTGCCATCTCTGGGTGCCTCACACCAGCACAAGAAGAAGGGGTCCACCTGCCTGGCTCAGGCTGGACCACAGCTCGAGGCAGTGGCCCCATTAATCCAGGTTCACCACACTAGAGGGAGCGCAGGGCACGGGGGCCACACTGGTCAGGTCTAGGGCGTTGGGCCTGGAGGGCGAGGACAGTCTCCCATCAACCGAGGGCTTTGGGGTTAGCCGGAGCCAAATGGGAGTTGAGCTCTGCCTTTTTCTTGTGACCTTGAGCAAGACAAAACACCCGTCTCTGCCTCATTTTCCTCCCAGGGATAAAGCAGGGATAAAAACAAAACCATCTCAAAAGATGGGCCTGCAATTTCAACAAAATGACACGTGCATGCTTGGCCCCACACCTGGCACACGTGGGCGGCCATTCTTGCTGCTGCTGCTCCTGGGGGCTGTGATTCCAGACATTTCTGCCCAAGTCTGACAGACCCGGGTTTGCGTTCCGGCTCCTGGTTAATACTGTTTCTACCGTGCATCATCACGGAGGCATTCTGGCTAAGCCACCTGCCAGGGAGGTGGAAGCCAGGTCTGAGATGTGGTCACACACCCCACGAGCCTGGGCAGGAGCCCAGCGACCCTGTGGGCACTCCACAGAGTCCTGGTCTCCTGACCAGCGGCCCCAGGCTCCGATTCAGCACGGCTGAGCCACAGCCCTGGGGCTGGTGCCTTCAAGCAAGTTGCTTTGTTTCTCTGGGTGTAGGTCCTCCATCTGTAAAGCAGTGATAGCCACAGCAGTGCAAGAGAACTGCCCTCTAAGAATCGTCCAGAAGGCAGGCATAATCAGGGACCACACCATCCATTTCAGGAAGGCACCGTACCAACCTGTTTGAGACAAAGGTGGTGGGGGAAGCTCCAAGTGAGAAGCTTGCTGACCTAACCCACATCTGACCAAACCAAGGGGAGCGAGGGAGGGAGGAGGCCCCGAGGAGAGGGTTATACTGGCCACAAGAGCCAGCTGCAGGCAGGGTGTGCTCCGGAAGGATTTGCTGAACCTGGGAGGTTGTTAGCTCACATGCTGTCTATCGTACTCTTCTTCCAACAGCTGGAAAAGGGAATGATTCCAGAAAAGAGGCTTCTAGCATCCTGTCAAGTTCTGTTCAGCCACGATCATGGCGGACTTATGAAATCAATTTGCCACTAAGTCATATCCCAAACAACTTTTCTAGATAACGGGAAGAGAGAACAGAATAGGGAAGAGGCGGATTGAAGTGTCAAATAATCCAGTAGGGTAGGAAACAGAGGTACATGTCCATTGTTTCCTGTGGAATACTGCATTCGAGGCCTGATCGCTTCCATTCTCCCTGTGACCATATCCTTTGCCGTGTGACTCTGGGGTTCCTCGGACTGAAGAAGCTGGGAATATGGCTTTGGATTCAGCTGTGTGACTTGCTTTGGGCAAGGGAAGGTTAGCAAGTATAACAGGAACAAAGAATATAAAAAGTTCTTGCATGAGGGGGCAAACCCTCCTGTGTGTGGCGGCGGGGTGGGGCCTTGAGAACAGGACCTGGGCACAGCTCTGGTTTGAGCAGGAGGTGAGAACACAGCAGAGATGTCCCAGTCAGGTCCCCTGAGCTGGGCCACCCTGGATCAGCCGCCCTACAGATGCAAAAATGGAATATGTGCTCATTGTCATGGAGGTTTTGCGGTTGTTTGTTACCTGGCGTAACTGACCAATACAGTTCTGAATGTCTAGTTAGCAAGAGAGAAAAAGGGGTGAGCTCAGAGTACAGAGAAAAGAAGGAAGCTGTTTGGCGCCGATGGTTTTCTGGCTGTTGGTGTTCACTGACAGTGGGCATTTTGCTTGGGAACTTTGTGACCCTCCTCGTGTGGGTGGCCAAGGTGGCAATTATGTGGCGGGGAGGGAAAGGGCAGCCAGCATGGTTTGGCCTTTCAGATTAGATTAGAAACACATAGGTATATTCATGTAACTATTATGAAGGTTAAAATTAGTTAATCAGATCACATGATTCTTCCACTAAGTTTTGTTCTGAATACTTGGGGGAAAATTATATAGTTTTTCTATCATTCCTTACAGGAGAAAAAAAAATCCTAAAATTTCACACAGAGTAAGAACACAGCAGGTAGCAAAACTCCTAATTAGAAATACTCAGTAAAGAGCTCCTCCACTTCCTTTTCAAGAACATGATAATTACTTCTAAGAATTGAAAAATTGCTTCATTTGATCAAATATTTTGATTAGCAAGGAAATTAATTGTACTGTATCTCCATTTGTATTTACAGTGAATAAATGAATGTTAAAAATAACAACAGCAGAAAAACTGCCTGTCAAAAAACCAAAACCCAAAAAGGATAGGACATAAAAAATCCAGACGAAAATAAAGGAGAAGCTCTGTGTGCCAGCGCCAGGGTGCAGACCCTCATCGCCCGATCGAAAGCCCCGCACCTCCGACAGTGCACTCGTGTCTATTAGGAGGTCCCAGGAGCTGTGCCACGAGGGGATTGGTGCCGACAGCCCAGTGCGCTGTTTGCAGAAGTCAGGGAGTGATGCTAGAATTCCAGGCAGAATCCAGGTTTCCAGGGGGCGTGACCACGCCTGGACCTGAGGTCTCTCCATGCAAGAATTCTTTCTGGGCAATGCACAAGGGTCTGTCCAAAGATCCTTCCCGTGGAAAGGTATAACCAAGATGAGCTCTTAAAGTTTGCAGGGCTGGGCTTTGAGAGGTCAGGACGCAGCTGCAGTTGGTCCCCAGGCTACTCTCCTGCAAACTGACGATGGAGCTTAAGACGGACTGATGGCAAAGCTATGCTCTTCCCACCTTATCCTGACTCCAGTCCCCTACTCCATGTGTGAGAATCCAAGCCCCTACCCATAATAGGGACGTGACGACTCATACATGTGATGAGGGTCTACCTACTGTATCAGGCACTGACTCAGACCCCGGGAACAGAGCAGGGGATGGCAGACAGATCTCCCGCCCTGGAGGAGCAGAAGCTTTTGGAGACAGCTGAGGAAGCAAGCAGGGGGGAGGGCTGCCCTGGGCCTGCCTCCCAGGGATCTCTCACAACTGGCCTCACTCCCACCCAAGCCATGCCAGTCATGCCCACAGGGAGAGGTTTTCCCCTCCTGGGTCCCCGCACACAGGGTCGCCACACACAGGGTCCCCACGCCCAGGAAACCCCATCTCCCGACACCCAGGCTTGGCGCGAGCTCATCAAAACTGCCTGCCCTCCTCTTGGCCCTGATGATGCAGAACAATTCTCCTCTTCCTCTGGTTCCAAGCTTACTTCCATCACACAGCTCACAAAGGATCTTTCCGGATGCTTTTGCAAACGCCCAATTCACAAACCCTTCGGTAGCGTGAAATTGCCATAAAACGCGGAGAAATAAAGCAAACATTTGAGCCACCCCTTCGACCCTTTAATGATTCAATAAACTCATGGGTGAAGTCATTTATGAAACTATTAAAATAAATTCTTCCACTCAAATAAATTCCACACCATATAATCACATCATTACTAAACATTAAACATTAAATACACGCTCACTGAAGTAAGAGAGGATAAAAAAAAATAAAGAACGCAAATATTTCAGGTTTTCTCTGTTTGGGACCATGCAAAGCTCTTTCTGCACTGACGCACTTAATTCAAGTAAAGCCCCACGGAGCGGACGTGAGGATAGCTCCCAGCCGCCCCGTAGGCCTCCGAGAGCGCCGGCCTGCTGGGTCTGGACCTCTGTTTCCTCAACCACAAAATATGGATCATGTAGAACCCACACCTCCAAAGGCTGTTAGGAGGTTGGCCGAGTTAATGTACGTAGGGGCTTAGAGCAGCGCCTGGCTCCAGTGTGTGCACCATCAAGGGGGGTGGGAGGAGGGGCTGGGGGTGTGTGTGACTTGCTCCTTCGTCTTAATCTCTCAGAATAGACCATCCAAATTCAGGCCTCATTAAAAGGCAAGAGATGGAACATTCTGGATTGCATGCCAGTGGTCATAGACATTTCTGCCAGAGTAGGAGGTACTCCCAGGGAGCTGTATGTCTGTATGGTCTGCCCGGCCCCCTCCCAACCCTGGGGTGGGCCCAGCGCCTGGCACACATTCTTATCCACATTTGCTGAACGTGGCAAGTTAAGATTCTTTCAATGGAATGGAGCATCTAAAGCCAGAACATGGAGAGCTCACAGACAAGTTAGACACCTAGGCATAGGACAATAGCCAAGATATGAGCACCATCTGTATTTTGGATTTTCTCTGCAAGACATATTTGGGACAATGACTTATTGGGTTGACTCCAGGCTTCCTGTTATGGTCATAACCTTGTAAAAAATCAATGTTCAACCCGGGTCCTTAATTAATGCCAAAACAGCAATTAAATTGGTCTGTCGTGACTCTGGAGGGACAAACAGACTCTGGAGGGGCCTGCCTGCACTGGCCGGGCCACAGTCCATTTATTTGGAACATGTAGGTAGCGTCCCCCTGGGACTGGGCATCAGGAAAGGCTGCCAGCTTAGATTGGAGAGGACACGCTTGTGGAAGTGCTTTTGAGAACACCAGGCCGAGTGACAGACCCAGGCTGGAGCATCGGAGGAGCTGGGACAGGGAGGTGGACCACACCCAGCCCTGCCCCCCAGGAGCCCAGGATGTTTGGGTTCGAGAAAAATCAATTCACTCAAATTCATAGTAACTACTTTACTAGAAATTCAGAATTGTGATTTCTTCCAAACCTCACTGACTGGACACGATCACTTTATGGTCTGCCTGAAACAGTTGTTTGAAAAGGGGTCCCTCAGATGGAGAAGGAGGGGCAATGTGACCCCCCCACCCACCAGGTGGAAGCCAGTCTGGCATGGCCTCCTTCACATTTCTGCCAGTGGCATCAGAAACCAGGCCATGCTCCCTTTGGGGGCCATGCCTGTCCTGCTTCCAGCGGTGTCCTACCTGGCAGCTGCTAGGGCAGAAGGCACCCAGCCCCGGGTTCCCCCAAGGAGCCTCCAGACTCCTGGTGGCGCCCAGGATGTGTCAGGGGAGGAACTGTAACAGATGCAGATCTGGGAGTTTTTAACCTTGAAAGAGTCACTCTGCATATGCTAAATGGTAATCAAGCTTAGCAGGTTGTACACCTAATTCTTCATCTCCTGGGACAATGTTATTTTTGGTCTGTGGCTTTTATCACTACAGTTGACTTTAAGTGGGCTGTCTGTATTAGTGCAAATACCAGGTCAGCACTAGGACTGGTGCAGATGCCAATGTTCAGAAGAAAGAGGCACTTGCTTGTGCCAAGGTACCAGTGGTCTCCACCGGTAGGGGAGCCAGCTCCCCAAACTCAAAGGCCCAGAGAGGGGAGGTGGGTGGGTCTGGTCTGCCTGGTTCCCATGAGGTGCCACTGATATTCAAGGTTATGTGTGATAACATCCCTCTTCCTTCAGCTGGGGCACGGTGAGGCCAACAGGCCCTCCCTCTGGCCAGTCACCAAGGCCACCCCCGGTGTCCAAATTGGCCTGAGCTGTTCCTTCACAACCTGCCACGTCAACGGTCTAAGACAACTAGTAAATGTTGGTTAGCAAGTGGAGAGAGAGTGAAATTTAGAGGAAACATTTAAAAATCCCTGAAATAATATCGAGAGGACTTAGCCTTTCTTGCCATCAGGAGCAGGAGTAAGTAACAGAAATAAAAATCTTAATAATTTACTTAACTCATCCCTAACAATCTTAGAGCTCTTTCCTGAAAAGGGAACGCCCCCATTTTTTTATCCACTCATTAAAAATACATGGACACCATTATATTTACAATAAAAAGAAAGATGAATCAAAGTAACACTGTTGGGAACTGATATAAATACAACATTCATAAAAGAGGACAAACATTTTGATGTGCTTTACGGTTCCTTCTGCAGTTAAAAACTACAATCTTAAATTCTCCCCCGGAAACACCCGTCTTCCGATTATTTAACATCTCACTGCATGACTTTAAGGACCATATATTATAAACACAAAGTAAGGGAAGAGCTCATTGGCTCTCTGTGCACTACGATGTGACAAAATAATTACTCTGCCTTAAATAAGTATGCGTTTTGTTAAAAAAATTCCATTATTTCCAGGCTAATAAAGTAGAGAGATTTTGTATGGGTTTCTAGTATGTCTTTTAAAAATTCTATTTCTGCTCTGAGCGGTATTTTTATATTCACGGAAGATACTGAAAGTGCACTTTCAGACTTAAAAGAAATGTTAAGCAGGAACGATTCTCGAAAAACAAGGTGATCCGCTCTATTTTGCACACAGCATTTTGAATGTAAACTATTTTTCCCAGAAGTGAAAAAGAGGTGTTTGCTGAGGAGGGGAATCCAGGTAATGTTTTCATCTGGTTTGTGGGCGTCTTGTGGGAAAGGGACGAACGTTGTCATTCAGGAATGGTCCTTTGCCTTCTTTTTCACTAAGTCACTGGGTAGGATTTTGGTTTCCATGCTCCGTTCCCCGCCTTTGGTGCCACCCAGGTTCATGTTTCTCATCTGGCAGGAGCGAGGAGGCAAATTCCTGACGGGTCCCCTTTCTTCCCCCAGCTCGCCAGCCTCTGAGCCCACAGGAAATCCCAAGCGTGGCTCTCAAAGCCAAGTGTGGGGCACGAGAATGGTGTGGCGCCCCGGGGCCCGAGCTTGGGCCAGGGGTGTTGACCCCAGGCCCCTGACCCGTACTCTGAGCCTTGCTTCTTTGAAGCAGCCGCAGGAGCAAGGAGGGGACCCCGCGCCGCATCCCAGGATTCGAAGTGAATGCAGCATCTGTTCTGAGAAGTGCTCACATGATTTTCACATGTCATGTGTGACAGGCATATGAGACGGGAGATCAATACAAGTTTTGGAGGACAGATTGAGCAGGGTATCCGACAGAAGAAACGGATTGTGAGTAGGTGTAAAATTGTCATCTCGACTCTCTGCCTACTTTCAATCTACTCCAGGCCTTACGGAGCGTGTTAACTACAATTCCAGTTGTTCCTTTTCCAAGAACGGATTGGGTTTGGGGAGGGATTATTCACAGTGAACCCGCTTTGCAGGGAGTGGTGCCGGCTGTCTTAATTACATTTTGGTGATCTCCTTTTAATTACTTGCCTCCTGTGCGTCCCCTAGAGGGAAAGGATGACTGGTACCATATTTAACGAGCTTGGAGGGGATGCATCAACTATCACCATTTTGTTACTTCTTTCCTTTCTATTAAAAACACCAGCCCAGAATTAAACTTCAGAAATCATCACGATAAAGACGGGCTCGCTCCGCTGCACTCTCTTCCCGGTTCCAGCCACTTCAACCAAGCTGACTCTCGTCCTTGCTCAGAAGTCTCAACGATCTCAAAGGGACTGAACTCTGGAGCCATGAACACAGGTCAGGGGTGGGGGTCTGCCCCTTCCATGCCTCCCCAGTCATCCACAGAGAAACAGGAAGAAGGCAGCCCCCCCTGTGGCCTGTCCTGACTCCAGTGGCCTCTGGGTGCCCCACACTGTGGCCCCACACCCTGTGCCTCCATGCCTTCAGCTTAAAAGCCCTTGATGCCTGTCCTCCAGGCCAGCATACCTATACCCAAGTAGAAGCTTCTTCATCAAGCCAGGAGGAGCAGGAGGAGAGCCAGAAGGTGGCTCCGGCGGTGCCATGAATGTCCCCGGTCCCAGCCCCTTCCGGCCCAGTGTGCTCACTTCTGTACCTAAGCATCTTTCCTCTTATCACTCACCCTGCAATTAATCCGAAAACCTCACCCCAAGGAAAGTGCTTCCAGGGGTGAAGGAGACCCTGTGAAGGAAATCAGGAGATGCGAGGGAAGCAGGCGGGCGACATTTGAAGCTCTGCCCTCTGTCGGGTAGTTCTAGAGCGGGCAGAGGTGCTCCCGATGACCCTTGAGGGTGGATGGCGTGACCATGCTGAGGCCGGAGCGCTGCCTCCTCGGCTGGCGGGCGGGCTGGCCCCTGGCCTCTGGGCTGCGGTGAGGACCCAGGCGGTCAGGCACTAAGCCACTAGAAGGGCTTGGCTCCTACATGGAAGGGCTCCCCAGAGGCACGCCAGCCATGTGAGGAGGCCGACCACTGGAGGCCCCTGCAGCGCCAGCGCTAGGACACTGGCCCCATCTGTGAGCACGACATTGTCCCAGCACAAGCCCCTCCTCCCTCTTTCCTCCCTCTTAGAAGACACAAAGCTGGGGCCGTTCCTGACTCTCGTTCCCTCACGTAGTGGATCAGTAAAGCCCGTCTGTCCACTTTCCAGATGTATCTAGAATGGAGCCACGCCAGCAGGAGCTGCCTCCCTGCTCTGGCCCCTGCCCCCACGGTCCCTTCTCCATATGGCTGCTACGGTGACTCTGTAAGTCAGGTCTGACGCTCCTCCAAGCCCTTGCTTCTGTCTGTTACTCAGAGTCAAAGGCAATACAGTCTTTACAACATCCCCAAGCGACAAGGCCGCCTGCCCAGCCCTCCCTGACGGCATTTCCTTCTCTCTGGCCCAGGGCAGCCACGCCTCGAGCTGATGGGACACCCTCCTGCCTAGGCCTTGGACTAGCTGTGCCCCCTGACACCATCCCCTAGAGGTCACCTGCTCCCCCCCTCACCGCCTCTGGCTCTTGGTCCAGCCTTCCAGATACGCCCTCCTTCTGTCCTGGCTTTATTTCTCTCGGCAGCATGTACTGGCATCTGACACAGGATACGCTTCTCATCTCTTGCCCCCTGCACACACCCCCCACCCCCCTGCAGAATGCAAGCGCCTGGAAGGCAGGGCCCATGTCAGTTTGGTTCCCTACTGACCCAGCACCAGGTCAGTGCTGGCCCACGGGAAACGCTGGTGGATGGAGGAGTGGGCGAATCCACACGTGGGATGGCACACATCAAAGGCAATGCGTGTTCTAGAGAAAAATCAATGAAGAGGAAGATGCCAGGTTCAGCACCGGAAGTGAAGAGCAGGACAGACCCTGGCGGGGGGGTGGTCTGGAGGGGAGGCGGGGTGAGAGAGCGAGACCTCACCCCTCCTACCCACAGTCTGCAAACAACGCCCAGGCTTGTCTCGGGAATCGAAGGGTGACCAGGAGCTAAGAGGAAGCAGCCACTCTGGAAAATAGCATGGAGGTTCCTCCAAAAGTTCAACATAGAGCTACCCTACAGCCCAGCAATGGCACTGCTAGAAACTAGATACCTACCCCGAAGATACAAAGGTAGTGATCTGAAGGGGCACCTGCACCCCGGTGTTTAGAGCAGCAGCGTCCACAGTAGCCAGACTGTGGGAAGAGCCCAGATGGCCACCAACCGATGAAGGGGTACAGAACATGTCGTGTATGTATACGATGGAGTACCACCACTCGGCCATCAGAAAGGATGAAATCTTGCCATTTGCAACGATGTGGATGGAACTAGAGGGCATCACGCTAAGCAAAATAAGTTAATCGAAGACAAGCAATCATCACATGATCTCACTCATATGTGGAATTTAAGAAATAAAAGAGGATCCTATGGGGAGGGAGGGAAAAAATAAAATCAGACAAAATCAGAGAGGGAAACAAACCACAAGAGACTCAATCATAGGAAACAAGCTGAGGGCTGCTGGAGGGGAGGGGGGTGGGGGAACGGGGTAACTGGGGGGCGGGCATTGAGGAGGGCACTGATGTAAGGAGCACTGGGTGTTGTATATAACCGATGAATCACTGACCTCTACCTCCGAAACTAATAATACACTATATGTTAATTAATTGAATTTAAGTAAAAATGTTTTTAAAAAGAAGGTATACGATGGTAACAGGTTATAGTGGCCACTCTCCGAGGGGCAGAGCTGGGCTGCAAAGAGTTGATCTAAGGATCTCTCCTTTTAATGCTTTTGTCCTTGTTCACTTTCCTCTCCGTGGGGGATATACGACTTTGATACAAATACAAAATGATTGTTTAAGAAAGAGTCTTTTAAGACTTGAGAAAATCTCTAGCAACCCCCAAATCAGTGGCATACACGTCCTGTCCTTGATCCCAACCCCAAAGATTCCCGTCTAGAAAACAGGATCAGAAGTAAATATACCAAAATGTTAACAGAGTTTGTCCCTGGGGATGACTTTAATTCTCTCCTTCAAAATTACTAGGGGTGCCTGGGTGGCTCAGTGGGTTAAGCCTCTGCCTTCCCTCAGGTCATGATCCCAGGGTCCTGGGATTGAGCCCCGTGTCAGGCTCTCTGCTCGGCAGGGAGCCTGCTTCCTCCTCTCTCTCTGCCTGCCTCTCTGCCTACTTGTGATCTCTGTCTGTCAAATAAATAAATAAAATCTTTTAAAAAAAATTACTAGGATATTCCAAATCAAGTAAAATTGACATAAGCAACTTCTACAAATATTAGCTTAAACCACAGGAAACTATCAGTATTCAGTCATTTATGGCTCCAAAAATGGTTTCATATGATTCAACCCAATAGAAAAAAATTATTTAAAAAAATACGGGACTCTTCTCAAGATCAGTGAAAGTATCATTCCTATCTCTTGACTTCAGTTATTTTATTTCTTTGGATTCTTTTCTTTAGGAAAGACTCCAAAATGCAGCAATGGCTGTACATGTGGAGTGTTCACGGCAGAGTAACTTATAATGGCAAAAGCTGGATAAAGGTCTAAACACTTAAAAATCAGGGAATTGATGGAAAGCTACATAGACCTTTGAACCCACATTTGGAAGACATTTCAGTGACATGGTGCGATTTAATATGAAGGAGAAAAAAGCAAGATCCACTGTTTACGTAGCCAGTGTTCTCTCCCATGTGTAAAAGAATACAGTACGTTTGCACACCTGTGTCCACCGCAGTGTTATACGTAACAGCTGGAACGAGGAAGCAAAGCCAGGATCCAGTGACAGATGAATGGAGAAGCGAAACATGGTGCGCCCCACCAGGAAATGGTATTCAGACTTAGAAGGGAAGGAAATTCAGACACGTGCTACAACACGTGTGAACCTTGAGGGCATGAGGCTGAGTGAGATAAACCAGCCACAGAAAGAGAAACACTGTGTGCTTTCACTTACAGGAGCAGTCAGAATCACAGGAAGTAGAACAGTGGTCGCCGGCGGTGGGGGGGGCGGAGGGGTTACGGGGAGTGAGTTCGTGCCTACAGTTTGTTTTGCAAGACGGAGGAGGATGGTGTTGGTGGTCACACAGCAGTGCGAATGGATCCTAATACCCCTGAATTGTGCACTTAAAAATGACTTAAGATGGTAAACTTTATATTAAGAGTATTTTGCCGCAATAAAAGAATTGGGGAGAAATGCATTAAAAAGGGAGAAAAAAAGATGTCCAAGGCAGTGTGGCGCACTGAAAGGAGGTCAGCTCTGGAGCTGAAGCTGCCTGGTGTCCACCGCTGGGGGAGGAGGCCATAGGGGAGCCCGACTTCCAGAGCCCGTCCATGTCCCCGGGATCCCACCCCCCGCTGGGTGAGACCCTGGGGGACCGGCACATGCACTGGCACGTGCACAGCGGGCCTGTTCTCTGCCAACACAACATCACACTGGGGTTTAGGGCCCTGCCTGCTTTTTTACACTTTCCTGTTTGTTCCAAATGCATATGTATTTCTTCTTAAGTCAGGAGAAGGAGTATAATCATTGAAAACAGTGAGGGTCACCGTAAACAGAGAGAAAAGACAAGTCACGGGCCAGAAGGAGGTATTTGCCACCCTCATACCAACAAAGGACTGGAAACCCTTTCACAGACAACCAAACCTGAAGGTCTCATCACAACAAAACGTCCAGCCTTCCTAATCCTCAGAAGGGCAGACACGAAGACGTCTGACAACAGCACGGATTGCCGGGGCGCTGGCGCGTTAGGAGCTCTCACGCGAGGCTGGCGGGAGCGGTAAAGCCACAGAGGCCGGCAGGATTGGTAAAGCCACAGAGACGGTCCCTGTAACCTCCCCACTCCTGACCCGATCCCACGCAGGGTAACTCCCAAGAATCACAAGGAGACAGACACAGAGGGCCGGCTGGTGCGTGGCTTGTCATGGAGAGGACTGCGAACCTACGCGGTCATTAGCAGGAGGGGAGAACTGAACGGGGCGTGTCCACCTGACAGAATATGTTCATTTCATGGGCTGATTTTATAGCAGCCGGGTAAGGGCATGAACGGAAGCCAGTGGAATAACATGGAAACATCTCGAACACAAGATAGTAAACAAAAAAATAAAACAAGACTCTATTGGTTAGGAATGCCTGTCTAAATAGCAAAGAAGAAAGAAGTCAGAGGCCCCCACAGGAGACGGCGCACGGAGGGGGCTGGCTGGAGTCGGGAGTGGCCAGCTTGTTCCCTGAGCAGCTCTACCGCCCCCTGTCGGGGTGACTGTGCACAAACCACAGGGTCCCCCGCTACAAAAAGGGATATTCACAGCACACACCCGGTAGCGCCTCAAAGAAGCGGGTTAACATCCGTAAAGCACCAGGAGGAGTGCCCTCGGAAGGCACTCCTACACAGCATTTCCCATCGTTATTGGTATTCTCATGAACCTCACACCTTGAGCATGTTCACGCTCTTTGCTCTAGTCATCTGCTTTTCAAGAACTTATCCTAGATCAGTGATCAAGGCTTTATGTACTTAGGTGTTCAACACACACAAAAGTGTGCAGCTGGAAATGACATTAAGTGGACATTGTAGTGTCCAAGGGGGCCCTTGGACACTACAATGTGCTGGAGGACAGGCCTGCTGTGATTTGACTGCTGCATTAGTTTTGGATTGTTCCCATGTTTATTTTCATCCCCCGGTCCGGGTAGGCAGGCACCGTGGCACTTGTGTGTTGACATCCAGTACAGAATGGCGATCAAAGAAATCTGTGTTGGCTGAAACTAGATTGTGATTATTGCTAATGATGTTGGTCCGTTCACATTTAGCGATCAAGAAACAGCCACAGAATAAACAATTTGTGCAGTCAGAAATGCAGTCCCAGGGAGGAGCGAGAGTCCTGTAGTCAGCCACACACCCTCTTCCAGGAAGCCCTCCCTGACTTCCCCAGCAATCTTTCCTGTGCTGAGCATGCTTCTGTTAAAGCCCACTGCTTCCATGTTTCCTCCACTTCTGACTTGGCTGGTACATGTCCCAGGGCCCAACATATGGTGGGTCCTCAACAGATGTCCCCCAAGTGGCTCCTGGTTCCCTCATTTCCAGCTCAGGGCCTAACATACTGCGGACTTCTCCTCTTTGGACACCAGATTGTCTTTAGGGATCTAAGGTTCTCAAGAATTCTGAAACCCAACCAGACAAAAGCAAGCTCCCAAACTCCTAAGAAAAGAAAAGCGTTTTCAATAAAATATACATATTTACCTTCCCACATTCTATGTAGAATTTATACTGAATTTTCATTTGGAATTAGCTAATCACATGAGGTGACTGCCAATTTATCTGGTGTGATTTTCATCAATTACCCATTTTGCAAAAACTACTTTTAGCCCACATTCAAAGAGAGATGCTTGCGTGCTGCTGACCTCCTTACCTCTTCAAAGAAGGAGCTGAAGTTCTGGAGAAAATATTTCCAATTTATAAGGGGGGTTAGATGAATTTTCAGTTTTCTCAGAAAATAATGATACTGGTTGTCTGTTAGTTTGTAACAGAAATCCTTAAGAACTTGTCCAAAATCCGAAGCTTTTACAAACCCAGTGTCCTCTTTATCCAATGCAGAAAACGCCTTAAAAAAAGAGAGAAAAAGCAGATGCTACCGTCAAGTGACTATTTCAAAAATATTTTTCTTAAGTATTGCTTTTCTGAATGCAAATGAAATCAAGTGTATTCAAGTACCCTGTGAATTCTACCTTACTAATAAAATGCACCATGATTGAGAGATGGGTGCACGTACGGCCCAGGCCAGGTGTGAGAGTTGCGTACCACAGAGCCAAGTCGCTTTGCTGGCTCCTCTTTGGATTCAGAGAGCCAGAGGGGTGAGGAGGAGTCCTCACCCCTTTCTGCAGGGGAAGCCACCTGAGCTCCAAGGAGGGCTGTCTGACAGGGGAGGAGACGTGCTCCCAGAGGGAAACCATATGCCCAAATTCTCCCTGTCACGACATCCTAGCTTCTTGGAGCATATGTATATTGTAACAGGGGCTCAGCTGCAAACCCACCACATCGGGGTGTGGGGCGGGGGGTCTCAAGGTGGAGTGTGATGTTGGAGGTGGCGAGGAGGAGGAGTCAAGGGACCACCCTGTCCCACTCCCACTCTGAGGTTTTCACAGGGAGGCTGCTGCCCTTTCCCCACCCTGGGCCAGTGTCCACATGGCCTCGCCTCCCCTGAAGGCCCCCAGGTCACGTGCCAGGGCTGGTTGGCTAGAGTCCACCAGCGGTACAGTAGTCAGACTGAAAAAGTGCAAAAATGTGCTATAAAAAGAAAGCACTTTTTTCCCCCATCTGTCGAAACAAAATCATTCATTTTTATTGCACTAGGAAATCTGTATCAAGTGGTAGGTTAAGATCTTTTTTTCTTAAGTAAGAATTTAATGTACTTGCAGACCCAAAACCAAATTCCCTTGGGGTTAATTCTCATTCAGGGCTAATTAGGCACATCCTATCAGCCCACGGGGGTGGCGGTATATGTGTAACAAAATTAACCTTAAAATACCGTCTAGCTTCAAGTTCTCATTTTGCCTGTGGCAACAGGACAAAGCTGTGGGGAATGGAAAACCCTCGGACCACTGGTTTGGAAGTAGACTTTGAACACAGCTCCGCTCCTTATGGGAAGACCTTAACCTCCCTGAGCTCAGTTTCCCTGGTAGACAAAGGAGGGACTCCGTAACTCATGTCATTCTGTCCTACACACCTGTCCATGAACCTGGCACACAGTGGATCTCCATTAAGGATCATGGATGCGAGTACAGTCAACTGAGCGTTTGTGGGACCTGCGTTTCCCTGGGTCTGCGTGGCCTCCCCGCGTGTGTCCCCAGCCAGCTAAGCCACAGGATGGGTGGAAGTGTCAAAAGTGAAGAGGCTTAGAAGTCAATAAGCTCTCTAGAAATATAAGGTATTGTGTCATTTCATAAAAAAGACGCATCGGAGACAGGTCTCCAGTGATCTGCAGAGCTGTGTAAATGTGTAAATGTGACAGGTGTCCTCTCCAATGGCTGTCCTCGGACATCGCCATTCCTTCCGCTCTGTCCCCGATGCCCTCTCTCCCTCCAAGCCATCTGCCACTCTCCTGGCCAGACACTCTCACTCTGTGGCTTAAAGCATCTCTTGCCTAAAGAGTGTTTCTTGTAAGTGAGAACCATGGTTTCCCCCCAAAAGTTCCATGGACCTCAGTTTGAGAAATACCCTGATAGATGTTAGTGATGCCCCTTTAAGTCAGAAGCGGGCAAAGACATCCTGCAAATACATTTACTTGGCCTGGAGCATGCTTTTAAAAAATCTGGAATAAAATAAGACACACAAATCTCAACTCCTCAAAGAGGAACTCTCTAGATGTGAAAAGTGTCTGCTATCCAGTGTCAATGTCAAGTTCACTGACATTCCAGAACTTTCACAGGCCGGCTGGCCAGCACTTGCCTTTCCCCTGTTCTCTAGTCTCTTATGCCTGGACTCCAGAGCCTACCTGCCTCCCCTATGCTGAGAGGATTCTTCACATGGGGGATTTAGTGGGCACAGTCCTAGGTTTTGGAGAGGGTCTGTAAGTCTGCCTACTGCAAGACTCCGCACCACATCGCAAAGGATGCTTTGGATTCATGGTTTCATTCAACTATAAGACCTGTCCTCTGCAGATGGCCTTTTGTCTTCCTACTGCTGCAGGGGAAACTGAGGTGTGGCTCAGTCTGGGGGACCAACACCCCACCAGGGGCATGGCCCAAGCTCTCTCTATCTTCCGAGGACTCTAGCGTGGGCCGCAGCATCATCCCCACCCACGCCAGGGTTTGGCACACTCCACAGTGTCCGACAGATGTTAGCTATAAAATGTCACTGTACTTGGGGGAGAGCCTTCCTGCTCCTCCCCTGGCTCCTGGCGGCCTTTGCTATGAGTCTTTGTGCCACAGTGAGGCTGCAGCAACCCTCCAAGGCTGCCTCCCATGATGCGCCTGGTGCTCGCAGGATGTGCTGAGCCTCTTTACCTGAGCCCTGTGTCCTCTGCCCTCCTGGCCTGGAACCCCTTGCCCTCCTTCCAGACACAGCACTTGCTGATCCCGGAGCATCTCTATGTCCGAGAGCACCTGCTGGGCACACTCATGGGAGCTTCCTGGAGAGCAAACATGGATGCACATTTGCTCAAATACACAAGCTGCTGTTGAGCTGACCCATCCGAGTTCTGATGCCCCACGAGGTTGAGGAGAGGCGCAGGGGTTCAGAAGGAGGGGAGGGCTGAGAGCCACTTTTCATGAATGGGCATGAGCAGTGGAACTTCAGTTTCTAAAATAAAAATACTTGAGTCTGTTGTACCGTTGACAAAGCCACGTCGGAGGAGGCAACAACTTCCTGGATGTTCTTGACAATCTCCTCTGGGTCCAGTGTCGAGAAATTGACTGGCGTGTTCTCCTCTTTTTCTTTTGGCTGAGGCCTTGTTGGCTTGCTGCTCTCCACCGCTTTCAAGAAGTCAAGGTAATTGAAGGAGTTGTTATGCCAGCTGATTCCCCAACTTGTCCCAAAAGAAAGAAAAGAACACATTAATCACCAAAAAAATGCCCTATCACATATTCTTTCAGCAAATAGCTGCTGAGAACAGAACAGTGAGCAGAATGTGAATTACATGAAGACAGTGTTCTCTGGCCCGTGGGCACATGCCCGCCAGTTGGCTATGAAGGTAGACAGGCACCCACAGATACTGTCATAGTACAGAGTGGGGTGAAGGAGAGAAGGGAGGGCTGCTGGGGCCATGGACTGTCCTTCCCTGAGGCTCTGAGACTTGAAGTCTGGACAATGGGGCTCAGGCTTCGGGGAGCAGAAGACGGGAAGAGAAGGCTGGGCTAAGGCACCTGATCCCCTGACTAGGGCAAATGAATGTTCCTCAGCAGAGACATGACACTTGCAGGAGGTGATGTGGGGAGATACACCTGGCAGTGGGGCCAGGGACGGTCTGGAAGCAAAGCTGGGGGCATGGGAGCTCAGGACTGGGATCATCACAACCTCAGGTCGTGAGAGCTGGGCTGAAAAATAGCAGCGGGATGGGAAAAGAAGGGGAATACATCGAAGACTGTGGAAAGGCACAAAGGAACTGAGGAAAACAGATGCCAGATTCTTTTTCAAGACAGGAACTCGGTTGTCAAGCCGAAAGCACTCAAGAGATAGTTTTCCAGAGCCTATAGAGCTTAGTATTTTCTCAAAGAGAAATTCTGAGGGCACGTCTCAGTGAGGACATGCCATGTAGAAACAGAGGCTCCTTCCTGCCCTCACCTCTGACATGGAAGAAAATACTTTTAAAGTCTAGAAGAATATATTGTGAGAGAAAAATCCCAAAGTTTCCTGAGAGCGTAGAGCATATTTGAAGATGTAAGATAATTCAAAATAAAGTTTAACTTTATTTAATAAAGTTCCCATTTTTGTCACTTAAACTCTCCGGGATCACTGTCACTCTGACACTGACACCCAAACTTTCTGTCAGGAGGGCAGAGTGTATGTCAAAGAAGCACAGTGTGGAATGTTGGTAAGCTGGAGAGAGAAGTTTCTAGAGATTCAGATATCTGCTTCTAAAGAAAACAAGCCAAGAGCTGTGCTTTTCCAACCCACAGCTGCAGAGCGGCCTTCCACAGGCCCTGCGTTGCTGGCTCACATGACGGAGACATGGAGGAAAAGGCTAATCAACTCTATTTCATCAGCAGGATAAATTGCCAACTTGGTATTAAAATTTAGTAATAAAATCAAATGCATATGCTAATCGCAGTATTATTTAGAAAAGTCTATTTTGGATCTGGAAACGAATAATCTACATATAATTACAAATAACAGAGATGTTTATCATCAAGAGGTCTTTGAGAAGAAACAAGCAACCAAGCGTTGGATTCTTATTAAGGTTTCAATTTGTAAAAAAGTTGATCACCCCTATTGAAAGGTGGACTACAGAAATCCCACAGTCTTTTTGTTGTTACTTAGAAAAGTATCAAGCCTAACTATGTTTTAACAAGACTCTCTCACAATCATTTAGTTAATTATTTATCTGGTGCTGTTTTTCTATGATTTATTCATTGAATGCATATAAATTCTCGTTCAGTTGGAAATACATTTAGTGAAAGGAGGTCCTGTTTAAGGAAGAAGAGAATGTATATGCATTATTTTGGAGGAAATGATCCTTCTTTTCATCACACACACACACACACACACACACACACACTGGCACTGAACTTCTCTCAGTTCAAACACGATGGAGCAATGGCTTCAACATTTTAAGGAAAAATGATTTTCTCAATAGGATTCTATGCTCAGACAGCTAGCAATCTGTCTGAAGGAGATTAAACAATTTTTTCAGACAAAGAACTCTGAAAATGTATTTCCTGCCTGCCTTTTCTTAGAAAGTTACTTCAGGAAGTACTCCAGCAAAGTAAGAATGTAAATTAGCAACAAAAAGGCATGTGGTGTGGGAAACAGGGGATCCAACCCTGTCAGGGAACAATAGGGACAGATCTGGGATAGGACAATGGTCAGAGAGGCGCAGGCTGTAGGACAGAGGGCACCTGGGGAAACCCATCAGAACAGGAAGTGGATGGAAGGCTGGGGAAAGCTAAAGGTTGACAATGTTGAATTTTACCTGAGCCTGGTATTCCTAGAGAAAAGCTCTTTATATTTTTGGAAACAGCTTACACAGAGAACCACCTTTCCCCATATGACTTAGAAAAGATACATGGACACCAAGGCAGACACAGAGGTTCAGGGATGGTGCCACGGGGCAGAAAACTACTTTTCATTCATGACCTGGGCACTGTATGGTATTTACATAGGCATAATTATGAAATTCTGGTTGATGGTTTTTGAGCTTCAGAATCAGTCTATGAGTCAAGCACAAAAGACCTGGGTATGGGTCCAGGACAGGAGGTTACATGTAACTATCTTCTCCCCAGAGTAAAACTGTGCCTGCCCGAGGATGGGACAAGCAAGGGGCAGAGGGACAGAAGCAGAAGGAGGACAGGGTGCTGATACTTACAGAAGTCAGAAGTGTCACTCTGCCCTGACAATAAGGAAAAAGCTGAACCACCTGAAAGCCAATAGCTTTTCTTGTCCCATCAGAAAGCTGACATCACAAGGCAAAACATCACCCCTAAATCTGGAGGGATCTGGGCGAACACAGAGAATTACAGCCAAGGTGTGCTTTCCTGGATGAAATGCCTTTGGAGCCAGAAGCTAGAAGGAACATGTCAAGGACAGTGCGAGAAACGGGAGGAGACCGTGTATGGACTGTGTGTGGTTGAGAAACTCGTGGGGACCCGTTTACATCTAGAAGTAGGAATGAAATCGGGGTGAAAAAGAGAAGGACTGAATGCCCCCCCCCATTAGACATCATAAGGCAGGGACATGCAAACCCATACCACAATGACGTGTCACCCTCCACCGGTCAGCGTGGCTAGGATGAACACCACAGGAAACCCCAGGTGCCCGCGAGGGTACGGAGAGAAAGACACCCTCGTGCACTGCAGGTGAGAAGGCAAACTGGGGCGGCCACTGCAGGAAATGGTATGGAGGATCCTCAAAAAGTTAAAAACAGAACCACCCTAAGTTCCAGCAACTACTGGGTATTTATCTAAAACATAAAAAACATTAACTCAAAGGGATCCATGCACCCTTATGTTTGTAGCAGCCTACAAACCAGACTATGGAAGCAGACCAAGTGCCTGCTGGTAGACAAATGGATAAGGAAGATGTGGTGGGTATTTGTGTATCTGTATATATTTTTTAAAGATTTTATTCATTTATTTGTGTGTGAGAGAGAGAAAGTGCACACATAAGTAGGCAGAGCGGCAGGCAGAGGCGGAGAGAGAAGCAGGCTCCCCGCCGAGCAGAGAGCCCAATGCGGGACTTGATCCCAGGACCCCGGGATCATGACCCAAGCTGAAGGCAGTGGCTTAACTGAATGAGCCACGCAGGAGTCCCTCTATATTTGAATATTACTCAGCCATGAAGAAGAATGAAATCTTGCCATTTGCAGCAGCACAGAGGGAGCTAGAGGGTATTATGCTGAGTGAAATATGTCCATCAGAGAAAGACAAATACCATAGGATTTCATTCATATGTGGAATTTAAAAAACAAAACAAATGAGCAAAGGAAAGAGAGAGAGAGAGAGAGAGAGAGAGAGAAGAAACAGACTCTTACCTATAGAGAGCAAACACACTGCTGGTTCCCAGAGGGGAGAAGCGTGTGGAGATGGGTGAATAGGGGATGGGATTAAAGACCTGGCTTATCATGATGAAAAGAAAAGGAAAAAATAAAATAATTGTATCATCAAATAAAGGAAAGAAAAAGAGAAGGACTTCTCTAAGAGTCTGTGTGGGAAGCATTTAGACCCCATGTTCCTCCCGAATTCCAAGAGTCTGGGAAGCTGTCCCCTCCCCCCAGCACAAGATGGGGGCTCTGGAATCGGCTTTCCGGAGAAAAGTGGATGTCTTAGTGCTGATAGGGTGGGTTCTTAACAAAAAGAGGGTTTAAGTGGAAACTTCTATCTTGACTTTACTATGGCTTCGTAACAAAATGCCACAGAGTAGTGTGTGGCTTAAAACACCACACATTTCTTCCCTTACAGTTCTGAGCACCAGTGGTCAGTTTCATCTGTCCAAGGTCAAGGTGTTGGCAGGACTATGGTCCTTCTACAGGAGGAATCTAGAAAGTTTCTCAGAATTAAAGAGCATGAGAAAGGCCACCCAGGCTGACAGAGGGGCGTCTGAACACTCTGGAAAAAGATTTTACCACTGGCGGCGTGGTGGGGGGTTTCATCAGTGTTAGGAAAAACACAGAAAACTGTGCAAACAGACAAAAATCATTATAAATTCTGGGGAACCCAAAATGCTATGTAGGAAGGGAAAGGAAGGGATCCATGAAACAGGTCATGATGTCATAAACCCCGAACACTGATCTCCCAAAACTGTGAGGCAGCCACACAGGCACCCCAGGAGAAAAGTCTGTGGGTTTGCATGGAGAGGTGGAGGCCGAGCGGGTGGGGCGGTCGGTGCTCCGCGATGAGAGAAGGAAAGTTGGAGCCACATCTTCCTGGTCCGGAGTCAACAGACTCTGCCTGGAAGTTACAAACCAGAAAGCAGCATAGAAGCTTGTCATTTAGAACCACGAATTATGTGCCATGTGGTACCTGTGAAAGCGTCCGCTTTGTGGGCCTTGGGGACGGGGAAATGCGGAACCCTTGGACTCCCACCAAAGGGCATGGAGACGGTGGGGGAAGCAAAGCTAGTGTTAGCGGGAGGGGGTTACGCTGCTGATTGCCATGGGGAGGAGGGACATGCGCCTCCCTTGTGCTTTGGGTTGACTCCACGGAGCCTGGCCGCCGGGAGGCCCGGAGGTTACCGCACTGCTTGAAAGCACAGACAGGAAGAAGCGAAAGCAACGCGCCAACTGGTGTTCCAGTCCCGGGACCACGTGAGAAGCGCCGTGAAGCCGGCGGCGGAGAACCTGTTTAGAAGGTCGGTCAGTTCCTCTTCCGTGAGAGAGCAGCCGCACTCCTGCAGCGCCTTGTGCATCCTGCCCATGGACATGTAGCCGTTTCTGGGTTTGTCTAGTCTGGAGAGGGCTTTGCTGATATCTTGATAATGGTCCTTAAGCTTTTCCCTGAAAGAGAAGACACGTTAGACACCCTAAAGCCAGGAAAACAAATCGTGTCTTTAAAGCAAGAGTTCCATGACTGCTCTGACCATGGTCTGCCGGCTCATCGAAGAACTGATTTGGAAGATGTTTTGCCGCGCTGGTGTAATGCTTACATTAAAAGGCATTCTGGAAACAAGAATAAGTCTGTATCATCATCATGTTATTATTATTATCATTAGCAACACTGTGTTAGAGAAAGTACAGCATTTTTTTTTTTTTACTAGAATGGGTACTTTAAAAATAGAACAAGAAATTAAGACGTAGAGTGATATTACAGATTTGTGAACTGCTTCTTGATTGTCCCATGAAAAGGTGTGGAGCACCTACTGCGTGCCGACTACTGCTCTGGGTCCTGGGAAGCATCTAGGGATTCCTACAGGCATCGTGAGAACCTACATGCCCTGGGGCAAGGCTGGTGTGAGACAGAAGGGGTCAGCACAGGGTGTCAGTAGAGACTGCAGAGCGGGGCTGAGAAGACCCTTAACCCCAAATAGCTCTCCTGGGCCCCGGGACAGCCAGCGCCAAGGCCCTAAGGCACGGGTGCAGGAGGTCAGGGAGCGAGGAAGGCAGACAGGCTCTCAGTGTTAGCCGGGGAGAATGGGTACCCTGGGACCGCTGGCTTTTTATCGGATACTGTGTTGTTAACACAGCCGCCGTTTGTGGGCATCAGTGGGCAAGCCAGGAGCTGTGCTGTCCTGGGGTACGTTCTCTCCCACTGATGCTTCTCAACGACCCAGCAAGGGAGGAGGGTAACTATCACCATACTTTACAGACGTGGAACGGAGTGTGCCCGGAGTCTCCCGTGCAGTCAGGGCATGACACAATCTGCCCTCGCAGGGGCAGACAGGGTCCCGCCGTAGCTTCTGCTGGAGGCTGTTTTCCTTGCAGAATATGTTCAAGTTTCCTTAAACCCATTTTTTAGGAAAATTCTTCCCTGACCAAAAAAAATATATATACATATATATTTTGTTAAAGGACTAAAAAAGTATGGAAATCTTTAGGGATGTACCATCTTGCACCTGACCTTGGTGGACTAATTATCAACTCCATGACCTTGGGATCACCCAGATTTCTAAAAAGAGAGACTTTCTTCCTACTGACCCAAGCAACATGCTTGTCTGGGGGGCTCAGACTAGGGCTTGGCTGTGGGGTTCTTATTCTGGGAAGAGAATGTGGTATAAATTCTAAACACCGAATCTTTGCTGGTAATTGTCTACAACCTCAGAGATGTCTTTGCGAAAAAAACAGTTCCTTGAGCATGCCTAGAAGAAAGAATCCAGAAAGAACAGTCGAGAAGAGAGAAAGTTGAGTGGGAGCACGCAGGTAAGGAGGGGGAGTGGGGCTAACTTGGAAGCCATGTGGGCTATCCACCCCCTGTCCTCACTGGCCTCCAGTGTGGAGGTGGCCCACTGAGCGTTTGAGTGCCTGATACAAATGAATTGCATTAACTGTTTTGCAAATGTATACCAACAGCAGCAACATTTTGGATCCCTTTACAGGTGTGTGCTGAACTCAGTCCCATACTGCAAAATGACTACTCGTCATCACCACTATTATATTCCACTTAATCCTTCAAGATGAAAGCAAATGAAGGTATAAAAAAATCAAAACATTTTTTGAGATCCATATTTTTAGAAAATTGAGGCATTCAGCATTTCTTGGACTGGTTTCTAGGCAGTAATTATTTCCCTTGCAGAGTAAATGCGCACACAGAGTAAATGAGTGTTTGGAGCATCGATCGCTTCATGCCGAACAGAAGCGATGGAAGCCCACACTCAGGGACAATCTGCTGCTGCTCTCGGTTGTGTCTGGTTCCTCGTCTGGACAGAATTGAAGGTCGAAGAGGGCACTGTCATGGCCAGTGGGACAGCCACAGAGCCCTGCCCAACATGGCCTTGCTGGGCCGGGCTTCACTGATTTTGCTTGTATACTCCTCCCCACCCCACCCTCCATCCGCATCTCAGAACAGGCTAGGGGCTGTGTGGCCAGTTCACCAATGCAGCTCTGGTCCCAGATCTTCAACTCAGACTTGGGCAAAAAGGAAGAGGGCATGGAAAAATAAATATGAGTTTTAAAAAGGATTTTTCTTAATTTCCAAAATGTATTTAGAGCACTCCAAACAAATAAATTCTCTTAGATTTAAGAGGAAAATATAAATTTTGGTTACTTGACATGAACCTGAACCTTGTCTTTCTCATCAGAGGAGGCAGAAGACCCCAGTTATTTGCCAATGTAATGATCCGATGTCTTTGGGAAAGCGGAAGTTGGTCAGACATTTTTGTGAAATCAGGCTTGTCTTCTTTGGTAAAGAAAATGTGATTGTGGCAAGGAGGACAGGGTGAGTGTGAGTCAGCTAACCGAGCCTGGTGATCTGAGACGCACGGTCTGATGGCTCGCAGTGCGCACAATAAACAGAAACACGGGAGGGAAGAGAATGTTCCGAGAGCGTGCCGAGATGGGAGATTTCTCTCAGAGCCTCATTACTCACAAGTGGCAGGAGGGAAGACACGAGTGGGTAATGAGGCCAGCCCTGTCTGGTAAAGATAAATTCCACTTTTTCATTAGTTTTATGGCGTATTTGATTTATACCAATCTTGCGCATATTTTTACTTTAAACCTCACAAACTCAATTCTCTTCCTCCAGGCTTTCTAACTCAGTAACTTCGACATACTTCAGGGGTGTCTTTGAACTGCTTTTCTCTTAAACCCATCTTAGCTATTACTTTTCCTCCCTGTGCCCTTGGGAGTTTTTATGTCCTTTGTGGATTCTTTAGCAACGACTCATTGGCTCATTCAGGTGCCATCTGAGGTGGTGAGGACAGACAGCGGAAGTGACAGATGGGAGACAGAAAGACAGAGGAGAGCATCACAGGGCTAAGGCAGAGCTGTGAAGTGGGGATGGAGTCCCAGCCGTGGTGAGTGCTGACGGGTGACCATCAGGACCTAGGACAGATCAAGAGCATCTGTCCCATTGCTTTACGGCTCTACTGAAGGCGGCAACATTTCTCCCTGTGTCATATTTCTTTTTTTTTTTTTTAATTTATTTATTTGACAGATAGAGATCACAAGCAGGCAGAGAGGTAAGCAGAGAGAGAAAGAGGGGGAAGCAGGCTCTCCGCTGAGCAGAGAGCTCGACATGGGGCTCCATCCCAAGATTCTGGGATCATGACCTGAGCCAAAGGCAGAGGCTTTAACCCACTGAGCCACCCAGGTGCCCCTGTGTCATGTATTTCTTACATAGGACATTAGTAACTAGTTTTAAACTAGTAAGGCTCCCCCATCCCAATCCGACCCATCACCTTTTGACAGCATCTTCTGGTCCCTGCGGAAGACGGGCATACACTTCTGGTTAAACTGGTTTAACCAGTTTAACTGGTTAAAATGTCATTTATTTTGACATTTTACTGGTTAAAATGTCATTTCCCATTAGCCCTTGATCACATTTCCATAGTCTTTGTGATGCTAATTGAATAGGCACATACTTTTTCATATTCCTTGGGGCCCCATTGTATAAGCCAGTGTACCCACTGGGATCGCAGGTGTCCCTTTTAGCTGTTGTTGAAGACATAGCGCAAATCGTGTCTTCCAAACCGCTCAACTGTTTGCTTCTACTACATTATTTCCTTGGGGTATAGTCCCCCAAGTACTGAGTTAAAGAATATGTTCGTTCATTCATTCATTCATTCAACAGAGGTTTGCGGGGTGTCTATGGGGTGTCAGGAACGGTTCTGCACTGCGTGAACTTGCCTTCTAGTTGGGCAAGGGGCAGAGCCCAGGGGTATAATTTAGTAAACACCTAAAATGTTCTCCAGGGCGACCTACAGAATAGGAATAGGTGTGAGACTGTCACCCGATAAGGCAGGGTTGGCTCATAGCCTTTTAGCTCCTTTATACTCTGTGACCTGCTGCTCATTTCTAGAATGTACAGCAGCAAAGGAGTATTAGAATTTCATGACAACTTTGTGGGCACTGGGAGGTACCACTTTAAAACCACTTTTGGGGCGCCTGGGTGGCTCAGTGGGTTAAGCCGCTGCCTTCGGCTCAGGTCATGATCTCAGGGTCCTGGGATCGAGTCCCGCGTCAGGCTCTCTGCTCAGCAGGGAGCCTGCTTCCCTCTCTCTCTCTCTGCCTGCCTCTCCGTCTACTTGTGATCTCTCTCTGTCAAATAAATAAATAAAATCTTTAAAAAAAAAAAAAAAACACTTTTGCCGCAAGGGTATGTCGAACAGGCGGCCCCTGATCGCGGGGCCACGATACTCATGCGCTTACCTGACCCGCACGGCCCTGTCCACGCTCTGTTCCAGCTGCTTGACCTCCTCCTGAATCTGCTCGGGCTTCGTGAAATGACCCATGAAGTTGAAGTAGTCCTCCGCGTAGGGCTGATGCATGTCTGCGGAGTAGTTAATCCCCAATTTCTGTAAAAATTCTTGGTAAGTGATATGCCCTCTTCCCTCGGTGTCATAGCTTTGAAAACAAACAGACAAGACCGTCATCAGTAGCCACCGTGCTGCGCGCGCTGGAAACGCAGACTCAGGACCCAGGATGCAGGACCCAGACCTGATCTGACTCTGCATTCGACAAGCTCCCCAGGCAAGGAGGCACAGGCGTGTCGAAGTCGGAAACCTGCCGCTCTCATCCACGGAAAGGTCGCACCTCCTGAGAGGTGACCTTGGCCAGCCCAGGAGAGAGCAACCAAACTCATTCCCTTGTCCCTCTGTTAGAAAAACGGTTGTGACCACAGAGAATTAAAATCAAGCCTGCCGTTCATTCAACAGTTTCTTTAAAAAATTATTTTTTATTGAGCACCTACACGTAAGGCAACCATGCTAAAGTTTAGAAGAAAGTCTTTCAAAAAGCATATTCAATCTTAAAACTTAAATAAACGCATGCCATTTGATTCAAAATCCCCCATTTCCTCTTTGAAGAAATGCCAATTATATACAACCAGCGAGCGAGCCCAGTAAGGAAAACAAGATAAGAACTATGCTATGTACCTTTTATATCATTTTCTATTATTGAGATGCTTCTGAATTATAATTCATTAAAAAAAGGCATAATGGAAGGTTTTTTTAATCTCCCAGCATTATTCAAATAGAATAGAATTACTTCAATAAAAAATTTTAAGGCAAATTGCCAATTTCCCTTAAAGAAAAAAAAAAAGCATTTATTTTTACGGAAAGATCTTGATCCTCATCTGACCGATAAAAATGGCATTTGTGGACGTGATTTTTCCCAGACGATTTCCAAGCTACAAGGACAAGACTGTATCTGAACAATGTTGTGGGCATAATTCTCTAGCAGGTTCTTCCGACGCTCGTCTGAGCGTGAGTACAGGCGGCTTTAATGTGTGCGGCCGAGCTTCCCTCTGCTCGTTAACTGACCACACGTGGAAAAACCCGCAGGATCCCATGCTTGCTCGCCTCCGTCTGACACACAGAGACCTCTGTGACCGTTTCATTGGAGCAGGGGTTGGGGGGTGGAGAGAGGAGGACAAGGGGGAGGAAGTTGAGGCAAACCCTTCATGCACTTGTGCTAAAACACGCAGAGCATCCCGGGAGTTGGCATGCCATCCGCCCTTCCCCAAGGCCAAGTGAGCTGTTCCCTGAAGTGCCTGCAGAGCTGGGTGGCGGGGGGGGGGGCTTCTTCTCCACTTGTCACTTCTGTGTCCTACACGTTTGCTACGTGTCTGACTTCCACCTGCCCTACTGGCATCCAGACCCACTGTGATCAGGTACTTGGCCTACAAGGAAAGGCGGTTCTCCTCCAGCAACTGGGAGGCAGCACAGGGTGGAGAACTCCAGGCCTAACAGATGTTCACCCGCCCTGAGACCCTGGCAAGGCCCTCGGCCACTCTGGGGCTCTGGTCCCTCCTCTGTGAGCCACTGAAGGCCTTCCTAGACCCAGGTCTCAGGCCAGTGCCCTGACTGCTGCTCTTACGATATTTACGGGACCACCTGAGGCCTTTCCAGGTGTCTGTCATTAGTGCGACCTTAGTACTTGTACCCCCACCCCGCAAATGCCGTTCTACCTTGTTGTATCCAGTGAATTTGGTTTCATTTTTTTCTTTCTTTCTTTCTTTTTTTTTTTTTTTAAGATTTTATGTGTTTATTTGACAGAGAGAGAGAGATCACAAGTAGGCAGAGCAGCAGGCAGAGAGAGAGAGAGAGAGAGAGAGAGGGAAGCAGGCTCCTGCTGAGCAGAGAGCCCGATGTGGGGCTCGATACCAGGACCCTGGGATCATGACCTGAGCCGAAGGCAGAGGCTTTAACCCACTGAACCACCCAGGCGACCCTTGGTTTCTAAAACAGAACCAAGTGACACTCCCACAAAAGGAGGCCCATGGGGTCTCTGGCAGCCAAGGCAGGACCTGTGGTCTGGGCAGGGCAGTGACCCTCCAGGCCCCATGGGAGCTTCTAGCAAACAGCTCTTCCTGCAGCTAGTGGTTAGACCTTAGCTGCAGAGAGGGCAGGTTATTTTCTATCCATGTCCCCGGGAAGGGAAAGGGAAGGGGTGCCACTTCTGAGCTCCTGGGATGATGCCAGGATCACACCTCTCTCCCCAAACTGCCTCGGGCCTGACTAGCCTGGGGCCAAGCAGAGTGATGTGGTCCCACGACTTTGCTCAGGACACCCCTTGAATAAAGCTCTCCAAGGCTCCCCATTCCTCTAGGAGGGCTCCTGAAAGACCGCTGTGGAGACCACTCCCTGACCAATGTCCCCTCTCTCTTCCTAAGTCAGAAGTGCTGTGTCTCCACTTCCGTCTGGACCTCCTCTGCACCCACGGTGAGGATCGGTGGGTAAATGTGCTGTGGGGAGTAGACCGGGGCCCGGCACCCAACGAATGCCCGCTGGGGTTTGCCGCTGCCATTCACCATCCAAAGGCCCGGCCGCATCTTTAGAACGTGCCTTCTGTCCCTGCTGGACGGCAAGTTTCTTGAGGGACAACCACCAGCGACCACGCCGTGTTACCCTTACAACAAACTCCCGGCCCTGGGCCACAGGCCTCGTGAAGCTTGGTCATCAGTCCTTGTCTGCTGAGCCACTGCGTACAAAGGACACGTGTTCCTCAGGAAGCACATGTCATGCACAAGAGATTACGGACAACAAACTCTAAATCATGACACTTGAACTGAATGAAAAGACACTTCTTAATTACTTCATTAATAAGGATCATAAACATTCTATTCTCCTCGCAAAGGAACAGAAAACCAGATTGCACAATTGCAACTAAAATATTGTTATGAAAGGGGATAATAAGAGAGTCAATTCAGCTGACATAACCTCACCCTTCATTATATAATCCTTTGTATAACATTTTAAAAAAATCAACTTGTCTATAAAGGTTGAATTTTTTTTTAAAGATTTTATTTATTTATTTGACAGAGAGAGAGAGATCACAAGTAGGCAGAGAGGCAGGCAGAGAGATGGGGAAGCAGGCTTCCTGCTGAACAGAGAGTCAGATGCGGGGCTTGATTCCAGGACCCTGAGATCATGACCTGAGCCGAAGGCAGAGGCTTAACCCACTGAGCCACCCAGGCACCCCTATAAAGGTTGAATTTTAAAATGGCTCGGCAACAGATGTGCCAGCGAAAATGTGCCCATACACAGAGGACCCGTAAAAGCTTTTATTTGCATGTGGCCATGGTCACTAATTTACGATATAATCCGATTCCTCTGCCCATTTATCGCACATCCAGCAATTCAGTTCAACACACGATTTGAATACGCTCAGATCCATGGCTTGGCTTTGCTCCAAGTCTTAGTCCTTTAAGCCCAGCTCAGGCATGACTCTTATGTCACTGGTAATCCCACCATCTACCACCTCTGACCCCAGAGTTAGAGGGTCTGACGACTCCGGCCAGGCAGCCGAGGCAGACGTGTCGCCTTATGCAGCTTGGGACATACAGATCTTCTCAGGTGTCACCTGCAAGGGCGGTCTGATGGCTCCCATCCCTGTCCTTCAGGGTACAGCCTCCCCTTGCCCAACTTGGCCATGGCCACCAGGGCACAGTGAGCAAGTCCTGGTGGTGTCCCAGGTTCTGGGGCCACCCAGGGCCATGATCCCTCTATGGTGCTCCCCAGCAAGGGGTGGTCTGGCCTTGAATAAAGCCTCCTCCGGGCTCTGGGCCTCTGCTCGCTGGGATGCCCGCCCTCCACCTCGGGCTAAGGGCTGTTTATCAAGACTCAGTTCAGGTCTCGCATCTCCCAGGGTTGTCAGGGGAAGGGGGATCCCCTCCCTAAACACCAGTCCAGCTCCCACCACCCGCGCCATTGTGTTCCATGCTTACCCTCCCCGCCGAGCTGCAAGCAGCCTACGAGTGGGGGCTGCCTCGTTTCTGGAAACCCAGCCTCCAGCACAAGGCCTGCCACTTAGAAAGTTTCAAGAAATTCCTGCTTCGTGATTGCTTGGATGAATGAAGGAATGAATGAATCCACTTCCATCTTGTAATTCATTCTTAGCAGTTTCTCCAGAACCACAGCAAACACCCGCTCCCGAAATCTCAGTCCTCCCAGCTCCTGATTGGGCTTCCGCGAGCAGGTTCCCTTTCACACCAGCCTCCTCCAGGCTGGAACATTTTGTTCCTTTCATCCTTGATAAGCCAGCCTACGTCCTGGCTCACTTCACACCCCACCGATCGGGCGCTTCTCGATCTGTCCAGCGCCTGTGCGGTGATCGGGGGGCTGCAGGGAAGCCCCAGACAGCGGGCGGGAGGGTGTCCCTTTGGGGCCGAAACCCACCCAAGCCCATGCAATCCTACAGCTCTGTAGACGCCCCCGCAGGGCTCAATGAAACCACAAGCTAGAAGCTGGCCGGCCCCCCAAAACCATCACTTGGAAGAGAATTGCCCAGAAGAGCTGGTAAATGCTGTGGACGCTGGGTGAGTGAGAAACAGAACGTCGGTTTGCTGAGCCACGGAGCTGGGGGGCTGAAGTCATTAATTTCCTTCCACAGCACAGACCAGACCCTCCAGACTACTCTAGATGCTCTAGAACAGTGTGCTTCACAGGTGCTTAATCAACGTGGAGTGGATAACGGACGCTATCTTTTCTTCTTGTCTGCATTCTACACTTTACTCTAGTTTTTAATTTGTATTTTCGAAAGGGCAGAATGGTATTTGTCTACCCACTTCCCCCTCTCTATTCTGGGGGGGACTTTCCTGTTCTGACAAGCAGACTCCTTGGGCTGGCAGCGTGTGTCACATGGGTCCCAGCTGCCCACGACTTCCATGTGTCCCCAAATGCCCCTCCCACTGTTAGGGCCACTGGAGGAGGCTCCTGGTGCGTGACAGCCCCCGGGCTGGCCGGCAGCCTCTCGGCAGCTCAGCACCTCCTGCTCCGCAGGGCAGGGGTGGATGTGGGGTGTGGAACGGGGCGAGGCAGCTGCCGTCACCAGCTGACACGGGCTGGCTGAGAGGCACAGGCCAGGAGGGTGAAGAGGGGTGAAGACCACTGGCTGAGATCATCACATCCTGCACAGAGAACGGGGGAAGGCCTTACCACCAGGTCACCATTTATCCTGTCTGCCGAGAATGTCACGGGTGCTTCGCTGGTTGTCCTTTCTTTCCCTTTATGCTTTTCTGGATTTTCCGAGACTTCTAAAATGAGTATGCGTTCATATCACAGTTAGAAAGGAATTTCTAGGGCGCCTGGGTGGCTCAGTGGGTTAAGCCGCTGCCTTCGGCTCAGGTCATGATCTCAGGGTCCTGGGATCGAGGCCCGCATCGGGCTCTCTGCTCAGCAGGGAGCCTGCTTCCTCCTCTCTCTCTGCCTACTTGTGATCTCTCTCTGTCAAATAAATAAATAAAATCTTAAAAAAAAAAAAAGAAAGGAATTTCTAATCTATATGATCTCTTTGCTGCCAGTTTTTATGCTTCTGTATGCCAGGTAGTCTGCCTCTACCGTTTGGTCTCCATCGCCCTCCTATCTGAGAGATGACTGAAGCCCAGAGAAGGCGAGCCACTGGCCACCCGTCACACAGCTCGGGGTGGCCATGGGACCAGGTGCAGTTCTTGTTCGGAGCACGGCCCTCGGCCCACTAGGCCACCGCCGGTTCTCTTCCCGGGTTCTGCGGGAGCATCTTGATCTCACATAACCTCCCCTTCCAGGCTGCAAAAGGCCTATTTGCTCTTCCTAAATCTCTCTCGCACCTGTCACTTCCCTCCCAGTCCTCCCCGCATTGCCAGGAAAGCTCAGCACTTCTCATTTGGACCAGTGACAGAGTCCCTAACTCATCTCTGTGCCTCCCATCCAGCCCCCTGTAGGTCGTCCTCCCCACTACGGCCAGAGCGATCTTTCTAGGACACAGGCCTGTGTGGGTCTTTCCCTATTAAACACCTGGCTTTGGCATAGGGTCCCCACACTGTCCTGCCCTTCGTGATTTGGATCAGCAGACGTACGGCCTGCAATCCTGCCCACCCGAGCCACCTGCACCCTGGGCACCCGGTTATTCTGCAGTCGTGGAATGTGACACCCTCTGTTGCCCATCAGCAGAGACGTTCCTCTGGTGACTCTCAACCCTACGCTCATCCTTCCGCACATCTTCTGAGTGACTCCCCCAGCGGTTCGCAGGGAGCTGTGCCGGTCAGAAGGCAGGAAGAGGGCCGCTCTGGTTACTTCCACAACCTTCTGTGGCTGTGGCCATGGCTGCTTCTCTGCACATGGCTGAGCTTCCAGCAGATTCTGAGGCTGCGCGGGGGTGGAGGCATCTTCCTGACCTCCAAGAAAGACCCTGTTTCTCTTTTGCCCTTCAGTCCCGGGTTGGGGAGCAGTTTCCTGATCTCTGGGTGACCCGCCCCCCTCCACACTGTGTGAGCCCACTGGGGCAGCAGCCTCTGGGCTCTGAGTAAGCCCACATTCCTCCTTCAGACTTCTGCCCTCTGACATCTGTATCAGTCACTGTATTCAGCCCTGCTTGGCCAGAGATGGTAGAGTGGTTTCTGCTTTCCCGCCTAGATCCTGGTATGACCATTCCTGAAGCTTCTTCTGTTTTGAATATCCCTCTCCCTTCTTCCATGAAGGTAATTCCACATGTGACAGATGCCATCATGGGTTTCCCTGTCATTGTTTGTTTTTTTTGCTCCAGGACACACATCCACACAGCTCTCCCAGAATCCCTTGCAGGTGGGAGCAGCCACGTGAAGGAACTCTGGCCGACAGAACGTCGGCAAGGTGATGGCCTCATTTCTAGGCCTGGTCTCTACAAGGCTGACCACATGGTCCTCTGTGCTCTTTCTCTTTCTCTGCTGGCAGACACAGAAGATCCAGGGGTGGGTGGGACTCCTGGCCCCTGAACGATTTGAGGGCAGACCCCCTCCCCCAACACTGACACCCACACTAGGTGGAGACATCGTTATCAGGACAAGCCCCTGAGATGTCGGCCCCATTTGTTCCTGCAGCTAGCCTGCCCTGACCAACTCACCGCTCAGACAAATTGAGCAGAGCAGAGTGAGGCACAGAGACACTAACTTCGCAGAGGCCACACAGCTCTAAGGACGGAGGCAGGAGCCATGACCACATACCTGGTGGCAGAGCTCTCCCTCTCCACCCCTCACCATCCACGGGGTACAGGCGGCTGAACAAATGCAGATAAAATTCTGACCTCACATAGTTTTCAGCATGGGCAGACATTTGTACATTTAATAATGTCCAAAAAATGAATAAAGAACCCCGGAACCATTCCAACCTCGCTCCTACCGTGACAGCTTCCTTCTCCTCCCACTTTTATCTCCCATGGTCCCTCCTCTGGCATTTGTCCCAGGTGACACTGTGCCCCAGCATCTGGGTTACTGCTTGTGTCCCCCCGATGGGTCCCTATCGGGACCAGTCACCTTTCATCATCCAAAAAGCCTAGAGTGAGAGGTCCATCCATGTGTCCGTGTACCCCAATCTTTTGGTTACTCAGTGGGACCTACTCATTTCATGTACTGAAAGGGAATATGAATAAGGAGCCTAAACTGGCCCTGTGTTGGAGCTGATCTAAAAAAATAAGGATTCTGTAAGAACTTCAAGTTGCTTTTCTAAATTAGACACAAAACAGCCCACCTAATTCTAAACTCGGCCAACGTTTCAGCCTTCCACTTTGAACAGATGAAAAGCTAAAAAATTACATGAGCTGCTTGGTGAGTCTGGCCCTGAGAGGCTGTATGCTACGGTGCGCCGTCCTGGGGGAAGGCAGGCGGCGGCGAACACATCATGGAGACATCATCAAAGACGGATCCGGAACTTGGAAATGGACCGCATTGTTAGCGCACCTTGAAACTCAGACATCTACATGGGGAATATTGCGACTGGGGGCCTAATTCAGGACCAGCTAAATCTAAAATTCATTTTGAAAAATGTAACCAGTATTAGATATTATGTCCAGTTTAAGACACCCTCGGGAAACTTCTCCAAGTTGCCAAATGTTTGGTTATTTTCTCTCAACAAATTACTTATCTAGAAAACAGTTGTGCGACATTGATTTCCATCTTTGGGCAATGGGCAGAGATGGTTTCTCCCCTTACCCACTGCGACTCTGTCTGCTGCGCTAGTTGTATTAGAATAGAGTCTTTGGCGAGTGACTTAGTTTTTTAAAACGATGCAGGTTTGGACTTGAACTTCCTGTTCCCTGCAAATGCCAACCTCTCCAGTCTGGTATCCATGACGAATGTTTTACCCCGATTCTCCATGGTCCTAAAGACCAGCCTCTTGACCAAGGCTGCTTTCTCGAGGGAGCAAGGACACAGGACAGACACAACCCAGTGAAACCTTTCCAGGCCCCGCATCGCACCCCCAAGCGGCATGCCAGGAGGGGGCTCCGTCTGCCGCAGCCAGCAACCTGGGGCTGGGGCTGGCAGGGTTGCGGGGGCCGAACCTGCAGATTCCACTTACCGCATCCAGAGCTTTTCAAATTCCCTCGGTGTTAGGGGAATATCAAAACCATAGAGCGCGTTCTTTACGTCCCGCCGCCGAAGAATGCCGTTGCCCTCATTATCAGTTTCTATAAAATTCTAGAACATGACAAGACAACATTTAGTAACATATAAAACATGTTCATGGCACTCTAGAGGATTGCCAGGAGTCAATATCTCAAGCAATCTAAGCTATTTCTCTCCCCACCTACCTGCTTCATTACTTTTTTATCAAAGTTCCAGACACCTTGGCCATTCCTGTGGAGGAGGTAACACAGCAAAATACACACCAGTATCACATACTGGAAGGGGCTTGTTTCTGGGTAATGAGTGGTCTCAGGTGTGTGGTCAGGATTCTTCTCCTGACCAATGACTGGGGTTCAAAACTACTAGAAAGAAGGGTCAAGCAGTGCCTGGGAAGTTAGACTGTAGCCCTCCGGCCCTAAGGGGGGATAAGGCGTGTGAGACCCCAGCTGTTCCAGCTTTTTTAATGTCGCCGAGGGGAGCAAAATGTATCTGGGGATTGTTTGGCCATTTAAGAGAGCCACAGACTAGAGGTGACGTGTGGAACTTGGCACTGACTTAAATTGTTTGCACGTAAGAGCTCATCTGACACTCCTCGTGACAACGCTGTAGAGTCAGGGTTAGGATTGGGGTTCGGGTTTCAGAAAATAATACTTACAATAGCATCAAAACTAGAAAGTCCTAAGAACAAATCTTACCAATGATTGCAAAACTGCCACACAGGAAAGTCTAAAAACTTTATTGAATGATATTAAAAATACCAAAATAAATGGAGATATACTATGAGCACAAACTGGAGAGGCTCGAAATTATAAAGACATCGTTTCTTTCCCAATGAATTTCCCATAAGTTTTGTTCCTTTGTGCAACTTGACAAACGGATTCATAAACTCTTCAAGAACAAGGAGGAGGTGCTTGCCTGCCAGCTGATTAAAACGTGTTACTGAGTTATGGTGACTGCAGGGACCTGGTGTTGGTGCCAAGACAGACAGAATGACCAGTGGAAGAGTGATGACCCAGAGACACCCACGGGCCTTGATGCAGGACGGTGGTGATGCCATAGGTCAGGGAGGGAAAAGATGGGCTTTAAGGGGCTAGGCAGCTGGGTCTCCCTATGGAAGAGTGGAAGCAGAGGCATGCCGCCCCACACACAGGAGACAGGTGGTGTGGATTTCAAGACCACGATTGAACGGCTGCCCTGGAAAGCTGCTAGAAGGACATCTTCACAACTTTGGGTGGGACACAGTTTCTTGGACGAGACCTACATGGACATGTTAATGCATCTGACTACCTCAAAAAGAAGAGCTTATATTTGCTGAGAGATACTGTATGAGAAAGGCGGAAACACAAAACACACCCTGGGAGAAGACATTTGCATCACGTATCACTTATCCCAGACCAGGAGCCGAACTGTCGTACGAGTTCCTGTTGACCGATGAGAAATAACCAGACAAGCCAGTGTGAAGACTTACAAGCAGGCACTTGACAGAGAAAGGAAATCAGACTCAGGAATAGAGGAGAAGGTGTTCATTCTCATCAGTGACCCCATTAGTAACCCGCACTTGCTACTCAGCGTTGCAGTGAACTACTGTCACGCATCCAGTGTGGAGGAGAAAAGAAAGTCTGACGGTACCAGGTGCCATCACAGGAGAGCAGAGTAGCTGGGACCGAAGTCAATGGCCCACAGAGCTGAAGCTAGTCACCGTCTTGGCCCTTGACCCAGAGCGGGCTGCACCGTCTCAGACGTGGACAGTGTTCTCCGCCTTCATCTGGATGGTGGGTACGTGGTGGGACACAGCTTGGGATACATGTTACCGTCAACGTACCTAAACTGTGCATGTACATTACTATTATGTGTATTACAACATACATACACTACGTGTGTTCGTGTATATTATACACACAAATATACACATGCTATATATAATCTGTATTCTAGTCCACTGTACATGTAATATGTATTGTTATACATATAGTATGTATTCTAGTCCACTGTAGAGTCACAACTTAAAAAACAAGCTTGAAAACAAGCCACTGCAATCGTAATTTACACCATTCCTTCGTGCCCTTCTTGGTGCTTATACCTCTGTCTCTTGGGGACCATGTCCTTTGTTGGTCACTGTGTCTTTAATATCCTGCAACTGTGTATCCTGTGCATCCTTAATTCATAATAATGTTTGCTGAAGAACTCAGTGAACTTGTTTTCCAAACCCACTTCCATGGGAAGGAGCCCATGAGGCCGCCCAGAATGGGACGATGGCTGTGTGCATCCAAGTGCTCGGCCGGAGGCATCCTTGGCCCAGCCTGGCTGGGCGGCTCGCCGGGGCCCATAGCTCCCTTCCGCTGCAGGGGTGCGCTAGGGCCGGGTCCCCCCCCACCAACTCACCACCAGGCAGCTGTTGTGAAGGCCACTAGTCTTAGTAGCTATGTGTCACTGAACTTTCTGCAGGTTCAGAATTCAGAACGAGTGCCTTCAGAGCTTTATTCAAAATAAAGCAAGAGTGGGCGGAGCCATCCGATAGGCGACCATTGGGACACGTAGCGCCAGTCAGTCCTGCGGGGTCTGGGCGAGGTGTGGGGACGGGCAGGACGCCTGACTCCCAACACAGCAGCCCCCCCCACCCCTTCGCAGCTGCTCTGATTGCTCTTCCTCTGCCACCTGCCGAGTCCTCCTCCCTCCCCACACTTCCGCCAGGCCCAGTTCTCTAGAAGAGACAGACCTGAGGCTTCTGGTTTAGCAGCAGAGCACTCCGGGGTCCCCTCGCCTCCTCTGAACGCACTGGGGTGCCATAGAGCGTCAAGGATAAAGATGACCTTGAGAACACACAGGATTCAAGATGTGGAGAGGCGAGTGCAGAGGACCTGCTCGCAGCCGTGGACACAGCGACAGCGAGAGGGTTGGGGGTTGGGGGGATCCCCAGCCCAGGCCAGGGCAGGCCCAGGCAGGGAGCAGAGGAGGCCACACAGAGCCATCCTAGAGCTGGCGGGGGAAGCATTTCAGGAAGGATGGATGCCAGAAGACGGAAACAAAGACCTCTATGGCCCTCTGGTCGCACCCCAGCATCCCCAGAGCACCGCCTGCTTTGTTAATTAGCTGCCTGTGCTCCTTGACTGCCACCTGCCCTGGCCGGTGAGACCTTTGTTACCACCGAACCCCTGGCACAAACCCATGCTGCTTAATCGAAGTGGGGCAGGGTGCGGAGAGAGAGAGCAGCGGAGGGCGGAGGGCATGTGATAAGGGAGGGAGAAAGAAGGGACAGAGGTAGCGGGGAGGAGAAGAGAGGCAGGCCGAGAGAAGCTGATGAGAAGGCGTGGCGAATGGTGTCACACAGGGTTCTCTGCCCTCTCCCAGCTGGCATGTCTGTGTAGCCGCAGCTCACAGCCCAAGCTGGCCCTTCATTCCCAGAGGAAGACTCTAGAAGGCCAGCCCTGCCCAGTGGGCGTGCGAGAACTCGTTCCATGTGACTTGCACCCTGGGCCGCTGCACAGTCAACTCTGAGCACAGAGGACTGGGGAAAGGCAGCCCAGGGGCGGCCCAGGACTGACAGGACAGGACATCCTGTTGTGCACAGACCTTGCGAGAGACAAACACAGAACAGAAAGGACCAAATGAAGCAAAGTGGAGGCATTCTTCACAACAACGTGAAGATACCTCCATTGTGTGGTTTTAAAGATGGTCCCCAACGTGAAGCTATTGTGTCCTTGCTGCGTTACGAAAGGAGGACCCCACACTCCAGACGTGGGGTGAACCCAGTCCTGCATGCTCGGTTCTACTGTCTTGGGGGTGCAGCTGCCGTTAGGTCAAGCTGTTGTCTCGACACCACATCAGTGTGCGCGATGCCCGTCAAGGGTGCGCACCTTCAAAACGTGCTTCCTATAATTGTGGAACGTGGGAAGAAATACCACTTAAAGATGCATATTTTGAACTGTGTAAATATAATATGACAGTGTCATTTCTTTTTAATTTTTAATTCATATCAAACCTGAGATAAAGCTAGGAATTTCTGTCCATGTAACTCTAATAATTAGTCATTTTTCTAAACACCAGTTGACCTTGAATGTGAGAATTTATTTTAGAAAAGTATTTTAAGAAGAGCAGAAGTCACTGATTGGGTATACAAAGACTGGATCGAAACAGCTTGATCATCCCGGTGATCTGGGAACACTGAAATACATTTCCTTTCCTTTTAAGGAAATAATCATTTTCTTACCTTAGATAAGTCTGACCATCTGGTTTTTGCTTTGGTAACAAGATACTGATGAGCCTGTTCACAAGCTAGTTCTGAATCTGCGACCTTCTGTTTTGGTCTTAAAAGAAAAAAAAAATAAATAACTGTGTTTAAATTTAATGGACTCATTAATCTCCCAAGGGGTTCCCCATCCGCGTTCGTTTCAAAGACACCGCTGAAGTCTGTGATTTCACATCTGGTCTAACTTAATTCTTAAAATACAGTCTCATTTCCCCAGCTGTATGTTAGGGAAGTCTTCTTAAATTTTATAAGTCCTTGTTTATTTTCAGATAAATGCTGCTCAACTTTTTGTGCAGCTCACAAAACAAACAGGGCTCATTTATTCTCTGAAGGAGAAAAAAAACCCCACAATAGAATAGTAAGTATCTCCAGAAGAAAACAGCTAAAAACTTTTATTTCTGAACTCACACGCTGAGATGACTGGCACGCAAACTTCAGGAACGATGCGGGCGGATTTGCCTATTACTCCGTCCCAGCTGCTGTGCACAGGTTGGGTTTAGGGTACATAAAATGATCAAAATTCTGTTTATTTCCTTACAGAATGATGGACACAGAAGACACTGTAATAAACACCTGGTGCTTACCACGGGGGCTAGGCCATGGTGAGGGGCGATGGGGGCTGTGGCTGGAGAAACTTGAAATGCCTTGAATTCTTCCACTAAGGATAGGGTGTATGGAAACCTATAAAATCTTTCCCGACTTATTCCTCTGTAATTGTTTTGCTCCTGGGGACACCTCTCACTCCATTTCTGGGCACCCGAGCTTTCTGCACCCACATCTGCCCTTGAAATACTCCCCTTGCAGATGCGAGAGCACCAGGTACATTCCTCCAGCAAGACGGGCCGTGAAGACATCACCCCGACGGTTTCCTGAAATGGGTCCCCATCTGAGGCCGCGCCTGGAGCCCACACTTACGCATGGGCCCATCGGGTGATGAGCGCATCTTGCCCGAGAGTGGGTAAGAGGGACACCTGACTGAGGCATCCAGCCCCTCACAGAAATTTCTCCTTACGGGGCCCAGGAAAACCAGTGCGGGGACAGACCACAAAGAAGCTCCATGTAGACCCTTTAAACAAGTATTATTTCTGCTTCCGCAAAAGAACTGACTCTAAGAAATAAGGTCTAAAGTCAACCGCCACGCGAATGCAGGCATTTGTGTGCTCCAAATGACGGATGTCAAAGGTTTATGTAATCCCCAAAGAAGGGTGGCTTTGAACATGACCGTCTGGGTGACACTCAGGTCGTCAGCGCCATGAGGGTTTCTGGGGTAATGATGGTCACCGTGAGCTCAGGGACGGGTGGGGGCTGAGCACTGCCAGTCTGGTGACCCGCGGGATCTTGAGATTTCCCGGCAATGCCAGCATTACCATCCCACTTTGCAAAAGAGGAAGCCGTCGTTTAGAGACGTTAAATAATTTGCCAAAACCACACACAGCCGGTGCCGGGGGCCAATCAGTCTCAGGTCTCTGACACCACGTCACTACCAGTTTTGCTTCCATCTGAAGCTACAGGTTTGGTGCTCTTTTAACTTCACTCTTTGTAGGACAAGATCCACTAAATATTACTTTTTTTTAAAAAGTAGTCTCCATGTCCAGCATGGAGCCCAATGTGGGGCTTGAACTCACAACGCTGGGATCAAGAGCAGAGCTGAGATCAAGAGTTGGATGCTTAACCAAAGGAGCCACCAGGAGCCCCCAAATATTACATTACACAGAGGTGAGGGCCACCTTTGGTTTTTATGCACTGGGAGTCTTCTTGCCACTGAGCATTTCTGTCTCAGCAAACGCAGCACTGCCAGCGTGCTACTGAGGCGCCCAGGCTGGAGAAGCGGAGCCTGCGGCTTCCTCCCACCAACCAAGGCTCTCCTGGAAGCGCCACTCTGTCCTGCATTTCGCAAACAGATGGCAAACCAGGTCACGGCAGCTAGAATCAACAGAGCAAGCAGTACTGAGTGCTCGGCCTGGCTTCTCCTTCCAGTCCCTTCGAAGAAATGCTGCTGCTCCCTGACAGCTGTTCTGGACCACTCCTCCCATTCCTTGACGATCTACAGTGCCCTGCACCTGCTAGTCACCAGGTTCATTGGTGGCTGTGATCATCCTGGAAACCTACACCGGGATATTGATCTGGGTACCACAGAGAAAGGGTCTTATTTTAATTACATCAGCTGTGAATTACATACACAGTGACTCCCCCTGTTTGGCAAACACCAAGTTCTGGCATTTACTCAGTCGGCAGGGTACCGAGGACCAGCAGCAGAGTGGGTGGGGTCTCTTCCCTCTTCCTTAGTTACCATTTGAACGGACCAAATGGAATGGGCCCAGTTTCATTCTCCCCCCTGGGCAAATGCCGGCTCATGGGTGCCCATGGGTAAACCAGGCGAGCACACCCCCCTTTATTGAAGCCCTCACCCCAGGCTTTAAATTCACCAGTTACTTCTTTATTGCTGAATCCAGGGGTCTTTGCTGTTCCACATGTCACTGTTAATAATGATCTCTCCCCCTCTGGCTGCCTTCAACATGTTGCTCTTTAAATGACACCATGGTGGGGGTTGGGGGACACCTGCCCTGGGCCCAGGCAAATGTGTTCCTTAAGTCAGTGTGACTTTTCCCTCCCTCCCTGACTCCCTCCACCCTTGACCACTCCTCTCCTTCCATCGCAAAGTTTATTCTCTCTTCTGAAAGGTCATCCCTTCTCATGTCCCCAACCGCCCCTTGATGCCATTTACCCACATGTCTGTACCGCTAGTGCTATAACATCACCTGCTTTTCTGTTCCATCTCTCTCCAACTGCCTACCGGACTTCACAGAATCATGGAATTTCAAGGGTAGAAAGGGATCCAAAGGTCGACCAGTAGTTCACCACTAAAGGTTTTAGAAGGTTGATGGGATTATGTTGCATATTCACAATTATTGCTTAAAAGAGCTGTAGGTCCAGATGATGAGTATTCCCCTGCCTTCACCTTTAGACTCCTTTTAAATGCAACCTGCACCCAGAGGTCTCACCTAAACTCCCCCCAAAGGATGCAGATTCTATGTCTGCAAAGTCAATGTACCTACACGGATCTCACTATCTAAATGCATATCCAAACAGCCCCCACCAACCTGATTTCTCTTCTAGGCCATTAGTCTTGATTATTTTCTTAGGGACCCATGCTCAAACCAGGAACTCCTATGATTTTCCCCATCCTTTTCTCCCCTGTCCCATTTTATATACCAGTCTCCTCTAGAGAGATCAGAAGGTTTTTCTGTGGCCTTTTCCAAAGCTATTGGTTTCCACTCCTATTCCCTGGCTCTTTAGATCCTGATAGGAAGATACAGTCTTCCTATTAGCCAGTCTGTCAGACACAAATATATATGAACTCCTACTATGTGCTTTTCTAGGTCCTACAAACACACTGACCAACAATATGGACATAGCCAACATCCTCAAGGAGCTCATGCTGCAATGGTGGGAACTTATAACACACATGGGAAAATGAATAAATCAGATAACTACAGATACTTCACCCATCTCAAGATGGGTGAGAGGGGAATCTTCAGCGAGGAAGGCCAGGGAGCAGCTCTTTGAGGCATGAGTGATGAAGAGGCAGCTGTGTGATCTCAGGGACTAGCACTCTAGGCAGGTCAGGAGTCCTGAGATGTGCCTCTGGTCCCAGTTAAAAAGGAGTAAGCACAATCCCATCCTCTCTCCCCCACCGATTACAACTCAAAACTCTAGAGGGAAGACAAAAAGTAACCCTGAGGACACTAAAAAGTAAATAATAGGAGGCTGATGGAGGGGGAAATCAAAAGTTGAAGAATGACTGATAGACTGTGAGTTTCATGCGTTCTTAACTGCCTGTATTCCCAGCTTTGGCTTAAGGGCACTCCTGATTCTGGAACCGTGTAGCAGGCATTGACGAGAAAAGCTCCAAAAGAAAGCCGGTTCTTCTGACCAAAGAACTCGGAAGGAGGGTCCTGAAGTACAGAGAGTATGGTGGGAGAATGCCTCGTCTCTTTTCACTCTCCCAGTCCTGATGCCAGGACTCCCAGATACAAAACTGTACTTTTGTGACAGGGCCAGCAGCCGTAGTAGCCAAGTAGGTCCCTAAGACTGCAACTCTTCTCTTTCACCAGAGGACACGTTCTGTGTTCCAAGAATGTGGAAGGTATCCACGTTATTGTTTTTCTCTCATTGTGTTGCCCTGGGGTTGGACCCAATCATAGGAAGTACATAACAGTATAGATAGGCTAAAACCTAGTTTCCAGTCAGAAGACCAAAAACCAAGGGCCTTTCTTGGGGCTGGAGATTATGGGGAGAGATAGAGAGGAGAGATCTGGAAAATGGGATGCCTAAATCTGTGCAGGAAGTCCCAGGTTCACCTCTACTGTGCATGTATGTGAAACTAGCCCAAAGCAGCAGAGCAGAAACCTTGAGAACTTGACTGTTATGCAGTGAAGACTTAGTGCCATGGCCTTGAAACTAACCTCACAGGGAAACTACAGAAGGCAGGTCAGGACATGCAGTCTGAACCTAACTGGATTGATTTTCTGCTTAAAAAATAAATATAAGGGGCACCTGGGTGGCTCGGTGGGTTAAGCCTCTGCCTTTAGCTCAGGTCATGATCTCAGGGTTTTGGGATCAAGCCCCACATCAGGCTCTCTGCTGAGTGGGGAGTCTGCTCCCCCCCCCACCTGCCTCTCTGCCTACTTGTGATCTCTCTCTCTCTGTGTCAAGTAAATGAATAAAATCTTAAAAATAAATAAATAAATATAAAACAAATCAACATGCTACTGAGGATTTTAACAGGGCCAGAGCATCATAATATAATATTAAAAGTGTCCATGATAAGATCCAAAATTACTTGGCATACAAAGAACCAGGAAAATCCCAACAATTTTCAAGGTAAAAGACAACAGAAACCCAACTCCAAGATGGCCCAGATGTTTAAATTATCATATTTTAAAGCAGCTACAATAACCATGAAGTAAGAGTAAATGTCCTTGAAGTAAGTAGAAAGACGGATGTTCTGAGCCAAGAAATAGAAGCTTGAAAAAAAGGGCTGGGGGAAGACAAGCATCAAATGGAAATTTTAGAACTGAAAAATACAACTGAAATAAAGTTTTCACTGGATTTACTCAATGACAGAATTCAGATGACAGAGGAGTGAGTCAGTGAACTTCAAGACAGATAAATAGAATTAATCCAATCTGATCCACAGAAAAAAAGGGAGAATAATATAGCCCCAGGGACATATAGGGACTTGTGATACAAAATCACAAAGTCTGACATTCACGTCATTCTGATATAAGAAGAGGAGGAGGGAGAGATTGGTACCGAAAAATTTTAAAACACGAGGAAATAATAGCTGGAACCTTTCTAAACTTGATGAAAAAAATAAATTTAAAGATTCAAGAAGTTTGGTAGCCCCCCAAAAGATTACAAAGTCATGCTCAAACACATTATACTAAAACTACTCAAAACCAAAGATAAATCGAAAGAAGTCTTAAATGCAACTTGAGGAAAATCACAAGTGCCACCATGGGGGCAGGACCACCTGAATGACAAAGACTTCTCACCACAAACCATGAAAACAATGGAATCAAATTCACAAAGTGCTGTGAAAACAACTGTGTTAACCCAGAATTCTATACCCAGCCAAAATACCTGTTAGGACTGAAGAAGCGAGAGACATCTTCTCAGTGAAGGAAAACTAAGACAATTTGTCTCCAGTAGACATGCTCTAAAACACCTGCTGAAGGAAGTCCTTCAGAGGAAGGAAAATGACAGCAGAGAGAAATTTAGAACTTCAGAAATAAGGGAAGAGAAGCAAAATGATAAGTATAAATACACTATTTTTCTCAGATATCAAAGTGCATGAAGCATAAATGGATAGAATGGGAAGGAGGCATAGACAAATGCATACTGGTTTTGGAGACTTTAACACTTTTCTCTTAGTAATGGATAGAATGAACAGAAAATAAGACCACAGAAGACAGGAACGCTATTAAGCAACCTGATCTCACTGGCCCACTCTACTTAACAAGAGCCAAATACACATTATCATCAAGGATCCATGGAATATTCACCAACAGAGACCATCTCTAGGGCTGTAAAATGAAGCTGAACAAATGTCAAACAATTAAAATCACACAAAGCATGTCTTCTGACCATGACAGAATTAAACTAGGAATCAATCACAGAAAGATAATTGGAAACCATGCAAATATTTTGAAGTTGACAAAAACATACTTTTAAATAATTGTGGATCAAAAGAAAGTCTCTAGGGAAATTGGATAATATTTTTAACGGAATGAAAATTAAAACCATAACATATCCAGGTCTGTGGAATGTAGCCAAGTCAGTGCCTCTAAGGAAATTGACAGCATTTAGGGTTTTTCTTAGAAGAGAAAGCACCCAACTAAAAAAATCTGAGTTTCCAAACTTAAGAAAATAAAAAAGAAGAGCAAACTATTCTCAAAGCAGGAATCATAAGGAGGAGAAATCAATGAAATTTAGAAAAACAATAGACTACAATCAATGAAACAAAGTGGTTCTTTGAAAATATCGACAAAATGATAAATGTTTAGCTAAACAGATCAAGAAAAAAGGAGAGAAGACACCAACTACCAATACCAGAAATGAAAGAAGAGATATCACTAGAGACCCGACAGATATTAAAATAATAATAAAGGAGGAATACTATGAACAACTTTATTCCCACAAATATAACAGCTTAGGAGAAATGGACCAATATCTGAAAAAACACAAACTACAAAAACTCACTCAAGAAGGAAGAGAAACTGTGGATGATCTAACTATTAAATTAATTAGATTCATAGTGTGAGTACTTCCAACAAAGGAAGCTCCAGGACCTGATCACTTCTTTGGTGAATTATATCAAATATTTAAGGCAACAATAAAAATTCTAAACAATCCAGAAAATGGAAGAGAACTGGCATTCTTGACTTTCAGCATTTCTTAGAGATCCTTCAAAGAACAACAAAAAAAAAGTGTTTTCTTGATGAGATAAAACTCATCCTATCTTGCAATACCACATGGGTCTTTGACCCTCTAATATATATTACAGGGTCTTAGTGATCTTGATTTCAATTTTACTGATCGATTTCATTATCCTAAAAAGTGGTCAATCATTACTCATTGTTTCCAACTATTCTAAGAAAAGAGACTAAGAGAGTAATAAGAAAACAAAACATGAGGGAATTGCCTAGCCGATGACATGATACTGAAATGAATCACTCCCCAGTCTCCTGATCGCACTGCCCAAAGTACACCAGCATCTTCCAAGAAAGTATAAAAGGAGACAGCACACCATCTTCATAGTTTTCTGTTCGTTTTCTTGAACACAGTAAGAAATTCAGAATGCTTATTTCATGCTCAAATGGCAGAAGGAAGAAAACTGAGATAAGAAGATGTTTCCCAAAGATCAGACAAGCTAGAAGAGGAATGCACACAGGTTCACACTCCAGATTCCAGTGAGGATGGTGAAACTGATCATATAAGCCAGATCTCTTGACAAGTGAATGATAAATTTCTAAGAACAAAAGGGAAATTTGGTGTTTTAAATTCAGCTAGCCATTCAACAGGAAGGATCTGCTCATACAATATTTGTGACAAGAAGCTGGAGCGTTTAATTTTGCTCAAAGGACACGTGATGGTGTTGTTTCACCATCTACAGTGTACAGTCACCAAAATGTACTGATGTGGGTTGTCAGGAGATACATGGACAGGCAGGTGTGTCTTAAACAAGGGAAGAGACTGGAAGGGAAGAAATGATATGAAAGTGAAACAAGTCATTGGACTGATCACTCTAATTGGTATTTATACATCTAAAAACGAAAATATTTGCAGTTACGGAAGAAACAAGATGGTCTTACTCTCTTCAATAAATTTACTACCCTCAAAGTGTTCAAAAGTATTGTGTTTTGATAATGTCGGTGAAAAGTGAGGGCCCAGAAGGCAGAGGAGCCCCAGCAAGAGGTTGGGATGGCTTCCAGAAAGGGATGGCACTGAGGTTTGGCTGGGGGAGACGAGAGAGAGGCTGGTATGGTGGTTGGGGGAAAGAGGGGGAGGTGTCTAGGCAGAGAAAGGGGCCCCTCCAAACACGCACCCTGGGGTCACAGTCCAGCCCACCGCCCATCACCTGGGTCCTTCATCTGGAACGTCGAGTAGTCGTGCCTTCCCCCTGCCCCAGGGTACTCAAGGCTATGTCTTCATGAAGCATGGGCATAGGGTCTGACCATGGGAGGGTCGGTTTTCTAAAGCAGTGCCTTAGTTGGGGTCTCTGTGCTGTCTCCACCAGACCCTTGGAGGCCACACCGGGTCTCCCTGGGCTGTAGGCTCTCCTCCTTTACATCCATCCTCTATTCTGGGGCTGCTGAAGGATCTTTCTGCTGTGCGATGTGGTCCCCTCCCTCCACTGCACAAAATCCTCTCCTGTCTGCTGGAAAAGGACGAACTCCTTGGCCTGCTTCTCTGGTCCCTTCTCAGCTGGCCTGCCTGCCTCTCCAGGACTCCCCCCGGCCCCCACCCCACCCCCATGCATGCCACTTCCACACCCGAATCCTCTCCCCATTTCCCAAATGTGCTTGACATTCGCACCTCAGATTTTGTGAATGCCGTTCTCTGGCCTTGAACCACCGTCTGGTAGCCTGCACCTGACAAACCCTACTGTCCCCGCAAGATCCCACTCAGATGTCCCACTTCTCCTGTGTGCCTCGAGCAGGTTTAGCTGCTCCCACCTCGGTGGCACTCCAGACATCCTCACGTTTCAGTGTAGCTTTTTATTTTTGTCTTTGTCCCATAGACAGCCGTGATCTCCTTCAAAAGGAGCCTTATTCATCTCTGTATCACCTTGGCCTGGGGCAACGTCTAGCACTTTGCAGACCCTCAGTAAATGTTTGTTGAATAAAGGCACACATACAAATAAGAAGCCGGAGTCATTTGAATGGGAAGATGGCGCTTTGTGGTTGAAATTTTCTAGGTTCGTTCTGCATACATTCTCCAGAAAATTCTTTGGGAAGGATATTTTTGTATTGTTTTAATGTTAAGCAATCAAGTCTCATATTAAAACTCCTCAGAACTTGAGCAATTGGAAGCAGGTGTCCAATTCACATGCTATGTGATCACGTCGCTTAGAAAGAGACTACAGTTGTTTTCTCCCTGGCTGGCTTTTCTTAAAGTGCAGGCAAAATAAAACCAACGAATTCGAGAGAAAAATTAAAGAGTGATATCAGAGGGCCTCTGCAGCCTAGCCAATGGCCCAGCAATGGGGGCTCCTGAGGGCCCCTTGCTGCAGGGAGCTCCCTTGCCTGGTGGAAGGAGGGGCCACCAGTACCTCAAGGGCAAAACAGCTAGTGAATGTTACAACCATGCAGAAAACATGTCCCTGCATTGTCACAATGGATGGAAATGCTTCCAGAAATAGTAGGAGTATCCTTCTAATAATTGGTCAAGGAGTAGCTGAATGGCTTCTTCATTCAAGCCCATTGGCATTCAACAGATCTCAAAGGTTTTGGCATCGCTTTTACAACTTAAGGGGACGTCCGCTGTCACTGGGGAGATGGAGGACACAAATGGAGTTCCTGCCGGGCTGACACGCAGACTCCCCTCCTTGCTGGGAGGGAGGCTGGCATGGAGTGGACAGGGGCCTGGGGCGGAGCACCGCTGGGAAAGGGCTGGAGGGGTCTTTGCATCTTCCAAACAGTTTGCACGGCTGACCCCAGATTTATATAAAGAAGAAGATATACAGTCAATCCTTCAACAATGAGAGGGTTAAGAGCGCCAAACCCCACACAGTTGAAAATCCCCATGTAAGTTTTAACTCCTGCCCCAAACTACCTACCCATAGCTTAGTGTTGACTAGAAGCCTGAGAATACAATCGATTAGCCCCTATTGTGTATGTTACATGTGTAATGTACTATATTCTTACAATAAAGCCAGGGAAGAGAAAATGTTAAGAAAATCATAAGGAAGACAGGGGCGCCTGGGTGGCTCAGTCGGTTAAGCATCTGCCTTCGGCTCAGGTCGTGATCCCAGAGTCCTGGGATCAAAAATCATTAAGGAAGAGAAAGCAAAGTTATAGTACCTTACTGTATTTATAGAAAAAAAAAATCCACACTTTAAGTTTAACCTGCAGAGTTGAAGCATCCTGTGCTGTTGAGGGTCAGCTGTGTATGTATATGCTTACATTCATAAGAGAAGCCTGAAATTATACGTGGGTTCCATCAGTTGCCATAAGGGGTTCTGTGGTGCCAGTTCACACGGATTGCATGGGCTGCCATGTTCACGCCTGGCCAAGTGTTCTCTTGACAAGTGTTAGTGGGCAGCCTCCCACGTGGCCCAGCACAGCTCAGACAAAGGGCAGGGTGCCCAGAGGTCTCAGAAGGCTGGGCCCATACATCCGATTCCCCACTTTATAAATGAAAAAACATAAGTGCATGTCTCTGTTTGTGTGCCTCGAAAGAAGACTCGCCTGATTCCCAGTGAAATGCCAACACGAGGCTCACGGGAGGCTAGATGAGGTCATACTTTCTCATCGGCGTCTGTAATTTCTAGCTTTTTTACATTGAATGCATGTTCCTTTTGTGATTTTTCTGGAACCACCAAAAAAAGACAAAATAATTGCTCCCGGGGGGCAAGTCTGCTCCCCACCTGCCGTGGGCCCAGCTGGAGCGCGGGACTAGGCACAGGCAAAGGCACTGAGGCGCTCTGCCCTCTTACCTAATGAGTCTCTGAGGCGCATCATCCATCCTGAATGGTCTCTTCTCACACAGATTTCGAAATTCCCGATAATTTAGAGTGACGCTGAGTCTCAAGCCAAGAAGGCCCAGGAAACGCTCAAACTCTTCGTCTTTAAGATTGAACAGTAAGTGCAGCAGCAATCTGTGAAGGTCATGCATGTTGATTATGCCGTCCCTGTCACTGTCTATTTTAAAGAAGGCAGAGTAGGGGTCCTAAAAACAAAATGCACACGTCAAAGCACTTCCTTCTGAACCCCGATGACAGCACTTACAACCCCACGCAGACGGACTCATCTCCAAAATGAGGAAGGGCCGGCGTTCCCACTCCTGCTTTTGGGAGATCTCATTCCTCCAGGAAAATCCTTGCCATGATACGTCCCTCCCAAGAAATGATACACCATGTTCTCCGGTGGCCTCTTTTAATGCAAAGAATCCAGGGAAAGGGACTAGAAAGGCTTATCCTTCCCTACCCCTCTGTGTTTATGGTACTGCTCCTTCCAGCACTGGAGGTAAGAGGATGCTGGAGCTTTCAGGGACACAGAAACATCTAGATATCGATGTTTCTACAGAAGTTTCATGATGTTTGGTGACTTCTGTCTGCAGGAGAACAAGTGTGGTACTGGGGGGCTCCCCAGAGGCCATCCAGAGGCCATGGCCTGATTCTTGAGGACCGTGCCGAGGCACCAGTCCTGTCTGAGCTTTGCATGCCTGCTGTCCCCTCAGGATGCTGCACAGGTGCACCTGCTGGGTCGGTGGGCCCGCAGGAGGGCATGGCCATCCCCGTCCTGCAGAAGAGAAGGAGCCTGGGAGCGAACGTGGGATTTAGAGGCTGTGTGGCACTCCTGGGAGGCAGGCTGTTTAATCTCAAATCCCAGCTCTGCCACTTCATTTTGGGGTCACCTTAGGTGAGAGCTTTGACCTGGCCATGGTTCCTTTTTCTAATCTGTAAAATGGGGATCCCAAAGTCCGTACTCCCCGGGCAGTGGGGCGGGTTGAACTAATGTACGCCACCTGCCTGGCGTGTCTTCCAAGAACCCTAGCATGCTGTCTCACTGGTACTGCTGCCTCTGGTCCTACACCGCTGCCTGGTACCCGGGCTCTGAACTGGCTCTGTCTTGGCCAACGTCCGTGCCTCCCCCGAATGCACGTCCCGTGTCTCGGGCTTGGAAAGTCAACGCGATGGCCCGAGCACCCCGGTCTCCACCAGTACCTGACGCAGCCCCCACCCGCGGGTCCACCTGGTGACTCCCGGGCCGCGGCTGCGCTCATACCTGCACATCCCAGGAGCTGCCTTATTTATCGCAAAGCGAGACCCGCTATGACTCAAGTGCCCGGTCCAGACGTTTGGGATTTTGCGGAGAGGTCTGTCTGCACTCCTGCATTTACTCAGCCCCTCCCGCGTGCCGTCACTGTGCTAAGTGGGCTGGGGACCAACTTCCAATGCTGCCCCTGCCTCGCAGGGCACCACCATCCGGCAGGCAGGCACCTGTGTCACCACCGCCGGGGACTTGCTCGGGGTGCGGGCCCCCTCTTTGCTGCGGATTCCTGTGACCCTGTCGGCACCGGGCCTCCCACACCCTTCAAGCTCACATCTGCAGAGGCGTTGGGGCATCCCCGCTTGTACATCAAACCAAACAAGCCCCAAGTCAGGCCCTGACCCCCAAGCCCCTGCCCTCAACTTGCTCCTCCTCGGCTTTCCCACCTCTGGAGGTGACAGCGCTTTCTTCCAGCCGCACAGACCACAAACCTCGGCGTCATCCCTGCCCACCCTTTCCTCACACGCACCATAGCCAGCTTCTCCCCGTTCCACCGCCTCTCCCTGGATTCCACAGGAAGCTCACAAGGGGCTGGAAGCCCCCACCCCCCCACTGTTGCCACGGCTCGCACCAGTGGCAGGGGTGATCCCACCACAGCTCAGGGCGACACCAGGTGCACCTCTGTTCTCCCCGCTGGCTCTCCGCCGCTCACAGGGTCCAGTCCCAAGTCCTCCACCACGGCCCCCAAACCCGGCGACCCTTCTGCCCCCATTTCCTTTCCCTCACTGTCCTGAATGTGCCAAGCCTGCCTTGGGCATCTTGGGGAATCCCCCACGGTACCTGCACCCTTCGGCACGTCTGCTCCAGCGTCCCCTGTCAGGGAGCATTTCCTGACCCCTGCTCTGGACAATGGCACCCTGATCGGTCCCTGACACCCATCCTGCCTTTTTTCTTCATAGAACATGTCGCCACCTGACACACTAGAGATTTGTTTGTTCACTGTCTGCTCCGTTTCTGGAAGGAAGACGTGTGATGAGGGCTCTGATCCGTTCCCTGTATCTCCAGCTCAGAGCGGGGCTTCATCAGTACGCACGGAATGAAGCTGATGGGTCTGGAGATGGCAAGTGTTTCCTGAGCACCTATTATGTGACAAGCATTCTGCTGGGCACACACACACTGTAACTACCGCACAGTCCCTGACATCAGAGTTTGCACAGTCCAGTGGGGGCAGAAAGGCCTTCAGGTCCATGCCAGCAAGTCAAGGGTGGAAGGTGCTGGAAGTCAGGCGGGAGAGCCGTGCTCACTGCCGGCCTAAAGATTCCTAATTTTATTGGAGTCACACAGATATAATCTTTACTAGACATGAGGCTTTGGCTGAGTTTCTCCCCACATTAGACTGCTGGTTTCTCCATCCGTCAAATGGGGATGCTGATGCCTACCTGATAAGTTAGAGTAAGGACTTAAATGAGGCCACGTAGGCAATCCCTCCGGTGCACTGTGGATGATTCAGGAACAGCTCAGCCCTAACTGCCTCAGAGGATTACAAGACCACACACACACGGGCTAGGAGGGGAACAGACAGCAGCTGATCTCCCCACAGGTCTGAAGGCGAGGGGAAGGACGGAGCACATAAGAAAGATCGGAGCTTGGCTGGCAGGTACCTGATCAGAGGGGCTAGACTGGCAGTCCGGGCAAAGGAACAGAATGTGCGAAGACATGAAGGTGAGGAAGAACCCTGCTGGTGGGAGGGGAGGAGGAGAGGGGTCAGGGTGCAGCTAGAGAGGCGGCCCCAGCCACTGCAGAGCCAGGGGGCCCGCAGGCCAGTCAGGCAGGAGCAGGGCTGGTCCTAAGGGGACCAGCAAAGGGGATGCTCTGATCAGGGCCACATGCTGAGCCTACAAGGTCTCTTGTCGAGGACAGACCATGAAGTGGTCCCATTTGTGTGTGTGCATATGGGGGGGGTAAATCCTGATTGTTTTAAAATATACATCTGAACCCATGGACACATGCCTGACCCTGCAGAGACGTTGTCCAGACGGTGAGACCCCGGCTGAGGAAGCCCGCAGGGGCCACAGAGAATCTATGATCAGGTCATGTCCTGGGTCACCCAGGGGCTCTCCAGACCTCCTTTCCTCACCACCGTCAGGGAGAGAAGATATCCTTTATTCGGTCACCATGAATTAGTTCCTCAGCAATTCCTGGTTTTTGGCCTGAGCTCTGAATATGTGACTAACTCGCCTGTGACCCCAGCTGAGCACTAAGACGGCCTCATTTGGCCACAAAATCGCTGGCCGAACAACAGCAGCGGCTGTAACAGTATTCTAAACTGATACAAGTTGGGTTTTTCATTATTGAAGAGGAGAGATGTTTGAGAATTTCTCATGAATAGGAACTCAATAAAATAAGTAAAGTGACTGTCCCTTCCCATTCAAAAATCAAAGCACACACTTTGCCTCGTTCACGCCCACCTGTGAGGGCAACAAGCAAACTGGCAGTGACCCCAGATGTCACCCGCCTCCTGGTACAGACCACGCACACTCTGGCAATTAGAGGTTCACTTCTTTGTCTCACCACTAGATTATAAACTCTTGGCAGGATAGTGGGTGTCAGCAAATGTTCATTGAATCAGTTCATTATGTAATTATTTAAACTAAAGATCACCAGGAAATATGAGACATGTGTGCACTGTCACCAAGCTTCACAGGGACCAAAAGTAGGAAAACAGTGGTGCAGGCACAGAGCCTGGCTTTCCCCACGGAGTCCCCCCACTGGGAAAGGTGTGTAGGGGCGACGGGTGGAGGGAGAGGCTAGAAAAAGGAGTCTGGCTTGCAACAGAGTGGGTGAGTTAGCGCCCCAAGTAAGGACAGCAGAGGGGTGCTTGCCTGGGACCACTCTGGGCCACTCCAGCCCTCTGCTGACGGGCACAGAGAGAACATTGGCTCCCAGGGTCTCTGCCCCCCTTCTTCCCTCTCACCCTCAACCAGGACTTCCTTCTTTAGAAAACCAGGCTCTTGACCCTCTACCTGACCCCGGCCTCCTCCTGCTCCCTGGGGCTGGGCATTCGCTCAGACTGAATTCTGAGGACCCAGGCCTTCTCTGCATATGCTCACGGGGACCGCAGCTTTTCAAACCAAGAATTGGGATGCAGGGTCTGACGGCTGGACAGAACGTTCAAAGTCAGAACCATCCTGCAAATCCAAGCCAGACAAGTCCTCATAAATACATTTATTTTTAAATGGGAGCTTGGTAACCAAAATGCATCTCCGATTGGCAGTCAGCGCGGGGAGGAGGCTCCAGAAGCACAGAACTCCGCGGGCACGAGCTCCAGCCCCAGGGTGCTCCCTACCCTCCTCTTCTGGACTCGCCGCCTTCTCACCTACATGCTCCTGTGCACCATCGGGCCTCCACCCCGTAGCGAATATGTCAGCTTATTAAACTGATCTTCCCCCTTTCATTGCTCTCTTTTCCTTTGCGCCCCAAAGTTAGTTTGTTCTAAGAACTGCGTTCTAAGATGCAGTTAGTTTGTTCTAAGCCCGTCTCTGTGTCTGGATGGCTGCTGTCTACTTGCCCCTTCTTACCCATTCCAGTTCCCACAGGCAACCCATCCTACCAACCCGTAAGCTTTTCCCTGAAGCCCATGACCTGTCCGCCACCTCCCTTGAGCAAGCTCCCTCTTCTCGGGTTTGTTCCTTCCTTTTTCTGGCCAGCACACGCTGGCAGTTTAGTATTTGGTTCAGGGCCCACCTCCTCCAGAAAGTCCTCGTAAGTGTGGTCTTTTCCCTGTGCCCCCATGGCAGGCTACCATTCCCTCTACAACAGGCGATCCCATGGGTTGCAACTCCCTGTTCACCGCTGTCTTAGACTGGACGGCGCTGCTACCTTTTAGCAGACAGTCCCGCCTATCCGAAATGTGTCCCGCTCATCTGGTGAGCGAATGGGTGGCATGAAGAGGCTGGATGAATGGGTCCTGCATTCCCTGTAACTCGCGTTACCCAGACTGTCCCCACCCCCATCCTCTCCTTACTTCTCCAAGGCCTTTGAGAGGCAGAAGGCAGAGGCAGCAAAGCAGCAGCCCAGAAGGACCTCGGGGAGGGGGAAGGGAGAGCAGAGCAAAGCCTGAGTTCCCCGCTCCGGCAAGGAGAGAAGGGGAGAGCCTAAGTCTGTGGAGAGCAGCGCTGTGTCCCGTGATGAGCAGGACATGATGGGCTCCTGAAGTCACAGCCCGCACAGCTGAATGGCTGGGAGCACAGGGGACAGTGTCCAGATAAGCTAAATGGTAGACAGGTCATAATTTACCCGGAAGGCTTCCTTCAGTCTCTGGGGGAACTGCTTCAGGCATTCTTCAGCAGTTATAAAGTCGCTGTCTAAATTATTCTTTGAAAGAACTGGAGGATGCAGTGGGGTCGATTCTGGCCCATTCGTTTTAGCATCTGAAACAATGACATAAACCAGAAGACTTCCATTAGTGGCGTGCCTACCTCTCTTTCTGTTGCGACCCTGGATCTCTACCTGCCCCAAATCCAGCCAGAATACCCGATGGAAATAAGGCTCTGGGAAGTGAAATTAGCATTGACTTAGTTATGATCTGGTTTTTTTCCCTTCAGTTTCTTGGGCATTCTCCCATCACTGCCAGAAGGACTCATTCTTGGGACGGCGGGGCCACGCTCTCGGCCAGCACGCGGCGGCAACCCCATACCTGTTCTTCCAACCAGGCAGGACCTTACTCATCTCTCCATCCCCAGAGGCAGTGAATGAACACTCTTGCCTTGTTTTGGTTCCTAGACTCATGCCCTAAACCTTACGATGTGGACGTCAATCAACCTTCGATAATCCTCCAGGTGTTTCATGACTGCTTATCTGCTGGACCCTGTACGAGGGGCCTTCAAATATTTGCTGGTCTTTTCAACAACCTTAAGAGGTGGCTTCTCTTCTTGTGCCTCATTTACATGCAAGGAAATCTATTATTTTGCCCATTTTACATATGAGGAGATGGAGGTTAGGGTGGGGGGGTTCCTCCCAACTTCCCCAAGGTCACAGAGTTTATGGACAGCAACACTGAACTCTGGCCCACCAGATTCCAGAGCCCGGCAGACTAATTACTAAGTTAGGCCCTCTCTCCCCCCCCCAAACAGAGGAAGAAACCATAATCTCTACTTAAAAAACAACCCATTTCCATCAGGTTGGGATAATGTGAGTATGGCCTTGTCTCAAGCCAGGCTATAAACCGAGGCTTGGTTTTAGATGTGGTTCTCTGCACATGTTGACACCACCCTCTCCCCACTGCTCAGCTCTGCAGGATGCATAAGGGGCAGAGCATCTGGAGTTCGTGGGGGTCCTACGGTCCAGTCTTGAACTTGGCTTCTACCTCACCTCCACCTGGGCTTGGAGGGGCCTCTCTCAGGTTCACTCTTCATGGCAGATAACACCTTCCCCTGCTGCTTAACTCCCCTCTGCCGTGTGCACCCCAACCCCTGACCTGGGGCCAGCCTGGGGCCTAGGTCTCTACCCCCACCCTGTCAGCATCTGGCTGGGCAGGGAGATAGTCAGTGCTGGGGGACTGCTTGGGGACGGGGTGGGGCGGCGGGCAGAACAGGGGCAGGGAGGAAGCCAAGAGCAGCTGATGGCTATTGAGTCCCATTTCCACTCTGCAAATGCCCTCGCTGCCCTGGGATGTGGGGCGAGTGACTGACTCACCTTGGGGGCCCACTTTCCTCAAGTGAAAGATGAACTCACCTGCACACCAGAAGCACTAAAATAAATAAGTTCCTTTTCCTCCTTTTTGTTCTCCTTCAAAAATGTCAAAACATACACCCCAAGGGTCAACATTCTAAAATCCCATGGCTTCTCGAATTGCCTTTTTCCTCCCAAGTGGGACCTGCCCTCCCCTAGGACAGGACCATCAAATGCTAGTCTGCCATGGTCAGAAGGGACCTTGGCATTTTCCCTGTGAGGAGTCCCAGCTTGCCAGTGTCCCCTATCTAGGGGAGACCCATCACCCCGCGCAGTCATTTCCCAGACTCCCAGCCCTGTCTGGCCTGCAGTGTATTTGCAGCAAAACAAAAGAGATTCCGCCAACATATCTGTGTGATTATTGTAGCTTTCCTAGAGGGTTTATTTGTCCTTCTTAAACTTCAGCAAGAGTGGAGACCAGGAGGAGGAGAACACGGCAGAGAGGTGGGATGCTGGCTGCTGGTCATCTCTCTGCTGGGTGTTGGGGCGGGGGAACAAGAACAGGGGGCAAACAGGAGGGCCTCCCCCACCCCTGCCCTGCTGTGAATTTCCTGGCAACCGCTTTGGGGCAGGGGAAGGGGAGGGCCAGCGGCTTGGTGATTGTGGGTGTGTCCCTGAATCTCTTAGGATCTCTGCATCCTTCCCTGCAGAAAAGGGGGAAGGACACCGGCCTGGGTAGTGCATGGGTACCACTAACCACAGACAAGCAGGATCTCTTCTCAGGAGGGAAAATATCAAAGGACAGGAAGCGTGATGGAAGGAGCATGGGCTTTGGAGCAAATTTTAGAAACCATTTGGACTCTAAGCCTGTAGAAGGCTCTGTCGGGCAAACTCACAGTTTGGTTTAGTGAAAAGAAAAGGCCGAAACACAGTCAGACAAAAATCAAACAAAAATGTCTGTTTCCAGTCTTAGAACACACACTGTTTCCACGTCTCAGCTCACACTACTTTCCCCCGGCGGCCTCGAGGCACCGCTCGAAAAGCCTGGCAGTGCCACCAGCCGCGTCCCAGCAGGGCTGGCGCTGGTGATTAGCTACCTTCAAATCCTGCGGCAAAATCAAGGTAACTCATCCCGTCTTTCTTATATCCAATTTTTGCAGTCAGCCGAGCAAGCTGGTCGTCATCCACAGGCATTCCGCTAGCATCCAGCACCTGGAAAGGAAGAAAGGGAAGGAAGAGGCGGTTAGGTTGTCCCAGGCTCCCTCCTGAGCCCCTCTGGCCCCACTGTGGCTCACCACCACCAGGCCCCTGGGTTCCAGCCTGTGATTGTTACTCATCTGACTCCACCCACAGGCTTCCTGCGGGCGGGGCCTGCGACGGGGCGGGCTCCCTGACCCAGGGCAAGGTTTGTTTGCGGAGCAAGTGAGTGAACAAAGCAGTACACGGTTCCCAGCCTTGGGCTTGGGGGGGCGGGGGGCGGCCCTGGGGGTTGCAGTCAGTGCTGCAAACCTTTCCAAAGGCCACGCTTTCCAAGATACCCAAATTTACATCTGCTGGGACTTGCTGTGCTTTTCGAGTCTCCTAAAGTGAGATTGATATTCACATACGTCGAGGAAACACGAACAAAGTCTAGCAAGGTGGTTTGAAGGAGGAAAACTAAAGTTTTTATCAAAGTTTCATTATATCCAGTTTAAGCTGCAAGCTCCTGTGTTTTTTTTGTGGGGGAGGGACCATCCGTGGACCCTTCTCTCCTCTCCTCACGTGAGTGCACTCCCTGAAAGTCATCCGCCATCCCTTCCTTCCAGTGCACGGAACCTACCGCTTACCAGCGCTTTCTGTTTTGTGTGAATAGTTGGGCAGGTGGAGGGACAAATGAGGGACAAATGTACTTCCCTGCATCGCACTCAGTGAAGCAGAATTATCTAGATGATGCCTTCCTAGGAGAAACTGATTGGCTGGGCTGCTCAAGGAGCCCATGAGGCCGGGACTCCTCTGTCAGTGGCCAGTAGGTCAACAGCCAGGCCAGTGTTACCTGCCTGCAGGTGAATCCCTCCAAGACGGATGCTGAGAGGAATATAGGGAGGGCAGAAGATACCATCTCTCCTGCTCTCGGAGCACCACAACCTAAATTAGAAAATATGTCTCTCTTCCAAAAAAGGACATCGAATCCCACTTGGAAATGTGTGCATCTAACGGCCAAAGACATCCAGGGTGGCTGAACTTGCCCAGGACAGATGAAAGAAATCTGTCTGGGAGAGCAGAGTCTGGAGACGGGTTTTGAAGGAAGGGTCGTCTGTGTTTTCAGAGGGGAAGGGGGCAGGGGAAGAACAGGCCAGCTGTGCACATAGGTCAGGGACTCTGGTGCCACAGGAAGCTAGAGTCCGTTGAAGAGCAGAGGACAGCAGGGTCGGCATACACTGACTACATTCTGTGGAGGAAGCTGAAGAGGGAAAGGAACAGGGGATGAGAGGAGACAATGCTCCTCACCACCATCATTATCACCACACCACCATCACCACCATCACCATCATCATCATCACCGCCATCACCATCATCATCCATCACCATCATCATCATCACCATCATCACCACCACCATCACCACTACAACCATCATCACCATCACCGCCATCACCATCATCCCCATCACCATCACCATCACCATCATCACCACCATCACCACCATCACCATCATCATCATCACCGCCATCATCATCATCATCCATCACCATCATCATCATCACCATCATCACCACCACCATCACCACTACAACCATCATCACCATCACCGCCATCACCATCATCCCCATCACCATCACCATCACCATCATCACCACCATCACCACCATCACCATCATCATCATCACCGCCATCATCATCATCATCCATCACCATCATCATCATCACCATCATCACCACCACCATCACCACTACAACCATCATCACCATCACCGCCATCACCATCATCCCCATCACCATCACCATCACCATCATCACCACCATCACCACCATCACCATCATCATCATCACCGCCATCATCATCATCATCCATCACCATCATCATCATCACCATCATCACCACCACCATCACCACTACAACCATCATCACCATCACCGCCATCACCATCATCCCCATCACCATCACGATCACCATCACCATGCTTACTGCCTGTTCCATGCCAGGACTGTGCTGAGGTCTTTACAGATACAGAACCTTCTGCCTCGGCCTCCTCAGACTAGAACTGCCAAATGTACACCCCCTGAGCCGCAGCAGGTGTCCACAGCTCGCGTGCAGTCCTTGGTTCCTTCTGTTTGGGGGCATCCTTCTTGGTGTGCGGGACTAGGACCCAGGGAGTTGGCACCATTGACTTGTTCTTATCCTCACTATCGGTGTAGTAATGAGTGGAATGTGACAGTGGCTCGCTGTATCTGTACTGCTCCCGCTGGTCAGGCCCTGGCCTTGGCTTGGCTTGTGTGCACGAGTGAGAGTAACAAGCTGCAGGAAGTGTCTGGTGCGGGATCGGAAGCCGAGCGCAAAGGGAACGGAATGCAGGTGCGGTGGTGCTGCCTGCGGGGGCTCGGTGCAGAGCAGCGCTGGAATCCAAGACGATCCCAAAGGCCCGCATGGGGACCGGAGCAGGCGGCGCTGGCTGGGAATTGGGACGGCTCTGCGCCATCTGGACGCGCACCCTGGCCCAGCTCTGCGGGGGAGCCTGGCCCAGCACGGGATGGCATGAGCGTTTTGATGGAAAGCTGTGGCCCACACAGAAGGACCCAAGTGGCAGGGGGACTCTGAAATGGATAGATTGGTTGCTTTCTTTGAAAAGTAACTTTATATTTTGAAAACAATTACACATGAATTATTCATTGCAAATTCCTCTTGCACAGTCCTTTCACAAAAACATATGTAACGGATAGTCAGGAAATGTCTGTAGGCAAATGTTTCACAGCCTGGAGGCTTGTGAAGCAGCACGGAGGTGAGGCATGCCTTGAGCAGCCCATCCAGAGGTTGCGGGCGCGCCACCGCCGACGGGCACAGAGCAGCATGCAGGACGCAAAGCCCAGCGGGGGTGCTCGCCAGAAGAGGCACCAGGCACTTAGCAAACACACGTGTTTCTGGAGCTTCCCTGTGCACACTCTCATTTCTAAGATGAACGCAGCAAATCCACTAGATTTATCAGGGCCCTTGGAGGCAACTTACCCTACCATGTACGCCCAAACTGCAGCATTTACAAAGCAGATTTCAAAACATTTAACCATTCAAGTCCTTTCTAGGAGGCATGTCCCTGAGGAAGTTCCTCAAAGAGTGTCAAGCCATTGGCCTGGCATATTCTGATGACAAAATCGTCACTCCCCCTCCCCCGGGATGTCCCCTGGATTGCAGACGGGCTCTTCCACAAGAGGCCACATCATTCCAGGGGCATATCGCTGGCTCAGACATGTGGCCCCGAGCAGGCGCCCACAATTAGAAGCTGCTGAGTGGCTCGGTCTTTCCCAGAGCAGCCGCCGCAGAGCGTCCCGGACAGAGACACGCACCCGCGTCACCGCGTGAGGAGTACTTGCTCACCGGGCCTCTTTGCGTCATCTTTTTGGTGGTTGCCTGGGGATTATAATATATACACCCTACCTTTCCACAGGCTACCCAGAGCTCATACCAAACCACATCACATAAAATGGAGAACCCTTGTGACCATATTTGCCTTACCCGGGCCCCTGCCCTCTAAGCTATTGTTGCCATTTGTTCCACGTAATAGATTATAATACATTATAATACATATATTATATTGTATTATAATACAATATAATAGATTATAATAGATATATAGTATATTATATATATATATTATATATATAATATATATAATATGCCAATTATATATATTGGCATATATATGCCTATATATATACACACATATATAATCGATATCTAGTATATAATATATAATATATATATTATATACTAGATATCGATTATATATAATAGATTAAAAGATTATAATACATAGATTATAAGCCTGAGACAACATGAAAACGTTTGCTTTAAGCACTTACATGCATTTTTAAAAGATTTTTCCATTAGTCAATTTGAGACAGAGAGGGAGAGCACAAAGGAAGAGGGAGAAACAGACCCCCCACCAAGCAGGGAGCCCAACACGAGACTCGATCCCAGGACCCTGAGACCATGACCTGAGCCAGAGGCAGACACTTCACCCACTGAGCCACCCAGGTGCCCCCATCTGCATGTTTTAATTATAAAATATAGCCTTCTAAATTCAATTGGATGTGTGCCATTTCCTAGGTTCCTTATTCCTTCTTGGTCATCTGAGCTCCATCTAAGACCAAACTCCTTCATCCTGAAGAGTTTCCTTCAGCATTTCTTGCAGCGATAGAAACCCCTTGCATGAGAATATGGCCGGTGGTGGGTGTGCCAGGGACAGGGGCTCAGCGTGAGAGTTTAAGGGGACAAGAGTCTCGACCAGAGTCCCAGCTCTGATCTCCTCATGCCAAGGGCCAGAGCGGGCCTCACAGCTGTCCACGCTCCTTCCTGCCTCCAGGTGGTGACAGAAACTTCACAGGTGTCATTGAGAAGGAGAATGTGACGGAAGATCTACAAGGTGCTGGCCGCTGCACCAATCTGACTTTCTCAAGTCACCTTAGTTAAATCTTGCAGTGCTCCTCAACGAAATATGACCAATTCCATCTTACAAATGAGGAGATCAACATTTAGGAAGGAAGCTAACTAAGCCACCTGTTTCCTAGAAAGACACAGCTGTAAGTGGCGGGCGAAGGTGTGGACACAGGCTAGCGGGACACTGCGGGACAGTAGCACCTTGTGACGCAGCGCTGGGGAAGCCTGATGGCACCCACTCCCACCTCATCCTTTACAGAGGATGAGCCTGGAGCCAGGGGAGCACAGGAGTAGTGGGGAGACACCCCAGTAACTCAGGTGTGAGTTACTGCCCAGAGAGGCCTGGTGGCCAGGGACAACAACCCAGCACTGGTGACTGAAGTCTGCATTCACAGTTGAGGCTTCGGGCTCTAGAAATAACGGGCAATAGTGGTGTCGTCTGCACAATGACATGCTGGGAAGTATGTCACTCCCCATTCAGATGACACAGCCCACACAGCCTGCAGAGGACACCGTGGAGATTGGGTGTGGGTGTTCCCTGAGCCTCTACATTCCACATTTTTGGAAAAGGCTTGCAACAGGAACAGGGACTCCACAAGCCAGCTTCTGCCTGATAAACATCCAAAGCCCAGTGGTTGGAGTGAAATCAAGCCTTTGCACTCACGCTCATGGATGTGAAGGTCAAGGGCAGTCCGGCGGATGTAAGATGGGTCTGGCCAGGTGATCCAGGTCGTGGGTTGACTGAGCTCGGCATCAGGCTGTGGACTAGCTTTAGGCCTGTTTCAGGTGTGTTCATTCTGGGGATCAAACTGAAGGAACAACAGCTGCCCTGGGAAAGCTCTTCTACAAGCAGATTGCTGGGGCACAAGGCCAAGCTAAAGCACACAGCCGATCTAAGGCTGCTGCTCAGGTCACATCTGTCACACGTCATGTCAAAGAAAGCCACACGACCAAGCCCAACATCCCTCGGTAAGGGAAGAGTCCACTGAGATGGTAGAAACAGAGGAGCTGGGGTAGAGAGAGGATAATGACAGGTGCACAAGCTCTCAGGGTCTTTGCAGCTCTTTACAGCTAGGAAATTCCATATTCCACAATGCTGTGACCACTGGAAGGATACCGTGATTATGATCTGACCACACCTCAAATCTAGAAATTTCTAGTCCATAGGCCAGATCTGTCTGGCCCACCTAACTCTACCTAATCCCCTGGCGATGGTACCGCACCACATTCTCAAAAGCAATCAATCCTTCCTTCCACCTTAGCACCCAACGCTGGACTTTCAGACAGAGCAATGGCTTGTCAACAGTGATCACTGAGTTGTAAAACAGCGGTTTTTCTTTTCTCTTTTGTTGCAGGCATGATGATGGCAATGATGATTTGCTTTAGACTTTTATAAAAATACATTATCCCCACAGAACCCAAGAAGTCGAAAATTGTGTCCTGATGGCTCAGGAGGACAAAGTGCTGAACCAAAATCAACCTTCAAAAATTGTGAAATGAGACAGCCTCAGTGTGATCTGACAGCTTTTCAATGTCAAGGGGAATTCCAGATGTAATGAGGAAATCGACCAGACACGTAATTTTAGAGGCAAATATCCAGAACCTGCTCATTCTCGCATACAAGTGTAAAATCTTAGAGTGTTCTGTTGCTAGAAGAGTAACAGATTATGAAGATGGAAGATAAGAGCAGATGAGCCACTCCTCCTTCAGAGGAGGCTGTCCTCAAGCCGTAGTGTTGGGTCTGTTGTCCAAAGGACAAGTGGGTGCAAGCTTTGAGGCCTAGAGCTGAGCACCGAGTCAAGTGTGGCGGGAGAAGGGGACACTGAACAGCCACATTCCCCTTGGGAATGAAAAGATCTGTTTTCCCCTTCTGCACATTCCATTATGTTCTCTCTTCTTGATTTCAAAAGCACATTTTTATACATAAATTTAATGTAAGTCCAATTGTGATCTTAATAATACATTTGGGGGGATCCTAGTAATACAAATGGATGACGTGTTTATGGAGAAATATAAACATGGCCTCAGAGTAGCCAAGAAAATGTGAAAAGGAAGAAAAATGAAAAAACATCAGTTTCACTAAAAAAATATATATTGCATTGATACAGAAATGATGTATAGATCGGTGTAACAAAATGGAAATCTCCAGACTTAGACCCAAGTATAATGAGAATTTTACAAATGACAATCTGGTGGGAAAACACAGAAGAACCCTATCTTACACCATACACAAAAATTAATTCTATATTGATTAAGCATTTCATTAAAAAAATAAAACAGTAAAAATTTTTGCAAGAAAGCTTAGGAGTTTAGCTATAAAATATGGGAGGGGGACCTGGGGACTAGAGTCATGACACTTTATTAACCAAGACCACAAATCCAGAATTTATTTCTTTAAAAAAGGGAAAAAAGGAAGACCAGAAAGAAGATAGATATATTTGGTCATACAACACTTTAAACATTCTAATAGAAAAGATAAAACAAAAAGACAAATGATAGATTTTGAAGATATATGTGTAGTACAGAAAACAACGTGTTGATCAATTTACTAATTCAACAGATTTTTGGGACACCTGCACACCGCATGTTGTTGAAGGCCCTGTGAATACCAGCGTGAACCCAAGGGCCAGGCCCTACTGAGTGGGACCGTCAATGGAAACGGGCTCTTTGCACATAATCAAGCTCAGATGAGGTCGTGCTGGATTAGGGAGGGCCCTCAATCCAATGAATGCGATCCCGTAAGATGGAAATCTGGATCCGGAAACACAGAGAGGAGGCGCCAAGTAAAGATACAGAGACAGCAGAGGAATATGCCAGATGTCGGAGTAACGGCCGCGACAAGGCCAAGGAATGCCAAGGACCGCCGGCAACAATCAGAAGCTGGAAGAGTCAAGGAAGAATCCTCCTCTGCAACCAGACGGAGCATGGTGCTGCTGATATGGATATTAGACTTTGATATTAGACTTGATATTAGACTTCTGGCCTCCAGAAGGATTCTCTGAGAGAGAATAAATTTCTGTTGTGTTAAGCCATCTAGCTTGTGGGTAATTTTTTTACAAGCCCCTAGGAAACTGATGCACATATGTGTGCCCACTTAATTCTAATAATCGTCTGATGTAGCTACTACTATGACTTCCATTTTAGGGATAAGGAACCTGAGGCCCAGAGAGGTTTGCCTAAGGTCACACGGGTACTATGTGATGCCAGCTCTGGTGGTCTGGCTCCAGAGTTCACATTTTAAACCATAACACTATAATGCTTTTCAAAATCGATGGGGTTCATTAAAAAAATATTTATTGAGCACTTATGTGGTGGCCCCTGTTTTAGATGCTGAGGATGGGGCGGAGAATGGAAAAGACACAGATAACTGCCCCTGTCGAGCCCACATCTCAGTGAGGGGGAGAGGACTACTGGGAAGCAGTGCCCTCAGGAATGAAGCAGGCAGGAGCGGGTCAAAGGGGAAAGTGTCAGAGAAGAGCTGTAGAAGCTAGGAGGGCAGAGGCTGGGATCTAATTAAGATACAGAGCCCTGCAGGGGAGAGAGTTCCAGGGGTCAGAATCCAGAGGATAGGGGTAAACTTGAAACTCAAAAACTTCTTATGAGCATAGGATAAATAATGATATCTATAATAAACATCTCTTAAACATTGACAAAAGGGCAAAAGATATAAATAGGCAAGTCACAGGAGAACAAATCCTAATAGCAAAAAAAAAAAATTACACTTTTTCTGTCAAGGAAATAAATATAAAGTTAAACTGAGCTATTACTTTAAAACTACCAGACCAGCAAAAATTTAAGAGAGCCGTAATGCCTATTGCTAACAGGGGTTGGAAAAAAAGATACTCTTATTACTTAGCTATCAGAAATAGGAACTGTGATAGTGTGTGGTCTTAAAAAGCAAACAGGGGCACCTATGTGGCTCACCTGGTCAAGTGTCCTACTTGATTTTGGCTCAGGTCATGATCTTAGAGTTGTGAGATCTAGCCCCTGCATCTAGCTCTGCACTCTGCTGGAGTTTCTCTCCCCCTGCCCCTCCCCAACCCACCACAATCCCCCTTTCTCAAATAAATAAATAAACTTTTTTAAAAAAGCAAACAGACAACATGTGTTTGGAAATATTACGTTAGACCAAGCAGTCCCACTCCTGGGATTCCCTGCCATAGAAATAAAAACATCAGTATGTAGAGACACCTAAAGAAAGATAGTTTAGAGAGATTTTAAAAATGAAAAGAGAAGGGAATGCCCATCAGAAACAGAATGGTTGGTGTTCAGTGTGTTGGAACACTTTTTCTTACAGAAGGTCTATGCTTCCTTTGAGAATCAACAGAAAAGTCAGATAAAATACAGCAAAACATCTCTTTGAAATAGAGAGAGAGGCTGAGGCAACTAGGACTCAAAGGGACAACAGTCTGAGAAGAGAGGAACCCTCAGAACCTTCACTCATGCACTTTGGGAGCAAGGCAAGAGGCTCAGCCTGGGGCTGGTGGCCCAGGCAGATGGTCATTACCAGCAGGTGGAGAAGCAAACAGAACTTATGATGAGTTCAAGGGACCTGACATCCAAACCAGAGATTTCAACAGATTCCTCATGAGAAGGGGAAGCAGACAACTGAGCCCAACATTGCCAGTTATACCCTCAAGATCTTTGCTGAGTTTGGAAGGTATGTGGGACAGAAGACTAAGAATCAAGGCAGAAAGCTGAATGAGATTTTTTTTTTTTTTGGTCAGCTTGTGGTCCTGAGAAAATAAAGGTTGAAGTTCAGGATTTCTCAGGAGCAAGGACTCAGAGAATAACCCAGGTTCTGAGTTACAAACTTTGGAGGCTACATTAGGAAGAGGCTTTAAAAAAAAAATCAAATGGAACCTTGAGAAACTATAATCCAGCCTCAAATCAACTCAGTCCCTCACTGAATTATGGTCATCAGTCCCCATTCTACCTGACAGGAAAAGAGAAGGTGCCACTGTCTAGAGCCTCTCAATTTTCTTAACACAATATCTGATACTTAATAAAAATCTGTCTGTCACATCTGGAGACATAGCCATGTGACCCCAAATCAAGAGAAACAAAAGAGAATAGAAAAAGATCTACAGGTGACCCAGATACTGGAGTTAGCAGGGGGAAAGAAGATTTTTAAATAGCTACAAATATGTTTAAGAAAATAGAGGTATATGTTGAGATGATAGAAGAAAAGACACAAATATGGAATATATTAAAAATAACTAGGGGAACCTGGGCGGCTCAGTGGTTTAAAGCCTCTACCTTCGGCTCAGGTCATGATCCCATGGTCCTGGGATCGAGCCCCACATTGGGCTCTCTGCTCCACAGGGAGCCTGCTTCCTCCTTTTTCTCTCTGCCTGCCTCTCTGCCTACTTGTGATCTCTGTTGGTCAAATAAATAAATAAAATCTTAAAAAAGCCACCTAAATGGAAATCCTACAACTGAAAAAATACTAAAATTAAGAATGATATGAATAAAATTAACCACAGATTTGAAGAAGCAGAACACAGGATTAATGAACTGGAAGAGAGGTCAGTGGAAAATTCTGGGACTGAAGCCCTGAAAAAAAATAGTGAAAAGTACATAAAAGAGTGAAATATAAGTGAGATACTGTGAAAAGGTCTAACATACATAACTGGAGGCCAAGAAACAGAGAATGGGGACTGAGTAGAAGGAGAAGAGACAAAGGCTAGGAATTTTTCAAAAATATTTTTATTAAACACATCAACCTACAGACTCAAGAAGACCTGCAAACCCCAGCAGGACTCATACAAAGAGAGGCACACTTTAACACATCTAGAAAACTGCTAAAATCCAAACACAAAAGAAAAACCCTAAAAACTGCTAGAGAAAGAAAAACATGCATTGCATTCAAATGTGCAACAGGAAGTCTAATGGTTTATTCATCAACAATTCTTCAACCTGCTAGAAGACAATGAAATGATGTCTTAAAAATGCCAGAAGAGTAACTGCCAACCTAATATGCCATTATTCCCAGCTAAAATATCTTTAAAAAGTCAAAGTGAATTTCTGCTTCCAGGCTTAACTGTGAAGAGTTTGGAAGTCATCACTTATTTTTCTTGTTACAACAAGAAAAAGGCTGAACATACTGAAAATCAGTAACTTTTCTTAGAGCCATCAGAGAAATCGGACATCTGGAAAGACAGGTGAATACGTACAATCACAGCCAAGATCAGCTAGCCTGGAGCAGAAGCCACTGTAGCCACAAACTGGCAGAACACTTAAGTGGTAATTTTGACAAAGTACTGGAGGTGGAATGAGGATTAGCGTAAGACTAAGAAATTTTGGAGGGGGGCCATACTTTCATGGATTTTACCACCAGGAATTCTACCAGGTTCTCAAGATGAACCTTCCAAGAAGAATCGCTTTATGTGTCAGGCAAATTAAACTTAAACCTAAAGGAAGTAAAAATAAATAAAGTAAGCAGAAGAAAAGAAACAAGAGATAAAACCAGGAATGACTGAAATAGAGAAAAATCAATGAAAACACAGCTTGTTTTATTAAAAAGATCAATAAAAGTGATAAACCTCCAGCTAAACTATTCAATAAACAAAGAGAAAAGATTTTTTTAAAATGACCAAAATCAGGAATACAAAAGGAAACCCTACTAAGGATCATAACAATACTTAAAGGATAATGAGGCACGAGTCCATACTGATATAAAGAAATGAACAAATTAACACATGGTACAGAACACACACATCTCCCATGCAGAAGAATTCCAAATAATTTATGTAGATATTGTCCCCTTAAAGAGGTGGAGCATAATAATTCCCCATTCCTTCATTGTGGGCTGTGCATAGTATCTTCTCCTCAAATGGAAAGAGAGAGAAAAAAGGGTAAGTTTAGGGTGGAAAAGCCTGGCAGACAGCTCAGTCAGGTGATCAAGGTCAACATCAACAGTGATCAGCCATGTTGATGGCATATCCCCTGATAGGATGCAATGAGAAGGGTACTTTACCTCTGGGTTCTTCCTTCCAAAAACATCACCCCAGTCTAATCCTGAGAAAAATATCAGGCAAATTCCAAAGAGTGACATTCAACAAAATAGCTGGCCAATAATCTCAAAACCGTCAAGGTCAGTCAGAAACAAGGAAAGTCTGAGAAAGAGATTGCCAGAGCAAAGAGGAGCTAAGGAGATGTGACAACTAAATGTAATGTGGGATCCTGGATGGGGTCATGGACCAGAAAAAGGATGTGAGGTAAGGACTATGGAAAACTACATTAAAAAAAACAACAACTCAGAAACTCAGAGAGTTAGCTGTCTGCACACTTGCATTAGCAGCAGCACAAAAGAGGCCTTTAGACAGAATAAAAATGAGTGCAGGTGCTAGCACAAAAATGTAAGATGGAAAGAACAAGAGCAAGTGTAGATACATCGACACGTATGACAGCTTATTTACTATAATAATGATAATAGCGTCTTGCAGGATTTAACCTAGGTGTAAGATTTAAATGTATGACTACAATAACACAAAAGATAAGGGTAAGTGAAATTAAAGCATTTTAAAATCCAGCATTGTTAGGGAAGCGATAAACATGATGGTCTATATTTAACTACAAACTATAAGACAAGAATGCATGTTGTAATGCTAGTGTAGCCTCTGAACAAATGGCAGAAGAATGTTTTCCCAATAAACTAACAGAGGAGCGAATGGACTAATAGAAATAGATGAATATTCTTAAAAAAGGTAAGAAGACCCACAAGACAGGTGGGTCAAATAGAAAAAATATATTAAGATGATAGATATAAAGCCAATAATATTAGTAATTAAATACTCCAAATAGAAGACTGACTGTCACAACCAATCTTCTAAAATATCAGCTATACTCTGCCTATAAGAGACTTACTTGAAATATAAGCACCCAGAAAGTTTGAAGTGGAAGGACAGAAAAGCATACACTATGTAAACACGAATCAAAAGGAAGCTGAAGTAACTATGTTATTATCAGACAAAAATAGGCTTGAAGGCAAGTAGCATTACTCTGTATCAAGAGTCATGTCATAATGATAAAGGAGATAATTCATAGGAAGCTGCTGCAATTCTAAATCTATGTGCACCCAATAATTTAGCTTCAAAGTGAATAAAGCAACAATCAACAGAATAAAGAAGATCTTCGCTAGACAAATGCACCATTAGATGAGAGACTTCAACACACTTCTGCCAATAGCTAATGGAATGAGCAGGCAATAAGGATATACAAGTTCTGAAAAACACAATTAATGAAATCAATCTAAGTGACATACTTAGAAAACTGAAGGACCGTGATGAAGTATGCATTCTTTTCATGGGTTTATGGAAAATTTATGGAAATTGTCTATATGTTGGGTCATAATCCAAGCCTCAATAAAATAGGCGGAAGTCATTTAGACTTAGGCATTTACTCTCTGATCACAATGTAATCGATTTTAAAATCAATAACAAAAGGTAAGTTAGAAAATCCCAACTGTGTGGAAATTAAACAATACACTCTTTTAAATAAACCATTGGAAAAAAGAAATCGCAAGGGAAATTATAACATTTTAAACTGAATGACAATGAATGAGATACCAAAACTTGTAGATGTGGCTAAGCCTGTATCTAGAGGGCAATGTATAGCCATCTGTTCATACATGAGAGAAATAAAGGCTGAAAAGCAATGATCTAACATTTGTCTCAAGAAATTAGAAAAAGAAGAGCAAATTAAATCCCAATCAATTAGAAGGGAAAAAATCATCAAAGAAACAGCAGAAATACACAAATATAAAATAAATGTATAGTAAGAAATAACAGGGGTGCCTGGGTAGCTCAGTGGGCTAAGCCTCTATTTTTGGCTCAGATCATGGTCCCAGGGTCCTGGGATCAAGCCCCACATCGGGCTCTCTGCTTGGCAGGGAGCCTGCTTCCCCATCCCTCTCTCTGCCTGCCTCTCTACTTACTTGTGATCTCTCTGTCAAATAAATAAATAAAATCTTTAAAAAAATAAGAAATAACAATAAAGGCTGTTACTTGGAAAAGACTAATAAAACTGCTAGACTTTGGTTGCTTCAAGATAGGATGGAGCAATTCCTAGTGGGCTAACATTCCCAGTGAAAACATCTAGAGGAGCCCCAGCAATCAGAGGGTAATGGGAAGGCATCAGATAGCCAAGGAAGCCATGACATCTGAGGGACTGAAGTGCCCAGACGAAGAGGACCCTTCAGGGGTGAACTGAGGCTATGCAACTACATTTTCCCTGGGAAGAGCTGATGACTCTGGGAGTGGAACTGAGGCTGGGAAACAGGGTTGCGCCAGGCAGGGGGCCACTCAGCACAGCGTTTGCTAGGTTGATGGCGCTGGAGTGGCAAAACTGGAGACCATGACTGGCTTTGCCTTCCGGACAAGTGCTGGCCTCTGGGACTGAAGGTGAGCCCCCACACTGTGGTACGTAGGAGACAAAGGCCATCCAGGGAGAAGGACTTAAGAACACAAGGCAAAAACAGAAGCCCTGGAGACGGAATCGACAGACACCGAGGGTCAGCAGCTGCTCCTGCCCTGGAAGATCTGGCCCACTGGGGCACAGCCGGGAGCTGTGAGAGTCTAGTTTTGACCTCTGGTGAAGGTTATGGACGGAAGATGGAGAAATCCAGACTTCTGATGGTTGTTTGGGGCGTGGCCCAACAAAAGTGAACATGGACTTTGAACATAGGTCACCCCTTAAAACATGAGCACCATTGGGACGCTGTGAGGAACACAAAGCTAAAGAACCAGGTCTGCTCATCCGGCCCCGACCACCGGGCCTCCAGAGCGCGGCACGTCATCTCTCTCTCCCTGTTTTCTTACCTGAGTCATGAGCCCCCCAACCTTCACCCCCAGCAAGGATAAAGAGCCAGGGCTCCATATGCTGAATCTGATGGGGCCTCAGAGCAAGCATGGAGAACTCCTCTCTGCGCCCACAGTAGCCAGAACGCAACATGATACACCAAACAGCAAAAGTTGGGGGATGACCCCACACAGATCTCCTGCTCTCGGGGTCTCTGATTCAGTGTGAATATACCGGAGTCTCTTACTACAAAAGTTTTTGTTTTTCCTTTTTTAAACTTTTTAAAACTTCAGTACAGTTGACATACAATGTCCTACTAGTTTCAGGTGCACATCATAACGATTCAGTGTTTTTATACGTTATAAAATGATCCCCGCGATAAGTCTACTTCCCATCTGTCACCACACAAAGTTACGACAATATTATTACTGACTATATTCCCCTGCTGTGCATCACATCCCCAGGACTGATGTGTCTTACAACTGGAGGTCTGTAGCTCTTAATCCTCCTCACCTGTCCCTACCCCCATAGCCCAGGCCTCCCCATGTCCAGACACCCACAGTTTCCTGTATCCCTGAGTCTCCTCCTGCTTTGTGTTTCTTCCTTTGTTTTTTAGATTCCCCATGTAAGTGAAATCCTATGGTATTTGTCTTTTTCTCTGACTTATTTCGCTTAGCATAAAACCCCTGAGATCCATCTATGTTGTCAAAAATGGCAAGAATTCATTCTGTTTGTTCCCATTACAGTTCTCTAATTTTTTTTCCCTTCACAAAACTGACCATAATATACAATAAAGGGTTTTTAAATATCTGTTTTATTTACCAGAGTTGTATGCTCCCAACAGAGGGTTTAAAACCAGATGGAAAATACTTAATACCAGACTTTAAAAAAAATAGAAGTCTCCCCGAGTCACCACACTTACTTAATTTGCTCATCCATGCCCGAGGCCTGTGAGATGCTCGACAGTGTTCATGGGGCTTGGTTTATATCCTGGTCCCTGGCCCCCAAGTGGAAAAGACTGTGTGATCAGGAAGTGATGCTTGGGGATGGGAGGGTACCAGCTCCTAGCTACGTGAGTCTGAGCAGCCGGCAGAGGGCATGGGAACGCTCTGCTGGGAAGAGGAAGGAAAGCTGACCCCCCCCTCCCCCCCCTCCCCCCCCCCAGCAAGGCAGGTGAGAAGCAAGGAGTCACAGCCACCAAGAATCTGGGGCGCCGGGCTGGCTTGTAACACACTCCTGCTTTGCTAGTCCACGTCTCAAGGGTTCTCTAAGTGTGCTCATGAGCTCTGGAGCCCTGTGTCTGTCTCCAGGGGCCTCAGCCGGGACTCGGGGGATGGGGCTTAAGGATAACAGCGAACTGAACAACATACAGTGTATTTACCAAGGATGAAGAATTGAGATTTACCAACAGGAACAGCCAATTACAGGGAATTAGAAGGTAAAGTCGCCCTCAAATTCCTGATGGATAGAATAGCTCAATTAGCCTAATTATGCAATGAGACTAATCTTGACTTACATGTCCTTGGATGTTTTGTCATTTTATGTTCCCCCATGGGTCACTGGCCCTGAGCAATGAACGTCTGCTTTCCCCATGTCCCCATGTGGTTTAGTCTGATACCAAGTATGGAATAGGCATCCTCAAAAGGTTTACAGAGAGAGAGGACGGCAGAGACAGTTACGTCTGCCTGCATGATGTGTACTCCCTCCATCTCCCTTACAACCAGAACCTTGCTTTTTCTAAAGGTAGTAACGTACCCAGCAAAAAATCACGTATTTCTCTCTATAACATCTCTATCACAGCCTGGTCTTCATTCTGCCGAGGGAAGCTTCTACGAAAGCCCTTCAAAAAAAGGGGAAAGACTTGTCTGGCTCAAGCCTTTTGCCTTCACTTTTTCCCTAATTTATGCCTGAAGCGTGTGTGATGGCTGGTGCCCCAGCAGCTCTCTTCCATGCACGAGAATGAGGCTGAATGAGAACAAAGCTAGAAGCAGCCGGGGCTGCTGAAGACATGGTAGAGCTATTGGGCTGACCTGCAGAGACAAGGTCTGGAATCCTCCTTACAAGAGAGAAAAACAACCACCTTTCTTAAGTCAGACACCATTTTGGCGGGGGGCGCGGTTACTCTTAACTCAGCACGTGGAGGAGAGGGCGAGGAGAAGGAAAAAGCATTCTAGATCAACTTGAAATTCAAAAACCTTTTCCTGCACCACCACCAGATCTTGACTCGTCATTTAAATACAGTGACACGTTACAAACTATGCTAAAGTCGCAGGCCATGTGGTACAGCAGCCAGAGCGAGCAATGAACCAATGAACCGGGAGAGGGGCACTTCCGGGGAGAGACTGTGCCTCCGGGCTTGTTGTGAGAGATGATTTAATGTCGGATGCAATCTACCCAGACCAGGTCTAGCGGTTTTCCAGAAAGATCAGTCCCTCCACCTCCGCCATGGGAATGACACACTGAACCTGGAACGCACAGAGTCCGTTAAGACCCCAGCAGCTGTGCCTGTGGTGGGAGGGCTCAGAGAGGCGCTTCTGGTCACCCCATACTCTCCAGAAACTCTGATGTCTTTTACATTAAAGAGAGAGAACAGGCGGGGGGGGGGGGGACACAGATTATTAGTGAACAAATAAATCCGTCTAGCAGACAAATTCTTCCTGACCGCAGTGGTGAAACCAGTAACAGTCCCCAGCAAGGACAATGCGGAGACTCTATTACGGCTGTCCCGCGTTGAACCTGTGCAGCCAGCCACCTTCTGTCCTGGTCACAGGCCAGGCAATGGCTGGTGAGAATAAAGAATGAGCCCTTCTCATTCAGAGTACCAGGTATCTGGGCCAGCAGCTAAGTGCTAAGTTCAAATTAAGAACAACTTCCTGCGTATGTATGTGGGCAAGCAGGGACGTGTGACGGACAGCCTCACTCCCGGTTCCCCCGGCATGAAACTCTGAAACTCGGCAAACACTGCACCATACTCATCACTGTGGGGCAGATTGGGGAGGACAAGCGCAAGAACATTGCGTATCTACAACTAAAATGATAACAAGTTGTTAAAGGACAGTGTCATTAAAATTAATGACCTCCTTCCAGAATTCTGAGGCTGGATACAACCTCAAAGCTGCCATCAATCACATCCAGCTACGCGTCTAACACCCAGCAACCCGTCTGACGCCCAGTAAGCCCGTCTGACACCCAGCTAGCCCTTCTTACCCTTGGCAAAGGTCTAAGGCTGATAGAGACCGACGTGGATTCCAATCCAAGGGCCTGAGCAACTTGCCGGCTGAACCACACTGAGCCACTATCCTAACTCACTCCTAAGCTTTGGCCTCCTCATTTGTGAAATGGGCATGAGGTCATGTATGCCCCACAGGGTTTCTGCGAGGATTAAAAATAAGACCCGTGTAGCAAGATCCGGAGTGCCAGAGGGGCCAGGCCCCCGGCGGTGATGGTGGAGAGCACGCTTAGCATCGTGGCTGTACCAGGGATGGCCCGTCATCGTCATCGTCACCGCTCTCACTCCTGTAACGACACTGACATGGTTGTCCTTGTCACGGATCCTTCAAGATCTCAGAGGAGTTGACTCCAAAGGTTTTGTTGCCACAGGAGTTCGACATTCCCGAACCTTCGGCATCAGGGTGCCCTGCGTTAGGTCTAATCTGAACTTATGTTTCTTTCTATGGTGGTGGACTGTGATCTCTCCAGCTCTGACCTCACCAGTACGGGAAGCACCCTGATCTATAAATAACCTCTTCAATTAACAGTGAAGTTTCTATGTACATAATGGTTTGAAGGTATCATCTTATGAAGGTCAAATCTGGGTTCCCAGCAGACTGTTTAAAATCACCCCGGGGTTGTTGATCTTCAGGCTAAACAGGTGGTCACGGCAGGATGTTTCCCAAAAGTTAAACCACACAAGTCACTAGGGGAGAAACGAGTTGACAACTTGCCTAACTGGGTTCCCAGCAAATTAGTTGTGGAAACAGCCAGAGGCTTTTCTTCCTGCATTTTGGTCCTGTCCTTTCGTGGGTTCTTTTCCCCTTTGTCCTCACCAGGGGCACATCTTCAAAAGGCAGGAGAGTGCATGGGAAGCCAGGAGACGGAAGCGAGAGAGGGAGAGGCATGCAGCCACCCCTGTGAAGCAAGCAGCAGACCAGCAGGGCACAGAGTTGTCCCCCAAGGTCAGCCAGAATGTAGGGAAGCTCCAGGGGCAGGACAGGGGACCAGGGTGGGCTTGGGTATTGCCACGGGCAGGTGTGGAAACAGCCTCAAGTCAAGGAATTCCGATGGGCTTCTGAAACCCCTGCCTCCCTCAGTCCCCAAGTGGCATCTATTCTGGGCACCACTGGGGATTCTAGCGACTCTCCAAATTCATCCATTCATTCAGTCAACATTGGGCCCTGCTTTGTGCCATCCCACCTGGGATGCCTCACTGTCCGAAAGAGAGAAAAACATCCACCTTTGGAGTATGTGATTTAACGGAGGAAGTCAGGGAAACAGCAGAATAAAGAAGTAGAAGGAAGGATTCTAAGTGCAACATCCATGGCAGGAGGTGAAAAAAAAAAATAGGGTAAAGGGAGATTGAGGTGGGAGAGCAGGTTGTATTTGCCCTGGGAATGTCAGGGTCGCCATGAAGTGCCATTGGACAAAGGCTTAGAGGTGAGGGGGACAGCCACACAGCCGTCAGAGGGACACCTCCAGGTGGAGGGGACAGCCAGTGGCCGGTGGTCAGAGGCAGAGCAGGAGGCTGGTGTGGCTGAGCGAGGTGAGCAGCAGGGAGGGTGGTAAGAGTGGAGGTCGGAGAGGCAGCGAGGGGCTGGCTGCTGCCGGACCCCCCAGGCCCTGCTCGGACTCTGTTTGTACTCATGTAAGAGAGGGCAAGATGGGAGGGTTCTGAGCGGGGGGGGACCCCCTCTGCAGACCCGTGGGAGTGTGACTGTGGTTACTGGATTGAGAACACACCACACTGGGGGAAGGGCAGGCACAGGGAGACCAGAGAGGTGGCAATGGGCAGAAGCAGAAGAGGTGGGACAGCAGTCGTGTTCTGGAGTGACTTTCAAGGTAGCCAACAGGCTTTGCTGATGGAATGGGCACGGGTGCAAGAGAAAGAGGAGGGAGTCAAGGAAGACCCCAGATTGGAGCCCTGAGCGACGGGGCCAGGGCTGCCCTTGAGAACGGAAGGGCTGCTGGCAGAAAGGCCTTGGTGGCAATTCGGCTATCTCCGGACACCCACGTGAAGAAGTCAAGTAGGCAGGTGGGCTCCAGAGACTGAAGTTTTAGGAGGGCGGTCTGGGATGGGAAGTAGAGTTGCCAACAGGTGAGCCACTGGCTTAGCGATGGCAGAGAAGCCCTAAGACAGAAGAACGTGCCGCTGAGCTTACAGACCTGTTCACAGGTGGGCAGCGGAGAGCAGCTGCACGCGCTGTCTGCAGTCTGGGGTAGTGGCCCCCGCTTTGCTCCCACCTGCTGCCCTTCTCTAAGGTGACCCCTGCAAGGTCCCTGAAAAATCAGCGGCAGCCTAGTGGATTCTTACCTCCTGAGAACCTGTGAACTGATGCCATGAATTAAGAGCACTGAGCATCGTGATCATTCACGGCTGCTGGGCATGGGGGGCTTGGAGGCACGGGAGTCTAGGACAAGGCGCCCTGGAGGCGATGATTCACACCCACTTACCTCCTTCCCCCAATAAAACCTCTCACCAAGGTTATCAGTGACTGCGCTGGTAGCCGTCCCATCCCCCAACCCCCTGCGGATACCCCGCTCTCTCCTCCATCTGGCCTCAGGGATGCTGCCCGCCCAGAGAGAAAATAAACACAGAGCCTTCTTCAGCACCTCACACGGGGGCAGGCACTAGATAAATAGTAGCTACTAATATAATTATTCTCTTCTTGGAAATATATTTCATTGCCTTCTTCCAAATTTGTCCACACAGACACTGCTATATATTAACTGAAATGCTTTTCTTAAAAGTAGCTGAAGACGATTAGCTAGAGGGGTCGTAACAGGAATTTTAAGCACTCATTTAAATTATTTCCTCGAGAAGTCTATGCAGAACCCTTCAAGCTGAGTTCTTTCCGGCAGAACCTCCCAGTTCCCCTCAGCGCTCTGAGCTTCCCGCTTCTGCTGCCAGATTCTTTTTTCACTTTCTCGAGGAACAAACCACAGCTCTGTCATCGCGGCATGGCAGGAACTCCTTGCTGGCAGGGAAGGGGCCCGAGCAGCTTCGGTTCCCCCCCCCGCCCCCGCTTCTGCTCCAGAATGTACTAGAAGCATCAGCCAGGTACTCCTCCGGCCAAATACCACATCCACGAACACTCTGAAAAGTTTAAATATCAAAAATTGGCCACATCCATACCAAAAGTATTCTCTGAAGAAGTTGCCAAAGGCATTCTGGGCCGAAGAATCCTTTTACACTGCTCAAAGATGCTTCGAAATGGATTTGCTTCGCCCTTAAGGGAATAAACCCCTTGCTGGGAATGTATCTCCCATCCTTCAAGGCCCGTTAACCAAACTGCTGAACTTCTCCAGGAATGAGAGAAACACAGAAACACAGAGAAACCCATTCTCCTACCTTCTTGAAGTCACGCACATTAATTTTGCCATTAGGTTCCTTGCTGAGGTCAAGAAATAGTTTTCCGAAGACTGGGTCCTGCTGCTGTTTATGGTTTTTGAGGTTTTCGATGACTTCATCCTTGGTTCTACTCTTGGTCAGGGCGCTTCTGTCCTCAGCGGGCTTGGTTCTAAAACCACAATCAGGCCTTTAGATCCAGCAGAGCTCACCCAATGGGGATTCAACCCAGGACCACAAGGAGGTCCACCACCCCCTCCTCCCGAACCAGGAAACAGATAAGCGGGTACATGACCCGGCTTGAGAACATTTTACTCGCCTGGGGCTGTAGCTTCCAGAAAGGCCCTTGGCACTGGGTCAGGAGAAAGCTCTCGGGCAGTGCTGGTATGGGGCCGCAGGCCGAGGTGGGGAGCTCCAGGGCCCTGGGTATGGTCCTCCCTGCGCTAAGGTTTCCAGCTACGCTTGGAGCTGGCTGAATAGGGCGTGTGACGGGACATGGTGGGAAAAGTAAGTATTTGTGTGAACTGGGAAAAGGAAAAGTCGGAGCCCATGACAAAGCTTTAAATGAAGTAGGCTGTTTTGTGGTAACTAGTCCAAAAAAGTCATCGAGCATGCGTGGGAAGGAAGGGATGTTCACAACTATTCCAAGTTGATTTATACGGTCCAGTGGATTTATAAAATCTAGATTTTATGTGATGTGCTATGAGTGTGGGGGACAGGGCTGGGATTGAGAATAATTATTTCTTCAGCTCTCTCAAAGTCTCTGGGACCCCCCCGGAGTGGGGGGGGGAGCAAGGGGGAGACAGAAAAAGGAATTCTCTCCTGCTGTGTCTGCCTTCAGCTTTGAAGAGCTCTCCAGGAATGCCCACATTTTATAAAACGCCTAATTGCCATTAGCTCTTCCACTGGTTTTAGAAGGCAGACACATCTCATCACAGAACATTTAACCTTTCTCTTAAAATATCGTCTTTCTGCCCATTTATAAAGCAGCTCCCACGGAAATGCCCAGATATTCAAATTTCATTAGCATAGCACTAAAATATTCCCACTGCTCTATACTTAGGAACTTTTTTAAAGGAAAATGACAGAGTGAAGCCTGCTGAATAGGTCTACATTTTACCTTTCCTTGTGGATTTATTATAAGCTATGAACCAGCAAGTTAAAATAATATCTTTTCATTAGACTAAACCTATATTTTTCAAAATGAGGATGGGCTAGAATATTCACCAGTCTGATGTTTAACGGATTTGCTAAGCATGTTTTATTGTTACGATTCAATTTGGTGATCATTTGAATAATTCTATCACTCATGTCAGAAAATGTTAACTGGTTTAATGGGTGTATTCTGCCATAAATATTAAAGGGTGGTAAGGAGTCAAAGTTTCTGGAAAAGAACAAATGGGAATGCAGGGATGGGATGGTTGGGTGGCAGGTCCTCTGGGAGCCGAGGGTCCTGGGTTCTCTTTCTCTTATATATATATATATTTTTATATATATATATTTTAATTTCTTTTCTGCATAATAGTATTCATTGTTTTTGCACCACACCCAGTGCTCCATGCAATCTGTGCCCTCTCTAATACCCTCCACCTGGTTCCCCCAACCTCCCACCCCCCGCCCCTTCAAAACCCTCAGATTGTTTTTCAGAGTCCATAGTCTCTCATGGTTCACCTCCCCTTCCAATTTCCCTCAACTCCCTTCTCCTCTCCATCTCCCCTTGTCCTCCATGCTATTTGTTATGCTCCACAAATAAGTGAAACCATATGATAATTGACTCTCTCTGCTTGACTTATTTCACTCAGCATAATCTCTTCCAGTCCCTTCCATGTGGCTACAAAAGTTGGGTATTCGTCCTTTCTGATGGAGGCATAATATTCTATTGTATATATGAACCATATCCTCTTTATCCATTCATCTGCTGAAAGGCATCTTGGTTCTTTCCACAGTTTGGCGACCATGGCCATTGCTGCTATAAACATTGGGGTACAGATGGCCCTTCTTTTCACTACATCTGTATCTTTGGGGTAAATACCCAGTATGCAATTGCAGGGTCATAGGGAAGCTCTATTTTTAATTTCTTGAGGGATCTCCACACTGTTTTCCAAAGTGGCTGCACCAACTTGCATTCCCACCAACTTTCTCCACATCCTCTCCAACACATGTTGTTTCCTGTCTTGCTAATTTTGGCCATTCTAACTGGTGTAAGGATTCAAATAAAACCACATTGAGATACCATCTTTTAAAATTTTTAATTTAAATTCAATTTAGCTAACATGGAGTATATTATTAGTTTCAGAGGTAGACTTTAGCAATTCATTAGTTACATGTAACACCCAGTGCGCATTTCATCACGTGCCCTCCTTAATGCCGTCACCCAGTTCCCCCACCCCCCATTCCCCTCCCCTCCAGCAACCCTCAGTTTATTTCCTGGAGTTAAGACTCTCTCATGGCTTGCCTCTGTCTCTGTTTTTCTCTTATTTTATTTTTCCTTCCCTTCCCCTCTGTTCATCTGTTTTGTTTCCTGAAGGTCCTGGGTTCTTAACCCAGCACGGACACCAAGTCTGTGAGTGACCCGAGGCCAGTCCGCAGACCTCTCGGACCTCAGTGTTTTCGCTTCCAGAAACCCAATCATCCCACAGATCTCTGCTTGCTCCCAACTCCCCTGACCCTCATCACTGTATTCATAGTTTGCCATTTTTCCTCATTTAAACAATAAAGTATTACAACACTCGGTCAACAAATACTGACTGAACACCCAGCCCATGTGGTTTCCGCGTGCGCTTGCATTTTGTTTCGCTTTACCTCTCCGAAACCTCCAGCTCCTGCTCCCCCTCTTTTTGAAAATGTTCGCTTAACAGCTGATCCTTTGGGCCACGAACTGGAGAAACGGTGGGAGGGCCACTAATTCCCATGCATTCCAAAAATTTCTTGTAAAGGATTCTTCCCGAAGCAGTATCCTGAAACTTATTGCAGAGTCTGAATTTGAAAAATTAGAATACACCCATTAGGTTGGCTGAAGTTAAAAGCAGCGGCCCTACTGAGTGCTGACAAGGATGGGAGAATCCACAGCTCTCTCCCACGGCTGGTGAGGTGTGGAACAGCAAAACCAGTCTGGAGGACACCCAAGACTTTATGTCTTGACTATACCCTCACCCAGAGGACCAGCCCTTCTACCCCTGGGCATCTGCCCAAGGTCAATGGAGACCTATGTCCACACAAAGACTTGCCCAGTATCTAGATCTTTATGTGTAAGAGCCAAACACTGGAATGTCTACCAGATGAGTAGCTCCATAAGCCGTGGTAAGGAAATGGAATAGTCCCCAGCAATGAAAGAAACCAGCTGTGCATACAGGGAACAACGTGAAGGAGATCTCAAAATCATGATGCTTGGGGAACAGAGCCTGACAAAAAGAGAACATCTTGCATGCTCTCATTGATATAAAACCCTAGAAAATGGAAAGTTGTCGGCAGTGACAGAATGCAGATCAGTGGTTGCTGGGGCTGTGGGAGGAGGCCACAAGGAAGCTTGAGGCGGGGGGAAAATGTTTGCTATCTTAATTGATAGCCCGTGATGGTTTCATGGATGTATACACATGATGGAGATGCTCAAACATATCATTTAAATATACAGTTTAGGGGCACCTGGGTGGCTCAGTTGGTTAAGCATCCTACTCTTGGATTTTGGCTCAGGTCATGATCTCAGGGTCCTGGGATCAAGCCATGCATAGGGCTCTGTGCTCAGCGGGGAGTCTGCCTGGGGATTCTCTCTCTCTCCCTTTGCCCTCCCTCAGCTCAGATGCACACGTGTCTGAGTTCTTTCTAAAATAAATAAAATCTTTAACAAATAAATAAATAAATATGTATGTGCAGTTTACGGTTTGTAAAGAATACTGCAATAAAGACATAACAAATGTAAAAATAATTTTTTTTAAAAATTGCAAGTTCTGGGGTAGAGCTGTAGAAGTACCTATACCAGAATTTGGGCAAATACAAATACTTTAGAAAAATGTAGGCAATCATCAATATGATAAGAACTACTTCCCCCCCAACCTTTTGTTTGTTAGTATTCTTCTAATCAAAAAGTTGCACATACCATACCCACTGTAGCAAACTTGGTAAAGCCTGAGGACCAAACCAAAAATTCCACACGTCTATGAAAATCCACAAGGCAACAGAGCCCAGTGGCTACAGGTGTGGACCCTGGAATCGGCCTCCCTGGGTTTGAATATCAGCTCCGGACTTCACAGCCCCATGAGCGAAGGCAGCGTTCACGCAGTCTGATCTGTGGCCTGTCCCAGGACACCAGGGACGCCCAAACCATTTTCGTATGGACACTAGGAAGTCATTTGCCTTTTCTGCCCTGCACCTCACACACACACACACACACACACACACACACACACACACACACACCTGTGTGCTGGGTTTTTCAGAGGCCACATGACGTGTGACCACTGATGGAATGTGTACTCTGAAAGGCTGTGATCTCTAACATTTTCTAAGGCTGTGGACATGTTTCGGGTGTGGATGAGGAGCTGGAGTGAGTTTTCGGAGATTCGCTCAGTTTCCTTCCAGCCCTTGACTAGCTCATTACAAGTTACCTTCGGTGACCACCTGCTATAATTTCTGTAACCTCCTTATCATCCAATAAGTCATTATTTGAAACCGCCATGTTTCCCCTGAGCCTACAGGGAAACCCAACAAGGAAGTACACATTCATTTTCTGCAATAACATTTTTAACAAATGTTAAATGTTTTGTTGTTGCTTACAACAAAAACAAATGTCCAGTTTTAATTTCCAATCTAGTCATACTGATTGATACACTCCATACAAGGAAAAATTTCCGAGGTCCCCAATGGTTGTTAAGCCCATTCAAGGATTGAGAACCGCCAACCTGGGGCAGGTCTCAATCCTTTCTCTGCCTTAGTTTCCTTGTCTGTAAAATGCACGCACCTCAGACGATCACTACGAGGATTAAGAAAGAGGATCCATAGACAGCCTTTGCACAGGGACAGGCTGCATGTCCACGAGCTTAACAAACCGTGCTGTAATAGACACGGTTATTCTGCGGCTGCTTCGTGCACAGCGAGGGGCCATCAGAAGTGCAGGCCATTGCTGTAGCTGCTTCGGGACGTACTCATGCTGCCAGATGCTAAGCACCTCTGCGTATTACAGCTACCACTGGGAACGGACTAGATACCCCCGCCCTAGGGAGCCAAGAGGCCAGGAAAGCGCCATTCCGAACTGAGGGAACAGCCACCCAGAAGTGCAGAGGCGAGAGCTCAAGCTATTCTGGAAAGGGAAAGCAGCTCAGAGCCGCAGCGGCCGAAGCAAGTGTTTTGAGCTCAGCGCCCGGTGGAGGCTCCATGTCTAGGCTCTCCTTTGAGCCTTACGGCACTCTCCGAGTAATGCTGGCCTGAGGAAAGGGAGGCTCAGAGTGGGCATGTAACTTGTTCAAGTGCACATCTAGTTCAGGGCTGAGCTGGGATTTGTAAACACAGGCAGTCTGGGTGCAGAGCCCGAGCTCTAGAAGGTGCAAGAATCACGAGGGTCCTGGGAAGCCACTCTTAGAAGCATCTGGATGCTTTCCTGATGGCAGTAGGACACCGGGGTGTTCTAAGCAGGGGTTTAACATGACCAGATCTGTAGCTGAGACACAGAGGCCTAGGATGGATTAGGAAGGCTTCCATCTCGAATATCCAATTGCCTGCATGACCAGTCCACTAGATTTCTTTCTTTCTCTCATTCATTCATTCATTCATTCCCTCACTCAACACTGAAGAAGCCCTGAGCATGCCCTAGGGAATGTTCCAGCCCAGGTACTAGAGCTTCAGGAGTGAATCCAATCCTCAACACCGCGTTTCCCACACTCCTGGCGTGCTCACTGGCACCTGCTGGGTCCACCTTGACCCTCCCACCTTGAGGGGCCTGCTCTGGCCCTTCTCTTTCCTGAGGCCTTGCCTGCTAAGGCTATAGCTACGATTCATGTGAGTGCTCATCTCCCTGGCTTCCTGGGTGCTGCCTGAGCCGCTGACCTCCTCCTACTCCCCGAGACCCCCAAACTGCAGTTTCTGGGCCATCACCCTGACCTTCTCTGCCTTTCTGGCCAGGTCACTGATGAGCTGCTGGTGTTCTACCAGGTCCTACCCCTGCCCTCTTGCCCCAGATGGTCCACTACCTGCTCCCAGATGGACACTGGGAGCCTGAGCTGGGAAGGCTCAGGCTATCAACATAAGGAGAATCGTGTCTGAGCCCAAGTTCTCTGCGAGTCTCCTGCTGGAGTTTTCACTAGACGTGCTTACTCCTCTGTGCTTCCTAACTGGGCAATGACACTGCCTCTGGCTGTCCCCTCTCCCATCCACCTCCATGTCCAGTGTCCCTGAGTCCTGTCCTTCTGTCCAGCTGATGGCAGAGCAGCCGCCCCCTGCCATGCCACTGCCACCCCTGTGCCACCCACCTGTCCCTGTCCTTGCTCTCTGTCACAGTGCTTTCTCCTCACTGAGGCCAGAGCAACCCTTATAGAGCACAACCTTATATAGAGTATATTGTCCCCCACTCCATCCGAGGCCACCTAATAGGTTCCTCACTCCCTGGGCTGTGCTTCTCCACTATGGCTGCACATCAGAGCCGATGGGGACATCGGTATGACCGTGCCTGGCCCGGCCTGTGAACACGGCATGGGCGTTGGGATTTTCAAAGCTCTCCAGATGATTCTCAGCTACTGATAGGGAACCAGTGCCCTGCCAGATGACCCCAGTTCCCATCCCTCAGCATCATCTCCCTGCTGCTCCTCCCTACATAACCGCCTGCCCCAACCGTCCTCCAGGACTTGCCGCTCGCCAGCTGTGCGCCTACTCTCTGGGCTTTGCCCCACTATCCTACATCCTGACATATCCTTCCCTTTCCCCTTTGGACTCAAGCATCACATCTGAGAAGCTTCCCGCATTCTGTCCTGCTCAGCTATAAGTGAGTGCTCCAAGGCCAAAGCAGCTGAAGCCCCTGCACACTGGCTTCTTGCCCCACCCAGGCCCCCTGAGTTCCCTCTAGAACTCTCTCTCCAGGCTTACTCCCCCAAACTCCTGCAAGCTGGCCTTTCTGCAAATGTTCAGTAAATGGATGACCGCGAACACCGAGCTCTGTGCACCTCTCTGCTCAGGGAAGCCTTGGCCTCACCCTCCTCCTCTAAACCCTTCTTCTCCTGCCAAAACCAACCACAGGAAAAATGGGTAATGAAACATGAACTTCCCAGAAAGGAGACTTGAGTGGCCAACGGCTACCAGTAGATTGGCTCTGCCACCTGAAATCAATGTAATGTCATCAAAAGCAACAAATACAAGATTTTCAACATTCCAGCCAGAAGGACTGAAAGAGAATGAGGGTAACTTTCTTTCCTGCGATTCAGTGGACTTCCCCCTGATCTCCCGGATCACTGTCCACGGTGGGAGGCACGGACCCAGCAGTCTATGAGGTCGAGTTCTGGATGACAAGCCGGAGTGAGTGCATGGCAGGACTTCCAGGGGGTGGTGGCAGCGGAAGCAGGATTCCAGCTGCAGGTTCTCAAGGTCACTGTGGACAGGGAAGCAAGCAGGCTCTGGGGCCCAAGGGCAGCCGTGAAGAGGGTGAACAAAACACACAGCAGGACCCTCACAAGGACCTTCAAAAGATACTTTGCTGTTCTTTCTTTTAGGATTCCTGTCCCCTGGGATGCCTGGGTGGCTCAGTGGGTTAAGCGTCTGCCTTCAGCTCAGGTCATGAACCCAGGGTCCTAGGATTGAGCCCCGCTTCGGGCTCCTTGCTCAGCCGGGAGCCTGCTTCCTCCTCTCTCTGCCTCTGCTAGCCACTCCTCCTGTTAGTGCTCTCTCTCTCTCTCTCTCTCTCTCTCTCTCTCCATGGCCTCCTAGCTCTGTTCCTGTGAATAGGAACCTCACTTTTTCAGACCTTGGTGTCTTGTTCCACGGAAAGGAATAACAGCCATCTTCCGTGGCTCTTCTTGAGAACTAAATCACAGAGCACATACCATACTCTTGACCCATGGCCTGGGTTAGTAAGGACCCAATAGACAGCAATTATCAATATTCCCTATCGATATTGCAAACACACGTAGAGAAAGTTTCACGATTATAAAGACTTGATGAAAAACATGACCCGAATTAATTTCACTACAAAAAACACTTACTTCAGTAAATGTTCGATCGTTAAAAACGGGCAGAAAATGCGCATGATTTTCTTGAAATTATTTCGACCAATGAGCCCCGTGTCTCCGAGGTCATAGGACTGCAGCATTCTGCAGAAGGCTTGGAGATTCCTAGTAATCGAGTCCTGAACAGTTTTTTCCACCTAACACAAAAAACAAACACATTCACCAAGCGGCACCTTTGTAACCTGAGCGGTGGCGTCCTGGATCCACATGGGAAAGTGTTACTTACTGAATCCCAAGCCGGGAGGAGAGGTGCTGAGGTGTCTGTGCAGGCGGAGAGTTTTCGTATCTAATTGGGAAAGAGAACGTGTGTAGGTACAAGTCACTCCTCAAGGCAGTAGGAGCTTTGGAGGCCGACAGACTCAGACTGGCAGCTTTGCCCCGATGCACCAGTTAACTCTGCGATCATGAGCAATTGGGTTTGCCCCCTGGTCCCCATCTGGAAATGGGGATCATAATATTTAACTTGCACTTAGTTTAAAAAAAAAAAAAAAAGGTACAACAAACACGAAAAAAAAAATCTATCACTTGGCTTAAAGAAATGCAGAATAAAAGAATAATGAGGCGGCGTTTTTGCCTCTCAGAATGGTAAAAATGTAAAAAGGAAGCCAATTGCCTGTGTCCACAAGGTACCTGTTTGGTAACATTAGACAATATGATACCCTGCGTGCCATGGGACAGGAGTGACCGCCTCTGGCGAGTCTGTTCCCCTGGCAAGGGAATAGATCTAGAAGGAAATTTATTTTTCACCATGTTCCCTTTTGCATCTTTTGCATTTTATATCTTACACGTATATTCCTCTTTTAAAATAATTAAAATAGGGCCACCTGGGTGGCTCAGAGGGTAAAGCCTCTACCTTCAGCTCAGGTCATGGTCTCAGGGTCCTGGGATCAGGCCCCGCATTGGGCTCTCTGCTCAGCAGGGAGCCTGCTTCCCCCTCTCTCTCTGCCTGCCTCGCTGCCTATGTGTGATCTCTCTCTCTGTCAAATAAATAAATAATTAAAATAATTTCAAGAATAAAATGGGATATTCTTTGACCCAATCATTTCATTTTTAGAAATTTGTATGAAAGGAATAATCACAGAATGGACCAAAAAAGCAGACACTACAATACCCATTTTAGCAAGATTTATAAAAGGAAAAAATAAGGACATGTAGATTACAACAGGGAAGAGCTACTCTGTATCTTTTAAAATCATACAGCATGGGCACCTGGGTGGCTTAGTGGGTTAAAGCCTCTGCCTTCGGCTCGGGTCATGATCCCAGGGTCCTGGGATCTAGTCTTGCATCGGGCTCTCTGCTCAGCGGGGAGCCTGCTTCCTCCTCTCTCTCTCTGCCTGCCTCTCTGCCTACTTGTGATCTCTGTCAAATAAATAAGTAAAATATTAAAAAAAATAAAATCATACAGCATAATTTTTCCTGACAGTGTTAAGGACATGCTAGTTAGGGATAGCACCAACTGCAAAGTCATTAAATAGAGGATTTCATTTTAAAATAAAATAGATATCATACATGAAAGTATGCATCCTATCTTCAAATTGCATACATTAAGTACGTACCCCTTTTGTGTATCAGTTATACTGGCCTAAGGCTGAAAACAAGGTGTGTGCTGGAACACAGGCTCAGAAGAACAGACCACAAAGTCAGTCAGTGTGTAACAATCCCTCCGTGTTAGAACTAGTGGTGATTTTCATTTTCTTCTATTTGCATAACTGTGTTTTCTCATTTTTCTCCTTCATTCCTGTATGTTCACTCACCATACTGTTTTGTAAGTGATCCTGGCCATGGGTTAGCCCCCATGGGTACAATGGCAGTGAAAACAGAATGATCTCTGTCTTCGTGGAGGCACGACCACATGATGACCAAGTTGGGACACTGTGACTGGCAGGTGTGTGAGGCCAGGGGCCGCCAGACAGGCTTCAGCAGAGGCATCCCTGGGAAGACACTGGGTGCACTGAAACCTGCCAAAGGAGTATGAAGGGAATCCTGGCAGGAGCCATCCTGGATGCAGGAGGGACCTGGGGGACCTGAGGATCTGAGCTCACATGGCCCACGAAGATGCCGGGCACCGGTCAGCAGGGCTGGACCACCAGGTTAGGAACCTTGCCAACCAGGTTAGGAAGACCTACTTTCTCCTAGAGCCCGACAGCCACACAAGGGTTTAAGGCTGATAAGGATATGGTTTGTATTAAGCAAAGATCGTGCCACTTGTCACGAGAGCAGATTGTTTACATGTCTGTTTTTTGTCTCTGGAGAAAAAGGATAATTGTGTGCAGGGTTGCTGTGATGGCCAGAGGTCATAGTTCTCAGGAGCTAACACAACAGAGTTCAGGATAAGGTACAATTATTCTTTTCTGTGTGTGAGGGCCCTGGGACTTTCTTTTGAATTAGGGTTCGAGAAGGACCAAATGACATTGGTTTAGGATGTGGTCACCAAATTGCCCAAGGGGGGTGCTCAGGAAATCCTAGTATTAGGATTGAAAAACGAATTCGTACCTGCTAAAGGAAGCCTATAACAAACATTTCAAAAAGAATCTGTTCATGCCTATCGCATACATTACATGACACTAATCTAATTTTTTTCAAGTTCTTAAAATATTCAAGTGCTAATCACTACTAAAGTTATAAAAGCATTTCTAATAATAAAACTCTGTCAACTTTTCAAAAAGCAAGTATGGATCACCAAAGGCAATAAGCAGTTATTTTTTAAAATGGGGAACTAACAGAAAAACTCTGAAAATATTAATGAGAACCAGAGGTGTCATTCTCAAACATTCCCATGCGAGACATGGAATTGCAGGAGGGGCGCCACCAGCACGCTGCGGAAAGAAGATACGTCCTGCACACTTAGGGGCTCTCAGCCCAGGAGGGGTTTCCGGAAATGCCAAATATCACTCTTTAACAAGATTTAGATACTGAGAATTAACATCAAACAACTTAAACAGTTAACTCTTACTTGAAATGAAAATTAGAGGCACCTGGGCGGCTCAGTCTGTTAAGCATGGGATTCTGGACTTTGACTCTCGATTTTGGCTCTCAATCTCAGGGTTGTGAGATTGAGCCCTGCATCAGGCTCCGCACTCAGTGCAGTGTCTGCCTGAGATTCTCTCTTTCGCCTTCTGCCCCTCCCCCTGTGTACGCACACGTGCGCATGCTTTCTCTCTCTCAAATAAATAAATCTTCCTAAAAAATGAAAATTAACCCAGCTGAAGAACAGGAAGTCCTTTATTTAAGACTATTTCAGCTATCGCCTCTATTTCACTAAGAATACTTAAGTTTCCCACCATCAACAGAAAATCAAACACGGAGTTGTCATAAAACTCACCTTAGGGCTCTCTTCAAGCTGTTCGATAAGCGTGTAGATATTTACCCATCCAGTGTGCCCAGGGTCAAGTGTTTGCATCAGTTCTTTGAATTCTGAATCACTGATTTTTACAACCATGCAATTTAGAAGACGTCGCAATTCTTCCCCGATTATCCGTCCATCGGGTTTCTGAGCATGAAGTGCATATAAGAGAATTTTTTTTAAAAAAAGGAAAAGGGAAGAGAAAGCATTATATATACTAAACATCGTTGAATAGAGTGAACTCTGGCCCAACAGAATCATGATGAAGCAAGAGTCCCTTGGGCGGTGGTCACTAGATAACACTGGGAGACAAGAGCAGGGTATTGGGTGGCTGTGCCAGGGGGATGCTGGAACTCCCCAGGGGCTGTTCCCACAATGTTCGTCTATCGGGATGTAGGCGGAAGATGGCCCCAAGTGAGGAAAGAGGCCAATCTTGCGGGCACAGGCTGACCGCCACCTCTAGACAGGCTAAGAGCTGGCTGTCACAGCTCCTCCCGCCCCAACCCCACCTGAGGGCTATGGGGCTCAGCAGCAAAGGGCACACCACTTCCCGGCAATTCAATTACGACTTGCCAATTTACTAAAAATATTAATTATGCTTATTTTCACTCCCACCAACCTCATCCATTACATAAATGGACAATTACTTAGCAAGAAAAATTTCAGCCATGCTGCATAAAGAAAACATATTATAAGCAAAATACTGTGAGGCAAATTCTTCCCCCAGAATAAAAAATTACCAATAAGCAAATTAATATCAAAATAAAAAGACTATTTACTGGAAAAACAGGGGAAATAAAGAACCTCTACCTCCCTCACAGAGAGACACTGGGACTATTAATGTGACAATGGGGCTAAGTCATAAAGCAGTGTATGAACGTCAGCTGTTACTTTGGGATCCAAAATCAAAATAGGAATTAAGGTTGTCTTAGGGAAAATAAAATAATTTAGAGGATATACACCTGCTTGCTTTTTTGGTTTGGGAGTGACCATCAAGTTTTTAATGTCCAAGTAGAAAAATTATGATTCTTAATAAATTTATGGCATCATGCGACCATCACCATCTGCTTCCAGAACTTTCCATCATCTCAAAAGAAACCTCATGTCCGTTTCCTCAACCTAAGGTAGCTTGCATTTGCTGTCCCTCTGTATTTGCTTTATCCTACATATTTCAGGTAAACAGAAGCATACACTATAGGCATCAGTATGCATTTGCCGCTGCATGGAAGCTGAAGCCGTGAAAGCTTAGCATAACATTTCTGAGGTTCACCAGGATGTATCACAGATCAGTATTTTGTTCTTTTTTATCCTTGTTATTATTCCACTGTATGGAGATGCCGCATTTTGTTACACTTGATCTTAGCCAAAAGGCCAAGAAGCGATGCCGCATTTTGTTTATCTTACCACAAGTGGGTAAGCGCTTGGGTCATTTCCAGTTTGGAGATTATGAATCACGTCGATATGAACATATGCACGCAAGTCTTTGTGTGTAGACATGTGTTTTTACTTCTCTTGGGCAGCTACCTATGAGAGGAATTGCTGGGTCACGTGGTGCATTTGTTTAAATTTTAAAGAAGGGACCAAGTTGTTGTTTCAATGGCACCTGCAGCACTTCACAGTCCCCCCCGCACGAGGGCGCTCGCGTGTTCCATCTCCACATCCTTGTCATACTACCGTGTGGGCTGTTTATTGTCCTCCCAGAGCTGAAAGTCTCAGGGCGCTTCTGGTTGGCATTTCCCTGATGTCTCACGACATTGACCATCTTTTCATGTGCTCGCTGGCCATTCACTTGTCGTCTTTGTTGAAACGTCGATTCAAATGTTTTGCCCCTTTTTTACACTGGGCTATCCTCCTCCTGAGTTCTGAGAGTTCTCATGTAGTCTACATGCAAGTCCTTTACCGGATATATCATTTGTATCTATTTTCTCCCAGAGCATGGCTTATCTTTTGAAGCCCAAATTTTTAATTTTGAGAAGTTCAATTTATGGGGCTTTTCCCCCCCTTTTATAGATGATGATTTTAGGGTCATATCTAAGACATCCTTGCCTCCAGGCCACAGAGATTTATGCATATGTCTTGCTATTTTAACTTATATTTAGGTTTATGACCCATTTTTAGGTCATTTTTATGTATGGGGTAAGGTAGTTCATCTTTTTGCAAATGAATATCCAGTTGTCTCAACACCATTCGTTGGAAAGATGACCTGTTCCCCCAATGATCCTGTAAAAGATGAACTAACTGTGATTGTCAGCACTTATTTCTGGACCCTCAGTTCCATCCGTCAATATGTCTCTCCTTGTGCCAGTGCCACACTGTCCTCAGACCACAGCTCTGTACTAAGATTCAAAATCTGGAAGGTTAAGTGCTCTAACTTCATTCTTCTTTTCCAAGATTGGTTTTGGCTATTCAGCAACCTTTGCATTTCCATATGAATTTTCAGATCAGTTTTTGTTTCTGCAAAAAAAGCCAGTTGGCATTTTAATGGGGTTTGCAGCACTTAATCTATAGATCAATTTGGAGAGAACGGCCATCTTAATAAGATCAAGTCTTCCAATCCATGAATACAGAATGTCTCCTCATGTATTTACATTTTATTTAACAGTGTTTTGTAATTTTCAGTGTACAAGTCTGGCACTTTTGTTAAATTATTACTAGGTATTTTAGTCTTTTTGATGCTATTGTGAGTAGAATTGCTTTCTAAAGTTCAGATTGTTCATTGCTAGTTTATAGAAATATAATGACTTTTGCATATTGATCTTCTATCCTGCAACCTTGATGAACTCATTTATTATTTGTAGAAGGTTGTGTGCGTATATCGCATTGTCTGTGAATAAAGACAATTTACTTTTTCCTTTCCAATCAGGATGCCTTTTATTTCTTTTAGGATTATACTGTCTAGAACTACAGTACAATGTTGCATGGAAGTAGCAAAGGCTGACATTGTTGTGTTTTTGATGATTTGGGGGGTTCAGTCTCTTACCATTAGCTGTGGTTAGCCGTTAGCTATGGGTTCACTGGAGATGCCTTTCATCAGTTTAAGGAATTTCCCTGCTATTCTTGGTTTGTTGAAAACTGCTATCATGAAACAGTGTTGGATTTTTCAAATACTTTTTCTATATCTATCAAGAAGATCATGTGGTTTTGTCCTTAATTCGATTAATATTGTGTACTCTATTAATTGATTTTTTGGTAGTCAAACCAAACATGCAATCCTGGGATAAAACCCACATGGTCATAGCATTTAATCTTTTTTGTATGTCACTGAATTTGGTTTGATAATATTGTGCTGAGAATTTTTACAACAGTATTTGTGAAGGATACTGGTCTTTGGTTTTCTTTTCTTGTGGTCCCTTTGTGGTCTGGCTTCAGTATCGGGGTAATATTGGCCTCAGAGAATGATCGGGAAGCATTCCTTTGTCCTATATTTTCTGAAAAATTGTGAAGGATTATTATGACTTCTGTAAGTAATCTTTGTAGTCTTCAATGCAGAGAGTTTGCACATCCTTTATCAGGTATGTTTCTAGGCTATTTGATTTTTTTAAAGATACTGTTGGAAATTTTATTTTAAGAATTCCTTTTCTAATTGCTTACTGTAGTTTATAGAAATAATATTGATCTTTGAATACTGATCTTGTATCCAATGACCTTCTAAATTCTATTATTAATTCTAATACTTCCTGGAAGATTATTCTGGACTTTCTATTTAGAATACCATGTGAGCTACAGATAATAACACTGAGAGTAATATTGGATGAACAGGCAGGGTACAAATGGTTTCTGGGTGGGTAGAAAGGGAGCCACACCAGGTTTAAATGTAAGTGGTGGGGTGACTGGGTCCACTAGAGGGAAGGTGGCAAGGTGCAGCGGTAGCACGTACTTGGGATGCATGGTGGGAGCAGATCTAAAGCAGTCTTTCCTGTAATAGTCCTACACCGCTCTCTACAGCAGGAGAGAGACCTGCTTCCCACCATTGTCCACTGCACCCAGGCAAAAATGCCTTCTCCTGCCTCCATCTGGCTCTCGCCCTCTGCTCTCCTCCTTCCAGGTCCCAGAATGTGCCCAAGACCAAGGTACATGGTGGGGAGTGGAGGGGTTGGGAGTCCCACTTGGTAACCAAGCACTCTGCGACTCTAGGGCAGCCGATGGTCACTGCTGTTCTGTGACCCTCCAGAGTGTGAGCTCATCATTGGCAGGGACTTTGCATTACTCATGTATGTGCTCAGTCTAAGTGCCCACGGCCTGGCCCAGCGCGGGACAGGCCCTCCATTCCTCACCCACATGACGTGTTTGCTGATCGGTTCTGTCTGCGGAACAGTACATCAATGACTGTTAAATAGTTCAATATTTGGAGTGGTTAGTCTGATTACAGTCCTCCATTAACGGAGATGAGATTTCACTATTTTTAATTAAATTACTTCAATACAGCACACTAGGTCCTGAGGTGGGTAAACACAAAAGCCTTCATTTATCTCTAAGAGGAGGCCCAGCCCGCACACATGCGGGCAGCTCAGCCCAGGGCACCACGGGCCTGTCCTGAGCAGCTGGTTTGCGCCCTGCCTGCAACACTCACTAGCTGGGAGCCTCAGGCTGGGTACTTACTACTTATGCTCCCTTTCCTTGGCAAATAAGAGCAAAATGAGAGGATCAAATGGAGATCAGTAGAGTGTCTTCCTCCCAGAGGTGACGGGAGGCTGAAGTGAGTGAAGACAAGGAAATCACCAGAGACGGTGCCCGGCACGTCGTAAGCGCACAATCTCATCGTTCATTCAGTAGAAGAGACCAAGTCACACAGGTCTAAAGATTAATTACAGCAGGAGGGCTAGCTGAAATGCCTCCATAGAAAATAGAACCCCAAATCTCTGAGTCTACGCTATGCTTGGAAACCCTAGGCAACGGCATTCTGGTTCGACGGAGGCTAGGAATCGCCAGCACAGAGAAACCCTTGAACTTTTGAGGTCTACCTCTGTCTGGGCCACGGGGCCTCCTCCCCAGAAAACCACCCTGTGGCCATCCTACACGAAGACTGCCGCTGAGGCCAACTACCTCCTCTTTTATACGCGGTCCTACTTGAGTCGGAGGCAAAGCAAGTCACTGGACCCCTCCAGACTGACTAGATTCAGTTATTGAATGTACTTAGTACATAACAAACGTGGGAAATGTCACACGTGCCAAAAGTATCCAAATGCTGCTTTCTAAAATAAACATTAAATTGGGAGAGGAGCTAACATTTCGAGCAAGTTACAAATTCATGAATTAGCCTCTTCTCTGCAGGATAATTACATCAGGCAAGAGGCTCTTTGGAACTAAGGAAATGTTACTGGGATGGGCTATACATTGTCATGAACTCACACAGTCTAGGCTGGGGTGGGGAAGGTCCAACAGGTTGGGATTACTCATTAAACAGGGAACAATGGGCTGTCACTGCATCCTCAATGACTTTGCCAAGCTCTGTTCTCATCCCCTGACATCTCCCTCCCTGCAGTATAGCACACTGTATGTCCTCTGATCCCCCCAAACACACTCAACTCCTGAAGTCCGGCCTTAATGCACTAAGCACTCGGAATAATTCCTAGCATAAAATAGGAGCTCAAAAAATGTTTGTTGGCTGGATATATGAATGAATATACAGTTTTTATTGGCCTTGTTCTGAGTGTTCGCATTCTGAGAAACTGAGGTTTTCCCCAGAGAAGGGTTTCAAAATCTTACAGTGTTGGCCATCAGGAGTGCTTTCTTCAAAGATGTACAGTGATCTTCGTGTCTAGACAACTTTGTGACAATGTCTTCCTTGCAAGATTGATTTCCGGAGGCCTCGTGTCTAGACAACTTTGTGACAATGTCTTCCTTGCAAGATTGATTTCCGGAGGTGATGCTACAGAAGAATGAAGAGAAAAACAGAAAGAAGTTTCTGAAAGTGTCATGTGGTGGTGCAGACCCACTGCTGCTCAGGTGACGTGGTGCCTGACCAGGGAGAGGGTGTGAAAGCCCTTAGCCTTGCTGTGCCGTCACTCCCCCCTTCCCACACCACCTAACCATGGCCAGCTAACCGTGGCCCACTAACCGTGGCTGGCTGACCGTGGCCAGCCATCTTGCCAGTCCGTGCCTTTGGTCTCAAAAGAGTCCAGACAGGGGCGCCCGGGTGGCTCAGTCAGTTGGGTATCTGACTCTTGATTTCAGCTCAAGTGATGATCTCACTGTTATGAGGTTGAGCCCTGCATGGAGCCTGCTTGGGATTCTCTCTTTCCCTCTAGCTCTGTCTCTCCCCTCCCCTCTCGCTCGTGTGGCCAGGAAAGAGAGCACAATCACTGCTGAGACCATCACTTCCCTGTGGGTGCGGGCAGCATGCTGAGGCACGCTCACCCACATGATAACTGAGGGCACATGCTTCCCGTGGTAAAGTAGGGGAATGTCGACCTTCACAAGCTCCCCTTCTCTGTTGACAATGGCCATGGCCACCTACATTATCGGACCCTCTCCCTTTCTTGCTTCTTCCATCCATGCCCTGAGCACAGGGCCACCAGCCCAGACGTGGGCTCTTGAAGGCCTACGATCACTGTCCCTGGAGATCAAAGCCAACTTCACCCTGATCAGAAGGGGACTGCAGGGTCCCGTGATACCAACCTACAGATGCTCTGGCCGGCCTCTGCTTTTCAGTGTTCAGTGAGACAGGATGACATTCCCCACTAAATAAAGAAGGGTAGTGAATCAACTGAACGATTCTCACATTCGGTTGGGGATTTTATCGCTCCATCCACATGGCCATCCTGGCTCTTCCCGGTGGTACAAAAACATATAAACACACACACCTACTACCATCTCTAAGAGACACATAAAGTAGCAGAATTCCTGAGTCTGAGTTACTCATGTGACTCACTGGAGCCTGGTGTTGCTACAGATCACTGGCACGGGAAGGAGAAGAAGCTTCTGCAGTAATTATTACCTTCTACAGTACCACTGAGTACTTCTTTGTACTTCTTTGGGGTGTGTGTGTTGGGGGGGGGGGCTACTGTCTCACGCACTGTGGAATATTTAGTGGCACCCCTGGTCTCCACCCACTGGATATCAGGAGCACCCCCATCCCAGCTGTGACAACCAAAAATGTCTCGTGAAATTGCTAAAGGTCTCCTGGGGGGTGGGGATTGCCCCCAATTGAGAATCACTGTTTCAAAGTAAATAAAACTCATATTTTAATTCTTCCCTATCTTTCAGATAAGAAAATCATTAAAAACAAACAAACAAACCAGAAGTAACTTCACTTAAGAAATAAACTCAGAAAGTTGCATCCCAGGAATGGAGTGGGGGACGGAGGGGGCGGGGAGGGAACTCTAAATCCTAGAAGGCTGGTAACCAGGGCAGTTCACCAAATATTTGTAAATCCCTGAGACAGGAACAGGACCTGGTGAAATGGGACTTAGCCCTGTGGTATAGTTTGCTTTACAATAGCGCCTAGTGCTTTCGATGAACGTGCCGAGATGATAAAGCCTGTATTTTTCTTTAAGAGTCACATAGGGCAATCAAGGCAGGATACACACCAACACCAACAAAACACTTCTTCGAGCAAAGGCCTAAACTCTAAAATATCATATTATTAAGTATTTTCTTTACAGGTTGGCCCCTGTCACAGTTTATGTGATCATGAAATCTGAGGTTATAATAGACACTAGAATGAAAACAGAAATAACTCAAGGCAAATAACATTCCTGACGCACACTATCCGCACAATGCAGAGAGGGGCTGGGGAACAAGTGAACGTGGGTTGCTCCCTTCTAGAGAACACTTAACCAAACATGCTCATACACAACTTTACAACTTACAGCTCAGTGTAACATTGGCAGTGTTGATGTGCATTATCTTGAACGTTCCAGCTCTACTTCTGCCTCCACTCACTAAGCAGAAGATCTACTTAAGACCCTGATAGTGTTATTTTTTTCATCTAGAAGCTTGAAATAATAATTATATTCACCTTATAGTTGAAGGCCATTTTAAGTAAGAGTAGTGTATGAGAAACAATTGATACACTGCAAATCACTACAAAAAGTTCATAATTATACAAGGAAGACGAATTTGTCTTTCAAAAAAATGGCAAAAAAGTAATTCAGATATTCTCTAACATTTTATAGATTCTGATATGCATAACTAAAATTTAGTTCTTTTTTAAAAAAATTTATTATGTTACATTAGTCACCATACAGTACACATCATTAGTTTTTGATGTTTTGATGTCGTGTCCCATGATACGTTGTTTGCGTATAATACCCAGTGCTCCATGCAGTACGTGTCCTCCTTAATACCCATCACTGGGTTAACCCATCCTCCCAACCCCCCTCCCCTCTAAAACCCTCAGTTTGTTTCCCGGAGTCTCTCATGGTTTGTCTCCCCCTCTGATTCCGCCCCCCTTCATTTTTCCCTTCCTTCTCCTAATGTCCTTCCTGCTATTCCTTATGTTCCACATATAAGTGAAACCACATGATAATTGTCTTTCTCTGCTTGACTTATTTCACTTAGCATAACCTCCTCCAGTCCCTTTCCGATGGCTGAGTCCTCTTCTATTGTATATATGAACCACATCTTCTTTGTCCATTCCTCTGTTGAAGGGCATCTCGGCTCCTTCCACAGTTTGGCTATTGTGGACACTGCTGCTATGAACACTGGGGCGCATGTGCCCCTTCTTTTCACTACATCTGTATCTTTGGGGGTAAATACCCAGTAGTGCAATTGCTGGGCCATAGGGTAGCTCTATTTTTAACTTTTTGAGGACCCTCCATACTGTTTTCCAAAGTGGCTGCACCAACTTGCATTCCCATCAACAGTGTAAGAGGGTTCCCCTTTCTCCACATCCTCTCCAACACTTGTTGTTTCCTGCCTTGTTAATTTTTGCCATTTTAACTGGTGTAATGTGGTATCTCAATGTGCTTTCAAAATTTAGTTCTTTTATTTGTATTATTGTTATTTTTTTACATACCTATTTCTTTTTGTCAGGGGAACTGTACTGTTGACTTCCATCCACTGGGACTCATAAAGCGATGTTAGAAATTGTTTCCAATTGATTTTGCTGGTGGTTTTAAGTCCAAATCTGGATTTAAAAAAATAAAAATATTATTTTAAACATTTTTTCTATAATGCTGCATGGATTAGATATTTAATATTAAATTGAAGATGGCAGCAATGAATTTATATGAAGTTTCAAATCTAAGGTAAACAAAACAATTTAGTAAAATTGTACAACAAATTGACTTTCAGAAAGCAAGGAAAATCAAGCTGATTCTATATCTCCATTTCTCTGCTTTCCCTTAGCAGGAGCATACATTGAAGGAAGAAACAAGGGATTTGATTAAAATTCTCATGTCCATGAACTAAGTCTTTCAAAGTCACTATTTGGAGAGCCCAGTCACTCTGGGAGGCAGAATAAAGACCTGGAAGGCATCCACATCCTAACTGCTGGGATCTGTGAGTATGACCTCAGAGGGCAAAAAAGGACTCCGTGGATGTGATTAGAGGCGTGGCCCCAGACACGGGAGGGCACCCAGCTTAACCAGGTGGGCCAATCTAATCATAGGAGTTCTTAAAATTGGAGCATTTCTCCCAGCTGCAGCCAGAAAAAGATGTGAGGACAGGAGATACGAGGACAGGAGATGCAACGGCAGGAGAAGGGCCAAAGCAGAGACAGCAGATGGAGGAGAGACCACGTGCCCAGGAACGCAGGTGCCTCCAGAAGCTGGAAAAGGCAAGAAACAAACTCCCTATCTCTCCTCTAGGCTTGTGGCACTTTGTGATGGTAGCAGTTGAAAACTAGGACAGATTTTAAATCTCAGCGAGAATAAGTAAGTGGAAAATTATTCAAAAGCAAACTGGCAACATTACTGTAGCCCCATGGCTCGGGGTGCGGGGATTTTGGCATAACAAGATGGCAGCGGAAGCAGCCCGATGGGAGCTTGGAAAGACCAGAGTGCAGCTCCCTGCTCCTTCATTCCTCACCCTTGTCAGGCAAGTTGCTCACTCTTCTGATTCTCTATTTTTCTCATCTATAAAATGAGAATAATATCATCTACTGGGAGGGTTGCTTTAAGGATGAAAGCTACTAGATCAAAAATCCCCGCCCACAGTCCTGGTCACCAGCAGGTGTTCAACCACATTCCCTTCCCCACTGTCCATGTGACTTAGCCACTAAGCATCATCCAAGCTTCCATAACAGGGTGGCAAAAAGAATTTGGGCTGAGATCCGAAAACAACAGTTATGAGATGCAAAAGTGGAAGACACCACAAGACAGATTACCCTGCTTGGATGGCTAAAATTAGTGGCTGTAAGGAATTCGGTCTGTGTGGATCAGATGTGGGCCATGTGAGAAACTGCAAGTATGCATGTGTACACACACACATATGCACAGGGTCGTCTGGCCATACTGGCCCTTCAACTCTTCTGAAGGGTTATGCTTTTCCATGTCCTAGGTCCCTCACGCTTGCTGCTTCCTTTGCCAACTGCCACACTCCCCACCAGTCTTCCCAAGCTTTAGTGAATTCTGCACCACTTTCAAGTTCAACTTTTTCATTACTTTCTCAAGGAAGCCTTCTCTGATTTCCATAACCAGGGCCCTTTGCCTTTGCCTAGAAGCACTATGCCTCCTTCCTTTGCAGCATTTATCACTAAGGATTAATACTATTAGTATTTAATATTTGTACAGGTCCTTGATCATGATTGTGATTATAGCACCTAACACTTGATAAATGGTTATTACTTCTACTTCTGCTCTTAGCACCATGTATGCGTTCATGAGAAAGAGAGACATTGATTGACTGATTTTCATTAGCTATGCATGGCAACATCAATAAGTACACTGTGACAGTGGTCTAATGCTCAGCTGTTTACATACAAAACAAAGTTTCATCATTTTTTCCCAGCCTGCCTTCCCCACCTTGCCCATGATTTTGATAGTTTGTTAAAACTATCTCTTTTCACCATAAATTTCAGCAAGTCAGAAATTAATTTTTATAGTGGAAACACTGTGCCCACCATTAAAAGCAGAATAAGCTTCATATAGTACATTTAGGAAATTACCTTACTCTCTAGGGGGAAAAAATCAAATTAGATCTTCACTCCATACATTATACCAAAATAAATTCAAAATAGATGAAGGAGTGAAATGTAAACACTTGGACCATTAAAAAAGGAAAATCCAGGCGTATATTCACCTGGTATTGGAATAAGAATGGGTTTTTAAGCAGTATTTAAGAGGGGGTTCACAAACCTCCCTAGTTAATAACATCAACATAAAAAATTTCCATACACCAGAAATACTGAAACAATAATTTAAGAGCTAAACAACAGACTTGCAAAGTTATCATAAATATGCATAACAAATTGCTAATTTTCTTAAAACATTAAGTGCTTGTACAAATTAATATAAGGAAAACTAAGACTTGATTTCTTCTTCCAGTGATAGCTCAGGAAGATCCTAGTAGACCAGTTCCCCTGCCGAGACTCACAATAAGTGCTAGGTGTAATACCAAAGGCAACTACAGAGTGAACAGAAGTGGGCACATTCTGGTAGGGAATCCACACAGAGAGTAGAGGAGCTGTGAGTATTTTCAATGCTTTCAGCCTGAGGCTAGGCACTGCAGCACAAGGGGTGGCAAGGACATCAGTTAAAAAAAAAAAAAAAAAGAAAAAAGAAATAAGAAAAAAGAAAGGTATGTTCTGGAAGACTAGAAGACAAAACCCAGGTGAGCCATAACCCTAGAGAGAAAGAGGAAATCCTGGAAGAGAAGGAACGAGAGAGGGATTCCCGAATTCTGTCCTACCACATTTCTGACTGGCTCTGAACCTACTCAGTATTGCTTAGCCAAACACAAAATATCTGAACTAAGATCAGAGCTGCCACCCAAGAAACAAAATTTGCAGTTTGAGTCCAACCAAGATAACTGCCTGTAAGACAAAAGAAAGGGCATTCATCGAAAAAATAGTAACAAAATTTAGTCTTCACAATTTAATATTCAAAATGTTGAGCACATACACACACTCTCTCTCTCTCTCAAATAAATAAGCCTTAAAAAATAAAAATGATAAAAGAAAAGATAAACTAAAACTATAGAACATATTTTACAAAACAGGAAAATGGAACATTACTAGGCAGAAAAGTCTGACATACATACAATTAGAATCGGAGAGGAGAGAATGAATGGGGCAGAAAAGAGTATCAGAAGACAGAACGGTCAAAATTTCTCCAAATTTGATTAAAGATATCCATTTACAGATTGAAGATGTTCAATAAAAATCAAGTAGAACATGCATGAAAAAGGCCATGTCAAGGCTCATTACACAGTCAGATTCAAGGAGTAAATCTTGAATGCAGCAAAAGAAAAATTACTCATCACATGTAGGAGGGCAACAATTTAACAGATGACTTCTCATCCAAAACCATGGAAGCCAAAGGAAGTGGAACAACATCATGAAGTACAGAAAGAAGAGAAATCACCCAAGAATTTTCCAGCTAAGAAAAAATCCTTTAAAAATGAAGGATAAATGAAGACATTTCTAAATAAAAGAAAGCTAAGGGAATCCATCTTTAGCAGGAAGTTTTTCAGGCTGAAGGGAAATGATAGTAGATGGAGACATTAACTCCTCAGAAAAGAATGAAGTATCAGAAATGGTAAATATTTGAAAAAATACAAAGCCTACTTTTTTCCCTTGCTTTTTCTCTTCTTAATTTATTCATAGTTATATAAAGAAAATAACATTGTTTTGGGAAGTTTATTACATAGATAAGTATACCACATATAATACCTACAGTATAAAGGAACAGGGCAGAATATAGATTCATATTGCTTACATAGGTTCTACATTTTTTAAAAGATTTTATTTATTTGGCAGAGTGAGAGAGATCACAAGTAGGCAGAGAGAGAGGGGAAAGTAGCATCCCCCCCGAGCAGAGAGCCTGATACGGTGCTTGATCCCAGGACCCTGAGATCATGACCTGAGCCGAAGACAGAGGCTTAACCCACTGAGCCACCCAGGCGCCCCTAGGTTCTACATCTTATGTGAAGTGGTACAGCGTTAATTGTATACCGGTTGGGAGTTGTAAAGATGTACACTATAATCCCCATGAAAAATTATACAAAGAAGTATAGCTTAAAAGACCATAAGAAAATTAAAACTGAATTCTCAAAAAAAATTCAATTATCTGAAAAGAAGAAAAAGAGCTAACAAGCAAAAAGGAAAAACAGGAGACTCAAATCCAAATACATCAGTAATTACTTTGAATATTAATGGACTAAACACAACTGGATTTTTAAAAAGAGATCCAAATTTGTGGTTTCACAAAAAAGGCACATTTACTGTTTTGTTTTTTGAGAGAGGGAGAGCGAGAGAGAGCATGTGCAAGCAGTAGTGGGGGGAGGGCCTGTCGGAGGGGGAGAGAAAAAATGTTCATCAGGATCCACACTTAGTGGAGATCATGACCTGAACCCAAGTCAAGAATCAGACATTTAGCCAACTGAGCCACCCAGGCACCCCAAAATGCACATTTACTCGAAAGACAGATAGGTTGAAAATAAAAGGACACTATCTTAAGCCACATGATCAAGGTCAACCTCAGTAGTGACAAGTCACACTGATACTATGCACCCTTGGTTTGAGGTGACAAGAATGGTACTTTACCTCTGTGGTGTCCAAGAACACATTGTCCCAATCCAGTCAGTCAAATCCCAGTTGAGAGACCCTCTATAAAATATCTCACCCATAATCCTTAAAACTGGCAAGGTCATGAAAAAACAAGGGAAGTCTGAGAGAGTGTCAGAACCAAAAGGAGCTTAAGGACACATGACTACTAAATATAATGTAAATTAAACATCTAAGTAAGTGGGAAGATATACCATGCTCATGGAGTAGAAAACTGAATACGGTTAAAGTGGCAATTCTCCCCACTGTATTCACAATCAAATTCCTAACAGGCTTTGCTTTTGTGTTTTTTTTTTTAATATTGAGAAACTGATTCTAAAACGTAGAGAAAGGTAAAGACTCTAGAATAGTCCAACAATTTTGAAAGAGAAGAACAAGTCTGGAGGACTTGCACAACCTAATTTCAAGACTTAACAATTTAGCTACAGTAATCAAGACAGTGTGGTATTGATGTGAGAATAAACCTATAGATTAATAGAAGAGACTAGAGTCCAGAAACCTATTCACTCTTATACAGTCAACTGATTTTCAGCAAAGGTGCAAAGTAGTTCATCAGAGAAATGACAGCCTTTTGAACAAATGATGCTGGAACAACTGGATATCTAGACAGAAAGAGAGTGAATCTTCACCCTTACCTCACACTATACACAAAAATTGACTATAAATGGATCTCCCATAAAAATTACCCATAACAAATTTTTAAGTAGAGAAAACATATTTCATCAAAATTAGAAACTTTTGTATTTCAAAATACAAAAAAAAGCTACGAAAAGAGAAAAGCCACACTGAGAGTAAATATGTGAAAAGATGTAGCTAATGAAGAACTCACATCTAGGATATATAAAGAACTTTTGCAAATCAATAATAGGGAAATGAACAATCCAGTAAAATGGACAAAAGACCTGTACATATACTTTTTAAAAGAATATACATGAATGGTCAATAATCACATGAAAATAGGCTCAACATCGTTAGTCATCAGGAAAATGCAAATTAAACGAAATGAAATACCTCTACACACTACTAGAATGGGTAAAATTAAGAATTGTGGTAATACCAAGCATTAAGGAGGGTGTAAAGCATCTGGAATTCTTGCATGTTACTGATGGAAGTGCAAAAACAGTAGTTACTTCAGAAAACAGTTTGATGGTGTCTCATAAATGTAAACATACACTCAAACCTAGACTCCAGCAATTTTATTATTAGGTATTCACCCACGAGAAATACAAACATGTATAAGCCCCAAGAATTGTAAGTGTTTATATAGTATCTTCCCTAATGACCCCAAACTGAAAACAACCCAAATGTCTGTCAACTGGTGAATGGATTAGCAAATTGTGGTAAACAAATATGGTGGAGCACACCTCGGCCATTAGAAATGTAGGGGCTCCTGGGTGGCTCAGCGGATTAAGCCGCTGCCTTCGGCTCAGGTCATGATCTCAGGGTCCTGGGATTGAGCCCCGCATCAGGCTCTTTGCTCAGCGGGAAGCCTGTTTACCCCCTCCCTCTCTGCCTACTTGTGATCTCTCTCTCTGTGTCAAATAAATAAAGAAAATCTTAAAAAAAAAAAAAAAAGAAATGTTGGGATATGCAACAGGATGGATGCATGTTGAAAACACGGTTAAATGAGGAAAGTAGTCCAACACAAAAGGGTACAACCTGTATGATTCCATTTATGACAAAATCCTAGAAAAGCCAAAACCATAGTGACAGTGACAGAGAACCATCAGTGGTTGCTGGAGCTGAGGGTCGGAGAAGGGAAGGGTTGGTTACAAAGAGCCGAGAGTAGAATTATAGGATCATGAAAGTATTCTACGTATTGACTATGGCAGGGGTTACATAAAGATATACAACTGCTAAACTCATTAAACTGTGACCTTGAGAATGAATTTTATTTTAGTAGCTTTTACTGGAGTAAACATTTTTTTAAAGATTTTATTTATTTGATAGAGATCACAAGTAGGCAGAGAGGCAGGAAGAGAAAGAGATGGGAAGCAGGATCTCCACAGAGCAGACAGCCCAATGTGGGGCTCGATCCCAGGACCCTGGGATCATGACACGAGTCGAAGGCAGAGGCTTTATTTAACCCACTGAGCCACCCAGTACTGCCCCTGGAGTAAAATATTTTTAAAACACTGAAGAATATCAAAGGTCACAGACGAATAATTATTCACAGACAAAGCACCTAAAACCTATAAACATGAAAAATGTGCAAATCAACAGCAACCAACGACCTGAAATCAAAACAATAGTGAGCAACTTTGCTTCTACCGGTCATTTTCGCAAGGATCTATACGTGGCAATGTGGAATGTCAGCAAAAAGGCTCTCATCAGCCACCTTCATAAGAATAAATTAACACTTCCAGAAATGCATTTGAGCAATATGTAACGGAAACCTTGGACATGTTCAAACTTTGGACTCAGGAGTTAACAAAACATGTAGCCATTAAAAATTAACTTCAAAGGCTTTCCAAGGACATACACAAACGCTCCTGGTAATAATACTGTGTCATAGGATCTCAACAATGTTAAGTGTGCATGGTGTCTGTGTACGTGTGCACACAAAGAAATTCTGGAAGGAAATATACTAAATAAAATACCAGTAGCGGTTATCTCTGGCTATTACAGTAGTGGGTAATTTGTTTTTTCTTCATGGTTCCCCTATTTTCCAGTTTGAGCTTCCAACTTTTATAATCAACATGTATAAACACTGAATGAAACAATTTTTGAAAAATCAGTGCCAATTTTGCTAGAAATCACATGACCAACCATTATCCAAAGGTCACAAAGCTATAGTTGAGACTTTTAGTCTTAAAAATGTTCCAGGGACGCTCGCTCGCTCGCTCTCTGCCTCAGGCAGCTCTCTCTCTGGATTCTGATGCTGGGGGCCCTAAGCATTCCCATCCTACTCTCCCATTCTGTGAATCCAGGTAGAGACCTACAGCAGCACCCGGTTCCGTCTATGGAGCAGGGAAAAGGAAAACACAGATTTGTTACAGTCTGGATTCCATTCAACAAGTGGGTACCGTCCTAGGAGGCAGCAAAGAGAAACAGGGTGGAGAGACTAATCCCATGAGCCAGAGGAACCAAGAAGGCTCAGCCAGAGGGAGAGACTCATCAGAACCGCAAGGATGGGCAGATCTGTGATGGGGGGTGGGGAGCGGGGGAGGCAACGGTGAGAGACAGAAGAGGATGTAACAAGTGTGGGAAATGGACCACCTCACTGGCTGACTCCTCTTCCTCAGCGCAGTCGCTGATGCTAACAATCCCCATCTCTCACTTCTCTTCTCTATCCATATGCTCTCTCTCAACAACCTCCTCTATTCTCTGGCTTGAGATACCATCTAGATTGATCTTACAAAGCTGATACCCATATTTCTTTCTCTAAACTGGACTTCTTTTTCTGAGCTTCCAATAGTCTACTCAACATCAGTAGTCGGATTTCTAACAGGCATCTCAAACTTAACACGTCCACTATTAAACTCTGGACTTCTGCTCCCTGTTTTCCTTCCTCCGGTCTTCAACTATACCAAGTTCCCACTTCTATGAAGGCTTCTGCATGGGACTGTTGGCCTGGATGCTCTCTCACAGGAAATACAACGTGACTGGTGCACTCTAAATTTGTGCAACACAGCAGACTTTGTTTCTGCATGCCTGATGCTTTCGTGAGGGTCTCATCTTAAATGCCATCTTCCCCAAGAAGTCTTCCCTGATTGCCTTATCTGGGATAGATTTGCCCCATGCATCATGATCGAGAGCTGGTTTATTGGCTTCTGAGTTAATAATATGTGTTAGTAAGAAACAGCACATTCAGGATTTTTAGCATCCTCTTCCCCAAGCCCACTGACACTGCATTTCTAAGGGTCTCTGAAGGGAGATTATGGGGCCCCAAGAGAGGCCACAGAGAGAACAGTAGCTATAGGGTCGAAATTTGCAGCTCACCCAAGAGAAACAGGCCACTGGGCAAATGGACCAAGATAATAAAACTCCACCAGAGCGCCAAATAAATTCTGGAGTGGGGAGGGTAGATGTTGGCCTGAGCAAAGTGCATGAGATACAGGCTCGAGCTGTCTTGTGTATGAAAGGACATGACAGCCAGGGGCTTGCCAAGTCCCAGTCCACACTGCCGCTGCCCGTGTCCTGGACAAGTGCCCCTACATACTGCCAAGGTATGGACATGCGCTAACGCTAGCTGTAAGTTGCCCCTTCCTCTCTTCAAAGATAAGGGCATGCAAGTAACTGAAGGTGACATTCACTTGGGGACGATCGCTGTACTTTGCCAGAAAACAAAATAACTTGCTTATTTTAACTTTATTAGTAGTAAATGACACATCACTTGTAACACGTTCCATCACCCCATTCCAGCATGCCATGAGACAGGAATTCAGAACTGCACATCCCAGAGAGAGACAGAGAGGGCCTGAAGTGGTCTGCTGGCCGGGGGATCACAGAGACGAGCTGTACACATCGCTCCTATGACCATCAAGGGCAGCTTTGTCATTCTGCAAACAAAACAAGTTTGCAAAATCCCACATATTCCCCTCGTGGATATTCATGATGTTGAGTTAACATATTAACAGCCATGAGATGTCCTCATAGTTGGGAGTTGGGAAACTTCCTTCTATAGCTACACCTTGGGAGAACTCACCTCCACGAGCTAGGACAAAATCAGGGTGATTCAGCCCACGAGGGTTTCTGGCACAAGCTAACTGAACACAGGGTCCTTAGGAAAGACCAAGGTGCTGCCTGATATTTACAGAACACACTGAAAATTCTAGGTCTGATGGGAAGAAGACTGACTTGGTCGTTAATGTGGGAATTCATGACCTATTGCCCAGGTCACAGACCAAAACCAATTCACAGACCCAAACCCCCTTAATTAAGGGAGAATCTGGATATCTTTGAGGAACAATCCTATAATATAGCCATATGCATATACAGAGAATCTTCCTTCAAACCTTGCCCAGAAGATCCTTCAGCCATACCAAAAGGACTACGTATGAAGGGAAAGAAAATACCTAGACCACCCAGGGTTATTAGATAGTGACTCTGAACTAACAATAATCCTTGGGGAGCCCAGGTGCCCACATGGTCTGCCGGGTCACGGTCAGGCTTATGGAGGAGAGAAGAAACCCAAGTCCATGTTGTAGAGGGTCAGGTAGGGTTACAGGCTCATCCTGTGCTTACTTCTCCGGGCTCCATACATGATGTAAACAGTCATTCTTAGTCACTGCAGAACCCTCATATTTGTCCTTTGACCCATGAAATAAGGGACTATGATGATAGGAAGGACCAAGCGGAAAACCCAACGCTTAGCAAAGGGTTTAAAAATCTTACCACTTCCCTGGAGCGCATCATAAAATAAAAGACGAGGGCAAGAGGCCGACTTCTACCATACTCCGTCTGAATCGCCGTTTCCCGATGCAAAAGCTACTCGGATATTTGAAAATGACTGGATAATTGTAAATTTAATCAAGCAATGATGCCAGTCACACATGCAAATCAACACAGCCCCTGGCATCTGGTATGTAGCTATAGACGTATCAAATGCTAATGTTTCAATCTCCTTTTCAAGTTTCCCTTTACACAGCCGGGAGATCTGTTCACCTCCAAATCTTATCTCAAGACTATGTCAAATCACCTGCTTCCTGCCACGTTATAATGTGAGGGAGCTCTGATCGAGGCTTGCCCAGAGAGTCCTGCAAATATTGGCCAAGGAGCTGTGTTACGGTTTCTTTTTTTTTTTTTTTAAGTTATTGATTTCTTTATTTAGATTGAGCAAGCAGGGAGGAGGGGCAGAGGGAGAGGAAGAGAGAGAATCTTAAGCAGATTCTGCTCTGAGCGCACGGCTCAACAGGGGTCTTGATCTCATGACCCCGAGATCATGACCTGAGCCGAAATCAAGGGTTGGGTGTGCAACAGACTGAGTCACCCAGGTACCCCACCACGTGGCCATGGATTGTTCTGGTGTGGCTACAACCACCACACTGGCCCACAACACGATGATATTATATTAACTGGATCTACTAAGAATGAAATAACAAATATCCCAGGGGCCTCAGAAAGGCAGAGAAGATAAACCCCATGGAATTTCAAGGTCTTACAGTCTGGTCAAGTAACTAGGGATCCAGAAGTCTAAGGCATGCTGGCATAGTTCCTCCAAAGTGAAAAACCAATGAATTAGCCTTTTGCTGCCCATTGCAAGAAAAGATTCGTATGCTTGAAGGGTGTCTCTGAATTTTGGAGATAGTTTTGTCCTGCTGTTCTGGGTAACCCAGCAGTTCTGAGTGCGGCATTGAGTAAGAAACAATTTGCAAGGCTCGAACTGTAAATTGTTGTCTCGTCACAGAAAAGCACGGCTTCTGAATGTATTTATGTCCTCTGTAAGTCCCACTGGGGGGGGGGCAGCCACGTGGATTATCAGGAGGAAAGCTGACCTGCCCTGAAAAGTGACCTGCCAGTCACTTTGCCCAAGCAACCTGGTGCTTGTTCAGGGGCTTCCATGTGAAAGTGGTCACGGAGATCGCTGTGTATTGTGGTCAGGAATGGACGCTGTGCATTGGTTTGAAAACAGGGACTTCTCATCACTAAAGATGAGTTAGCTGCTGCCTACCTAAGTCCCCAGGCTTCCAATGGCAGAGGCCAAACCTGAGCCCCCCCCCTTTTTTTAAGATTTTATTTTATTTATTTACAGACAGAGATCACAGGTAGGCAGAGAGGCAGGCAGAGGGGTTAGAGGGGGAAGCAGGCTCCCTGCTGAGCAGAAAGCCTGCTTTGGGGCTGGATCCCAGGACCCTGGAATCATAACCTGTGCCGAAAGCAGAGGCTTTAACCCACTAAGCCACCCAGGTGCCCCAACTCTGAGCCCTTTAATGGCCCCTTTCTCTACGTGGGCTTCCTAGTCACCTGGCAAAGATTCCATTGGACCCCTTTCCACATGGAGGGAGCAGTGATCTGTCTCGATGCATATTCCAGACACAAATTTGCCTTGCCTGCCTGAAACGCTTCTATCACTTACCATCTGTGGACCTCCAGAAAGCTTTATGCACCACTGGGATGTCCTGCCATCACAGAAAAAAACGGAGGAACTCATCTGATGGTGGTGACGGTGTGGCAATAAGCCCAGATCCACAGAACATGCTGGTCTTGCCACATATCCCATCACCAGAAAAGACCTGAAAGAATGCTTGGTAGCTCTCTGATGACTCATCTACATCCAGCTGAGAGGAAATCCCCAGGGCTTAGGGACCTGTTCTACAGGATGCACCTTGCCTTGAGCCAGTAGAGAGTAAAGAGTAGCCAATAAAGAGATGACCATTGAGCACTGAGATCCTGTGAAAAAAAGGTTGAGTGCCCCAGGGACTGGAAGGCAAGAGGAGAGAAGGTGGGCTAATTACTCCCCCAGCCCTCCCCTGCCACATGGCCATGGCCATGTTCTTAGACCTTATCTGCTCTCCAGTGACCTCCTCTTTAGCTATCTGCCTTGCTCCTTTCAGTAACTGCCCCCTCTCCTATCCCTTTAGGCCTAGGGGAGAGAAAGGCTTCCCCATCTACTGATTTCATTTACTCTTGCCCTCATGTGAGTAAAGCATCTTTCAATAAACTCGTGTCCATCTGATTTCTGCCTGGACCCTGACCACTGTATGTCGGAGGTTAAGACCACCATGGTAGAGTACAGAACAGCTCCCTTACCCCCAAAAGCTCCCTTGTGCTCCATCCCCCGGAGTCACATCCTCCTCTGCCCCTAGTCTTGGCAATTATTGATCTCTCTTCCATGCCTATTGTTTTGCCTTTTCCAGAATGTCACATAGACGGAAGAGATCCTAGACATGGGGGTTAAAGAGGTTTGGACAATCATTGAAAACATACCACTGGGTATTGGTTCTACGCTTAATGTAATTTGGGCTAAATGGCTTACTGTTTCTGCTTGTAGAGCTTCTGTTGGGCACTCCCGGGGTGAGTGGGAAAATTCTCACCGGGAGATGTTTCTGAGCGAGAACGTGTTCACGTGATGGATAAGAAAGTATCTTGGCAAATACACAAGTCAGAGCAAGTCACTGCCTTTATTCCTTCCCTCAGCTCTCCCTCAAACCCCACTCCTCATATTTAAACACTGATTTTATTTTTAACAGATGTACTTTATATAAAAGCCTAGGCAACATCAAAAAGCACAGCACGTTAGCAATAAAGGTCAAGTTAGCTGTTCAGTTAAAGTCTACCATTACATTAAAATAAAAATATATATGGAAAACGGCTTTTTAAAGTCTCTAGAATATGATTGCAGTCAAGATTTTATGCTTTGTTACCAAGATGTTAGGGTTTTTAATTTAGGCCCTAGATCTTGAGTATTTTGTTCTAAAACACAACAAACTCAACAAGATGCCTTTTTTTTCTCCCTACACTATCTATTCTCGAGTCGGATAGGAAGAATAATTTCTCCAGCCATTTTATTATGAAGGTTTAGATTTTATTTTACTTTCTTGCTTTATTCTTTCCTATGTTGTCTGCGATTTTTTTTAAAGGATGTATTTTTAAGTTTTATTTCTCAAATTAAGAAGCACTAAAATGAACTTTTTTCTTTCCGTGTAGACTTTTACGAGTTTTAACCCACATACAGATTCACGTCACCACTGCCCCACACAGAACGCAGAACAGCTCCATCACCCACCGCCTTCCCAGCGCTGCCCCTCCAGAGTCGGACCTCCCCCCACCGCCCCCAGTCCTAGAGACAGACCAATGACCTCTTCTTTGATCCTACTGTTTTGTCTTCTCCTGAATGTCCTAGAGACAGACTCCTAGAGCAGCAGCCTTTGAGACTGGTTCTTCCGAATGTCGCTGGGATTCAGTGCCGTTCGCATCGGAAGCTCATCCCTTCCTATTGCTGAGAAATATGCCATTGTGCTGATGGCCCAGTTTGCTTGTCCAATCGCCTGCTGAAGGACACTTGGAGCCGTTCCCATTTGGGTGAATTATGACCAGAGCTACTATGAACATTCTTGTACAGATTTTTTTAGTGAACTTCTCGTATTTTTTCAATATAAAAGTCATACAGAATTAACCCAGCGCAATCACAGACCCATGAAGCCGCGAGGGCAGGTCCGGGGCGCTCAGGCTGCTCACTTCTGGCAACAACAGGTGTGCCCTTGTCCCCACACTGTCCCTCCCAGCAGTCTGCATTGTTCTGCCTCCTCGGTGGCTGGAGAGGAGAGCAAGGCCGGGAGGAAACAGCTCTGCCACTCGCTGCCACTGGGGGTGACACCAGTCCCATCTCTGATGCCTGTTTCATGGGGCCAGTGCTTCCCTCGTAGAAACCAGCAGGTTCTCTCTTCTTAGGAGGTGACATAATGAGTGGTAAGTCCCCAACCATCACCCTCTAAGGTCAAGAAATCACCGTGACAGTGCTGGGAACCCGGTGTTCTCTCTGAAGGTGAGATGGTAAACAACACGGCAGTTGGATGGGCCAGTGTAGACCACACCGTACAGAAATGTCCACACAGGAGAGTCATCTAGAGTGATGGAACAGACTAGAAGGACACAGTAAACCAAACTATGGAGAGAACTGAATGTATGACAAAGCAGACATTAGAAACAAGGGGGAAGAATACTAAGTGGTGGTGGTAAAACGGATGATCTGTTTGGGAAAAGAACGTGAATTTGGATGCCCACCTTATGTCAGGATGAATTAAAGTGTTTTGTTTTCAAAGACTAAGAAAAACAAGCAGAGTAGAAAAGCGTATTTATATCAAGCCTGGGCAGGAATGATGAATTTATAGATTACGCAACAGAAGACATTCCAAAAGAAGATTAATGTATTTGATTATATTAAAACATAAACTTCAGAACAATGAGGTGTCACGTGAACGAAGGGGAAGCAGCAGGCTGGGAAGAACGGCAGCACGAAGCGGCCCTGCTTATGACAGAAAAGGGTTCTCTCTTAATAATTAATTAATTACAAAAAATTATTAAACAGAAAGGTGATAAAACTGACTTCAAATGCCGGCAGCGGGGGCATTCCGCAGTCAGGACACAAGGAGGATTCCCACCAGGGGAGATGCGATCGGCACGTGGCCTCACAGAATGGTCCAGGCCCAGCATTGCTCCAAGAAATATAAATTAAGACGATAACGAGGCACCGTTTTATACCTCTTAAGCTATCAATATTTTAAAACAATGTTAATATTCAATGCCAGAAGGCATATGAAACTAAAACACTCATACGACGTTGACGGGGATATAAATCACTATCATTTTTTCAGATTGGGCGATCCTTGTAAAAATGCACGCAAGTATTTGCACTCCGGCCTTGAATTGGACACAAAGCCTGTCTCTGACCCCTTGGCGGCGGCCATGACCCCAGTCCCCTCCCGGGGCCCTTGCCTGCCCTCTACCCCACCTCTGGCTCCCTCTTGCCTCCGGCTTCTGTCAGGCCCTGGACCATGACACGGCTGGGCTGCCTGTCCTGGGGCTTTCCCCCTGGTGTCTCAGGTCTCTGCTTAAAGCTCATTTGCAGAGAAGCTTCCTGAGGTCCTCCCCAACACTCTCATGAGGGCCCCATCACACTGCATACCTCCCTTCAGCCCGGTGCATCTGTGGACTGTCACCTCACCCGCTAGCAGGTAGTACCCTCTGAGCGCAGGGCCCAGTCTTCCTCTCCAATAAGTCCCTAGCGCCTAGCACAGCACCTGGCACATAGTGAAGGCTCCAGAACTATCCAGGGACTGGCTGAACAAATAAATGAACGAACATATGCAAATCTGAAGAAACCGAAGACTCAAGAGTGACTTGGTTAGAAACATTCTGGTCTATAGAACTGAAGAGCCCAGATGGGCGGTCATAACCCCATCCACCAGCCCCAGTGGAATGCTGCTTGCTTCCTCTGGATGGCATGTCTTCCCCCAGCCATCCGCGTGGGAGACTCTTCTACATCTCTCGAAGTTTCCATTCAGCTCTGTTTACTCTCTGGAGACTTTTCTAACTTCCCAGCCAGCAGAACACATTAAGGTAAGATTTCTGGCAACATAGTGGCTCTCTCCCCAACCTCCTCATATAATCACAGAAATATATCAACCAATACATCAACTATATCAACACTTACTGGAATAAATATATCAACAAAATGATCTTAAACATACGGTACAAATTGAAACCAAGAAAGGGAAATCCACAGGTGCCAGAAGCCTGGGGCAGAGAGAATGTGAGTTATTCCCACAAGAGCCCAGGGAGGGTGTCAGACCTGGACGGAGCAGCCTGTGCTCAAGGCAGCCCTGGGACCTCCCGCAGGCACTAAGAGGCTGGTTTAATGCCAATTCGGGGCTCAGAGACCTGAGCCTGCTAGACTGGGAGATCTGGCACAGTTGAGAGTTTAGGAACCAAAACAGACTCTAGGAAAACAGAAAGGAACCCAGACAGATAAAGACACGGAAAATGCAAGGAAGTCTAAGAGACAGGGAAAGTGGAAGGACGAAGTTCAACAAATATTTAATAAGACTTCCAGAAGAAAAGGCCAGTGAGAGTGGAGTAGAGACAACACCCAAAGAGTAGCAGCAGGGAATGTTCTAGAATTCATGAAAGATACTAATCCTCACCGTGAGGCAGCATGTGTCTGGGGAGGTTAAATAAACAGACATCTCTAGCAAGACACATTGTAGGGAAACTGGAAAGTAACAAAAATAAGGAGAAAAATCTTGAAGGCAACCAGAAAAAGAAAAAACAGATCACCCAGAAAGTACTGGCAATTAGAAAGCAGACTCGCAACAGCAACAGCAGAGGCCAGAAGACCGTAAAGAGTGTCTCTCAGAAGACAGCTCTCAGATAAGAACTGTATTCCCTGTGTAATCTCCATTAAAGAATGAGTGGAAAATAGACATTTTTTGAAAACAAAGACTTACCGCCCCCACCCCCCGCCCACTCACAGCACCTCACTTAAAGGATTATTACAGAACACACTTCAGGAAATTGAATTCTGAATGAGGGGTGAGACTGAAGAAGCAGTGGTGAGCCAACAAAGTGGTAAATCTGGGAAAACCTACAAACAAACACAGATTGCAAGAAAAAAACAAAAAAAACCCACAACAAAACACCCAATAATGAAGACTAATTCGGGTCCTACCAAAACAAAGCCGGATTGAAACACTAGCAGATAGGAACATGTCCACTGAAGCCGCTTGTTTTATTCAGGACAGTAGAAATATTGCGATCTTTTGGCTTTATCGGTTCAGAACATGTGTTAAAAATTTAAGGGTAACTTCTTCTATAAGAATAGAAATAAATTATTTAAGTCTCAAGACAGTGGAGGGGAAAGCGCATGATAAGGAAAACATAGACAGAACCAAACACAGTGGAGGAGGGAAAAAGAAAAAGAACCGAGAAAAATCAGAAATAACCATAGAGCGGTAAAGGAAAAAACCCAAACACGCCCATAACAAGACACAGGAACATGCTACACTTGACTGCTGAAAAGGCAAAGATGTTCATTTGGAATTTTTTAAACACAGATATGCTATTTTACAAGAAGCATACTACGTAGTAGTAACGGTGACAATTAAATAGTTGAGAAAAGACACATTGGACAAACACCGATCCAAAGAAAACTGTTACAGGTATTTCAGTATCCAAGAAGACAGGCCACAGAAGCGAGAGGGACAGAAAGGTAACACCATAATTATAAAGGGAAGAGTTGACAGGAAGACAGGACAAGTCTTAACTTGCAGATATGTGCACCAGAAGACAAACCTGATTCATAATTCAAGATACCCATACTTGGTATTCACCGCATTGTTGTCCTGTGTCCAGTTCTACTGGGAATCATGGGTGAACTCAACAGAGGGCACAACTCAGAAATCCCTGGGTCTCTGGTGAGAACACATTGTCACAATGGCACAACCGCGGCTGCCCTTAGTGTCCTAATACATATGTTCACTCTGCACGCCCATTGTGGTCTTCATAGCTACCATCGTTCTGGTGGTCCCTGCTGCTGTGGGACTGTTTATAATTTGTTTCTAGGTTCTTAGCACTTTCCATAATGTCTGGTAGAGAAAGGGACTCAATATGCATCTATTTTTTTTTAAGATTTTATTTATTTATTTGACAGACAGAGATCCCAAGTAGGCAGAGAGGCAGGCAGAGAGAGAGGGGGAAGCAGGCTCCCTAATGAGCAGAGGGTCTGATGCAGGGTCAATCCCAGGACCCTGGGATCATGACCAGAGCTGAAGGTAGAGGCTTTAACCCACTGAGCCACCCAGGCATCCCAATATACATCTATTTTAATTATCATTTTGTGGGTGCCTGGTGGCTCTGTTGGTTGAGCGCCAGACTCTTGGTTTCGACTCAGGTCATGATCTCAGGATCTTGGGATGGAATCCCACATCAGGCTCTGTGTTCAGTGTGGAATCTCTCTCTTTAATAAATAAATAAAATCGGGGCACCTCGGTGGCTCAGTGGGTTAAAGCCTCTACCTTCGGCTCAGGTCATGATCCCAGGGTCCTGGGATCGAGCCCCACATTATGCTCTCTGCTCAGCGGGGAGCCTACTTCCCCCTCTCTCTCTGCCTGCCTCTTTGCCTACTTGGGATCTCTGTCTGTCAAATAAATAAATAAAATCTTTAAAAATAAATAAAGAAATAAAATCTTAAAATAACTTCGAAGATGATGAAGCCAACATCATGCCTTCTGTCATATGCATCCCTATTTGAAAAGCACAATGTAAAACTGTAGATGTACTTTAATTACAAATACAACAGCTTACAGATGTATGTAGATACAGGTGAAGGGAGTGTGGAAACGTGAAAGCAGTAAATTTGTTACATAAGGTGGATTGTGACTTTTGGGGTTTTATTTTTATTATTGTTTTTAAATTATTACTTGTATAATTTTGAAAACGAAATAAAGAGAAATGACTATATGACTTTTGGTCATCCAACGAAGTATTTCCTAAAAATTGTCACCGTGTTGGGATAGAACAACAGAACTGTTTTCTGAGCCATGGAAATACTCACTCCTAGGGCCACATCTTGCCTTTTACTCTAGAAGCCACGGTGGCAGCACACAGTGATCCTCTCTGGATGTAAGGAGGGTCAAGAAGGAAAGAGGAGTCTGTGGGGAAGGGAGCTAGTTGGCCTCGCTTAATACTAGTTTTCCTGGGGCACCTGGATGGGTCCATCAGTTAAGGTCCGACTCTTGATTTCAGTTCAGGTCATGATCTCAGGGTTGTGAGCCCTGTGTCAGGTTCCACGCTTGAAGCCTGCTTGAGATTCTCTCTCTGCCCCTCCTCCAGCTCAGGTGCTCTCTCTCTCTCTTAAAAAAAAATAACTATTTTCCCCCTCTTCTCTCTTGCCTCTCCTTTCTAGGTAACCGAGGTGTCCAGCAATTATCCAGAGCTTCACAAGACAATCTTCCCAGTAGCCTCTACCCTACTTCCCCTGAGACAGGGTGCTCTGAGCTACCCAGACAGAGCACCGGGTAAATGAAAGACGGTATTCCTTATGCAGAGTCTGGGCTATGTGCACCATTTCTAAAGGAAACAGTGATCTTTGGAGAAATGGCTGATTCCAGGTCGGGGGCAAGCAATGTACCAGAAGAGTGGGAGCACGTCAGAAAGCAAGAGAGCTGTCAGCGAGCGCCAGCGTCGCACCGACAGGACCCAGCAGCCAGCATGAAAGGCCAAGACAGTCCAGACTGAAGGTCAGTGAGAACAGTGATGGCCTGAAGCACATCAGATATGTGGACACTCGTGAATTATGATCATTTTTGTATGAAAAATTGCTCATTGCTCACTTTGGAAGGATGCTTGGGAACCCATTCATTATCTTGGAAGGTGGTAAGTGAAGGAAAGAGCTAAGGACATCCTCCTGCCTTTCTTAGACAAAGTGTGTCTCGTTGGTACCAAGCAGCTGAAGAAGGGAAGCTTTCATTACAGAAGGACTCCAACCAATAAGAGAAGAAATGACAGACGGGCGATACCCGCACTTTATAATCCCCGGTGAGTGCGCAGTTGTGGGAAGGACCAACCAGGGCTGCTAACACCACACAGAGAGAGAAAGCCAGTCCACACGTGCCTGCCACCCCCTAGGAAGTATTCTTGCCAGAACACCTGAACACGCATCTGAATAACAATCCATTTAGGGGCAGGGGGGTTGGGAGAGGGAGACGGGAGGACATGTCAAATGTCACTGCAGATCAGTCAGACGTCGGGTGGAAGAAATACCGTGTAATAAACACATCATAACACATACATCACAGGGGAACAAATTAACAAAGGCAGCGAGACCCTACAGACTAAAAACAGAATTGCGGGAAATCAATCAACTGCAACGCACAGACCTTATTTGGATCCTGACTCAAGTTGTAAAGGAAAATCTATGATCGGTTAGATTTGAAACCTGGCTGGATGTTTAACAATATTATTGATAATTCTATTAGGTGCAAAACCAGTATTTCTACCATGTTTTTTAAAAGCGCTCTTATCTTTTAGAAACACATAGTGAGATCTTTGCAGTAAAATATGGTATCTGGTATTTGTTTCAAAAACATCTGGGATTGGGGTGCCTGGGTGACACAGTCAGGTAAGTGACTGCCTTCAGCTCAGGTCATGATCTCAGGGTTCTGGGATGGAGCCCCGCCTGGGGCTCCCTGCTCTGTGGGAGTCTGCTTCTCCCTCTCCCTCCACCCCTCCCCCTCCTTGTGCTCTCGCTCGTTCTCTTTCTCTCTGTGTCAAATAAATAAATAAGAACTTAAAAAAAAATGCCTGGGGTTAATGGAAAACGGAGCAGGAAGAGAAATGAAACGATGGACCACGAGCTGAATACCGAAGCTGGGTAGTGGTACGTGACTGGATTCCTTACAGTATTCTCTTTACTTTTGCATGTGTTTGAAATTTTCAAGGAAAAAAAAGTCCAAGACATTAATAAAAAATAAATGAAGCTGCTCCTTATTCTCACGGTTGACATTTGGGGGTGGGAAAATTGTCAAGGAAACAATGGGACTCTTACCTTTTCATTAACTGGATAAAAATTCTCCTTGGTAATCGGTACACAAAGGTGTCGAGGACAATCTTTAGGTAATTCAAAGATACATATCCACTTTTGGAGGGGTCCCCAGCACTCAGGGCCTTTTCAACCTTTTCATAAGCCTTGGGAAGCTGTAAGGAACAAAAATTTGAGTGTTGCATTCGTAGAAATCCACTTCACAGAGCTGTTCACCCAGTGTATTTTTACCAAAATCTCATCACATTTCCCCCTCCAAAAACTGATCAAAAAGATAACGATGGCACGTTCTGAACTTCAAATGTTTAATTGATGAGCTCACTGCAGAAGAGTATCCCCAGGCCCAGCGACTCAACTGACAAGGCAGACAAGTTTCTCAGGGAAAAACAGCCATATAATAGCTTCACCTCAAATTTCAGAGCTAAAAATATTCGGTGGATCTGCCAGTTTGATACATCTTTCTTAATATACTTTCAAGCCATTCCTACTGTGAACCCACGCTAGGCTCCTCCTGATTAAGTTGGGTCAATCAAACGAAAAAGCTGGCAACATTTTATTAAAAGCAGAAGTAGCTTTTAGACTAAGGAAAATCATTAATATAAAGATTGCATAAACAGAGTACACATTGTACATTTCTTTAATTATTTTTTCTTTTTTAAACTGGAATCACAAACAATCAGGGTGAATGAGCCTCGCTTATGGGACTTCTAAAATTCAGCAAAGTAGGTTAACCACTGATTTTTATAGGACTCATAAAAATACTATGAAGATTGGTTTTATTTCCAAAGGTTTTCCCGCTGTTTGTTATTGAGTAATAACGGTACTCTCCGATATTTCCAACCCTCTCCACTTTGTCTGAATTGTTCCCCCCATCCCCTCTAACTGCAATGAGAAACAAAATAACCACCAACCTAGTACCTAAGGTGACTTTAAAAAAAAAATTATGACAAACCAGAAGAGACTCTTAATCTCACAAAACAAACCGAGGGTTGCTGAGGGCAGCGGAGGTATGGAGACGGCAGTTGCGTGACAGGCCCTGGGAGGGCAAGCGCTATGGGTGAGCGCTGTGAATTGTGTAAGCCTGACGCTTCACAGACCTGTACTCCTGGGGCAAATAATACATTATATATTAACAAAAATAATTTTTAAAATATTTTCTATGCTGGAACATAGAAATACATGCACAAGAGTCTCCACCCACCAAAGGAATAAGAAGCGATTCATTGAAATTTCCATAGGGTACACGAGAATGTTGGAAATCTAATGGGAAGACCTTTAAAAATATTTAGAGAATTGCAGGGCCTAAATTTCTTAGAAAGCTGCACAAAACTAACCCAAAATGTGGCTAAATTTGCCCCTATCTCTTTCAGGGCGATGGGTTCACAGAGAGAAGGCAGAGCCAGACGTGGAGTTCCATCTCAATGTATTCACTGAATTAATGAAATTGCTTTTACTATCTTGATGACATTGGTTTCCATTGATGTTTTTTCTGGGACAATGTTTCTGACATAATCAAGAGCTTTTAGGAAAAGAGCAGAGAGTGAAACAGACATAGTGTCTTGGTGGCATGTATAAACCTTTCAGGGATTTTCATTGTGACCGTTTATAATGAAACAAAAGGGAAAAATGCAAGCAATTCAGCAAAGTAAAAAGAAGGACGTAAAGATACCTGGGAGTCTCTCCATCCAGTTTTTTCTGTAGAGTTGCAAAAGCTCCCATAATGATCATATAACCCTATAACTTTACAAAAATGTGATCATGACCATACATTTAGATGGGACAGGGGCTTTTTTCATTGAACAGCATCTCATGATATTTTTTCCTGTAAGAACTTATGTCAACCATCACGCTTTACATGATGTGTAGCATGCCATCATGTTACTGACGGACCAGCGAAAGGTACGCTCCTTTTCTGTTTGTACATGTAATGTGTATAAACATTCCCTTGATCCGCTATCTAAATGAGGTCTTTTCCCGTATTTATCACTTTCATGAATGTGTTGAACACCCTCTCCCTGATGTAAGTTCATGCAATCTCCACAAGAGCATATTGTGTCTGCTTTGTTCACTAATAATGACCTGGAATGAAGCAGAATTTGACACACTGCGGGCACTCAATAAACAGTAGTTTAAAACGAATACGTTTTTACCAAAAACATTCTAAAGAAAGGCTACAAAATGGAGAAAGCTATGAGACATAAAAATTAAAATCGTAGCTGAGATGACATTCTATCTGCATCAGACAAAGTAAAATTTAAAAGTCTAATAATAATTGGGGCGCTGGGCCGGCTCTGTGGGTTGGGCCTCCGACTCTTGGTTTCAGCTCAGGACATGGTCTTGAGGTTGTGGGATGGAGCCTCGTAACAGGCTCGGGGCTTAGTGTGGGTTCTGCTTTTTCCTCTCTCTGTGTTCCTCCCCTGACTTGTGCTCGCTGTCTCTCTCTCTCTCTCTAATAAATACATAAGATCTTTAAAGAAAAAAAAGTCTAACAATATCAAGCGTTGGTGAGTAGGTAGAATGACAGGAATTCTTTCTCATATGCTTTGGTTGGGTGTGCAAATTGGTATTTTGAAAGGCAATCTGATACTGCCAATAAAGCTGAGAAGTGTGTCTGCTACAAACTGGCATGTAATTCCACTCCTAGGCGTAATTCCTAGAAAGACCTTTGCACAGGTGCACCAAAAGATAAGGATGGAACCCCTTCCAGGGGCGTCATTTGGATTAGCACAAAACAGGGAGCAATCTCCATGCATCCATAAGAGAACGTGTAATTTGTGTGTATATAGACAATGGAAAACCACAGGAAGAAAGAAAAGAAAGATCAGGCAAAAAACAAAGAGCTCAGTCTGTAAGGAAACATAATACAAATAAATATAAACACATCATCTACAAAGGATTCATGCCATAAAAAGAAACTAAGAATAGGAATTCATTACCAGACAAGCTTGAAGTCAGGATGCCAGAACAATGGAAGAAAAGGTATAGTCCAAAGCGAGATAGAAAACCAAAATAATATCATTACAGGGGCTAATAAATTTAGAAACAGCAAGCGTAAGAGACAAGGCTGAAATTCAAATGAATAATAAAGAAATGGCTCAAAAGACTGTCACTGAAGGCAGAGGAAAAAGACAAAAGCATTGGATCGAGTTGGGAGCAGGTGGCAGCCGTCAAGGGTAGACCAAGATGGCCGGTGGGAGGAGAGCTGGGAACAGCATGGAGGGAACGGAGGATGCAGGGAGCGCAGAAGGGAAGGCGGGAAGGCGGGAAGGAGGGAAGGAGGGAAGGAGGGAAGGAGGGAAGGTGGGGGAAGATTTTAGCGACACAGAAAAAGTTTTCTGCAAATGAAGGGAGGACTGACTCTGTCCATCAAAAGAACACCCTGTGATCCAGAAAACTTTGACAAAATGCTTAAGGTCAGTACAGCTCAGTTTCACTTTTTAATTTCAAGGAGCCAAAACAACAACAAAAACCACCCCTAAACCCAAACCCAAAACTTTAGGCATCACCTTGTAGGTGACTTAGGGAATCACCTACAAGGGGAAAAAATATCTGCTGCCTCCAGGCTTCTTCTCCAGAGCACCCAGTGCCAGAAGACAATGGAATGATGCTTACAACATTCTGAAGGAGAGAAAGGAAGATAGAAGAATTATATCCAGCCACGTTGTTCTAGTAGGAAAGTCAGAAGCAGAGTCTCAAATATGAAAAAACAGAGGGAATAAAGTACCCATGAGCCTTTCTTAAGGAAATTACTTGACGGTGAAATCCAGCCAGCCCAGAAATAAATCAAAATAATGAACTCTGAAAGGGATTAACTATGGTAAGCACTGGAATGTAGTGATGTGCACTGAAACCACGCAAATACGAAACGAAGACAAGACAACTTAGGGGAATTATAGGAACAGAATGGAGTGTTAATATCATTGTAAACCCTGACTAAGAATAAAACAGAAACAACGAAACTTGTGAGGTGGGGGGCTGAGGGGGCCACAGGAAGTGAGAGCCCGCCCCGCGCTCCCTATAATCGAAAGATCCTTCACAAACACCATCATTTCTGCAATTCTTAATGGCTTTCTTAATCTCCTTTCTTGTCTTGAAGTCCCTTTTGGGACCTAATATCTCTTGTGGTAAAGAAATATTTACCAAAGTGCACATCTATCTTCAGCTTCACTTGAAGCTGGACTTGACAAGAACTTGGACTTAAACTTGGCCCCAGGCCCAACGGGCAGGGTAACTTTGAACTGGTCATTAAACCCCTCCATGCCTCAGTTTCCTCAAGCTGAAGCCAGGATGGTTAAGAGTGCCTTCACGGAGCTGCTGGAAGGCTGAGGAGGGAAATACCCAACAAGGCCCGGCACGCGGGAGGCTCCACAGAAGGGTTCATTACGCGGGGGCCACGTCTCCTTTACCTCTGGTAAATTCAAAGACACCTAAATTAAATATGTCTTATTTGTAAAAAGGAGCATGATTCCCTTCTTATAAAATTATTTCTATCCATGTATCCACCCACCCAGCCACCGAGGCAGCCGTCCTTCTATATATACGAATAAAGACAGACCTAGAATTATGTTCGCCAAATGTTGCCTTTGATTATTTCTGGGTAGTGGATTTTGAATAATTTATACTTTCTTCTTTGTACTTTTCAGAATTGCTTACTTTTTTGGTAGTGCTAATGCATTTTGTAATGGTTCTGTTTTTATGAAAACAATAAATTTATTAACAACAATAACAGAAAACAAGTTTTACTAATTTACCAACACAATATTACATACACTCACTTCTCCAACACCTTGATCAACACTGGTTTTTGTTCATTTTTTTCCTCATTGACGTTTTTCTCCAGAAAATTCTATATTCATTGTTAAAAGTTCTACGTACCTTTGGAATATTTATGATTTTTCTCTTGTTTATGTGGCACATATTTTGTCAAGTTTCCCATTTGCTTACACAAAGTTTTGCTGTGCAAAAGCTTTTCATTTTAATATAATCAGATGTATCAGTCTTTTTCTTTATGGTTTTCGGGCTTTACATCACGCTTAAAAGGAAGTCTCAATTTCAAGATTAAAAAATTTTCACACACATTTTTAAATCTAATAGTGGATATATATAGAATTTGCTTCGGTGTGAAGACTGTAAGGTTACAAACTTTTCCCCCAAATGGCTGCCTCGTGAATTATCCAAATTACTGAGTGAGCCACTCCCCAGATCCACCACACTGTACGGGAAGGCCTGATATCATATGCTAAACTCACACATAGAGACCAATCCATTACCTACTAGTAGTTGGTAAGATAGTGCCATAGTGTCTTAAATATTATACCTTTATAATTTTTAAAAGCTTTTATTTTTAAGTAATCTCCACACTCAGTGTGGGGCTCAACTTATAACCCTGAGATCAAGAGATGAGTACTCTACCTCCTGAACCAGCCAGGCACCCCTATAAATTGTTTTTTATGTGGTACTGCAAGTCCTTTCCCATAACTTTTCAAAAGAAAATATAAACACATATATTACATATATGTATATGCATATATACATCCATATATGGGTGTGTGTATATTAGATAGATCTGCATACATCCAGATAGATATGGATACACCTTATATCCAGATATAAGGAGAGCAGATATGAATGCTGAATCTTCCTATCCAAAAAAAGAGCTCTTCATTTATTCAAGTTTTCCTTTATTTTACTCAATAAAGTTGTCTCGTGTCCTTAGAGCAGTCTTGAATATTTCTTACCACATTTGGTATGTGAGTAATACAGAGGAGACGCTTAAGAACCAGACTCTCACCCCCTCTACTATTGCCAAAGGACTGTCATCAGGACTTGAAGGAGGCCTCAGGGTTGGGGAGGTGGAAGGAGGATCGAAGCAAATTTTAGAAATAACGTCAAGACCCAACGGTTTTCCACAGCTGTCAATTTCCTCCGTTCACACTGTAGAGAACCCTGGCATGAGGGAGACACTCTTACCTCTTGGCAAAAGGTCCTCTCAATTTCTTCTAAGGAGCGGTTTTTCCAGACATTTTCCGAGGAAGCAGAGCTGTGCAGGCACTCCTCTTTGGAATTCTTGACTGGCTGATTGTTCCATGAGATCTCTGTTAAAACAAAAGAGCTTCCTCTTATTCATGTTGCCAAAGGTACGTTTAAATATCCAGGGTTCCCTTTTCATCCTAACCTGTCCAGTAAAAAGTAGGACCAGAATGGATCAAAAGCATGAGAAGCCATGTAATAAATGGTATTGAAATAACTGGCTGAACAAGTTGGAAAAAAATGTGAATCAACCTGCTATCTTGTGCTAGGATAAACCTTAGATAGAGTAAAAAGTACACCAAGTGAAATAATAAAACCATGAAAGCAGTAGAAGAAAATTAAGATGGATATTACATAGCATACAATCTCTGTGCGCAGTCTTTCCAAGGGACACATTATAGCCCCAAATCATTTATATAATGGATAGGTCTGATGGTACAAATATTTATTTTTTGTTTGGTTAAAAACACACATACACAAATCACAATGAAAGAAAAACAAGTGAGAAAAACTGTAGGTTAATTACCATGATGCATGAGTAGCTCTTATGAATCAATCAGATAAGTACTCACAGAACAATAGACTAAGGTTATAAACAGGTAATTCACACGAAAAGAACTAAAAAACACAACAGATGTATGAAACAGTACTCAAACTCACTGGTAATTGTAAGTCTAACAAAAACAAGTTAATTTTTTTCCACTTGTCAAAGAAGCATGGATACAAGGGAATGATAAAGAAATTGGTTCTGGCTTATGTATAGAAAACCTGGGACCTAAACACTCTGAAATCTCCTAGAATTTTACACAAATGGAATTATAGGACTACTCAACAGACGTATATGGGTACAGGTATTTTCTGCACTGTTTAAAGATTTTTAAAAATTGAAACAATTCAAATGCCCATTAATAGAGGATTGGTTTTATAACTTATGGCTCATCAAGCCTCTAAAATACCACAGACATTAAAAACAAAGGTGCCTGTCTAAATTAACAGGCATGGAAAATTTTCCTTGATATGTATTGTTTCATGATTGAAAGAAAGGATGACTAGCATAATTTAATTTTCATTCTAATACATATGTTGTGTATTTGCAGGTCTACCCATCCACCTACACCCACCCATCCATCCATCTACCCAGCCATGCAGCAGAAAATAAATCGGGGAGGACAATACATCAAAAAGAACACAGTGGTAGGATTCAGGTGGAAGGAATCCGGGGATTGTTATTCGTGTTTTTTGCGGTTTCTGCCTTTTTTGCAGCCAGCTTGTATTACTTTTATAATAAAAGAGAATAAAATAAATCTAAAATATAGCCGTTTTCTTTCTCAAAGTCGACTGCAAAGAATCACAAATGGTTTCCCAGATTTATTTCCTAAAATGTCTGCAAATAAGCTTCACTCAAATTAAGCACACTTACGACGACTCAGCTGCAGTTAACAAACTGCCAGTCCTCTGGAATTCCGTTTCCTACCTCAAAAAACAACGGGGAAAAAAAAGAAGAAGAAGAAAAGAAAAGAAAAGCAAGAAAGAAAAAAGTAAAAGAAAAACAGCTTTCCCCGGTGGATCCCGCTGGCTGTATAATGAAATACAAAGGCAGAACTTGGTCTGAAATTCTGTGGCCTTGGTGGGCCAGGCATTTGAAACTGGCATCTCCAAACACACACACGAGAGACTCATCCAGTGACGGGGAAGCGAACCCACAGAACTGGGCTCTGACTCAGTTGAGGCCGTGGAGCCCAGTTTTCTGACCCCGCATATTATGTGTTTCACTCTGCCGCACTGATGCGCTAACAGCGGTACACGGGGACACACGGCACGCTGAGGGAAACCCGTTCTTGCTCCGTAAACATCAGGCCTCGGGGAGCTCATGTCCAGGGACCCGTGTCATTAAATCCGCTACCCTAGACTGGCTACAGAACTCACCCATGCCTTGTTCAAGGGTGTGTCTTGTCATAGTCATGCCAGGCCTCACCCATCAGCCCGGCTTAATAATTCCTGCCACCTGCTAATTTCCCCCAAAGGGTCTGTGCTGATGTGAACTGGGGAGAGAGGAAATCCAAAGGTGACATGTGCACCTATGTAGGTCATCGGTGCACGGAAGGAACCCCACCTCCCAATGTCATTTCTTCAGGTGCCAGATAGCTAGTGCTTTTGACAAGCAAGATGATGGCTTATTAGGAACATAAACACAGCAAAGCCAGAAACATGAAAAATGAACAGGAAACATTGTTCTATGTATTTAGAAAAGTCAAAAGTTGCGGTCCCTGCAAATATTCAACCTAGAGTCTCTCTGACATGGGTAAAAACAGCATCAAATTCACCAACAGCTCCTGGTAATGAGTCCCTGTAGAACACATTTTCCCCAAAAAGGAACTGACATGAGCAGATCGTATCCTTATCATTCATAGTCCGTAGACAAAAGAAAAGCAGGAGGGTCATATGAGAAGTAGAATCAGATATAAAGTGGTATGTGGAATTACGTGCTTACTTAAGAAAATGAAATTTTGGGGAAAAAATAGGGGACATTTATTTTTTAAGATATTATTTATTTATTTTTAAGAGAAAGAAAGAGCAAACGTTGAGTGGCCAGGGGAGGGTCAGGAAACGAGAAGATTCCACACTGAGCGTGGAGCCTGATGCAGGACTTGGTCTCATGACCCTGAGATCATGACCTGAGCCGAAGTCAAGGGTCGGACGCTTAATGTCCCGGGGACATATACTTTAAAATTATTGCTCTCTTGAGAATATCTTCTCCAAATCACCATATAGGAAACGAGTATTACTAAAACATAGTTTTTCTGTCCATGTGCTTCAGGGTTGGAGTGCCAAGAGAAGAACTTCTCAGTGGAAGCTCTGATGTCAGATCCAGAAACTGTGCAAACAGTACGAAGGTGAGGGGCACGCACTCTGGATCCGCTCACGGACTCTGCAACCTTCCGTCACCAGCTGTTCAGGCCTGTGCTTTTGGGTCCCCACTGCAAGAAGAAATGGACAGAAATGCCACAGAGTTGCCAAGAGGATTGACGTTGTGATGAGTGCATAAGGCCTGGTACTCACCAACACTCAGTACATATTAGCTACCTATTGATTGATGAGAAAGATCTCAAGTGATCTTTCATTTCAGGAGAACAGTATCAATCAGGGAGAACAGTATCAATCAGGGAGAACAGTACCAATCAGAGCTAGAAAAACTCTTAAATTGGATGACAGGGCTCTGAAGCAAATCAGAAATAAAATTGTCTCAGAAACAAAGACTGAACTAAAATGAATACAAGAGCAAACAAACAACACTAAGGAGGGTGAAAAAGAAAAAAATTGCATCAAGTAAACAAAAAAGGAAAAAGGTAGGATGGAATGCTTGAAGAAAGTTACAGTCTAAAAAAGAAGACAGGAAAAGAAATCCAGGATACATGTAAAAGGTATCATTGGGAAGAAAATTTAACTATGGAATGGTTCAGATGCTAAAAATTACAATTCCAGAAGTCTTCCTGAAATAAAAGACTCAAACCTGCCAATTCAAATAGCATACAGATCCTTACAGAATCAATCACAAGTGTCCAATATCATGACTCATTCTAGCAAAATTACTGGGTTTTAAATAAAAAGAAAAAAATTACCTGGATATCTGAACAAAACGACCAAGTCTCTAATAAGGGAAATAAAGTCAGACTGTCATCAAACTTTTCTTCAGCAAAACTTTAAGTCACCATGCAATGGGTAAAAATACTTAAGATCCTGGGGCGCCTGGGTGGCTCAGTTGGTTCAGCAACTGCCTTCAGCTCAGGTCATGATCTTGAAGTCCCGGGATCGAGTCCTGCATCAGGATCCCTGCTTGGTGGGGAGTATGCTTCTCCCTCTGTCCCTCCCCCTTCTCTTGATCTCTCTCTCTCAAATAAATAAATAAAATCTTTTGAAAAAAAATTTAAGATCCTTAAGGAATGAAAATCTGAACCAAGGATTTTATATCCATAATGATTTTTGTTGTTTTTTATTTGTTTTAAACATTTTTATATAAATTCAATTAGTTAACATATAATGTATTATTAGTTTCACAGGTACAGGCATGTGATTCTTCAGTCTTCTAGAACACCCAGTGCTCATTCCGTCCCATGCCCTCCTTAACACCATCACCCAGTTACCCCAGTAACCCTCCAGTAACCCTCAGTTTGTTTCCTCTGATGAAGAGGGTTTTTTTTAAGTTTTTATTTATTTATTTGACAGAGATCACAAGTAGGCAGAGAGGCAGGCAGAGAGAGAGAGGGAGAGGGAAGCAGGCTCCCCGCCAAGCTGAGAGCCCGATGTGGGACTTGAACTCAGGACCCTGAGATCATGACCTGAGCCAAAGGCAGCAGTTTAACCCACTGAGCCACCCAGGCGCCCCTGATGAAGAGTTTTTTATGGTTTGTCTCCCTCTCTGGTTTCATCTTGTTTCATTTTTTCCTCCCTTCCCCTATGATCCTCTGTTTTGTTTCTGAAATTCCACACGTGAGTAAAGCCGTATGATAATTGTCTTTCTCTAGTGGACTTATTTCACTTAGCATAATACCCTCCAGTTCTATCCACGTCATTGCAAATGGCAAGATTCCATTTTTTATGGCTGTGTAATATTCCACTGTGTGTGTGTGCGTGTGTGTGTGTGTGTGTGTGTGTATATATATACACATACATCTTCTTTATCCCTTCATCCGTCAATGGACCTCTGGGCTCTTTCCACAGTTTGGCTACTGTGGACATTGCTGCCATGAACACTGGGGGCAGGTGCCCCTTCGGATCACTAAATTCAGACAAACTGATTTTTTTAACTGTACAGGCCACATACAGACTATCATGAACATGTAAGAGATCAAAGGATGTCATTTTCATGAGCACGTCACAAGGAATCTACCAGAGGACAAGCCTCAAATAACCTAAATGACAAGGGAAACCAAGCACGTGAGCAGAATGGGATAAAGGTTCTCGCTCCTAATGTGGCAGTTATATGGAAGCCAAGTCCACACAGAAAGACCTACTTCCTTACTTACACAGAGAGAAATCAGAAGATGAATCGAAAGCCTAAAAGGACCTGTGACCTATTCCATATAATGGCACTGTCTTCTTCGTTTGATAGATACCCTGAGCAACCTGTCTGCCGCATTCCTTGGCTTTTTCCAAAATAGTTTAGTAAGGTGGGGATTCAAATTAGCCAACCCACAGTCCAGATGAAAGAATTTCCATGATAAGTCAACCCAGAAGGGATATGCTGATACTGTCATATCCAGACTTTGGGGCTGAGGATTTTGAGCTGATGGGATGGAAATGGGGAGGGGAGGGGAGGGACCGGCAGGTGCCTGGGATTCCTCCTTCCCCACCACACACCAGTAAACAGACCTCTGTGTGAATATAATGCAGCCCGAAGCCCCAAATTACTACAGCTGACCCCCGAACAGCATTAGGGTTAGTGGTGCCAAAACCTGCACAGTCAAGACCTGCATATAGCTTTTGACTCCCCCAAATTCAACTACTAATTGCAATAAGAACTTAGGCAAACACTGCAGGAACAGGAATATACAGAATAACCAGATATAAATCTCGTATTGAATCAAATTGACCATGTGTTTCATTGTGAGATGCATCATTATTTTATGTATCCCTAACGAACAGAAAAGTTGCCAATTACTGACAAGAAAATGGAAAAAAAAATGAGAGTTCCATGTTGGAACTGAAACTATTATACAACTTTTCCTACTTAACAATTCCTAGTGACATAAGCAAAAATTAGAAAAATCAGTGGCACCTGGGTGGCTCAGTGGGTTAAAGCCTCTGCCTTTGGCTCAGGTCATGATCCCAGGGTCCTGGGATCAAGTCCCTCACCAGGCTCTCTGCTTTGCAGGGAGCCTGCTTCCTCCTCCTCTCTCTCTCTCTCTGCCTGCCTCTCTTCCTACTTGTGATCTTAGTCTGTCAAACAAATAAAATCTTTAAAAAAAAAAAAGAAAAGAAAAAAGAAAAATTAGAAAGTAAAAATGGGAATAAGTAAAAATAAGTAAGTAAATAAGTGAATAAATAGGTAAATAAGTAAAAATTGGGAAAAAATCTACCAGTGTAGACTGAGGCAAGAAGAAACTATTAATTTAGGCAGCCAGAAAGTTCTACTTCCAATTATAGTGGATTGGCCCATATTGAACCTATCCTTTCAGCAGATAACAATTATAAACTCTGGCCAAAATATAAACAAAAAGCTATCTGACAGCAATAGATGGCAACTGACATCAACCTGAGTCCAAGCTTGAAAAAACAGAGAAACACTTGACTGCATTTCTCGTTAGTTCTGGCTTTTTGCCTGAGGGCAGGTCTCAGCCAAACCGATGCTAAGTGGATAGAATCTGGATATAAACCCAGGGTCCTGTTGGCTTTAGGAAACAGAAAACAGAGTTCAGAATTATACAGCAGCTGGAAAATAAGAAAGTAAGGAAAACCCCAAAAAGAAAAGCACAGAGGAGGACTTCTAATATCTGTGCATAATTTCTGCCAGGATCTTGGGTTAACCCCCCCCCCCCAATAGGACTTGTACAGCATACAATAAGACACCTAGCTAAGGCTAAAATAGCACAACAAAGATTTCAAGTGTGAAAGCCCTCGGGGTATGTGGGGTGGGGGGAGGACAAAGGGCTTGAGTCCAGGCAAATCAACTGGCTGCTAAGACAAATGCTTAAATTCCTCAGAGGCACAAAACAGAATGCACAGTCTCTACTATGCAAGATTTACTCTACGCAGGATAAATTCCAAAACTGTGAGACAGGGGAAAGACAAAACAAAACAAAACAGGAACCTGTGATCCCCGTTCAAGAAAAAAACAAAACAAAACAAAATAAGGAGCAATAAAGACCAGACTCTGAGATGATCTAAATGTTGGAACTAGCAGATGAAAACTTTAAAACATTTAAGAGTTTAAATTTCAAAGTGTTTGAGAATATAAAGGAAAATATACTCTTAATGAGCGAACAGATAGAAAATCTCAGCAGAGCAAGAGAAGCTGCATTCTGTCTCTATAGTGTGTATAAAAGCACACCGTGTAACAGCAATATACCAAAAGATAGGAAAGACGAATTGGAAATACTGATGGTAAAGTTCTTATACTTCATGAGAATTAGTATAATACTATTTGAAGGTAGACTAATTAATTAACAATGCATAATAGAATAAAAAGTATCCATTAACACAATGTTCTTTTTTTTTAAGGTTTTATTTATTTGACAGACAGAGATCACAAGTAGGCAGAGAGGCAGGCAGAGAGAGGGGAAGCAGGCTCCCCACTGAGCTGAGAGCCTAATGCGGAGCTCCATCCCAGGACTCTGAGATCATGACCTGAGCCAAAGTCAGAGGCTTAACCCACTGAGCCACCTAGGCACCCCTACCCAATGTTCTTGAAATTATGAAAACTACTGGAAAAGTGTCGAGGGCTGGTATAGGTGCACTGGGAAGAAAGGAGAGTATCGTAATACAAAAGGCAAAGATCCCATCTTGGATAAAATGTAAAAGGTACATACTACTTTACAGAACATTTTATTGAGAATACACGTTCAGTAAAACAAGATGATAAAACAACAGAACGAGAGGGGAAAGTAATATAGTAGACCAAAGGGAAGGCCATGATAGAAGTAATAAATAAAATAGAAATAGCATGGAATAAAATTGACCTTGGCAAGAATCAAATTACAGGTACAGATTAAAGACATGAGATGATCATTGTGACCTCAGAGGAAAAGATCAGAGAGAGTATAGTGCTTTGAGATCATTTGATGCAGAAGACAAATACAACCCAACATAAGGATAATTTGTATCACTGAAGTTAAAGATCAGAAAATTGAAACCAAAGGTTTATTCAAAGATATATAATATTCCTGAAAAATCTTGAAATGAAAAAAATAATTGGATCTGCCGATTAAAAATACACTGTACTTTGGAAAACATACCGAAAGCACAGCAGCAAGACCTAGCCTAGCTATGTTTCTGAAATTCAGGGACAAATAATTCTTTGGGGAAGCCAGCTAAAAAAAAAGCACACCCCCAGTAAGAAAATTAGGCAAGCCTCAGGCTTCTCCATAGCCAGACTCAGTATCAAAGACCGTGGGTCTAAGTCTCTGACGTTTGGAAATGGGAAAGTGTGACCCACGGATATTGATTCCAGCCAAGACGTATTCAAGACTTCATTTCCATTTCTACTTGTTTTTTTTTTAAGATTTTATTTATTTACTTGACAGAGAGATAGAAAGCACAAGCAGGGGAGCAGAAGGCAGAGGAAGAGGGAGAAGAAGGCTCTCCGTGGAGTGGGAAGCCCGATGCGGGGCTCGATCCCAGGACTCTGGGATCATGACCTGAGCTGAAAGCAGCTGCTTAACCCATTGAGCCACCCAGGCGCCCCAATTTCTATGCTTTTTTCATACTCAAGGAAAAAGGAAAAGTAGAAAAGTAGAAACTTACATAAAATAGCATCTATATGAACCCATTTTTACAAATGTCTTTCTTCCTCTCTGTCTCTCCCTCTCGGGCATTTTAACAGTCTGCTTTGGAATTAAACAGTTCAAATATCAACTCCACCAAAAACACACTGCATGACTTTGAGGACTTCATTTAGCACCCTTGAGTCCACATTTTCTCATCTGAGAAACGGGACAATAATACCCAACTCACAAAGTTGCTGAGTGTACAAAGTACAAAAGTACAAAGGTACTGAGAGAAATCAAAATTAAAATTAAAGCTTATAAAGTGTCTATAAAAACATAATAAATAAATGCTTTTTATTATTATATTCTTTATTATATTTTTTATGTGACTTATTTTATGCCTTACCTGTCCTGTTTTTTAAAAAATACACACACATACACCCGAATGCACATACTCCTTAAAGATACAATATGTTACTGGGCTTTGAACCCAAGGAAGGGACTAGTGGCCTGGCTTCACATTTACGTCTAATACAATGCAGAAACTATACAGCTACTCACCCTTTTATATAAAGATTTTTCCCATCACAAAAGGAGTAACAGGTTCATTATACAAATTTGTGAATATAGAAGCAGCAGAAAAAAGAACCAAACAACAACCCAGCCACACATCACTTAAAGACAATCTGTATTCTAGAATTCCTTTCCCATCATTTACTGATACCCCGCGTACACTTGCCGTGTGACCATTAACTTCACGGAAATCATCGCTCGTAGCTGCACATTTTACCAGGTGCATGTGCTGTGACTCACAGAATCCTTCTCCTGTGGTTAGACATTTATGTTATTCTTCTAAATAACAATGCCATGGCTATCTTTGTGCATAAGGCAGTTTCCGTATTTGAAAGTACTTCCTCAGAACAGATTCAGAGAAGAGGGATTATCATGCCAAAGGACACTGAAGTCTTTAGCTATATGCTTATAAAACGCTCACCTTGACTTTCCCCAGAATACCTAAGATTCAAGTCGTTATTCATACTGAGGTTCCTCAAAAAAACGTTATAATCCACTGCGGTGTCCTTACCAATGTTGTAATGTTGTGCAAACCTGGAAGAGAAATGCTCTTTGGTAATCAGAAATTATGAGACAGAGAATCTGAAATGAAGCAAGGTCTCCTTGAACACCGGGGCTGGTATTCATTTTACTGTGTTTCTAGCTAGAGCTGAAATTCCAAAGTGAACCCCAGGAAGCATTACTGCAAGACGAAAACACACGGACCCTGCGGAGATCGCTGTACTTGGCCTACCGATGCCCGCGTTATATTCCAGTGGTACAGACATGTCTCAGGTCCCGGTTTTCTTCCTTCTCTGGCAAGAGGAAGGGGCGGCCAGGGTTCAGGCTGCACGTGGACAGCAAAAGCGGGTCCCGCCTGCCTTTAATAATTACGGGGCAATGATCTGGACCCTGAGTCGGTTAGCAGAAAGCCTCCATAACCAGAAACAGCTAGAGCTAGGGGCAGGGAAGAACACAGCCCACCCTCTTGACCAAACACCGCATATCACAGAGACAAACTGAGGCCCAGTTCACTGTGTCAGGGGCAAAACTTCCCTTGAGGCATTCTATCATTTCCACAGAGAGAAAAGAACATTATTCAAACACATAACCAGGGCGCCTGGGTGGTTCAGTCAGCTAAGCATCTATGTTCGGCTCACGTCATGATCCTAGAGTCCTGGGATCAAGCCCCGCATCAGGCTCCCGGCTCAGTAGAAAGTCTGCTTCTCCCTCTCCCTCCGTCCCTCCCCCCGTTCATGCTCTCCCTCACTCTCTCTCTCTCTCTCACACGCCCACACACTCTCTCAAAGAAATAAAATATTTTTAAAAACCAAAAAAAAAACCCCACTTAACCAGTGTCTCTCCCTAAAATATACTGAGATACTCTTTTTTTAAAGTTCAGATAAATAATGTTTGGGTTTTTTTTTTCTTCTTAAGATGAATTTTCTATTATTCAAATCTGCCACTTGATAAATGGTTTTCTAGATGATTTCTGCATTATTACATTTATAAAAAATTGACAGTTTTTAAATGTTTGGTTATATTATCTCCATATGTGTTGGTTTCTATAATTACCTAATTTCATGCTGCTTTCTAAAAATTTAGTAATTATCACTTAAAGTATTTGTTATTTTTCTGTTTTCCAAATTTAACAAAGAGTAATGTCATGTATTCATTTCGATGCATACCTTTTTTTTTTCCACTTTGATGAATCTTGTCTATTGTTCTAATAAGAAAAATTATCTGGAGACAGGATAGCTGCCAGATGCTCAGGCTCAAACTCCCCAAATAGCCGTATCTTTCATCCACACTCTCTGTCTTGTGAAAATAAGGCCGTAGGCTCGGGGACCCAGGAGGCTGACCTCCTGTGCTCCTTCCTGTTTGGGCTGCCATCCCATGGAAAGCTTTGGCTTCTCTGCTGCTCCAGCAACATGTCCAGATCCTGATAAAAATCTCATCACCAACTTCCCCGTTCTCTATAAAAATTCAGCTTTCCTTCAGACTTCTCTCTCCTCCAAGAGAATCCTGACCTCTCCTAACACCCACCCCAGCCACCTTCATAATACCGGCCACATAGTCATTGAGGACACACAGACAGAATCCCATGGTAATATTTCCTACAGATAAAATGTCAAAAATTTAAGCCTCAGTACTGCCCAGACGTGCAGTATCCCATAGGCTTTTTTATAGGAATAAAGGCAGGGGAGGCTGCATCGTTCCTGGGATGAAAGGGCTAGGGCCGTTTTCCCAGAGCCTTGCGCTCAGGGCAGGAGAGGCCACACACCTGCACAGACCTGCAGGCAAGTTGGTCATGCAGGAAGGCCAACTGTAGGGGACATAGGGAATGACACCCATGGACCCGTAAACCTCTCCAGCATCCCCACCTACAACCAGCCGTGGGCTTCACTGGTCGGCTCAGGCAGCCAGCTGACCCTCGGTGAGTCTGTCAGCTTTTCAGGCTGCTCGCCCGTTATTTTATCGGGATTCAAATACTTCAGTCTGCAAGGCAACCGAGGGTAGGCTGTGAGAGGTGGGAAAGGAAAAGCAAAAGCAAAACCCAACAGGTCTCAGGGCGGTGTGATTAAATATAAAACCGGCGATGATTTTCTCTCTCACCTCTTCTCCATACACGCTGCGTGGTGTTCTGCTGCCCAAAGAGAACTGTTTTCCCAGGAGTAAAGCGCATTCCTGGCATGTCCGTGACTGTGACGGTCACTGCGAGACGAGCACCTACTCTGTGCCCGGCGCATCACAGGCCCACTGTGCGCCTCACGGGGAATCCTAGCGCCAGCCGTGCAAAGGGGGCTCCTCGGCCTCCACTTCTTTAAGAGGAAGCGGGCTCTCAGAGAGGCCCAGGAGCCTCCGGAGGTCCTAGACCCGGGAAGGGCGCCCACAGACCTGACCCCTGGCATGCCCGACTCTACAGGCCAGGCAGGCATTTGCCGCCACCCTGAGAGGCAGAGGCTGGTGTTCAAGAGAAGGCTGTTTCTGATAAAAGAAAGGATTCAAAAATGCATTGTTTCCTGCTCAAAAACTAAAAAGGCCAAGTTAATACTGAAGCATCTTCTCAAGGAACGTGTATATTCTTGAGCCTCAATAAAGAAAAGCATTAAAGCAATCGAAGAAATGGTCTACTTTTGATCTTCTACGTTTCTGTTCTAAAGAAAAGCAATTCCATTATGTTAAGTTTCTCAAGCCTTATCATGAAAACAGTATTGTTGCCGAGGCTTAACAAAAAATCTCAAATAAAAATTTGTGGAGTTCTTTATTATTCGATACTTACGAGATGGGGAAACAGACAGTAACATTTTTTATAGATTTACTAGGTTGGAGACTGCAGTGCCAAACACAAGGTTTATTGTCAAATAAAACACTGTTTTGTTTTTTGATGGCCTGTTTTAGAAGAGTGTTGCTTCTGTTCTATAATTGCGTGCACAAAATTATTTAATTTGTTTTGTTTGGATCTTATTCTGGACACTTTCCCAGTCGGAAAGATATAAAAATTAAAACATCTATTATGTCCTTTTATATTCTGAGGTGGGTTATAAAGAGGAAGAAAGAAGAAAATATTCAAAAGACCAGGAAATACGTATTTTTTTTAAAAAGTCACCTTGTTTCTCAGCCCCCACGATGCCCAGGCCATGGCCACATGCCCCCTACGCCTGCCGGCCACAGGAGCGACTTCCTGCACTCCTTCCAGAAGCAATGTCGTCTGTATGACACCGTGTGAGCGCAGCCACCTGTGTCATCGGGATTTATAACTGCGGTGTGATGTGAAACTCCTTGGCTCAGAGTGAAATAATAAGGCTCGGTACGTCTGTTAACAGCCTGGGGGATACTTAGAAAGTGGGGGGAAGGCAGGAAGAGGAAGAGAGTCTATTGGCCAAGCATCACAGAAATGAAGTTAAACGTGGGCCCCCTTCTAGTGGCTTCCATTCAAAGCCCAGGCAGCCACAGAAGACAAATCTTTGGCTTCTTCTAAGTGATCTGGAGTTTATTGGATGCTCAAAAAAACTAAACAAAACAACAAAAAGACGAAGCCCAGGCAGATTTTCACACGCTGCCCTCACACGAGGAGCAGGTTGGAGGGGTGGGGAGGGCTTTCGAAAGCCATGAAACAGCTAAACATTTAGTTATTCACTGTCCCCCTGCTGCAGTGTCCCCTGGACCCCAGGAACAACTGTCCTCATGGGGAAAGTTAAGTTTCTGTTATTATATCAGGAGGGAGAGCCAACAGGGAACACATCGACCAAGGAATAATCCCTGAAATTTGTTCTTCTCTATCCCCGGGCTTTGAGTCAACATCAACTGTGAACTGGAAACACGGGGGACGGCGGGCGTGGAGCCAACCAGGGAAGGAGAGACAACCGGTGATGGATTACTGAAATAATCCAGATGTGTTCTGATCTGCAGGCCAGATGACTGCCACCCTGGGGACTCTCAGAATCCGAATCATTAGCTCTCGGATCTGCACATTCGAGGAGAGCTCCACCAACAGAGAAGACGTGCCTGGAGCGCCTCTTTTAAACAGTCAAGACAGAGCCGGGGGAGGGGGTGATGTCTGGTCCCAGTGCACCTGCCAGGCCCCACTTTGAAACTGGGCTAAGTTCTACTGAGCCACCTCTCCCCAGATCTCCACTCACTTACTTTCTGTATTCGTCACTTTTCATCTTCAAACAGAAGGTCTCCAGAACTTTCCTCAGCTCACAGGGCTGGATCAGACCAGTCTTGTTAACATCAATGAGCTTCAAGGCTTTGATAACAGTTTTAATGTTTTTGAAAATCTGTGTAGGAAAAAGTGATTTCGGAGAAGTCAAAAAAGACCCTGTGTTAAAAACCAAAATGGTCATTTAAAAAAAAAATGTGAACATTTTTAAGTACTTCTTGTAAAATAAATGTTTTCAAAGACTCACAGTTGCAGGTATTGCAAAATGATATGTCTATGGAAAAAAGAATACTTTGCACTTATTGAATGTTTGTAAAGCCATTTTCTCTGTAAATGGTCTCAGTAAGTTTTTAAAAAGTCTTTCTGATCTAAAGCAGTAAGTCTCATACACGATTCATTCCCTTTTAAAGCCCTGTGAAAATTCTTTTTTTGTTGTTGATTGGTGCTTAAAAACTATAGTTCAGGCGGGGCTGAACTCGGACGATCTTCATTTTTCCACAGCTACATGCATGTTTTTACTAGGAGCTGCAAAACAGTACTGTACCCTTTCAACCCCTGAATTAAAAAAAAAAAAAGAATTGTAGAAAAGTTGCCTAGATGTCTTTCCCAAATTCAGCAAGGGCATATTTATTGGGCACACAAACATGAAAGGCATTTGGATGAGCCAAATGGGGATGTGGGGATTCAGAGTGCTAAGCTATGTCCTTACACCAAAGCTACTGGTACTTACAGGACAGGAACTTCGCCAGGCCTCACGGGTGCTAAGCACGGAGCTATGTGATCAAATCCCCCCAACCCACAGGAAGGAAGTATCCCCCCCACCCCCGTTGTTAGATCAAACTGAGGCTCAAGGACGTAGCGTCCCTTGTCACCTGCACGGACAGCGATGATACCAGGATTCTAACGCAAACCCACCCTTTAGCCACAGTACTGGAGGAGGAAACAAGACATAAAATAAATATTCGTGAAGCCGAGCTGTGGGAATGAGAGCCAGGCAACACGGAGAGCACAGAGCTGGAGGCCTTCACAGAAGGGAACGGGCACTTCCAGCCTGAGTCATCCAGGAGGCTTCCTGCAGGAGGAGGCATCTGAGCTGAGGGGTGGCTAGGGCAGGACAGGAGCGCATTCTGCATGGTGGAACGTGACAGCTGGGGACGGGACTGTGGATGAAAAGTGATGCAGGACGGCACAGTGGGGCCTTGCCAGGTCTGATTCTGCTGCCCTGAGCTAGATCAAGTCCTCCCCAGTCTAGAATCGGGTGATCAGTGCCTCTCAAGGAATAGGTTTGGGGAAAACACTAAGAGGAGCAGGTTGTTGTTTTTTCTTGTTATTAACACCCCTGTCTTCCTCAGCACTTCCTCTGCCAGCTCCCCTCACTGGACTCTGACTGAGGAGGAACCCCCGGCAGCCTGCTCCTGGGGTGGCTGCCCGCGCTCTCACCCCGAGGAACCGCGAAGCTGGAGGGAGGGCGGCCACTGCTCCCTCTTCTTCCTGGCTGCTTGGACCTGAGTCCCAGGCCCTCCTGGCTGGGCTGTGAGGGCCTGACATGCCGCCCCTACTTTGGGGACCATGCAGAGTTCCCCACAGACGACCTCTGAGCCCAGGTCTCTCAGCTCCCCGTCCTCCGCTCAGCCAGACGTCACCTCTCCCCGCTCAGACTCCACACCATGTCATCCCCAACGACTGCCACCCTCTAAAATCAAGCCCCATGCTCCAACCACCCCCCACCCTCCGGCCGCCTCGCTCGAGTGCAGGACCCCGCAGCCTTCTCCCCAGCAGGGCTCCTACCTGCCACTCAGCTCCTGGGCACAGCTCCCTGTCGCTCCCTCCCAACCACCCCGTCCCTGTAGTCACCACTGCGTATGTGCCCCTCTGCCCGCCTCAGCCCTGCGAAGCCTGCTCCCAGGTTCAGCCAGCTCAGCGCCTTTTCCAAGCATCTGATGTGACCCATTCGAAGCTCTCCTGGGTCCCCTCACCCGAGGGCGCTGTGTGTTCCCGCTTTGCTGTGTTAGTGCCTCGCCACGCCCACCCCGAATCTGTCTACCCCCTCCCTGCTCCTAACCTCCCTTCCCATCCCCTCTCCCTCCCACCACTGACAGCCATTTACAGGAAAGACAGAAATGGCCGTAAGGTGACACAGCCAATGGCCTGGTCCTCCCCAGCATCCGTTGGGACTCCAAACCCATGGGAGGGGCCTCCCCTCCTGGGTCATGATGCTGCCTACCAGACACTCCTGACCCCATCCCCACAGCCACGCTGCCTCACTCACATCTCCCCACAAGCTGCGACCCTCCAGGCCCCACACATTGGGTCCTGGCTGGCAGCTCTCCTACCTCATCTCCCCCACTGCGTTCCCCCCACGCTGCTCGCTGCTTTGGGGCCACACACCAGCCCCTCCACTGTTCCTCCTCAGTGCCGGGCTCCTGCCTCAAGGCTTTTGCCTTTGCCGTTCTTTGCGCCTAGAACATTCTTTCCTGGATACCCACTGCCTCACTCCCTCACTTCATCCAGATCTCGGCGCACCTGTCATCTTATCAGAAAGACCTTCCTGACCACAAGGGTAAGTTAGGGCCCCACCCCCCAACCCCCACACTCTGATCCTCATCTTCCCAGTACTTCTCACCAACTGATTTCATGCTCATCTTGACTGTCCATCTGACTCTCCCGCGGGAATGTCAGCTCCAGGAGCTGGGTTCAGAGCTTTGGCTCTGGGGTCTGGCTCAGTAACTGTCTGAGTGAATGAATGAATCTCTCTTCTTTTGGGGAGAAGGCCACACCCTGAGGAACCTTTGCTATCCCCCCTCAGGGCCGATCCTGGATGTAAGAATGCCTCGGTCGACCATCGATGGAATAATGATTCTAACAGTATCATCCTTGAACAACTATCAGTGGAATGTCTGTTCTGTGCAAAGCCCCATGCTAAATTCTAGACACATCTCCCACGGCTACCAACCGGGGAGCGCTGGCTGAAACCATCTTACTCTCCCACCCTGGGAATACCCAGCGAGGAGGAGGGGGCATGGCGTCCACGGCGGCGAGGCGGGCTCCCGGGTGTCCTCCCTCAGCCCAGCGGCTTTGTCTCAAAGAGCAGAGCCGTGGCCGCCAAGCGCCCTTGCCCGGCGGTCACCCAGGACCCACGGCACCTTGTCTGCTGCCAAATCCCGATTCACCTCTTCTGGTGAAACAGAGGACACGAGGCGATGCGCTTTTTTAAAGCCCCGAAGCAGCCCATATGGGTCTCCAGCGCGGAAAGCCAGGAAGCAGCGAGTCTGGCACAGAACTCACACCCACCAGAGGTATATGTCTCCAAGTTTCTGATCATTTGTCACACTGAAGTTTGGCAAGATCTGAATTGAGCTGCAGATGGCGGGGCTTATCGAAGGCGGGCGAGTTAGGGCCACGGTGTACAAGGCTTGTCCTGTCCGTGACAGGAGAGAAGAGGAAAGCACACGGAGCCAAGTGGCTGGGGGACAAGAGGGACTGTGTCCCTGCCCCATCCCATTTCCCTGTTCCCTGGAAAAGGGAGGAGAGGCAGGAGACGACAAGGTAAAGACAGAAAAATAGGATGGCGTGGGCAGCCTCTAGCTCCTTTCTAGGCCAGCGAGACGTGTGCCATTTTGGTAGAAGTGGGACTCGTCTGTATTAAGAGCCACTGTCTCTGAGCCTCCTGCTTACCCCCCACGCCAGCTCCAAATCCCACACTCTCGCCCCCTCCCACAGTCCCTGGGCTCCAGCCACAAGGAACTGCCCAAATTCACAAGCACGGCAGGCTCTCCCGCCTATGCTGGAAAGTTCTCACCAGGCTTGCGAAGCCCTCCTTGATCTGACCCTCCCCCTACCTCTCGACCCCACCCCTGCTTCCCTCCCCTAGTCTCTCTGCTCCGGCTGCCAGGCCTCCTGGTTCTCTCTCCCCCATACCACGCACGCTCACCCTTCAAGACTTGCATCTCCGATCTCTTCCTCCCGACAGCTCCCTCCTGGCCTTCATTCAGGTCTGTCACACTCCACCTGCTCCCCACCGAGGGAGGTGTGCACAAAAGCTCGCTCTCATCTCTTCCTGACCCCTCACTTCCTCTTAGTGTTCGTCTTTGCCTGGACCACTTCACGTTTCTTTATCTGTTGCAGGCCGGGCCTGTTGCCCGGGGCCCTTCTCTGATCCTGCCACTGTTCCTTCGAGAGCCTGAGCCCTCCCCCTGGCTTTCCTAATTACACTTCCATCCCAGCGCTGAAGCCCAAACTTCACTCTTGTCATCCGTGTGTTCTCCTGCCTGAACCAGGTCCCCAGCTCCCTATCCGGCCTCTGCTCTCCTGGGCTCCATCCCTCAATCCCCACTGCTTTGAGGGAGGGGACTCCAGAGGGCCAAGCCCAGGGAAAGAGGCCAAAACTGAGGCACAGTTAGCAAAGAGAAAGGAGGCACTGCCTGTCGTTTCCTCCTTCCAAACCCGGCAGGTTGCCCTGCCCAGGACGGAAAATGAGTTCTTGCTTTGCTTCAGCCCAGAGGTGGGCCTGAAAGGGAGGCACTCCAAGCCTGATGTCCCAGCCTCTGGACGCCTGACTCCCCTTGCTAGGCCCCACATTCGACGGACTCTTGCCTCCACCTCTTTTTGTACACCTGCAAGCAAGAAATGGTTTTTACACTTTTTAATGGTTGAAAAAAGTAAAAAAAACTTCGACATGTGAAAAGCGAGTTTCAAATTGCAGTATCTGCAAGTCAATGTTATTGGTGCCCAGACAGGCCCTTTCAGCTGCGCGGTGGCTCTGGCTGCGTCCCCTACAAACAGTGGCAGGGCGGAGTAACGTCTGGCTCATAATGACAGCGAGACTTCCTAGCTTTACAGAGCAAGTTCGAGGCCCCTGTTCCACTCTCCCCGACATACTCCCACTTCTATGGAGGTGGTGGTAAGTGTTGGGCGCTTTTTGTGCACCAGCACAGGGGAAGCCCTGAGGATTTAAAAGAAAACCAAAACAATAGCTACTTACACCTTTAAATTAAAGACTCCGGAGCCAGGAAATGGGCCTGAGGCTATGAAGGAGCTGCACTCTGTCTTCTCTTTCCAACCATCTTCCCCACCTCCTTCCCCACCTCCTGTGCCAGACTCAGTCCCAACACCCTCTCTCCCCGCCCCCCATCCCAGGCCCAGCCATGAGTTGCTGCCCATGGCTCTCTGAGCCCCATGCCAGGCTGGTGCTGGCCACCACAGCCCCGGCTCTCCACCCCCGCCTCCCCCAGCTAAAGCTAGCTGGCAGTCCCCCCCTCATCCTGATGCCCGCTCCTCCTTCTCTTCCTTCTCCCTCCCTCCTTCTCCCTCCCTGGCCCCCGCTGCATGGAGCCCCCTGCCTGGAGTACCACAGCAGGGCAGTAGGTGACCCTTTCCGTGTCCTTGGAGCCCCAGGCTGGGGAGATGCCCAAGGACAAGGGGGATGATGGGCTGGGCGGTGAACCAAGCATCTAGGGAAGGGAACCACAGTGAGGACAGACTAAAAAGCCTAGATTCTTCCATCTGGACAGCAGGCCTGGGGAATCGCGGGCTGGAAAGCTCTAAGTTCTGCACTGTGCCTACACAAGCCAGGACTCATTCACCTAACGTTCCCAGAACAGAAACGAAGCCCTATTTCACATGGGAGTGAAGTGAAATGGGGGGAGGAGGGAGCAAGAGCAGCAAAATTAAAATATTCAAAAAAAGATTTAAGTGAATTTATGGAAGGCAGACTCTTAAGTGCTATTACAAGAAGCAGAGAGCATCTGACCTTAAAGAGTGAGGCAGGGACACGGGGGGCGGGGGTGGAAACCTCCCACAGGCATGACGGTGAGCCACACTGAGAACCACAGAAAATGCTCCTGGTGGCAGCGGCTCCCCACCGCCACCACCACGCCAGTGCCTCCGTGTCTCCCTCCCTCCTTCCCCACAAGGACCTCCAGACAGTGCTGCCCTGACCGGACACTGGCTCTGAGCTGAGACTTCAAATCCCAGCTCTGCGCTATTTTTCAGGTAACCCTGCAGTAGTAACCTGACCACTAAACCTCAGTATCTTCATCTGTGAAATGGGAGTGAATAAGGGGACCCTGTCAGCTGTGGTTGGGAGGAGAGCTCAGGTGTGCAAGCACCTCAGGTGGCACTTCGGGGGTGGGGGGGCGGCTGCAGACTGGGACCAAAGGCTGAGGACAGAGTTCCAAATGACCAAACATCCGCATACCCGTGTCAAGAAATACTGAGTACCGCTGCTCCTCCCGCCCCAGCCAACTCCTCCAACCCCTTCACTGCCCCCTGCCCAGCCCGTTCATTGGAGCCTTGAGAGGACATAAGGTCTTCAGTAGGCAGGAGTCCAGAACCAAGAATAGGGCCTGGATTAATGAATATTTATTGAATGGATGAATGTATGTATATATGAATAAATGGATGGATGGATGGACAGATGGATGGATAGATAGATGAGAGGGCGGAAGGATGGACGGATGATGCACGGACGATGGACGGATGGATGGATGGATGGATGGGTAGATAGGGTGACTGCAGTATTCATGGAGAAGAAGCTTCAGTAGGCCAAGGAAATCCTTGTACAGATAGGCCAGGAACCTGCAAGAAGGGGCATGTGGGCATCTCATCTCCTAATGGACTCAGTGATCTGCTGTACACCTTCCTGGGGAAAAGACCTGAGAACAGGTCAGAGACAGCAGAGCAGAGTGGGAGGGGCCAATGAGTGTCAAGTGCATACCTACTGTTGTCATAGATGATGTGTAAATTTCCAGTGGATTGACTGGAGACCAAGAAAGGCAGAAGGCCTGAATTATCCCCCTCCCAGGGGCTGCTCCTCAAGTGAGGGGACCCATACAGCCTGAGGATATGCAGTGAACCACCCAGGGTAGAGTTGAGAAGGTTTACAGGAGTTATGCCAGAGGTGACCCTCCTCATCAGGGAACCGTACAGTCCAAAGGCCGCCCCCCCCAGTACAATCCTAATAACTCCCCATGTGCTGGCCACAGAGGACACCAGGACACCAGTGAAGGAAGAGAAAGGCATACTCCCTTTCCTCAGCCCTCATCAAAGACCCCAACTACAACCAGCGGGGAGAGGGAAAGTAGGACCAGCGAGTAAGCAGGGGGCAGGCCCCTTGGTTAGGAAGAAGGGGAAGAGATGGCCAGCAGGCCTGGAGCTGAGCTCAAGGTTGAAACTGGACTGGTCTGTCCTAGACTTTTATAACTAAATGTGACCAGAAAGCCATTAGATCTGCCTAAGATACCCTTAAGGAATGAAAAGGCAGATTTGCTAATGCCTGCTTGAGAACAGTGAGAAGAGAACAATCAAACTGCTTCATATTTGTGTCCCACTGAGATCAGATGGTTCAGTAAACCGCTAACAGTGGCTGTTATTAGTACGCTATAGTTCTTTGTTTAAAATTCTTTTTATAGCACTTTGAGCTCCAGGAAAGAAAGCTGTGAACCCAAATAAATATGACCACCCAGACATTAAAAGAGGTGAGAAAAACCCTAATGTTCCTCCCAGAAGGCCAGAATTCTCAGGCTGCAAATAATCCTTCTTTAGGCCCGGCTCTGATGTGGCCCTCACCGGAGGAAGGTCACACTTCTTCACGCCAGAGCGCAGCCTGCCCAGTAAACTCACTTCGACTGTCCACAGTGGTTCCTTCCCTGGTAAGTTCTTTTCTGCTCTGTTCCTCCCCCGGAACCAGGCTTCCTTGCCCAGTGTCTAGCAGAAGGGGGTGAGAACGGCCTCCTACCCGCCTGCCTGGGGACTGAACCCCAAGGGGAGGGGGCTTCTAGCAGCTTCTATGTCTTGGCTCTGCAGCAAAATGGAAGGGTTCAGCATCCACGGCTGCCAGTCTGGCACCTTTCTGTCATCACGACTACATTCATTTTAAATTTAAGGAGTAAATTTTTTAAATGAAACCATGAAAAAGGATTTTTCTTACAATAAACACATCAATGCTCATTTTCCTTATTATTCTACTTTTGGCTATTTCGTATAAAATCTTTAATTAAAGTTTTTCTTTGAAATTGTCATTATCAACCCAGAAGAAAGAAAGAGGGAAAAAAAAGAACAACACAGCTGTGCAGATATGAAGAGCTATTCAGGACTAAATGAACTGGAACGAAGTAAGTAGCTTGACTGTTATGTTCTTACTTTTGGCTCTGTATTCTCCATAGCACAGTCAAGCTTGTCACTTTCTATCGATTCCATCTGTTTACATTCTGCAGAGTATTGGCTGCCTACCGTGAACATTTCCTATTTACCAGCTGGTAGAGATGAGCCAAACCAGATAGGAAAAAATTAGACTACATTCAGAACCCCATAAACACAAACTTTCAATTTGGGGACATGTGGGAGGAGCGGCGGCCGGGCCTGGCTCACCTTTAACAAAGCCTTCGCCTCCGCGCCCGGGGCTGACGCTCCCTCTGGTTGCTTTGGCGCCCCGCCCGCACCCGCATGGGCCCAGGACGATGCATGTAGTTTTTGAACACATATAAATCCTGCCTTTCCCCAAAATTGAACAAGCTTACACAAAAAGACATCGAAATGAGATCCATAGGAACAGAGAGAACGGAGTTAAAGAAAGAGCTAAAGAAAGCATCCTGAAAGAGTTGCTCCAAGGGAGCAAAACTCCAAAAACTCTGGCTTTGGGTTTCCTTGTAGCCAAGGTGAGGAGAGAACTTGCTGTCATATACGCCAGAGGCCATGTCAGCCTTTTCCCACATTTGATTTTCATTTTCAAAAGGCTTACCTGCAACATATAGACTTCTAATAAGAAATTTTAGCTGCTCTTGAAAACTTCTGACCCAGCTAGGAAAATAAGCTCTATGTCTAAACACCGAAGGCTTTCAACATGTGCCGACTCTAGAAGCAGCATTTCCTGAACCTCCTTTCTTTCGAGTCCAGTCCAACCCCATAGGATGAAAGCTCTGTCCCAGGTATGCAGGAAGGCTGGGGCCCTTGTCACCCTAACCGCAAATCACTCACAGGACAGAGCTGCATGCCAGGAGGTGCAAGCCCACCCCCTCCCAGGAACTCCATGGTTTCCCCCAAACACCTGAGGTGCTCGGCAAAGGTAGGCTGTTCCTGTCGAGTGACTTGCAAGGCCTAGTCCAGTCCTCCGGCCACTGTGTCCATGACACTGCTGGCAGCCGTCTCTGAAAGAGCCACTTCCTCGTGAGAAATTGGCAATGAACCTCCTCCTCCACCACCACCCCCCCGCCAGCCCCACGCTTTAGGGTTCACACCTGACCTTCAAATAATTCCATCTTTTCCTCCATCCTACCTTCCAAAAGTGTTCTGTCCTGTCCTGCCTTGAGAAACAGAACTCTCCACGGGATGGTCACAGAGCTCATCTCCCCACCGCCCCGGCCGCCTCTCCCCTTGTCTCTACCTCCATATCCTCCTCTTGAGCCCGAGTGCGATCCTGACAGCGCCCCACATTTCACCCCCTCCTCCATCCTCATCACCCTGAAACCCTGTCCGCGGCTCAACTCAAGCACCAGCCTCATCTGAAACCAGGCAGTGTTTTCTGGCTACTCCAGTGACTGTCCACTTTTCCTACAGAACCGTTTATCCTTTCAGTAAATGTTTCCTGATGGTCGCATCAAGAGCCAGGATCCGTTCAAGGCACTAAAGTTAATACCAGCGAGCATGACAGAGAAGGCACCTACTCCCCAGGAACACACATCCTGGTGATAAACAAGTCTCAGAACACTCAAAGTCTCAGGGAAATGTGGAATTTTAGAGAGGTTAGTCAAACACGTCTCCACGCCGAGTGCCATCGGCCAGGATGTGTGTGTGATGCTTCCTCCCCGGGCCACAGCAGGCCACGGGGCATCCTACCCTGGGGAGTCTGATGAGATCTGACCTGTGTTTTGCACAGGTAAGTCAGGGTGTCGTGTGGGAGAGAGACTGTAGGGGGCGTGAGCAGGAGCAGGAAAGGTGATCCAGGAGTTCCTGACAAAGCGCAGGGTGGGCACACAGTGCTAGCAGGGAGAGGGATGGGCTCCGGGATGGCACATGGGACGCGGGAGACGAGCTGGATGCAGGAGCAGGGCCAGTGCAGAAACCCCGGCCTCCAGACGGACCCTAGGTTGCGACACGAACAACTCCATGCATGGCGGCACCCTTCCCTCCGACGCCGGGGTGACCAAGGGAAGAAGGCTGCCTGGAGAGGCCCAGGACGACCAGCAGAAGGTCTGGTCTGCTCTGCGGACGGTGCCGAGTCTGGAGCCCAGACAGAGATGGAAGCGCGGAGTCCTCCAGACCGTGGCCTGCTCTGTGGCCTAAAACCAGAGGCGACCACAAACTATCATTTCCCCTTCCCCGGGACAACTCCTATCTTATCTCCTCCAAATGCAAACTCCAACTCCTGTTTTTTTGAGCAACTTCTAGGCTCCAAGATCTTTTTATATTGATTGTCACCGAGAGCCTCAAGAACAGAAAAACCCTGCACTATTCTTTCCCCACTTCACGGCCGAGGACACAGTCCCCAGAGGGACTGGCTTGCTCAGGGCCACACACGCGGTGAGGGCTGGCGCTCCGTGCACACCCAGCTGGGGAAGCCCACGTGCTCCGGCCAGCCTCCCCTACCATATTGATCGAACTATTGAACATGCAAGAAGATTAAAAAAAAGAAGAAGAAGATAAACCGCCTAAAATGATGCAAATTCTGATATAACCAAATCTTTGCTTTAGCTTCCTGATAAGTCTTTAGTAAATTAATAATAGAACCACCAAAAATAGGTCCTGGGGTAGGAGCATTTTCGATATAATTTTTTTTTCTAGAATGGCAACTGATTATTTTGTTATGTGAAATTCTCTAGATCAAAATGTAAGCACTCCTCTTCATTTAGTTGCACACAGACACGCGAATAAAAGCTGTGACATTATTAATCACTATATTCAGTTATGATTGATAGGCTTTTCTGCAAGGAGGAAAAAGTGGCTCAGATACAATCTGTCCCAACAGCTCTACGATATGCTAATATTTTCTTCAGATGAGAGAGGAGATGTGTTCAAATACCTGTTATAATAGGCAATTAATACCCGTGCACCAAAGTGGGGCTGATAAAAGTGGGATTAGGAGAATATTATAAATTAACCAAAAGCTTGTATGTTTTAGTAAATGGCCTCATTTTGAGTTTGACACAGTCTTTTTATGAGGCAAACAGACTGCATTCTGGTACATTCGTTCATGCTAATGTGATGTTATAATGTTAAGGTACGTTTATGAAATGGTTGTGATTCTAATGACTGTTTCCTTATTTGTCGAGCAATAATTTTTTTAATTTCTTTTTGAGGAAAATCCACCTATTTAAGAAAATGAATCTAACCCATCACTTGTGTCTCTTCCGCGCGAGGATATTGCAGACCACGCGAGCAGCTTAGTACCTCTCATTATTTACTAATTGCTTCTCAAATGACGGAGGCTGCTCTCTACAACTCCAAGGCACCAGGGTAAGCCCATAAAACCTCGTGTCAGATCGCTTGGTGTCCGACAGACACACTAGTCGCGGCTGACTGGGTAGACCAGATGTTCTGACATCATGGCGCCCGGGCGTAAGAAGGCAGCCCTGGTTTGTGTGGGGACGCGGTACAGGAGCAAACAGCCCGCGGCTCTGGTTGGGCCTATTTATTTGCCTTTTTTATGTCTTTAACTGAATTATACATTCTTAATTCTACTCTTCAGTTAAGAACAGTTCTTTCGTATGTAGGGGCGGCGGGGAAGGGTCATGACTGTTCTGCACGTCCCCTGTGCTCTTCGTCGGTCAGCACGGCTTCCTGCCTCTCAGGAATTCCCTGAACGTGGCTCACAATGAGCATTGACCCCCACCTCGAGGAGCAAGCTGAGATCTTCTGGCACTTCCGCTTACCCTGCCAGGCTGGGGGAAGAAGTTGGGGCCCTGCAGGACAGGTGGGGAGCATAAAAGCCCAAGGACGGTGGAAGAAGTATCAGAGGGAAGATGTCAGAACGAGGAAGAAAAGGGAAACTCCCAACTGCCCACTGGAAGTAGATGCTACATGGATGCAGGGACGAGTCTGTGGTCTGAACAAAAGAGGCCACTGGTGTGTGCAGTGAAGGTGTGACTTCTCCATGATGGACTGGGTCCACCTCTGTTCTAGTTTCCTCCATACCAGCGTGGAATAAGGATGGCACCTGCCTTGAGGGGTTCTCCCGAAAATTAGTCCTTTAACACAATAAAACACTTAGAGCAGCTCCTAGTAAGTGCACAGTGCTATTACTTATAGAGCTGGCAAAATCCAAAAAATTACAGTGTCCACAGGATTAAGGCTACGGGGATCCTTTCGGTGGGAGGCTGAAGCAGATGCTGCTGGTTGCCTTCTGCAAACCCACTCACCCCTGCTCTCTTCTAACAAAACCGTTCATTTTCCATTGTTTCGATATCTACCCTCTGGTGGCCCTGGAGGGAGCCAAGGAAGTAATTACACCAGGAAGTAATCAGGGTTGGTTCAGGCTGCTCACAGAGACCAACATCATTGCCAATGACTGGTTTGGGTGTGGGACATTTTTCTTGGTTGTGAGTCAGAAGAAAAGTCTCCCCATGTTTATAGAGTCATATTGGAAGAAATAGCATCTGGAAAGAAAAAAAAACTTGACATCACAGTGCCTGCATGTCAAGCCCGAATGGTAACGACATCCTGGTGGCCAGCAGGGACATGAGTTACCCATCCCCGCATCCGTGCTCCCTCCTGCTTCTCAGGTGAGACGAGCAGGGCCATCTTGATTCAGCAAGCCGGGCAGGGGGTTTTCTACTTCTCTCAGGGCAGAGCAACCCGATGCCTGCACGGCGGAGGTCGTGCTGCCTGGTGGCAAGTAAAGCCAACCACCGGCGGGGTTTCAGGATGCCTGACAGCTGGCCTCACTCACTCACAGATGGAGGAAGGGACTAACATCTACTGAGCGTCTCCTGGACGCCAACGGGCTCTGGTCTCTTATTCTCATTCATTCTTTTAACTACCCTGAGTGGTTGCTGTCTCCACTTTGGAGATGAGGACAGTTAGAATAGTGAGACAACTGTCCAAAGTCCCCTGGAGGGGCTGCGGAGCCTGGGTTCCAGCCGGCTGGGCCTGATTCCCACTAAATGCCTCTGCTTCCCTAGGAGACCGTGAGAGCAGAGAATCGGAAGCGCAGAGAACTCAAGGACCCGTCCAGCAGATGCCAAGTCATGGCGCAGAGGGGGAGCAAAGGGCCAAGGGATTGAGCGTAAGTAAGGCAAGCACGGGACTTCAAGGAACTCCTGACCGGGACCCAGTGCAGCACCAGTTGAAGACCAGGACCAGCTAGAGCCAGAAAAAGATGTCCTCAGGACTCCCTGGGCTCACAGAGCCCCACGGGAATAGACAGCGACCTCATCACATGAAGCCGTGGATCACAGTCACCACAGGTTGGGAGAGCGGGGACCTGGAGACCATCCAGGCTGGTCCCCAGCCATGACAGACAGAGAGAACGAGGCTTCAGAGAGCCCAAGGATGTGACTGGGTAATGAGGGGGGATGTGAACCTACACAGGAGGGTCTAAGTGTGTGAGAGGAAGGGAAAGGCCAAGGAACCCGCCATCGGACCGAGCTCCCTGAAGTGGAGAACGATCAGGAAGCACGAGCACTGGGGTTTGGTAGGTCTGGGGTGCCAACTGCTCATTATTTGTTGGTTTAGGAAGGCTAGACGACACATACATTTAGCAAAGTCTGGCTCCCAAAATTCAGAGACATTTGCATGCATTCTTGGCTCAAGCAAGCCATGTGGACTTATATTTAAAACGAAATAATGAGCTTTCTTCCATTCCCAGACCGTATAGATCAGCCGGCAATGACAACATATATCTAAAGAGAGCCTTCCTTTAACAGCTCCCAGGTACGCGTCCCCGTCTCCAATGCTCGTGTGGGCAGTGTTTGCAGGACAAGCGTCTCAGCTGGAAATAGGCTCCAACACTCAGCAAACAAGTGAGGGTATCTGGTTTGTTCTGCTTGTTTTGAGAGTAGGTGGGAAGGGATGATTCACTGGTGTCCCTACCTGTCATTCGAAGGGAGCTGCAGTAATAATCGTTCTAGTGAGAGCTGGCACTTCCCAGCTGTTCCAGGCGCTTTATACTGCATAGTGTCAAGCCACACAACAGCACTTCTGTTAACCGGGATGCAACAGGAAGTTACTAAGAGGGCTAAAAGCTATCAACATAAGGGAGGAAGGGAAGGGACACAAGCAGGGAAGGGATGTGCTTTGTTTACAGAACCAACAGTTCCATCAAGGAGATGCTCAACTAGGTGTCTCACCCAAGAGCCCCTTGCCAGATGTGTCTTGCCTGACACCCCCTTATGTGAGCCTCTTTGAGCTGGACTGGGAGTTGAGGACCTATGCAGATGCCCCCGAGTGGTCCTGGTCACCTTTAGCTCATTATTAATACTAGGATCCCCTCCTATGGGCAGAGTTTTCCACCATTTTTTTTTTTTTTTGGACCATCCTATGTAAAGGCACTAGCATGTTGACACACTAGGCATGCGCAATTGAGCCAGAAGTGCCTAGTGTGCTCCCTGCCCTTGCCCTCAATACATGGACTAAAAGCTTCCTGTTGGAACCCCTCAGGGAGACCGTGTATAGCGTGCACACACGGTCTCCTTACTTGGAACAGGTTAATACCAAGTTCTTTGCTTTCAACAAAGGTTGTGTTCAGTTTGATGGACTACAAGCAGCAAACCCCTTGAGTTCAGTTATACTTCCAGGTGGGTGTTATTATTCCCACTAATGGATGAAGAAACCCAGTGACAAGGACTTGTCAAGGCTGCCAGGCTGGTAAAGGGCAGAGCTCCAAGATGGCAACCCAGATCTGACCCCATCCCGTTGAAAAGAAAAGCTACAGACTGTCCGTAGAGTCACTTGCCTGCGGCATGGCAAACCAAGACTTAACTCTCGGCTTCTCCAGGACTGGAACTTGAAGCCAATCAATCTGGAATTAGCTGGTCAGCTCCGATGAGGTAATCTCGTCATGTGCGCCCTCTCTACTCCCCCTCCCCCCACACCACTCCAAAGGAAGATGAGGTAATCTACCTAATGAGACCCCTTGTCCTCCCCTGCTCCCCCCACCAAGGGAAGGTGACCTGGCCTGAAACAATCCTTTCTTTCCTTTTGCTAATCCTTCTTGCCTGGCCCCCCTCCTTATAAAATCCCACCCCTTTTACATCTCCTCGCACCGCCCCCCCTACTTTGCTTCCTGGGGTACTGCTCAGTTCACGAATCGCTTAATAAAGCCAATTAGATCTTCAGATTTACTCAGCTGAGTTTTGTTTTGTTAACAGTCCCAAGGTCAGTCTTGTCCTACACCACCTGCCCGGCCAGAGTCGGGGTCCCGGGTAGAACTGGGGTTGCAGTTGACGCTGGCTAGAAAGCCTGGCACAGAACATGCCCCCGCGCCCCCCACCCCAGCCGCCCTGGGGTCTAGCACTTCCTCAATCTCCCCTCTCCAGCTTCTTCCCCAGAAGCTGCTTGAAAGCGGCACTGTGTAAGCCGCTGACAACTCAACTCTTAACCGGTTTGAGGGCTACCCCCACGGAGAAGAGGGGGGGTTCTGGAATAAAAGAGGAGTCAGAAGAAGGCATGACTCGTGGTGGAGTTCCCTTGGAGCTTTCCTCACGGAAGCCTCTTGTCGGGAACTTACCATCCCAGCCAAGGTCCACACACACCACACTCACTGAAACGATCCATTATTGACCCATGAGGGTGTTTATGTTGATACGATGATTGTCATAAATGGCTGAATTTCCCAGGAGTATTTCATGATTAACACAGTTTAGGGAGAGACAAATTAAAGATGAACCATAAATAATATCAATCCCTTTACATATTTCCTACAGCTTAACCCATGAACCACAATAGAAGCAGCAAATAATTACATCAGGGTCCTTACTAACATATAGTGAAACCAGATTTTTAGGAATATATAATGCTTAAAAAAGTATCACATGAAGATGAATTTTCTGGTGTTAATGGCATCAGCCGGGGAAATTCAGACAAACATTTTGTGGATTCCTGGCTATTTTTTATTTTGAAATGTATGAAAATCTCGGAGGAGTTCAAAAAGGAAAGAAAATTTGTCACATTTCAAACCAACATATTGAATCGAGTAAATTGAATCATGATTCTCAGGCTGCCTGTGTAACTGACAGGCTCAAATGCATTTTTAAAAGGGGTCTGATTCCAACCCCCCGAAAGCCGCAGCATCTCCCTGCTCCCTGGCTGTGGGCGATGATGTCTAACCATAATCAGCAAAGAGGGACAAGACTATGGGCTCTTCTGCCAAACACATGTAGTAGCTTCTGTGGCTAAATTACTCAGTACTTAAATATACATCGCTCTGAGTTTTCCCGGTTATTTTTGAGCATGCTGCTCCCGACCGGCACTTACTGCTAAAATGCAGAAGTTTTCTCCTTCTAAAGAGAGCCTTTGCTTCAGTCTTGGACAAAAGCAGAAAGGGCAGGCCTACCACTAGAGATCTAAAGTTAATACAAAAGCGATTAATATTCCAGGACTTCTGTTGGTGTCATTCACCCAAAGAGGCACCAGGCGAGGCAGCGTAAGTCGTCTGTATACAAGCTTTCGCACGGGCTTGTTACAGGATCTACTCGTCAGCGGCTTTGACGTGAGAGCACAGACGACAAGATGTGGCTCATTCTGCTTCATCTACCTCTGCTAACAATGACTCTGGACGCGGGGGTGGGGGTGCGGAATTTGAAAAGATCTCGATTACCTTTTCTCCTATTTGGGTCTCAAGTTCTTTTACTGTCCGACTGCAACTCATTTCATTCTCACCTCCTCTTAAAAAAGAAAGAGAGAAACTTTGCATTATTATGTTTTAACTAAGTAAATGCTTACATAGGACATGCAGAGATCAAAATGATAAGGCTTTCTAAATTATGTATTTTCTAACACAAGGTATTTCTTAGGCACCACTGTTCGCTGGCAGAGGGGGCTTGGGCCAAGCCCTTAGCTTCTCCATGCCTCCGTTTCCACACCCATAAAATGAAATAAAAAGACATTTATTCCTTCTCCCAGGGTACCGTGGGAACGGAGTAATTACAGCTGACACTTGATGAGCATTTCCTACGGCGAGCCCTGGCGAGCCCCGTCTGAGTTCATCCTCACAACAACTGTGTGGGTCAAGGGCCATCATTGCAGACAAGGAGACAGGGAGACAAAGGTCATGGGTGGCGAACTGGAGGTGCGGGTCATGGCCCCACCCTCAGCACCCCCTGCTGCTGCACTTTGCTCTGACCTCTGAGGGGTTCCCAGTCCACTGGGGAGGGAGCAAGCTAAGCCACTCCATAAAGGACTTGATGGTGGAGGCACGCACCATCCCCTTGGCTCTGCCTACTTTTTTTTAGATTTTATTTATTTATGAGAGAGAGAACACGAGCAGGGGGAGGGGCAGAGGGAGAGAAGATCTCTCAAGCTGACTCTGCACTGAGCACGGTGCCCTATATGGGGCTCGATCTCACGACCAAGAGATCAAGACCCGAGCCAAAATCAAGAGTCTGACGTTCAACCAACAGAGCCACCCAGCTGCCCCTGGGGCCATCTGCTTTAATGAACTATTTTTTATTTGGGGTTATCCATACATCTGTAAACTGCTTCCGAGCCCCTCTTTGGAAAGAGCCAGGAAAGACCCACCAGGTGAGGAGCCAGGAGCGACCCAATGGAAGGAAAAGCTCTCTGGACAAAGCAAAGGGAGCACACAGGGGCCGGAGCTCAGCACATGCCAGCCTTGCTGCTGTCAATCGGCCGGGGAGACCAGAGCCCGCCCAGCAGGGCGGTGGTGGGGGAGAGTTCAGAGATGGAGTGGACACCATTCCTTGGTGCTGTGACCATGATAAGGAATCCTCCTACAGGGGCAACAGGAAGCCATCGGGGCATTTTAAGCAGAAATGAACTACGTTTTACATAGGAGGAAACTGAGGCTCAGAGGGTTAAGTGTCCAAGTCCAAGGTGGAAACTCACCAGGAATCCAGCCGTATGACGTTGTTTTAAATGCAGTAATTTTTGTTTTAATTATGTATTGACTAGACGCATGACACTTTTTGGCAATAAGATTTAAAGAACAGAAATCAGAAAAGGCCTGTGTAGCTGCCATCAGCTGAAGAGACAGCAGCTTGGGTCCAGAGCCTGGTGGCCTCGCTCCCAATCTCACCCTCCCATCCCTCCGCAGCCCCAGGAAAACGCTCTGCCCAAGCGCACGCGGGGCCCCTTCCCTTCACCACTGTCTCCCCTGACTCCATCTCAGCGTCTCCTTCGGGAGACACAGCCCATCATCTGGTAGTAACTTAGCCACAACAGCCTTCTTGAGATGAGTATTCCTTGGAATGGTATGTCTTTGAGCCCTTCCACTTCAACCTGTCTATAAACAAGTAGATTCTATAAACTTCTGTGTAGTTTCTTCTCTTCGTGGATTTTACTCTCTCTTATCTAATCACACAGTCTGTGCCTTTTAAGTGGAACCTTTATTACAATTACCGATATACTTGGGATTTTTATTTATTCTGCCTATTCTGCGGCTTCTTGCCTTCTTTTCTGTCAATCCCGTTTTTACGACTCCTTTTGTCTGCCTCTGTAAGTTGGGAATCAGTCATTCCATTTTTAATCTTATGACAGCCACTCTGGAAATTATAACCTGTGTATTTTTCTATTTTTTTAAGGTTTTATTTATTTGATAGAGAGAAATAGCAAGAGAGGGAACACAAGCACAGGGAGTAGGAGAGGGAGAAGCAGGATCCCCATTGAGCAGGGAGCCCGATGTGGGGCTCAATCCTAGGACCCCAGGATCATGACTTGAGCCAAAGGCAGCCACTTAACGACTGAGCCACCCAGGTGCCCCTAACTTGCATACTTTTCAAAGTCTAAAGTTAATCAAAAATTTTAATCTTCCTTCTGGTCAAAGTGACGACTCTAGAACATTCCATTCTGGTCCCTCCTCTCAGCATATATATTGCTACTATCATGTATTTTAATTCTATCCTATCTTTAAATTCCCAAAGTCGTCATTATTCCTAGTCCTTAGTGCTTCCCGAGGTCAGCGGGCATGTTTGGATCTAACCGCACATCTCTGCCCTCTTGTTGCCCACATCGCATCTTACTGTCCATCCCGAAGTGTTTTCCTTCCACTGAAAGTACCACACGCACAGACACAAGTAAGAGGCATGCTTTGCAGGATGAAGAAAGAGAGGATCTGGCTGAAAGGCGACCTTGAACATGGCAGGCAAAGATGCACATGTTTCTCCTTGTCCCCACAGCCTGACGTCAGTGCTTGAGCCTGTACTATGGCGAGAAGAGGGAAAGGGTCCCGGCGTTCCCACAGGAAGAGATCTCAGTCTTACGAACTCTAGGCTGGCAAATACCATTCCCAGTGTGTGGGAGAGACCGTCCCTTGGTCTCATACCTGGAACATCAGCCTTGGCCCAAGGGTCAGTCCTAAGTGAACCCAGCGCGTCCCCTCACTGCCTTTACTGCTCTCTGTGATGCTGAGGTCGATGCCAAAGATTTGCAGTCTCTCTGTGACATGCCTACACGGGGGTTTCTGTCCATCCGTCCGGCTTAAGATCCTTTCAAATATTGGTTCCTCCCTATCCTTTTCCCTAAATATCTGGAAACCCCATAAGAAACCTCCTAAGCCTTCTCTCTCCCCTCCATGTCTCTTAGACCCGTCCTCCATATTCCATCTCTCTGTCCTTCTGTGTGGCTTTCCGGATCACAGCTTCGGACCTACTTTCCACTCCACTAATGCTCCTTTCAGCTGCACTTCATCCACTTTCTCCACCCGGCCACTGGATTTTATAGCCACAATGATCGTATCTTTCACTACCAGAAGTTCTGTTCTGTACTTCTTTGAATCTTTTTTTTTTCTTTTTGCCTCTTATTTCGTGTTTATACAAGGCGTCCGTGCTTACCTTTCTCTGAGCACACTACCACAGTTTCAGATTCTAGATCTGATGGCTGTGGGATTCATGTATTTGGATATCTGTACTGGATACAGGCCCCCTGGAGCTCTGCTGGTTTGCAGGCCTCATTCTTTGTCTCTTCATATGTTTTCAGTGATTTGTGTGTGTGGCCTGATACTACTTGGCACTTGTCTGTGGAAATTCTGTGAGGGCTGGGTTGCAAACACAGTCTCTACAGGTCATACCCAGCCCTGTACCAGTTTTGTTTTGTTTTTTTTTAAAAGATTTTATTTATTTATTTGACAGACAGAGATCACAAGTAGGCAGAGAGGCAGGCAGAGAGAGAGAGGAGGAAGAAGGCTCCCTGCTGAGCAGAGAGCCCGATGTGGGGCTCGATCCCAGGACCCTGGGATGGTGACCTGAGCCAAAAGCAGAGGCTTTAACCTACTGAGCCACCCAGGCGCCCTCAGGCCTCTAGATTTTGTCCCCTGTCCTCTTTACTCCAAACAGCCAGCCAAACTGAAACACAAATTCACAGGATTTAGCTAGTACTCTCAAGGCAAAAGCTGGCTGGATAGAATGCTTCCTTCTCCTGATTCTATCTCTAGGGGAGTACCTACTTTCTTGCCAGCTCACTGGTGAAGGAAAATGTATGTATACATTTTACCTTTTATTGGTTATTTTAGTTGTTTCCAGTGGCAAAACTGTTTGTGCACAGAGCCTACCGTATCACCCGGAGGAACAGTGTCTGCTCACTATTGCATCGTCTCCGGCAGTAAAGAAAATTCAGCCCCGTGATCTAAGTCAGTTATGAGCTGAATCTTTCAAATTTAGTTAAAATATTTAGCCTCTTATAGTTAAGGAAGTAACTTGTGATCCTTTGCATCTCAAATTAACTATTAGACTAATGTTTCACAATTAAGGTACCGAAAACACACACACACACACACACACACAAGACTACTCCTGCTTTCAGTTTTTCTAATTGTTTAGCTTTTTCAACAAAGAATATTCAAATTAGGCTACTGTCCTCCCCAAAAGCTTATCACAAATGGGGATTATTTTAGGTTAAGAGTGCAAATATACAGTTTATAAAACAACTAGTCATTCTTTCAAATAAACCTGGAGATTATCTCAGCCGACCACTTACGGGTCATTCATTAACTAATCGGAGCACAGAGAAGTCCCTGAATACTGGACCAAGGAGGACATGTACTTTGTCATTCTTGCTGGAGTTACCGTACTGATTCATTGATCCTTTTTTTTTTTTTTAATTGTGGTTAAAAAACAAAAACAAAAAAACAAAAACCTACCCAGGTAACATAAAATTCACCATTTAATCATCATTAAGTGTGCAGTTCAGTAGTGTTACATATATTCACATTGTTGTACAACACTTCTCCTCCAAAACTTTCTCGTCTTACGAAACTGAAACTTAAATCCGTTGAACGAGTCCCCGTTGCCCCTCCCCCCTGCTGCACGACTTCTCACACCTACACTGGGACCCCAACAGACTCAGTTATGAGCGCTCTCGTACCCAAATCTGCTAGTTTCTCAGGGTCTAATTTAACTCTTAAAACTGTTTGCACAATTCCTGAGAAAATGAGGTTATTCATTTAGAGTCCAATAATCTAAGTGAATAACTTTTCACTAGTATGGTCTTTCCTAAATCAGACACTAGAATCAGAGACCTTTCCGGTGGGACAGCCATGACAGCTCATACTCGAACATTCTCCATTTTCAGCTTATAAACCAAATGAGCCCCTGCATACCTTACAGTTATGGCATAACAAAGGAGCTCAAACAAAAGTCTCTTTAAAAAATATGTCATTTCTGGGGGTGCCTGGATGGCTCGGTGGGTTAAAGCCTCTGCCTTCGGCTCAGGTCATGGTCCCAGGGTCCTGGGATCGAGCCCCGCATCGGGCTCTCTGCTCAGCGGGGAGCCTGCTTCCCCCCCTCTCTCTGCCTGCCTCTCTGCCTACTTGTGATCTCTGTCTGTCAAATAAATAAATAAAATCTTAAAAAAAAAAAGAAGAAAGAACTATAAAAAAAAAAATAGTCATTTCTGGAGTGCCTGGGTGGCGCAGTCAGCTGAGTGTCCGATTCCTGGTTTCAGCTCAGGTCATGATCTCAGGGTCCTCGGAGCCCCACGTCAGGCTCCCTGCTCGGTGTAAACTCTGCTTGAGAGTACCCCCTCCCTCTACCCCTCCCATTCATGTGTGCATTCGCTCTCTCTAAAATAAATAAATAAATAAATAAAGCTTTTAAAAAGTATTTCCTTTCTAGCTGCTAAAACATGATCACTTTCCAATGAAAGCCACTAAAAATGAAATAAAAATGAAATTTAAATTTTACATCTTAATATTTTCTTTAAAATTAAAAATCATTTATTTATTTATTATTTACTTATCATTATTTATTATTTCCAAATCTGAAATACACTGCATATAAAATATTTTAATCTGGTTTTTCAATACAATATTCTTTCTTTTATCTGAAATAGAGGTTAAAAGTCTTCTTTAAACAACCTTTTGACTGAGGATTAACTACATTAAATTCTATATGGACGATTCTACCAATGCCTCTTCCATATATATCTGCTGACATGATTAGCTGTCCTGACCTTATGTCCTCTCTCATCATTCCAAATTTCACATTTTCATATGAGAAAAGAAAAACCACTTACTTCTTTATAACATTTATATTTAGGTCCATGTCACCAAACCGGGACAGGAATTCAAGATACGGGATGGCACCAGAGCTGGTGAGGGGGACCTACATTCAAACAAGAAGACAGATGGCCAGTTAGAGGGTTCAGATCCCAGCAGCAGACAGCATGGGAGCTTTCGTGATGGAAGGTAGGATACTGTTAGTGGGGTGGGCCTTCTAGGAAACACAATCGCTTCACCCAGGTGTCTGAGTTGACACGCGTTCCTAGTAAACCAGCTACAAGCAGCCTAAATGCCAAAATGCCAGTCTGTGCTCAATTAAAAGTCAACCAGTTGTCTATAAAATTATCTGAAATCTAGTTCAATCAAAAAAAAGTTAAATTAGTAGAAATATATTCTTTTTTAAAGATTATTTCTTTATTTATTTGAGAGAAAAAGAGAGAAAACGAATGGAGGGGGGCAGGGAGAGAGGGAGAAGCAGAACCCTGGATGAGATGAGCAGGGAGCCTGACGGGGAGCTCGATCCCAGGACCCCGGGATCATGACCTGAGCCAAAGGCAGACACGCTCAACTGACTGAGCCACCCAAGTGCCCCTGAAATATAGTCACATATATTAGAATATATTTTTCCCCAAGAGGCTGACGCCACAACACAATTTTATCCTCTGAATGTCACATGAACTTTCTGTAGAAAAAAGCCATTTTCAAATTGAAAAATTCTATAAAGGACATTACAGGGTCCACTGGGTCCATACAGACCATAGGTTAAATAAAAGAACTATTGCACTATTTAATTTACTAATGTTGATAACTGTACTGTGATTATGCAAGAGAATAGTTCTTATGCTTAGGGAATACGCAGTTAAGTATGTAGAAGTGACTAACCATAATATAAGCAATTTCCTCTCAAGTAGTTCAGAAAAAAAATTATGTATACACTGTACATATCTTGTCAACTGTTTGCAATTTCCGCATATACCACACGTAGATAACAAAAGAACACAGAAGTAAAATGAGGTTGAATGTTCATAACGAGCAAATCTGGGTTAAGTATATACGGGTATTGTTTGTACCATATGGGTACTAATTATACTATCCTTATTCTTTTAAATTTTCTGGAGGTTTGAAATTACTTCTTTTTTTTTTTTTTTTTTAGATTTCTTTATTTGTTTTAGAGAGAGCATGAGCAGGAGGGGCAGAGGGAGAGAGAGAGAGAATCTCAAGCAGACTCCTCCCTGGGAGTGGAACCTGTCACGGGGCTTGAGCTCATGACTCCGAGATCAGGACCTAAGCCGAAGCCAAGAGCAGGACGCTCAACCAACTGGGCCACCCAGGCTCCCCTGAAATTACTTCTAAATAAAAAGTCAGAATTTTTAAAAAGTGAAAACAATTACTTCCCCCCAAAAGGGTTATGAAACTAAAGTTAAAATACAGAATCAATACAGATATATTTTATTAAGCTTCATATGCAAATACGCAAAGTACCATTTCCCATACTGCTGAATGGCTCCCATGTCCATACAATCAAGTGCAATGTTCACTTAGCCCTTACAATTCCAGTCTCAATGCAGGGCATGGTTATCTCAGTCTTCCCCAAAGGACAAGCTTCTTTTTACTATTTAAAATACATATAACTGGGAAACGGGACTAGAGAGACAGCGGCTCACAGGGTGGGCTTTCACGAACCGCGTCCTGGAAAGAACATCCATGATTTCCATTTTGGATAGGGTGTTTTGTAGTAGATGTAATTTTGGGTAGGCACCTCCCAGGTTCCCTAGCCTTAAGGCAGAAGGGCAAGAACAGGGCACATGTGCTGCTCCAAGACCGAGGCCCTCATCGTTCTGGTCGTAAGACTTCACAAGGAGGGGAAGAAGCGCACATTCACTGACCCCATACTCAGGAGATGGCCGCAAGAACTACTGCTGGTATTTTTACACGCCTTAACTCATCTGGCCCCAAAATCAGATCCTGAGGGTGAGGTCACTGCCACCTTTCATGGAGCAGAGGTGTGACCTCCCTGCGTGCCATTCCCATCAAATGCCTCCAGAGCACACCTCCCTCCCCCTATACTAACCACTCTGCCTCCAAAGAGAGAGAGAGAGAGAGAGAGGAAAAGCCCATCAACTTATTGACCATGTTGTCACATTTCACGTCATTACTTACCGTTTAACGAAAATTCTAATGAGGCAGATACATTTTTGCAAAGTCCAGTCTCCAAAGCTAAGCCCCTAAATAACCCAAGAATCTAGTCTAAAAGGAGAGGCTCTGCTAAGAACTCGTGTCTTCCATACTTGTGATTGTGGCAAAGCTGCTTAAGAATCATAACCTTTGGGGCACCTGGGCGGCTCAGTGGGTTAAGCCTCTGCCTTCTGCTCCGGTCATGATCTTGGGGTCCTGGGATTGAGCCCTGTGTCGGGCTCTCTGCTCAGCAGGGAGCCTACTTCCTCTCTCTTTCTGCCTGCCTCTCTGCCTACTTGTAATCTCTCTGTCAAATAAATAAATAAAAATCTTTTTTAAAAAATCATAACTGTCCAAAGAGAAATCACTAAAAGCAAATTCTGAGACTGGGGTGGAGGGGTCCAGTGTTTAAATCCGCATCCATCGTGTTGACAAGTGTCTTCAAAGACATCTCTTTCCCCAGCCCAGCACAACCACGGGGACCAGAACAGAATTCTGCTTTTCTTCTCTGGAATCTCTTTGCCAATTCAGCTCCTTTTATAAAATTTTTATTAACATTCAGAGGCTGAAGCCACATTTTTTTAAAAATTCACGTTACCATGAATGGAAACTAAGGTATGGGGTGGATTACAAGCGATGCCACATCATTTGCGCCCTGATCAATCATCAAAACACTCTGACATTCAAGCATTTTTGACATGGTTCTTAAAATAAAATTAAAGCTAAAGTGAATTCTCTATAATTGGAAAGTTCTTTTCTAATTTAAAGTGTGAAATTCCCATGAAGTGTTTTACCAGTTTTATAGGTTTCCAATTAGGCTTATGTACACTATTGGAAAGGAATTTGTTGGTAAAAGATCTAGAAGTCACACACAGACACTGTGAACTCCAGCTACTGGAAAGAGAAACCCTGCCGTTCATTCCTGTGAACTCAGCCTCCTGAAAATGCACCACATTCCAGCCTCCTTGGTTTACTCACAGGTCACAGGAGCTCCTGGTTCTAGAAAATTCACGCTTATTATTTCAGACTACTAGGACCTGTTTTTTAAAGACTTTGAGGCTCTACAGTTCTCAGTGACTTCTTTTAAAAACAGATGTAGCTTTTAAAAACGGATACACATTTCACATTTTCTGTACTTTTCCTCTTCCTGCATAGTTGATTAGCTTGGGAAGATTGTCAAAATTTTAAATTAACATTAGATCATGAATATAGGGAGACATTAGCAGGAAAAATATCTTAACTCTCCATTTGGTATAAATAAAGTATCAGTTAAATCAAGCTTATGAGGAAACTGATGCAATGTTTGCAAGGACAAATGTTCTTTAAAAGCAAGAGAACATTACCAGTTGCACTCATCATCAGGGACATGCAAATCAAAACCACAGTGAGGTATCACCTCACACCTGTCAGAACGGCTAAAATCAACACAAGAAACAACAGGTGTTGGCGAAGATGTGGAGAAAGCGGGAACCTTTGTGCACTGTTGGTGGGAATCCAAACTGGTGCAGCCACTGTAGAAAACAGTGAGGAGGTTCCCCAAAAAGCTAAAAATAGAACTATCTCATGACCCAGAAATTGCACCACTAGGTATTTACCCAAGGGATACAAAAATACTTATTTTAAGGGATACATGTGCTCTGATGTTTATAGCAGCATTACCTGTCAAATTATGGAAATTAAGTATCTAGGGGTTGACGAATGGATAAAGATGTGGTATGTACACACACACACACACACACACACACACGATGTACTAGTACTCAGCCATCAAAAAAAGAATGAAATCTTGCCCTTTGTACCAACATGGATGGAGCTAGAAAGTATTACTCTGAGTGAAATAAGTCAATCAGAGAAAGACAAACACCATATGATTTCACTCATATGTGAAATTTAAGGAACAAAACAAAGAAGCAGTGGGGGCGGGGTGGGGAGAGACAAACCAAGAAACCAACTCTTAACTCTAAAGAACAAACTCGGCTACTAGAGGGCAGGTGGGTGGGGGATGGGGATGAGGGAAACAGGTGATGGGGATTAAAGGGAGCACTTGTGATGAGCAGCGGGTGTTGTGGGTCAGTGCGGAATCACCAAATTGCACACCTGGGACTAATACTACACGGTATGTTAACCAGTTGGAATTTAAATAAAAACTCAGAGAGAGAGAATATTACCTACCATAGGACACAGCAATTTCCACTCCTAGGTATGTACCTTAGAGAAATGAAAACCCCTGTCCACACAAAAACTTGTACGTGAGTTTTCATAGCAACATTATTCACAAAAGTCAAAAAGGAGAAACAACCCAGAGGTCCGTCAACACCAAAGGTGTTGATAAAAACACCAAAGGTGGTCTAGGCATGTAACGGAATGTGATTCAGCCATGAAAAGGAAGGAAGCACTGATTTATGCTACAACATAGAAGAACTTTGAACACACGATGCTAAGTGAGAGAAGCCAGACCCCAAAGACTATGTATTGTAGAGTATTCCGTTATATGTCATGTCCAGAAGAGGCAGAAAGTCTATTCATGGTTACCAGGGACTAGGGGCACGGGAAATGGGGAGTGCCTACTAACAAGTGTGGGGTTTCTTTTTGGGGGTGATGAAAATGTTCTAGAACTAGTGATGGTTGCCCAACCCAGAATGTATTAAAAACCAGTAACTTATAAATTTTGAAATGAATTTTATTATGTAAAATTATATCTTAACAAAATTTCTAATAAAAATATAGCTACAGTAAAAAAAAAGTGACATGTGAAATCATTAATATGTATTATTTGTGAAATTCTTAAAGTGAAGAAATGGGAAACTTTTTTTAAAAAGGAGAAAAGCTCTTCCCCTTTATTTCCTCTTCCCTTCTTTCCTGTCCCCTAACAGATCCTAAGGTCTGATGCGACAAAGGAAAACAGTGTCCGCCATGCTGGGGGGAGGCATGGGAGTCCAGAGTGGGATGGGACCAAAGTTGGGTGAAGACAGCAACCACATGGCCGGGTAGAGCGCTGGGGATGGAAGATGATCACATACCAGGGAGACAGATCAAATAAGTAAATATATTAAGAATAATAGAAGCCAAGTTTCTCATTGTCTGAATAGATAATTACAAATATGAAAAGCAAGAAAATTGGAAAGAACCTTGAGGTACAGGATTAGAACTGGCAGTACTGGTGTGAACTCACAGTTTTCAATACATGGAGAAGCTGATAGAGAAATGTAGACACAAATGTACATTTATATTGGGGTGGGGACGTATCCCCTGGAACTCTGCTCAATGAGAGAGGCTTAGAGTGCCATCCCAATGGCAATGGGCAGCCCCAGGGCCCAGATTCTGGACTCTGAATATCTTTCCATTGAAAGGAACCAGAGCTTTCTGGAGAAATGGCTGGTTTCAGGACCAAAGCAGGGAAAGAGCAGATGAGTTTGGAATATCTTATATCAGAAAGCAAGGAAGTGCTCCAAGAATGAGGGGGGCATGTCAAAAGTACATGTAAACTAGCTTGAAGGGGCTCCTACTGGCCACATTAGAGGCAATTTAAAAGTCAAAATACATCATTAACACAACGGAGCATAACCACTTAATCAAATAGGTAATCTTGAGTCCCTGAAAACATAAAAATAACAAATGAATATTAAAAGCCTGGTAAGGAATGGGATATTTACATAGTTGCAAATTTTCTCCACAAGATGCTTATTAATTACAAAGTGGGTAAACAGTGCCTTATCGTGAGAAAGCTTGACAGATCCCACCTTAATCAAATGGCCAAAGCCAACATGAGCTTTCATGGGACAAACTACGATTGTGTGCAACCCAAAGTGTTGCCATGAGAAGAATACAGCATTTCTGTGATCCTCCCGCCCAAGATGCAAGTCTGGACCCAATCATCCGATAAACATCAGAAACCATCAGATAAACTCAAGCAGGGGACATGCTACCCTCTGCAATCTTCAGAGTGGTAAGGTCAGGAAAGCTAAGGAAAGGCTGGGAACTGCTCTAGACTGAAGGGCACTTGGAGTTCATGTTCTGACCTGGATCATTACAACACATGCATGGAACGACTGGCAAAACCGGGTTGGGTCCCAGGGCTGAGATGGTAGCAGTGAGTTCGTATTAACATCCATGTTTTAATGGTCAGGCTGTAATCATGTAGAACGCAATCCTTTTCTGAGGGACACATACACTGAGATATTTGGTGTGATGGAGCCACTTTACTCACAAATGTTTCAGGGAAAAAATTTGTTCTTCCCAACAAACTTCCAACTTCTCCGTTGTGGTTGCTTTTTAAAAATGATCAGCAGAAGAAGCTGTAGTAGAGACAGCTCATAACAGACCACTTCTACAGAAAACAACTCTAAATTCTGGTAAATACAAAATAATAATAACTATCAAAAGGCCCTGGAGAGTGAACAAAAACAGGAAGACTTTGGAGAAATTCAAAACACAGAAGAAGGGACGAGTATGGAGGGAGTTTCCTGTTCTTCATGGCTTTGAGCCTGAGAGGAAGCCACAGTCACTCGCCAGCACAGAGCGGCTAAAATCCCAAAAGAAAACCCATCGTCTCTCTGGCCTGAAGAACTGGTATGCAGAACCCAAAGCAAGCATAGTCACTAAGGATGTGAGTGAAATCTCCAATCAGAGAGACAGAGAAGGAGACCCACTTTCTGGGTATAAATTCTGTCCAAGTTTCCAGCAGATGCCCAAAGCAGGTGTATACAGGTTAGACTAAAAAAAGACCCACCTAGAGACAAAAGAGCCAATGAGATGCAAGCAACTGCTCACCACAGGTGAGGCAGGGTTTGCAGGTTAATTCGTGTTGAAGCAGAAGCGTCAACAGTCTTCAGAGGAATGTAACAGAATCTAGTCTCCACAGTACTGAATTCGTAATGTTTAGCCACAGCCACATGTGGCTGTCAAGCCCTTAAAGTGTGGCTAAGGCAAATAATGAACTGGATTTTTCTTTGGTCGTTGTTAATTAATTTACATTTTTAAATTAATTCAGCGATTGGAAAAGTTTTAAGTATGTTTGGAATGACTCAGTATGTCAATCTAGCATTTTAATTATACATATTTTATGAAATCTAAATAGACATCAAGTATTTCCACTGTAAGCCAAAGTCGACTGTAAAGTATGCATCTGGTTTTGAAGACTTAGTACACAGAAAAGAACACAAGATAACTTATTGTCAATTTTTAATAGTGGTAACACGTTGAAATTGGGTAATAGTCTGGCTATATTGCTTAAATAAAAATATTATTCAAATTAATTCTTTTTAATTTTTTTCATGTGGCTACTGGAAAATTTTAAGTTATAAATGTGAGTCACACTACACTTCTTTTCTTTTTATATTTTAAGTAATCTTGACACCCAACATGGGGCTCAAACTCATAGCCCCGAGATCAAGTGTCACACGCTCTGCTGACTGTGCCAGCACCAGGTGCCCCTCGTGTTATATTTCCATTAGACAGCACTGGTCTGGGATATAATCCAAATATACTCGAATATGAGGAACCAGAAAAATGTGACTCTTGCCTGTTAAGAGGAAAAATAAAAAATCAACGCAACCCAACCCTGAGACAACCCAGATATTAGAATTATCATTCAAGGACTTTAAAGCAGCTATTTTAACAATTCTTAATGAGTTTAAAAGAAATATGCTCAAAATTGAAGAAAAAACAGGAAATGTGAGCAGATGAATGGAAATTATAAAATAGAACCAAATGGGAATTCTAGAACTGAAAAACACTACATCTAATTTTAAATATTCACTGAATGAGTTTAATGGCAGAACAGAGACGCAAAGAAGGAATCACTGAAATTGAAGACAGATCAATAGATATTATCCAATCTGAAAAACAGAAAGAAAAGATTGAAAAAAATGAACAGAGCCTCAGGGGCCTAAGGACAATATCTCAGGGAAGATGAAATAAAATAAATATATAAAAATAATGGCTACAAATCTCAAATTCAGTAAAAAAGCAAATTAAAGGAAGAGAAATCCTTGAACCAGCACCATGGTATGCTCAAGAAAAAACAACAAAGAGATCTACAAATATTTCTTTCTTAAATCAGTGAAAGGAAGGAGAGTGCCAGTCCCTGAGGTTGACCGGAATTCAGGAATACCTGAAATTCCCGGGCTGTTCGTTTTCCTGACACGTAACGGCTGTGTTATAAAAGTAAGGAAACTGGGTTGGGTTGAGGCAGTCACCAAATTCTAGAAGGAAACAGACTTTTAAATACTATGAAATGCCAGACGGATTAAGAAGCAATGAATGAGTAAGAATATGTTGATTTCTGTGTCTGAGTGCATGCGTGTGTGTGATGTGTGTGTGATGTGTGTGTGTGTGTGTACGAGTGTGTGCCCCCTACAGCTTCTAGGACAGAGGCCAAACTCTTTGAGATTGGCCTTTTCAAGACTGGCCCCTCTATCCACCTGACACATATCCCCTCGCTTTAGGTACGAACTACCCAGTTCCCTGAACAAACGCGCCGCGCTGATGCAGGCATTCAAGTGTCACTTGGACTATTACTCTCTCTGCCCTCAATGCCCTTCCATTCTTCCTTCATCCGGCTAATACCCACCCCTCGGTCAAAACTCGACTAAATACATCCCTTCGTCCCCCAAAGCCTTCCTGGACCACCACCCCATTTTTAGATAGCTCCCCATCGGCTAACGCCCACGATTACCAACACTTCCAAACATGTCTCACTGGACCAGGACGCCCTCAGGGTCAGGCCCACGTCTGTATACTCTGCATTGGGTCCAGCATACAGTAGGTGCTCAATAACCACTGGCTGCAAATGCCAAAATACTAAGTTCCAAAATAGAAGCCGACCAACTACTTTTATACGGAAGCCTTAAAAACGAAAGCAAGCAGCCATACCAGTACTCCACACAAAACAGGACCCACACTTGTGCTGATCATCCCACATCTGCCAGAATTTCACTGAATTGTGAAAAATAAATAAAACTTTATCTGCTCACTTGGAACTGCCGAGGGGGAAAGCCAGAACGGATTTCACACTCCAGTAACTAACTCCAACTTGTCCATAGCTGGGTTTTTTTTAGTGGGAGGAAGAGCAGGGGTGGGGCGGAGAGAGAGACAATCTCAAGCAGGCTCCCTGCTGAGCATGGCCCCCCCCGCCGGGGGGGGGGGCGTGTGCTCTATCCCAGGATCCTGAGATCATGACCTGAGCTGAAATCAAGAGTCGGACGCTTAGCCGACTGAGCCCCCCAGGCGCCCCCATAGCTGGGTTATTATTCTAAGTCGCTGTGCATACTGTACCTGAGCCAGGACATCCTGAAACTGCTCTCTCGTGAGAGGCATCAGGAAGCTTGTGATGATTCTTCTCAGTTCATTCTTTGACACCGTCATGTTGTGACTGGTGTCGAGCAGTTCAAAGGCTTTTTTCAACTCATCTCCTTTATCGGTGATTTTTTGAAACAAAATCCGTTTAACATCTAAGAAGGACAGTATTGGATTTGCAATAGCTGTGGCTATGAGAGAGATAGAGATGTTTGTTAGACGTGCTTAAGGCAAAGATCCCAAAAATCACTTCGCTGCGGACTAGAATCCAACAAACTTCCAAAACACTCTCCTACGGCACTTGCTTGACGCGTCTAAGCATTGCTCGACTTGTGATGGCAAGTCTGCGGTCATTTTTTACCTCTGAAGTCTGGTCCATGTAAAATGAGAGTAATGATGGTAAAAAGGAAAAATAGAGCAAAGATAATCCTCCCTACACAGGACATGTGTCAGGACGAACAAGGAACATGGATTTTGGAATAAAATTCAGTGATGAACAATATCATTTCAAATAAATCTTTAAAATAGCATATTCACTTTCCATCCCCTTGCCAATTTCTGAGGGGAAGACATGTAATTCTTAATCTAGATCATTTCCCTTTCTAAGACAAGGAAGAGATGAGAATGGCTAGCCCCTGACAGGTAACAGGAGAAGGTTAAAAGGCACCAAATAAGCTTCCAGAGGTTCTGCACCTCCTGGGAGGAAAAGCAGCTGAGTGGAGCCACGGTGCTGTAGGTCCCGGGGTCCCCGTGTCACCAGAGGAAAGCTGATACACCTCGGCCTCCCTCCCCTCTGTCTAAGACAAAAGAGCCATAGAAACAAGGAAACACAGTAACTACAAATCAACTCACGGTAAGGACCAGTTTCATAGGCAGGGATGTGTGATTACTCCCTTTTGATATTTTATAACCTACCAGAGAAAGAGGAGGCTAAAAATACAGGCAGTTTGGTAAATCTCTTCTATTTATGAGATTGCAAAGGCTTGGTGACCACAGTTTATTTAGTAGCTCTGTCTTACGGAGTAAATTTTGGATGTGTATTAAATGTCTTCAACAGTTTCATCTTTTATAAACTCATTCACAAGCAGGAGCTAGGGAAGGATGATTGCAATTACTTCCTTTCAAATGAGAATTTCTTACCTAGGTATTGGACCTTTCAGGCATAAGCTGTCACCAATGTTTGTCTTCCCTGATGCTCACTGAGCTCCCCCAAGTGCCGGGGATGCCTTTCGCTCACAAGGCCCACTGCATCCCCGGGGAGGGGCGTATATGACCAGAACACACTAGAGAAAAGACAGTGGCTGGTCTGGGGTGACAGACAAGGTCTCAGGAAAAGCTGCCTGGAAGGAAGAAGTGCTACTTCAACTAGAACTTGGGTATTCCCAAGAATAAGAGGGGTTGGAAGTGGGCGTGCTGGGGAAGACAGTCAGTTGGGGCAAAGCGGGGAAGGGAGATGCAGAGGAGGCATCAGCTTTAGCGATGAGATGGCAAAAGTCAGCAGGAGCCATATCCCTGGTGCTCCTATCGAGCTTTGCGCTCTGGCCATGGGACATCAAGGTGGGACTTCCATCAAGAGAATGACATCACCTAATTTTCATTCTTTTTTTTTTTTAAGATTGTATTTATTCATTTAACAGGGAAAGAGCTCACAAGTAGGCAGGGAGGCAGGCAGAGAGAGAGGAGGAAGCAGGCTCCCTGCAGAGCAGAGAGCCTGATGCGGGGCTCAATCCCAGGACCCCGGGATCATGACCCGAGCCAAAGGCAGAGGCTTTAACCCACTGAGCCACCCAGGCGCCCCCTAATTTTCATTCTTAAACTGCACTCTGATATCACATGTAGGAGGGACAGAAAGGGAAGGGCAGTGATGGTATGGAGACGTGAACTACAGCCTGCTCAAGTAAGTCTTAATGGATGTTTACACTACCATGGTGGGCATGGAGGGTAAAGTAGGGGTGAATAAAACAGAAGTTAAAATAGACCAGGTAGAGTCCAGAGAACCTCCTGATTCCTCACATGCAGGGTGAGGTAGTGGAAGAAGATAAACCTCCTGTATGTGGTGTGAGCAACTGGGTGGGTGGTGACACTCTTTGCTGAGAAAGGGAAGGCTGCAGGCCACAGCAGATGGCATTTTCCAAGATGACTGCCACAAGATCCCAAACATGGACTTTTCCTACAATGCCAGCCTAACACTCCTCCCATCTAAACGTGGGGCAATATTCCTTCCTCTTGAATCTGGGTGGGCCTGTAGCTAGGGCAGAATGATCCTATGTGATTTCCAAGATGAGGTCACAAAAGGCGCCACAGCTTGTGCCTCGTCCTTAAGAGATACTTAAGAGATCTTAAGATCTTAAGAGATCTCCATGCCTTGAGGAAGTCAAGAAGTCATGCAGAGAGGCCACAGGTAGGTGTCTGGCCAACACCCTAGCTGAGGTTCCAGCCCCACAGAGGGAACCAGCCTTCCGATGACTCCAGCCCCAGGGGTCGTTACCTGCTGCCTTCGCACCTCCCCCATGGAACCACCTAGAACACACACAAGCTGTCCCTGCGACCTGCTCACATTGCAGATCTGGGAGCAAAACACACGATTCCAAGCCTGTGTGTGTGGAGGAGTTCATATACAGCAATTAATAGCAGGAACAGGAAAGAAACAAGTTTGTGGGAAAGTTCATGAATTCAGGCTGTGATCTCTAAGTAGGGCTGTCCATTTGAAAGGTGAATGTATAAATCTGGAGATCAGAAGTGGGGGGCGCTGGAGGGGCAGGTGTGGAAACCAGCCATGTGGAAGCCATGGGGGCCACATGCCACACTGGAAAAGAAGGGAGCCCCATGAAACACTGACTTTTAAGAACAAAGAATTCATTCATTCAAAAAAAATTTACTGAGCCTCCATCTTATTTCAGCCACTGCTCTAGGCACTGAAGGACTACAGTGAACAAGACAGGTGAGATCCGCCGTTATAAAGCTTAGAATCTGCAGGGGAGAGGACAGACAAGAAACAGATAACAAGTAAATGAATAAAGGTAGTGGTAACTATTATAGGACAGTAAGAAAGAACGGGGTAGAGAGAGGCGGGAGCTGTTTTAGGTGAAGTCAGGGAAGTCCTCTCGAGGTGCTTGATGAATTGAACCAAAATGATAAAATGAGCCAGCCAGACGGGAAGCTGGAGGGGACACAGCAACAGGTAAAGGGTCCCTGAGCCGGAATGAGCTTGATGTACCCAGAACAGCAAAATGCCAGGGTGGACAGAGCACATGTGTGTCGCATGAGATGGAGGGCAGAAACTGCTGAGATCGGGACAGGTGACGCTTCCACGCCTGCACACGGACCGGGGTTGTTTCCACGTGCAACAGGAAGGCTCCGGAGAGTTGAAGCACGGCAGTGATCGCCTCTAACATATACTGTGTTCACAAATCACTCTAGCTGCTAATTAGAGAGGAGATTCTAGAGGCGCAAGAAATGAGAACAGAGGCCCAGAGACGAGGCAATTCCAAGGGTCCAAGAAGACTTGACTGTGGCCTAAATCAGGGGGTAGCCCTGGGTGCGAGGTATTGGGGGGCAGACGGATTAGGCGGTCTAGAACCAGAGCAGACGAGGTTTTGCTGACTGGCTGGCTCAGCAGGGCGAGGCAGGAGGAAACCAAGGCTAACTGGGGGCTGGGCGGAAACACTACGTAGATGATGGTGCCATTTACTGAGACGGAGAACACCAGGAATCAAGGGATCGGGTTGGCCGGCCCATGTCCGAGACGTCCTGCAGATGGCGCATCCAAGCAGGGAGGTCTGCTAGGCCACTGGAGATCTGATCTGGAGCTCAGGAGGCAAGTCCGAACCGGGCTCTCAGTTTGGTTACCCATGGTACGTAGGGATGTGGAAGCAGCAGCTCACCGGGGAGAGGGCAGATGCGGGGGAGAGGACTAAGCACACAGCTCGGGGACAGGAGAGTCTGACATCTCCCACAAGACTCCCAGGGGTCCTGCCATGCTCCCCTCTCCATTTCTGACTGTCGCTGGGCTCTCAGAAGCTGCTGATCCATAGGGAGGAGCCGCCTGATTCCACATGGGCTGGGGAACCAGATTTCTCCCTCTGCTGACCCAGCCCAGAGCTGCTCCTCCTGCTCCCAGGGTCGTGGGTGAGGGGCTGGGCGCTCCTGTCAAGTCCACCTGGAAATCTGTTTTCAGACTCCTCAGGCGTACTTTTAGTTACCTTCCAAGAAGCCCCATCTTTGCAATCAATAACTCTAATTTAAATGTATCAGAAATATTGTTTGACACTCGGTGACATTTGAGGGAAAAACTTGTTCTTTCACGTGCCTAATGCACCTTCCCAGATTTTTTAAAATGAAAGCAGTAACTGAACTTGCATAACCCGCTGGTGGGAGTAGAAACTGATAAAATCTTCCTGGAGGGCAATTTAACAAAATTGTCTACATCCGTTTAGAATATACAAAGTCACAACAGACTGTCACTCTCATCCTCAGGATGAGAACAAGTTGGATGAGCTAAACTATATTGTTTTCAAACCCACGGAGAGAACCGAAGGGTGCAAAGAACCTAAATTCCAGAGAGGACAAGGTGTTCCTCAGAGAGGCAGGACCCAGGATGCTTTTATCCTTGCAGAGTCAGAGGAAGTAAAGCACATCCATTCCGGACTGGGGGGAGGAAAAAACAACATGCTGTGTAGTGACCACAGGTGAACAGGTGTGATGGGTTCGCAGGCCGGGGCCTCAATCACAGAGCGAGTCGGTGGCCGCCCTCTCGGGCCTTCCCGTGGGGGTCCAAGGGGCATACCAGAGCTGGGGTCGAGGCACAGAGCTGTGTGATGTGGCCCCAGGAGAGCAGGCCCATACAGGAGTATAAGCTGTTCACCAAAGGCTAAGGATGGGCGGAGGGGAGGATGGAGCCGAGGCCCTCTAAGGACCCCGGGCGTTCCCGGAGCCCATCTTAGCGGCCCACTGCAGCCTCGGGGTAGGGCAGCAGGGCAAAGACAGGCCTCTGGAGGACAAAGAGAACCCCCCAGAAATCCTCCAGAACCAGCAGGGGGGCTGTAAAGAAGTAGAAAGTCCTGAAATCTCAGCCGGGCTCAGATGTCAAGACCTGCTGAAGAGAAGTATTGGAAACCAGGGGCAACCGCAACCACGTCTGGACACAGCTCCGTCCGAGACGAGCCTGCGCCCGGCCAGCTCACAGGAAGCCGGAGAGAAGAGGCGCTCCCTTTCCTGGCCTGACCAGTCACTTCTCTTTCCACTGGGCTTCACACTAATGTCTGCTGTTCAGTCTTTTTTAAAACTGTAAGACAAATGAAATGAGAAAAGGTGACCTAATCAACAGCAGAAAACAGAAGATCGGGAGAGAGAACAGATGGAGAAATGATCAGGTATTTAAGGCAGGAACGGTAAACACATTCAAGAGATTACAGGAAAAATTGACAACACGCAGCGTGTAGGGAGGATTTCAGCAGAGAAAAGCAAACTGTTTTTGAAAGCCCACGGCAAGGCTAGAAATTAAAAATACAGTATCAGAAGCGAAAAGCTTGTCTGATCTGCTTAACGACAGACTGTACGTGATAGGAGAAAAGCCTGGTGAATAGAAAGTCGGGTCAACCAAAATTCTTCACGTTTGAACATAAAGCAAAAAACATTTTAGGAGCTCCTGGATGGCTCAGTGGGTTAAGCCTCTAACTTCGGTTCAGGTCATGATCTCAGGGTCCTGGGATCGAGCCCCGCATCGGGCTCTCTGTTCAACAGGGAGCCTGCTTCCCTTCCTCTCTCTGCCTACTTGTGATCTCTCTGTCTCCGTCAAATAAATAAAATTTTAAAAAAAACACATTTTAAAAGGAAACAGGGGGTCTCATATCTGTGGTTCACCCCACGAGCCATGCTTACTTAATATGTGAGTTACACAAATACGTCACCTCCACGTACACGTGCGCGTATGAGAGAGAGACCCGCCGAACGCTTCCCACTGACCACCTCTGGGGGGACAAGTGGTGCTAGAGACTTTTAATTTAAACAAGAAAAAATAATTCCGTATTGAGAATTACCATCAATAAGAATAGAAGGCAAATGACAAAGGGAAAGACAGACGCCGACGGCACGAGAAGGCAGATGACAATGAGTATCTTCCCTACAGAGTGAGCGCCTATGAAGCCCCGGAAAGACCCAGTGCAGGTGAACAGGCAAAGGATATCAGTGAGGCTGTTCACAAAAGACAGACGGAAAGTTGACACACCGGAGGACCGTGGCTACCCTGAATGTCAAAGAAAGGCACATGGAATCACAACGGAATGTTGTCTTTGCATATCAAATGGACAAGATGTAACTGAGAATATTCTTAGAGACAAACACGTTCCAATGTTCCCCTGGGGATGCCCAGGCACGAACTTCTGACAGGCAGTGCGGGGGAGCTCCTGGAGAGCCTCAGTGGCAACAGCTCTGACCCAGCAATCCCGCTTCACCCCGGACTTCTCTTTAGGTACAAAAGGGAAACTGAGATGTGTCCGAAGTCCAGTGTACACACAGACCTGCGGAATGGTGTTGGAAGCTGCTAGCCGGCCCCCACTGTCCATTTCCCCCTCCTCCTGTAGAATCAGAGACCCTGAAATCTGGGGAGACAGTCCGGCATCCCAGGGTCTGTATTTCCAGGCTCCCCGGTAGATGGCTGTGACCGCGTGATTCAAGCCTTGCCCGGTGAGGAAGCACGGTGTCCAGTACGGACTTGACTGCAATGCCCGCCCCCATCACAGGGCGGAATTCGGTGTATCCTTGCCTGTGTCCCCTTTGAGGCCTCCTGGCACCACAGGGTATACGCCCACCGTGTTTGCTTCGTGTGATAAACACACAACTAAAGTTCACCTCTAGACTATGAGCACCTCCAGGGCAGGCCCTCTACTGGACCCATTTCTTTATCCTCAGTACCTGTGACAGCTCTTGTCACATATTGGGGCTCAGAAGATGTTCAGGAAAGGAGGAAGTGGGGGATGAAATGACATACACTTCACGGAAATAATTATCTTAAATTTTAGCGCTTTAAAATGGAGATATGCAAATGAGTTTAAAACTTACATCCACACCAAAACCTGTACAAAAATACTTACTGAGGTTTCATTCATGGTTGCCAAAACGTGAGAGCAACCAAAACTCTCTATCAGAAGAGATAAGCGACCTGTGGTACATCCATATACGAGAATATCACTCAGAGATTAAAAAGTAGACAATCACACCATGAGAAGACAGGCAGGAGCCTTAAATGCACGCCGCTAAGGGAAAGAAGCCCATCTGAAAAGGCTACATACTGCATGACTCTAGCTCTAGGACCTTCTGGAAGGGCAAACTATGGAGACAGTAAAAAGACAAGTGGTTGCCCAGACTAGGGGCAGGGAGGGATGGATAGGTGGAACACAGGGGATTTTTAGGGCAATGAAATGATTCTGTGTGATACTGTAATGCTGGAAATGTGTCCGTAAATGTTTATCAGAACGCAGAGAAAGTGCAACACCAAGAACAGACTCTACTGTGGACGGCAGACTTGTGTTAATGACAATGGACGGATACTGGCTCATCCGCAGTGAGAACGGCATGTCACCAATAATGCAAGATGTTGACAATGAGGGACACTGGGGGTGGGGAGTGAGGAGTGTACAGGAACTCTCTGTTCCTTGGCTCCATCTCTCTGTAACCCTAAAACTGCTCAAAAAAATGTCTACCAATTAAGAAAAACTAAGTGAGGAGATCTAGTAGACAGCACAGTACTATGTCCACGGGTTTTGGAATCACGCTGTCTGGGCTCAAATCCTGACCCTGCCTCTTCAAAACTATGTAATTTTTGGGCAAGTTGTTTGATCACCCGCTGTCTCAGTTTCCCCATCAAGAACATAGGGACAATACCAGAATCTACTTTGTAGCTCTATCGCCTATGGTTAAATGAGAGGCGAAGCTTTCGTACAGAGCCTACTGTTGGTGGATTTTCTTCATGATACTCACCCGAAGAGAAAGGTCTAAGCATATTTTGGAAACCGTTCCTTGAATACACTCTACATGGTGAAGAGTGAGGTCTTAAATTCATGAACTTCCGTGTGTAAGGATACGAAATGTGCCAATCTGTTACATTTGCCATTTTGTGCATTAAATCCCTGTGACATAAAAGAGAACAGATTACATTATCTTCAAGCACACATTAGGAAGGTGGCCGACCTCCTATCTATTCCCTTTCTGAAAGGACAGCCAGAGGCTCTCAATGTTCTTCTTGCCAATGTTCCAAAAACTCTTCCAAAAATAAACACAAAATCGTGATTTTATACCTGTTTTTAGCAGATCCAATAGTTTTCAAAGATGGGAAAATAAGGAAGTTCTCAGGAAAATTCATCAGCATTTTGACTACCACTGACTCATTTCTTCAGTGGGCAGTGAGGGTGGGAAGTTTGGATTCTCCATGCTCTCACTGCATATCCAGCACTGTCAGAGGCAGAGCAGCAGACAACAGCACGAAAAATGGCGCAGTAAGAACCTCTGGAAATCCTCTCCTCCGTGAAAGTTGTAAGAAAACAGGCAAAAATGGTCAGAACCAACTTTCTCAGAACTCTGGAAATTAACCAAAGGTTTGCAATAATCTAGGGATCCCTTAGTCAAGAAATATGGCAGAACCTGAGTACACACACCAAGTTCTGTGGCATTTCAACCCCCCTGTCCCCCCTGACTTGGCCCCCAAATCAGGAGTGGCCTTGAAACCAAAAGCCTGCAATTCCAGTAAAAACCTAGCAGCCTGCCCATTACTGGAAAGGGCAGAATGGGGCTGGAGCTCCTTCAAGCCCCATTACCAGAAACTGTCGAAAGGCATTTGTTGAAAAAAAAAAAAAAAATCAGACATGACTATTGTCTAAACTTCTAGCTGCCTGGGGCACCTGGGTGGCTCAGTCGGTTGAGTCTCTGCCTTCAGCTCAGGTCATGGTCCCAGGGTCCTGGGATTGAGCCCCACATCAGGCTCCCTGCTCAGAGGGAAGCCTGCTTCTCCCTCTCCCACTCTCCCTGCTTCAGTTCCCTCCCTCGCTGTGTCTCTCACTATCAAATAAATGAATCTTAAAACAAAACAAAACAAAACAAACCTTCTAGCTCCCTGAGACACAAGATAATAGATGGAGCAAATAACAGACTAATCAAAAACCTTAAAGGGCAATCTGGGGAATGAGATGTCCACAGGGGCTCTGAGAAGCTCCCACATATTCTTTAGAATCTAGAAAGCCACTAACATGCGGAGGGCAGTGAGAGTGCTCAGGAAGAACCAAACAGTCCTATAGTCTCACCTATGGTTGACCTTGAGGCTCTGCACAAGCAGGAAGTGAAGCAAAAGAAAGGGTTGTAAACTCCCTGGCAGAGGACTGAAGAAAGTGCCAGCACCCACCAACAGCCCCTCAGCAAAGCCTGGAAGACGAGTGTTTGCAGCCATTTAAGGAAATCTCTGTCCAGCCACGAGCTTACCACTCAATTAACCAGTCAGACACTTCAGTGGTTGTCCACCATAAAATATACAGTCTTCACAAAGTTAGTTTAGAAAAGTCAGTAAACAAAACCCAAAACATGAAAAGTGGAAAGAATATGATTTGAAAAATTACCATGTTATTTAAAGTGTCTAGTTTCCAACAAAAAACTTCTGAGACATGCAAAAAAAAAAAGGGAAAAAAAAAAGAGAAAGAAAGAAAGGCCCATACATTCTTATCTTTAGGAACCATAAAAGCAAGAAAAGAGTGGGGTGAAATATCTAAAGTATAGAAAGAAAAAAACCGCACCAACCTAGAATTCTATATCCAACAAAATTTTCCTTCAAAAGTTAAAGACAAATAAATACTTCCTTAGACAAACAAAAACTGAGGAAATGTGACACTAGTAGGCTGTTTTTTAAAAAAAAAATTTAAATTCTTCAGAAAGAAGGAAGAACTGGGGTGGGTTAAACCTCTGCCTTCTTTTCAGGTCATGATTTCAGGGTGCTGGGATCGAGTTCCGCATTGGGCTCTCTGTTCAGCGGGGAGCCTGCTTCCCCCTCTCTCTCTGCCTGCCTCTCTGCCTACTTGTGATCTCTCTCTGTCAAATAAATAAATAAAATAAAATCTTTAAAAAAAGAAAGAAAAGGAAGAATGATATGTCAGAAATGCAAATATACATAAAGAAAACTATTAGAGAAAGAATAAATAAGGTAACATAAACACATGCATACCTGATAACAGAGACCCAATCTACATGAAGCAAAAACCAATAAAACTGAAAGGAGAAACAAACACTTGAGCAATAACATCTGAAGATGTCAAAGCCCACTCTTAAAAGTGGATAGAACAACTATTCAGATAAACAAGGAAACAGAGGACCTGAACAACACCATAAACCAATTAGACTTAACCAGCACCCACCCAGCAATGGTAGAATATACATTCTTCTAAAGTGCACATGGACCATTCTTTAGGATAAATCATGTGTTAAGACATAAAGTAAGTCCTGATAAATTTTAAAATATTGAAATAATCAAAGTATGTTCTCTAGCCACACTAGAATGAAATTAGAAATCCATCACAGAAATTGAGTAATTCACAAACATATTGAAATTAAATAGCATACTCTTAACTAACCCAGAGGATCAAAGAGGGGCAAATCACAGCTGAAATTAGCAAATACTTTTGGATGGATAGAAACAAAGGCACACATGCCAAAAATTAGGGAATGTAGTGCTTAGAGGGGAATTTATAGCTGTAAATGCCTATAGTGTTTTTAAAAGGAAGAAAACCTCAAGGTAATAACTTAATCTCCTTCCCTAAGAAACTAGGAAAATAAGAGTAAACTAATCCCATCTAAACAGAGTAAAGGAAATAATAAAGATCAGAGCAGAAATAAATCAAATTGAGAAAACCAACAAAATGAAAAGGTAGTTCTTTGAAAAGATCGGCAAACTGATACATTTCTACCTAGACTCTCTAAGAAAAAAGTGAGAAAGACTCAATGTACGAAAATCAGTAATGAAAGAATGAATATTACTACTGATCTCACAAAACAAAAGGGATAAGGGAATACTATGAACAATTACATGCCCACCAATCAGCTTATCTACACCAACTAGAAAAATTCTTAGAAAGCTACAAGCTACTGAAACTGACTGAAGAAGAAACAGAAAATCTGAGTAGACCTACACCAAGTAAAGAGATTAAACTAGAAGTCAAAAACCTTCACAAAAAAAAAGCCCAGGACCAGATGGGCTCACTGGTTAAGTTCTATCAAACATTTAAAGAAGAATAAGTAAAACCAACCAATCCTTCACAAACTCTTCCAAAAAAGAGTAAGAGGGAACACTTCCCAGCACATTCTATGAGGCTAGTATTACCAAATCCAGACAGAGACATCAGAAAAAAAGAAAGTTAAAGACCAATATTCCTTAGGAATATAGGAAAAATCTTCAACAGTATACTTGCAAATGGAATCCAACACCATGTAAAAAAATTAGATGTCATGGCCAGGTAAGATTATCCCAGGAACTCAAGGGTGGTTGAACATATAAAAACCAATCACTATAATACACCACATTAAAACAATCAAGAGAAAACATGACCATCTCGATAGATGCAGAACAAGCACTTCACAAAACCTTACACTGTTTCATGATAAACACACTCAATAATCTAGGAATAGGAGGGAACTTCCTTGACCCAACAAAAGGCACCAGTGAGAAAGCAACAGTCAGTATCACATGGAATGGTAGAAGAACAAAAGCAGTGAGCCTTCCCCCTAAAATGAGGGGGAACAAGGATGCCTGTTCCCACCACTTCATTTGACATTGTACTGAAGGTTCTAGCTGAGCAATTAGGTAAGAAAAGGAAATAAAAGGTATCCAGCTCTAGCTCTACAAGGAAGTTTTAGTGAAGAATTTTCTCCTAGTAGACTTCAGGGTTAAATGTAAGTGCGTAATTATTTAATATCCAAAAACAGATGGACATTCATGGCACTATATCAGCATAAAGAATCAAACTAGCTCTAAAGCCCTAGATTTTAAAATTTAAGTTTACAGAGTTCAAGAAATGAATCAGAATTTTTTCTTTAATGTGTAAGAAATACACAGCAGCTGGTGCTCTGGTCTACCTCTCTTTGGGCAGTCCCTGATTGCCTGGCATGTTATTGGTCTAGATCTGTCTCATTTGCACAGGTCTCTGTGGGCAGGGACCATACCAGGGCTGAAGCCATGTGAGGGTCAGCAGAGTCCCACATACATCTTCCTTCAACTTGATTAAGTTTAACTGAACCCTAGAATCATAGCACGGGTGAATTTCTAGAAGAACATGGCTTGGTATGTGTTCATATAGTCAAAATACATTTACTGAGCTTCCTTCTAGAATTCTGGGGGTCAGTGAACAAAACTGGCAAAATCATGGGCTTTATGGGCCTTATATTCTAGTACTGGAGGACACACAGTAATTAAGTAAATGACACCTGTGAACAAGTACTGTGAAGATAAATGGAGCCGGGGAAGAGAACAGATACCACTGAGCACAGATCAGAGACCAGGAAGGGGAAAATGCCATTAAGAGGACAAAGAAGCAAGAGGAAGCCAGACAGAGGACCCGAGTGGGCTCCTGTGCCAATGAGTCTCTCTCTGAGGGTGATATGTGAAGCCACTGGAGGGTTACACGCGGAGAAGAGTTACATGCAGGGTTATGATCTGCCTTTGCATCTGAAGGATTCCTCTGGCTATATGTCAAGAATAGACTTAAAGGGGCAGGGGAGGAAAGGGGGGACCAAATGCACCGAAATTATGCGTGCAGGAGAAGATGGTGGCCTGGCCCAAGATGGTTTCGGTGAAAGTGTTGGAAAAGTCAGACTGAAGGCAGGGTCAGCTGGATTTTCTTACAGGTTTGATCTGGCACGCAGGAGAAAGGTTGGAAGGAGTAGTCATTAACTGAGATGAGAGAGACCCAAGCAGGACAGGTGTGGAGGGGAAGATCAAGGGTTCCATTCTGCACGTGTTAAGTTGGAGACATCTGTTAACCTCCCTGGGGGATACTGAATAAGCAGTTGCATATATGAGCCTTTGCTCCGGGGAAGAGACCAGCGCTGAAGATGCAAGTGTGGCGACGGTCCGCATACAATGGATATAAGGCACGATGGGGTCAGCCCCCTGAGAAAGCAGGTGTAAAAAGACAAAACATCCCAGAGCCGAGCTTTGGGGGTACTCCAACCTTCAGAGTCCAGGGAGATGAGGAGGAACTAGTAAAAAACGAAAAAGAGCGGCCAGTGAGAACAGAGCAAATCAGGAGACTAGGAGTGTCCTAGAAACCGAGTGAGGAACAGGTTTCAAGAGGGGGAGATGGTGTGTGTCAAACGCCACAGTGATCAGAAGGGAAGATAAGGACCAAGAATCACTTTGGATTAAGCCCCATGGGTGGTACCTACAACCCCAAGACACGCCATACTGGGGGAACTGGGCAGTTGTGGGGGAGCCTGAGTGAGTCACAGGTAAACTCAGAGGGAGAGAAGCCCTGCTGTAAAGCAGAGAAACAATGTGGCGCCTGGGGTGGGCGGGAGGGTCAAGGAAGAATGTCTTTAAATCAGGAGAACGGGGACATCCGAGTGGATACTCCCAGCAGTGATTCTCTGTAGGCAAAAAATAATAAAGCAGGACAGAAAGGAGAAGCTGCCAGTTCCATGGGTTCACCAGTGGAGACAGCATCTCATCTGGATCAGCCTCTTTTAGGAGCACAGTCGGTCCGTGGTTCATGACAAAGGAGAAGGCAGAGGACACAGACATGGTGACAAGCAGGTAGGGTAGGGTGTTCCCTGGGGCTCGCGTCTGTTTCCTCCATGAAACAGGATGTCGGGCCATCAGCAACGAGTGAGGACAGGAGAGGCGTCCAGGATTCAGGAGAGGGGACTAAGTGAGAAGTCATCTAGGAGAGAAGGCCAGGGGAGGGTGGGAGGAGGAGGATGACCAGCCGGGAGCTGTAAGAGCGCATCTGAGCTCCGTGGGCAGGAACTCAAGAGCCAGGCCCCGGAGAGGCAGAGCCTTGGATGTAACTGGGGGCAGGGTTTTGGAAAAGTGAGTGGGATCCAGGAAGGGGTGAGCGTGTGCTGGAAGAAGGGACACCACGTGCACGTCTTGCTCAGAGCGGAGCCCCGCACGTGATGGGAAGTCCCAGTATCACCGGACGGGCTGGAGCAAGAGAAGAGACCAGAAACTCAGGCTCATGAAGAATTTCAAGAACAAAAAAAAAATGACATTAATTCAATGAGCCCTTACTGGGGACTAACTCAGACCCAGGAAATATGCTTCGGATTTAGGAAAACCTAGCACCGAAGCCTCTTCAGGGCCAAGCACGTACTGGGCTTCCCATGGTGCCGGTGAGACCAGAGCCAGGTCCGGGAGGAGAGCTCGTCCACGGGTCAAGTTCATCCAGTCGCCATGACCAAGGTCTTCCTGTTGCTTTTGACACAACCCCTAACAAGCACCTTGCAGGACGTGGTGTGGCTCTGGCTCCCCGAGCTGCGGGGCTGGTGAGGAACGCTCGTCCCCCCGCCTCACCCCTGCTCTGCAAGCCCGCGGGGACGCCCCGCTGTAACTGCATTCCTGGTTGCAGTGATTGCTGATGCAAATAACCACTTGCTTTATTTTATCCATAAATTCCCTTCCTAATAACAATAAGGCATGCCAGGGCTTTGGCCTGGTGCCTTATTACACCACCTGAGGAGTGAGATAATCACCCAGAAATGTACTGCCTGTTGTGCATTTTATTACTTGAATACAAAGCGGTTCAATTCAAGAAACACTTAGTTGAAGACGCATGAAAAAAAAATAATCATATGAAAAGTAATTCTTCCTAATGCTACTGAGCACGCTGCAGGGAATAATCCCCTTCCAGCGGGAGGACGGTCTGGATGACCTGGTGGGTCTCCTCCAGTTCCGACTTCTACCAGTCGCAGCATCATAAAGCCCGTGAGACTTCACTCAACAATGGGAATATTCCAGACAGCCAGACCCAGGTAGTTCTGACAACACGAACAGACCTCAACAGTCACGGGACTGACATCTTTCCGAGCAACTATCCCCCGGCGGCCGCTCATTCTTCGGCAAACTCGGCAGGCCACGTGCAGGCACAGGTGGAGGGAAGGAAGGAGAAGTATGAACCGCCCCCGCCCCCGACTTCTAGCAGCCCACCGTCGTAACTCGGACTTTTCGGAAAACGCCACGTTTTTCAGGCACAGGTAAAGATATCCCCACTGCATGGACAAGGACTCTGAGGTAGCAGGTAGGAATGCAGTGACTTCCTCTCCTCGAGTGGCTGAGAACCTGAACTAAATCACTCTCTCTCCGGGGTTCGGGAATTTTCCCAAGAGATGCCGTCCTCAGGTCACCTCAAGGGGGAAAGAGCTAGTCCATCTGTAGATTCCTCATGAAGATATAACATGAGTTTTTTTAAATTATTTCTGATTTTTTATTTTGAAATGTATTTCCTTTGCACCTTTAAAAAATTAGTTTTAAAAGGCGGTTGAAGCAGACACACAGACACGTATGTAGCTTTAAAGAGTGGTTCTCAAAATGTGGTCCCTTGGGGTCCCTGGGTGGCTCAGTGGGTTAAAGTCTCTGCCTTTGCCTCAGGTCATGATTCCAGGGTCCTGGGATCGAGCCCCATATCTGGCTCTCTGCTCAGCAGGGAGCCTGCTTCCCCTTCCTCTCTCTCTGTCTGCCTCTCTGCCTACTTGTGATATCTGTCAAATAAACAAATAAAATCTTAAAAAAAAAAAAAATGTGGTCCCTTAACCAGCAGTATCAGCATCCCCTAGAACCTTTCCAGAAATGCATTTTCTCAGGTCCCACCCAGCCCAGCCAGTCAGAAACTCTGGGAGTGGCAGCCCGGCCATTTGTGCCTTAACAGGCTGAGGCCAGTACTTAGGTGACCCCGAAGCTGAGGTAGGAGTCTACAGATTTAGAAGGAGTAAAGTCTCCTGCTCAATATCAAAATGAAGTAAAAGATCACAAATGTTACTCTGAAGTGATTCCAGTAGATTCGCCTAGCTATAACTGAGCAACTATCTTGCCAACCCTCCGTTCAACATCAAGCTTGTAGCGACCTTTCAGGGCAGATACCATTACCCATATTTGTAGAGGTGGGGAAATTAAACTGGAGAGAAAATAAAAGAAAAGAGATAAATAAAGAGCCAAATTCACTCATGAAGCCCAGACTTGAACTCTGCTGATTTTAATGCTAGGCTTTTTGCCCAGTTGTGCCAGGGGTGTGTATGTGCGAGCACATGCCCGCACGTGTGCGTGCGTGTGTGTGCGTGTACTTGCACAGGTGCATGAGTGACTTGTGTGCCTTCTCACAAAAACAAATATATGAGAACAATGAAGTTTGCATATATTGAGAGAATAATATGAAAACCCTGTCAATATTCTAGAAGGGACACCTTGCGTTTGCCAGTCTAACACTTCTGCAACCTACTCAAAAGAACATGTAGAAAATTAAAAGCAGATCATCTCCATAATAATCTGATCATATATTAGGATTCCGGGGCTTGTGCCACCTCCCCCATCTCAGCCTCATATTCCCCTCAATATTCTAGACTCTGCTGGCAGCCCCTCGTCTACTGTTCTAAACATAGGGATTATAAGAATGCAAGCTGATTTAGAAATATATTCCAAATGATAGGGTATCGTAAAAAACAATTTAGCCAGTCAACTGAATTCAATTTAGCAGAAAAATCTGTGGTTAAAAAGTGACCTGCCTCTAGGGCCTGCAGCCCCACGAGTCTGAGCCACAGACATCCTCCACCAAGGGCCCCCCCTACTCACGCTGTCCCCACATCCCCACACGGCTCTCACCTTCCTCCCGGACCTCACTTTAACCAGTACCTTCTCCTGCAGCATAAATTCCAAGCCTAAGTCCCCCAACCCACACACATTACAAGACAAACCCACACACACTCAGAAATCAAATTCGAAATTTAACACAAACCTCTCAACATTAATATGCTTTAACGGGGTAGTATAAATAATGATTATAAATATATTGAAACAGAAAAACGTGTTTAGGACAATGTTAAGAGAAAAAGCTCTGTGGGGTAGACACTATGAACACAGTAATAAAGAAATGTGTTTTCACGTGTGAACAGGGTCCACAACATGGGACGAAAATAGCTGTGTGGCATGGGGGAGGCAGCGATCTCTTTTATTTTAAATGCTCTTTGATAAACGTCTCGTGGCATGTTGGAAAGAACGTGCCTATGGGGCCCCCAGGCAGCCATGGCCTAGCTCAGCTCCTGCTTCCTCATGCTCCCCTCTTGGCCTCTTACGGCCCAGGGGCCTTTCTCCCCAGCGAACTCCTGTCACCCACAGACCTGGGTATGACTGTCACCTCCTCAGAGAGGTCTCCCCGATCACCCTGTCTGTGTGCTCCTCTGCGGCCTCTCATCACAGCTATAACTGCTATTCCCTGGCACCGCTCTCCCCACAGTTGGAAGCCACAGTCAGGTGTGGGAAATGACAACGCGGACTACAGGCTCCATGACATAAAATGGGGCTTTTACGCCTCTGACCCCCCAGCCCCAGAGTACCCGGAAGGTAACTGGAAGTATTTCTCAAATTAATGCATGAAGGATGTTCATAGCCCTGTCACGCAACAGCATTCTCCTCCCAACACACACACGCACACGTACACATACACACTCTTCCCTCTAGTTCTGGACCCGTTTAGGGTCACCTTCCTCCTTTCCTGCCTCCCAGGGCCTAAGTTTCAGCATCACCCCTGATTCCTCACTCTCCGCACCCCCACACCCCCGAGAACCAGTGACCGTGGCCCGAAAGCTCTCAATCGACACCCAAGGCCCTTGTAATTGTCTTGTCTTCCCCGGAGATGATTAGCGTCACGATACCAGGAGCCACATCTGATCACGGTGGTCCAAAAACTAAAGAAGGTCAAGTTTAACTGAACTGAGTGTTGTGGTTTTGTGATAACTTCTCTCAGTGGGAGCACAGATCCTGGAGGAAAAGCTTACACCATTTTGTTGGTGACGTGCTTTCTCAATCCCAGACACAAACACCTAATGTCAGGAAGTGTCACAGAAATTCGCTCTTACCGAATGACCATTCTCAGACTCACCCCCACGCCTAACACGATGGCAGACACGGCAACAGGCGACAACCAAGTTGTGTCAGAAGAACTGACCGCACGTCGGCTGTCAGACAGCTGTTCCCATCTCAGAAACTGTTTCCCTGGCAGCCTTTTAAAATGTAGGAGCTGGAAACCATTACGCGCTCTCCTCCAGCTCCTGTGAGCAGACAAGGAGCGTTTAACACATCCTATTTATAGTGTAGACGCCGAGCAAGTCCTAGGATGCTGGCAAGGGAAAGTCGCGATGCTTTCCCCTCCGGAGTTCAGCGAAAGTTTTGACGCTGCTGCCACCTATCGGGCGAATGGAGCATATGCGGTCACGGACAAACCCCCCTTGCGGGGGGGGGGGGGGCCCGCAGGGAAGCGGGCTCCCTGGTTTTTCCATGGCCCCAGACTTGTTGAGTATCTGTCATCACCTTGAGCCCCGAATTAAGGACATTCAGCTTTAAGATGTATAGCTGATGCTTGTGAATACGATAAACGTGTAAGTTCCTAGACCTTTTTGGCCCCCAAATCAGCATTTAGTATGCACCTTCTGCATGAATGACACAAACGGGATGGGAGTGATCCCAGGATCATGATCAGCCTGTAAAGCACTTTCTCTCCAGGGAGGTCGTACACCCAGCCCTGTAGGGCGCACTCGCCCCCTTCGACCCCACCAGTGGACACCGTACACTCCCTTCGGTCCCGCTGGTGGACACCAGCATTCAGGAGACAGAGGCAGCTCACCTGGCCTTGGTGCTGCAGGATTTTGTGCTGTTGACTGTGGCTTCATGCGTTTTGGTGCTACTTCGTTTCATTTCCTTCAAAATTAACTACTTCTGAATTTGTGGATTCTGAAAAATAAGAGAGCAATGAGTGAGCACAGATTGGCAGGCAGATTTTCTTATTTACCTTAGCAGGCTGCAAGAATGGAGCCCGCGGGTCTGCAGAATAATCAACGGATTTTGCAAGCTCCTGGAGAACTGTGTCAAATGCCTGAGGCAGGGGTGCCCGGGTGGCTCAGTGAAGCGGCTGCCTTCGGCTCAGGTCAGGATCTCAGGGTCCTGGGATCGAGCCCCGCATCAGGCTCCCTACTGAGCAGGAAGGATAGAGAAGATGGTTCTTCCCCTCCCCCTGCTGCTCTCCCTGCGAGCGCTCTCTCTGTCAAATAAATAAAATCTTAAAACAAAACCTCAGGCAGGTCCTCTACGTGAATTCATACTAAATTGTAGGTTTCCCAGGGGAGTGAACTTACGTCAGCACAGTATGACCACCACGCATCTGCCCATATATAGATCACACACACACACACACAAAATATCACACACGTAACCCTACTGTGGTCCCCCTCTAGTTTCCTCACATCAGCCAGAATAATTACTTTAAAATACTGATCTCCTCATGTTACTTCCTTGCTTTAAAAACTCCAGCTGCTTCCGATTGCCCTGAGAATGAAAACCAAAGTCGTTTACGGTTACCGCGAGCCTGTGCAGGATGCTGTGCCCGCTCCTCCTGCCGTCTTCCTCTCCCAGTTCCCTGAGCCTCAGCCACAGTGACCCTTGGCCGTCCCTCTGATGTGGCCTTTCTACATGGAGGCTCTGTTTTTGAGTGTGGTAGCACCCCCCACCAACACCCTGTCCCCAGACCACTCATCCTTCTCTCGGGTCTGCCTAATGCGCTCCTCCCTGCAAAGATCACTGGTTCTCATCAGAGCCACCAGAGCGCTTGTTAGGAACAGAGCGCTGGGCTCCAGCTCCAGATCCCAATCCTAGATCTAGATCATGGGGATGGTGGGGGCCTGGGAACATGCCTTGCTGGAAAGTGCCCAGGAGATGCTGCTGCTGCCACCCAAAATCAATGCTGCAGATGTCAATACAAATGACACTGCCACAGGGAGCCTTCTTCGGTGCCCCCGCACTAGACCATGTCCCCACTACACACTTCCACAACGACCACCAACGACCTCTCCTTCGTAGCCCTCAGCCTAGTTTGGAATGACTTACCTATCCACATGAGTGTTCAGTTAATGCCTGTCTCTGTAAAGAGGGCTGTATTGCAAGGGCCAAGTGAATTCACATCATCTGTATACCTCCGGATCCTGGGCCGGGAACTAGCGGTCAAGGGTGCTTAAACTCAATGAGTGAATGAATGAAATTGTTCCACTCCTGAACCTTGGTAAGTCAAGGCAGTAATCTCTGCCTTTAACTCTGGCCTCCAGCTCTCTTTCTGAGCAGCTGGCAAGAGCTGTCGATTTACTTGTAAAACACTCTTCGATCTATTATTCCCTGCCTCTCCCCACCACTAACATCATGGCTGTATTCGCCCTCACTCATGCGGGTTACAGGAATAGCCCTGCACATGTCTTCCAGGTCCCCCCTCCTCCCTCTAACCCATCCTCCCCATTGCCATGATCTGTCTTTCTCATGCACACATATAGTTGTGTTCTTCCCTGGCTTAAAAACATGCCATGCGGAACTATACATGTGTTAGAATCTCCCAGAACGATGTGCCGAGAAGAAAATGAGTGCATGTCCAACTAGTGAGACCTGAATCCAGTCCGTGCTTTAGTCCCTAGTGCTGTCCTGATTCCCATCGTTGTGCTATGGTTCTTCTGTACGATGTTATCCAGGGTGGGTAGGGGGAAGACTGGGGGCACAGAGGAACTTTCTGTACTGATTCTGCAACATTTTTAAAAAGAGTTGAAAATTATTTAAGCTTAAAAGAGAAAAAAAAATGCAAGACTTCTCCAAAGCATCCAGACTGAAGTCAAACCCCTGATTGTGGGGCAAAAGATCCTTCATTCCCATCATGAGTAACCGACCCTAAGTGACCGCCAGGTACCAGCGCTCCATGTAGCCTGTATTTTCACACAGACCTCCGCAGAGGCCCTGTCCTTCCCCACCTGAGCTGAGGCTCATGCTTTTGCCACAATTTCCTTCCACCCCTCCTGCCTGCCCACTGCAGCTCATCCTTCAAGATGGAGGGCGCCGTCCCTCCTCCTTCCTTCCTATCTTCTTTAACTGAAACTAATTGAGCTTTTACAGAGAATCTGGTCTCATGGTTTTGTTTTGCCGGGTGTTTTATTTAATAAAGAAAAGGACAAAAAGGTATAAGGTACTGTAATTCCATTCCTTTGTTAGCCCTACTACTCTGTGTGCTCTGATTCTCTGCTTCCAGAATTTTCTGTTGGCCATTTATCCATGGCCCCTGCTGGTCGGTGAGCCCTCCGGTGGGGGAATGGGCTGATCTCCCCGCTTCACACTCAACACACTGAGCTTTGTTCTCCATGGACCACAGCACACAACACCTGGTACGGTGAGGCCAAGAAGGCTGGGCTAATCTTACCCTTGGTTCCAGAAGCTGAGTCGTGCCCTGGGCGGGCGCCCAGCACTCTGACGTGTAGGTCATCTCTGGCTTCACGCCACCCACAGTTTAGGCTCTCCAAATAAAGAGAACTCTGAGACACTCATCAATGACATTAGAGGCGTCTGGCTGGCTCTGGGGGCGGAGCGTGTGCCTCTTGATCTCGGGGTTGTAGGTTCGAGCCCCGCATTGGGTGTAGAGATTACCTCAAAATAGAACCTTAACCAAAAAACTACTTCAGAACTTGGTGAGGTAGAAATTAAGAAAGCTCATAAAACCAATGCCCCCACCAAAAGCACCAAGTCACAGACCCCATTACATACACTTCTCAACCACAGGCAACCACAATTGGAGGGCTATTTCCCTGCTACATTTGTTTATTTGCCAGAGAAGTATTAATGTCCAGTTTTTAACAGATGCTATTTATAACAGAATCATAACAAAAGTGCCATCCATCTGCCTTGGCATCCAGAGAAAACATAATTCAACACGAGAGTAAGAAATGTGTGCAGCCAAACAGAAATGGCATCAGAAGCAAAAATTGTTGGAACTGGTATCACGGGGTGGGGGCGGGGGGAGAGATTGTCACTTGGAAAAAGTTGCAAGCAACAAAAAGATTTTGGCAGTTAAATCCGAATACTTGAGAAAAATCTTTCTCCTTCTCTAATCTGGTATCATATGGATGTTTTATCATATTTTGGGACACATAGCCCAGAAAGTTCTCTTTTTATCCTTCCATACACCCCGTCAGTCATTTCTGGAGCATCTATACTTTTGGACAATGGGGAAAAAAAAAGAGTCTAGAGTCAAGAAGACTTAGGGTCTAACTTGGATCCACCACCAACTCCACCATTCAACTCACAAGTTAATTAACCTCTTCCTGACCTGGTTTCCTTATCTTCAACATGGAAACAACGTCTCTCGTTGAAGGAGATATTCTTAACCTGGAATCTAGGGACACGGTCTACGTGTGTGCTTTCGCAGACCTTCAAACCCTCGGAGATTAAATGCAAAGGTGTTGTGAAATTATCTTTCTAGAGAGAGGACATATTGCTTTCCCCAGCTTCTCAAAGGGCCAGGGAACCAAAAATGGTTCAGCGCCATGCCGTCCACGCTGCGGGAGGGTCATGGATAACCTACCCAAAGCAGTGGACACAGAGCGGGTCGTACTCACGATTTGGTAACTGCCATCGTTTTCTAGGTCCTGGGAAGGTACAGAACACACACGAGAGGCGCAGAAGCAGGTAGGCAGCCACAGTGTAAGTGGTGAGCATCCTCTCAGGGTTTTATAAAAACCACAAGGGAGGGCAAACCAAAGTCAGTCCAGGAAAAAACCCAGCCATAGAAAGTGACAGGGCGGAGGCAAGAAAAGTATCAGAACAGTGACATGACCGTCACTGCGGTGGCACACGGCAGGTGCGCAGTGAATAACTGTTGAGTAAATGAGCAAACAAATGACTGGAACGGACTCAGGGGACAGGACACCAGCATTTACAAAGTCCCAGGGGCGGGGGGTGGAGATAAAACTGAGAAGGTGTTCCTGAAAACAGTTACCATCCACAGTCCTATCGGTAGTCTGCATTCTCTCCCTAACCGGTGAGAAGCCGGAGCCTGCATCTCAGTCCTTGTAGTAACCAAGCCCTGCCCAGCCTTTGTGATAAAGACCTACATGTTACAAAAGATTTAGTTTTCCAGATGAATTAAAATGCTTTATTTGCCGGGGACACCTGGGTGGTTCACTCAGTTAAGTGTCTGACTCTTGATTTAGGCTTAGGTCATGATCTCAGGGTCGTGAGATCAAGCCTCACACTGGGCTCTGTGCTCACCGCAGAGTCTGCTTGTCCCTCTCCGTCCCCTCGCTTGCTCTCCCTCTCTCTCAAATAAATAAAGAAAATCTTTTTTAAAAAATGTTTTATTTGCCTGAACAAAATAAATTCAACTCCCCCGCGACCATTTTCTTTTTTCTTGAGTTAACAAGAAGCTCACAACTAAGTCTGCACCCTAACTGTGTTAACCATTACGGACAATCTGAATACTTTCTCCCCCACCCCCGCCGCCGTGATGTTACTTTCCTGTTCTACTTGTAGTCTCCGCAATCCCGGTGAACGTGTGTTTATTTTACCATATTATACCTACTCTTGGGCGTCATCTCCAAGCCTCAGGGGACTTAGGGAGCAGATAAATATCCGAGTGCGAGCAGCACGAGTCAAGAACACAGAGGTTCTGCCAGCAGCAATCCTGGGGTGCAAGGCACACTCTACTATTTCTCGGCTTGGAAGGCCCTTAACTTCCCTGAGTCCCTTTTCCTTCAACTACAAAATGGGAACTGTTCCTTTTTGGAAACAGGTGGTGAGGACCAAACTTAAAAAAGGATGCGAGGCCCTGGGCGGTGCCTGGAACACAGTAAGTGCTCGGTAGGTACTAGCCAGGAGTCGCAGTGGTCACCGTAGGGCTAGAAGCAGAAGCAGAAGTCATAAAACTACAGATAAATAGGTATAGAGAAAAAAAACAACCAGAGCACCCAAAACAACGTCAACCAGGAAAGAGACAGTAAAAGGTCAAAACCAAGAGGCAAAGAGGTAGAAACCGAAGCTCTTCGGGGCTAGAAACAGAACATATTCATGGGCTCTCTCTGTTCACAGGCTTTTCTCAAACATGTCTCTTTCCTTTGAAGCTCCTCTTCCAAGTGGTGTAGCATTTCGATGAAGGTGTATTAATATTTAAGAGTTACAAGAATCCAATCTCCATGATGGTGCAAGCCTATATCTAAATATAGTTCGCAAAAAGGTCAGCTCACTCGCGGTATTTGAAGGGAGGGAGGCAGCGTTAGCATCTTGTGCCTCTCGCACTTCCTCACGCGCATTGTACAGCACATTGGACCATCCTGGCAGGCGAAGGAGCCATCCAGGAAGACCTTCGGGGGCGCTCACCGACTGCTGACCTCCAGCATTCGATACAACCTCAATACACACCTGCGAAGAAGCTGTATCACAGCAGCTGTCCTGTCAACAGCCAGTGGCCTCCCAGTGGCTTCCTGCGCCAGGCAGGCACCAGCCCACTGAACATCGTCCTGGAGCTGGTTCTGTGTCCATGTGCCGGTCAGCTGCAGGAGTCACAGCGTGGGCGCTGGAGAGATCTCCGTGCATGGGGGATCAGGTGGGTGCCTGTCAAAGGGCAGGAAAGGGCCAAAGTTGGAGAGCAAACTGAAAGTCTCAAGAAAGCGCTTCTTGACAAGTTTCTGCAAGCCCCTCCCTTGAGCCAAGCACCATACAGAAGGTGGAGGGAAAGGGAAAGCACAAGTCACCAAAATAACCCACGTGCCCTCAAGAAGCTTGCAACAGAGTTGAGTGGGAAGGAAATGCTCCCAGATAATCCAAGGGGCCAAGCTTGTTCCACTTCTGAATGATCCCCACCCCCACACTTAGCTAGTCAGTCTTTATGGAATGGAAGGCAATGGGTAAAGGACAGAGTTGGAGGGACTACGGTGTGTGAGTCAAGTTCATTCACAGCATTTCTGAAAGTCCACCCATTTAGGGGCACACAGGACTCAAGAAACGTTATTAAATCGCTCTTTTCGAGTAAGAGTCCTTTTAACAGGGACAAGGCGGTCTGAGAGGCAACGATTTTTAGGAGGGGAGGAAAGGAGAGAAGGACGAGGGAAGGCCAGGGGGGCCTCAGCCCGCGATGGTAAGTATGCTCTGAGCAACAGGACGTTTCACAAAGCTCTTTCCAGACAAAATTTCTGAGGGAGGCAAGAAAAACTGTGTGTGGTCTGAGGACAAAGAATGTTCTAGAAAGGCCAGAGATTCTTAGCAGAGGACACAAATGCCGGGCTTGAACGCCGGTTCTGCAGCTCCCTGGCTGGGCGAGTGTGGACAATCCCCTTCACGCCGTAGGGTTCAGCTCCCCGTCTACAAGCGGGAGGCAATGGTCCTCGAGGTGGCTGTGGGGACCCGTGAAACGAGGAGCACGGAACAGTCTGGAAACTGGAGTGAGCGAAGGCATTGCCACAGATTTCCCGTGCGACCTCCACAGAGGCCGGGGTGGGGGGGGAGAGGTCGCCACCTCCCACGTCGTGCTCTGCCTTCCCCAAATAAGACGTCAGCCCACGGCACGGGGACCGCACCCCGGACCGCAGTAGCGCCAGAGCCTGCGACGCCGGCTGACACACGTGCGGACCCGGTGAGCGAGTCACCAGCCCACTGGCACGTCTGAGGGCAGGAGGCTCGGCGTGCCCGGGTGAGCGGTGAGCAGCAGCCTTCTCCGCCCGGGCTGTGGGACCCTCAGAGCCGCCCGCCCCGACCCTCCTCTTGCCCTCGGTTAGCGCGCGGGTCGGGACTCCGAGGCCGCACCGCCTTACCCGAGCCCCCTTGTGACTTCTCCACCTCGCTGAGCCACCGCAGAGCGCGCGGACCCCCAGACCGCGCGTCCACAGAAGCCCAGCCCACTCGCCGCCTCTAGGACGCTGTTGCCCGAGCAACGATGACACGCGCTAATTGGAGGACGGGCCTGCGCACCCGGCAAGAAGCGAGGCCCCGATTGGCTAAATCGGCAAGTGAGAGGCGTGACCAGGATGGACCGGTGCTCCGCCCCCGCGGGAGGAACTTCCGCCGGAAGCCTGCGCCCAGGGCGCGGGAACCGGCGGAGCACCCTGGCGAGGGTGTCATGATAGTGGGTTTCTGTGACGTGGCCTTCGAGCCGGGCGGCGGTCGGATTGGTCCCTTGGAACCGCATCGAAGCGCGTGGGTGTGAGAAGCCGACAGCCTGGCCTGTAAAAGCCAAGCATAGGAGAGCGGGGCCTGGGGTCCGGATGAAGGGAAGAATGCGGGTGCAGCGCGGAGTGCGTGCTGCGCCCTTCTTAAGGGTAGCGCTCGCCGCGCCCGTGGCCCTTGCGGCACTGCGTGTGCCTGGCTGTGCCCTGCCGGCCCCCAAGAGGCCGAGAGCCGCCGGGAGGCGGGGCCAGTTTGTCCCCTAACCCCCGCCACCACCCCGCCTCCCGCCCCGCTGCACCCTCAGCCTTCAGTTAACCGCGCTCCCTGGACATTCCCATCTTACAGACGGGAAGCCAAGGCCCAGAGAGGTTCTTCTGTCCCAGGACACGCAGCTACTCGATGGCGGAACCGGAGTTAGCACCCAGGCAAGCTAGGGGCGGCCCTCCTTCCTGAGGAATCCTCTGCACGTTTCGGACAGCAGAGAAGCGGATGATCTGCGGTCCCGCTCGGCTACCTGAGTGCGCGGCCGTGGGAAGCTGGTCTTGCCTCTCACCGACGGGTACGGAGTACCATCGCGCTGCTTGACCTGCACCCTGGGCGCCCAGCCTCGCCTCAAGCTGTAGGAGTGGAGCACACTTGTCTCTTCTTCTGCTTCTGTTCGCAAGGACGCCAGCTCACCCACTCGTGTCCTAAATCCCACCCCACTTTGGCCTTCTCTGGGACTTAATTGTCTAGGGCAGCCAATGCTCAAAGTGTGTCCTGGGAACCCCCGGGAATCCTGAGACCCTTTCAGAGAGTCCGTAATTGTCAAAACCATGTTCATAGTAAGAGGGAGATGTGATTTGCCTTTTCACTCTTATTTTCTCATGAGTGTGCAGTAGGGTTTTCCAGAAACTACATGACGTGTGTCATTGCAACAGATCGAATGCAAACGAAGACAGAAGCATCCCGCTGTCTTCTAATACAGCGGACGTTGTAAAGAGATTCCCAAAAGTATAAAACTGCCTCTCTTTTCACGAAATGTTTTGTTTTGGAAAGCTGTAATTTTTCATAAAAATGTTAATATGTTAATGAATTAGTAAACAAATACTTAAAATTTTTATCTGTTTTGCTTTCTGATGTGGTAAATATTGATAGAACTCAAAAAAAAAAAAAAAAACAAAGCTCTTGGGATCCTCTGGGTTTTTCAAGTGTGCAGATAGATCCTAAGGCCAAAAAGTTTGGTCCTGAGATCAAAAGAGCTTAGGTCATTGGCTCTTTCCCATTAGGGCCAACAGTCTCATTCTGTTTCTCCCTTTCTCTCTACCCTGACCTCTTTCCCTCATAAAATGTGCTCTGGTAGCTCACATCTTTAAAAAAGAGTGGGGGTAGTCACCTGGGTGGCTCAGTCGCTTACACGTCCAATCCTTGATCTCAGTAGTCTACCTACTTAAAAAGAAAAGAAAAAATCGATTCTCATCTAGTTTCCACCCCATTTCTCGGCTCTCCTTTACCCTACTTCTCTAGAGATGTCTATTGCTGTCTCGGTTACCATTCACTTTGGATTGGTCTTACCAGAGGCAGAGCCCATTACCCCCTGGTGCCTGGTCAGTTTTCATGAATATGTCATCCGTACCTGACTTTGCCTCGCTTGGCCTCTCAGTAGCGTTCAGCCCAGCTGACCTATCGCCCTTCCACCTGAAACACGCTCTCATGGCTCCTCTGAAGCCATGCAACCCTAGGTTTCACCCTGAATCACCCGCTACTCCGTTGTTAGGCGGCACTGCTGATCACCCCCTCCGCGTGGCCTTCAGAGCTCAGGGTGCCTCTGGTTCTGACGTCGGTCGCACTCTTACACTTCTCACAGCCTGGACCCCTCTCCATGGTGTGTATGAGAGCCTCTTCGGGTGTCAGCCACCCACACAGCCCTTGATCTTCCAACCTCAGCCACTCGGTCAATAAACGGCACCACTCAAACCGGGAAACCTTGTTAGCGATTATGATCATCGCGTCATCCCCCACATCTAGTCTCTCAGCAAGTCCTCTTGGTTCCAGTACCAGCATATGAACACCGTGACCTCATTCATTCACTTTCTCCAGCCTCCACCACTCTACCCTGCCTTCTGAGGAGAAAATGTGGATGAGTCCATTAACCGTACTGAGGTTTTCCATTTTTCTACTGATTCTTGTGTTGTTGCTATTTGTGCTTTCAGTTTCCAACAGAAATGACGTGAAAAATCCCATTTAGTGGGGCTCTGCTGGCAATGAATTAATTCAGTTTTTTTATCTGAAAAATGTGTTTATTCACCTTCACTTTCGAAGGATCATTTTCCTGAGTATAGATCTCTAAGTTTGCAACTATTTTTGTTCAACGTCTTAAAGACGCCATTTGGTTATGTTCTAGTTTCCATCATTTCTGCTGCAAAGTCTTCTGTCTGTGTCATTGTTACTCTTTGGAAAGTCATGCATCTTGCTTTTCTCCAGAAGTCAAGATATACCTAGGTGTATTTGTCTTTGTCTTTGTATTACTTGAGTTTTGTGGCAAATCTAGAATGTGTATCTTAGTGTCTTTCACTGGGTTTGGAAAGTCCTCAGTCAGTATCTCTTCAGATACTTCTCTGCCCCATTTTTTCATCTCCTTCTGTAACTGTGAGCCACAAGTACCTATTCACATAGCAGGAGGATGATTATTTTTAAAAATATATTCTGGGATTCTTTGTAATGTCCAGGATTACCTTGCTCTTGTTTTTAAAGTACACTTTAGAAGGCCTATTTAAAATAACATCAAATGCACCCAACACCAAAAAATGCAATGATATAGCCTAGGAATTTACTAAACCTGTGTTAAATTTCCTCCTCTCTCTCTCTCTCTCTCCAATTCCATCAGGTGTCTGCTTGTCCAAAACCAGCATAGTGCAGGCAATGCATTGTTCAAAATCAAGTAAATGTCATAAGCTGCTACATGAGAGCCTTTGTAAGGCTTCTAGTTTTTGGTAACTCTTTTCTGAGGGAAAATTATAGGTGAAAAATCTTGATAGTTGCTGTGTGAGCAAACACAGCATTTAGTAGGGACTTAATAAATGTCTTCAAACTGTTCTGAACTCAGTAGATGAAGCATACAATTAGGGCATCATCGCCAACAATTGGGAAGCTGAAAATCCTTGTTTATCTCCTTGAACGCAAGGATGGGTTTTTTTTTCATGTACTTAAGTGACTGATTAGATCAATCTGACATGAGGTTTTGTCAGGTAATTCTCTTTTCTTGTTCTTTTTTTCTTAAGAGTATCTTCACTTGAAAGTGTTTTCTCTGCTTCTGGGAATTTTCCATTCCATGTAAAGAGTTAACTTGGGTGTTTCTGTTTATTTTTTTTTTAACAAGATCTCGATTCATCTCACTTGTTGATTGTCCTGATAAGCCCATAAAGTCCGTTAAATTCAGTTTGGTCTTGGTTCACATAGACCAGAGCTCTGCAATGTAACAGTTGCCCCAACGAGTTTGTAGGAGGAGACTGCTGTCTTCCTTGATCATACCTTCCAAAGAACACTGGCGCCTCCCTTAGATTCCTATAGCAGATCTACTTCCAACAAGGCTGAACCCATTACCTTGTCCAAAATACCATTCAGTGTCTTTTAAATCTCTCACACTCCCTGCCCAAGGAAGTGCTACAGTCTCCACTACTTACTCCCATGCAAGAATCTGTTGCTCAAAACCTTTCATGATAATCTAGAGAAGCAATCCATGGGAAGTTGGAGAAAATATTTCCACACTCAACGACAGTCAGCAAAGAGCTTATCCCGCCAGCAATCAAGAGGAAACTCGGGATTGTGGAGAGCTGTGCGGCAATAATCCTCGGTCCCTCCCTCCAGGTTCTGAGTACTCACTGCAATTATGGATACCTAGGGGACTGGGCACTAAGATCAAGCCTGAAATTATTTCACAGTGATCAATAATGATGTTATAAACGGCAGTTGTGCCTTCATGGGGAGAAATACACAGCAGGAACTGATTAACCCCTAAGAAGTTAAGTACTGTTTTCCACATCGTCTATTAATAAAGAAGGAAGAAAGAGCAGACACGTGACAATAGATACATGATTTGTCTAAATGAGAGTGGAGAGTGTCCCTGGGAAGGCCGCTACAAAAGATTGCTCCGACCGCTGTCCTTTTGATGGCCTCACAAAATGAAGACCGGAGTCTGCTGAGCTGTTCTTTGAAGGAAAAAAAATTAAGTAAAAACAAATGAGGTATAAGCAGCTCCTCTGGAAAAGCTACTGTGGTTATTTTGTTCTTTACTAAAATAGATGCTTTCTCTCTGATATTTTACCTTGACAGCTGACGCAGCTGCTCATTTTAGTACAATCAGCCAGAAGCTAAATTGCACATTTTAAACACCATCACTACAAATCATTGATTATTATTTGCAAACGGGGTCATTTCTGCAGCTCTCTGAGGGTGGCACGTGGACAGGGACTATGGGCACCTCTGCGTGTTTTCACTCCCCTCTGGTGTGTTAATGTTCCCTGAGCTCTTCGTTCCCTGCAGTGGTGACTGGTCGTCTCCTCTCATGGAACCGGGAATCCAAATCCACTTAGCTACCTCCTGAAAGGGATTCCACAGTGTGGAAGACGGACATTCCGAATCTTAAGGAAATCCTGCCCTCTGAACAAGAGAGGACAACAGTCTTAGAAGAATGACCCACCCTCCGGAATAAAGAAGCAGTTAAAAAATAATTTCTTGTTCCATGCACCTGGGCAAACCCCCGACAATCACAAGCAATTCTCTTCGCTAAGAGCCGGGAACTTGCAACAGCTTGTAATTAGTCCTAGTTAGCATTTAATTTGCCTTTAGTTAGGTAACAAGCGTTTATTGATTACCCAAGAGGAAGGGAGCACTGGGCTAAGCACTGTGTGGTGACAAAGTGACAAATGAGCACATGTCTTACATCTTCTTGGGGCTGAGAGCAAAGACCTTGGAAAGGAAACTTGAAAAGTGACAAAATGTTTTCTTCACAAGCATAAGCCGATCTACCATTCCAGGGGATTACTGCTACTTCAGAGTTGAAGGTACGAACGCCTGGCACGTTCCATTCTGAGGAGGGAGGTGCTGGGAGCCACATCTTGTCTCATGGAGTGGGACCCAGCTGTCCGCCATTCTCCAGGCTGAGGATGCTTCTGGCCTTCTCCTGGGGCGGGGGGGAGACAGGTGTGGCGGAGACACGCCCCCCGTACTCCCCACCCCCAGCCACCGAAAGCCAGTTGGCTGCATTAACCAGCAGCCCTCCTTCTGCCTCTGCTAGACAGGGAAGCCCCAATTCCCACAGGACGGCAGCGTCACTGAGCGAAGATGGATTCACAACGGCCTCCTACAGGTTGAAATGTAGGGGCACTTGGGACAGGCGGTAGACCTCAATTGGCAGCAGTTAGAAATAGCAGGGAAGGCTTTCCAACAGGCCCAAATGGTCCATCAGGGGCTGGGAAAGAGCGCATTAGGAGCGCAGGTCAGGGCTTCCGAGCCAGGAGCAGCACGGCCCCGCCAGAGAGGGCCGGCGTGGCAAGTAACACACGACGTGAGTGTAGATGCGACCAGGTGCTTCTGAATTCGACAGACAGTGGGCACAGCCCGGCCATCAAGGCCTCACCGGCCACCGCTGACTTCACCACCTCTCAGGAGCTGACTCCTTCATGCCAAGGGCGGGCCACGGCCTCATTCACTGGGTCTGGGGTATGTTACGCCCAGCACCGTGGCGGCTCCAACCCCTCCGCGGTGGGGGCAGTGGGAGGGGCCTTCGGGTTCTTCAATTACAGCCACGCCCATACTGACCTCAGAGCCTTAGAGGGCATCATCCACGTTGAGGAATGGCAATCCAGGGAGAGCGAACAGCCTAAGCGGACACAGAGGTCGTCGTGGCCAGTGGTCCTTGAGTGGAGGGAGAGGAGTTCCTACCTACCGACTGTATTTGAGATTTTTTTCTGGAAATCACGTGTACCACGGAGTATAAAGGGGAGAACTGAGAGACAGGAGCACTAGCAGGAAATCGAGATTTTAACCAATCCACTTAGAAGTTTTGTGGGGATGCATAAATCAGAGAACAGAGTCTAGTTGGCTCTGTTGAGAGTCCTTCCTTCTGCAGGGATGGCCTTGCTCGGGTATTTTAGGACTTCTGTTCCCAGCTGGCGCTCAAAACCATGGAGATATGCAAAGATTACAACTTTAAGGAGAATAAAATGCATTTTCTGGTTGATTTTTATATTTTAAACACATTTAGCATTCTCGGGTGTTTGAAGAATGCTTTTAATATAGCACAGATTCCTTCCGTCAATGGTGAGGGACAGATTTAGGGACTGTGGCTCAGACATCCGGTGCCAACTAGCTCACAGGGATCCAAGTGTGAGAATCAAGTTGTCATCTGATGTGTAGATCTGGCAAGGGCTCAGCACGCCTCGGAGATGGCGGTTGCAGGCCCAAGCTGTGTGGCAGGTGCATCTGAGACCGAATCTCTTTGCCCTTGCTGTTTCACTCCATCACCGGCTGCAAGTTCATGGTCTCCCCCGTCCATCGGCTCCTCGTGGGTGGAGTCAACAGGCAGTGGGACCACTTAAGAGTCACAGAATGTTCGTGCTGGGCGGGATGTCAAGACCCCCGGGCTGAGACCTCCCCATTATGAGACAAAAAAGGGCTTCCCTCATGGTCCCACTGATACTGGCGGAGCCGGAATCCGACCCGGTGCCCGACTCGTTTTGGTGCTTCTTATTTCTTCCCACTAGCGTGCCTCCCTCGGGCCCCTGCCCACTCCCACCTGTTTCCAGACCCAGCCCAGGGTCTGCTGCTTACGTTACGCGGTCTCCCCGCTCTCCTTGTGTTGGGTCTCTCTGGTGCCAGCCGTCCGCATCACTCCTTGCTTCTCACTTGCGGAGGAGATGCTCGCATCAGCCGGGCGGTGCTCGGTGGCGGGTTGCAGGAAAGCTCCCGGAGCCATGAACTGGAGACTTGAATAAGCAGAAGAGACCTTCGAGACGGCTTACCACTAAACATCCATTTGGGAGGGACGGCGACTCAGGCTAAGAGAAGGCAGCTGGCTTGCCCGGGTCACATGGCTGACCAAGATGAAACCAGGACTCCAGGGCCGAGGTCCTCCAGTCCCCAGCCTGGGCTCTTTCCGTAGGTATTTGGGTACTAAATGAGAGCAGAGTCCCCAGGGAACAGAACAGTGGGGTATTCAGTTTGAAGGGGAGAGTCACTGTGATCGTCTTTGTCTCCAGGACCATACGGGTACATTACAGAGCAGATGCTCACTAACACCAAGGAAGGAGATGAAGGAAGAGGGGGAGGCGTGCCCAGCGAAGGGTGTAGGCTGTTCTTATGGGTCGTGTGTTTCTGGGCTTTGAGACAGAGGGAGAAAGGAAGGATGGGCACCAGAGACTGCTCCTCCCGTAGTTACTTCTACATTTGAGAAGCCTACAAGTCTACAAGTGACTTGTCAGGAAGGGGCACCGGGGAGGGAAACACATGATTGGAACACAGACCGTTGGCTCTAAAGGAAGAAGCGTGTAGTTATAGGGGCAGAGGCCCAGAGTGGTGGGTTGGGATGAGGAGACAGGAGGGGAGCCTGGTTCTTGTTTGGGAAGGCACAGCCTCCAAGGGTAGACCCAGGCAGGAGCCGTGCACAGAAGGGATGGGACAGTTTTCAGAAAAAAAGCAAAATCCACTCTAACAGTGAAAGATGGCACTCCCTTAGCAATTATCAACGGCCCAACTCCAGCCGAGGGAAGACACAGCATGGCCCTGCTTTTGGGGTGTCACTGTCCATGGGGGGAGACAGCTGCCGCGCTGGTAGGTGGGTGGGATGAGAGAGGGAGCGGGGGGCACCAGCGGAGCAGAGGTGACGTTCACCAGGCCAAGGCAGGGCTGGGTGTCCCAGAGAAGGAGGCCAGGGATGAGGGTGGTCCCAGGCTGGGGCAGGGGCCAGAGGACACGGATGGAGAGCACCACCAGCAACAGAATGGCTGTCCCGGGAGGCAGCGAGCTTGTCAGGGACGTCAGAGGACAGTCCTTGGTGGCTGAGGCTGGAAAATCGGACACACGTGCCCCCCGCATCTGAAAATGCTCATTCTACAACCAAGAGAGGGCAGTGATGTCGCAGGGGTTGCGGGGGGACAAACCCTGCAGGAGCACGAGACCCGCTGTCCGCACCGGAGGACCCGAGAACTCCCTCCACCCATTTCAAACTGCAGCCACCAGCTCCGAAAGGTGGGAACACTGTCCCCTACTTGGGGACACTGGCCCCTGCCCTTGGGTCAGGGACCACACATCTGGCCTGTCTCTGCAGTGCAAAGGCCACATGGAGCGAGGAAGCTTCCAGCTGTGGCTGCCAGAGGCTGGAGGTCGGCAGGCAGAGGGTCTTGGCCCCACTGGGGGCAGTGGGGTGGGGGGCGGTGTTTGCCCAGTGGAGCCAGGCACGGACCTCTAATGTGTGAACTGGATTTCTGCTTCCGAAGACCCCTCACTCTTGTTGCGAAGATCTTCCTGCGAAGGGGGTGTGGACGGAGACGGTCCCCACTGGGAAAATTATGAAACCGCTTCCTGCAATCTTGTGGGTCTGTGATGTCAAAAGGCCAGGGGCGCAGCAAGTCGCTCAGGACCCTGCCATTCGGGGCTCACATGGTCGTCGTTCTGTCCAACTGGCCGTCCCGCCGCCTCCATCTGACCAGAGCCGCCTCCCCCTCGTAGCTCAGCTCAGACCCCACCTGCACCTGCACCTGCACCTGCACACAACTACCCATCCCATCGTCCCGTCCTCCAAACCGGCTCTGCGGGCGAGCTTCACGGCACCTGCGCCCCCAATTACCTCCCCCTTGTCTGACTCCAGGTGAGCCGGGACGCTAGGTAATGCTCGGGGTCTGGCACACACCGCCCACGAACGCTGAGAACCATCGGGTCAGAGGGACCCCTGGAGCTGATCTAATACAGCCCCGCCCCCCACCCCCCTTCATTTTGGGGACCAAGTCACACAGCCAGGATAAAGGCCCTGCTACCCATTCAGTCGGGGTGCTTGCAAAAATGCAAACTGGGCAGCGTTCCTTTGAGCAAACCCTTCTGTGGCTTCCTAGCTCTTGCTCCAAAATCCAAACTCCCAGGCCCTGTAAGGCCCTCAGGGGGCCGGCGCCTCGCTACCCCTCCAAAATGGGGCTCCGGCCACACCAGCCCCTCCCGCAGCCCAGTGTCCAGCAGTCCCTGCCCTCCCTGCCCACTCCTGCCCACCCCCCTCCCCAGGGCTCCAAGCCAAGGCGGGGCCAGCCTCCCTCAGACTTGGTCTCCCTGGGGGTCGGGCCCTTCTGTGCTCCCTGCAGGACCCCAGCGCCCCCGGCGGCTCCAGGGCCTCATGGGCACTCAAGTGTTTCCTGAATAAAATGGGTCCAGTAAAGAAAGTGACACAGCAAGGGCACAGGGCTGGGGACACTAGCGGAGTGAGCGCGAGACCCATGGCTCCGCCTGCCTCTGGGTTCACGGACTTGGCCCTCAATTTCCTGCTTGGTTTTTTTTTTAAGATCTTATTTATTTGACAGAGAGATCACAAGCAGGCAGAGAGGCAGGCCAAGAGAGGAGGAAGCAGGCTCCCCGCTGAGCAGAAAGCCTGATGCGGGGCTCGATCCCAGGACCCTGGAATCGTGACCTGAGCCGAACCCATTGAGCCACCCAGGCGTCCCCCTCAGTTCCTGTTTGATTTCAGGTGGTTTTTTAAGTGGGGCCTGGGAGCAGCCCCTCTGGGGCAGCAGACCGGACCCTCCATGCACTAACTTGGGGTCTAGGGTAATTGTGGAGACCAACAGTAGTTCTGGGGTTCCACCCGAGACCTGAAGGAACTGGCCCGTTTGAAAATAAACGTGCTTTCCAGAAAGCCTGAGCTTTGTCAGGTAACATGAAGTCCTGGATTTCCCTGCTGCTAGGAATCGGGAAAGTAAGCTAAGGAGTTCAAAGTGGTCAAGTGCAATCAGCCGGGCGGGTCCCCACATATGCAGCTGTGAGCTGCATTAAACATGGGACCCTCTCGGGGGGACCCCCTCCTCCCCGGTCTCCTTTTTCCCTAACCCTCCCTTCAGCTTCTAAGAAACAGCAACGGTGAACTGACAAATAAGCGAGGGGAGTCACCGCTCGGACTGCTCAGATCCGAGTGAAACAGCCAGACCAATGTGGGTCTGTCCCCCCGGGCCCCCCATGGTCAGCCCCAAGGACCCGGCATCAACGGGGCCCCCAGTCGCGCTGCCCCAAAACGCTGCCCCTCTCCACCCATCAGCACACGCGCAACACAAGGCATGGGTCGTGTCTTTATTAAAGATGCAAGCAAGCACAGACGTTACCATGTGTGGTGCTCAGCGATATCCATACAGTACTGAAAATAGAAAAATAGAAAAGAAATTTCACAGAAAGCAGCCTCCCTCACAGATACACAGAAAAGGTGCCTCCAAGCCCACCACACACTCTGCCGCATACCACCTGCCCTGTTCAAGCTGCTCCTTCACAAACAAGACACCGGCACGTGTCTGCTCTGTTTCCGAGACAGCGACACGGCCCAGAGACCCTCACACAGCAGCGACCCTCCAGCCCCCGCCTTGGACACTTCCCAGCCACGTGTGTATCCAGCCGACCCCAGTCCTACAGCAGGAGCGACACACAGACAGCCTGGCCGCCGGCCCTGCTGCTACCTGGCTGAGTCTCGATGCTTCTCCCGCCAAATGTGGGTCAGACGGGGAAGTGAGGGGTGGGCGGTGAAGACACCACCTCCGCTCCCACGGGTAAACTGAGGTACGAAGGCAAGATGGCCAACCAGTCTGAGTGAAAGAGGGCGTTAAACCTGCAAAGTGGTTCTCCCGTGGCTGAGAGCCTCAGGTACAGACGGAACGAACCGAATGATAAAAGTTGGGGAAGTCTGCTGTCAAGCACCTGCTCACCCGCGTAAGCAGGCCCCCGGCACAGGGAACAGGAGTTAGTGGGACAGGAACTCGGGCTCTGCCCACACTCAGGCTCTGGGGCAGGTTCTCAAGTCATGCATTAGACCCCATCTGCCAGCCTCCCTGGGCAGGTTCCCTCAAGGAATGTTCCAACAGTTTCCGTGGATTGGGCCTCTGAGGCCACCCACTGGCAGTCTCCAGCAGAAAGGGACAACCTTTCTGCAAGTGCCTACCAGGTAGTCTCTGCTTTGTTTAGGAAGGTTACAAAGAACTGAACTCATCAAAACGGATCAAGTACCCCCCCACCCCCACACCCAACTCATCCCGTGTCTTCACCTTCCTCCAGAGCCAGGTGAGAACAGAACGTCTGTGCCTTACAGAACAAAACTACAAAAATAAAGAGTCAGCCCTGAGATCTTTCTACCATCCGGGTGTGGCTCGCTCCTGAGTCCCCTTGGAAATGAACTTGTATTTGGTTTACTGACATTTATTTAAATTTCCAGTGAAAAGCTCTATAAAATACAATAAATAATGTGGGGTTGTAAAAGGTAGACATTCTAGCTGCATATGTTACAGACTTTATACTTATGGTACAGGCCACCGAGACTGCGATCTTTATAACGTGTGTAATCAGACAGGTAGAGCCTTCACATCCCCAAGGCGAGACAGCTGCTCTGGGTCAGAAGCAAGGCCCCCTCTTCCTCCAGCATCTCCGCTGCTTCCCTCCCTCCCCCGGGCCTCACACCGCTCCCGGAGTCCGTCCGGCAAGGAACAAATGAGTGCGTACGGGACTTTTAGCTAGTGGAGGGTCTGGGTACCGTGGGCATGCAAGTCTGCTGTCGCTGTTATTACAAATAGAAGTCAAACGCGAGGCCGCACTTCCCCATCTTCTGTTTATACACCAAGTCAAACTTCTCGTTCATAGAGACGGTGAAGATGTCCTTCCAGAGCCCGACTCTTCCTGAAACACAAACGAGAGTAGAACGTGCTGAACTCACTTGCTGTCAGGCCAGATCCCGAACCAAAGGGAGCCTTGGAAAAGGTTCTGGAAGGTTCCAGATCTATTCCTGGACCCCTCTGAACTTGGCCTACAAGGGTAGGACAGGCCACCTGAACTACAGACAAGCGGAGCCCGTCTCCCTGAGTCTGGCCGTTTGGGTGTCCCTCCCTCGCTGAGGCTCGAGAGCAGGGCCTTGGCCCCTGGCCACTGGCGCATCCCCAGCAGCTGGGCACACGGCCTGGGGGACGGATGGTGTCTGTGCAACAGCTCTACCCCTCGGGGCACCATGTGCATTTGGCGTCTCCGGGGTATCACTACTCACTCACGACTCAACAGCTCCACCAAGGTGGCATCTGCTTCTGGAGAATTTGCAAAGAGGGAAAAAACCATCCAAAAAGGCAGAACCTTTTAGGGTGAGTAGGAAGCCTCCTGACAGAGTCAAGAGTAAAGATTTCGAGAAGCAACCTTGGGGAGGAATTTAAAGGGAACAGAAAAGACGCAGTGTAAACGAGCTTTTGCAACTAGATGCCAGACGTGTGGCTGGTGGACTTGAGCCCCATGGAAGTAAGTTGGGGGCGATGCCCAGCCACTGTGTGCCGCTCCAGCTCAGGGAGGCTCGGTCAAAACAGAGACCTTTTCTGGGCAGATGTGCAGGAGCACGGACCCTGTGGACTATCAAGCAGGCACAGGCTAGCTGCTCGTTTATGAACACTTAGGGGAGAAAGAGAGAGCTCAAAATGCCCAAGGCCACCAAACCCACTTTGCTCGGCAACTACAGAACCTTGGGATGGTCTGCTCAGACATGAGCAGCGCCCAGGAAGATGGCAGGCGTGGGGGTTCCGAACCCCCAGCTCCAGGTACCATGAGGACTGTCGCCGGAGCACTGTCCCCAGGCTTTTAAAGAACACCCTTGGGGGACCGAAACGCTCGTTTAGAATTCCTTCCTGCATCAGCATCTCTGAGCTCAGAGCTGCGACGGTCTCCAGCCAATATCCGTCATCAGCTCCATGATTACCAGAAGTCCTCGTCCTGGCGGGACCCCAGGAAGGAGAAAATGCAACCCTGCAGATGCTGAGCTACTAGACCTGACGGGACAGGATTTTTCTCTCCAGTAATGAGACATTATACATCCATGTCCGGGGCAGGGGGAAACGAGAAAGTGTTCCTGGTACCCTCTACTGATATTTCAAGGACAAAATTAGAAGCTTCTAGACCAACCACACTATAAATATATTTTTCCATGAGTATTTTTCTCAGCCGAGGCAGCTGAGAGCTCATCAAAGGAGTCACCCACCTGGTTTAGGGTTTGGAATCAAGACAGTGCAATTTATGCTGTGACATGAATCAAAGTTAAGCAATGCGGCTGGCTACACAGCCCTGCGTTCTCACCAACGCAAGGAGGTCTTCTGAGCAAAGAGGCAATGTGCTAAAAGAAAACAAAATCAAAGAACTGAAATAAAGCAAAACCAAGGTAAACAATGATAAAGCAAACACATCAGAAGGAGCATATGGGCACGCAGTGTGTTCTCGACACTTCTTTACCACGCAAATGAACCAAAAGGGATATTTTGGAGAAGGTCACATCCAAGGATAACAAAACACAGCAAAAGTGAAACGAAAAAAGAGCAAATAAATTTTAAATAATAAATATTTGTGAAGACGCAGCCAGGAAATATCTGCAGGGTGCTGTGGTTCCAGCCGCCTGCTCTGCCTTCGCAGGAGGGTGCCCTCCACCTGACCTTCAGCACCACCTCTTTCTCGAGGAAGAGCAGGAGCTGGGGGAGCCCGAAGGCCCGCCCCGAGGCCCTCCCCAGGACGCTGCCATGGGCCAGCACCAGCCTGGATGGAGCCGTGCCTCTGAGATGCGCTGCGGACTCTGGGGGCACCTCCAGATGTTGTCACCTGAAGAAGGTCCCAGCTCGCTCAGGGAACCAACGGCAGGTGCATAACACCAAGTGCCACAGGCAATTCGTACTTGCCAGGACGGTGGCTCCTGGGGCCACCGCCCCCACCAAGGGGTCAGGGCGCTCTAACACCGAGGTCTCCACCAGCAAGCAGTTTCAAACATCGCAAACCTCGAAGGACAGAGAGCGACCCAGGCAAATGTGCCGAGGGCTCCTGCCTGGACCGCGTCCTCCGCCTCACCTGTTTCATGCCCAGGAGGCAACTGCGGCGCCAGAAGCGAGCGCCAGTCTCCCCGCCATGGCCCACGTGGTGCTGGGGCCCACGGTGCGGATGGAGAGGAGCCGATGGAGCCCCAAAAGGGGGAGACGCCCCTGCTGCTGGCGGGGTAGCTTCTTGCAGCCAGCTGCAGGCTGCCAGCCTCGGGCTCCCACATCTCACAGCCCGAACCCACCCCGGATCTGCTCTGCGGGGCCATCGGGAAAGGCACCTGCTTGCAGTGTTTGGCACACACAGCCCACATCCCGCAGTCACCCCAAGATCTCCAAGGCCACTCGCGCAGTCGCAATGCCATGCCAGCAGGGGCCCCCCATTGCTCGAGAGCTCCAGAGACACGAGGCCCAGGGCAGGGAACAGGGACGTGGGGGGACCACGGACCCTGGCTGGGAGGGCTGGGGGGATACAGGGCGCGTACCCCGGCCCACGGGCAGGGCCTCGGCGTTGCAGCACTGGTCCACCAGCTGGTGGCAGTGCTCGCTCAGGGCTTCCAGCTGCGCCTTGTCACAGGACACCCCGAGGAATCTGGCCAGCTGCTCCACCATCGTCACCAGGTCCTGGAACACAAGAGCAGAGAGAGGGAGCCCATCAGGGGCGGGGCCTTCGCTGACCCAAGGCTCTTGACTGATCACTCGCCCGGGGCTCTGCACACACATTCTTACTCGGTCTTGGAGACAAGCCTGATCCTGGCTTTGATTGGAAAGAAATGCAGGTTAAGGAACTGCCCGGGGCACTCCGTTCTCAAGTGGCAAGACTGGAACTGAAACCCCAGTCCTCTGAGGGATCTGGAGCAGACGTGAGCTCTGCACATCGCTGTGGCCATTTCAAAACAGCAGCAAGACAGGAAAACTCACTTTAGAGCTGTGCCAGGAGCCACACCGGCTCTATCTCCTTCCCTTTCCTTCCATGCCATCAGCCGGAACCAGCTGGCACTTGGGCAAACAAGGACGCCCCTGGGGACCCCAGAGAGGCCCCAGGGCCAGCCCACCTCACCCGGCAGGAGGAGCTGGCTTGGTGTGAGGGTTCAGTGACGGCTGACTCGAGGGACGTAAAGCCATCTCTGGGCCCCGACACTCCCCTCTTCTGGATAGAGGGAGCATCAGCGAGGGAGGGGCACACACTTGCTCACCACACAGCCCCTGCCCCCACCACCCTTTTCCCTGGGAAATACCAAGGCGCCTAATGTTCTCGATCTGTACATTGTCCAATGTCGTGCCCAGAACCCCGACCTGTCACCAGGCCGTCTCCCAACTCTGGCAATGTCCAGGCCCTGCATCAGGAAGATGCTGGAGGCCATTGCCTCCTTGATGGTTTATAAAGCAATTCACAGAGTAAAGCCTCTGAAAAGTCCTACGATAAAGAAATCGATTTAATTTCTTTACCCGGTATTCTGCGAACCTTAAAATAAGAAAAGGTTCTGGGAAAGCTGGATTGAATGTCAGCTCCTCTCTGGATTCCCATGGTAATCACCACTGGGCACCGTGTCCCACTTTCACAGCTGTCCCCCGCTCAGGGGCTCCCACCGGAGAGCGGCACAGGTGCTCAGCTCCAGGGCCTGTGTGCAGAGCTTGGCTGGGATCAGCAGCGCAAGAAACGTTACAATAAAAAGGAACAGGAAGAGCTCCTCTCCCTGCTTTGCCACCCAGTATTTCTAATTAAAAGGCAAAAAGCAGCAACAGAAATTAAAGACAGCGGCACTTGGAGGCAACACCACAGGGGAGGGACCCAGACTGCCAGAGCGGCCAACAGAACCCTCACAGGGACACACACCACTGGTGTCACCTCCAGCCCGGGGAGGGGGGCACACTCGCCAGCACGCACCCAGCCGCCTGCCACCAGCCTGCTTCCCGGTGATGACACGGAGTCACGCAGGCAGGCGGCGTCCCAGCCACAGACTAGCTCTGGACAGCAGACGGGACCTTCCCGGCATCCCTGGTCCAAGTCCCAGCACTGCCAAGTGGGCACAGTCAAGACTCCTTACCTGTGGCCGGCAAGCACCACTCACAGGTGACTGCGGGACCTCGGGGGGACACACCTGGGCAGCCTCGATGTGTCCTGCTCACATGCACAGCCCACAGCAAATGGGGAGACGGGGGAACCCCTGGGGGGACGCATGAGGTGGCAAGAGCGCAGGTGCCAAGTAGTATCCTCCAACCCCAAGATGAGAACGTGCCAGGCCTGGCTGCGCTCCCGCAGACCGATGACGTTCACTGGGGGCTGTTTTTTTGAAGTAAAATGTGAACAAGGTGAACTCCTAAAAATGTGATGTCTACTCACTCAACCTCCACCAAAGGTGTCCAGACCCTTACTGAGGTTTCCAAAAAAAGAGTAGACAGTTAGGAATTAGGATCTTGGCCACAGGGAGGGCCACTTGGTCCCTCCGGCACTGGGAGCATGAGTCCAGACGGAGACCGGTGCGGGCGGGGCTGGTGGTTTGGACTGCGATGGAAACCAGCCTATCTGTGAACTTCTCGCTAAGGGACCCAGTAAGGCACAGAATAAACACTCCCCAGGAAGGGCCAGGAACGAACCCAGCGCAGCCAGAACGAACCCAGCGCAGCCAGGTGTCCGTCTGTGTTTTAGCCACGAGTTGTATGTAAAGGGGGCGGCCCGCTCGGTTCAGTGACTAAAAACGGTTTCAGTTGCTCGTTGCTGAGTCTTCTGCGGCTCCCGGCCCCTACAGCCATGCATGTAGCTGGACGGACACCAGGCCTGTGGCACAGGCGGGAACCAGCGTGGTCCGGGTGACCATCAGACCGTCAGCGTCCCAGGACGCCCACCCCAGGGAGGCGCCCAGGGAAAGAAAACTCGTGTCCACCAAGACACAGGAACGTTCCCAGCACTTTATCTCCAACTACCCCGAACAGAAACCCCTGGAAGGGCCAGTGACACCGAACATATACATGGCGCCATGTTCCTGCTGCAGCGAAATTTCCTATGGACGTGAGAACCACCCGCCACGCGAGGCCCAGAGGAACCACGACACCACGCAGAGCACCAGCCGCCAGGCGCCCGCACACACGCCCCAGTGTCCGCTCCTGGGAGGTTCCAAAACGAGCCAAGCTAATCAGAACCAACAGAAGTCAGAGGAGGGGCTGCCGCGGGGAAGCGAAGGCATCCACCGGAGAAAAAACAATGTTCTCGATCTCAATCTGGACAATCACACAGACACGTACCTGTAAGAAGTCTATCGAGGTGTGGACTGGTGATCTGTACACTTGACCTCAAGCATGTGCTACAATGACAGACACGTGCTGAGTGCCCCCGAACAGCCTGGCCTGCCGACGCCTGGCCCTGCTTATGCCTGGCCCTGCTTGAGGATGAGGCCCCCCGGTCCTCTGTCTCATCTCCCAGCTCTCAGGCCCAGACAGGTCCCAGTGTGAGCGGTCCACCCCCAACACCCGGCTCAGCCCCACGGAGAGCAGGGCGCTGGTTCCCCAGAGGCACCCCTCTGCGGCAGCCAACTGAAGGTCGCCGGGGCCTGGGAGCCTCAGGATGATATCGCCCCCACGTCCAGCAGGCAGGCAGGGCTGGTGACAGGGCCATTCTTCCCATGGCAACCTCCGTGGGACACATGGGCATCCCACATGCGTTGTGCAAGGGCAAGCCCTGGCCCCTGAGCCCTCCCCAGGCTCCTGCTTGCAACATACCTGTCCAGGTCTCCAAAGTCATGTGGCCTACCCTGGGTCAGCGTGGGAGGTGGGACTCACAGGGTGGCGGGGCGGGGGGCAAACCACTTGTGCCCCTCGTTGAGCTTGTCCTGTGGCCCCTGCTTGTGGCATCCCTGCTGGCTACCCTACAGTCCTCCTCAAACTCCATGAGGCCAAAAGCGAGCTCTCCGTCTCCCTGAAGAGCCCGCCCTTCCTTCCCTGTTTCCTAGCAGGTCTCTGTGTGACCCAGACCAAATTCCACGCCACGCCCTGCCGAGCTTGCCCAGCGTCACCAAGTGCCCTCCCAGTCCCTGTTGCCACCTGCACCGCCTGGACCATGTGGACTCTCCCGGACACGGAGAGAGCCAGGCCTGGGCCACAGCCTCGGGCAGGGCACGGGGCTGGTCCGCCTGGTGCCGTCCTCCCCGCCCGCCCACAGCCACCACCCTGTAGGGAGTGGCTGGGCCCCGGCAGGCGCAGGAGCTGGGACAGCCCAGCCCAGACAAGCCCCTCACTCCACAGGCCTCTGGCTGCTTCACAAGGAAGAGCTCCCACCTTGAAGGCCGTCCGTCCAACCCACAGAGGTTTCCTGAGAACCTGCTACCCGTGAGGCCCTGACTTAAAAGCATAAACCAGCACCAAAACTGCCCGCCCCAGGGGACCTTGTTCTGCCAGGGAAGACAGCGAGCGAAACACAGACACAACCGAGCAGATACGGGGTGGGACGGAAAACGCCGTGGAGAAAAATGAAGGGGACGAGAGACGTGCTGGGTTGGGAGGGGCCGACTTCAAGTGGGGACCCGGGGAAGTGTCACTGACGGAAACCAAGACCAGGAGAAAGTGAGGGAGTGACCCATGTGGACACGGGAGGGGAAGAACATTCCAGGCGGGGCCACGGGAAACAGAAGCCTGCCTGCCAGGCTGAAGGAACGGCAAGCAGGCCGGCGTGGAGCTAGGTGCCCGGGCACCAGGCCACCATGTGGGCCCCGAGCTACACCCAGGACAACGTGTGGCCACTGGGCACAGTCTGACTGGCGCGGGTACCATTGGAGCAGACAATGCACGGCACACAGGCCTGAGGGGACATAGGGAGGCCACCCACGAGTCCACACCAGTGAGGATCCAGGCTGGAAGTGAGGGTGACCTGGACCCCAAAGACGGGGGACAGATGGTCAGATAGGGGGCATATTCTGAACAGAGGCCACAGGACTGGGAAGATGGACACAGGGTGGGAAAGAAAGTCAGAAGTCGAGGAGGATTCACGACTTTCACCCGAGTGACCCAGACGAAGCTGGCTGCCACCACCTCACGCGGAGGAACTGCGGAGGATCTGAAGGAAAACCTCTAGTTTGGTTCAGACGTGCTCCAGGAGCAAGGTGCAGGCGGCGGTCGGTGGAGAGCGAGTCCGGGGAAGGTCCACGACTGGCCTGGGGTCACCGGGGAAGGGATCAAGGCTAGGACGGGAGGAAAGCCGAGGCGAGCTGGGACGCGAGAGGAGAACGGCCAGGGACGCGGGACCAGCCGGCCACCGAGGGCCGGGCGGAGGCGGCGGCAACTCCAGTCGCCTGCTGCCAGGCCAGGAGGGAGGGCGGGAACACCGACCACCGGACTGAGCCACGGGAGGCCGTGGGCAGCCCTGACAGAGCACTGGGGGTGCAGGGGCGAGCCCGGCCAGAGCGGGCTCAGGAGTGGGGACAACTCTGAGGGGACCCCAGCCACGTGCGGCCAAGAAGTGACAGAAGGAAGGGACTTGGGGAAAGCGCGCCTCTTGTCTGCTGTAAGAAAGGGGAAACATCAGAATGTCCCTCCAGAGATGACACAGCAGAGAGGGGAAAATCCTTCTAGAATTAAGTGAGCCCAACCCAGAGACCACCCCTGGGGCCAGGGCTGGGGCCTGGTACTGGGGGCAGGGCCCTGACCGGGAGGACTCTGTGCACCCCTGGAACGTCCGATTCCTCCCGCCCAGAAGCCGGGGGCCTCGGACAGTCCAGCTGCGCGCCCCAGTCACGCCCACCGTGGCGTCCGAGGGGCAAGAGGGCTCCTGCACTGGGAGCCGCGGGGCCAGGGGCGCCGGCCTGCACAGCGGGCCGCCTGCCGCACTCACCCGGTGCATGTCTTCGTACTTGAGGAAAAGCACATTCGAGTCCATGCGGTGCTCCCAGAACTCCTGCACGTGCTCGAACCAGGAGCCGTAGCCTACTGTGGAGGCAAGGGAACAGGTGAGTCACGGCCTCGGGGGAGCAGGTGTGCACAAATGGGGTAGCCTGGCTCCTTGCCTTCCGGAAGGTTCCCCTCTCACTGCCCAGGAGCTGTGGCTCCGGAAGGGAGGAGCAAGCTCTCAGCCCCGGGGGTCGTCTCACAGATGAGCCCCCCTGAAGTCCCACGTCCCCTGGCCGTGTGCAAGTCTCTCCTGCCAACAGCTCGCAGCCCCCTTCCCTACGCACCTCCTGCACACCCTGAAGCCCCGACCATTGGGCAAAGGCCTCTGCTCATCCGGGGGACGGAAGCTGCTTGGCTCCCATGAGTTTCTGTCTGACACACGGTCTCCAGGAAGAGCGTGAGCCCGGGGGGAACAGAGACGGGGGTGGGGGGCGCTGCTGGCAGGGGAGGATGACGTGCGGGAGCCGCTAAGTCCCAAGCACGAGGCCCTGCCAGGCAGGAGGCCCACAGGCAGAAGCAGGGCCAGGTGGAAGAAAGAGCAGAGGTGGAGAGAGGCAGCGAGCTCCGTCCTGATGCACGAGCCTCACGTCCTACACCACAGCCCTGCGCCTCCCACACTCCTCGGGGCTTTGGTCAGGGTAAGGGTCACGTGGGCGGGTGGGGGACGCGCCAGGCAATGTAGCCAGACTGCTTCAAGACGTTCTTTATCGAGGCTACGGGTTCTCACTCCCCATCTCAGGCTAAGTCTCCCGAGGGAGCTTCCGCACTAGACACAGGAAGGCCTCAGCCACGCGGTGCCTGTCCCACCCGGCACCAGCAAGCAGCCGCTGGGTATTGGGTGCCGGCCTGGAGCGGTGGCCACACTGCCTGCACCCTCGCTCACCGGGGTGCCCACCCGTCTCACAAACCTGGGCCCGTGGATCCCACTTCGTGGCCTGGGGCTCAAAGAGCTCCTGGCCTGGCGGGAATCAGCAAGGAGACCGGCAGTGAGGCTATGGACTGGTCAGCGCTGGGAGGGAGGCTCCGCGGACAGAGGGGAGCCCCGTCCCATGTGGGCACAAACCTTGAGGGGTGCACAATGGTTGCAAATGGACTCAGAAGGGTAAGGACACGAGGCCATCAGGGTGGCTCGGGGCACAGCGACTAGGTCAGAGGGAAAGGAGGGAGCAGAGCAGAATGGTAGAGGACACAGCCTCTGGGTGACGCAGCCTCTCCAGGACTGCCCCAGCTACGGAACCCGGGCAGGCTGCTTCCCCTTCTGGGGCCTCATCCTCCTGGAACATCCTTCTGGACAACAGAACCTGTGCCTCCCGGCACGGCCGGGTGCAGGACAGCGCGAGTGCAGCCTGCAGAGGGAAGTGAGTCTCCGTTCCCTCTCCCTCTCCATTCCCACGCTGGGTCCTGCTCACTGCGGAGGGGCACGGAGGCCGAGGGGTGGCAGGGGACTGTCACCACCCCTGCCAGAGCCACACCTCAAGGAGAGGACGTAGCCTCGGCCCCCAAGCTGCTGAGAACCTTGCAGACAGACTTACAGGCCAACAGAGGTGGGGAAAACCCAAGACCCAGTTCCTGCAAGGCCAGCCCCTGCAGTCTGCCAGCTCGCCAGCAGGTGGCAGCAAGCAGTCGCCTGGCCCCTGGCCCAAAAGGTTTCTGAGGAATGGGGAGTGGGCCAGGGGTCGCTAATGGCTGGCCTTAAGGACCAGATCACAACAGAAAGGCCCCTTTCAGGCCAACCAGACCCCAACCCACATTTTATGAGGAACGAAACAGGGGCTCTGGCAGGGTCGGGGGAAAGGCAGAGATGACAGAACAAAAAGAACACAGGCTCAGCCAAGAGGCCTAGTTTGGGGATTTGCGGGGTAAATCCTGGCCGGCAAGGGCCTTGGTCCCCTCACTGTAGAGGTCTAGTGGCTGGGGTCCCTCTGGCACCCCTTCCTCGGCTAGCCCAGCACCTCACACTCCATACACCCTAGGCGGGCCTTGAAACAGCCAGGCCGGGCTTCCCACTGGAGAGAAGACGAGGCAGAGTCCGGAGAAGGAATGAGGACCGACTCACCAACAGGCTCATAATCACAGAGGCCCCAAGAGGAGAACCTGCCTCCCGCATCAGTGCCCAGGATGGCACGCAGTCTAGGTGACCTGAGCCCTGAGACAAAGCTGGAGTCCAACAGCCATGAACACAGAAGCTAAGAAAATCCCTGTGGTTCAAAGGGGCTGCGCGAGCAAAATTGCACAACAGGCAAGCAATGCCCCAGGGGAGGACTTGGGGGCTGAGCAGGAAGGGTGACGTGGGGAGAGTGAGGGCGGAGGAGAGTGGTCACTACACACGACAACACAGATAGGGGGCACAGGGAGGTATGGGGACAGTGGTCACTCCCGTGGGGTCAATGATCACAAGGACAGCAATGGCCTATGTCTCTGAGCCCTGACCAGCCAGTACAGAGAGGGCCACAGACCTTGCTGGTGGAGACACTGCTCTTCCCACTCACGATGTGTCACCCTGGGAAGGAACCCCACCGGGGCACCCCCAGCCTCCGCCCACCGGGGTCCCTCTGCTGTGGGAGGTCAGTGTGCTTATCCAAACAGATTATCTGGGACAAGAGCCGCTCACTCAGCCCCCTCTCCAGGAGCGACCCTGTCTACACAGCAAGCCTCCCACACTCCTGTCACCGGGACATGAAGCCCCAGGCACGCCTGCCCCAAGTGCACGGGTCACAACACCCACGGGCAGGCCTGAGTCCGCGGCTCCTCCACGCTCGCTTTGTCAGTGAACGGGGCCGGCCACTGGCCTTTCCGTGCTCAGCTGGAGGAGAGAATGGGAGCCTCCGAGGGCCCGAGACACGGTGCGCCGGCTGCGAGCGCCGGGAGGAGAGAACATGGGGACTAAGTACACGTGTCCGGAGGCTTGGGTGGGATCCCAGCAAGTGCCTGTGGCCTTGACCTTCAAGAAGTGGGCTGTGACCTTCAAAACACGAGGAGACCTGTATTAGGATAACTCTGAAATCCCCTGGCCTGAGCAGGAGACTCACGTTAAGACCAACACCAGGTGGCAGTTTGACTGCGTGGACACCGACTCCTTAATGGGGCGCAGGCCCCGAGCTGGTCGCTCTTCTCCAGAGGCAGAACACGCTGGGACTTAAGATCGTGGTTTTGAAAACCGCATCAATGGCTGACTCCGAACACCCAGCAGACCAAAAAGGGCCTGAGCCAGGTGGCAGGGAGGCTGGGGGACTGGGAGGCTGGGCAGAGGGTCTTCTGCAGGTTCTATGGCAGCCTCCACCCCTGGACACTCCCTCTGGTGCCACTGAAGCAGATCCCGAGGGGCTCAGGCACGGAGGGCCCTGGGAGTGTGGCACCTTCCGTGCAGTGTGGGAAGCAGCTCGGGTCCGGCTGCCGGCGCTCATCCAGGGCAGGGCGTTCCCGGCTCGCCCCAAGCACCTCACCCCACTCCTGCCACACAGGCTCGCTGCAGAGCCTCGGAATGGGTCACACAAGTGGACGGCAGGGCTGAACGCTAAGACTCGAGTTGGGACATAAACCATCTGGGCCAGAAGCCACTCCCTGCACGGACTCAGCCTACTTCCAGCCCTGCAAGGACCCCCTGCCACTGGGGGTCCCAGAAAGTGCCAGAGAAGACACGGATGGCAATGGGGGAGACACCTCGGCAGGTCCCTGATCCAGTCTGCTCCTGTCCCAGAGAGGGGAGATCGGGGAGGGTCCCCAGTAAGCTGGGTCCCCCTTCTCCTTCTCTCCTGGGAATGAGCTCCGGCAGAGCACGCCCTGCCCGTCACACAGCCCGGGGCTGGGGACCAAGTCTGTGGCCCAACCCTCAAGCACAGCTCAGGGCCCCTGGGGCTCTCCCACGAGGCCATAGCCCCCACTCAGGCCTCTGTCACCAACGGGAGAACTCTCCCTGCCTCCCTTTCTACTGTTCAGAATCCAGGCAGGAAGAGGAATGCTTCAACCAGGGACCTTCTCAGAAGCCCAGCGATGCGGTGAGAGCGAAGGGCTCCTGAGCTGGACGCTGGCTCTGCGTCCCCCCACCCCCGCTACAACCCCTGCCAAGCTTCCAGGCACCCCTGAGCCCCGCTTCTCCACCTGTCAGCGGGACAGGTGTTCACTGGGGGACCTGGGGGAAACTGGGGGCGACATGGGCAAAGCGTGAGCATACACACGGCTTCAGGGAACGAGCTGGCCCCGCCAACCACCCGCACAGGCTGAGACACTTACACTTGTCGTTCATGAATCTCCGGCAGAACTCCTGGAAAGTGCCCCGGTAGCTCATGGTCCGCAGGGAGCGGTGGAACTGGTAGTAGGACACCACCAGGTCCTTGGGGTTCCGCGCCATGTATATGACCTGTAGTGAGAGGAATGGGCAGCTCAGTCGCTGCTCCTTTGACCCCCTGTAAACCGACAGCCCAGTCCAGCCCCAAGGTTGGCCCCAAGGCTGGCCCCAGGGGTGTGCGGCCTCCACGCCAGAGGCGCGTTCTCCTCCGGCTAACCGCATCGGGTGGGGCGACGCCCGAGCATCTGATTACAGGACGGGCCGGACCCTGGTGACGAGAATCGAGCCCTCATCATCGGAACACACTGAACAAACGAGAAAGATCAGAGACCGTGAGCAGCAGCGGGTCCCGGGCCTGACGCAGGAGCAGAGGCTGGACCCGGGCTGGTCAAGCCCAAGTTCGACTGTGAGGAAAAACCCTTATCGGAAACGTGGACACAAGGCTGGGCTACAAGCTCAACGTGGCCTCTGCGGTGCTCGGCACGGCGGGCCTCTAGGAACCTGGCGGCAGCCCCGAGCGCAGCGGACCAGCTCTGCCGGCTGGGAGCTCTGCCCGGGGTGGGGGCGCAGGTTACCTTGGACTCGCCGTTGTGGAGATCGGAGGGCAGGAAGCGGTAGGGGAGGTGGCTTTTGATGAGACGGGGAGACGTCAGCTCCTGCGGACAGGCAGAGGGAGAGGCGCTCAGACGACACACAGCCGCTCATTCGCCGGCCTTTCTAACGGTCAGGACCTGCGCTCCACCGGGAAATTTCTCACCCGAGATCTGGCCACCCTCCAGACTGGACAGGACGTGACCCTGTCCTTGGGCACCCACAGCGTGAGCCGACCGATCACGGTCCCGGGGGTCTGCTCCGACCGAGGGCCTGCCCAGGCCGTGAAGGGCAGCCGAGGAGACGGGAGGCCGAGGCGCGTGGGGGCACCTGCTGACTCAGTCCCACTGGCCTCAGACCTTCCTGCTGCTCCCGGAACGTGCAGGCCCACACCGTCCGTGTCCCAGCTCGCCCGCGTGGCTCCTGTTTCACAACCTTACTCGGCGGGTCCCCAGAGAGGACGCCCGTCCCGAGTGCTGTCCCCACACAGTGCTGATCACCATTTAACCGCGGCTCCTTGCTCCTCCCCTGCCGGTCTCCCTCCCTGGAACGCAGTGTTGTCGGTTTTGTCCTCGGCTGCACCCCAGGGCCAAGAGCAGTGCCCCGTGGTGGGCGCCCAGCACAGCTCTCCCAAGGGGCTCCATGACTGAGTCGGCAAGGGCTGGACCCACGCGGCTCCACACCAGGGAGCAAACAGCCGGGTGCAGCTCCGCAGCCACCGGAGGCCAGAGTGCAGGCAGGGACTGGGGTACATGGGCCCCTGGACTTTGAGAGCAACGACATGGGGGGCGGGGCGCTCTCGGAGCTGTCCTTCAGAGTGCTTATCCGGGGGGGGCGGACAGGAGGTCCGCACAGGAAAGGAGGCCTGAGCTAAGAGGTGACAGGGATAGGAAGGGACAAAGAATCTCAGCAGTACCCAAGCACAGGAGGGACAGCACTCCAGGAGAATGACCGTTTCGTTCCTGGCACCAACCACCGCAGCATCGCATCCTCCTCCGCTCCCCTGACAGAGGGGGGTGAGCCACAGCGGGGGGTCCCCTTTCTACTGCAAAGTCACCCATGTCACCCACTGTTTTCATCTCGGGGTCATTGGCATGGGCTCCAGCTGATCGGTCTCTCACCTGGCTGTCTAGTGTCTAGGGGGACCGGCAGCTCTCTGCTCTCCTTCTACCATGGGCCTCCCGAACCCCAGGAGCAACTGTCACTCCAGGTCCCCAGGGAATCCTAGGGGCTGGGTGCCACTGGCCCAGAGAAGTACCTTGATGATGTCCAGGCCCGGCTGCGGGTACTCCAGGACCGGGAGCTGCTCGTCAATGTTCATCAGGCCAATCTCATCGGGGTCGGCCCCCTGGCTCACCAAGTAGACCACCTCCTGCAGCAGGCTCGTGCCTGGAGGGAGAGAAGCCCCCGGGCGGGGTTGGGGGGGCAGCACTCAGAGGAAGCCCACGAGCCAGCCCCACTCTCCAGGCAGCACCTGCTGCCCCAGACTTGGGCCTGAAGACCCACAGCCCATCCCGTACCCGGCCAGCCACTAAGTGCAGAACCGCAAAGAGCAGGACACCCCAGGGACAGGCAGGACACCAAAGAGTGTAACCTCCGGCACCTCGTCTGGTCCCCGTGTGCGGACCCCGCGCCGCTGGGGCTATCAGCTCCATGTCACTACCGGCGAGCCCAGGGCGATCCCACCCCCCCCCAACCTCTCAGCAGAAACAGAGCCCACAGGCGGGGGCCTCCTCCTCCGGGGGACGCGACTGTCGCTCGCTCTCATCTCCCCACCCTGCAAATGCTGGCTGCCCCAGACCCCTGCCCTCCTGGCTGCTTGCGCTCCCTACAGGGCCTCGCGCCGTCCCCCCATCAAAGCCAGCTCCACACTCCCCCGACCGTCTGCCCACCCAGGAACGCGCGCTGCCCACCGCCTCACAGGGACCGGACCTGCCCCACCACAAACGGCCAGCCTGCCCGTGCCCTGCTCAGACCCACAATCAGCAACCCCCAGATCTGCCATCAGGGGAGCGAAGAGCTGTCCCTTCCATCCCAGGCAGCGCCACAAGACCCCCCACAGCGTTCTGCTTTGGCCCGGCCCACCCACCTGTGTGGTTTCCTCGAAGCAGCAGATCGGCCGTTCCAACACGGACGTTAGATGGCATCCCTCGTCCACGAAGACCCCACAGGGACCTCACGTCTCCTCAGAGAGGACACCTTCCCTACGGCCTGCAGGCCTGTCCGCAGCTCTCTGTGTCCCCACCCGGCACCGCTGACGCCCCGCTCTCCGACCACCGAGCTCCTACTGGCCTCCCTGCCGGTCGGAGTGCACCCCGCTCACCCCCCGTATGACCTGCCGGCGCCTGCCTGGGCCCCTTCCTCCCTCCAGCAGGCCCTACAGGTGTGAGGACTCCCTGCCGGCCACATCTGACACTCGCACGCTCCCCGCCGCCCCACACCGCGCCAACAGGCCAGGAACAGCCTGCACATCCCTTTCGCGGCTCCCACCCTCCTGCTGGAAAGACGTGGGCCTGGTTTTTGCTCTACACGGACAGCCAGCACATGGCCGTGCCCAACCCCTGTTTTCTGAACCACAAGCAAACCTTGGCTGCTGAGTAATCAGAAAACAATAAGTTGATTGAGGAAGACTTCCTGGAGGAGGCAGCTTTGGAGCAAAGGCACTAAAGAAAACAGTGTGGTCGCTTTTTTAAGTCAAACAGAAATGACTTTACCTATTAGCCATGGGATCCTCCCACCAGCCTGAAAGGTGGCAACCGTCACCCCCATTTACACATGAGAAGCCTGAGGCCAAAATGTGTCCCGGGGCACACGGCCAGCATGCGGCTCCCACCCTACTCCTCCTGGCGACATCTGTTCACCCAATGGCCCAGGGCACCTGCCCTCCGAAATCAGACTGTGGGCAGAGTTCCTAAAGCAGGCCTCTCCCAGGGACAGCCTCAGGACCCATCTTTAGTGGCCCTGCCCCCGGCCCTGCAGCCCTCACAGGCAGCAACCCAGACAGACGCTCTGCACGTTAACTTCACCTGACGTTGCCAGTGACCCGTCAGTTCCACAAGCCCCAACCTTACCTCTACTAAGTATCCACGCCGGAAGACCAGCCTCCTCAGAGCCCACGGAAGCCCCCCACCTGCCCCACTGCTGGCCTGTTCCCCACAGCCCCCTCCAGCCCCTCCATGTCCTCTTCCTGCTCGAGCAACTCGGCCTGGCCTTCAGCATAAGCCACAGCACTGGGGCGGCCAACGGGACTGGCCTCTGCATCTGGCAAGATGGGACAGAATGATCACGGGAGGAAACCAGCTGAAGAGGATGATGACAACAGCACTGACGGGTCACCGTAACCAGAGCCCACACATAGGCTCGCCGTCCAGAAGGGTCTGCACCAGGCGCCAGCCGCGCCCCAGCCTCTCCCTTCGGGCCTCTGTTCTCCACGTCCACCGCCGCCGCCCTGGCGGTGCCTGGATATCAGTGTGAGCCCAGTCGGCCCCTCAGCGGCTGCAGGGACCCCTCCACCTGTGTCCCCACCTGCCATGTCCCGGCGGCTCTCGGCCCCTCTCCTCTCTCCACCCCTCCAGCTCTCTGGGCTGTGGCCGGGCCTTCCCTTCCCCCCAGAACTCAGCACCCCCGTGGCCCAAGGCTTCACCAGGCCGCCCTCCTGCCTGACCAACGTGGTCTTTGAGCCGCTGCTGCCAGAGCCCTTCCCAGACACCCCGTGTCTTATCTGCGGCTCTCTCCCACCCGCCGCACCCCGTGCCTCTGCTCCGACCGCACACGGTGCGCTGGCACAACTGGGGGACTCGTGAGGACAGGGAACACGTCTTAGTTACATCGTAGCTCTTAGGGCTGCTGTGGCTTAACAGCAGTTACTGTCCCACAGCTCCGGACATCAGAGGCCAACACAGACCACAGCGGGCTCCACCCAGGGTGCGGGCACCACCTCTCCCCACTGGCGACTCCAGGGGCAAAGTCCTTCTCTCGCCGTTTCCAATGTCGCCACATCGTGTCACCCCGCCTCCTTCCTCCTCGGTCGGTAACCCGCGTGGGCTCACCCAGCGACACCCAGAGCCCAGGACAACCTCCCGCCCGGAAGCAGTCTGGTAACCTCCAGCCTCCTCACCACAGAAGGTGAACTACTCACTGCTCCGCACGTCGGGACGTGGACGGCTTGGGACTGTTACTCTACTGACCGCACTCACATTACGTTCCTCACACGGTTCCTAGCGCTCAGTAGCTGCTCAGTAAGTACACGGGCCGACACATGAACAAGACCCTAGGGTATCCCCCACCCACCTGGGAAACGGGACTCATCGTGGGCTTGTGTCCACGACTGCCATCCATGCGTCCTTCACCCCCGGGGCGGCTCTCCCCTGCCACAGCCCTTCCCTGCCCGGCTGTGGACGCCCCCACTCAGTGGGGCTATGTGTCTCCCACACGGGACTTAGGCAAAGTCCTCCCTCAGGATCTGGTGGTGGCCATTCAAGGGCTATCCCTTCATCCGCCCCTTTATTCATTCAACCGGCCTGCACCAAGAGCCACCCTGGGAGTCGTCCCTCCCTCAAAAACGTGGCAATGCTCCCCCCTTCTTCACAGGGCTGTTGGGGGCACAGCCATGAAGTGAGCAGCTCCAAGCCAAATGAGCACCTCTCTGAGCTCCGAAGGCCACGACAGGCTCCACTTAGCAGTACGGCACGCACACGAGCTCACACACAGCACAGCCTCCTGCCCATCCAGGCCACCCTCATCCCAACAAGGGACACAAGCCATCAGGCCCCTCCTGTCCAAGTCACATCCCAGACATCAGGTGACACCGGGCGGGGGAGGGGGAAGCTCCTGCACCGGTCAGGAGGACAACCTGGGAGCACCGCCTGTGCCCATAAGGCTGCGGCGTCTCCGGTTTGGGCTACTAGCCTGAGGTCAGCGAGCCGGGAAGAGGAGTGATCCTCCGGAGTGGGGACCCAAGTCTGCAGGTCCCCACCTGTGCCCACCCCAGCCCCAGGGCATCCGAGCACGCCCAGCAGATATGAGGGCAGGGGAGCCAGCCCCATGGAGAGCCAGCAGGGAAGCGGGGGTGGGGCGGTGCTGCACGGGCACATCCAGGCCAGAAGCACCCCCCACTCCTGCAGCCACTGGGCCAGGGTATACTAGAGCAGGTAGGGGAGAAGAGGGGCCTCAGCACCCCCAACCATCCCACTGCCGTCTGAGGCCAGCGGGGGAGGTGGACGCGGGAGGAAGCCTGCACCAGGAGCCCACCTGCCCGCCGGCAAACCCAAAGTGAGGCGGAGGAGAGCCAGGCTTTCCCGCCAGAGACCGGGAGGGTTGGCAGGGCAGCGCCGCCTTCCTGGGCAGAAACACAATCCACGCGCTCCCCGACGGCTCCACTTTCAAGTCAACCGGACGATCCTTTCCAGAAGGGCTTCTGCTGACTCCAGCCAAATCCTGGCTCCCACGGGCGGCAGCAGTGCCTCCTGACGCTGGGCCTCTGGGTCCGGACCCCTCAGAAGCCACTGACGTTCTAGGCGGAACTCCCCCGAAATCCAGGGTCCGCCTGTCACAACACGGGGTGGAGCCCATCAAAACTCCCACCAGAACTCTGGTGGCCGGAACCGTCAGCGCTGGGCCCCAAACTGCCAGGGTCCTGGGGCTGGAACCCTGCGGCCTTCTCTGACTAAAGCCACGCGTGTACCTTGTTTAAAAACTCACAGAATACTAGAGTCGCAGGCAATCCGGCTCTCCGCCCCTCCCCCAGTCCCACTCAGAGCAAACTCTCGGTTCAGCTTCTCTTACCCTCAAACTTCTAACGTGCTTAGATAGTTCACTCACGGTCCAGTTGCCAGTCTACGGATTCTCAGCAGAGGCAGACAAGGATGGGCCAAGTCCGCTCCCACACACTTCCCTCCGCCCAGTGTAGCCGGAGCAGGAGTTCGGGGCTTACTTGGGAGTTTAACCGAGTGCTCTGCTCCAAGTACTCCGTGGAGGGATTACACTTACTTTCTTCTACGAGACTCTCATTTTCCTGGAGTAAATCAGTGCCTCTGTTTACTTGCCTCGTTTTCCTTGTAGCCACCAGCAATTCCCTCCCCGACTCAGCAGCCCGCCCTCTGGGATGCTGAACTCCCCCCGCCCCCTCAGCTCTCCACCACGGTCCGCCGGGGATCCCCTCGGCCTGCAAGCACCGCGTCCCCTCTCCGTGTGCCCCGCGCTGGGGTCCTCCCACGTGCTGGCAGAGCCCGGCCTCTCGGGGCCTCCTGAGCTTGGGGGCGAGCAGGCCAGCATCCGCGTCTACCTCCCTCGTGGCCGGCAGCTTGGCTGCGTTCAGAATCCTGGGCCGGGGAGCATCTCCCCCAGACCCGCGCTCCACAGTCCCGACCCCCCAGCTGCTCGTGCTGGGACCGTGGAGCGCCCACTGCCCCGTCCTCCAAGCGCGGCCCGTCTCACCTCTGGAGAGGCCGAGACCACACGGCAGCGTGCTCCGGCCAGCTCCATCCTGCCGGCTCCTTGGGGGCTCCAGCTCACGGCCTCGCGCTCTCGACATCCCCGTTCCCGTCACTGTCTCCCCCCCAGACTGTTCTGCTCCTGGAACTCCGGGATTCTCCCATTTTCTTATCCCTTGGCTCCTGTCCGCCGTTTCATAAAACATTTTCTTCTACTTCCCAAGATCTTTCCTCCACTTGCCCATCCGAAGCTGGCAACGGAGTCTTCAGAACGTTCGACGACGGTCCTCTCCATCCGAGTTCTGTCGGGACCTGTCCTTGCTCCTTTCTGGCCCGTCGTCTCTGCAGGGGGCGCCGTGTCTCCAGAGCCCGGAGTGCGGGGGGGCGGGGGGGTGTCCCCCCTCGAGTTTTCTCCTGTTCCATGCACGGCCCTGGACTCCTCCAAGCTCCCTTCTCCTGCCTTTTGTTTTTGCAGGTCTCTGCCCTCGTTTTGGAGACGAAGACCCGCTGACTTTTAGTCCACCGGCAGGGGAGCATGAGCCCCTAGAGAACACAGCCATCTGTGGGGGGCAGGTCCTGCTGACCCGGGCCTGACTGCGTCTGGGGCAGCCTCGCCCGGGCGTCTCCCAGCAGAGCCCGAGGGAATCGTTACAGCTCGTCCGCTCCCTGTGCTGGGGGTCCACCTGCATCCCGGGAGCCAAGCAGGGAGGGGGCTGGGAACCTAGCTTTCAGGTGACCCCCACTTCCGACTTGGCACCGTATCCCAGCCAAGAACTGTGCTCAACATCCCCAAGTCCATAGCCTCCCCGGATCAAATTCCCCAAAGAAATGTGCCGGCAGGGGCGCCTAAATGGCTCAGTGGGTTAAGCCACTGCCTTTGCCTCAGGTCATGATCTCATCAGGGTCCTAGGATCGAGACCCGCATCAGGCTCTCTGCTCAGCAGGGAGCCTGCTCCCCACCCCCACCTCCATCTCTGCCTACTTGTGATCTCTCTGTCAAATAAATAAATAAAATCCTAAAAAGAAAAAAAGAAAAGAAAGAAACATGGCTGCAACGGCCTCCTGTCGTCTGTCCCGATCACAGCTACCACCCTCAGAGGTGTCAGGTGCCCCCCACTGCTGGGGCTCCCTAGCGGGAACTGCTGGTGCACCTGCGGCCCTCCGGCTGCCGGCGTCCAGGCTCTCCGCCTGCTAGGCTGGTTCATGCTCGGCCACCCCATCTGACTGTGGGATCTGCATGTGTTCGAAATCCCAAGTCACTGTCCCTCCCTCTCTGAGGGCTGCAGACCTTCCTACTCCCTGACCGTCCGCAGTGAGGTCCCAAGAGGAAGCAGAGATGAACCCATGTGTGCGAAGTGTGCCCTTACCCCAAATGCGTGCACAGGCATTCTGGTGTCACCGGTAGCGACGCGTTGTAGCCGGGCCCGTCCAGAAAAGCAACAGCCAAGCATGCGAAGCTGCGGCCGCAGAACAGGCCCAGGCCATGCAGGCCCCCCTGCTCCTGTGGGAGCTGCTCTCTCCGCACAGGCCCTACGGCCTCCGGGAGCCCCCGTGGAAGAAGGAGGAGAGCAGACCCACCTACCGCCGGGGAAGCCCCTGTCCCCCACCCGGAGAGACGCCCCCTGGGCCCTCTTGGCTCTCCCGGGAGTCCCCGGACACGCGGTCATCTGCGGCGCCCCGGACGGAGCGCGGTGCCTCGGCTGCAGATGGGCGCGGCTCACACATGCCCGCGGTCACGCCAGAGACAGCAGTGGTGCTCAGGGTCCTGGGCACGGTCACCTCAGCTCAGCCATGTCCTCACTCGACTGTCACCAGCCCCTAGGTGGCCACCGTCACTGGACTTCACACACCAAGAACCAGCTCAGAGATGAACCGCCCCAGGCCACAGACACCAGCAGCCATGAACCCAGAACCCTAAACTCTGATCCAAAACCAAGCGGTTCCTCCCATATGCCACACACACACACATCACACGCATCACACACACACCACACTCATACACACCACACCTACACATGACACACACATTCATACACATATCACATTCACACACACTCCACATTCATACAATACACCACACTCGCACACACATACACACCACATGCATACACGACACACCCACACACATACATAGGGCACATTAATACACACGCTCAAACACACCACACGACACATACACACTACAGACTCATACACACCATACACCTGTAAAAACACACGCCACACACACATAAACCCCATACACACTCATACACATGACAGATACACATGACACACACACCACGTACACTCATACGTACCACACACACACCATATACACACACGACACACACACCACAAACCAGACACATTCATACACACCACACATTTACACAAATAACACACATACCCCAACACATGAAAAACACCACACACACTACACATTCATGCACACTACCACATACTCGACACATACACCACATTCACACATACCACACACATGCAAATAACACACAGACACACAACATACATATGCACACAAACCACACACACACACACACCCCAAAGCTCACACAGCAAGTGGGCAACACACCAAGGCCTGGAGCCATGTGTTCTCACTTGCAGGCTTCAGCTCCAGCCCTGAGCCCCCACAGCCGGGGATGGAACAAGGGTGAGGCAGAGGGAGGAAGAGGCTGGGGCCCCCCCAACCACTGTGGGAACTTGGCCTCTAGGCCCACAGAGCCCCCATGCCAGCATCTGGGCCCCTGCCGGACACCAAGGGGAGACAGACTTGGCAGCTGAGCAGCACTACCGCCTCCCACGGAGATCACGCCAAGTGGCCACAGCACACCCGGCCCTCAGACAGCCAGGCGGCCACAGTCCCTGGCCGAGGAGGCCCCTCGAATTGGGGCCCAGAGGCCCAGTCTCACTCTTCCCGCCAAGTCTGGGGGGCCGGACATGGCCGGCACACCTCCACCCCTGAGGTTCCAAGCAGGACACTCTCCTGGGCTTGGAGGTAGAAAAGCATCTGGGCACCGCAGCAGGGGCCCCGCCTCCACCGTGTCCCGTCCACATTCTGCGCTGTAAGCAGGCAGCACCTCGCTCTGTGGCACTGGGCACAAACAGGCCACCTGCCGGGGCCAATGCAGGATGCAAAGCCCCAGAACTCTGCTCGCTCCTTTGTGCTTCCACCGGCCCCGGGAGCGGGCCGTTCCCCTGCTGGCCTGCAGGTCCCGGTGCTGGGAGAAGCGTCACCTGGAGGAATGCTGCACAGCCCTGTCCGAAGCCTCCACTTGACCCACAGACACCCCCCGGGGCGGGGGGGGGGGGTAGCCAAGGTCAGGGACAGCAGACACGAGGCTACAGAATCAGTCTGGTTTAAGGCACCGAGTCCAGGTGGACTCTTACACAGCAACAAGCACAGAATGTTCCAGGTGGAGTGGCCGTGAAAGAGGGGACAAGTGAAACAAGGGCTAACAAGGTACGAGGTCCCCGCAGGGCACTGCAGGCACAATACCACGTGCCGTCCCCCCCACCGCCCAGCGAGACGGAGCCCATCACCCCCACTTCAAAGAGCAGGACACAGAAAGGGTGAGGGCTTCGCCCCAAACCGAGACTTGGGCCTGCGTATCTGTAACCCACCCCTCCTCCAGCGGACCCTATGGGTGCCCAGCCACCCTGGACGTCACCTGCAAGTGCTGTGCCTGCCTCTCACTCAGCCCCTGGAGGAGGAGGCCGCAAAGGGCCAGGAGCCAGCGCACTCAACACCCTCTCCCACTGAGGGAGAGGAGCTGGCCACTGAGCACGGCCCTCCTGCCCCCCAAGGGAGCCCCTGGGGCACTTCCACACCATCTAGCGGCCCCAGCAGGCAGAGAGCCCCAGGACCCACAAGGGCACCACTCCTGTGACCACCTCCTCCCTCACCTCCTGAGACCCCCTCCCACCTCACTTCCCCACTCTGACCCTTGCTCCAGGCTCTCCAAGACCCAAGCAGAGCGCACCTTGGGGACGTTTCCACCTCCCAACCGCCCCTCTGCTTGCCTTAATGCACCCCGGGAGCCTGTGCTGGGTCCTCGCTCCCTACCAACAACAGAGCATCGTGCCATGCAGCTCCCTGTCCAACATTCCAGAATCTGCAGGCTTGCCCCCTGCCTCATCTGACCGTCAAGAGACGAGGAAGCAGTGACGCTTCCCCGGGATGCAGGGAGCTGCATAGGCGGCTCCTATGCTAACGAGCAAAGGCTGGAGCCACAAGATCTTCACGCATCAGAAAGCCGAAGCTGCAGGGCAGCCAAGAGGCAGAAATCCCAGAGGGGTGAACCCTCCCCCTCGAAACCCTTCCTCTCTAAGCCAGCAAATCAGAGTCACAAGTAACAACAGTCCACCCCTGGGGGAGGGACAAGGGTGTGGGGACAAGCATGTGTGGGTCAGGAACAACAGGAAAGACCCTCCAGAAGCACAGCCCCATGCTAAGCACAAGGTGATGCGACTGGAATTAAAACCAGTGGTCATTCAAGCGACCAGAGCAACCCCAGAACCCAAATATAGCCCAACTCATACCAGACTGACTCCCCCTCCAAGCTAATGGCTTGGCAAAAAAAGGCAGGCCCATTTCCAAGCATAAATACAACTGACCTTCATCTCCAAAGTCAGTACACTATGTCCAGCTTTCGATTGAAAAGGACTACTCATTAAAAAAAGGCCAGAAAAAGGAATTGTCACAGGTCAAGAGACAAATCAATCAACAGAATCAGACTCGAAAGAATTTAAAGTAAGTCTGTTTAATATGTTAAAGGATTTCATGGAAAACGTGGACAACATGCTTGAACAGACAGGATATTTTGGGAGCAACATGGAAACTAGAAGTGGAAATGATAGAGAAAAAATTAAATCACAGAAACAGGAATGTGGAATGCTTCTGAATGTCTCACAGACCTGACTTTGTAGCTCTGACATAGCAGAGGAAAAAATCAGTTGGCCCGAATAACTGAATAGTCAACAGAAATTTCCCAAGCAGAATCACATAGAGAAAGAGTGAAAAAAAAAAAAAAAAACCAGAATATCCAAGAGCTGTAGGACAATACTGATCTCACATATATGTAACCAGAATTTCAGAAGGAGAGAGAACAGGACTGTAGATATTTGAGGAGCTAATAACTGAGACTTTTTCCAAAATAATGAAAGGCAATTGTCATATGATCCCACTGATACATGGAATTTAAGAAACAAAACAGAGGATCCAAGGGGAAGAAAGGAAAAGATAAAACAAGATGAAACCAGAGAGGGACACAAACCATTAGAGACTCTTAATCGGAGAAAACAAACAGGGTTGTGGGAGGGGAGTGGGGTGGAGGGACGGGGTGGCTGCGGGACAGGCATTAAGGAGAACACGTGATGTGATGAGCGCTGGGTGTTACACAAAACTGATAAATCACAGGCCTGTACCTCTGAAACCAGTAATACACTATACGTTAATTAATTGGATTTAAATTTTAAAATGTTAACAAAAATGGGCACCTGGGTGGCTCAGTGGGTTAAGCCGCTGCCTTCGGCTCAGGTCATGATCTTGGGGTCCTGGGATCGAGCCCACATAGGGCTCTCTGCTCAGCAGGGAGCCTGCTTCCCTCTATCTCTCTCTCTGCCTGCCTCTCCATCTGCTTGTGATCTCTCTCTGTCAAATAAATAAATAAAATCTTAAAAAAAATTTAAAAAAAAATGTTAACAAAAATAATGAAAGGCAACAAACCACAGATCCAAGAGGCTCAGACAACCCCAAGCAGGATAATCAAAAAAACAGACACCCGGACACATCATGTTCAATGTGCAGAAAATCAAAGACAAAGAGAAAATCCTGAAGGTGCTCTGAAGAGAAAAGACCCCCTCCACAAAGGAACAAAGAATGACAGCCTACTTGTTCACAGAAACTATGTGAGCCAGAAGACGACCGGGTGACACGGCTGAACAGTACCAGGACGGGGACCCAGGGAGGCTGGATGGCTGGTCCCATGCTTAAGGGACGAGCAGCATCTTGAAGATGAGAAAAACTCGTCAGGTAATCAGAGGGGAGAGGAAGGAGGAGAAGGAGGGAGCGGGAAGGATACACCAGGAGCAAAGGCAAGAAAGAAAGAACCGGGCGTGTTCCACCGGTCCCTGTCGCCGGCAAGTACGGAGGAAGCACAAGGCAGGTCCCAGGTCCCAGGTCCCAGATCAGGCTAAGGAGTTCAATGCTGCCTGACGGCAAAGAAGAGGCAGTGTAGAGGTCTAATGAGGGAGTGACCAAGGCTGGATTTGCTTCTAAGAGGTCCCTTCAGCTGCTGAGGAAGAGGTAAACTAAGAGGGGAGGCCGTGCATGTTCCAGGTGAGGGAGGAAGAAGCCCACGGCTAGAGGCGGGGGGGGGGGGGGGGGGGGGCGGTTCTGAGAGCTTACCAGGTGCAGCCCGATAGGACAGCCACAGGCCACGTGTGGCTCCTGAGCACCTGAGACACCAGCAAATGCTACTGGGGAATGGATTCCTACTTGCATTTCATCTCGACTCATTGAATTTAAAAAGCCACATGTGGCCAGAGGCTACTGAAGTGGGAGGCACAGTCCTAACCTGTCACCTGGGCGAAAATGCCAGAAACACGAAAATACTCTTAGCAGTGGAGGGCTGAAGGGGAAAACAGGATCTAATTACTGCTTTTCCCAGAAATCCCCAGGCCCTGGGAGCCTTGGTTCCCCAGTGGGGACAGGGAGGGGGCAGAGCAATGGATACGGATCACAAGGAGTGTGCAGAGGAGAGGCAGATGTTGTCCCTGTCGAGGAGGAATAAGGAATCAGGACAAGCCCCTGCAGCTAGGGGGTCTCCAGGATCTCCTCCCAGTCCGCTGGGGTCAGAAGACACTCCTCCCAGAGGCCCCTGCTCCTTTGCTCTCCATAGCCCTGGGGACGGTGTCTTCAGGCTTTCTCCTCCAAGCCCCTAAGGAACGGGGTCCCCCTTGCCAATCCAGGAGCCTGGACATGCCACCCTATTCCCCGATCCCAAGACCCCTGGATTACGTGCAGACAGTCGGGATGAGAGCAAAGGGAAGAACAGGGGAAGGAGGACAGAAAGGGAAGGGGTGGGGGGGAGATGAAGGGCACAGCGCCTCTGGAAGGAGAGCTCCCGTCACACGCTTCAAACCTCTGCCTTCCGGGATGCGGCCACCCGCCGCTATGCGCGAGAGCACTGGTGCCCCCTCAACATCTCCTAGCCCGCTTCCTGGTCCACGCACTGAGGCTGTGAACCGCCTCCTCCCCGGACAGTGGGAAAATGAAACGAGATGCCAGAGGTAAACATCTGGGACCCACCTGGCCCCGACAGGTGCTCGGCAAATGCGGGTGCCCATCTCCCCATCTCTCTGGGGCTTGTTCATTGCCACCATCTACAAGTAAAAACTGCCCGCTCAGATGCTGGGTCCACCCCTTCCCCCACTCCCCTCACTGGACCTGTATCGATCTACAAAATGGAAACAACCACAAGAACACAGGGTTGTTCTGAGGCTCAAGAGAGGCAGACACTGGGATTGGGGCTGAAATCTGTAACCCCACCCTGCCTCACACCAAGGTCCCAGGCCACCTCCTCCATGCAGTGCTCCAGTGATCCTCCTTCCTGGGACCCTGACCTGACCCTGTTAATTAGCTTTCAGCCTCAGGAGCCTGGCTTCCTAATGTCACCCCCTTTCCTTGAGAGTGTCACCACATTCGCAACACTCCCCAACTGGCCTCTCCTAGACACGGTGACGTGCACGTATAAAGAAAAGGAAGTCATCCACCTTGCCTGGGACCCGAGGGTCTCCCTCTAGCCTCCCCCCCCCCCCGCCAGGCTGTCTTCACAATTAAGACTCAAGGGAGTCCATCAGGTCCAAGCCCCTCATGTTTCACGGGCAAACCGAGGTCACCCAGGGATGGGGACAGGGCCAGGACCCAGGGGCTCTCACCCCTCAGCGGTGATTCACTTCTTCCCTCCTAACCAGTGGTGGGAGAGTGTGGATGCCGCTCAGGGCAGGAAAGGAAAATAACATCAGGAGGCGGGTGCGCTGGCCCAGGCGAGGAGCATATCCCAAGCTGATGGTCCGTGACTTTGGGGACCAGGAACCTGCTGGCAAAAAGACCAGCAGTGATCCCCACCACCCAGCCAGACAGTCCTGAGAGCTTCCCACAGACGAGCCGATTTAACACTACGACCACCTTGGATCAAAGAGGCTATAAGAACAAATGATGATACACCAGGATGGAGATAAAGACAACAGTCGTCCCCAGAAGGCACAGTGGGTTCCCAGTATCTGCAACACAGTCTGAACGGGTGCCATCCCCGAGAACTTCCAGCCACGAAGGAAGTCCCCGACGTCCCTGTAGTCCAACATGACAGCCACGGCCACGTGTGGCTACTGAGCACCTGAGACACGGCGAGGGCTACTGAGGAACTGAATTTCGACTTATATTTCATCTCGATTCACTGAATTTAAAAAAACCACATGTAACCAGAGGCTCCTAGAGTGGGCAGTGTAGTCCTGACCTGTCCCCTGAGCTGAAATGTCAGAAACAAAGAAAATCCTTCTAGAGCATAGTGGAGCATTGGGGGAAAAAACAGGATCTAATTACCACGAGAGGCGCTCCAGGCCCATGAACCCCTATTCCCCATCAGCGGGGTCGCGGGGAGAGGACAAGGGGCTCTACAAGCCCTTCCAGCTCTGACCACTTGCAAGGCCATTCCACTGGACACGCGAGGGGCCTGCGGTTTCCCTCTGGGGCCTCTGCTAGCCCTGGCTACTTGTCCGGATCCTGGCACCACACCCCCAGCAGCCGGTGAGCTCACTGAGGGCAGGCAGCAGGTGGGACTTCGCTCTGCCGTCCCAGCACACAGAAAAGCGTGCACACAGAAAAGCTAATGACAGGACCCCTTCCCGCGGTCGCCATGCAGCTGGCACGGGCAGGGGGTACTCACGCAGCACTGCCCAGCGAGGTGGTAAGGCGGTCTCCCCTGCCCCTGCAGAAACCACAGCTCCAAAGCGGGGCAGAGTACTTAGCCTGCGGGATTCCGTAAGTGGCTGCTCACCTATTGCTAAAGCATTCCAGGTCCCTCCTGAGCCACAGTCAGCCTGGGCTCAAGAAAATGGCCCCTAAGACCCAAGGGCTGGGGCCACCTCAACACCAGTGCAATTTTAAGCTGTCAATTTCTTGGCAGTAAAAACGAAGGCTCAGCCTCGCCCAAGGGTAACGGCTTACTGGAACGGGCCCTTCCTGCCAGCAGAGGCCACTGGCAATGACTTCCAGGGCCCTTTTCTCTGACTGAGAGAAGAATCTTCGTGACAGACTTTGCAGACCAGTGTTCCAACCCTTGCTCATTTCACGTAACCAACTTGAGGAACAGCGGTGGGGAGAACAAGAGCCTTCAGAGGCACTGGTAAGAGCCTGGAAAGGCCATAAGGGTTGCTGGGAATTTTTTTTAAGCTTTAAAGAGGTGGCTCTCTAGGGTTCTTGCAGGGATCTCACTCAAGGCACGAGGGTCCCAAGGCCACCACTGGGTTTTCTGTCACCAAGGGATAGAGCCCTGTGTATTCTTCTTAATAAAAAGTTCAGAGTGTGTTACCAACCAGATTTGAGCTTGGGTCATCTAGAAAAACCTCCTTAAACTAACACCTCATTCCTCATCGAGGTGCCCAGAAAAGTCCCTGCAGAACCACGCCAGGGTCCCCAATGGAGGGTCCCTCTAGAGCAGCCCCACGAGCCCCAAGTACACGGCTTTCCAAGTGAGGCTTCTGGCCCATGCCACCTCCCCCACCAGCTTCTTAACTTCATAAAATGGAGGAAGGTGCACGAAGCAGAACCCCTCATCTGCAATTCAAAAATCCTAAAGCTCTCCCCAAACCAAGTTTTTCACAATTCATTTGGAGGCAAACCCTGTCCTAAACTGACATGAGATGATTTTTAGTCTTGATTGCTCTCACTCTTAACGTGGGTCCAAAGCACAATCCCACACCCAGCTGGGGGTCTCAGCTGTATGAGATCCATGGCTCTGAAGGGAAAAGGCTGAGTCCCCCATACCCATGGGGCTGGGGGGCTGCTGCAGAAGGAAAACCCCTCGCCACAGCAAGTGTCCTGTGTGCATCTCCTCCCTCTCCCCCTTCCCAAGGACAGCCTGGCAGCACCTTCAGACCTCTTCAAGCTCCCCTCCCCCACCAACGCGCATCCCACCTGCCACTGAGGCCCCGTCCTCAGCCTTCCTCAAAGGATCAGGCCTACCCCTCAGGAGTCGAGGACCCTGCAACAGCTGGGAGACCTTGGCAATCAGCTCTTCCAGCAAGCTGCACTGTTGCTGAGCCAACATGACCTCCAGGTTGGCCACTGTCTAGACCAGTTACAGACACACTGCCCAGTCTGGATCCAAGTGTCTCCCTCCTTCTCCAATACAGTGGCAACAAGGGAAACCCTCGGGTGTGCTCCAAGAACAGGGAAGCGGCCTCTTTCCCCTGCAAACCTCAGAAGAGACACCACATGATGATCTCCTACGTCAAGTCCTGGGCAGACCAGCCTGGCTTTAAATCCCAGCTCTGCCACTTATCAGCTGTGTGACCTTGGGCAAACCAGTGCCCCTCTCTGAGCCTCACTGCCTAGACTGTAAAGTGAAGATGCCCAGACTGTAAAGTGAAGATGGCCATCTCTACCTTACACGACTATCATGAGTATGAGGTCAATTAATGCTGGGAAATATGAATGCCCTACGTCCTGCCTGACGCTACCTGAGTGATGGGGGCCGGGCCTGAAACAAGGCAACACCGGGCATGCATGGCTGATCCCATCCCCCACCCGGTGCCCACGCAGAAAATGAGGGACGCCCTGACGCCCGTTTTAGCCCCCTTCCCAAATGATCACCAAGACTTTGCACCCATCAAGAGCTGAACCTGGCCCAGGAACAGAGAGGTTAAGTGACTGCCCAAGGTCACACAGCCAGCCGGGTAACGGGAGGGGCTCCAAGGGTAGCGAGCAGCCCTGGGCCTGTCCTGGAAGCTTCGGCCTAACAGGTTCAATCCCCAGAACGCACGGTCCAGTCCAGCCGTGGACAGCCGGGCCCACCTCGGAAGGTCTCCGGCCTTGGTTTCCCCAAATGCCGGCCGACCCCCCACCCCCACCCCACCCCCACCCCGCCCGGTGATGTTCCGTCCCCTCCCCCCTCCTTCCCCGCCCCCGACGGGAGGCCCCAGGCGGCCGGCGCGCCGCAGAGCCGGGCGGGCGGGGTCTGCGCGGAGCTCACCGGACTTGGGGTAGGTGACGATCCACACGTCGCTGGGCCGCACCGGGAAGTTGGCGATCTCCTCCATCTTCCCGCGGCAGAAGGGCGGCAGCCGCACGCCGTGGAACTCGAAGTACTTGCTCTCGAACTCGCCCGGGGTGCTGGGGGTCTCGGCCTCGCTCTCCGCCATGCCGCCGCCGCCGCCGCCGCCCGGCCCCGGAGCCGCGCCGCCCGCTCCCAGCCCGCCCCGCGCCCGCGCCCGCGCCCGCACCCCGCACGCGCCCGCGCCCGAGCCCGCCGCCCCAGCCGCCGCGCGGCGCTCCGCAGGCGTGACGTCACGGCGCCGCCCGGCCCGCGCCCCGCCCCGCCTGCGCTCCGCGGTATGACGTCATGGCCCCGCCCGCCGCGCGCCGGCTGCCCCCCGCGACGTGACGCCGCGGGGCCTCCGGGCCGGGCCTGCTCCGCACCGAGCCGGCGTTTACCCGCCCTGCGGTGGGCAGGACCCCTGGCCGCCGCCGCCTCCGCGCCCGCAGTCCGCATCCCCCGCCGCCGCGCGCTCGTTCATCCACCGGCGGACGCCGTCATTCCGCGAGCGCTCTGCAGGCTCACCAGCGCTCCTGCCAGAAGTGACCTTAAACGTTCATCTAACAGATATTTAGGGACCCTCTAATCCGTACCAGGCACTGGCCCAGGTTCCCGAGCTACAGCGCAGAAGCCCGGCTCTCCTGGAGCTTACACTCGTCAGTAACCGAGATAATCTCAGGTGGTGATGGGCGCTACGAATAACACGCTTCGTAATATCCCGGGGGCGAAAGGGGGGGGTGTTAACTGCAGGTTCCAGGGCCAACCCCGGACCTCAAGAGACAGAGTCGGTCGGGATAGCGCCTCCAAATCTGCATTTAATAAAGCACTTTTTTTTTTCATTCTGCAATTTGAGAACAAATGATTTCTAAAGGGGTTTTAGTCCATTCAGTCATTCACTCAGCACAAGTGTATTAGGCATCTACCACGTGCTTGGGTCTGGGGGAACACAAAGATGAGAACAGTGGGGTCCCGGTCTAATTCTCTGAATCTAGATGTCCTCCACTGCGGAAAGGGAATGATCATCTCTACGCCTAGGCACTATAGCTGGGAGGGCGCAGAGACGACTGTACCAGCAAGAATCCTGAGCACGGCAGGTGGGCAGGACCTACTCCCTCTCTCTCTTGCTCTGGAATGATGTACTTGCATAGAGACACACACGCGTGAGCCGGGGGGGGAGGGGGGGGCACGGGCCATGTGTACACAGTGGGGAGAAGGAGGAAAGAGGAATTAACCTTGGCTCTGGAGGCTTGTGGGTGTCTTTATCCAAACAGAAGACAACAATCCAAGCACCTGAGACATTAACGATTAGGTAATGACACAGACAGCTAGCCAAAGACTGGAGAAAATGAGCAAATGAAGGAAGGATTGCCTGATGTTTCAGATGAGGGCTCTTACTACAGGAGAAGTCAAGGGAGAAGGTTTTGGATTGGAATCTGAGGTACTGACATGAACTTACTATTTTTTAAAATCCCTATTTATCTTTGCTGAAAAGGCTTTTAGGTACTGGTATTCTAGTAATAAGGAGGCACACCATGTGTCCAGATCTTTGGCCCTAAATACTTCCCAACCAAAAGGAACCAGACTCTCTTGGGGTGGGGGAGGGGAGGCAGGGAAACAAGGCCAATTCCAGGGCTGGGGGGAAAAATGTACAAAATGAGTCTAAAGCATCTTGGTAAAAAATAAAATGTTAAAAAATGATAGGATAGGTCAAAAGGACACGGGGGCTAGACTGAAAGGCCTAATTAGAAAAACTCTGTACATATTAGACAAAAAATAGGAAATAGCTTGGGACACCTGGGTGGCTCAGTCAGTTAAGTGGCTGCCTTCGGCTCAGGGTCCTGGGATCAAGCCACACATCGGACTCCCTGCTCAGTAAGAAGCCTGCTTCTCCCTTTCCCTGATGCTCCCCCTGTTTGTTCTATCTCTTTCTCTCTCAGACAAATAAATAAAATCTTAAAAAAAAAAAAAAGGAAACAGCTCAAATGTCTATCAGTGGTAGACTGAATAAATTGTGATATACCCACACAATGAAAATACTTACTACATAACAATTTTTAAAAGTACACATACACATATGTGTGTGCATGTGGGTGATGACATAAGTTCATTGTTTTGCTAGTTTTCTATTACTGCTGTAACAAATTACCACAAACTCAGTGACTTAAGACAAAAGTTTATTACCTTATTGTTCTGTAGACCAGACATCTAATGAGGGTGTCACTATGCTAAAATCCAGGAGTTTCTGGAGACTCTAGGGATGGATTCATTGTTTTGCCTTTTCTAGCTTCTAGAGGCCACCACACTCCTTGGCTTGTGGCCCCTTTCTCCATCTTCAAAGCCAGCAGTAGTAGATCTAGTCTTGCTCACATTATATTACTCTGACATTGACTCTTCTTTTGTGTCCCTCTTCCACTTTTAAGGACTCTTGTAATTACCTTGGACCCACTCAACAATCCAGGATAATCTATATTAAGATCAGCCAACTAGCACCTGTAATTCCATCTGCAACTTTAATTCCCTTTGACATGTAACGTAACATATTCATGGGTTCTGGGGATTAGGGTGTGGACACAGTGGGGGGACACAGTTGGGGAGACACAGTGTTATTCTGCCTACTTCGGTTATATTACTTGAAACTTCTCTACAGGTTCAGATTTTTTAAGAGTAAAAATCTGAAAAAAAAACTTTAAAATAGCTGACCTTGAGGATTCTACCCCAAAAGCTATTAGGATTAATGAGTTTATTGAGATCGCAAGATACAAGGTCAAAAGCAAAAAACAATTCCATTTCTACATACTACCAACAAACAATTGGAAATTGAAATTTTTAAAATTGAAATTTTACAATAATAATTTGCAGTAGCATCAGAAAACATTAAATGACTTAGAAATATATTTAAGAAAATATGTGCAAAATTTGTACGACAAAAGCTACAAGACATTGATGAGAGAAATTAAGGAGAACCTAAAGAAATGAAGACATATACCCTGTTCGTGGGTTGGGAGTCTCAACATTGTTAAGACACCCATTCTGGGGCACCTGGGTGACTCAGTCATTAAGCGTCTGCCTCCGGCTCAGGTCATGATCCCAGCGTCCTGGGATCAAGCCCCACATCAGGTTCCTTGCTCAGCATGAAGTCTGCTTCTTCCTTTCCCTTTCCTTTTCCCTTTCCCTCTGCTTGTGCTCCCTCTCTTGCTGTCTCTATCTCTCTGTGTCAAATAAATAAACAGACTTTTAAGACTCCCATTCTCCTCAGATTCATCTTTAGAGTCTGTACAGTCCCAGGCAAAATTTCAATGGCCTCTCTTGTACAAATTAACAAGTTGGTTCTAAAATCTCTATGCGAAAACAAAGAACCTAGAATACTTAAAACAACCTTGAAAGTGAATAATGAATTTGGAAGATGACTTCAGGACTTACTACAAGGCTTTTTACCATAAGACTATAAATCAAGACAGTATGGGATTGGCATAAGCACAGACATATAGATAAATGGAACAGGATGGAAAGCCCAGAAATAGACACACACATACATGATTGATTTTTGACAAAGATATCCTTACGGAGCAGAAAACAGAAATTTCTTAGGAGCCCAAACTGTCCACCAAGGCCTGATCTACCCTATGGGTAGCGAAGGCCCATCTCTGGAGGTGTGTAAGAAACTGGATAACCTGTCCTGAACAGGTTGGATGCAGAAGTTCTTCTGTCTCTGTCAAAGCGGAGGTGTGGGTTGCTGTCCGTGGTGCTGAAAGCTCCCAGTGCACCAGATCCTACTGCCCTCCGGATTTCACATTGGGGACTCTGATAGCCATGACTCCCTGAGGCCCAGGTTTTGCTAGTTTTGTTTTTTGTTTTGTCTTGTTTTGTTTTTTTTTAAAGATTTTATTTATTTATTTGACAGACAGATATCACAAGTAGGCAGAGAGGCAGGCAGAGAGAGAGGAGGAAGCAGGCTCCCCTTGGAGCAGAGAGCCTGATGCAGGGCTCCATCCCAGGACGTTGGGATCATGACCTGAGCCTAAGGCAGAGGCTTTAACCCACTGAGCCACCCAGGCACCCCGGTTTTGCTAGTTTTATGTTCTGTTTTGATGTATATTTTCCATCTGCATGTGCTATCCAATTTTTAATGTTAAGTACTCGTTTATTACGAAAATGTCAAATGTATACAAAATTAGAGAAAATAATTATGTGAACGTCTGTGAACTCATCACTCGTTTTCAACTGTTACCAATCCACGTTTCATCAACTCTCAGTCAAGATTATTTTGAAGCAAATCTCATGTATTATTTCATTCATAAATATTTCACTATATATCTATAAAATATCTCTAAAAGACAAAAACTCTTCAAAACACAGATTCCCAATATATTAACACAGCGAAAAAATAATGCATGTTCCTTAACATCACTGAATACTTGGTTAATATACAAGATCAGACTTTGGAGGTGGGATTTAAAGTTCAGAGAGGTTGAGGTATCTCCCTGGGGATGCCTGGTGTAGTCAAGATTTAGTGCTGGGGCAGAGGTCACCTCACTACATCACATGATCCCAGCCTCAGATTAGTACATACAGCCTGCTTGGCACAGATGACAGTAAGCAAGTCTGAGGCACAGACTGCTGGCTCAGGCAGGTATTCACACTCACACAGTGGCCCCTGAGGACACCAGTGCCCAGGAAATAGAGGCTCCAACCATACTCCTGCCCAGATAGATATCTAGATCAAGATCAGTTACATCAGAATCCCTGCAGAAGACTCTTCAGTATTTCCACCGAGCATTCTAGTGTTCAGACAGAAGGGAACCTGATCTGGGTTTGAATGCTAACCCCACCACTGACCAATTGTGGGACCTGGGACAAGACACTTCACATCTCTGAAGCTCATCTCTGAAGTTCAGATTCCTTGCAGGTTTAACTTACCGTGGCCACCTCCAACCTACCTTTGCACCTACAGTATCCCCTCCCGGAATTACTTTCTGCCAACCCAAATTCTAGGCTTCCACAAAAACCTGGCTCGGAAACCCGTTCCATTGTGGGTAATCCCCTCCTGGAATCATATCTAATACAGTGGTATTAATCATCTATATTATGGGCTTTGGAGCAGAGCTGGAGGCCCCTTGGAAACCAGGTGATCCAACCCCTGATTTTAAAGACAGGAAATGAGGAATTGATCAAGGACAGAATTTGCCTGCTGTCGTAGATCTGGTGCACTAGGAAGCTGTAATGGTCTAGGGATCTCTCTGTTTCCTGGAGCACAGACTCGGGCATTTCCAGCTCTACCACTTACCAGTCAACATAACCTTTCTGCACCTCTGTTTCCTCATCCATAAAATGCAAAGTATATTACCAAACTCCCAGAGTTACTGGGAGAGTTGACATGATGGGCTTTGTAAAGTGAGTGCACTCGAGAGGGTTAGATTCCTTATTATGTCCGCAGAAATAACAGCAGAAGCATGCAAGCTGCTTGGGGCAGGGATCTGCCTCAGGCATCAGGATACACTCTGCAGACTGCTGGCACTCAGAAAACCAGTCTGGGGGCAGGGCTTTGCAGTCAGCCTGGAAAAGTGCATTGAGAATAGGAGCCATGGCTGTGCCAGGGCTCCAAGGCCCAGAGAGGTCCTCGGCTGGAACATTGGGAGAAAAGGGAGCATGGCTGACTCATGATTCTAACTCTGTTGATGGAAGAACACGGCATGGGTCCAGAAGGGACTTTGATATTACACAGGTCTGGGCCCCATCACGGCTCCCCTGAGTTTTCTTTGGAATAACCCCCACTCAGGGGTGGTCTAAGGTTCAGAGGAGGCCCAGTAGTCCTCCTAGTCTGGTGCCCAACACACAGCAGACATGAAGTTAGTGCATTTCACTTCCTGCTCCCTCTTTCCTATCATATGATACAGTCTAAAAGGAACATTTACTTTTCTCAAGTTAATATTTCATGAAGCATATGCTGTTCGCTGCATTTTATACAGGGGGAACCTGAGACTCAGACACGAGAGGGCATTTCCCTAGGTTACATTCATGCTCAGTTGCAGAATTACAAGTCTGATCTTGTATATTAACCAAGTATTCAGTGATGTTAAGGAACATGCATTATTTTTTCGCTGACCTCTGTTCAGAGCCCTAGATCCCTCCTCTCCTCTGTAATGCCTCAGGGTTCTGTACTAGGAGGCTATATGGGTTAACAAGCCAGGAACTCTGACCTGGATCAGCTCCCAGGCTGTTTGCTTTGTCAGCAGAGCCCCCTCCAGGCTTAAGGAAAAACATAGCACTGTTGGTGGATGGCTCAGTGAAATCCACAGGTGTTGCCCAGGCGTTGCCCATTCATTCTGAGGCTGCATTCACAGAGGCAGTGATGAGTAGGTGGGAGGAGAAAGGCAATTTAGGTGCAGTAGTGGTCATATTGTATCAGGGGCAGCACTGGACTCCATCCTCCTAAAGGGATTTGAACAAACTAGGGGTAAGGGGTTGTAGTTTACTGAGCAGAAAGTCTGGGTTGGGGATGTCCCTGAGAGTGGCTGTAGGGCACAGGCTATTCACTATGGAGAAGATCAGCCCCAGAGGGGACAGTTCACCCCCTTTTTATCTCTTCCATGCTGTCCCCAGGCAGAGGGAGCAGGCAGGGTGCGTGGCCCCAGAGTGCAGAGCTGGGATCAAAGGAGAAGGCCATAGGCAGGCAGACTTTAAAGCCACGTGAGGAGAGGTCTAAGAGTTCAATGGGAGAGAAAGTGGGGAAGTGCTTATAAACTGTAAAGCATGGTGGGTGAGGCTTGTGAATAGTCACTGCAACCACAAGTTGTGAACAGGTGACCCTGATGCATGAGTCACAAATAACAAAGACCAAAAAGAGTTTTATCAGCAATTGAGATATTCAGCCAAGTAAGCTAGAAATATTTAGCAACGTGCTGCTTGGGGAAGGAGGAGGATGAAGAAGAAGGTGGGAGTGGCCGACTATCTTTCTCAGTCTAAGACACAAAGCAAAGCAATGGGGGCAAAGATGGTGCTAGGGCGAGCCCCAAAGAACCAATGAGAGAGGGGGTGATAAAGGGAGGTCTGTTTGCCCACGGGATCAGAGGCCCACGTCCTTGATACAGGGCAAAGGACAGGGGAACAAGAATATTCTCAGAGCCCCCCAGAGCCTGTAGATCCTCAAGCTGGTATCTCAGGTGGCCAGTCCCCCCACCCTTTCCACAGACAGAGGAAATCCCAAACCCAGCACCTGGGAATGGGGATAGGGCGTCCCAGCTCTGGGCGAAGAGAATCCTTGGGGCTTAGAGATCACGTGACTCAAGGTAGGACAGCCCCCTTTGCGACAGCAGGAGGGGACAGAAGCCAGCTCAATCCCAGGGGATCCTAGATCCTGCAGATGAGCAGGGAGGTGGACCCTCCTGGAAGTCCTCACTCTCTATGCCTCTTCTCTCGCTTTCAACCTCCCACCCCCGACCCCAGACCCTCCTATGCTCCACTCACTCACTCTGCACTCACCTTCTTGCTTCCCTGCTCCCAGCCCTCCAGTGACCACCCAAATCCAATGTGCTGATCACCATGACCGTGGCCGCTATGACCCAGCCTCTGCCTGCCCTCCGCCTGCCCCATCATTCACAAGGCTCCGGCCGGCCTCACGGGCTACTTTCTCTTTCTTAAACACAGTGACTGCATTCCCATCTCGGGGCCTTTGTGCCTGCTGTTCCCTCTGCATGCAAAGCTCTTCCCTCAGCTCTCTGCCTCTCCTCTGAGGCCTCACCCCTGACATCATCTTCTTGGAGAGGTCTCCCTGGACCCCTGACCCAGTACCGCTCCCACCCCGACCACCATCGTGTCCATCTTCTCTTGCTCTCCTCATGGCACTGCCGCTCCTCAGATGGTCTCATTTTCAATTTCCAGTTGGCTGCTCGGTATCAGCTCCCCCCACTAACCCATATCAGAGTGTAAGTCCTTTTTTCAAAAAGGTTATTTATTTATTTATTTGACAGACAAGTGGGCAGAGAGGCAGGCAGAGACAGGGGAAGGTAAGCAGGCTCCCTGCTGAGCAGAGAGCCCAGTGATGTGGGGCTCGATCCCAGCACCCTGGGATCATGACCCAAGCCGAAGGCAGAGACTTCAACCCATGAGTCACCCAGGTGCCCTCAGAATGTAAGTCTTATTCACTGCTGTGACCCCAGAGCCTACCACCCATTAAGCAAAAATCAAATGAATGAATGAATGAACAAAGGAATGACTTGTTATCTCTTTTGTTTAGATTTATTCCTTTTCTCCCTTTTTCCCTTGGGCCTGCCTCCATTTCCCCACCCCCCCCCCATCCCTGCTCAGGCTGAGTGTCTCATAAGGGCCTGGCCAAGACACACTGTGGGTTCTGCTCTGAGGACAGAAAGGGGGTCCGCTCCCAGGAGAGACTAGAGGAGGACTGGTGTCCCAGTCTCCTCTCTGCCGGAGAAAGAAAGGGGCCTGGGGGGTGGGGGCGTGCAGACACTATTATACCATGAACTTTCCTAAAGAATAAGGGGGTGGTGTCACGGTGCTGGCAGCCTGGGGCCCTTGGGCGCCCCAACAGGACACATACGAGTGAGATTCTGAGATGTTGATGCCCCCTCTCTCCTCCCACCGTCACATCTCCTGCGGGGGGGCTCCCACTGGTTGGACCCGGTAGGAAGCCAGAGATCAAGGTTGGAGGAATGAGGCAGACCATGGGGGTCACCCTGGGGCAAGTGCAGGACAAAGGAAGTCAGAGAAAGGATCTGAGGGGAGGCACACCCCAGCCCATCATTTCCATCTGCCTTCTGATCACCGACACTTGATCTTCTGTAAAGCACTCTGAAAATTGTTCAGTAAAAGTACACGAACCCCGCTTCTCAGTAGATGCTGGCCCAGGGTCCTCATCACGGAAATTCAAAAACCAAGATGTGTGCCTCAGCTCCTACCTTCCTTTTTCCCTCTGATGCCAGCATGACCTGGACACAGCTACCAAGGGACATACCAACAGGCTGGGCCTTTACCAAAGAAGAAGTCCTCAGGCCCCAGGGAGTGGCTCCAAGGAACAGGGGCTACGGAGGGGCTGGTGGGACCCCTTCTGGCTCCTGGGGGCCACCATCCACACAGTCAGGGACAAGAGTGGAGGACAAAGGGGGGCTGTCCCTTCCATCCTCCGTTCGGCAGACAGTACGACACAGAGCTCTGAGCTCCAGAAGACTAGTCAGGACCCGAGGATGGGGGCACATCTGGGCACAGCGTGAGGGCCAAGGCGAGGACCAGGGGAGGTCAGTCAGTGGACTGGTCCTGCTTACTGCCCCTCAGGCCTGATGGGGAGGTCTGAGCCCTTGGCCAGGTCCACAAGAAGAGCTGCCCCAAGCTGGAGGGGACTGGTGATAGGCAGGCTGTGCAGGAAACAGAAGCCAGTGAGAGCAAGGTTTTAGAGCGCAGGGATGGGCCAAGGGCAGGGTGGAGCTGTGTGCGGGCAGCCCTCACATTCAGTGGGCCCTGCGGTCATTCTTCTGCCAGACCCTGCCATGTGGAAAGCCCTGAGGCCCTTACTCTGGTCACCCGGACATGGGTGGGAAGGTTCCGGGATGGCTGTGAAGTGGGCTGGAAGGACCGCGGGGTCTCCAGGCAGTAGGGAGGGCAGGTCGGGGAGAGACAGGCCGCCCCGACCCAGGCCCCACAGAGGACATGTGGGGACAGCTGGAAGGCTCTTGGACGGGCTGATGGGGATCTGGCCGAGCAGGGAGATGCACTCGTCCTCTGGGAGCTGGTCCTGCAGACTGACCAGTGTGATGGGCATCAGGCCCAGCACGGGTCTGGCCACAGCGGTGACCAAGCCTATGCCAGTGGCTGCACAGGAAGGCTAGAGAGAAGGACACGGAGGGTGTGGACGGCCCGCCCAGGGTCCAGGAAAAATAACCACAGCCACACCTGCTCCACTGCGGGCCCGTGCACCCACCTCACCTGACCAGCTGGAGGAGCTGGTCCTTCGAACTGGAGTAGATCTCGAGGGCGAAGCTCTGCAGCACGCCCCACATCCACCACAAGTCGCTCGGCATATTGGGCAGCCATACCGCCAGCCTGGAGGAAGGGGCAGAGAACGCTTCGCTCAGCTAAGCCCGAGCCTATGGCCCAGCGGAGCCCACCTTCCTCGTGGGCCCAGAGCATAACTTCGGGTCCCTGCACCTGAGGCCCTGAGGCACCAGTCCGAAAGGTAGTGGAATAAGGGGTAAGAAGCACCCGAGAGTACGGGCTCCACTGCAGAACTGGTTCATGCCACGGAGCACAAGCGGCAAGCACGAGGCAGGGAAGAGCTGGGCTCTGGGGCCAGGCTGCGGTGGGTTTGCAGCCCCGCTCCCCTGCTCATCAGCTGTGTGACCCGGGCAGGCTGGGGAACCTCTCTGGGCCTCAGCTGCTTCGCCCGCCAGAAAAGGACCATTGGCTTGCCTGCAGTTCCTAACCGCCTCCCTCTCTCTCTGTCCCTCCTCCTCCTCCCCAGACCTGCCCTCCTCACTCCACAGCCCTCCCTCTGCTCTCCCTTGAACAGCCAGTGACATTGCCAAAACAGACGTCTGATCACAGTCCTTTCTCGCTCCAAACCCTCCCACAGCTCCCTACCTGGGCCCTGTGGGGTCAGCAGAGGACCAGGTCATCCAATTACGGCTGAGAGAGGACCTGGCTGGCCACCATCTCAGAGTCACTGGACACAGCGAGGCCTCCCCCGCAATGTGCTGCCTTCAGCAGAGCCTCTCAACCAGGAACTCAAATGGACAGACAGGCCACAGGATGTAGTATGAGAAGCAAAATATAAGCTAGAGCATCACCTCCCTTTTTCTGGACTGTCTGCCTCTATTATTACAACCTACACGTTGAGCATGTTGGTTACAAAAATGCTAAGTCTGAATCTCCCAGTGGTCTGGACAGGTTTCTCCATCAGTGCTCACATATGGACCCTTTTTTTCTAGCTGAAAAGTCTAGCCTTTACCCTTATCCTGTTTGACTTCAACCTGTGATTTCAATCTAACAGCTCAGCGTGAGGAGAATCTGAGTTAGCAGAAAGCTCTCTCCTGGCTTTGGGCCATGAGCAATTTCAACAGCAGGGCTGATCGAGTCATTAACCCAACACAGAGCAAAACAGACCTGTGACTCACTGTCATTGACCTTTTAGGGAATAAAGAATTAAAAAAAAAAAAAATACAGCTCTCCCTATGACACTTCTCTACTGAAACCCTTCACTGCCTTCTAACACTGTTAGGATAAAGACCACATTCCTCACGTGGCCCTAGAGGCCTGCTTGTCTAGCCCCTGCCAGCCACTGCCACACCGCCTCACCACCACCCCTTCTTATTTCCTCTGCCTTCTGCCCCCGGACCTTTGCACATGCGGTTCCATCCCTCTGGAATGCTTTTCCCTTCCCTCTTTGCCTAATGGACACCCACCCATTCGATTATAACTCAAGAGTTACCTTCTTTAGGCAACCTTCCCTGACCAGAGAGCCCCTAGTGTGAGCCACCTCAGTTCACAGCCAGTATAGACCTCTTTTAGGAATCACAATCAGTATAGACCTTTCTGAATATTTCTAGGCAGAGGTGTGATTGCACAGATGAGTGTGTGATGGTTTGGGGGCTATGAGTTCCACAAGGTCAGGGCCTGGGTCTGAGTCAGGGCTGCCTTCTGATCCTCAGCCAAGGCTTGGCCCCTGGCTAGGCCTTCAGTATAACTATCGGTGGAATGAATGAACAACCAGTGCAGAGTGATTCATTAATCGGCCAAGTTAGAGTGGTTAGTGAGGGCTTACCCACAACCAGTCTGCCCTGGAAGGGCCTTGTTTTACAGAAAAGGAAGCTGAGGCCCTGAGAGGTCAAGAGACCCAGCCCAGGCCACACAGCTAATCCGAACCAGACCAGCCCCCAGAGTTATTTCTCCAGAAACAGCACATCTCATCTGAGGCTCTAACAGGTAGAACAAAGGGCCAAAGATCGTAGAGACAGGGGAAAGGCCAGAGCTTCGACCAGGAGGCCCTGCTCCTAATCCGCCGGCCACAGCTGCCCGCCATCTCCCCCCCAGTCTCATCTTGCAGAGGAGAACCCGCGGGATTCCTCTGGGTTGTGCAACCAGCACCAAGCGGCCCGGGGACGCCAGCCAGGTTCTGCCCACCCAGCATGCCAACTGCCCCAACTGCCTGAGGCAATGGGCTCCCCCACAACCCCAGGGACAAGCCAGCCCCCCCCCAGGACCCCTGGCTGGACCTCACCTTTTGCTCCGGAAGTAAACATACTCGAAGGGTAGTGTGTAGGGCAGCAGCAAGTAGGTCAGTGCCTGCCCAAGCCCCGACCGGCAGAAGCGGGCCCAGGGGCTGGGGTCCCGCATACACGCTCTCTTCAGCGCTACAAGAGAAGCCATGGTGTGACCACCCACACCCCCCAGCCAGCCCCCTCACCAGCACCCTTAGGGCAGGTGGCCTGAACCCCTTTCCACCTTGTGCAGTCCACAAACTGCCCACCGCCCCCCCCCCGACCCCTGTCTGCAGAGAAAGAGACTGCACTGATCCGACCCCCAGTCTGAGGCAGCAGAGGGCTGGGCACTCAGCGAGCGTGTGCTCTCTCACTATTGTCCCCAAACCGGCAGGGCGTGCCCCTTTCACAGATGAGGAGACTGAAGTTCAGAGTAGGGAAGTGACTTGCCCAAAGACCAGACCAGGAAGTGGCAGGGTCCCCAAGATAGACCCAAGGACTCAGGCTCCCGGAGTTCCTTCCGTCTCTCCTGCCCCTGTCCCAGCAGCAGCATAGCGGGAATGACAACAACCACGTCCTGAGCCCCCAGTCCCTGAAATGACCAGGGTAGAAAGGACTGGCATCCTGGCCAGGGCAGAGCCGGAGCCCAAATCCTCATCTTCAGACCATGGCTGGGCCGCCAGCCTTGACTCTGGCTAGTGCTGCGGAGAGACAGCCACGTGGAGGGGTCACAGAGGACACGGCACAGAGACCAGGCTCCTTGTTCACCTGCCGTGTTTCCCAGAGCGAGTCCCTTCCCTTCCCTGAGCCTGCGTTACCTCCTCTGGAAAGTGGGGCTCAGCAGGACCTACCTCCCAGGCAGGTGGGCAAGGACTAAGGGGGGGTCTGTAAAGGCCAGTCAGGTAACTCGGGGTGGGGGCGGGGGTGAGCTGGCTGCTGGGTGGGGGCCCTCTATCGCGGAGGAGGCTCTCTGGTGCCCCCGTGTGGCTGCAGGGATGCCGCCTTGGCTCCACAGCTCCAAGTTGGACCTCAGGGGCTCAGCACACATAGAGGTCCACTTCTGCAGGCCGTGTATGGTCCCCCGTGCAGAGCAGAAAGAGGCGCCCTCCCCGTCCCCTTTGCCCACCCACGCTGTCCTTGATTTAGACTCAGCCACCATCATCTCTCCTCCCGGGCTCCCCGCTCCTGCCGCCCAGCCCCACCCCTCCCAGCTAGGTGCGGTAAACACCGACCTACACTTCAGAGCAGCAGTGAACTCTGGAAAGGATGGGTTGCCCCTAGTAAGCCACCTCCCCCCCCCAGTGTCTCCCCATCTCTCTGCTCATGCATCTTTCAAAGCCACCTGCCTGACCCTCCCAGCCTCTGCTCCCCTGCCCTCAACCACGACCCTGCCCCCACTCAACCCAGGACATTCGCACATGCCTCTGCCTGGACGCTCCTCTTCTCCGTTTTGTCTGTCAGATTCCTCCTCTCCAGTCTCACTTAGATGCTGTTCAAACCCACATCCCTGCCACCAGGACACATGCCTGGACCCTCCTGCTGCACCATTGTGACTTTGGGGTCACTAAGCAGGAGAGCAGGCTGGATGGCTCAGGATGGAACCCCTGCTTGGGCTATTTGTTAGCTGTGTGACTTTGGACAAGACACTTAACCTCTCTGTGCTATGGCTTCCTCATCCATACAATGGGAACAATACAGTGCCGTCCTCAGAGTATTGCTGGGAGGATGAAACGAGTCCCTCTCCACGTGGAGAGTCCAGAACCTTCTGTGTGTGCCTCTGTCACGTCCCTCAGGACTTCCTGCCCTTCCCTGGCCCGTGGGCCAAGACCTGGCTCTCTGAGGCACAGATTTGGGTTTCAATCTCCCAGCTGCCTCTCTGAGCTTTGGTTTTCTCATCGGGGAAATGGGGTAAGGAAAGCACGTAGGCCACAGTTGTGGAGCAGAGTGAATGCCACCTCAGGTCGAAAGGCCCTTGGCACCCAGTAGGTGCTCAATAAAGGAGTCCTGTCCTCTTCCAGCCCCTGAGCACCAGCAGGGCAGGGTCTCTGCCCCCTGTCCCCTGGATGCAGGGCATGGGATAGGGGAGCTAGTGCATGAAGGAAGGACCCATACCCGCCTCCAGCTCTGGTGAGAGCTGCTCAAAGTCGGGCACGTCCCTGACCAGCACGTTGGGCACTGCCCAGTTGAGAGACAGGTCCCCCTTCTGGCCTCTGTCGTGGCCGGTGTCCTGGTTCCCATCAGCCGGGGGTGGGGGCTCCTTTGATGCCAGCATCCAAAGAATTGGTTCCTTGGTAAGTCCTGGGTCAGCAGAAAGGAGGGATAAGACAGGTCAGTGTGTCCGGAGCCCCCTGGTGACGGTGACACCCCTGGCTCTCCAGCCATCCATCCTCTTGATCTGCAAACCCCGTGCTGGAGACCTGCTTGCTGCAGGATGGATCCACGGCTCCTCCCGAATGACCTCTTCCTGCTCTCCCCTGGCCCTTCTCTGCTCCCCATCTCCTGTGCACTTTCTAGTGGTTCATCGGAGCCTGGACCCTGAAGACGCAGTCCAAGGTTCGAACCCTGATGTCAACAGCTGCTAGCTGGGGGACCTAACTGCTCCGTGCCTCAGCCTCCCTCTTTGAGAAAGGAGAAAATGAACATCTGCTTCAAGTGATTGTTCTGAGAATTAAACACCCAGAGAGAAAACCTAAAGCTCAAGCCCAGATTTGGGCATGTATTAAGTGCTCAGCAAATTCTTCCCGATGCTGTGTGCTTGAGGCTGTCGTGTGGGGTAAACGACACGGGTTCAGGAACCAGATAGCCTGGGTTCAAATCTCAGCTCTGCCATGTCGAAGAGCATTGGGTGACCTCCAAACTCTTCAGCTGAGAAGACATCTGTAGCCCACCCCCTCCCCCATGAGTACACACACACACACACACACACACACACACTCCTGGGGCCATACTGAATTTTGTGCCCCAAAGGCACTTGCCTCTGTTCCTTTGCTCTCGCTCATCTTCCCTCTGCTTGGAATGCCCTCTTCCTTTCTGTCTTCAACGTTTCCCTAGTCTTCATAACTAGTCAAAGCCCAGAGTATCTGTGGCCGCCTCCAGGAAGTCCTCCTTGCCCACCTGCCAGGCTGGGTCAGGTGCCCCCTCTCTGAGCATCCCTCCACCTCCGTGGGGACAGGTCTCCCCACACCAGTCTAAGGGCAGCTCAAGAGCAGGACACCCGTGCGATCCTCTCGATCCTCTCGAGGTCTCCAGCCTCCAGCTGAGGCCAAGCATGGAGCAGAGACTGAGGGAGAGAATGCAGGAGCTGAGGTCCCTAACCATGCAAACACCTGGAAAGCAGGACCTACTCGGATTGCCCACCCCCCCCCCCCGCCACCATGGGAGCTGTCACCTACCGCGTCTCTCCAGGAACCTGAGGGCGTCCAGGTAGCCTTGTCTGCAGTTGTCGGCTACCACCTGCCAACACACAGGGCGGAGGGGGATGGGCAAGGCCTGGCCCTGGCCCTCGAGTTGTGGTCCCAGGCAAGACAATCATCTCCTGCTGGAAGCCATCCCCGCCCAGCCCGCGCTACCCAAGAACCCCCTCGGCAGGGCTCGAGGACCCCAGTGCTGGGCCGGGAAGGCCACGGGACTGCAGACAGGATGAGCTGCTCCATCTGCTTCCCTCCCCACAGCCCCATGGCACTTCCCTCCTCTAAAACTCCTTGGTGGGGAGGGGGCTCTAGCTCCAGACTCTCCAACCTCCGTTTAGTTCTCACCTCTGGAAAATGGGATAAGGTGGCCTGGCCTAGGACACCCGGGACACTGCCTGCTTCCCTGTGCGTCAGGCATGGTGGCTGCCTTTGCCCTTTGATGTTTATTTCCAGAACCAGCCTGAGATAGCAGAGAAAATGGGGGGGCGGGCACACCCGCCTGTCCCAATCACAGCTCTCCTACTGGGGACAAGTCACCTGCAGGTCCAGGAGGGAGCTCTGCCTTCCCTCACTGTGTGGCCTCAGAATGGCCACCCCACCTTTCTGGGAGCCCCGGCTTCCTCGTCTCTAAGAAGCGGCTGAGATTTTCCATCCACCACACAGGTGGACGGAAGGTCAGAGTAAATGAACACAATCTTGTTGCATAAATTACAAAACACGACAGCATCGAGGTGCCTGGCTGGCTCAGTTGGTAGAGCACGGGACTCTTGATCTCAGGGTCATGAGTTTGAGCCCCATATGTGGTGCCGAGTTTACTTAAAGTAAAAAACAACACAAAACACTACAGAACCATAGGATGAATCCAGGAATAGGGGAAGGCCAGGGCACGGGTGGGGTAGAGGAGCAGGTTATGGAGATAAACTCTTTGTTTATCTTTGTTTATAACTTTTTATATCTTTAACTTTTTAAAGATAAAGATGTTTAACTTTTTATATTTTTGTTTATAACTCTTTGTTTCTCTCTCTTTGTTGTAAAACCACCCATTTTCCAGGGGTATCAAGGGCATAAAACAAGAAATCCAGGTCTACGGTCCCTTTTTGTCTTGCCTATGCCTTGCCTTCATGGAGTGGCAAACCTGGCCACAGTCTAGGGCAGGGGCTAAGAGTACAGTTCTAGGCTGCTGCCGATTTGAAGTCTGGCTTTGCTGCTTCCAGGCTGTGTGACTTTGAATAAGCTGCTCAACCTCTCTGAGCCCTGGGTCCTCCCCTGAGAAACAAAGATGGTCGTAGCACCTTCCCACAGAGCCTGACCCGGAGGAGTAGCAGCAGAACCCTGGCTCACGCCCCAGGCGGCGGACTTGTGCAAGCCTGCCTTGATGTGGGGCCAGCTTAACTCAACGTTCCCCCAGGCAGGGGAAGAACAGTAAAGACGCACCTTGAGCCCCATGCCGCAGGTTCAAGAACTTGGCTGTAGGACTCAGAGCATGTATCCCAACTGCACTGAGGTCAGGCGGGGTGGGGTGGGGTGGGGACACAGCCTGATTCACAAGACCCTGGATCATGGCCAAGTCTCTAACACCATCACGGCAGGCACCGGGGCCCGACCTACCTCAGGGCTGGGGGGTACGAGGGAGGCGAACCCCAGGAAGAAGTTCTTTGTGGAGATCTGGAAACTGGCATTGAAGGCATTCAGCTCATGCATGCTGGCCGATGAGCTCTGGGGGCAGATGTCCACTGTCCCGTGGAAAGGGGACACAGTGATGGTGGAGGGCGAGTCCGCAAAGGGGAGGTTGTTGCTCAGAGCCCCGTCGATGTAGCGCTGCAATTCAGGGGGACTGTCTGCTCAGAGTGCCCTCTCCTGTCCCCACACTGCCACGGAACCACCAGCCGGAAGTGGGCTGCAGCCGGTGACCTCTAGCTGCCCCCAAGCCACTAGGACCATCTAGTCCAGGATGCTCTGAGCACCACCCCCCAGGAGCGGGGGAGGGGGTAGGACAGCACACAGTAGGTGCTCAGGAAGCACAGTTCCCTCCACCCACACGGCTTTCAGCAGAAGGTACCCTCGGCACCCAGAGCTCAGGGCAGGGACTCAGCCATCAGGCCCCCAAAGTGCACTTACCTCCCCTCTGAATTCGGGGGGAATTGTCCCACAGTAGAAAGGAAAGTAGAGGGTGCAGACCAGAGCCTGGGAAAACAAGTCAGCGCAAACACCATCGCTCATGCTCCTGGCGTTCAGAACCTGCTCTGGGCATGGTCTCTAACCCCAGAGCTGCCGGCAAAGTTTGCTGGCATCAGTCTCGTGTTCAACGGAGGAAAATGAGGCCTGGAGAAGTTGGCACATCCCAGCCAAATTTGCAAGGCTAAGAAGGTATTTGAATGCAGGCCTGTCATGACACCGGCCTCTTCTTCCCGCTGATGGGTCCGTGCTCACTTGCGACTGCTGCTGGGATGCCCCCACCACCACCACAAGGACAAATACAGGCACCAAGTACCACTTCTCCTTTACCGAGCAGGCAGGCATTCTGTACCGATGATCTAGATATGTCCCCCAGAGTGTGTTCCCTAGACACTGATCCAACCAGATGAATTTCAAACAAGAAACCCTGACTTCTGGGCGCCTGGGGGGCTCAGCTGGTGAAGCATTTACCTTTGGCTCAGGTCATGATCCCAAGGTCCCAGGATCGAGTCCTATGCCAGGCTTCTTGCTCAGCAGGGAGCCTGCTTCTTCCTCTGCACCTCCCCCCACCCATGCCCACCCTCTCTCTCACAAAAATAGATAAATAAAATATTTAAAAATAAAAAAGAAACCCTGACTTCTTTATCCACTTGGAATTGGAAAACACTGTCTACTCTTCCCCGTGGAGGCTCTGACAAGTCCTGCAGTGAAAAAGATGCTTAACATATTGACATTTGGGGCTTGAGAGCTCTGTCTTGGGAGTGGGGGATGGAGTGGGAGGCTGCTGTCCTGTACATGGTATAATACTTAGCAACATCCTTGGCTTCTACCCGCTAGCTGTCAGTACTTTGCGCATGTGCACACACACACACACACACACATGCACATGCATGCACACACATGCAGGGCACACGCGTGTGCACACAAACACATATACACAGAATTTTGACAACCAAAACCGCCTCCAACATTGCCAAATGTTCCCAGGGATGAAAAATCACTCCTGGTTGAGAACCACTGACCTAGAGATAACCAAGCTCACAGAGCCCAGAACGTTGTCTCGTGGTCTACTTGGAAATACCCGTCCAACCCTCTCTGGGAGAGGCAGAGCTCATCCTGCCTCTAACCTGCTGGAGATGCAAGTGGGAGCCTCGCTCCCACAGATTGATAATAATGGTGACAGCAGCTAATGTTGATTGAGCACCTATTACACGCCAGGCCCTGTGCTATGTGCCATCCAGGCAAAGATGCTGGGATAAACTTGAGGCTCCCTGGCTGGCTTCCTCGAGAGCCCATGGACACGCGCTCACAGCAAGGGTCGGGCCCCTCTCCTGCACACACTAAGAATCTGATCATCACAGACTCAGAAACAGTCCTCATGTTGGGTGCTGGGTCAGCAAGATGAAGCAGATTCTACATCAGGCACCTCTGTCTGCGGGGACAGCACAGACCCTAATAAGAACGGGGAGCAGAGCTCCAGGCCTCCCTCCCTGTCTCCCTCCCTGCCTGAGCCTTCCCAGGGACCTAATCCCTACTTGGCCCACCGGAGCACTCCCACAGCCTGTCATTGGCCTCCCTCCCTGACCCTGTGGCTCTCTGTCACCACATCCTGTTTTAGGACAAAACTGGATTTTTTCCTAATCCACTGTGAGCGGGCACCCCTCCCTGGGAAAGCAGGGGCCCTGAGTACAGAAGCTGGATTTTGCCCTCTCCCCAGCCAGTTCCTTCTGTGTTCCACCGAGGGAGCTTCCCAGAGCAAGCAAGGAGTCCCATTCTCACCTTGTGGCCCCTCTCTGTACCTCGACTCTGTCATTCTCTCATTTGTAAACAAACCCAAGCCTCAAGTGACCAAGTGACCATCCCCCGCCCCACTCCTGGGAAGGACTGTCTGCCCCTTGGAAGCACCTGGAAGTCACTGCAGAGATGGAGCAAACTCACCTGCCTCTAGGCCATGGGTCCCACCACAGGCTCACCTGGATGACTTCATCACGGGTTGCAAAGTCGGTGACTATGATGTTGTGTCCATCCGGCCAGCGAGTCAGCGAGATGCCCAGCCGCTGGGAGGCCAGGATGTGGATATCGGAGGGCAGGCTGTCCTGCAGCTGCTGCCTGATGTGCTCGATGGGTGCGAAGGCCGGGTGGAGGATACCCAGGCTCAGCCTGTCCACCTGCTTGACCATGCCCAGGAGATGGGAGCAGCAGAAGTCTGCGGGCGTGGGGAGAGGAGGGGGTCCTCCGTCACCCGGGGGCCTGCCCACATCCGTCCCAAAGACTTGACCTCCTTCCCGGGTACCATGGGATTGGAGAGTCTTCCCCCTCTCCAGCTCAGAATATCTGTCCCCGGCCCTACATTCTAATGCTCTGTCCACCTTTTGATCTTGGGAACAGCCTCCCCAGCTCTGATCAGTCCTCGGAACAAGGGTAACCGTACCCCAGTCCTCAGGGGCCTTTTCGGGATCCCCTGGGATCATGTTGGATGTAAAGGGAGCAGGGCAGAGCGCCAGGCACCAGGCCCTGAAACGCCCCTCTCCGCGCCCTCTCCCTCCTGCGTGAAGCCCACGTTCCCTACCCCCGTACCCCCAAGTCCGCGCCGTCCCCCACGCACCGACGGACTTGCCGGCGATGATGGTGATGGCGTTGAGCGCCCCGGACGAGGAGCCGTAGAAGCGGCGGGCGCCCTGGAGGAGGTGCGGGGCGCGCTCGCTGAGGCAGCGGGTCACGCCCACATGGTAGAGTCCCAGGAAGCCGGCGCCCGAGAAGGACAGGCTCCAACTGCCCTCGTCCTCGTAGCAGCGCATGGCAGTGGGGTCGGCCGGGCTGGGGCGCGGCGGCCTGGCAGGGGACGCTGGAGCAGGGCGCAGGAATTCCTCCCAGATGAAAGGCTCGGGCTGGAGCCCCGCTCCGCCCCGCGCCGCGCCCCCCGCCGCCCCAGCCAATGAGATCCCCGGGCCGTGACGCCCCCGCCCCCCCCAGGTGCGCGGCGGGTTGGCCCGGAGGTGTTACCCGGCCGGTACCCCGGCGTCGCCCCCGCACGCCTGCTGGAGGGTGGATCGCGGGCCGTGACTGCGGGAGCAGATGGGTTACTCCCGCCCCCGTTTCACAGATGCGGGAACTGAGGGCAGTGAAGGAAAGTGCTAGCGAGCAAGTGGCAGGGCAGGACCCGCAACACCTGCCCTTTGGGGTCAAGCCGGACTTCATTCTGCAGCTGTGCTGGTTCAGGTACCAAGGACAGCCGGAGTCAGCCGCCGCAAGCTGTGTGACTTTGCGCGAACTCCTCACGCTTTCTGGGCCGCGGTTTTCCCTTGGAGGCGAAGACCTACAGAGCCCTTCCTGCTCTGATGGCTGGTCCTCGGGCGCAGACCTGGGGGGGGGGGCAGCTGGGACAGCAGGCACGGGCACTGTGCTCAGTGTTCTTTGCAGTCGTCCTCACAACGCTGCGTGGGTCAGGACCGCCGTGCCCGTGTTCCTTTGGGGACACTGAGCCCTGGAGAGGCTTAGGCACCTGTACGGCCAGGAAAGGCCTCCAAGAAAACGTGCCCACACCCTTAAAACTGGGGCAGTGGTTCTGGAAGTAGAACAGGCGAGGGATGAAATTAAGCGCCCCCAAACAAATGACTTGAGGCGTCCATCAGGGTGTTGCAGAGGAGGTGGGGGTGGGGGTGGGGAGTAGCCTGTGGCTATTGATCATAGGGGTGACTCCACCCACCACTTCCCCCCACCCAGGGAATGGATGAATAAGGAGGATGGGACAGTTCCACGAAGGCCATACAGCCTGAGATATGATGAGCAGAAGAATGAGGTTTATTGCCTGGTGTCATTTATGCAAACGTTTAAAAACACTCCCAACGCATTGCTATGTATTTTTAAAATAATATACTACCCACCTGCGAGATGGATTGGTAGGTCACGCTTTATATATGTAATAGAGGGCGAGCGCCAGGGAGTGGAAGGGAAGGAAAACAGAGGTGGGCTTTAAGTCAGACTTGCATGCAGGCTCAGTCCCTCCCCGCACCACTCCCAGACAGAGTAAGGGACAGACAAGTGGAATAGACCCTCCTGGGCTCAGGTCACTCTGCTCTAGGGTGAGTGCCCAGAGGCCCCTTTCCTTGGAGGGAAGTCAGGCGGAGTCTTCACAGGCAGACCCGTGAAGGCTGACAACCTTCCTTAGCAAGCACTCCCCTCCTACCTGACCCTGGGCTAAGCGCTGTCTCATTTTAATCTCACAACAGCCCTCAGGGATAGACAGTATTACCAACCCCATTTTGCAGATGAAGAAGCTGAGGCATAAACCAGGAACCCAAGAAAGCCCAGCCAGGAAGGGGCTGAGCTGGCACTCCACGAGTCTTCTTGTCGCCTTAACAGGAGAGAAGGGTGAGAGCAGGAAGTGGAGGTGAGGGGTGCCCAAGCTTTAGTCTGGAGGAGTCCATAGGGATCGGGGTGGTAGGCATGATGTTTCATGATTTGGGAAGTAGAGGTCTTTCTGCAGGAATCAGGGCAGAATCTGCAGAACTCCCAGAAGCCTGACCCTGGGATTTTTTCTTATGCCAAAAAGCAAGAAAAAGTGTTTGAAAAATGGTGAGGACTTGTCTAAAGGATACAGAAGCCAGCTTGGATACCACAGATTAAGGGATAGTCTACTAAGTAAGCTGCCCATACTCTTAAAAAAAAAAAAATGGCCAGGGGTGCTTGGGTGGCTCAGTCATTAAGCGTCTGACTTTGGCTCAGGTCATGATCTCAGGACCCTGGGATCGAGCCCCACATCAGGTTCCCTGCACAGCAGGAAGCCTGCTTCTTCCCTCTCCCACTCCCCCTGCTTACGTTCCCCCCCCCTCAATGTGTCTCTCTCTGTCAAATAAATAAGCAAAAAATAAATAAAAATCTTAAAAAAAAAAAAGGCTAAGATCATAAAAGATACAGAAATGCCACTGACCAAAGCAAACGAAAGCGATGAGACAACTGGGAGTTGACCCTGACCTGGAGGCAGAAAGAGCCAGGAAGAGCGTGGCTGGGACAACTGACAACATTTGATGTGAGCTATGAATTAAATCACAGTGCTGGTTTGATGTTACGTTTACCAATTTTAAACATTATACTGTGGATCCACTAAAAAAAATCCTGTTCTTAGCGAATACCCTGAAATAGGGGTAGAGAGGCATGGGGTCCGCACCTACTTTCCAGTGGTTCAGAAAAATACCTCTACTTCTCTGTACCTGCGTCTACCTCTCCGTCGGCGTCCGTACATGGGGAAAGCAAATGTGACAAGCGTTATTGATTCAAGACTCTGAGTAAAGGGGGCACCAGAGTTCTTTCTTTGCACAAGGCATGGGACGTCCTTGAAAACATGAGAGCATATAAAAAGAGAAAGGAAACAGACAGCAAACAGTTAATACCTTCTGGTCTGGCTCCTGGGGATCTAGAGGGAGTCCGTCTGCCACCATAAGTGGGGAGTCCTGTCCAGGACCAGTGTTTTAGTGGAGCCTTTGGATTGGAGACCTATCAGGGATCCACGGAGGGTGTGATAGTGACTCCACGGAAAGTCAGTCACCCCCGAGCTGAGCAAGAAGGAAAAGAAGAAGGGGGCACCTGGGTGGCTCCGTGGGTTAAAGCCTCTGCCTTCGGCTTGGGTCATGGTCCCAGGGTCCTGGGATCGAGCCACACATCGGGCTCCCTGCTCAGCAGGGAGCCTGCTACCCCCCCCTCTCTGCCTGCCTCTCTGCCTACTTGTGATTTCTGACTGTCAAATAAATAAATAAAATCTTTAAAGAAAAAAAAAGAAGAAGAAGAAGGACAAGGAGGCTGGGGCCGCCGTAGCTGTGAGATGGGGACAGGGACACCGATAAAAAGAAGACAGAGGGAGGAAGAGGTTTCAGACCCACGAAGGCCACTTTAAGCACTGTTCTCTTCTTCTTGGAAGAATGCGGCATAGGTCTCCGAAACGGGGAAGTTCCAGAACGCTATGCTTCTAGCGACTCGGGCAAGGCTCCCGCCTTGTCCTATTTTAAGAATGGGGTGATGAGGTCGGCCGCTTGTGAAGCTCCCTTCAGCCACTGGGGACTTCCCCATGCCCTGAAGACCTCCAGACCCCCTCCTTTCTGGAGAGCCAAGAACCTGGTGCCACATCCGGCCTGCACATCTGCCAGCCCTAGGCACTCGGTGTCAGAAGAGCCGCGGGGTCTGTCAGGGGTCGGGGCTGCTCAGGGGCCACCGTGTGTGGTCCTGTGGATGCACGTGGCCATCACGGTCCCACCGCACGTTCAGAAGTCTCTTAACAATGACACGATGGTCACGGACAGCAATGGTACCCTCAAGTTCCCACAGTTTTGTAAACATTGAGACAGCTGGAAATCCTGCACAAGGCAACTGTGCAAAGCCACACGGAGTCTGTCTGGCTGTCTGCAGAAAGAAGGAAGACGGAACACCGGAGACTGTTTGCCATGACCCCGGGGACACCTACTGTGGAATGTTCTCAAAGATGCTCCTTCTCCAAAGTGTGCTATGAAGCCAAAAAGGTGTTAGACAAGACTTTATGTGTTCTGGGAGCCCTGATGAGCACAATGACTGACTCCCTCATTGTCTCAGAAGTTTTCCTGAGAACAAGAAGGGCCCCGAGACAGATTAGAAGATGTAATCCGGACAAACAAGCCCGAAAAAGGCTTAGAGCATCGGGGTAGGTTGGGGAGCCTGACAAAACCCAAGCAAAGTGGTCAGAAGATGGGGACTCGAAAAAAATGCTGCTTCCTGAAACATACCACAGCCAAGGCTCTGTCCAAGGAAAAAATAGACTTTCCTAAGATGTGTGATCATTTCTTGGGCAGAACATGGCTCATTTTTAATGTTGGTTGCTCTCCTAAAGCCACAGCAACAAAAGTAGCAAGAATCTATCTCCCAGGAAGGAATGTGAAGGATAATGAATGCCATGAAAGGAACCAACGCAGCAGAAACAGAATCAGGGTTTTATTTTTCTTTAATTTTTAAATCTTTTTCTTAGAATCAGGGTTTTAACTGCCCCGAGGGAGCAGTGACATGAAACTGAACTGAGACACATGATGTCGGGCATGTAGGTTCACACTGCTCATCACAGAAGAGCATGTCTTCACAAAGCCGGCGTGGCATCTGTTCCCGGGGATAAAGACCCGGGGATTTACAGGTGAGTCAAGGTCATTCTGAATTCAGGGTGATCAAAACAAAACAACAGAGCCAACCAAGCAAGCAGCAATAGTCCTCAGCTGTTTCCTTGGAAAGGGCGGTGACGGGTCCCAGCGTAACCTTTGGTACACAGGTGGTATCTGGGTATTGCCATTGGGTCTGTTGAGACGCAGAGACTCTGGAACAAGAGATTGATTGCACTTAGAGAGAGGACCTGGCACTTACTGGGCGCCTGCTGGATGCCGGGCAAGCGGACTTAAGAGTCTGAGACATACGCCTTTTAAAGGGCAATTGAAAGAAACAGATGTTCAACCTGATATGATTTAGGGGGATGGGTTCTGTGTCCCCCAAGAACTCTCTCAACTGTCTCACAGAAGAAGGAACCATTTTATTGTCTTTTGTTTTGAAGCACAGCATGAAAACCAGTAAGTAGAAAAACAGAAAGTTTATGTTTGACTTAACACCAAGGATACATTTTTAGGGGCGCCTGGGTGGCTCCTCGGTCTCAGGTCATGATCCTGGGGTTCTGGGATTGAACCACTCATCCCGGTCCCTGGTCAGCGGGGTGTCTGCTTTTGCCTCTCCCTCTGCTCCTCCCCTCTGCTCCTTTTCTTTCTCTCTCAAATAAAAAAAGAATACATTTTAATTTTTTTATCATGATATACGTACTCTTGAATCCCCATCACCCGCTTCACCCACCTTAAGAAGAAATTTTTAAGTATCCCACCGTTTAGACTTTATCCTAATAGATCTGCAGATCAGTGTATTGGGATTAAATTATGGGATGATTTACAGAGGAGGGTTAGAGCACCTACGGTAACGTTGTGGTCCGAGGTTTTATCTCTACCTCTCAGGAATATTCCAGAAGAGGTTGTCATCCACCAGACTAGACCACATGCAGGGTTCTTCTGTTGGGGAGAGAGGAAGAAAGGAAATCACCGAAAGCAGCGTATGGAGAAGAATGCAAGAGGTGGGGAATGGCTTAGTTTGAAATACATATAATTGAAACAAATAAAGCGATCACATGCCCTGGAGGGAAGTCATCCTCTCAAAGTGTGTCCAGAACTTCAAACAGTTCCTGTCACCATGTTGCCAGTTAATTTCAGGGGCGCCTGGGTGGCTCAGTCGGTGAAGCGTCTACCTTCGGCTTAGGTCAGGATCCCAGGGTCCTGGGAGGGAGCCTTGCATCGGGGCTCTCTGCTCAGCAGGGAGTCTGCTTCTCCCTCTCCCTTTTCCCCTCTCCGTGCTTGTGCCCTCACTTGGTCTCTCTCTCTCAAATAAAATCTTAAAAAAAAATAAGTAGATTCAATCCCCTATGCCCAGTAGGCTCGCTGTCCTTCTACTGTTTAATTTCAATGATTTCTTATTGTTTCCCCGGGGAGGCGGGGAGAACACAGGGGATGAGGACGCAGATTTGACACCACGGACTTCCCCATCCGTTAGGCAGGGAAGCCTGGCCCTTCCGCCCTGCGCCGCCCCTGCCACCGTCCTAGGCTGCTTTCAACGTCACTGAACACTCCCGGTTTGCCTCTCTACCCTGGTCTGTTTCACAGGCTCGTAAAAAATCATGCCTGCTTGGTGGACAGGTGGAACCAAGCCACATCGTGCATGGCGTACAGTCGCCTCTTCTGGTGTCATCCCAGGCCTGGCAAGGACTTGCAGGGTGCTGTCCCGTCCTCCTCTGGCCTGGTAGCCCTCCGTGTACCTCCCCGCAGCCTCTGTGCGTGGCCTCCTTCTCCTAAGGCCGCCTGGCCACTCATATTTGGGATGCGTTTGTGCAAGATCATCCCCATCCCCTCTGGTTGTAGCTCGTATTTACTTTTTTTTTTTTAGATCGATTTATTTATTTATTTATTTATTTGCCAGAGAGACACACAGTGAGAGAAGGAACACAAGCAGGGGGAACAGGAGAGGGAGAAGCAGGCTCTCTGCCGAGCAGGGAGCCTGATGTGGGGTTCGATCCCAGGACCCTGACATCATGACCCGAGCAGCAGGCAGATGCCTAACGAGTGAGCCACCCAGGCACCCCAGCCCTTATTTACTTTTAAGAGGTGGAGTTATTCGTTGCTGGGGGAATAAGACAGTAACATCTACTTACTGAAGTTTACATGTCGAGGTTCTAAAGTTAAAAAGAGAAAAGAAAAGAAGGGGCAGAACCGAGCCCTTGGAGGCCCTGATAGACCAGGGTGGGGCAGCGCAGGGGACCCCGATCTTCACCAGCCCAGCAGGCCTGGCAGGTAGCTTTGGCCGGAAGGACTGGGACTGGGAGCAGGTGGGAGCAATTATCTGTAAGACGGTAAGAGGCAATGATTTATTTTATTTATTTCCAAGATTTTATTCATTTATTTGATAGAGAGAGACAGAGCACAAGAGGGAACACAAGCAGTGGGGTGTGGGAGAGGGAGAAGCAGGCTTCCCATTGAGCACGGAACCCGATGCAGGGCTCGATCCGAGGACCCCAGGATCACGACCTGAGAAGACAGATGCTGAACGACTGAGCCACCCAGGCGCCCTGAGGTGGAGGTTTAAAACCAGAGAGGTCAATGGCGATGTGGCCAGGCCATCGGCAGAAGAGGCAGAGGAGGAGGAAGAAGTGGGGGAGGAGGGGAAGGTATTAGCAGCTGGCAGATTCTGTTTCCTACCAGCCCATGGCTCCTGCCTCCGTCCAAGCTGCCGACCAGGCTCGTGATGTGCCAGGATCTCCCAAGATCATTTTACCCTGGGGCCCTGGGCCCAGATTTGAGAACCAGGCTCCCTCCTCTTGAACCCTGGAGTGAATTCTGCCCTTGAGGTTTGGAACAAGTCCGTTTCTATCCCCGGGGCCTCAGGGCCCGCACCTGTAAGTCACGGGCATTGAACTGTATCAGCAGACCGTAAGGTTTTCAAGAAGGAGAGACCTGCTTAACACACACACACACACACATGCACGTACGTGCACACACACACACAAATGGGTGTGGGGTGGGTATCAGGTGACAATTACTGTCATTATAACATCCTTTGAGAAAACCCAGAGTGACTAAGCGCTGTTGTGAATCCAGTAACACTCTGGAAAAGATGAGCAGTTTGTTGGCCACAAGGAGCACTGGCAGAATGTTTGCCTGGAAGGAATCGGATGTGCCCACCGACACCGGCTGCGTGCTGCGGACACGGATGCCGGGGCCTCAACACGCTCCTTCCTGCGGGCCGGGGCACACCAGGCCCGGGCACACTAGGTGTTTCAAAACGAACCCGCTGCTCCCTGATTAGGAAGCAGGCCGGCCGTGGGCCGTGGGTGGCGGGTCCGCCTCCACGAGAGCTGGCTTTGGAACGGGACAGCAGACCCCTGTCCCACTTGACAGAGCCAAGAGCAGTTTCCCACGGAGCATTTATAAAGAGTTTCGGGCCAACCAGCTCAGAGGCTTTGCCCTCCGGACAATGGAAGCCTGAGCTATTCCAGACAAACAAGACTGGACGGTCTAGTAGGGCTGTCTACAGGCCTACTGTGAGGGCATTCAGGGCAGACAGATAGACAGACAGACACGCTTGCTGAGATGGCAGGGGGAAGAGGCTGCGATGGCACCTCGGGGCCCCTTCGGGACCCTGGGCCCAACCTCCTAATTGTCCCAAGGAGGAGGCTGAGGGTGGACAGTCCCCATGAGGTGACCTTCCAGGGCAAGGGGCTCTCCCAGGGAGCTCTCCCCATCCTCTGAGGCAGGGTACTTATCCCCGTTTCCCAGATGAGGGGCCTGGAGCCCAGAGACGCCGAGTGGTTTGCTGGAGGCGCCCAGCAGAGCAGGCCTAAGTAGGGACGGGACCCTGGGCCTCCAGACACGTGCTGCCCCCGAATGCTGACTTAATCCTGCAAGGGAGGAGGGGACCAGTCTTCACAGCGTCACCCAGACTCAGCCCACGAAAGAGAAGCCTCGGCCCCGGGAATGACCCTGTTACCAACACGCCGAGCCACGCCCGCCTGCGGGAGCCGTGCCCCTGGTGATGAGGTGACCCCGGGCCTCAGCCTTCATTCCTGCCCCCGGGCCTCCCCCGCCCCCGCGTGCCAGGTGCTGCTTCGGCCTCCCTTCACGCAGCTGGGCCGCTGACCTAGCTTAGGGATCCCCGTCCCAGCCTTGAGGAGGGGCCAGGAGCCACCATCTGACCCCCCCATTGATGACATGACCGAAGAGAGCCCTGGTCCGGGGAACCTGGGGACACGAGGGCCGAGAACTCAGGCAAAACAGTGCCCGCCCCTTTTCTAGATCCGAACACCAAGGCCGATCTTCCTTCCTTCCTTTATCTATTGTGTCCCACCTCAATCCAAGAAGGACTTGAGGAGACTTAGAAAATACATCCTAAATGTGATTTTTTTTTTTTTTTAATATGGGAGGCAGGGACAAGGGGGACATACTGGAGCTGAGGTTGGGGTTGACAACGAGGCACAAGGGAGTGGGTGTCTGAGCTCGGCCCAGAGAAGAGCAGAGGCTGTTTCAGGGAAAATCTCATGGGCAAAACCCCAGAAGTGAGGGGCACCTGGGTGGCTCAGTTGGTTAAGCCACTGCCTTCAGCTCAGGTCACAATCCTGGAGTCCCGGGATCGAGTCCCACATCAGGCTCCCGGCTTAGCCGAGAGTCTGCTTCTCCCTCTGACCCTCCTCCTCCTCATGCTCTCTCTTTCTCTCTCTCTCTCTCTCTCCCCCCTTCTCATTCTCTCTCTCTCTCTCTCAAATAAATAAATAAAAATCTTGAAACAAACAAACAAAGAAACCCAGCAGTGTGAATACAGAGCTGCTGGGTTTCGGAGCTCCTGGTCTCTCAAGGCAGCCCAGGCTGACCCTGGAGCCCTTCCCCATGGGTACCCTGCCCTCCCCTCACGGTGTTTGCCTCTGAAGTTCCCAGGAGGGGACTCACCACGGGCAGATCAGGAGAGGCTTCGTGGAGGAGGAGCTTGCAAAGGGCTTGAAGGGGGAAGGATTGGGGGAGATAGAGATTCAAAGAGGGCATTCCAGCGCAAAGACACAGAGATGGGAAAGCATGGGATGTGTCCAGGCCTCAGGAAGGGGAGCTGTGATATAGAACAGAGGGCACCGAGGGGAAGGATTTGAAATGAGGCTGGATGGGGTTGGAGGTTTGGGAGGAATGGACAAGGGCAGGCAGGGTCTAGACACCGGTGCCCCCAGTCCTCCTGCCCTTGGCTTTCATGCGGCCCTGGGTGGTTACTCTCCCTTTGCACAGAGTCACAGACAGGTCGCTGGCAGAATTTGCACACAAGGTCCTGCCTCAGCCTCAGCCCTAGGACCCCACCTGCAGGGCTGTTCCTCTGGGATTCAGGGCCCAGGGCTCCAAGAAGGAAAGCAGGGAGGAGTCCCCAGCAGCTGGGGATGGGGGCTCAGGTTTCTGGGTCTCTCATCCGGCTCCAGCATCCTCCCTTTTACCCCCAAGGGTGGGAGGCTGGGCTCAGCAGGTCTGGGCATCCATCCACTGCCCTCTCTGAGCTTGTTCGAATGTCTGTGCAACGGAAATGGCAATGTTGTCTCTAACCAGCAAATGCTTTGCAAAATGGGCATGCTTGTGAGGGAGGCTAACTGGGCTGGGGCTGCCATCACCTGTCCCTGCGGGAGGGACACACCGTGGGGAACCAGGCTGGGGGGCGGTCTTTGGGCTGCAGGCAGAAGGGCCAGGACAGAACACTCAAAACAAGACAAACGGTAAGCTGCTGTAAGGCGTAAGTGTGGCTGAAGTGGGACCACTTTCGGGGGCTGGGGTGCCATGGCAGAGGAGAAGGGGTGCGCACAGCCAGTTGGCGGGCAGCATGACCTGAGATGGCCCCAGGTGGCCGAGAGCCCCTGTCTCTGTGCCCTGCCTCGTGACTGGTCCCACGCAGCCAGGTACCCCCCTCCCAAGCTCTCGCCGAGTAAGCTGCAGGAATGGCTCCAACGCAGGACCCAGGCCAAGCGAGCCCCCACGGAAAGGTGCACCGTCATCCTGGCCCTGCATTCTTGTCCTGGTCTTCTTCCTGTCTCCCTCCCTGGAGGCGGCAGCCTTCTCTGGCCAGCGCCACGCACCTGTCCCTGCTTCTCTTGCGTACACACCCCCAGCCTTGTCTCTCAAACTCCGGGCCTGGAATTTTCCATCACCTGTATCAATACCCCCATATCCCCGCCCCCTCTCCTCCCTTCCCAGTGCCAGGCCTCCCCCGGCCTCCCCTGCTCGCTCACGCTCACTCGTGCCCTCACTCACCTCCCCTCCAGCCTCCTCAGACACCTCACCCCTCCCGCCTCCCCCCTGCCCTCCCCACTCACCTCTCACCCCATCACCTGCAGCCTCCGATGTCTCCCATAAGACGTCCCTCCCACACACTGCCAGGTGGCTCCAGTCCTGGTCCCCGTCCCCAGCTCCCAAACCTCCCTCCAAAGTCCCGCTCACGCAGGTGTAAACCCAGCTTCTCTAAGACCCAACTCCCCCTGAATCTCCAGGTTCTTCCACACAAGCTGATCCCACTGCTCCACTCCACCCCTGCCCAGGGGTAAGGGGTGCGCTCTTGCTCTCAGGCTTGCAGAGCAGGCCGGGGCACCATCTGTCCCAGGCTGGGGAGCACGAGCTAGGTACCCCCTCTCGGGGCCTGTTTCCTCCTCAGAGAGCGCTTGATAATGCCTACTTCCTCCCTTCCAGCAGACAACTGCCCTCCAGTTCGTGAGAAGACAGGTGTACGCGTGCACGCAAGACACACACTCAGAGACAACTCAGATGCTAGAGGGAAGGATGAAAACAAGAAGTCCCGAAACAAAACAGAAGAAAAAAGCCAAACCCAGGGGACAGACCAGCAAACCCGAATGGGACGGACTCTGGCCCAGACAGCCCGCGTGAGTTCCTCCTGCTGTCGAGAAAGGGGACAGACTCACTGCACCTAAGATTCAACCACTTGGCTGGTTTTGTTTTGTTTTGTTTCGTTTTTAAGAAGGGGGATTTTAGGGCACAGAAACCCAGGCAGATAGAAAGATAGAATGTCTCTGGAAAGATCCACAAGGAGCGAGAACCCTGGCACCCCTGGGGAGCAGGGGCTTACCAGAAGACGGACATGTTCTGACCGTATACCCTTTCATCTGACCGTGTGCATGTATTAACTGTCTTCAAGGAATCAGAACATAAGACCCAGCACCCATCTCCGGGGATCGTCGGTTACAGGAGACACATGCAGGTTCGCTGAGAGGCTGGAGACGATCTGTATACCCCACGGTGCTTTGTAAACTGTAAAGCCCTCCGGAGGTAGACTTGTAGTGATGAAGGTTCCTGGATTCAAATTCTGACCCCAGCACTTCCCGGCTGGTGACCTGGGATAATTTAAATGATTGGGGCCTCAGCTCCCTCACCTGCAAATAGGACAATAACACTGTTTACTCCGTAGGGCTGGCATTAAGTATGCGAATGCCGGGAAGGCGTTGGAGTCGCTCCTGGCCACGATGAACACCCAATCTATGTTTACCGTTCTGCTTTGGTATCACTTACGCAGGAACACGTTGCTCCTATGGTAAGGGTGAGGTCCGTGCCTCCGCCTGTGCCTGGAGGAAATGGGGCTTGAATGTTTGCAGACTGAATGTTTAACCTGCTGCCACATGAAAAGGCAGAAGGACCCGCTTCCCCTGGGTACATGAGAGCCAGGAGTGAGATTCAGCCTGCCCTTGTGAGCGCTAGGAGCAGCAGATACCGGTGACAGAGGCCAACCCAGCGTCCCTCCTGCCAGGGAGTGTGGGGCTTAGCTCTGCCTGGGGCATCTGGGACAGAATGCCTCTTCCCTCCTGTTCAGCCCAGTGTGAAGGGAGAGCCCTGAGGTGCCCAAGTGGGCAGTTCCAAGAGCGGCAAGTACTCGCTGGTTCTGCCTCTGCGCCCTGCCCCAGGCCAGGTGCAAGCTCCTGGAGATGGGGCTGACCCATCCCTGCCCACTCTCCAGAGAGTGGATGAGGAGCAATAGCAGGCTGGGGGCATTTCCTCTGGGTAGAGCCTGAAGGCAGCTGTGCTAGCAAGGAACAGCAGAGAGGGTTGGAGGGTCCTGGTGTTCTGTGTTCAGCTGCTCATAGATAGATAGATGGATGGATGGGAGCCTCTGAAAGAGGCCCCATGGTAGGTAAGAAAAGGAAAGACCTCCTCAGCGGGTCATCGGACTGGACCTGGCACCCAAACCTGAGCGCTGGGATGCAGGCAGACTGCCCTGCAGGGGATGGAGGCAGCTTGGTCGTGGGGCCCCTGGGGAGCCTGGGGATCACGCTCACCCTCTTGTTTTTCAGCAGGACTGATCAGCCATCACAGTTTGGCGAGGACAGAAGTGACAACAGCGGGGATACACACAGTAGAGGTGCCCCGAGGGAACCACAGTCCAGGCTGGGTGGACCCCTCAGCTGGCCATCCATAACAGCCACTACATTTAACCTAAAGAGGCCAGCGGATATGAGTATCAGGATCAAATTTGTCCCTGCACAGAGCTGTTGGGGCGACCGGCTTTGAGGGGTATAAACACCCACAGAGAACCTCAGAAATATTTGGGGGAAATGGACCTTCCTCTACGTCAACCACGTGGAATTTGGGACATCAGATCCAGATCTTAATGTAAGTATGATCCCCAGTGGGAGAAAGGGAAGAGGAGGGACACTGAGGCTGGGACTAGTGCAGTAGGCAACAGAAGCAGGCAGTGATGGGGCTGGGATTAGGATGGCCAGTGTGGAAGGACATTCAGGAGGGGGAAGGGGCAGAACGTGCAACTAAAGACACAGGGTCTGACATGGAGGAAGACGGCTGGATGACTCTCCAGTTTCTGATCTGGGTGAGGGGAGGCAGCAGTGTTACTGGTTGAGACCGGGACCTGGGAAACACAGCAGCTTTGGGGGCAGGAGATGAATTTGGATTCGGATATGTCTCTGGGATCTAGAAAACACCTAGGTCCAGGTCTGAATTTCCAGTTGAGGCAGGTGTGCCCCAGCTCACACAGCCAGCTGCTGGCAGCCCCCAGGGGATTTCCTGACCTATGTCGTCACTGTTGTTGAGAGCAGACAGAGCAGTGTGGCTTCTATAAATAGAACCCCGCTCCCTAACCTGCTCCCAGAGGCAGCCCCCACCCCCACACGTTTGTGGCTCACCTCTGTAGCTGGCCAATGGTTCATGAGGTCCGTGTTACTAATCTCTCCTCTTGGACCTATGCTTGAAAATTTCTCCAACAGGAACTTCCATCCAGACGCATCTCGTGCACGAGCAAATATCCTATTATTTCCCAGGGGGGTTCTCACTGTACTTACTGCTCTGTGGTTGGACTCTACATTTCTTGGGGTCTTTGTCTGCCCTTCGCCCTGCTCAGGAGCCAAGCTGCCTTGGGAGTATGGGGGTGGCAGCACCCTGTCCTGCTTTGATTCACACATCCCGGTGGCAGGTAACCCCAGCTGTCTCCAGGATAGGCCCCAGCTTGGGGGCAATCAGAGGTTGATTCTGGCCCTTGGGAGGGTACCAGACCACAGCAGATGGAGCCCAGGACCACCTCATCCCACAGGCATGGCTGTGCTGGGCCTCAAAGAGCCTCCACCTGAGACCTCAAAGATCCCTGACGACCTCCAACGACCCAGCTCATTCCCAAGCCCCTTACCATCATCCTGGTGGTCATCCAGCCTTGCTGGGGGACCTCTGTCGATAGGGAACTTCCTCTTGGCGAGGGAGCCCTCTTTCCCATAAGAGAAATGTAAATATTAGAATCTACCTCCTGTACCTCTACTATGGGTTCCAGCTCAGCCTTCTGGGAACCCAGACTTGCTCCCTCTGCCTGGTGCAGCCTTGAAAAGGCAGGCACCCAGGATCGCAAGCAAGTCCTTATACCACTTTGTCCAGTAGGTCCTCTGAAACTGTGCAAGGCGGTAAGTGCCACTCTAAGATGCAAAACCCAGAATAGAAACCCCTGCTCGTGGGATAGTCACAGCTCAGACTTTCACTTCCTTCATTATGGACACTCTGCTTCTGTTAATGTGGGCTCAGGTCTCATTAGACTCCTGGAAAGCCTTATCACACTGACTTCTCCCAGGCAATGTCCAGCCACTTAAATGCTCAGACTCTTTTCATGAAGGATCTTTCCATGCCTTCTCCATATTCCACATGGGCAGCTTTTTTCCCCCCTTAAAGTCTAGAACAGCACAGTCCAATGGAAATATAATGCCAGTCTTATATGTTACTTATAATTTTTAGCCACACTTAAAAAAGAACTGAGATATTTTCAACAAGGTATTTTATTCCATTCAGTATATCCAGAATATTATCATTTCAACTTGTAATAAATATAAAAAAGCATGAATAAGTGCTTTTATTCTTTTTTCCGTAAGGGCCTTTTGCTATTAAAATGTTTCAATTTGGATATTACATTTTCAACAACTAGAGTAATGTGTAACCTGACCAAAGCAAGAAAGTCGTTTCATGAGAAAATTGTACATTGCTTTGGCTTGTACACCGAAATTTTAATTACTGAAAATAAAATAAATTTAGCCCCTCTGGGGCATTAGCCTCATTTGTAATACTCAGTAGCACAAGTGGCCTGCAGTGGCCACATTGGAAAGCACAGATCAAGAATTCAAGAAAGAAACTGACTTCCCCCAGTACACACTGCTTCCAGGTCTCTGGTGCCTCTGAGCTGGTGGCTGCCTCCAGGGAGCCCACCATCCACACAGGGAGATACATATCCACGGATGATGGGCTGGAGGCAGCCTGAGGCACTTGGTTGACAGCCAGCGTGAGTTCATAAGGAGGCGGTTTTCAGAGGCCAAGTGTTCAGGGCAGACAAGTCCAAGAGGCTTCCAATAAAAAGCAACATAGGAGCTGGGCTTTGGAGGCCGCAGGAGGATTCATCAGGTGGGGAAGAGGAGACAGGTACAGAGGGGAGAGTATGAGCAAAGGCACCGAGGCAGGGAGGAGTAGGGAGGAGGGAGACTCCGGTAAGGCAGGAGAGCAGGTTTTGGGGACTAGAGGGAGAAGGAATCAAGCTGAGTCTCTGTGCATTTTGTGCTTTGGAAATTGGGGTTTGCAAATTTGAGGTGGCTGTCAGAGATCTCCCGGAGGTCTGATACCTGATGACCAGTCTCACTCAGAAACACATCCAAGAGAAAATCGGCTTTGCCCCCATGGAGCACTGTCCCTCGAACCCCGACCACTCCACACAGCCGCAGCCAAGCTTGAGCAAAGCCTCCCCCAACCACCTGCACACACTCCCTCTCTGTCCCTGGGTCCCTCGGGCCAGCCCACACTCACGTTCTCTCTGTCTCTCCAGAGGCAGGTGACTGGGAGGAGTACAGGGGCTCTCTGGGTGCTGGAAATACACCCTAGTTTGATCTGACTGTATGATGCTTACTTGCAAAATACTCCCCCAGCTGTGCATTCACAATCAGTGGCCTTGACCATGGGTATATCATAACTCAATAAAAAAGCTTAAAAAATAAGCCTCTCCCTCCTGCCCCCAACTCTTGGTGGTCCCCTCTGAGGGTCCGCTCCTACCTTCTGGACCCCACATTTTCCTCCTTGGGAGCTCCTACATCCTCCTCCATTTCTTAGGGTAGAACAACCTACTGAAGGCCCCTTACTCCGTTCAGCACACTGAGGTCTGCTCAACACCTCTGTCCTTTCTGAACATCATTCCTGGAACCTGAGCTCACTTCTGTTTCACCAACTCACCAGGTGACCCTGCCTGTTGCTGGACATCAGGCACCCTGGTTTCCTCCATCTGTAAATGAGGGGGCAACAGGACGTCATTCAAACAGTTATCAAAGGGATCGGAAAGGGTGATGTTTGTAAAACATTTGGCAGGTCCCTGGGACCTGCTCTTTACCATTTAATCTTTTAAAATCCCTATCACACCAGGCAGAGAGGTTCTGAGCACCTGCTCAGGGCCAGAGTCCAGGGGATTTCTGTGAACAGGATCCAGTCCTAGCCTCGAGGAGCACTCTCATCCAATCTGGGAGACCCGAACAAATAACCAGTGTGACACTCCTGTGACAGAAGCCCACAGAGGCCAGGTGGAGGAGCACGGATGACTGATGTTGGGACAGTCATCTGTCTCCCCAGGATGCCCCAAGTCCTGTCACCGCCCAGCTCCACGACTACAATATTATCGCACTGAGTGTGGGGCAATGTGTGATTGGGGCAATGGACTGGTCACCTCACTGTTTCCCCACACGTAAGATGGGAGTCACCATCATGTCCACAATGCCAAGGCTGTTGAGAGAATGCGCGCTACAAAGGAGCTTTGGAAAGTCCATGTATGCTGAGTGAATGTACGCCTCCTTCTGTGTCCCTGCTCCGAATAGCCAGCCCACGCGTCTGTCCCCGAGGCCGACTTGGAGAGGGAGAGGAAGGTGGAGACCTGGGGGTGCTGCAGGGCTCTCTACAGAGATCCAGGAGGCCCAGAGCCACTACCCCAACCTCAGCTCATCGGAGTTCCCCAAGAGCAGGTATGGGAAGACAGACGCTTGGAGGTAGCCAAGGGAGAACGGGAACCAGGCACCCACGATCTGAACAGGGGGGTTCCTGGGCAGTGTGCGGGTCAACTCAGGAGCTGCTGTACGCGGTGCGTGGCCAGGTCACTTCGGACCAAAAGGACGGTCTTGGAGAGGCCAAGGACGGGTGGAGGAAAGCTGCTCCCCGTTGGGGCCCTGGGGCAGCTTGGCGCACCCCCAGGTGGGAGTGGGAGATGCTTGAAGACGATGGAGATGGACTCTGGAGTCACCTTCGTAGGGTAAGGAGTGAAGGACCGGGCCAGCTTGCCCAGGAGGCGGAGTCTGAGAGGGCATTAAAGGGTGAGTAGGAGTTCGCCATGCGGACAGCCGGCTGGGAGCAGAGGACCAGAATCCCCAGAGCCCCGCGAGGGGCGGGGAGGCGGGGTCAGTGGTCGCAGGGGCGGGGCGGGAGCATTTCTCGGGACTCTCAGCGCGATGTGGATGGCGTCCGAGGGAGTGGGGAGTTCCCGCTGCTTTAGGCGCCAAATTGCGCTCACGGAGCAGAAGGGACTGGGAAGCCGGTTCGAATGTCGCCGCCGCCGCTTCGGACGAGCCCAGACGCGGCTGGAGCCGGTCCTGGAAGGGGGCGGCTCCTGGGGCTTCTGCCACCTGCGGGCGACCCCAGCCTGAGCGAGCGCGCCCCGCGCCTCCTCCGCGACGCGCGCACGTTCCTCTGCGCCCTGCAGGGGGCGCTGCGCCCCGCTCTCTTCCCCGCCGGGCGCCTCTGGCTCGGGAAGAAACGCCTCAGCTGGCTAACGGGTGGGGGAACCTGGGCGCCCGGAGAGGCCAAGGTCACGCCGCGACTCCCAGTTCTCCCTCCCGCTCCCGTTACCTCCATCCGTCGGCGTTGCCGGACCCCAACTCCTCGGCACCCCAGACCCCGGAGGCTGCCCCAAAGCCAGAGCAAGCTCAAAGGCTGGTCTAGGCTCCATGGCACAGAAGACGGGCAGCGCCCGCGCAGGACCAGCCCGGCTCACCCTGCCAGGTGGGGTGGGCTCGGCCAGTGCAGACACACCCGCGCACCCACACAGAGGCTGACGCTGGGACCGCTTCTACAACAGCATTGTCCGTGCACCCCACGTACCGCGGACCTGGGCGCCCAAGTCCCTTTCCCCATGCCCAGGTCCAAAAATGTCTCCTGACCGCTTTGAACCTTTAAGTGGCTCCGCCTCTGACCAGTCCAGGCCTGCGGGCCACCAGCCGCTGGGCACTGCCAAGACTGACAACAGCTCTTCCAACTCATGGCGTCCCAGGTGCCAGGCCAGGGGCCAGCTGGGCCTTGAAGCCAGGAGCAGCCAGCTGCCCCGCTGTGGCTTCATGCCAGAGGCATGGCCTGTGATGGGGCTGAGGCTTGCCAGCAGCTCAGTGATCAGGGTGGAGATGGGAGCTGGCCTTCTCAGAGGGGGGACTGACCTGACCTGGGAGCACCAGTCTGGAGGTTTGGGTCCTGGGCATCTACCTGAGACCCAGATGGGGAAAGCTCCATGGGGTGCCCACCCTCATGGGGCAGACAGTGAGCGAATGAATACATTTTTTTAGGTGCAAGTGAGCGAGAGATGAGCAGTCCTAGGAGGACTGGAGAGGGGCTGCTATGCATGTAGTACAGTCTGGCAGGCTTCTCGGAGGAGGTGAACTCGAAGCTGGGACCTGAATGGCGGGTGGGAAATCTGGGGCTGGGGCCTCTCCCAGACACTTCATCAGGAGTGAGTCTTTCAGCCTTGCCCTAAACCTGTAGAGGCAGCGCGTTATCATCCCCAGTTGCGGATGCTATCCCTGAGACCGCTTGAGTCTCCCTCACCTGGACTCTGAAGTCCCAAATTCATGGGAGGATTGGCTGTTTCCAGCTGACCACACCCCGCCCCACCCTTCTTCCGCGGGTGTTCGCTCCCCCTGTAGTTTTCCCTCCTTGACAGGTTTGCCTCTCCTTCCCCTTTCGCATGGAGAGGCCTTGAACCTGGGCCCTTGAATGGCAATTCATCTTGGAAGTGGAGGGAGGAGCGTTAGGCTGAAGGAACTGCCTAAAAAAGAAAGTCTAGGAGGTGAGATGCACAGTGGGGTTGGTGGTGGGGGGTGGTCTGGTGATCAGAGTCCTGTCCCCTAAAGGGGAAAGGGCCCCGAAGCTCTCTCTCCCTTGCTGGTTGGAAAGGGCTCCTGGGAATGTGCTTGTAGGATAATGGCCTTCATCCAACAGCCATGCACCCCAGGGGGGCCCTGGTGCCAGTCCCCTCACCCAAGACACTCATGAACACGAAGACGGACTTGACAGCGTTACTGGGCGTTCTTCAGCCCCTCTGCTGTAAGGTAAACGTGTAAATACGGAACCCAGGCTGGTGACGGCTTACAGAGCCTGTTCACACAGCGCCTGCGAGTGCGGCCGCAGGACGGGAAACCCCAGGGCTAGTTTTCTTCCCCGTGATGATTATTCAGCTCCTTGGGCTTTACATATTGTGGGGGTTTTAGGAGGGAGGGGGTATCTGGGACCAATCCAGAGTTTCATTTCTGTCTTTGGGTTTGTTTGAAAAGCTCAGTTTAAGGGGCGTCCCGGTGGATTGGTCGTTTGACCATCCAGCTCTCGGTTTCGGCTCAGGTCCTGATCTCAGGGTCAAGAGATGGAGCCTGATGTCAGATTCTGTGCTTGGCGTGGAGTCTGTTGAGGTTCTCTCTCCCGCCCTCTCTCTGTCCCTCCCCGCCCTGCACTCCCTCTCTCTCCCTTCCTCTCTCTTTCTCTCAGATAAATAAATCAAAAAAAAAAAAAAAAGGCTGTTTATTTTTTTTAAGATTTTATTTATTTATTTGACAGAGAGAGAAATCACAAGAGAGACAGGGGAAGCAGGCTCCCCACTGAGCAGAAAGCCCGATGCAGGGCTCGATTCCAGGACTCTGAAATCATGACCTGAGCCAAAGGCAGAGGATTAACCCACTGAGCCACCCAGGTGCCCAAGAAGCTCAGTTTTTAAAAATGCTTTTAAAATCCATTAAATGGAGGTTCATTCACAAAATTACCCAGAGGTCCCTACCATGTGCTTCCGATGAGCACTGCCTTTCAATGGCCTGGCCCCTCTCCCTGGGGCCCTGTCTGCAGGGCCCCCGGGGCGCAGAGGGTGTAAGCGATGGTGGGCTCAGTCCAAGGAGAGACACCCCCCACCCCACCCCAGCGCCAGGTAGGTGCAGCTTCCAGATCTCAGCTCCCTCTCAATCCTGACAACCCTCAGGCCTGCATTTCCCTATCTGGACTTCGCACTTCGTGGGATCTGTGTGTTGTGCTGGTCCTTCCGAAGTCTGGGGACACCCAGCACCCAAATCCTGGGCCTGTGGCTTCCAGGTGGACTGTGAGGGCTCCACGTGGCTGGCTCTCTCCTCTCTTCATTTTGAACGAGATGTACATGGGCTGCAGCGTGGCGCCCAAGTGCCAAAGAGGGAAAAATGACCAAGGAGCGTGGTGCCTGCTCTGGGCATTGAAACCCACCTCCGTCCTTCTGCTGTTGACGATATGCTTTCCCTCCCTCGGCCCCTCTTCTTCGCTGAACTTGGCCTTGTTCCTTTTTGTTTTCATGAACTTTTGGTTTGGGCATGATTTCAGATTTTAAAAAGAAAGTTGCAAAGATAATAAGAATCTTCATAGACCTTTCCCCCAGCTTCCCTGTCCCGGGGGTTAAACACCCTGCGGAGCCATACATCCAAACTCTCTTTGCCTTTTGCAGTGAGAGCTGCTCTTGCACACAATGAGGAAAAGATCAGGTGCCCACCTCCAAGGTTTGCAGCTTCCCTCCCTTCCCCCCAGGGTCCTGCCTTGGCCAGACCAGGCTGGGAGGTGGCCTGGGAGGCTCTGAGCCAGGGAGACCCTCCGCCGGGTGTGGGAGGGCTGGCCCAGGACCAGGGCAGTGATGCAGAGGCACCAGGGCAGTTGGGCTGGGCAGGGCCTGCTGGATGGGTGGGCAGGGTGGGATGGGAATCAGAGGGGTCAAAGAGGGGCTCCAGGGAGCCCCTTTCAACCCACAGTAATTCACAGTCATGGTCCTCGGTCATCAGTGAACGGCGGCTCTCTTGGGACGTGAGGAGGGATGCGTGACTTTGGGGTCATCCAGGGGAATGAAGTCGGGACCCTCTCACTGTCATCGCACTAGTGCCAGTCTCAGGGGCTGGATCCCGGCTCGGCCACTGTCACTGGACGGACCTGTGACCTCACTTTGCCACATCCCCTCCTCTGTGAAATGGAAAGGATGCCGTGCCCCACAGCGTTCCTGCAGCACTAAGCAGGATGCCTGGGTAGCAGGGCACGCCTGCGCGGCGGCCTTCTCTCTGTCCCTGTACCCAGCCTTCCCTTCCACTCCTGCCCCTGCTTCTCCAGACGGCCCTTCGGAGGCCTCGGATCACAGTGGCGCGGCTCCCCACTCAGGGAGGGGGACCCGAAGGCTCAGCGCCGCTGGCCTCCACTGAGCGCCTTCCACTCTTCGCCCCACGTTTTCTCCTTGGGCCTCCCGCCGTCTGGGCCTCTGAAACACTGCGCTTTGCCATCGACGCCCACTTGACAGAGAGGTTACACGACCGGCTCATCCGGTCAGTGAGGCCGTCCTGGCCTCCTGGTCTGGGCTCTACAGAAGAACTTTCTCTCCAGTCCTTCCACGGCGGGGACGGGGCAGGGACCAGGAATTGTGGTTAAAAATGCACAAAAACCGTGCAAAGAGGGCTGCAGCATTTAGATGAGGTGCCTGGCCGGCAGCTCTCCGGCCAACCACACCTGAGGGCTGGCTCTCCTGGTCCCTGCGGATCCCCTCTTCCGGCTCCAGCAGCTGTGTGTGCCTGTGTGTGCCCCCCGGGTGTGCGCTCGGGTGTGCGCCCCTCTCGCTGCCGAGGCGGCTCCCCACCTTTCCTGCTCTGTCTGCGATGCGCCCTGTGGCAGACGCACTGTGTGATTAGCCCCCCCCCCGCCCCCTGCGCCCTGCAAACCCTTGGAAAATGAGAACCAGCCTAGGACAACAGCCAAGGCATGTGGTTAAGTAAGCATAGCGGGGTGCGTATTGCCCCTTCCAAAAGATGAAGGTAAAACAGAAGAGCTGCTAGACCCCGGTTGTCTTAAGCACTACCAAGAGACCACAGAGGAGACCTGGATGGTCTCTCCCAACAGTGACGACAGGAGGACTGCACAGCAGCAGGGGTGTGCGGGCGGTGGGGGGTGCGGGAGATCAGGCCACCATGGAGGCGTGTGGTTGATTCACCGGAACTCTGCAGTGGAGACAGGACCATGAGCAGCCCAGGCCTGCACTCCCAGGGCAGGCGTGACCTTTAGCCCTCCCAAGAGTCCCAAGGTGCCATCATCCCCCTTTTACAGGAGGGAAAACTGAAGCAAGGCGTTTGTCCCTGGCCACGAAGCTTTGAGGCCAGACTGAGCTTTAAAGCCCGTCTCTCCAGTATGTAAAATAGACGTCGAGAGCCATAGGGCCAAGGTCATTGGTCATTCCCCCTTGGTTTTCTAAAGTTTCTCTCCTGATTCCATGGCTTCGATCATTAACTTTTCCTATAAAAGGGACGTGAGTCACCTGGGAGACTCTGAATAGCCTTTGGTCCCTTCTTTCTCTGGGATCTCTTTTTTAGGGTCCTCGGGAACGTTGTGAGGTTTGCTGGGAGGACAAGCCTGGGTCGCCTCACCCTTCCTTTAAATCAGCGTGGTCCTTCGGGACATCTCCTGGCCAACACTCAGAGGTGCTCCCTGGCAGATTGCCGTCTCTCTAAGTAGGGGGCATGACCAGGAAACCATCCAGGTGTCCCAGACTGCTTCCAAAGAGGAAGTCATTGACATGAGTCTGCTGGTGATGGCTGCAGAGGGAGACACCAAGGGGCTCTTGGAGCACACGGCATGTTTCCAGTTTCTCCTGGCTCGTTCCTTATGCCACGCTAGCTAACCAGCAAATGCCCGTGTTATGGTGAGAATGACACCTGCCCCAGGCCCCACCCACCATCTTCTTGCACAGCCATACCAGCTCTCCTTTCAGACCACCCGCATGGGGATCGGCGCCTTCTTTCCTTGCCCCCAGATGAATGGGTAAGCGTGATTCTGCCTGGCCTGGTCACGGGGCTCCGGGTGAGTGCAGACGGCCTCTAGGATGTTGGTCTTGCTGAATAAACCACCCCGGGAGGGGTCCAGGTTGAGCCCTCCTGGGTAAGTCTCCCTCACAGACATTACATCAGGGTGTGGCCCATTGGATTAGGCTGGGGCTGCCCCAGGCTGTGTACTCTGTCCCTCTGTCAAGAGACAGAACATGACGATCACCCCAGGACAGTCGCCATGAACCCCAGAGCACAGCTATTTTCTGTGTCCCTCATCAGCCAGTCACTGACCATGCATAAGTTCCTGGGTGGGGCGGCCCCTATTGGACAGAGAGTAATTCCAGGGGAAGGTGGCAGCTGTGGCTCCTGTGTCCGACAGTCACAGGAGCAGGGGACGGGGGGGACACGGTTGCTTTGCCCCGTGAAAGTGACCAGATGGGGAAGAGCATCACCTAGAGATGACAACAGACAGTGACACATTGGTATTTTTAAACCCATGAGTCTGCGGTGGTCGCAATAAAGTCGGGGAGGGACGGGGAAGGCGCGTTCTTCTTTACACAATACCAGCCAACAGACCCAGAAGCAAGAGCCGAGCTAGAAAATCATTACTGTGTAGACCATCATGAATAACGAGGGGCATGCACAAGGGTCACTGAAGGGTTAAAACCACCGCATGGAGGTGGTCGAGGGACAGGATCTCTACAAGGTCTCCAAACGGCCCCGCTCACTGCAAAGGAACACAGCGCCTCGGCCGTGGTGGCCCCCGTCAACCAGGTGGCCACCCTGGGCATCACCCCGCCGGACCTCAGGCTTCCTCATGCTGTGGGGCAGGGAGCATGGGGCGGCTCTGGAACATTCTCCGGTAGGGCCTGGTACCCAAATCCTATTGTGGGGAAGGGATCCCGCGACAACAGAATGGCGGGGGCAGGAGAGGGGGGATTCTACCAGCCCATGGACCTGCGCTTCGAATAAACAGAAACAAAAGAAAAGACGGGTGGAAGATGTGAAACAGAACTTTGGGGGACTTTTGGGGAGAGTTAGGGAATTTGGGCACAGGGTTGCTGTGAAATCTTACTGGGTCATAGGGATGGTGGAGAATGTCCTCCTTTCTTAAGAATGAAATGCTGGAGCACGTGGGGTAACCCACGCTGTCATTTCCAATGGGCTCCTAAAAGCTAGAAGAACGTGATACCTTGTTGTGATGCGCATGTGCGGAGAGAGAACGTACACGTTCCAATCAACACAAAGTTTCCCCCATGGTTACCTCATGGCCAACAGGCAGGTGATTGTCGCGCTAGACTTTCTTTTTTTTTTTTTTCTTTTTTAAAAAGATTTTATTTATTTATTTGACAGACAGAGATCACAATTAGGCAGAAAGGAAGGCAGAGAGAGAGAGCAAGGGAATTCAGGCTCCCTGCTGAGCAGAGAGCCCGATGCGGGGCTCGATTCCAGGACCCTGAGACCATGACCTGAGCCAAAGGCAGAGGCTTAACCCAATGAGCCCCCCAGGTGCCCCATCGCGCTAGACTTTCAACGTTAAAGATCTGAAAAAAAAAATTTTTTTTTAGATTTATGTATTTATTTGACAGAGAGAGATCACAAGTAGGCAGAGAGGCAGGCAGAGAGAGAGAGGGAAGCAGGCTCCCCGCCGAGCAGAGAGCCCGATGCGGGACTCGATCCCAGGACCCTGAGACCACGCCCCGAGCTGAAGGCAGCAGCCTAACCCACTGAGCCACCCAGGTGCCCCTAAAGATCTGAAAAAATTTTAAAAGCCAGGACAAAAAAATCAAGTGAGAACAAATCTTGTCCCGTAGGGTTTCTTTAAGAAAACCCTGAGCAGAAATCCTCCTACACTGTTGGTGGGAATGCAAGCTGGTGCAGCCACTCTGGAAAACAGCCTGGAGGTTCCTCAAAAAGTTGAAAATAGAGCTACCTTACGACCCAGCAATCGCACCACTGGGTATTTACCCTAAAGATACAAAGATAGTGATCCTCAGGGGCACGTGCACCTGAGTGTCTACAGCAGTGATGTCCGCAATAGCCAAACTGTGGAAAGAGCCCAGATGTCCATCAACAGATGAATGGGTAAAGAAGATGGGAGATACGTGATCAGTTTACAATCCCTGGCCTTCATCCACTAAATGTAAAGATGCAAAGTCGCTCCCACCAGGCCTCCATGTCCATGTCCCCCTCCCCCCGCCAAGCTGTGACAACATTTAAAGATGTCTCCTGGGGCCCGTGGGTATGGTGGTCAGTGGAGCGTCCAGCTCCTGATTTCAGCTCAGGTCATGATCTCAGGGTCAAGGGATCGAGTCCGCTCAGCATGGAGCCTGCTTCTCTCCGTCTGCCCCTCCCCCCGCTCGTGCTCTCTCTTTCTCTCTCTCCTAAATAAGTAAAGGACTCTTCAACAAGATAAAAATTAATAAAAAGTAAAAAGGTCTCCAAACACAAGCGCTTGGGTGGCTCAGTCTGTTAAGCGACCGGCTCTCGATCTCAGCTCAGGTCTGGATCTCAGGGTTGTGAGTTCAAGCCCCACGATGGGCTCCACACCTATAAAAAAAAAAAAAAAAAAAAGTCCCCAGACGTTGCCAAAGACCCTCCAAGGAGGGAAGAACAGAATGGCTCCTGCTGAAAACCATGGATTCACTTTACAGATTCTCACGTAGGTTTTTGTGTTCGTTCCCATTATGGGAGATGAGGGAACCAAGGCACAGAGGGGTTAGATGACTTGCCGATGGATGTCCCTTGTGATGCGTTGCAGGACCTGTGCGACCGGTGTCCTTAGGGCTCCCGGGACTCCTAAAGGACCCAGGCAAGCGGCTCAGGCGTCCCCTCCGTGGTGGGACAGGCTGGACTTCCAGGGAAGGACGGTGGCCCCTTGTTGTCAAGACACCTGCAGACATGTGAGTTGGCCGTGTCCCAGCAGAGTCTGGGCACAGAGCCTCGGCTGGAGGAATACTGCAGAAGTCCCCGTGAAGACCCTTCCCCCTCCAGCTGGGAAGTTTGATCAGCTTGGGAACTCTCGCCATTTTGGTCTCATTCATCTCTTTATTTACTCAGAAGCTGTTCTCACCACTTTTCGAATGGTTGGGTCTTCTAATCTTATAAGAACTCTAGGAAGTGAGGCATTTGCATTATCTGCATTTTACACTGAGGCCCAGAGAGGTGAAGTCACTTGCCCAAGATCACACAGCTGACCACCAGCAGTGCTGGGACAGGAGCCCAGGTAGTCTGTGCCCCACACTTTTGTGTCTGTGTGTCCAGAAGGCCCCATCCTACCCAAAAGCATTGTGCAAGGGTTGTAGGTGGGTTGGTCCCTCCCCTGACTCCAGAAACTCGCTCTGACAACTTTTAATGGATGTGTTGCAGGGTAGTAAACAAGGGTTTTGGAAACTGACCGATGTGTTCCTAAGCCCAGCTCTGCTACTTACCAGCTCCGCTATTTATCAGATCGAAGACTTTGAGTAAGTCAGTCTGCCTCTCTGAACCTCCTTTTGCCCATCTGTAAAGTGGGGATCACAGGACCCCACCCCTCAGGAGGATCGTGAGGATTTGCCCAACGAGGGCTGCACAACAGCAGACGGGTCCCTGGTAAGCGACAGCCCCTGCCCACGCCCCAGCCTCCCCAGGGTTCCTGGAGGTGAGGATGGCAGCTGGACGTCCGCCCCCCGCCCAGCAGACTGCTCCACCTCGGATTGCCAGCCGTGGTATAACCACAGCCACCCGTTCTAGCACCTTCTAAAGGCTCAGCGCCATGGGGCTTTAAAGCCCAAGAGCCCTACCAGTAACGGTGACCAAACTGAAGATCTCTGCGTAAGTGATTCAAGGTCCAGCACCAGGAAGTGACAGTGCTGAGCTGGGAACAGAAGTGGTCAGTGACCTTCAGGCACACTCTCACGAGTTTCAGAATTCCTTCGCACTCGAGCCCACTCTCCCTCCCTGCCAGTCCATACCCACAAAGCAAGCTTGGTCCTCCTTTGGGGCAGGACAACAGCCCAGCCTCGGAAGGCCAGGAGGAGGGGGCGGAGCTCAGGGACCAGGGTTAGCCAGGCACAGCACCGCAGATGGGACAGAAGAGAGCTGGTCCCCTGCTCGCTCTCTGCAGACTCCTTGTGGATGGGGTGGCATGAGTGTGGTTCCAGTGGACCAGCTAAGGGGACCTGGGGACAAAAGGCAGGGCATGCAGACTGGACTATGGAATGTATCAGCCTTCCCCTAGGCAGTGTCCCGGGCAAACCAGGGCATGGTCCAATGGTCCAATGAGTGGACAGGGGACCTCACAGGGAGAGAGAGAGCAGCTGGGGCAGTGCAAGGGCAGGAGCCAGGGCTGGCCCACGTCCAAGCCCACGAGGACCCATCACTCTATGAGGCAGGACACCTGAGAGAAGCCCTGGGCACCTTCAGCCCCCACCCCACTGGCCACCTAGTTCCCAGCTCTGCCCATTGCGTCTTCCTCTGCCTCCTCTGTCCGACGGCCTCCCAGCTGCCCTTTCCCCTTTTCTCTGACATTTATCCAGGGAATTATTTGGAGAACAGCCTCCCCAAAGACAAATTTTATCTTCTGTGTTCTGCTAAGTTCTTGGCCGAGGCCGGGAATCCACGTTGGTTCCACATGCTTTCTGCGGTCGCCCAGCTTTTAAGAAATACAATTGTCTGGTGACTCCTCATGCGATGACCCTGAGGTGTCACGTGGGGTCTCACGCGGAGCCCTGAGGTCACCCAGCTGAAGGGGCCCACCCCAGCCTGCCAATCCCACACAGACTTCTGGAGTGACCTGTACAGAGCCACGCTCCCTGCCCATGGCCTCCTGGGCGTTTGCAGCATCCCCTCCCCCAGTCCTGCCTGCTCTCTGGAGAGCTGGGCAGGCCGCCCCATTTCAGGGCTGTTTCCAGGCGCAGAGCCCAGCCAGAAATTCCACCCCAGCGGTCTCTTGTTACCTCATGTTCTTCTCTGTGTCCTGTGTCTCCGATCATACCTGCGCCCTGCGCATAGGACAACCTAGAGCCTTCCATCCCTGTGCTGCCTTTTCTCCCAGAAAGTGGGCAGGACACTCGTCCCCGCCGCGCCCTTCCCAGAGCCTGTCTGGCCGCTAAAGCCCAGCCTTCCCCCGAGGTGGCACCCAGGCAGCACCTGAGTCTGGGGCATTCGGAGTCCGAGGCCGGCACAGGTCTCCCCTGATTTGTGTTAAGTGACGGCTTTTGCCTCCTCGTCTTCGCCGCTGTCTTCCCAGGGGAGTCTGTTTCCTTCATGACAAATGCCTCTAGGCGACTGTAAATAGACAGAAGGGTTGCTTTGTTTTTTTAAGTAAAATTATGGGTATCTATATGCCAACCACCTTTGTTTGAAACACAAATTCTAATCTTTTCAGCGCACCTTCAACTGTGTCGATTTTAAAAGTTGGATTTCAACGTGGAGGGGGCCATTCGAAGCCCTTGAGGATGCCTTCCTCGAAGCCTGTGGTCCCTGTGCTCGCCACCCCCACACACGCATACAGCTTCAGGCACATCTGGCTCCACCTCTTGCTGGGCCAGGCCCCTGGCCACCTGCCCAGGGTTGGCGGTCAACACCAAGGTGAGCCCCACAGATACATCAGGGCGAGAGAGGCCTGGGGGCCAGCATGGGTGGAGATTCACGGTGGAAGGCAAGAGCCAGCGGGGGCCAAGACAGTGAGGCGGGGCCCACCTGAGAGTCCGCGGGAGGTGGGCTTGGCTCAAGGCTAGGGGTCTGGGCAGGAGGTGCGGCTGGAGCCAGAGGTGGATTCTCCCCAAGTCTGGAGGAGAGGTTCTGTTCTCAGGCTGGAGGACTCTGGTTGTTAGTTAACACACACTTCTGGTCCCTTCTCCTCCAGCCCCGAGGGAAACCACTGAGCAGGCCACCACCTCCTCGCAGGGAACATCGTGTCCTGTGAACGTCTCCTGTTTTTTCAGATAATCCTCTCCCACACAGGGTGTATGGAATCCAGTGCCCTTTGGAAGAGGGAAATGTCCAGAAGGGTTGAACAGAGAGTGTTCCCCTTTCCCAGCCTGAATGTCCTGCCCTTGTTCACGAGAGGAACATGGATATCAGGGAGGCCAAGTGGGGGTCGCTTGTCTGGGGAGTTGGGGTGGTTTGCACCTTACGGAAATCTTAGATACCCAGTGAGACCCAGGATGCTCACTGTCACCTTCATTTCCCCACGGAACTGGGGGAGACTTGGGTCTCTGTGCTTTCACACTGAGATGAATGCTGAGTGCCCAGGCTCAGTGTGCTAGGAATCCGCCCATTTTACAGATGCAGAAACCGAGGCTCAGCAAGGATAGGTGACTTGCTTAGGGAACAGTGAGTAGGTTACAGGATCAACATCCCACATGGGATCTGTTGGGCCCCCTGGCTCGGTGAGAAAGCTGAGAGGGGCTGGGGGAAGGGCCCGGGGGGCTGCTGAAGGGGTAGCTGTGGTTTAGCCCCGGAAGCACAGATGGGGGTAAAGACGCGGAGGTGACTAGCCCACAGCCCCTCCGCTGTGTTTGAAGTGTTCCTGTGTTCCCACCACGTTCGGGGTGGACCTTAGCCGTCTTCCTGCAACCCCTGGCCAGCCCTACTGGACCGGATCTTTAGGGCTTCATTGTCTCCTTGTTGGAGAGGTGGGGGAAGTATCCCTCCACATTCACCTTAGAAGCGTCCTTGCCAGGGCTGCTTGGAGGGAGGCAAGGACGGTGTCCAGCCCAAGTGGGGCCACGGAATGCAGCAGGAGCCAGGCACACAGCAAGCATCTGCTCGCATGATGAAGCGTGTGTGGGTGAAAAAAAGAGGAACTTTGGCGTCCGAGGTCTGCCCTGGATTGCCAAGGAGGGTGTGGTTTTGTGGCTCAAGTGTTGCCTTGTAAACACCTAGGAGACAGCAGGTGATGGGGGAGGGGCCACGGACTGACCTGAGCCTTTGTCTCAAAAGGTTGCCAGTCTGAGCTTGGCTGGGTCTTCTTGATGAGGGTCCTTGCATGGACAGTCAGTAGTGTCCCCCTCCCCAACAGTGGTGCTGGTCCATGCCAGCACTCGCTCCTCCCTGCCCCCCTGCTCCGGCCAGAGAAGGTGGGAGGTGGGGCTCCCCCATCGTCTCACCAGTGGGGTGCTCACCAGTGCTGCAGCGGGGTTGGCCTTTGACGGGTCCCAGGGCTCCTGAACTGCAGCCTCCTTGGAGGAGGGTTATGTGTCTGAACTCATCACCGATTTGGACAAACACCGACACAGCTGTCTCAGGCCTCGCCCCTTAGCAGGTGACCTGGGCTCCTTCATGAGAAACCAAGCTCTGAGTCTGGGACTCCCTCTGCTTGGCTCTCTCTGGCCCCTAGGAAACGGCAGCCCAGCCCTGGCCCACTCCCCACACACTCTGTGCCCTGCTGAGCTCCCTTCCTACTCCGAGCGTTAGCAGCCCCTCCCATCCTCAGCCATCCTCAACCATGCTGGTCCCCCCCAGGAAGCCGGGTTCTCTCTCGGTGGGCAACGTCCTTGCTCCTCGCCTCTGCTTCCAGACCACCCGTCCTCCTGGTCCTTCAGACCCCCGGTGCTTTGAGCCCCATGGCCGCTTCAGCGACCATACCCGGGCCTGAGCTGCCGGCGTCCGTGGATGGCCTCGTGCCCTGGCTCACTGCTTTCTCTCCACCCCGTGAGCTCCCTCGATGGCCTTGTCTTCCACCCCACTCTCCCATCCACCCACGGTCACGCCCTCACGTCATCACCTCCGCCAGCGGCTCCGCACCCAGGACCCCATTCTCATCCTCCCAAGTCAGGAGCCCCGCCCACTCCCCGGCAGGGTGCTTCCCCACCCAGTGGTGCTTCTGCCCCACCGAGAGCCCCAGACCACTGACCCTGCAGCTCTGCCCACACCCACAGCCCCGTTCAGACTCTCACGTCCCTCCTTCCCCTGCTTACATTCTGTGGTTCACCCATTGAAAGATACACTGAGGCGAATTCAAAATTGTAAGGGTGTATTAGAGCTAAATTGATTTGAATGAGGCAGTGCCAAACATGGAGTGGTTAGGGGTGCTCCCCAGCTGGAGGTAGGGACAAGACTTTCTGGAGAGGACAGAAGCAAAGCAAGGGCTTTACTCAAACTGATGGTAGCTGGGGAGCTTGGCTTGTTGGGAAAAGCTCTTTGGGTCGTCCTTAAGGTTTGATTTCTTAATCCTGAGGCATCACAGGTGTGACTGCTGACTTTGGTGCCACCTCAGTCTGATGGCCTCTGCGTTTGATTAACTGAACACACCATTGTACCCTTTTTCTTGCAAATACCTTCAATCCCTGCTCTTTCTCCCTCCATCACGCCACCGTAAAAATCCTAGCCCTCTCCAGCTGTTCTATACTTTCACAAGAGTGGGTGGCAGCTGTTAATGAAATGGATCCAATCCCATGGCTCAGTCCATTCATGATCCCGGGACTCAAGTGCTCGCACCCACGCAGCCCTACCCCCTTTGGAGGAAACTTTCTGTTCCAATCCATATGCACCTTCCTCACAACCCACTCTCACCCAGTGACCTCATCATTGCAGAGAACACATGCAATCCCATGTCCCGTTGACCGACCCACTGGGCCAAAGTCATGCCCCATGGTTGACGGCTTCCCAGCCCCATTTAGAGTCAGTTGTCCCTGGGAACCTTCCTCCTCCCACTGGGTCCTCTTCCCCAAGAGGTGTACAGCAGTGTCCTCCTCTCTGTTGCATACAAATAATTGTATCTCTGCTGCATACAAATGGTCTCTTTCAAAAAGCTCCCCGATACAAATGGTCTCTTTCAAAAAGCTCCCCGCTGACTGGCTTCCCTCTTTCCCTCTGTTGCCTCCAGCTCTTCAAGGAGATGTCCCCTTTCTTTCCTCCACCCACCGCCAGCCAGTTTTTGTCCTGTGTGCACAGCCGAAGCTGCCCTTCCCTGTTCTTCCCTGGGAGTCTGTGACACCTGCTTTCTAGGCTCTGCCCTTCCCCCAACTTCAGCCCCTCCCCCAACGTGGACCTTCCCTGTTTCTCTGTTTACTCCTCCTGTGTGGTCTCCTCCTGTGCCTTGGCTTTAACTACCACTTCCACCCCAACCACCCTGAAATCGGGTGTTCTGGCTTCTCCCTGAGCTCCAGGTCCATGAGTCTCACTGTTGACCTGCCCTTGGTTGTCTAGCCTGCCCGTCCAGTTCAGCGTGGCCAAGGCTATCTGAATTCGCTTCAAGCCACCAGTCAAGTCCACTTTCTCTGCCTCCCAAGTAGCCCCCAGTCCACCCACCCCTCTGTGGCCAGCTGCAGGCTGGGGCTCCTGCAAGCGCCCCTAGTGGCTGCCAGCTTCCTGTTCCTGCTCCCCCTGTTCTGGGGCTCCTGTCCTGCCTGCGGCCCAGCCACCTGTTTCCACGAGCAACAGTGAGGCCAATCACCCCTTCTCCGAGGAAGGGTTTTCAACACATGAAATGAAATTTAAAGAATTACAAAGAAAACCGCTTATTTTCAAGTGCAGTTACCAAACGTGTCTTAATTGTGATATACGAATGGATGTACTTCTTTGTACATTTAATAAGATCTCACACTGTGGGGGGTGCTTTTCAGACACCGTGATTTTAAAGGAATAAGCAGAAATATTATCTGGACCTCTGCAACTGTAAGCTGGTATAAAAAGGTCTGTGATTTCTATTAGGAACAGAGTCACAGAGGATTTTAATAATGCTACTGTAGTTTCTGTCCCGCATTTGCATCTGATGGAAATACTAAATTGCAGTTAGAGGCGGTGAGAAAGAAGGTGTCATTCTTTCCCATTTCAGAATTCAACCTACTGAATTCTACCCGTGGGGTTTCAGACTCCGGGCGGGTCTCCCTGATTTGTGCACAGGACCCTCACCACTCTGCCTAAGCTCGCAGTTTCCCGTTGCTGCAAGAATAGAATGGAGACTACTTCGTGGGCTGTCCCAGGCCCTTCCGCCCTTCCCCCAGTGCCCCCCTTCCTCCTCTCCTTCTCTCACCACCTGTCAGCCTTGGAGACCTTTTGCCTGGTCTTGAACTTTCTAGCAGTTGGTCAGCACAAGTGAGGTGATCTGCCCATTCTCCGCCTTCCACTCTCCTTAGAAGGGTGACCTTGCCCAAAACAATCCATTCTTGGCAAATTATTTCTTTTCCCTACTCCCTTCTGCCTTTGAAGTTCTGCCACCTCTCCCCAAGACATGCTGTTTCTGTAGGAGTGTCCTCCTCTATGACTCCTCCCTTGCATCTTTCCAGACTCTCCTGGGATTGCTCTGGACTGGAATCCTGGTTTCTGGGTCAGCTTCTGGAGGGACCCATCTAGGGACGATGCTGGTCAGTAGAAACACAAGCTGGGGTGTGTGGCAGGGAGTGTCCCTCTGACTTCTCCAAGGCTCAGTGACAGGACCCTCAATGTTACCCACGTCCTATTGATTCCTTAAAGTTCTGGACGGGGACGGTTTGTGAGAGAAGCCTAGAAATGCATGAATATAAGTTTGTGACACAGGAGCCTTCATAAAGAAATGAAGACCCAAAGAAAGGGTTCAACTTGAATGTTTTTATGCTCAGTTTAACGAAGAGTGGAAAGTTGGGGAGAAATATAGGAGAACCAAAGACAGGTGGTAAGTGTAGTGAACTCTGGTGGAAACTTAGCAAAGCCCGTTGGTTCAGATTCGTCTGTCCCTGAATCTTTGGCGAGAAGCATCCTCCTCTCCTCTGGGCATAGGGAAGGCACCTCTCACGTGAGGGTCTCTGACCCACTTCAGGGGAGGGACAGAGTCCTTCCTGGACCTGCCATTCCTCAAATTCCTTCAGCTTAATACATTCAACATGCCAAGATACTATATTTTGGGGTAGTGTGTCTTAAACCCCGTCCATACATAAATTGGGGAACTATTCAGCCTTAAAAGGAAAGGGATTCTGGGGCTTGTTCCAACATGGTTGGACCTTGAGGGCATGGGTCTTGTGAAACAAACCAGTTATAAATGGACAAATACTGCATGATTCCACTTCTCTGAGGTCCCCAGAGTGGTCAAACCCAGAGAGATGGAAAACAAAATGGCGAGTGCCGGGGCTGCGGGGGCATGGAAGAGGGAATGTTTAATGGGGATAGAGTCTGTGTTCTATGAGATGAAAAAGTCCTAAACGGATAGTGGGGATGGCTACACACATTGTGAATGCACTCAGTGCCACTGAACTGTACATTTAAAAACTACTGAAATGGTGAATTTTATGTTCCATATATTTTACTGCAGAGAAGATGGAGGAGGAAAAGGAGAAGGAGGAGGAAGGGGAGAACAGGGGAGGGGGAGGAGGAGGAGGAGGGGAGGGGGAGGAGGGGGAGGAGGGAGGAGGAGGAGAAGGAGGGAGAGGGGGAAGAGGAGGAGTGGGAGGGGGAGGAGGATGGGGAGAGGAGGAGGAAGGGTGGGGAGAAAAAGAGTGACTTCTAGCCAGAGCTGGGAGACGGAGCCCAGGGTGGGGGCTGAGGGCGGACAGGAGGTTGACACAGCACTAGTCCCAGGAGCCTAACTTGGCCTTCGGTGCTTAGGAAATGTCAAGCATGAGTATGGAGGCAGGGGGTTTAGAAGCAAGCCAGGGGCATTGAGGGGAGGATGATGAAAGGATCAGGACTCTGGGGTTGGTAGAGAAGCCAAAGCCTCCCTCACACTAAGTCTCCAGATTGGTAACTGGGTGAAGGAGGCCTGCCCTCATATTACCCAGCTTTGCAGGGAGGCGTCGAGTGGACTGAGCGAACACAGCCAGAACAGGCAACTCTGAGCTTCGGGTTCTATGAGGGAAAGAAACTCTGGAGCCCACGGAACGTATCCATGCTCCTTTGTGGAAGTCAGGAGACAGTCCTCATTATTCATGTGGTTATATCACTGAGAATTATGCTTATCACAAAAGAGTGACCTCTGCATTACTGTTCCTATAGGAAACACGGGGTGAGGCTCCTGGGTGCTTCCCGTCATAGCACGTTTGTCAACCAATCAATCCATAACCTTGAGTTGCATGTGATTTCTGTTTAGGAACATTTACTCAGTATATCCCGGGGACTTGTTGACATTGAACTCACAGCCACCAGTTCTATAACTTGGGCCTTGGTAGTTCATATCTAAGAGTGGTATTTTCTCTGTAAGGCAGGACATAGCCTTTTTTGCCCTTGGGAACACCAGAGAGTTCTTCGGGACTACGTGTGGGGCCATTTTATTTGATCTTTTTTTAAAAAAGATTTTATTTATTTATTTGAGAGAGAGAGAGCACTAGCAGGCAGAGTGGCAGGCAAAGGGAGAAGGAGAAGCAGGCTCTCCGCAGAGCAGGGAGCCAGATGAGGAACTGGATCCCAGGACCCTGGGATCATGACCTGGGCCAAAGGCAGATGCCTGACAGATGCCTCCCATACCCCATCTGGCGATTGTAAACAGCCATATCGCCAACAAATAGCACAACAATGTGGAATCAATCAGCAGATCACAAGAAAGACACTTGTTTACAGCAGGGGTGCTGAAACAAGAAGGCGGGGCATCACCTTTTCTGACCCCTGCTGGATTTGAGCATATTGGGTAATTCTCCAGCCCGTTCCCATTTCCCCATCGTCCCTGTGGGTACAGGCTCAACAGCAGCAGGGGATGCCTTGGACTTGGAAAGCTTTGTGGGTGGAGAGGTCACACACAGGTGACATTTTGAATCCTGACTGCAACTGTTTTCAGTTGAGGACCCTGAGGCACAGAAAGGGGGAGGCCTGATTCCAAAGTCCACACTCCCTGCACTCCCCCTCGGGCCTTTGTGGAGGAGGGAGGGGGTTTCTCTGTGCCCATCAACAGGAAGTAGGATGGCCCAGAAGACCTAGATTTCTGGCTCTGTAACTCTGGGCAGACACCCAACCTCTTTGCTCAGGCTGCTGTGGAAATGCTCTGTGCCATTCACACTAGCCAAGGGACAGCTTAGTCACCTCACCTTCCTAAGAGCACCAGCAATGATTTAAGCCCCAGCCTGCTGTATTCCCACGTTTCTGCACTGCCCCCTGCCACACACCCGTTATTCCCAATTTTTACTTGTAAGTGAAACTTTTAAATGGAAACCTCATGTCACTCTCTTTACCACTTGCCTCAAATTGAAACTATCTTAGTAAAAACTGCAGGAAAATCAACCAAAGCCGTTCAATTCTATTTAGATGCTGGTGCCTGCTTAAGGTTTGCTGTCCCCGAATGAAAAGGAAAAGGATAGTGTCCAAGGATGTTAAAGACCTAAGAGGGCCACCTTCACTTTCTCCCTGATTCAAGGGATGACAAGAAACGGAAAGGGAACCCTCGGTCTCCAGGACATCCATTGCTATTGGGGGACGTACAACTGCTCTCCGACCCCCATCTGGGGTTGAGGTCCTCTTCTCCCCTCTGCCACAGCCCCAGACTCCTCCCAGCACCCCAGCGGCGACAGAGGTGGGGTGAGTGAGCGCCCTGCCACCCCTCTCCGCCCCCACTGGGCGCCCGGAGGCTCGGCGGCAGGCCCGAGGGGCGGGGCTGCCGGCTGACGTCACTCAAGGACTGTCTGAGCTGCCGCGCCGAGGCCGGGCGGAGAGTGCGCTCAGGCGCGGAGCAGTGCGGGGCGGTCCCCAGGCCCCGATCCCGACGCGGGACCCATCCACCTGCGCGAGCGCCGGAGCGCGTCCGACTCCCACTGCGGGCTCCGAACCCGAGACCCCCGCGGTGCCGCCGCTATGTACGACCCCGAGCACGGATGGAGCCTGTCCTTCTCGGGATGCGGCTTCCTGGGCTTCTACCACATCGGGGCGACCCGCTGCCTGAGCGAGCGCGCTCCGCACCTCGTCCAGGACGCGCGCATGCTGTTCGGCGCCTCGGCCGGGGCGCTGCACGGAGTCGCTCTGCTCTCCGGGATTTCGCTGGGTACGTACGTCCGGGGGCCGCCGCCGGGGCTCCGCCGGGTGGAGCTGGGATGGGATACGGACACCGCGCGGTTCGTCCTGGGGTGGGGGGGCGCCCATCCCCAGACGGATGCTACCTCCGCGGGTCCTCTTGCTCGGCGCGGGGTGGGGGGTTCTCTGTGGCCGGCCCGGGAGGGGGGTGCGCCTGGCCTTGGCTCTTCTGGGCGTGGGAACCCTAAGCGTATCTGCCCTACTGTGGCGCCAGGGCTTACAGGAAGCCCCTCGCCCCGGAACTGAGAGTGAGCTCAAACGGAGCATCGCGGAGGAGGGGGCAGGATGGGGGCGGGTGGGGAGGAGGTAAGGGTGGAGCTGGTCCCTGCGGTCCCTGCCATCAGGTCACCAGGCGCTGGACGTTTTGCTCTGGGTTGGACCCGGAGGGGGACATTTGGCTGTGTCCCTGGGCAGGAGCCGCCGTCTTCCCTCTGGAGACTACAGGGATTGGAGACAAGCCTGGCCCCTACTGGGGGTAGGGTGGGGTGTGCTGGATAGCGTTTCAGGAGGGAAACCCTTCGGAGTCCTCCTGGGCAGGTTTACTGGTTTGGAGTGGAAGGGTCATGGGGGAGGTTGGGGGATGCTGTGGGGTGGGGGGCTTGGAGGTGGTACTAGACCTTTCCTATGGGCTGAGGTGGATCCCTGAACATCCCCCATACCATCCTTCCCCTCCAGGTCAGTGCCCTGGAAACGAGGTCCGGTGCATTTGAATCTCGTGCTAATTAAACATCTGTGTGTGTAGCTGGTGGTGGGTGTGGCCTGGGGTTCTGAGGCCCCGGGACAGGAACTGGGACAAGTGGCAGCTGGAGCTGTTGCACCCAAAAACCCCTAGACGGGAACAGAGTGCCCCTCCTCTGTCCCCTTTCAGCTTCCTTAGCCATCTACTCTTCGCTCTTCCCTGGGGACTGTGGCGTTGGACTTGGCCGACAGAGAGTGACTTTGTTCCTGCGTGGCCAGGAGTCCCTGCCAGGAGGGTCAGCCCTGCCATTGGATAGGCTCCGTGAGCAGACCCTGGACTGACCAGGAGGTGGGGATTGGGAGAGAGGCCCTGGCTGGCTTTTCCATTGATGGGAGGGGAGCAAAGGGCAGGAGTGTGGCCTCAGGGAGGATTAGACCGGCCACGTGGTCAGTGCACACACTCTGGGCTTTGGTGGCGATAAAAGACAGCCCTTGCATGTGGGTCAGTCCAGGTAACCTGTACTGATTCCAGGACAGAGGGGGTTCCTATCTGGCAGAGGACAGGTGCAGCCAGGGTCTGTACCCTGTGGAACAGGGGGAGGCTTGGGGACCACCAGGTCCTTGGAAAGTGGGGTCTAGAGGTTTTGGCAGGAGCCGCTCCTCCAATTCCATGAGCCCTGCTTTAAATTCCTGTCTCATTTGGGGACCACTGAGGGGCATTTCCTCGGGCCACAACTTGGAAAGAATTCCTGCAAGTCCTTCCAAGCCAAGTACTTGGTGGGAGAGCCCGGCAGAATGTGTCAGCTTTGCCCCTTCTGCCTGGGCTCAGTGGGGCCACATGTGTAGGGAGAGGCGAGCTGAGGTCAGAGGTCGGCCAGGACGGACAGGCTTATGGGTGTCCTTCTGCATCTCTTGATCTCCGACGGGCTTGGTCTTGGGCTGAGACTGGTGGCCTTGTATGTCAGGGCAGTGCGGGTCAGCCGGAGGGCGTCCAGACCCAGGGGGGAGGCTTGACGGGGCATGAATGTGGCCCATGCCTGTGAGACAGTGGTAATTCTGATGTCAGAGGCTTAAGGGTAAGTCTAGTTCTTCATGAGGAATCTTCTCTGGCTTGAGGATATTACAGATGGTAGCTTATCTAATCCCTTGTGTCCCCAAAGTTAAAAATGCACAGTCTGAGATGGTGTGGGTCAGTGAAGTGACTTTCCAAGGTCGGTGGCCAGTAAGAGATGGACTTGCCCTTGGGCCCCAGCCTGCATTGACTCTCTGCTTCCTGCAGAGTTAGGTCCTTTGTGCTAAAGCTCTGATGCTGGGGTGCTTCCACTTCTGGCTTTGGGGGATGGAGCGGAGGAGAGAGTGCCTCTGGGCCTCGGGAGGCTCGTTCCTGTGGCAGGACCTAGGGCAGTGTTGTTCAGGAGAGATACAGGGTAGCCGTGTGTGTCATTTAATATTTCCCAGCAGCCACACTGAAAAAAAGTGAAAGACAGAAGGGGAATTAATTTCATTGATCCAAATGCAGCCGGAATATTATCATTTGCACACCTGATCAACACAAAACACGATGAAAGAAGTATTTTATTTATTTATTTTTTTGTTTGAAGCCTTTGAATTCCGACGTGCCGTTTACGCACCTCAGATGGGAATGGCCACGTTGGAAGGGGCCCATGACCGCACGTGGCTGCTTTATCAGCGTAGGCCTAGAAGCAGGCTGGCCGCTTCCTTGCCACCTGGGGTTCGGGTCTTGCCACAAAGCACTGCCATCGCCGGGGTGGCACAGTCCTTTGTGTGTTTGTCTCCTGCCCCCCAGACATCATCACGGAGATCCTCATGGACATCGCCCGAAGTGCCAGGAGCCGGAAGATTGGCATCTTCCACCCCGCCTTCAACTTGGGCAGGCGCCTCCGAAATGATCTTCAGACATACCTCCCAGACGACATCCACAGGCTCATCTCTGGCAAAATGTGCATTTCGCTCACCAGGGTGTCCGATGGGGAAAATGTGCTCGTGTCTGATTTTCAGTCCAAAGAGGAAGTTGTGGATGTAAGCAGTTTGCTTATTTGGGCCTTGTCAAGTAAGAAAAGCTATTTCCCTTTGGAAGCAACACAGAAAAGGCTGCCAGAGGCCACCTGTCCCGTTTCTTAAGATGCAAAAGGCCCTGGCTGCCCAGGAGGCTGGTTGGTTTCCTGCACCACTCTGCGTGCCTCTGGCCGTCGGTGGTCTCTAGCGCGCATACATCCCAGAACGTTCCTAGTTGGTTTCAGAGTCAAACACTACCTCCCCATTTTTCAAGACGTGGCTCGTGATCCCCTCTTCCAGAGACCCAGTTGCACAGGTGTCCCTCCTCCCACCACGTGTATTCCTGGCACATAGAGCATCTGTAGCATCCCAGCAGCCATGAAAACCTCCATTTAACCTTGTTTCTAAAAGCTTTTTCTGGATAGGCAGCACTGGTCATTCACATAGGAGCAGGTTTTCTCGCAGCAGGCCGGTCTTGCTTCCTGCCCCCCTGCCGCCCGCTGGGATCCGCAGCATTAGCAATATCTGGAAGCTTCTGAAGCTTCATAGGCTTCCAGGCTCTCAGGCCCCTCCAGCCTGCTGCTCCAGAATCCTGGGTTGACCAGCTCTCCGGGCAATGATCTGCGCTTGCGAAGCCCTGGTCTGATGTCTTCCTAGTCAGTCTGGGACTCTGTGAAGGCCCAGTGCATCTCTCATGGGGAGAGGGACAGGGAGCTGATGTCCCAGCGTCATTAGGAGCTTCTACTTAGGCCCTGAAATACAAGTGTGTAGGTTGGTTTGTTGTTTGTTCAGCTCATTTATTAAAGCCCCCCCTTTGCAAAGAGCATCTCTGGCCTGTTGCTCTGTTCATCTGAAGAAGGCTGACGCGGGCCCCCACGGGATCAGAAGGCAGGCTCTTCGGGTCTGGGGTTTCACTTCTTTTTGTCTTCGCAGGCCTTGCTCTGTTCCAGCTTCATCCCTTTCTTCTGTGGCATAATCCCTCCTTCCTTCAGAGGCGTGGTGAGTCTGCTTTTAAATTGTCTGCCCAGCTCCCGCCTGCAGGGCCCCCAGTCACAGGCGCCCTGGGGCCTGTCCCCAAATGCAGAGCCTTTGCCTCTTGGCCTCTCAGACCGAGGTTCCACAGCTGGCCCCCTTCTAGGTTACCTGGGCAATACGTCAACTTTCAGGTAGAATTAATTATCTCACTATCTGAAAGGTAAGCGGTTTCTCTTACCTTCAGCTGAGCGCCCCAGATAGGTCCCCGCTGGTGTGGTTAAACTCCAAAGTGCTTCTATGTCCGTTCCTTGCTTGCAGGAGAGCTTTATTCCTAGCACTCCAGAGTCTACGGCCTGTTCTGGCTCTGCCTTTGCCCTTTTAGGGCAAAGGGCTTTGGGGCAGAAGCTGCTGACAGGGCTTGGATTTGATTCCATCCCACAAATATGTGTTGTGACCGATGGCTGAGCCCTGGCAGGGATGGAGAGACACAGGGTGTGCTGTGTTTTCTGAAGGCGCTAGACCAGATGCCAGGCAATGCCAGGCCACTGGCAGCCTCCTTTTAGGGCCATGGTGATCACCCCGGGTGATTCTGCTCCCTCCCCCCACCCCCGACCTGACCCCAGGACAATGTCTGGAGACAGTCTGGGTTGCCACAGTGAGGGAGTGCTCAAGGCCCGGGGTGCAGCTGACATCCCGCAGTGTGTAGGCTGGCCTACTCCCCCAAAAATGACCTGTTCCTAAACATCTCTGGTGCCAAGCTAAGACATCCTGTCTTGCGAGAGCAGACACATCTCAATGTCCCAGGGCAGTGGTGTCCTCACACTGGAGAGCAAAGGCAGAGGCTTGTCACACCGAGCTTTCCTTTTGCCTTCCCGAGCTTCCTAGCCCCATAACAGACACATGGTCCCTGCTTCTGGATGCGAAAACAGGCCTGGAGCTGCACAGGGGTCCACCCAGAAGCCCACGGCCTCTGCCTGGCAGACACACCCGGACTGAATCCCCCCTCCGGCACATGTTAGCTGGACCGCTTGGGATGCGTTTCTTTCTTTCTTTCTTTTAAAGATTGTATTTATTTATTTGACAGAGATCACAAGTAGGCAGGGAGGCAGGCAGAGAGAGAGGAGAAAGCAGGCTCCCTGCGGAGCAGAGAGCCCAATGTGGGGCTCGATCCCAGGATCCTGGGATCATGACCTGAGCCAAAGGCAGAGGCTTTAACCCACTGAGTCATCCAGGTGCCCCTGGAATGCGTCTCTGAACCTTTCTGAGATGAGTTTGCAGAACGAGGGTTCCTCCTAGTGCAGTGTGGTCGAGGTGTTGTAAGGCTCGCATGAGTGAGGGCCCTGAGCTGCTCGGCACAGAGCCTGGCCCAGGGGAGCTTGCAGGAAGTGGGGGCTGTTTCACCACCAGCGGAGATGTCCCCACCTTGCCCACCTGGCCCAGGCTGCCTCAGTCCCCCTAGAAGTGGGGGGCGGTCACACATTCAGTACCCTCCAGTGAAACCCACAGAGAATCAGAACACCTCCTTCTTGTGATTCCACCCAGCAAACTCAGGGGGTTACAATAGGAAAATCTGGAACGAATAGGAAAAGTCTACGTGACAAGGCACATTGGACTTGAGACTACTGTTTGCATGAGAAACAGTCAGCCTGCTTCCTCCCTAGTGTTCCCTAAGGTTCCAGACGTTCCGGTCCATGTCCCCTTCTGCCATGAGGTTTCTGAGGCTTCCCTACATCTTTCATGGGGATTGTGTGGCTATGATTTTGAAAATACTGCATATACACGCGTGATCATCTTTTGGACTCAAGGCAGGACTCTCCGGATTGGCTAAGGCATGGCTGAGCATGGGTGGTTCCTCTCTGGACTGGTTGTAGGTCTTGGGGAGGACGGGCTGTGATATTTGCAGGACTTTCTCTGTGGGTATCAACAGCTGGGCTGGGACGGCTGGGATTTGGGATTTGGGAATTTGGGTATATCATTCTGGACACTGCTTTGAGCGATGCAAACTTTGTCCATATTGTTCCCAAGCCTGCCTGTGCCAGCCAAAGGTTGTCAGAGGGGATGGATGCAGGCAAGCTGTTGCTCACAGCTAGGTTGTGGGTTCAGAGGGGGTTTCTGAAGGCTGCCCTGGACCCAGGTTCGCTGCCATTTGAGTCTCCAAAGCTCTTCAAGACGCTGGTTCTGATTTTCCAATCAGCAAAGGAGGGGGTCTGGAATTGAACACAGAAGAGACCTTCTGTCTCTTGGAAGGCAGGGTCTCTATCGTACCCTGACAACAGGGCACACAGAACGCCTTTTGTGCAAATTACACAGGCACATCTATAGATACCTGCCTGGGCTTTAGACTTGGCAGCACAATATAGGCTGAGCTCCAGCTTCTGTCTGCCTCTTTGCCCAGTACTTTTTGTGCAGTGCACAAACTACACAACAGTACAGAGCACGTGTGAGTGCTAGCCAAGAGCCTGGCCTAGCACAGAAGTGCTCAGTAAGGCTTTGTTGAAAGTGTAGTTCTGGAACCTTGTCTTCCCACAACATCAGCCTGTGGCTCTGAGAAGCCTCTACCCATAATCTGAAAAAACCCAGAAGACGTCAGCCCAGAGCTTCTGACACTATGTCCTTTTCTCCTCCCCATTAAAGCGATACATGGATGGAGGACTAAGCGACAATGTCCCCTTCTTTGATGCCAAAACGACCATCACTGTGTCCCCCTTCTACGGGGAGTATGACATCTGCCCTAAAGTCAAGTCCACAAACTTTCTTCACGTGGACCTGACCAAGCTCAGTCTGCGGCTCTGCTCCGAGAATGTCTACCTCCTGATTCGAACCCTGTTCCCTCCGGACCTCAAGGTGAGTTGGGGGCTGTGTGTTCTGGGGGTACAGCTCCTTTTTGCCTCCCTGCTTGCCAGGAGACCTCCCATTTGTTCTTTCCGCAAACAGAAACAGATCTCCCTCATCAAATAGAAACTCAGGGAACGGTTTCCGGCAGCTCAGGGCTGTCCCACTCTGCCCATTGGAGTCTCCTGGGAAGACTTAAACAGCCCCGCAGCACAGATCACACATCCAGGGGCTTTGATTTTTGAAATCAAAATGCACCCCCCGGGTGCACCCAGGGGACAGTGGTATTTTCTTTTCTTTTTCTTTTTTTTTTCCTGTTATCCTGATGTTTCGTCTTTGCAAGCGTGGTCAAGAACCACGCTGCATTTGGTGGTTTAATCTTTCTTGCTTGTTACCATCGGGGGTCTTCTCTCCCTAACATAAAGAAAATGTGTGGACCATGTACACTGATGGTTCTCAGGGGAGAAAGAAGGCGGCATGGATGCTGTACCCCAACAGCATGTGCCCCAGGAGAGAGGGGAGGCTGTGCATTGCTTTGCATGTGGGGTTTGTATCCAGATGAGTGGAGAAGGCCGTTGTTAATTGTCCTGTGACAGCTCAAACAGGACCCCGTGTTTGGGAGGGTGGAGGCTCATCTGGGGACCAAGGGAGCCCAGAGAAACCAGTGCCTCTCAACAGAGGCTCCGCGGACAGGGCGTCCTTCCAGCCTGGTCCGGTGTGGAAGTGAACTTCTGTCTCCTAGGAGTGCGGAGCCCTGTGTCCAGCCTCGCTGTGACCGCGCTGGGCCATGGGAGCAGCTCCGGGCGGGGAGGGCTCTGCCCTTGGTCTCTGCACTGCATTTACCTTACTTGATTCGTTGCCAGGTGCTTGGCGAGATATGCCTTCGCGGCTACTTAGACGCCTTCAGGTTCTTGGAGGAGAACGGTATGTACGCTGCGGGCGAGGTGAGAGCAGACAGGGCCTTTGAACCAGCTCTGCGCGGGCAGTCAGTCACCCGTGGCTGGGGTTCCGCAGAAAGCCAGCGCTCCGTGTTCTCGCTCAACACCTTGCTCAGTCCCCTCATTTGCCCCGGGAGCCAGGAGATCTTGGCCCCATTAGACAAATGGGAAGACGGAGATGAGCCGGGGACCTCCCCCCGTGTCCTCGCCCTCTCCCCCCGCAGTAACCCCGTCTGCTCAGTGAAGGCAGTCCTGTTGGTTTTTCTTTTCCCCATAAACTATGTTGAACCTTTAGATAAACAAAGGAGGGAGTTAAGCGGGTTCCTGGCCCTGAGCCCCAGGTGGAGAAATCAGAATCCTTGTCTCGGGCCAGGTGTGGGTCCTGTGGGTCTCTGGCCACGCCCCCTGAGCCCTGCTGTCCTTTCTGGAGGGAGCTGGGCTCTTGCCAGTCTGAGATGTATTGGGGGCTGTTCGTCTTCAAGGCTAAGAGTTGGTTTCCCTGTTGCTTCTCTGAATGAGTCTTTGGCGGAGACCAAGGAGCGGCAGTTAAAAGGACGCGCTGTATTTCTTGACACGGACAATGCGAATTGGCTCTTCAGTGTGCCAAGCCATTGGCTGGGTGCTGGGGTACCACCGGGAAGGGGCAGGTGTGGCTCTGTCCCTCCTGGAGCTTAGCCTGTGGGCCAGGTGGGTCAGGAAGCAAGTAGAAGGACAGTGTGTGCCAAGTGCGCTGACAAGAAGCCACAGGACACTGTGGGATCACAGGGGAGGGGTCCACATGGCCCCCTGGGGGAGGGGAGGGCTCCAGGAGGATGTGAATTTGTGTTGCAACTTGGGATGAACAGGAGTGTTCTGGGCGTGGGGGCCGGGAGTGAGGGGTGGGCAGGCCACAGAGCGTGCAGCAAGGTTGGAGGAGGGAAAGAAGGCACACGTGACTGGAGTGGCGGGGGTAGGGGCCATTGAAAGATGGGTGGCGGGGGGCAGAGGCCAGGCCTGGACCCGGTGGACACAATAGAGGTTTGCATCCTGCAGCTGTAGGGAGCCACTGAGGGGCGCTGAAGCAGGAGTGAGGGAGGTCAGTAGAGGCCTTGGGCTGCAGGCGGAGAGGGTGAGATGCTGGTCCCTAGGGGACCCGTGAGGCAGCTGAAGGGTCAGCGAGGGCCAGGGCAGTGAGGGTGGTGCAAGGGGCCCGAGGGAACAGGCCTCACGGATGACCAACCAGAGATTCTGGAAGGGCTAGACTCAGGAATGAGGTCGTGGTTTCTGGCTCTTGCAGCTGGGGTAGGGGTGTCCTGCTACCTGGCTCACGGCTCTCGGGAAGGGGAGGGAAAGCATTCTCGGGGAAGCCTGGTATGCTGTGCATGGGTCGGGTGGGTGTGCAGAGTCCCAGGGCCATCTGGGGGCAGCTGTGCAGGAGGCAGCTAACGGCAGGGCCTGAAGTTCTGGAGAGCAGTCTGGGCTGGGAATGCAATGGAATTTGGAAGGAATCTAGGAATCAGGGACAGCCGCAGAGCCCTTAGGGGCACACTCAGGTGACACGGTGACTTTCCTAACTAGAAGCCTTTGGGCAAACCACCTCCCTCCCTGGGCCTCTGTGTCCAGCCTGTAGCAAGGGGAACGTGGATTAAATGCCCAGGGGATTCTTGGTAGTTCTGAAGATGGGCCTTGGCGGCCTCTGGGTTGGGTTGGTGTCTAAAGATACAGGTAAGTAGATTCTGGGAACAGATTCTTTGAAACATTCCTGAGGGAGGGTACAGTCCTGGCAGATGAGGAGGGTGCCTGATGGAAGCCGGAAAGATCTATAGGAGCAGAGGCTTTGAAGGCCCCTGGCACGGTGTGGATGCTGGTCCCTCCAGGAGCCCAGGGAGGCAGCCGGAGGCTTGGCCAAGGGCCCGGTCACGAGGGTGGTGTGGAGATCAACCCGAGGAATAAGGCACAGGCATGTGGGAACAGCTCCTGGTCTTCCTAACCGGAGGTTGGGAGCAGGAGGGGAGCCGGGGGGCAGCGTGGACACCTGGAACAGCCTGTTCCCTTGACCAGCCCAGCGAGCCAGTTCTCTGAGAGCGGGAACCACTCACTGGTATCAGCCAGTGAGTCCCAGCACCCGGGGGCAGGACCTGCCCAGATTCCCTTACCCAGCGCTGCTTTCAAAGCCACACGGGGCAAGAGCGGCATTTTTAATGTCAGACCTGGGTTCGAATGCTGCTCTTGCACTCACAGGCTGTGTGGCTTTGGGTGAGTCTCTTAACCTCTCTGTGCTTCTGATTTCTCAGCTGAAATGGAGGAGCAGAGACCATGGATAACAGTCCTAATTGTTACCAAGTTCCTAATCAGGGGCCTAAAACACAGGCCTCACTGGTGATTCAGTGATTATAAATTAGTTGTAATTCTTTTTTTTTTTTTTTAATAAATTAGTTGTAATTCTTATCTTTCACCTTCATAAATGCACCTGTGGCTGTGGAACTCGCACAGCTAGTGAGGGATGGCGCCTCAACCAAACTCTCATCTCTCTGGCTTCAAAGCCCCACACTTGTTCCTCTCGGTTACAAAAACCTGTATACCCGCCCTCATTTCTCCCATGGCAGGCCCGCGGCTCCCCCGGTGGCTGCCTGTGTCCCTGTCATTCTGCGGGTGCGTGTGTGAGTAGGGTCCCCTGCTGCCTGTGTTCACCTGCTGGCTGGTTTCCCGTGTCCCCGGTAGGCATCTGCAACAAGCCCCATCCGGGCCTGGATTTACCCTCGGAGGAGGCGAAGACCCTTACCTTCCCCTGGGGACACAGGAACCCGGAATCTGGCCCAAGGGTGTCTGCGGAGGGGACGAAGTCCGAGGAAGACGAGCTGCTGGACCACCTGCGTCTCAGCATCCTGCCCTGGGACGAGCGCATCCTGGACACCCTATCGCCCAGCCTCACTGCAGGTGCCGACCGCGCGGGGGTGGGGGGATGCTGAGGATGTGGTTTCCTGTGACACAGAGAGACTGAAGGGACTCTTCAGTCCAGAACCTTCTGGTGGGCCCTTCTTCCAGAACCCTCTCTTCCTGCTTACCCGTTGCAAAGCCTTCTTTCTTGAGTCCCCTTTCCCTGATTTCTCCCTGCCTCCAGACCTGCAGTTTTGAATCTCCATTGAGTGGCAGTAGACTTTATCACGTGATCAGCTATTACGTGGACAGGTGTGCACACACCAGCTTTCAGATCGAGCACTTGGAGAGATTCAGAGCCGCGGGGGACCTCATCCCTGGCCCCAGGCCTCTAGCACATCTGTGGTGCTAATTCACTAGCCAGCACTTGGCGGAGGGTTCTGGGCAGAGGGAAACAAAGTCCAGCGGAAGGTTCAGGAAAAAAACTCAAAAGTCAATGGGGTATTCGAGAAGTTTGTGTAGCCCTCCAAAAACAGTTGTTATTTAAATGAGAGTGGTTCACTGAGCACCCTGTGTCCTGTGGGCTAGCCGAGGGCTGTTCTGGGAAAGCAACTCATTTGATCTCATTGGTAAGTGCTTCTGAGTCTTCGGATGCCCGGATTGGTGTATTTCGTGGAAATTCCAAGCAGCCCCTGGGGAAGGTGGTTTGGTTTTTACTCTGGTGGGAGACACACCTCCACATTATATTTTTCAGCACTGAGTAATGCAATTAAAATGAAACATGGACAAGTGAGCAAGATTTACGATTTCTTACCGGTTAAGGTCATGTCGTATGTGATGCTGCCTTGTACGCTCCCCATGGAGTCTGCCATCGCCATGGCCCAGAGGTGAGCCTTTTGTGTGGCTTTGTGCTTTCCTCCCAGGGTTGGATGGAGATGGAGAGAATCCACGTAAGGGCGCTTGACCTGTGGCCTGGCTCCGTGTAGAATGCCACGGAGCCCACGGTCCACACGGAGTGCCCTACAAGGTGCCTCGCGGTAAGCCTCTCAGGCCGCCTCTTTTCTCCAGGCTCTCGTTTGCCCCTTCTTAGTAGGTGTACACTTCCATTTCAGGATTTTATTCATGGAACGATGGGAGGCACACACTTGAATCCTGGGTATTTGTTTAACCTTTGCTTGCTTGCTTCCTTTCTTTCTTTTTTTTTTTTTTTAATATTTTATTTATTTATTTGAGAGAGAGAGCATGAGAAGGGGGAGGGTCAGAGAGAGAAGCAGACTCCCTACGGAGCAGGGAACCTGATGTGGGACTCGATCCGGGTACTCCAGGATCATGACCTGAGCTGAAGGCAGTCTCTTAACCAGCTGAGCCACCCAGGCGCCCCCAACCTCTGCTTTCTTTAGATTTATGTTGGTGTTTACGGTCTTTTTAGTGAGTCAGTGGACATGGCCTTTGGTCCATCTTGTAGAGGCCAGACCATCCTTCTGAATGCAGCTTGGTTCTCCTGACCAGACCCCCTCCCCACCGTACTGAATTAGCTGCTTTTTCCCCAACATCCCTGTCCAGGGGTGAGGCCCCATCTGAGCTCAGCAATGGATCCATTTGTGCAGGGGTGGGGGCAGGGGGTGGGGAGTCCGCTGAGCTGGTGCGTGGCCCAGTGCCGCAGGGCTGTGCGGGCCGGGGAGGTGCCACCTTGACTATGAGATTCTCTGCGTCAGCTTCAGGGGGTACCGTGCCACAGAGAAGCCTGGAAAGCCCTCCCCTTTTATTTCCGCGGATAATCCCTTGAGGTTTCTGGAGCCCCACGTGACCTAACTTCACTTTCGGGCTTTTAGGGAGGTTTGCCTTTCATGTCATGTGCCTAATCCGCTTTCTGGGACTGATCAGATTAGGGTTAGATGTGAGTCTGGCAGTTTCGCTGGACAAAGGGCATTATTCTAGGGTACCCGCCTTTGGGTTTTGGTTGTTAAGTGTGTGTTTTGGCTTGTTTTCATGCATGTCCGTGTGTGTGTGTGTGTGTGTGTCTGTCTGTCTGTCTGTCTCTCCTATAGACTGGTGATGTGGCTTCCAGACATGCCCGCGGACATCCGGTGGCTGCAGTGGCTCACCTGTCATGTGTGCTCTCGAGTGATGACGCAGCTCTTCCCCCACTCTAGGTCCGCGGCTTTGCGGGGCGGGGGGTTGCCTATTTACCCAAATTCTCATTTGACCTCAGCTTGCTGAATCAGGGTGTTGGGGGGCCCTGGGGGTGGAACCCCACATTCTTCATTACTAACACGGCCCCTGGGATGCTGCTGCTTCTGAATTCAGAAAAATGATTCAGAGTGAAGAAGGGCTTTGTTGCAGCCATAAGGGTTGTTGGGTCTAATCTTGAAAATCATGGCCCTTGGCGGTCTCACCTGTTCTGTGTGGGTGATCTTCCTCTCCTCGCTGGGCTTCTGTGTGGCTTTTGGGATGGCACAGTGCTGGTCACATGGTGGGCACTCAGGAGATGGGGGCTCAGTGCTATTGGCAGACATAGAAGGGTTCAAACTGGGGCAGTGGAAGGGTCTGGTCTGCAGTGGGCAATGACTCTTGTGGCCATGGGAAGGAGCTCTCATCGCCGGGCCATCGGGAGGCAGGTTCACAAGCTAGAGGGGCCACTGTACTGGCTCAGGCAAGGGATGAGGAGGGCCTGGTCTCACTAGAACCTGTGGGATAGAGCCGTTTGCAGGCTCTAGAGCCAGAAGGAGGTACCAGTTGCAAACCCCGGGGTCTGCCTGCGTCCCGAGGGAGTGGAGCTGCTGGTCAGGAGGCGGCGGCCTGGGGATGGCGCTGCAGGCTGGTGGCTGAGTTGGTTTACTTGGGGCTGGTTGATGGGCTCCATTGTGCCTGCGGACATCCAGTGGGAGTGGTCCAGTGGCTGGAGGGCCACCAGCTTAGAATCCCAGGATGGTGACATCAGCCCAGCATGGGAGAGCATTGTGGTTTTGGACACCACCCCCCTGTAGTGACCCAAGCATGCATGGAGGGGCTGGTGGTGGCCATGCGTCCTTGTTGAGACCGAAGACCTCGGAGCAGCAGGACAGTGGCTGAGTTAGTATCCTTCACCTCTTTCAGATCGCGGACACAAGCAAACGGCCAACAGCCTTCCCTGAAGGACGTGAAGGCGCTGCTCCTGTCCCTGCTGTCCAGCAGGAGCCGGAGCTGAGGCCGCTGAGCAAACGGGTCCTCCTGTCTGGCCTGGCGTTTGGGGGGGCTGGAGCTGCAAGGGACTCCTCCTTTCCTGCTCGCTCTCCTCGTGCAGACGCGTTCCTGAGCCCATCGAGGAGACAAATCTAGGACACTCTTTCGCAGGCGCTTCCCGATCTTTCTGCAGCTACGCCCACACTGGCTTGGATGCGCCCGGGTTTGACACACGGGGTCCTGCCTTGGTACCGAAATTATGGTTTATTGAAACCAAAGGCAAACTACTGTTTTTAGGAAAAGCTAGGAAGCTACTTTTGGTGTACGTGTTGGTCTAGAGCTTAAGGAAGCCTGCTATTCAAGCATCTGAGTCTGTTAGCTCACTTGGCTGGGAAATGACACCAGGGAGCCCATGGCGGAGGGGCCACCTCCAATGGCCTGGCAGCCTTCCCATTGCAACATTCCGGAGCATCCTGTGTTGTGATGGGCTGGGGGTGTGTGGGGCTGGGGGCTGGGGGGAGACTTACGGTTGGGGGTTGGGCTGCCCTTTGTGCAGTCTTGGGGTTTAGAAGGAAAAGTAACGTGATCCCATTTCCCCAGACAGGAAGTGGTTGGTGTGGCAGGAGGGGGAGGCAGCCTTCCCCAGGGAGGGCACTGACCGTGGTGGGCCAGTAAAAGATGTTCACTTATTTACATTTTGGAACACTTCTTTGACCTAGCCTAAATATTTGATAGAGTTTTGTATAAACTACAGAGAGTCTTATTATGTGTTGCATTGTACGTTATGTGAATCAGGGAGGTGTTACTAAGCCTTACCAAAAAAAAAAAAAAAAAAATGCAGTGCACAGCACAGATAGGCATCCTGGGCTCCCAGGCCTTTACCATCACAACAGAAGGGCTTGTGGCCTGTGCGCCGTTTTTCTCAATAGCCCCTGCCCATATTCCCAGAGCCTTAATGGAGACAAGCAAGAGATGGGCACCTACGTTCTCCCCAGGTGGGATGCGTTGGCAAGCACAGAGTAATGTCACTGCAGGTGAAATGTGCTGCTTTTCTGATTTATGCATTTGAGCATAACCAAAAGACAGCAGCGGTAAGCTCGAATCCTCAACATTGGCAAAACAGGCTACATCTCTCACCTGTACTGAATCAGTACACTGGGAGTCGAAGAACCAGAAGGTTCCAACACAGCACTTTCTTACAAAGACAAGACCTTGAAAAGAGGAATGTGGTTCTCGGGGCAGCCTTCATGCGAGCCTGTCCCTTGAGCTGCCATGAGACTGTGGACACCTTGAGGCAGGCTCCTTGTAGGCATACGGAGCCACTGCCCAGCACTCAGGATCCCCACCTTGCGGCTCCTTGCTGCATCCTTGTGTCTTGGGGACGTGGGTACGGAGGCTCCCGTTCTGATGGCGCTCCCTTCCAAAGGGAGGCAAGAGGGGCGAGAGGCAGGCTCTCCCAGCTGCTTGGAGCCCCCAGAACAGAGCACTGCCCCTTGCTTGCTGTGCTGGTCGGGGTCGGGGGGAGGCCAGGCCTGACACCCGCCGGGCCCCTCAGAGCACTCTGTCACACGTCCTCCCGAGCCCCTGGTTCTCAGGTTCCCCGATGAGCTGTCTTCCTTCAGGAGCGCTGCAGGGCCCCGCGGCAGACAGGAGCACACTTGAGCCGTATTTTCAGTAACCGCTGTATTTCTGCATAGTCCATATATAGGCTAGTTCCTCTGATTGTTCTAAGGAAGGAATTGTGTTAACAGCTGATGGGATCACATGCAGCTGCTTTTCGTGCTATGTTTTGAACTGTTCCAGCTCCTCACAGTGAGCATGTTTTATGATTGTTTTAAAAACGTGTGATAACAAGGGGTGCCTGGGTGGCTCAGTGGGTTAAAAATGTGTGCTAACACAAAGAGGTCTCCTCTCCCCACCTGTGCCTTACTGCCCCCTAGCCCCGCACCTCTCCCGCTCAGCTGAGGTTTCTGATCAGCACGGAACAACACTCTTTGAGTTCAAGCAAAGTTCAACCTTATCAAGGTTGAGTTCAACCTCATCAAGCAAAACTTCTCCTTCTTTATACGGCACACTTACGCTCTGGTGCACACTCCACAGGAAGAGTCAGGGATGATGACCGTGTGGTCTAGCGAATGCCAGAGAGCAACGGTCTTTATTTGGTGAACAGGTAACAAAACTTGGTTAAGCCGCTGCCTTCGGCTCAGGTCATGATCTCAGGGTCCTGGGATCGAGTCCCGCATCGGGCTCTCTGCTCAGCAGGGAGCCTGCTTCCTCCTCTCTCTCTTCTGCCTCTCTGCCTACTTGTGATCTGTCTCTGTCAAATAAATAAATAAAATCTTTTAAAAAAAAAAAAACTTGGTGCAGAGCGTGAGCCTCGTTTTGTTTTTTAAAAAAACAACAAAACAAATTGTGGGTGTGTATGTGTGTACAGAGGAAAGGTAGAGAACGTATGCCCCAGGACTGACAGTGGTGGTCATTAGGCCATTATCTGTAACTGCAGTCCATTTGTTGTGCTTGTATGTGGTTTTCAAATTTCTGTGGTCAGCGTTTCTTTCATTGGAAAATAACTCACAATAAATGTGACTTTGAAACCGTTTTCCATCATCTCTACATCCTCTCGGGAGCCCTGCTTTGATTTTCCTTTCCTCACAGACAAGTTCCTTCAAATGTTGCCCTCCTCCCCCAGATTTAGGACCCCACCAGCCAAGTGATCTCCTTGACATGCTCTGTCCTGGACGCTGGACCAAGAGCCCCTCCCCCTAGAGTCCCTCTCCTTCCTCTGGGACACCAGGCTGTCCCGAGTGCTGGGCTCGTCCCCAAGGCTCAGCCTTGCCTCCTGTACTCGGAGTTCACAGCTGCTCCTGGGGGTGGTTCACTCTGAGGACCCCCAGTCTCTGGCTCAGGTGAGGGGTGAGCCCGCCCAGCCACCTCCACCAGGCTACTCCTTGGCGTAACCCAGCACCTCAACATAATCCTTCCTGTGTCCAGCTGCCCTGTATCTGTCAACTTCCAAGTCACCTGAGCCAGGACCCAGAGATTCACTGAGTCCCTTCTTCCTGCCTGACCCTGCCCTCTCCAGCTGGCCCCTCCTGCTGTGTCCACTTCCACTTAAGGCCTTTGGAATCTAACCTCTTGTCCCCCCACCCATTCCATGGAGCCCATACCCCATGGTGTCCCAAACTAAGAGGTGAGTGACCTCTGTGGGCATCTGTGGGAAGTCCCAGGGTCCCTTCCTTAGGACCTCTGAGCCTGAGGTTTCATGTTATCAAGGGAGCCAGTGTGGTCACTGAACTGCGTTTCTACTACTCATGGGGCCAGGTCAACACGGTGGAAGCCAAGTTTTCTCAAAAAGCTGGCATCCTTGCAGGTCTACTGGGTGATTTGACCAGTTAGGATAGGCTGGGTTATGCTGCATTGAACAAAGACTCCCCCAGAAGATTTATTTCTCATGCTATTTGCTCATCAGTCTTGGCTGGCCCAGCCTGAAACTGTCCCCCCATCTGGAGGGTCACTGATGGGGAGAAGGAGGGTCACTGATGGGAAGAAAGGAATATGGTGCTTCTAAGGCTGTCATCCAGATATACCTATTTCTTCTGTCTACAACTCGTGGACCAAAGCAAGTCACATGGATAGGGGAAGGGAAATACAACCCTACCTTTTGCCCAGAAAAGGAGCCCCAGAATTACTGGTGAACACCACTGAGGGCCAAAGAGCCTCAAAAGCCAAAACCCAAAGTCTCTTATGACCCAATCAGTTTAGGAAATATGGGGTTCAAGAAAGTAAGCGAGGTATAAGTGCTGCAGGACTTCTCAGAACCTTTATATTTTTAAAAAAGATTTTATTTATTTGTTTGGCAGAGAGAGAGAGAGATCACAGTAGGCAGAGAGGCAGGCAGAGGGAGGGGGGGAAGCAGGCTCCCTGCTAAGCAGAGAGCCCGATGTGGGGCTCGATCCCAGGACCCTGAGATCATGACCTCACCGGAAGGCAGGAAGGCTTAACCCACTGAGCCACCCAGGTGCCCCTTCTCAGAGCCTTTGATATGTTATTATGCATTTTTTTTAATTTTATTTATTTGACAGACAGAGATCACAAGCAGACAGAGAGGCAGGCAGAGAGAAAGGAGAGAAAGCAGGCTCCCCGCTGAGCAGAGAGCCCGACGTGGGGCTCGATCCCAGGACCCTGGGATCATGACCTGAGCCGAAGGCAGCGGCTTAACACACTGAGCCACCCAGGCGCCCCTGTTATTATGCATTTTGACTGTAGAGATGGTGTTTGAGGATGAAGCTGTGACTGTGTTTCTGATATGTCTTCTGTCACCTTGTCACCAGTGCCTGGTACCCAACAGACTCTCAAGTATTTGGCACAGGGGCCTTGTTACAATCTGCAGGTCAACCTCATGGCTTACCTTTGAGAAGAGGCTTACTCAAGAGAATACTGAAGGAGAAAATCAGGAAGATCTAGTTTATTCAGCGTTTACGGTGAGCCAGGCACCTTTCCCCATCGCGTCAAATCCCCAGTAGACCACCATGCTTTAGCAACTGCTGTGTTCGCCTCCAAAATGAAGCCCCGTGGCCTCTTGTTCTCCGCCCCCAGTCCATCCCTCCGACCACCTCGCTAGTCCTCACTGGCCGCAGCTCAACGGAGATGCCACTGATTTCCCCACGGCTCACCGAGGGCCCTGCGATGGGCTGGGCGTTGTCACACACCCTCTTACTCCAATCCCGTGACGTAGTATGACCCTCGCCTTCCCTTTACCAACGAGGGGACCACCCTCGGGGCCTTCCGCAACTATGACGACCCGGCGCTCAGCAGGAGGGTAGCAGGTGTCATCCCGGATCTGGGCTGCCCCTGACACCGGGGGCCTGGACGCTTCGCGGGGGCGTGGAGCCCGCACAGCACCCGCCCGGCCGGGGCGCCAGGAGGGTTCAGGGAGGGCCCCGGGTGAAGCCTTGGCGAACCCACCAACCCTCGGCTCTCTCCCGGGGGCGACAGCGGACGCCGGCTCCCAGCGGGTCCTCACACTGACTCGCGCCCACCGCGCCAGCAGCTGTGCAGGCGTTACTGCACGTTCCGCGTTTGAGCTGCCTCCAGGCAACGGGGCTTCCCGGCGCCCGTGTGAACATCCGGGTCACAGGCCCATAAGGACCAATGAGAGGAAGTATCTCACGATAAGGGGCGGGGCATCATGGCTGCCCCCAGTGCGCCGCGTCCGGGGTCTGGTGGATGTTACGCTGATTGACAGCTCCGTCACCGCGGGCCAGCCCTCTGCCCTCACCAGCGGAGCGGTGGTCACCCCGGGAAGCTCTACGAGGCGGCGGCCGGAGAGGGAGCCATGGGGACAGTGCACGCCAGGGTAAGAGGCCCAGCGACCCGCGGGCCGCGTGACCTCTGGGGCGAACGCCGCGGGGAGACGCTCTTGCGGCTGCGCCCGGGGTTCCCTCGGTAAGGGGGCGCCGAGGGCGGCGGGGCCTGGACGCCTCGTGGTGGAGGCCGCAGAGACGCTGCGAGCGGGTCCCGCAGACCTCGGAGCAGGAGACCGGTTCCCAGAGGAGGGGCGCGACTTGCCCAAGGTCACTCGGCGAGGCGGTGGCTCCGAAAGGACTGGCGAACTTTGCGTGGTGACCCGGGGCGGAGTAACAAGTTTTCCTCTTGGAGAGTTGACTTCTCTGGCCTCCGCCGTTTCGGGCGTCTTCTCTCCTTACGGGTCACCTTCTGCAGTCTCCCGCTCAGCTCCTGCTGGGGTCCTGGTGGACCCCTAGAGCACCCAGTATCCTTTGAAGACCCAGACCCATCTAGGAGCCGTCATTGCTCCTGCTTATGGTGCAGAGACAGAAGCTGTCCCTGCTGTAGTTACCTCTTTTCAAGTGGAGGCAGGAAAAGCCCTTAACCAGTTTGTTGCGAGAGTTAAGACACAGTGGGTGAAAAGTACTTGGGTGCTCGGGGCGTCCCCACTGCTTGCCAAACTGCTCGCCTTTATCTTAATCTTAAGTGAGAGCCAGAGAGTATGTGTGAATATTTGTCTAAGGCCCCGTTCGTTAGAGCCTCGGAATGTTCCAAAACTCAGACCTCCTGAGTCCCAGGCCTCCGCATTACTTTTCCGACTGTTTTCACTTGTCCTGCTCAGGAGTTTTCCATACTTTCCCGTCGCTTCCCAAAGAATTTAGCACAGACCCCTCAGCTTGGTGTGGGCGGCTGGACTTGACTCCCCTTCACAGATCATACATTCAGATGAAACACGGCAGCTCTTCTGACACGGTCCTTGGGCTTGTCCTGCAGCTCCTCATTCACCCACCCCCAGGCCCGTCGTCAGCCGTGACCATAGTCCCATCTCTTAGAGCTCGGTTCGGGTCACTTCCTCCATCAGTCTCCTCCTTATCTGCCCTCGTCTGGACATGCTGATAACTTCCTTGATGTGTTTTCCTCTGGCGCCTGTCTTAGCTCCTTTTAGATTTTTCTCTTGCTGTCTTGTGGTCTAGGTTTCTGGATGTTACAGTAGGACCTGGATCTTACTTGGTTTGCATCCCTTGTAACATCGTCAACAAAGTAAGCATTCATTCATTTATTTCCGTAACATTTACCAGTGGTCTACTAGGCGCCCGGCACGGCTGATAGGGTTACAGGAAAAAAACAACAAAAGTCTTCATTGTTATTGAGCTCTTTTGGTGCTAAAATCGCTGCTTTGATTAATATGTTGGTAAAAAATATTCTTTAATGTGGGGGCGCCTGGGTGGCTCAGTCATTAAGTGGCTGCCTTCAGCTCAGGTCATGATCCCAGGGTCCTGGGATCGAGCCCCACCTCAGGCTCCCTGCTTAGCGGGAAGCCTGCTTCTCCCTCTCCCACTCCCCCTGCTTGTATGCCCTCTCTTGCTGTGTCTCTCTGTGTCAAATAAAAAATAAAATACTTTAAAACAATATTCTTTAATTTGAACTTTACAGCCCACTGGCCAGCATCACTTGAATGCTTTGGTCAGGATTCACAATCAGAAAACATTTTATGTTTGCTATCTAGTACCCTAACGCATATGGGAAACAAAAATTTTGTGAAACAGCATTTACCATGAATATGTTATGCTTTCTTAAATTTCCTATTTGACTTGAGCCTTTATCACTTTAAAGATGCTGTTTATAACTCGCTAAATTGATTGCATGTTCTGTCCCTTCAGTTAGCACATCCTTGCGCAGTACCTGGCACACAGTGTTCAAGAAAACTTGCTGGGGGCGCCTGGGCGGCTCCATCGGTGAAGCGTCTGCCTTCTGCTCAGGTCACGATCCCAGGGTCCTGGGATGGAGCCCTAGTCAGGCTCCCTGCTCAGTGGGGAGTCTGCTACTCCCTCTCCCTCTTCTGCTCCTTTCCGCCTTGTGCACACACACACACACTCTCTCTGTCTCACATCTCAAATAAATAAAATCTTTAAAAAAAAAAAAAAAGAAGAAGAGAAAAGAAAACTTGCCAGCTGGTAAGCTGAGCTGCTGAAAGCACAGAGCTAGATCCAAATATTTATTTTAATTCATTTCACCAAATACTTACCTGTGCCTGCTCTGTTATATTCCAGACGCTGGAGTGTAAGTTTACGAGGGTGAGGAGCTTGTACATGCTTGCCACTTGATAGCTTCTTAATATTTGGTGAATGAATGCATCTCTATTAGTAAGGCCGTTATTTTAGGGCATTAAGCTTTGATGGAACTGTGGAATCATAAAGATATCATCTCTTAAAGTTTGAATTTCTGACTAAAATATACAGGTGGGCATGGCACATCTTTACTGAGCCTTATTTCATGCTTTGAAATTTTAGGAACTGTAATGGAAGTTTTTTTGTGTCGTGGAATGTAAACCTTGTGCCCAGAGAAAGCATATTTGCTAAACATCCAGATCATGTAGAATGAATATGGGCATATCTTCCTAACCGTAGGATACACTCTGCATACAGAATTAGCACAAATTTAATATCCTTTTTTTACACTATGTAAACTTAAACACAGGAAGCGTATTTGTGAAATGGTGCAGATAAAAAGTTACTTTTTTGGTTAATATTTTGAGAGATTATAGTAACGATTCCGTTTTATAATATTACACCACAGAAATGAAAAGGTGATATGAAACAAATGATCTATTCTTTGCCCAGCATTATTTTCCCTATTTACTTACCTAAATATTCCGCTTTAGCCACCACGAGGCCTGGTCTGTCTCGCGCTCTGCTGTCAGCCCAGCGCTGGGGACGTGGCAGGGTGAACTGCCAGTGTCAAGGGCTGTGCCACCGTAGCAGGGGCTGCTTCTGCCTGAAGGAGGAGGGATGGCTCACAGAGACGACGTTTCGGGCAGATCATTTCAGGGAGGAGAGGAAAAGGTCTGCACCGACATGCACATGAGGCTCGGGGGAGTGCTAGAGGTCGAACTTGGGGTCGCAGATGTGGGCCTTAGGGAGAGGTTCCTCATGTGCCCCACTGAGGAATCTGGTTGCATTCTGTACCTCTAGGCACACTCGAGTGCCATCGCAATCTTTTAGAGTGGGAGTGGGAAAGAGGACACGGCAGGTCATTACCTTCCCAGACAACCGGGACGTGGAGGAATATCACGAGTTTGTCGAGTGTATCTGGGGAAAGGGGTAGTGTCCCAGGGTCTCCACTGCCACACATACCGCAGATGCCAAACACGGCCGCACTTGAAAGCACTTATTTGCTGAGAATTGGTGGAGTAAGGAAGCGGCCAGATGTTGGTTAGGACAGTTTTCCCCAAACTTGCATAACTGTACATTTGCCTGGTGCCACCGTAGACCTTCTGAATCCATTTCCAGGAGTATCTGGGAATCCCTGTATTTAAGCAGGCAGGTACGTAACATATAATATCATATGTGTGAGTAATTATAAATCCTGTCACATTGTCATGTCTTCTGGAAGTACTAGACCAGCCACAGCTTAGGGAATCCTTATTCAGAAGTTGCCTTAATGCTTTCGAGAGGAGAGGTCAGTTCAGGTTGTAGAAAGTGACAGCTCTCTGGTACATTTTATGAACATAGGCAGTTCCTTTTATTTATTTATTTTTATTTTTAAAAAAAAAAGATTATTTATTTATTTATTTGACAGAGAGAAATCACAAGTAGGCAGAGAGGCAGGCAGAGAGAGAGAGACAGAGGAGGAAGCAGGCTCCTTGCTGAGCAGAGAGCCCGATGCAGGACTCGATCCCAGGACCCTGAGATCATGACCTGAGCCAAAGGCAGCGGCTTAACCCACTGAGCCACCCAGGCGCCCAGGCAGTTCCTTTTAATGTGTAAATGAGACTTTCAGGGTACAGAGAAATATGGTTTAGAAATTCGACTTGTCAGTGTCATTATTCTAAAATGTATCCAATTTTGATAAAAAAAAATTAGGATACTTTCTAAAACAAAATAATTTTCTTCCTTTCTTCGATGTTTTTTTAAAAAAAGATTTATGTATTTATTTGGAGGGGGGATAGAGAGTGTGTCCACACGTGTGGGCCCGCCTGAGCCGGGGGAGGGACAGAGGGAGAGGGAGAGAGAATGTCAAGCAGCCCCCCGCTGAGAGCAGAGCCTAACACCTGGCTGAATCTCATGACCTGAGCCAAAATCAAGAGTCAGATGCTTCATCAGCTGAGCCACCCCGCTGACCTCTTTGATAAATGTCTTTTTGGCACCTTATTTTGTAACTATTTTTTTTCTTCAGATGGGTCCTAGGTGTACAGGCCCAAATAGCCATAGCCCCAGAGGCCTCCATTCGTGACACAGTCAACATAGGTTCGTTCCTGTCCCTTTCAGTTATGTTTCATCCTTATTTTATTTATTAATAATACACTGGACACCAGGGAGCTCACAGCCAGTTCAGGACTTGTGTATCAACAATGATTAGGTCTGTCCTTTGCTTCCCAGCCTCCACTCCATAGAGGGAAACACGGTACTGAGCTTTCTGGATCACCATCTGAAGACAAAATGCAAAGATTTTTGTTTTTTTTCATAAGTTTTTTAATCTCTGTTTTCTCCCTCCCTTTCAGAGTTTGGAGCCTCTTCCACCTAATGGACCTGATTTTGGCGCATTAGGAGAAGAAGCTGAGTTTGTTGAAGTTGAACCTGAAGCCAAACAGGAGATTCTTGAAAACAAAGATGTGAGTTTCTGCCGAAGGGCTTGATGCAGTTCTTGCTGGAGCCATTCGCTTCCCCAGACTCCCAGGGAGACAGAAGGATTAACCTGTCCCATTGCCTTCATTTAAGAAGACTTGGTATCCAACTACGTTTTAGAAAGGCTGGTGACTTTTTAAAAGTGGCTTCTGGTTTTAGAGTAATTGTTTATTTATTTATTTATTTTAGATTTTATTTATTTGACAGAGAGATGGCAAGTAGGCAGAGAGGTGGGCAAAGGAGAAGGGGGAAGCAGGCCCCCTGCTGAGCAGAGAGCCCGATATGGGGCTCGATCCCAGGACCCTGAGATCATGACCTCACCCAAAGGCAGAGGCTTAACCCACTGAGCCACCCACGCCCCAGAAATCATCTATTTATATGGGAAGTTTAAACAAATGTATTTTTGTATTTATGTTATAAGAAAAGAAGTATTTCAAGGACATACTCAAGTTATAATTAAGTGTATACTGTGTCCAGAAGAAAGAGTGAAACTGTTCCTAAACTTTGTTGCCTTTGAAATTTAAGTCCAGCGGAAAGAAGTATAAGCACATTTTCAGGGACTGTGTAGTTAAGGTCTCCTGCAGTCTTCTGATTACTTTCAGATATGCATTTCCCTAATATTCCCTGTTATCCCTGCTTTATTTTTCTCTGTTACTCATTACTATCCACTAAGCTCCATTGAGACAGGAATTTACATCCTGTTCACTGCTGTGTCCTCAGTGTTTAGAATGATGCCTGGGTGTTAGGTGATCGGTACGTTGTGGAATGAATGAATTAATAAGTAAGTAAGGTTTTATGACAGTGAGGTAAGAGGCTCTGAGCCAGCATTTATCGTGTTTACTGATACGCGCACAAGCTCTCTAGCAAGATGCACAGTTATTAAATTGGGGGTCACAGCTTCGGCCCAAGGCCAGTGCTCTGGGCGAATGCTGGGAAGGCTACACGGGGCCTCTGCGGCCTGCTTGGAATTAGGACCGTTATGGTCCTTGGTCAGGCAGCTACACAATACTTGTACGTCTCAGGCACAGGAAATACAGACCTGGCAGAGGATAAGTTCAGGTAACCAGATTTCTTAAAAGGCAGGAAAATAAATAAAGTCTGGAATTAAGAAGTATTGGTCATTAAACCTAAAAAAAAGAAATCCTTGAATTAACTTTCAGACGTTTGTCTTTAGCCTGGATGCCTGCTCTCTTGTCCCGTATCATACTTAATAATCCGTGTCCTTGCAAAAGAATGAACGTGGAGCACTTTCCTACACCATACACACAACATTAACTCAGAATGCACTAAGGACCTAAATGAGTCCCGAAGCCATTAAAATCCTAGAGTAGGGCACAGGCAGTAATGTCTCTGACGTCGGCTGTAATGGCTCTTTTCTAGATAGGTTCCCTGAAGCAGAGAAACAAAAGCAAACTAAACTCTTGGGACTGCATCAAGATAAAAAGGTTCTGCGCAGCAAAGGAAACAGTCAACAAACCTAAAACCGGACGGGAGAGGATATTTGCAAATGACGTCTCCAATAACGCGTTAGTGTCCAAAATACATAAAGAAATTACACTTAACACGAAGAAAACAAGTAATCCAATTAGAAAATGGGCAGAAGACAGGTATAGACAGTTCTCCGAAGAAGACATGCAGATGGCCGATAGACGTAAGAAAAGATGCTGCACATCACTCATCATTATGTAACTGCAAATCAGAGCCCCAGTGAGCTGTCACCTCACACCTGCCAGAACGGCTCAAATGAACAACACAAGAAACAACAGGTGCTGGTGAGGATGCAGAGAAAGGGGAGCCCTTGTGCACTGTGGGCGGGAGTGCAGGCTGCTGCAGCCACTGTGGGACACGGTGTGGAGGGTCGTCAAAGTTAGAATTGCCCTGTGACCCGGTAGTTCCAAAGAATATGAAAACTGAAATTGGAAAAGATTGCACTGGCGTGTCGCAGCATCATCTGCAGTGGCCAGACTGTGGAAGCCGCCAAGTGTCCGTGGACTGATGAATGGAGGAAGATGTGGTATAGATGTGTAATGAAGCTCCTCAGTCTCGAAAAAGAGCGAAATTGAGCTGTTGGCAGTGACGTGGACGGAGCTGAGAGCGGGGTGCGGAGTGGAATCCGTCAGGGAAAGACAAACACCATACGAGTTCACTCATACGCTGAACTTAAGAAACAAAACACGTGGACAAAGAAAAAAACAAAGAACAGAGAACAAACTGGAGGTCACCACCGGAGAGGCCAGTGGGGGGTGGAGGGAGCAGGGGACAGGGCGGAAGGGCACACTTGTCCTGATGAGCGCGGGGTGAGGTGCAGAGCCGGGGGCTCACTGTGTTGTACCTGAAACTGAGAACACTGTGTTATCTACCCTGGAATTAAACAAAAAATAAAAACAGACCAGCCCTTAAAACCTAAAAAAAAAGTAATCCATGTCCCTTCGTCGCACGTAGGTGGTTGTGCAACACGTTCATTTTGATGGACTTGGAAGAACGAAAGATGATATCATCATATGTGAAATTGGAGACGTTTTTAAGGCGAAAAACCTGATTGAGGCAAGTAGTCTCCCTGCTTGGCACTGTTTGTCGTTCCCTTCTCAACAACCTACAGATCTCCTGTCCCAAAGCCCTGAGCTCCCACCTTGAGCCTCTCTGCACATGACCTTGCCTCCTACCCTGAAGGGAGCCTCAGTGCCCCTGAGCCGAGCCCCCTGCCCCTGCGCGCTGGTGCCTCCCGCAAAGCTAACCTGTGTTTGCTTCCGTCCCTCCCTCCAGCCTCTCTTGCCGCGGAGGCCAGTCCCGCTGTGTGTTCTTCACAAACGCCCAAGCACGGACCCAAGTCGGTTGCTGGCAGAGTCCCTCCCTGCATGCTCTCGTGTTTGGCCATTCTCACTTTAGAGAGAATTGCTAGTTTTTTAAAAAAAAGATTAAAGTAATATATAAGCACAATCTTAAAAAAGCATCTAGCCATCTGGTGTTTGAGAGGGCACTGTCCTGCCAGGTAGGCATGTCCCTCCCCCGTCAGCCTCAGTCTCCCTCCCCGGCGGTCCTCGGGCTGGGACTCCCACGCAGGGTGAGTTGCCCACGTGTAGACACGATAACCCCATTCCCCACATTTTCCTGCATCTTTCGTTTTGGATAGTATATGGAGATCTGTTCACATTAACACGTTTAAAGTTCTCGCCCACCTGTCCGGTGAAATACTCCATGTCCTTGTTTTCACTGGGGCTTTTTCCCCGTGAATGAGTTTGAGCGCCTTTCCCAGGCTTATTAGCTGTGCGAGTATCTTGTGAATTACCTGTTGGTGTCTCCCATTTCCAGATGGATTGTTAGGCTTTTATTAATTTGTAAGAGCTCCTGGCATAGGACAGAAGTGATCTCTGTCACCGACATGGAATGCGTTTCTCTTGTTCTGTTGTCCTTCGAGGTTGTTTACATCTACTCTCTTTCTCAGCATTTTCTCTCCCCCTGATTTCCGCTGATCCCAAGCTCTCCTGGGCCGCCTGCCCCTCTCCCCATGTTCACATTAGGCTGCACCGTCAGCTTCTCTCCCGTGACTGTCCTTACGTGTTGCTTTTCCATGAGGATTGTCGCCCAGAGGCTCTCACCCCCAGCCTTAGCCTCGCTACAGCCTTGCGGGAGGCTCCCTCCATTCCACTTCTCGCCAGGCCTCCGGGTTGAGCTTTGGCCCCGACTGTGCCCCTGCCTCATGGGATCTCTGCGGACATCTCCAGCCCTGTGTGGCTAGAGACAGAACTCACCGTCCCTGACTTCTCTAATGCTACCCACAGGCGCTTAGCCCAGAGCGGAAAGTTGATTCCGCCTCCTCTCTCTCCTGCCCTCCATCCAGTCAGTGACCGTCCTTGGGCTCCACGTGCGACGTGTGTAGTCTGTCCTCCCTTGACACCATGACCCGTGCTCGACAGCTTCCCCCTCAGCTCCTGGGGCTGCTCTCAGCAGCTTCTCCTGCCTCCCTGCACTGCTTTTGCTTTCTCCATGTTCATCCACACCACCGTTGTCTCTGCTGAGGAAATTCCGCCCTGGCTGTCCCGTGCTAGAAACTCCAGAATGACTCCCCTTTTCCTGCCGGACAAGCTGTAAACCATGCATATTAGGAGTCCTGCCCCACTCTGCTCCCTGAGAGCCTTTCCTGCTCTGTCCTGCCTGTCCATCCAGCAGGAAAGGACCCCTGGCATCAGAAGGCACTGCTGTCAATGCCAGAGAGAGAAAAAAACAGCGGAGCATGGGTTAGGAAATGGGAGCAACACAAAAAGGCACAAACGACACGGTGTCTCCTGCACCAGACGCAACACTGTAACGATGGGTCGTCCCCTCTGCGAGGGCTCCTGCTCGGCAGAGAGCATCTTAAGTAGCGTTTTGTTTGTTTCTGTGAAAGATCGTGTTAATGCACCTGCTTCCTGCCCTTGCCCACAGTTTGTGCTTCTGAAGGGGGCTTTGCTGTTGCTTCCTGAGTGCTCGTCTGTCCCTTCACCTTTCCGGGCTCCGTGGGGCTTCTCGGTGACTCAGCAGCAGCGCTGACCCCCCGGCCTGACCAGCCGGCCACCAGCTGCGTTTCTGTCCTAGACGAAGACCTTCTCCCACTGTGCTCTCTCGCAGGTGATGCGGAAATCTCACGAAGCCCGTGAAAAGCTGCTTCGCCTGGGAATATTCAGACAAGTGGATGTTTTGATCGATACGTGTCAAGGTACCCACCATCGCGTGGTGTCTCCCTCTAGCCTTCCTGTCCGTGCTGCGGGTCACAGAAGCTGAACGTGTGGCCAGACGTGGCGCCTGGAGGGTTATGAAGAAGCGTGGAGGTCTTGATAGTTCACTGTCCCGGGGGCTGGTGACTGGATTTTTTCTTTTTCGGGGTCAGGCTGAGGGGGGACAGGTGAACTGTGCAGATTCTATGATCTGAACCGGTGGTTGGTGCACATTCTAGGAGGGCTCCGAGGGAGGGAGCCAGGCTTCACTGGGATAGCCCCGCCCTGCCCAGGTCCCCGCCTGGGTGCCCTCGGGCTCTCGGCAGACGGGCTCCATCTGCACGTGTGCTTTCAGCCGGAGGGCACCGGGCATAAGATTTCTCTTTTCAGTGTTTGCTCGTTTGCTTGTTTGTTGTTTGACTTTGCACAAGTCAGCTGGCCTAGTTGACATGTGCTCGGACTGATGGCACCTGCTGCGGGTGGGCCCTGTGCTGGGGACCGGGGAGGGACTGGCAGCGAGCATGGCATAGGCTGCTTCCCAAGGGGCTTCCGTTCCAGCAGAGCCGGGTCGGGGGCGGTGGGGCGGGACAGCCAACCTTTCCTGCCCCCTCCAAGAGGGCAGTGACGCAGCCGTGCCGGGCAGAGCTCTGGTAAGCGTGTGGGTGTGCAGGATCCCTCGGAAGCCTCGCCAGAACCTGGGGAAGTGATGGGGAAACCGAGGCTTGGTGGTTTAACTTGCCCCAGGCCAGACACGTAAGTGACAGAAGTGGCCTGTCCACGACTCGGGAGCGCTTTTCTGGGAGGCATGTCTTGTTGGCAGCGGAGTGTTTGGGAGCTAGAAGTACAGCTGTGCGTGATTCTGTGGTGCGGGTGCCGGCCGTCATCCATCCGGCAGACCCTCTAGAGCGGACGGCAGCGAGGACGAACTAGCAGATCCCACCGTGATCCCTCCCGAGGCCTCGCTGGGGTTTGTGACTCGGGACAGACATTACCACGTTAATGCAAGATGATCGCAGATGGAAATGTGTGTGTCTGTGGGAGGCTCTGTGGGAACACTCTATACTTCGTGCTCGCGTTTTCTATAAACCTAAAGCTGCTGTAAACAGTAAAGCCTATTAACTAAATTAAAAAAAAAAAATGGTGCCGGGGCTCTGGCCTGGGCTGAGTCTGAGCATCGAGGAGCCGGGGTGGAGACCGCTTCCCACGTGCGGCCGCTGCCCCACCAGGGCTGTGGGGTCGGCCCTGCCTCTCTGGGAGGGGCCCCCCTCCCCCGTCCTTTGCAGAGCTCCCCCGTGCCCTCCAACACCCCGGGGCCCCTGGGGGACGCCGAGGCGGCTGCCGCAGACTCGGGCCCTGGTCATCTGGTAGCTCCTGCTCCCCCGGCTCGCAGAAAGATAGGGGCAGTCACCTCCTAACTGGTGTTGGTGTTTCTTGCTTCTGTTTCAGGGTTCCTAGAGTCCCTCTCGTCCCAGGGATTCTGTGTTTTGGCGGCAGTTGAGTTGCAGCCCCAAGTATTCGCAGGGACTCCCTAGGAGGAGAACAAATGCCCTTGCAGACAGCGGGCGCCTAAAGCACCCCGCTGGCGGCCGCTCCCCGCAGCAGAGGCCGGCTGGTTCGCCCTCTTCTGCCGCGGGAGCTAGAAGCCGCTGTTCACGTGCAGAGGTGTATTGTGATCTTGTGGAAGGAAGTTCTTGGACTTCAGAGTAGAGGGTGTGTTTGTCAGATGAGATGAACCTCCAAGTGGCTTTTTGTCTTTTTTTAGCAGTGGGACCGAAAAGGAAACCGCACACTCCAGCCGTCTTACTGGTCGATGTTTTTTGTGCGCGTAGGTGATGGTGCCCTTCCAAACGGCTTAGACGTTACCTTCGAAGTAACCGAGCTGAGGAGACTGACCGGCAGCTATAACACCATGGTTGGGAACAACGAAGGCAGCATGGTATGATCTGCTTCCTCCTGGCAGGCCTTGCGATAACGAGCTCGTAACACGTGACTGTTGTCAAAACCCACGGTCGTTCGGAGACCTTCTCCCACACCGTCATCTGTGTAGGCTAGCACGTGCTTGCTCACCGACCTCCCCAGAACTGATGAGAGCAGGTTTACTTTTCATTTAATTTAAATTCCCGCGGCCACTGGAATTTAACTCCTCCAGTGTTAGAGGAGTTTTGGGTACACAGAGCGAGTCCCCACTTCCACACATCACCCAGGGCTCGTCACAAGAAGCGTCCCCCGCCCCCAGCTGCCTCCCCTGCTTCACTCCATCCCGACTGTGGTATGTTTCAGATTTGTTTGAAAACAAAGATACCATCAGTGGTTGATTGGGAGTGGTTTGGAGAATGTTTGTATTACGTTTCTTCTTCAGATGCCCTTGAATTCCAAATCTGTTGATTTTCCTGGCTTTGCGGTCAGCAAGCGAGCCTGCCCCACGCCTTGAGGCGCGCGCGCGCGCGCGTGTGTGTGTGTGTGTGTGTGTGTGTGTGTGTGTGTAGGGCAGGATGTCCACTCAGCAAAGGCACGTTTTAGAGAGTAGAGCAGTTACGGAGGGAAAGCCAGACCCGTAGTCTGCGGTTCTGTCCTGGGTTTATGAGGCTCCTTTGCCAGCAAAGTCTTTCTTCACACTTACCCTTCCTACCATGTAAACCGCCGCTGTTTTTCTGTTCCTTCTAGGTGCTTGGCCTCAAACTCCCTAATCTTCTAGGCCGTGCAGAAAAGGTGACTTTTCAGTTTTCGTATGGAACCAAAGAGACTTCGTATGGCCTGTCCTTCTTCAAACCACGGCCTGGAAACTTCGAGAGAAAGTAGGAAGCCAAACAGACCATTGAGTACAGTGGCCTGGTTCTTAGTTGTAGTAGACACATTGGTTGTGAAAAGACACTTGGCTGGAGCAGCTGGCCGTCGTGTGTTGTCACAGCGTGCTGTAGCTTTCCTTGTGACGATGAGCCCCGGAAGTGTATTTCATTTTATTTTTTTTATTTATTTGTCAGAGAGACAGATGGCAGAGAGGCAGGCAGAGGCAGAGAGAGAAGCAGGCTCCCCACTGAGCAGAGAGCCCGATGCGGGGCTCGATCCCAGGACCCTAGGATCACGACCCGAGCCGAAGGCAGTGGCTCAACCCACTGAGCCACTCAGGCGTCCCAGAAGAGTATTTTTAGATCTGTTGATTTAGATGTGTACGAGTTATAATCACTTGCAGCATCTAAAGCTCTGTCCTTTTGTCTCCTAGTTTCTCTGTAAACTTATATAAAGTTACTGGCCAGTTCCCCTGGAGCTCGCTTCGGGAGACAGACAGAGGAGTGTCCGCCGAGTACAGCGTGAGTACCTTCCGTCCTTCCCTTTGTGCCCTTGAGTGTGAACAAGGCAGCTCTTTTGCTGATCGCCTGAGTCAGCAAGCGGGGGCGGGCCCAGGCGGGCAGGCCTGTCTGCGATCTGGAGCCTGGAGCGCGGGCCTTATGGCCGGGGTCACCCTCTGCCCTTCGCCCCGCTGTGGGTTCCTTCCGGGCTGGGCGCCTCTCCACAGGCCGCGTGCAGACTGCCAGGGCCAGAGGGTCGCTCTGCTTCACAGTGGCTGCTCTGCTCCTGGCTCCCTGCAATGCCGTGTGTCTGTCCCTCCTCGTGTGTGCGGAGGTTGATAGTTCTGGTAGCCAGCAAGGTCACTCCGCAGTGGCCGGAAGCTTTCCTCATTGGTTGGCACTTCCGTACGCCCAGCGGGATCTGACGTAATGCAGCGGATGGAATTCCTGCCGTTTGACCGCCGTTTGGCCTTATGGTGACCCCTGCCCTCCCTCCCTTCCTCTCTACACCGTGCGGCCTGCTCCCCTCCTGTTCCGGGCCGTGGTTCATGAGGGGCGACCTGGACACGCCATATAACAATAGTTCCCCAGGCACGGCCTGCGGGCCAGCAGCGTGGCCTCACCCGGGAACTGGTTAGAAATGCAAGTTCCTGGGCCCCGCCTGCCTGCCGAACCAACGTCTTGGGGAGCACAGCGGGCGTGTTCTCTGCGTCCACGCCATGGCACCAGGGGCACGGAGCCCCCAGCACTGGGGGGACGGCTCGGGGATGCGCGTGAGCACTCGCGGTTCCATTTTCGGTTCTCCGTGTGTCCCCCTCCTCTCATCTGCCGGGAGTGGCCCTCAGCGCCTTCCTGCCCCGAGCAGGATGGGGCCCACCCGGCTGGCACTACCCTCCCAGCCCCTTCGCCAGCAGCTTTCCAGAGGCCATTGGCAGTGAGCCCTGGTGTGCGGGCTTCTCCCCATCTTTCTCCCATATGCCCCTTTGATCACTGTTTTCTAAGTCTTTTTCAAAGAGCAGATCTTCGGGGATCTAGAGCTAGCTGGTTTAGCCCCAGGGCATCGCCGAGGTGCGAGCCATCTCTGCTGGAAGAGACCGTGGGAGAGGTTCATGGAGGAGGAGAGAGGGGGATGGGAGCACAGAGGACTGGGAGCTGGTGGCCCTGGGCTTGAAAGATGAGCCCCTGGAGGAAAATGGCACCATCTGGCCCCTGTCCCATCCTTGTGACCAAGAACACTGAGACATGTGTCTCCTCTGGGTGGTCAGTTTCTCCTTAGGGGCCGCCTGTGGGGAGGGAGGCAGTGGTTTAGGCCAGCCGTGCAGCTCTCTCAGGCATTTGGGGGAGTAGCTGGGTCTCGAGTGGCCCTCCGTGCAGAAATGGCAGGCGGGCAAGAAAGACCGCTCCGGTCGGGTGACCTGGCTTCCATGTAGGAGTCCCGTCGTCATCGTACTTCCTGAGGCCACCAGCCAGTGTTCACATTGCGGAGCAACCCTAGTGTGTCTCTGTGATAGGGACCTGAGATGGGCGGGCCTGACTGCGGGGCCAGAGGGTCAGGGCAAGAGGCAGGTGCTGCTTGTCCTGGGGTCACGTGACTCGGGCTTCTGGCTGCAGGAAGGATGCCCTTCACTCGTGAGCACCGTCTTTTCCACCCTCTTCCCCGGGGCCTGATGTGGGTCTCTACTGTCACCCATCCTGAGTTTGGACCGGGGACAGGGTGGCATCGGGCAAACATCAGGTCATAGAGCCGGAAAGCAGCCTGTGGGTTACAGAGCTCTGCACTGGTCACCCGTCTCCTCGCCCGGAGACTGTCGCTTTAAGCTTTCTCCCCTTCTCCTTCCCCACTCTGTTCCCCACCTTCCCTTTCCCTGCTTCCTGCCCACCATAAAAAAAAAAAAAAAAAATGTATCTTGGGCGTTTAATTGGAAAGAGATTTCTGTGCCTCGTTCTGAAGCCTGATTGGGGCCGAGTCCCCGTGGGTACAGCACAGAGAGGCTTATCGTGCCCTCGTGTCCTTGCAGTTTCCCATATGGAAGACCAGCCACACCGTCAAGTGGGAGGGCGTGTGGCGGGAGCTGGGCTGCCTCTCCAGGACGGCGTCCTTCGCTGTCCGGAAGGAAAGCGGACACTCGCTGAAGTCCTCTCTTTCGGTAAGCGTTTGACTACGTAGTTCGATGCGTTGGGAGAACAGCCTTCGCCAGCAGTGGGACGGGCCCAGCAGGGTCACGGGTCGGGTGGCTGCCGGTGACTTTGTGAGTTTCTGGGCACCCGCCCTGTCTTACTCTGTGGAAGCATCGTCAGTGGAGACGGGAAGATGTGCTTGAAGCCGGCAGGGTTCGCTTAGGTCAGGGTCAAGCTCCTTGAGAGGACGGGCCCAGTGACAGGTCGTCAGCTCCCAGCCGGTGACCTTGAATTGTCTGCCGCAGCCTCTTCGTTCCCTCACCCGTGAATGAGGGACCAGGAGCTACCTTCCCAGAGGGCTTTTCGGAAGGGGAAGTGCTGTGTGGGGGAGGGGCCGGGCATGGCCTGTGGTCAGCGCCCAGGCGGTGCGTCTTCTTACCTGACACACGTTTCTTTCAGCACGCGATGGTCATCGACTCGCGGAACTCCTCCATCTTGCCCAGGAGAGGGGCTCTGCTGAAAGTTAACCAGGTACGACTCCCTTACCTGCGTGCGACCTGCTGGCCCCGTGACCCGGGACGGGACACCGGCCCGCCCGGCACGCACACTTTCTATCTTGAATGCCTTCCTTTAATTATTCTAGATTATTCTAATTATTCGAGATTGTTCTGGAGTGGCTTGCAGGGGTGTCGGTCCCGTGTGAGGGTCCTGGCTCTGGAATGGCTCCATGTAGTGCAGTGGTCTGCCCCCACAGAGCAGAGGAGGGAGAAAGTTCTGGCCTCTGGGATGGGGCCTCTCACTAGGTGGGGAGGAAAGTTCAGGGTAGGCTGAACGAACCCCTTGGTCACCGGTAAGACAGCACCTCCAGGCAGAGAGGGTAACTCGTGCGCCATAGGGTCCCTGGGTGGAGGCTGGCTGGGGGCGGTGGTGCTCTGTTGGCCTCATCTTCAGGATTGCAGGACCAACTAGAAATCAGATTTTTGTATCGAATGTGCCCGATAGTACAAGATTGGCTAATTCTTTGTTCCCAACACCGAGTAGGCCACGTAAGCCGTATCACGCAACAGAACGTTCCCATGGCCGGTGTCTCTCAGCCCCAACGGAAGTAACATAACATATTCTGCACAGTCTGTGTGTTTGAGGATGCTGTGTGTATGTCAGTCCCCTGGGGCCATCTAGAAGGTCTAGAGTAACAACCAGAATGGAGCCATTTCCTGCCTTTCTAAAAACACAAAACAACAAAATTAAGTAGTAGCTGGAGTGACATGGTTTTGGAGGCGGTGTGGGAAGTCTCTCTGCTCTGTTTCGACATGTGGATCGCTTGCTGACAGGAGCTGGCCGGCTACACCGGAGGGGACGTGAGTTTCATAAAGGAAGATTTCGAGCTTCAGTTGAATAAACAACTTATATTCGATTCGGTGAGTTTTCCAGCCACCACGCTCGCCTGTATTTTTGTCCCTCAGTTTTTGGAAACTCAGTTCCTGAGGAGAGAAAGCGCCCTCCAGAGGGGATGCCCAGAACATTAGTGCCTGAACCTTCTCAGGTTCAGGATCTTCTCAGTTTAGCCGGAATGGAGGATACTCTGGGGAGAAGTGATCGCTTTTCTCTTCAAGGGGAACCTGTCGGTCATTTTACGTGGGACCCCAGGAGAGCCCTTTCCCCATTTGTCAGCTCGGGGCCATTGTGGAAACGTGTCTGGAGGCCAGAGGAATGCACGTCCTTTCCCTCTGAGGTCCCTTCCATAGAAATTCCGAGTCTTCAACTTATTTTGCTGAGTCTACAGGGCTCTGGGCGCTTCTGGGAATTTCTTTGTAAATCTTTAATCCAGTTTGGTTTGGTTTCTCCTGATGTGCTCAGGAATGAGGAGTAAGTGACCTGATTCTCACGGAGGTACAGGAGCCCCTGGCTCGTTCTCCAGGCCTCCCAGAGCCGGGGTGACTGGGGACAACTCTCTTGCCCCCGCACAACACACACACCACCTGTGCCCTTCTCTACCACAAAACTCGGGGCGAGGAGTGAGTTTTAATGAAATGGTACGCGTGTCGACTTCTTTTTTTTTTTTTTTTTAGATTTTATTTATTTATTTGTCAGAGACCGAGGGAGAGAGAGGGAGAGCGAGCACAGGCAGACAGAGAGGCAGGCAGAGGCAGAGGGAGAAGCAGGCTCCCTGCCGAGCAAGGAGCCCGATGCGGGACTCGATCCCAGGATGCTGGGATCATGACCCAAGCCGAAGGCAGCGGCTTAACCCACTGAGCCACTCAGGCGTCCCCGCGTGTCGACTTCTAACGTCACTTGTCACTGGTCCCAGTCAGTCCTGGCGTCATCACTCCTTGACTGTGGTTCCTGCCCCCCCCCCCCCACTGCTGGTCCAGAGGCTCCCGCATTGTTCCGTCGTCGAGCTCCTCCCGGTCCCCTCCCGGGCCCTCGCCACCATGCTCAGTGCTGTCCCCTGTACTCCATCATGACTGTATCCTCCTGCCACGTGTCCGCTTCCCCTTCGCGGGGTCCTTTCGCAGCTTGCCACACTCCCACCCTGCGAGCGCCCCCCTCGATTCTCGTGGAGGTGGCCTGCGCTGCCTCTCTCCCTGGAGGATCTCGCCCCCCCGCCCCGCCGTGGCTGCAGCTTCCGTCCGTGTGCCATGCTCCCAGAGCTCGGCACAGCTCTCCTCGGTGCCAGAGTCCTGTGCTGCCAGGCGTTTCCGCTCTGTTCCTCGGGGACACGTCACATTCTGTGTGTCTGAACCCAACTATGACTTCGCTCGCGAATCCGTACCCTGCACCCGGGCTCCCGATTCCACTGGCTGGCACGGCTATTCCGCCAGCTGCCCTTGGCCCCCGGAACTGCTTGGAGGAGTCCTCACTCTGAAGGCGGCCGAGCACCCGGCCTTGTGTCTTCTGTCACTCAGACCCCACGCTGCGTTTTCTCACCTTGGTGGTGATGTCCCTTTCTGGTGCACGTCTGCTCCCCTCCCCCTCCCGCCGCAGACATGCTGGTCCCTGAGGTGCAGGCCTTCGCAGTACCGCTCTGCCGCGTGCAGCTGGGGCTGCTGGCGTCACACACAGCCCTGGGTCTCGTCTCTCTCCCCCGCCCCTGTGCTTTGTCTCTGCTAAACTCCTCGTTTCCTGAAAGGAGGAGCCTCTCCTACTTCCAGGCACTTGTCCTTTGTCCTCTGCTGGCCTAGGTCCCCTCCTTCAGCTGTTCGCTGGCCCCATGTTCCCTGCCTTTTTAAGACTCGGGCATCGGCGTGCCTCTGTAGAGCCCCTCTGACCTCCCAGACCAAGATCGGGGTTCCTGCGTGTCCTTCCAGTCCCTGTGCTCTTTGGGAACCGCTCACCTCCCCGTCCGCCCCCTACATCTCCGTCCGCTGCCCGGCCCCGTGTGGGCCTGAGCCCTGCCTCAGTCGGTAAAACACGGTTCCCGCTCCCTCACGTTCTGGTGAAGGGAGGCCCACGAGCAAGCACGTGTGTGCACAGTTGAGCAGGTGGCAAGTGGTAGGAAGACGCTAAAACAGAGTAAAGAGGAAGCGGCCCAGAGCGGGTGCGGGTCTACCGCAGGCGGTCGGGGAAGGCGTCTTGATGGGGCGGCGCAGCCCGGAACCCGCTCAGGGAGCCCGAGGTGGGCTGTCCGGGCAGCAGCTACAGCTCGTTCCTGGATGAGCCGGGGGCTGCCCTGACCGGACAGAGTGAGGAGAGGGACAGTTCAAGGTGGGACCAGATGGCAGAGAGCTTGGGGCCCCTGGTTGAAACTGGTCTCTGTTCAGAGGCAGGCCCAGTGTGGCGTTACCATTGGGACCAGTGGTGGGGGCACCTGGGGGGAAGCAGGAAGGGCTGCAGGCCACTCTCAGGCCTGCTGAGGGTCTGGGGCTACGGGACAGCGTTGCTGTCCCCGCCTGGAAGGCGTGCGTCTCCCCCTGTGCTCAGCCTCACTCCTTGTGGAAGCAGGGGGCTGCCCCGCATTGGAACGGAAGCCGCCGAAGCCCTGCCTTGCCTGGGCATGGGGCTGGGTGTGTGCTCGTGTTTTCTGGGTCTTCATGGGAAATTTGAAGTCTCAGGTTTTAAAAATATCCACAAACACCATCACCGCGGCTCCTCAGCCACACGGTCCCCCGTTCCCAACCTGTAGCCCCTGCGCTCTGACCGAGGTCTCTGCACCAGAGAGCCCGCAGCCAGACCTCAGTGCGCCGACCGGCCGCGGGGCAGGGGCGCCCACGAACACGGCCGTCTGCTTGTGTCTCTGCAGGTTTTCTCAGCGTCTCTCTGGGGCGGGATGTTGGTGCCCATCGGCGAGAAACCGTCCAGTATTGCGGACAGGTGAGGAGGGGCCCGTGAGTGGTTGACTTGCCGATGCTCACCTTTGGCTCTTTTGGGTTGTTTCCTTACAACTTATTTTAGAGAAGCTTCACTGTTTAGAAAAGCAGATATTTCAAATTGTACTCCAGTTTTTCTGTTGCAGGTAACTTCAAAATATCCAATATACTTCATGCTTATGTGTTTTGCTTTTTTGAGGGAGAGGGAATTAACTTCATAATGTGGAAAATCTTACATTCTCTTTTGAGCATGAAGGAATACAGTTCGCATGCATCGCAGAAATATAGAGAAACATTTAAGGAAGTAAAAAAAAATTCTTGCTCAATGAGAAGCAGAGGTAATATTTGGGACGATTTCCTTTGAGTCTGTTATTTGTGGCTTTGTGCACGTGCATACGTGTAAATTTACACACATGTCTATATCAAGTTGTTGTACTGTAATCTGCATACACTTTTGTGTTCTCTCTGCTTTTGATTTTTTTAGTTTTTTTTTTTTAAAGATTTTATTTATTCACTTGAGAGATGGAGATCACAAGTAGGCAGAGAGGCAGGCAGAGAGAGAGGAGGAAGCAGGCTCCCTGCTAAGCAGAGAGCCTGATGCAGGGCTCAATCCCAGGACCCTGAGATCATGACCCGAGCTGAAGGCAGAGGCTTTAGCTCACTGAGCCACCCAGGCACCCCTGATTTTTTAATTTTTTAAAATTTTGTTTTAAAGATTTTATTTTTAAAGTGATCTCTGCATCTAGTGTGGGGCTCGAACCCACAACCCTGAGATCAAGAGTTACATGCTCTACCCGCTGAGCCAGCCAGGTGCCCCTTTGTTCTCCCTGCCTTTTAAAAAGTTTTGAAGAAATAAAGAGTAAACCCATTCATCAAGACATGAGAAATTATTCAAAAGCCACATTTTAATTTTTCATTATTTGCATATAAGTAACCCTATAAGCATGACTCTGTCACATTTTGTACTTTATTTTCTGAGGGGAGATTCCTAAATGTGGAAGTGCTGTCCCAATATGAACGTTTTTTTAAAGCTTATCAAGATGTTGTGGGAGGGTCCTTTTTAGAAAACTTACAGCAATTTATACTCTTGTCAGGAGAGGATGAAATCGTGTTTGTTGGCTTTGAAATACTAGTAATTGTTCTTGAGGGCAAGAAACTTTTTTTCTTTTAACCTTGCATTAGTTAAAATGTTTTAGTTTAAAGTAGTTCAGCCTCGTTCATGGGAGACGGTTTGAAGTGTAAAAATGTTTAGTTTTTAAGTTCTAGGATCCAATACTTTCACCTCGAAGAATTTAATTTGCAGAAAGACATTTATAAACACAAAGAGGTTCATGTACAAGGGTGTCCATCGTAGCACCGTCGAGAAGAGCAGGAATTTGACAACTCCCGACACAGGATTATTAAATTCAAACACAGGCATTCAGAGAGACTGTAATGATGAGTGAGAACAAGGTAGACGCCCACGAGTTAAAACTGTCACGAGCTCACGTCGAGTGAATTGCTTTCACACCCGGCAGAAGCTCCCTTGCGCGTGTCTGTGTTTCCATGGATGGCACCGAGGGGTCTAGAAGGTCGGCCACCAACCCAGTGATAGCCGTCCGCTCTGGAGATGGGCAGGCGGTGGGCCGATGAGGGAAGGGGGCGAGGACTTCTTTTTATGCTTCCTGGATCGTTCTAATCACTTCCAAAGAATATTGTGTGATTTATCATTTTTTTAAAAAAGTAAATGGAGCTTGCTGTTTGTTTCCATAATGTTAACGGGGCATTCAGAAAGGCATCGCTTCGAAATCCCAAATGTTAAAAACACATTTATAGACTTTTAAACTCGGGTTCAGACGAATACATTCATCGAGGTTTTATGTGGTTAGAAAATGGGAGAAATAGTGCCCTATTCCCCCCCGCACTGTTGCGGGAGTGTGGACCGCTCCTGCAGCCAGCTGTGGCATCGGCCAGGGGCACCGCGGAGGGGCAGCCCCACTGGAAAGAGCACACACCACTTCCCTCGTCATTGACTTCATTATTCAGTACTCAGCATGACCTAGGGTCGACTTCTAGTAAGGTGTTTTGTTTCACAGAAAGGGGGTGGGCTTTCTAAGTAATTGTTAATATATGCCTTTAATTTTGTTCACATACTCTTCTTGAGAGTGTGATAACCCAGTCCATTAGGAATACACAAGGAATTCATTTTTTTGATTGTAATAATTTTTTTCTAATTATATGCTCACTGTAGAAAATACAAAAAAAACACATTTAGAGTAACAGTAATTCTATTTTGGTCTGTTTTCTTTTAGTATTATTTTCCTCTTTTTGTAAAATCAGGATCATACTGTTAAATAATTTTTATCTTACTTTTTTTAACTTAACATTGCATCTGAACACATTGGAGGCCGTTTTATAACAGAGCTGTTACATAGTGAATTCTCACGGACGGCAGATTATCCTCCTTTGTAGTAGACAGTCCGCATGTCCCTCTTTTCTAAAGAAGGGTCTTTAGGGGCGCCTGGGTGGCTCAGTGGGTTAAGCCGCTGCCTTCGGCTCAGGTCATGATCTCGGGGTCCTGGGGTCAAGCCCCACATTGGGCTCTCTGCTCAGTGGGGAGCCTGCTTCCCTCTCTCTCTCTCTGCCTGCCTCTCTGCCTACTTGTGATCTCTGTCAAATAAATGAAATCTTTAAAAAAAAAAGAAAAAAAGAAGGGGTCTTTAAGTTTTGTCTTTTCTGTCACTTACATCCCCAGAAGCTTGACGTGTTTAGATTGTGGTTTACATTTTTTTGAAAGCCCCCTTACTCCAATGCCTTCTCCCAGGCCTTAAAAGCTCTGCCATGGGACAGTGTCGGCGACAACCCAGTACCAAACATGAGCCTCACTTGTGTGTTTTCTGCACTTTCACCATATTTTGTGGTTTCCACCTGGTGGCTTTCTTCTGACCTCTGCCGTTCCGTTGTAGGTTTTACCTCGGCGGACCGACCAGTGTGCGCGGGTTTAGCATGCACAGCGTGGGGCCGCAGAGCGAAGGTGAGTCTTTCCCCAGAAGTCTGCCATGCCGAGATGAGGGTCTCATCTCATTTGTGAAAGCGTGACCCTAGACCCTTGCACAGCAGAGTGGGGAGAAGGTCAGGGGCACCTACCAGAAGCCTCACCAGTAACATAAATAGTAAACACGGATTTTGTAGGCTGTGTGGATCATACTGTGTGTTCTCATGATGAGGGGGGCTGGCGAGAAGAAAGTGTGGTTAAAAAAAACCAGAAGGAGAAAGCACATTCGCAGAACCGGGCTGATGGAAAGGTCGTGTGTAAGTGGGCTTGCCCGGTTCCCAGCGTCCTGGTCCAGGGTCGCTGTGCGTGCTTCAGTCCCCACAGTGACCCACGTCGTGTTTCACCCCCACGGAATCGGCACCCAAGGCCGCACTTCCCACATAGCAGGCGTGGAAGATACCCGTCGAGGGAACTGTAGAAAAATGAAGCAAATAGCTCCAAGCGAAGAGTGCCAGCTTGGACCCGTGACCTCCCTGCCCGGCGACAGCAGCGCGGGAGCGTTTGCCGCGTAAGCAGGCGCGCGTCTGCGCTCGAGCTTGGTACTTTCCGGCTGTGTCCGGACCTGCTTCTGCCACCGCCCTCAGTAACGCACACGACAGAGATTTTTACGGGAGTGAGTGCTCCATCGTCTTTAAGGACCATTTACTTCGTCTTCTTGAGCTCCTGTAACTTGGCTGCTTACAGATGGGTGGTGAGAGCAGCTGTAGGTGTACAGAAAAGCTGGGCCGAAATCACCCGAGTTTCCGTGGACGCCGCCCGAGTGGCCTCCGCGGTTGGCGTCTGGCGTTGGGCAGGCCCGCTGGCCGTCGCTGTGAGCCGGGATCGGCGTGTGACTACTGCGTGCACCCACGGTTCCTGCTCGGGCTCTCTGTGCTCTGCGCTTCCATGCGGCCCGGACCCACATGCCAGCACCTTCCCGATTCTCCGGCCGCCCTCCCCGCCTGCTCCACGGACTCCTCCCTCCCGCCCCCGCCCCGCGGCTTCCTCTCCCCTCGGTCCTGCCTTTGCCAGAGTATCACACAGCTGGAACCCTACAGTATGTGCCCCTTTCAGATGGCCTCCTTGAGCAGCAGGCGTGGAAGGTTCGTCCTCACACGTCAGCAGGAGGGCTCCTGTTTCTAGATCGCCGAACCACACTCCGTCGCCTGACTGTGCTGTTCTCTGCTTACCCGTTCACCTCCGGGGAAGGCCGTCTGGGTAGTGGACATCCAGTTTTTAGCAGTCACGAGTAAGGCTGATACAAACATTCACATGCAGGTTTTTGTTTGGACATAAAGTTTCAGTTCATTTGGGGAACCGGAAGTTAGAGTGGTTGTTGGATCGCATGATAAAGTTGTATGATCTTTGTAGGAAATTGCCAGGCCGTCTTCCAGAATGGCCGTACCGTTGTGCATTCCCGCCAGCAGCAGATCAGAGAGAGGAGAATTCTGTCATTTTCCATGGCTTCATGTTTCATCTTGTTGCCAAAGTGGCATCTTTTGAAACCAAATCCCAAGTGTCTGACGTTTAGGCTTTCTCTTTCCTTATGATTATGAAACAGTGTATCTGAATAACCTGTGCTCATCTCTAAGTTTTACTTTATAACATAACGTTCTAGATGCGGAATCCCTAGATCAAAGGGTTTGCAAGGTTTTGAAGCTTTCTGTTGTTCTCTGGAAGGCCTGTTTCAATCATCCCTGTTGCCTGGATCCCTCTCTGACGCTTCGCATTCTATCCAAAGCATTTCCACATGTACTTAAAATCTTCCAGAACATCATTTAAATATTTGCACGCCATTCCATTATAAAATATCCTACCCTGATTTTCTGAACCATTTTTTTTTAACATCTCTGTTGGCTCCATTTTATAATGACTGCCCGGTGCATAAATTTTTGTACGTAACACACTTTTCTTGTCATTTGTTTTTAGGGTGCTTTTTTAGTATGTCATTTTTTTTTTTAAGAGAAGTAACGTCTTAGGGATAGTTTTGTCCTTTTTTCCTTGTAAGGAAGTAGTAGACAGTGACTATGTGGAAGTGTAGGAGTCTGCCACGTGCCTGAAAATTAAAACGCGACGATGTTCCACTTAGTACCGTGCTAGGCCATCGGTGAGACACTACGGGCAGGAGCATAAATTACATCCCTTTTAGTGGAAGCGGTTTGACAGTGTGTATCAGGAGCCTGAAATACATGAGCACAATCATAATAGCTCCAAGCTGAACACTAGACACCCAAAGGCCCATCAACCTTAGAACGGGCAAATAAATAGTGGTATCTTCACACCATGGACTGCTCCGTAGTGAGGCGGGTGAGCAAGGTTAGAGACGCGGGCTGAACATGGCACGAGCCAGTGTCAGAAACGTGCAGGACCAGCAACATCAAGGCCGGCCCCAGAGGAGGCGTCAGGTGCAGCTGGGCCCACATGAAGTTTCCAGACGGGCGAGAATGATCCGTGCTGCTGGCCAAGGTTAGCAAGGAGAGCAGAGTCTTTGGGGCTGCATGTGCCCAAGTCTCAGTCTGGTGCTCGCTGTGGAGATGTGGGGTCTTTGTAGGGAAGTGTACTGAGGAGCGTGCCTAGGACGTGCGTGCTTTTCCGTCTGTAGCTTCTACTGCAGGACAAGGTTTTAAATGTGTGTGCGCAAGTAGACTTACAACAGACTGACAAACGCTTGCAAGAAATTGGACACCAGTGTGACAGTAGACGGGATTGGGAAGTGTGGCACCCGTGGAATGATTCAGGCATCTCGGTCGCACTTCCAGGGATAGCTGGGCGGCTCAGTCGGTTCTCGCCTCTGCCTTCGGCTCTGGTCGTGATCCCGGAGTCCTGGGCTGGAGTTCATTGGGCTCCTTGCTCAGTGGGGAGCCTGCTTCCTCCTCTGCCTGCTGCTCCCCCTGCTTGTGCTTGGTCTCTCTCTCTCTGAAAAATACATGAATACAATCTTTAAAAGAAAATTCAAATCACATTTCCAAACAATAGAAGGTATTAGATGACAGTGTTTATGACATATGAAGCTATTAAACCAGCTTCTTTAAAGCAGGACTAGAGTATATATCCACGTATGTACATATGCGATGACTCACACTTCTTTATTCTCAGTTATCATCACACTTCACTGGATGAAAGGCACCAGGATGTTAGCTGACGATCTCTGAATAGGAGAAATTGAAGGATACTTTCCTTTTTTTCTACTTTCCTTCACTTACCAGATTTTCTACAATGAGTGTATTGCTTTCATGACCGGAGTAAAATAATTATTTTATTTATTTATTTACTTATTTATTTATTTTTAAATTTTATTTATTTATTTGAAAGAGAGGCACTGAGAGAGAGCATGAGCGAGGAGAAGGTCAGAGGGAGAAGCAGACTCCCCGTGGAGCTGGGAGCCCAATGCGGGACTCGATCCCGGGACTCTGGGATCATGACCTGAGCCGAAAGCAGTCGTCCAACCAACCGAGCCACCCAGACGTCCCAATAATTATTTTATTTAATAAGATTATTTAAGAGGTCTGTGGTTCCTGGGAAATGAAAAGCAAACACAGTTGACCTCCTGTTACTTGTCCATTTTTATTCCCTCTGGAACTTTGATACTAAAACAGGACTGAGGAGACAGCTGGTCTTGAGGTGAACAAGCAGGTTATCCCTTGAGGTCAGTCTTGGAGAAAACTCACTTTTCTTCCTTATGAGCCATCATTTTGTATTAGCGAATACAAAGACGCTTTGTAAATAGTATTTTGCAACAAAGTACAAAATATTCAGGGCTATTTTATTTTCTTGTGCTTCAGTGTCATCGCTATTCATAGTTAAAATGGACCAGATAGGAGCATTTTATGAAGAAATAATTCATTTATATACTCTCAGCAGATAGTCTCATTGAATTTTGTCAAAAAGTAACCTTTTGCAAAAACAGATAAACCCTAAGTGGTCATGAACTTTCAAAAACGAGCCTTTTCCCTGGACACATTGAAGGTGGACGCTGCTTCCTTACCCGGCGGGCAGTAGACATTCTGTGCCTTTTGATGAGTAGTGTGTACAGAGCTTTCCAGAAACTGCAGAGGCCCATTCTGCATACTTCCTCCTGCCTCGTGGCCCTGAAGTGGTTGCCGAGGCCGCCATCTGATCGGCCGGGCGGCCGCGATCTGGTCCTCCGCAGTCGTGGACAGGGGGACGTCCGTGAGCCCACCTGTTTCATCCCAGCCATTTTACAGTCCTGATAAATTTCTGACGTCCTTCTTTTACAAGCTACACTAGCATTTTTCTTTCCAGTGAAAGTTTATAAAACAAGCCAGGTGAAAAAGAAAGACTTCAAAAGTGAGGCTGACCCCGGGAGTTAGATGGGCCCCCCTTGCGGAGCCCGGGCACGGTGTGATCCGCTCCCAGCCCGCACGTCTCATTGGTGGAGCGTGTTGGACCCGCGTGTGGTTCCGAATCCACGAGCCTCTGTCTTATTCTGCACCTGTTCCCCGACTAGGCGACTACCTGGGCGGAGAGGCGTACTGGGCCGGCGGCCTGCACGTGTACACGCCCCTGCCCTTCCGGCCGGGCCAGGGCGGCTTCGGGGAGCTGTTCAGAACGCACTTCTTCCTCAACGCCGGCAACCTGTGCAACCTCAACTACGGTAAGGCCCGGGCGGCCCCGACACCATCCGGCGCTCTTGGCCTCGTGTTCCCAGCGCGGCGCCCGAGCAGCTGCCCGCTGGTGAGATGACGGCGTCGTTAGGATCAGAGAACGGGCCTCCCTTCCTCCTACCGCGCCTGATAGGGGGAGCAAGGTTGCTGAATGAAGCGCACATGAGAAAGCGCCATCCAAGGCGGGCTTGCAAAATCTGCTTACTCGTTCACACGGCAGACGTGTCTGTCTAGGGCGCCTGCTCTCCGCTACCTGAGTTGGGTTTTCCTCTCCCTCAAGGGGCCCAGGGCCGGAGGAGAGTCACGGCCGACGCCTCCAGCCAGGGGGACTTGAAGAGGTATCTGGAGCTCTGTGCAAAAGACGAGGCCCCCAGCCTGCGGTGTGCAGCCGGGCTCCCAGGTGGCCAGACGCGGGGGAAATGCCATTCTAGGCAAAGAGGACAGAATGGGCCAGGCCCAGAGATGGCTTCTGGGGCACTGAGTGGGAAGTCAGCTCCCCAGCACTCCCTTGATTTCGGTCCTAATCCCCTTTCATGGATTCTCCTTGAATGTCCAGGCCCGGCTTTAAATGCCCCCGAAGGCCACACAGCAAGGCGGAGAGCCAGGGCTTGTGTGAGGACAGCCCAGCGAGGGGCTCTGCACTCTTGGTCACCTCCTCTTCTCTCTCTCCAGGGGAGGGCCCCAAGGCTCACATCCGGAAGCTGGCCGAGTGCATCCGCTGGTCTTACGGTGCCGGGATCGTCCTCAGGCTTGGCAACATCGCCCGGCTGGAGCTGAATTACTGTGTCCCCATGGGCGTGCAGAAGGGGGACAGGTAGGTGCTAGGGGTTCTTCTCCCAGGTGCATTGCACCGTCTAGCGATTCCGTTTTGTTGCAGACATGGTTAATCGTTTTATCGGTGCCTTTAAGAATCCAGGTTGGAGGAGAAACGGAATAGTCTGCAAAATCATGAAAGCAAATTGTTCTCCGTTGGGTTTTTCTCTATCCAGTTTGGAGAAAAAATGTGACGTGTCCCCTCCCCCCCATTCTTGTTGCACTCACTGTCGCCAAGTCATGGGGGACCCTCGCCAGGTCCGGTCGGAGGAATCAAGGAGGCATTATGGATCCTGCTTGTTAAAAATGGACTGAGGTATTTCTGGTGGGTGACTTTACAGGCCAGGAACTCAGAGTTGGAGGGGACAAGGCTCTGGTCCTGGCCACAGAGGACTCATTGCCCAGAGCCTTCTCTTGGGAGCAGAGGAACCTGCCAGCCTGGACTTCCTCCCCCAGTCCTCATACTGGGCGAGATTTGCGAAATATGGCCTGAGGTCATTTACAGTTACAGAAATTCCATTTCTTGGTTTATCTGGCATCTGTTGTATACATTTTGAGAAATGCAGAAGCAGTGCCTGGGTCCGTATCAGGTGGGGCCGCCCTGACAGAGCACCGCACACTGGGGGCCCGACCTGCAGACACGTGTGTCTCACGGTTCTGGAGGCTCCAAGTCCAGGACCAGGGTCCCAGCCAGTTCGGTTCCTGGTGAGGGCTCTCTTCCCGGCTTCCTCCCATCCAAGTACTAACCAGGCCCGACCCTGCTTAGCTTCCGAGATCAGACGAGATCGGGCGCGTTCAGGGTGGTATGGCCGTAGACTCTTCCCGGCTTCCTAACGTGTCCTTACCTGGCAAAGAGCGAGCGAGCTAGCTCTCTGATGTCTCTTCTGATAAGGACAGGGGACCCCTCCGTGGGGACCCCACCCTCATCACATCATCTGAATCGAATGAACCTCTCGAGGCCTCACCTCCGAATACCGTGTCATGGTCAGGCTTGCACACGCGTTCCGGGGGCGCGTCAGCATCTGCCCGTTCCTCCCTCGTTATGTTCACGCTAACGCAGTCAGGGCTCTAGGCTGTATTTTTTCCTTTCGGCGTTCTGTCTACACTTACGTGTGGTAAGTGTACACGCGGTGGTGCTGGCCGAGTCACAGCCCGAGTCTCAAGCGGGACGTTGGAGTTCGTCCTCACTGGACGAAGCGCGGTGCTGCTTCTCCCGCCGTCTCCTGCGTCGTGTGGTACGTGGTGGTGCCCTTTACTGGTGGCTGCTTCAGCGGGCTTTTAAGGAAGCACCAGCTCTTCGGTGCGGCTCGGGAATCTGTCGTCCAGAATCCTTACGGTGACGCAGTCCCTGGCAGAGTCCTGGTCTCTCTACCCGGGAGGCTGATTCTGGCCGCCAGGCTGCCCTGGCTCCCAGTGACGTCTGCGCGGCCGCCCCCAGCCGCTACTCTGATCGCCGTCGACTCCCCTCCACCCGGCGCCTGTTCTCCGCACCGCGCCAGAGCTGGAAAGGGTCTGGGTGCACGGACTGTCTGTGCGGGAGCCCAGCTGTCCACGCGGGGTCGCAGCTCAGCCGCTCTGTGGCTGTGTGACCCAGGGCGAGTGACTCAACCCCTCTGGGTCTCAGTTTTCTTGCCCAGAGAATGGGCACTCACGACCACGCCTGAATGAACCCTCGCGTGGGAAGCCCTTAGAACGGTGCGCGGCGTTTTGTCGGTAGATGTTGGTGCCCGCTTGTGCTGTGGCTCCTGGAGGACTCAGTGGGGCCCTTTTCACAAAGGAAGCCAAGCGCGTTCCCTTCGGAGACATTGTCCCTTCGCTCCTGCATTGGCTGCCCCTGGCTGTGTTTGAGATGCGCCACAGATGGGATGTCGTTTTCCAGTTTCAGAGATAATGACATGAAAATGGGCGTTTTTCTCCTAGAGCAAGGTTTGCACATCAGGTAACTTTGTAGCAGGTTCCGCACACGTTTACAGTCCCCGGTAAGTGAGCGGGGTGTGGCAGGCTGCGTTCTGTGAGGCCGTGTTCGCACCGCAGGAGAGAGTGTGGGTCTCCCTGGCCCACCCCACTGGGTGCTAAGTAGGAGCACCAGAGGGGCTCCTCTGTCCCCAGGGTGAAGTCAGGTGTGGGTGCCAAAGCCCCAGGAGCAGGCGCTTCTCAAATCATAACATGCCCCTGGCTCCGCAGGGGGCTCTCGGAAAGGCAGACCCTCCCGGGTGTGGAGTGACCTGCAGACACTGGTGCGCTCCTCGGGGAGACTGATGCTTGTGGACCAGCCCCCCTCGGAGGGAGACCGACCCGTGTCCCTTCTGAGAGCAGTTACAGCGTTCTGTGGAGGGACGGCGATCATTCGCATTGACTGACCGCGTGCCTCGTGTGAGGCCCCCGGCTAAGCCCTTGACACCATTCTGGAAGCCTCCCAGCCGCTCTGTGCAGGGGAGGGTGTTCCCCTCTCGCAGACGAGGACAGCAGCCTCGGTGTGGTCCGCGGTCCACTCGGCAGCAGGCCCAGGCCTGCTTGAGGCCGGACCTTGTGCCTTTGCCTCCGCACCAACACCGCGCGGGCACCGGCACCGGCACCTCCCTCTGCTGGGAGCCCGGACGTGGGCATGCGGTGCCCCCCGCAGCCCCACGCCGCTCTCTCTGCGCCTCGGGCGTTCGCTGCGGAAAGAGAAAAGCCCTCTCCTCCGTGCTTCTCTTCTGGGCAGATCTTCCTCGGACTTGAATTCTGTAGGCGCTTTCCTGTCTCGGGTCGTACAGGCTGTTTCCACGACGATCGATCCGTTTGGGTTAACTGTGTCAGTGTTAGTGCAAGTTATGTAAGTAAATGCATTCTAAATATTCTTTATTACAAAGAAAAGTACAGCGCCTGTGGCTTTATAGCCGTGGCTGTGGTGTCTGTGTCACGGAATGATCGTCGACCACGGAGAACTGACCACTCCCCTCTCAGCCGGTTTCCAGAGAGCAGCAGACGTGGGGCTGCAGGCCCAGCCCTGCCCTGTCCCGTGTGTCCCCCTGCCCGTGTGACTTGGGGCACGTCCCTGGGGCTGTGGGCCTCCTGTCCTTCAGCTCAGCCGCTTCTGCTGTCCCCATGGCTGCAGTGTTGTTCCAGGCCACTGGATGTCGCTGTGCTCCGAGGATCGCTGCCCCGCTCCGGAGCCCCGCGTCTTCCCCCTGTTCACGGAGTCCTTGCGGGGAACGCTTGCTTCTGCTCACCTGTCCGCTTTGCTCTCTCTAAACGGGCAGAATCTGTTTCAGAGACAAATTTCAGATGCGGCTTGCTCTGGAAGGAGGAAGCTTACCGTGCACGTGGTATTTAAAGGCCAGAACACAAGGAAGCCCCTTCCTCCCCGCCAGCCGGGCTCTGCTCTGTGACCCCGAGGGTGCTGCTCGCCGCAGATGCGTTGTGTGTCCCCCGCGCAGGGTCCGCCTGGTTACCCTCGAATGTGGCACTTGCATGACTCCATGCGCGGCTGTGTTTGAAGCGTCGTCATCAGACTGGGAATTGTGTGAAGTTCGGGTGACATTGTGAGACTTTGATCTTCATTTCGGAAATCAGGCAGTGGCGGGACAGGGTTTCGTGTGTGAGACTCGCCTGGGGATTCCCCCCACTCTTAACGCAGACACACTCCGGTTAGGATTTCAGACCTTTCCCCGAGCGGAGAGAGCTCTGAAGCATGGGCTGCATTTCGTGCTGGGGGGGACTGACGGCAGGCACCGGTGTCTGAGCCCTGACCGTGTTCTCTCGACCAGGCTCACCGACGGCGGCCCTGGAGGCGCAGGCTGAGCGAGGCGGGTCCCGAGAGCCACTCACTCAAGGAAGCGGGAGATGAGAAAGAGACTCATCGTGCCTGCGGAGGGTGTATGAGGGCTTCCCGGGGGGAGGTGGTTTCTGGGCTGGGGACTTGCAGGGGCAGGCGCTCCAGGCCACAGAGCCACCCAGCCCAGCGCATAAGCCCGGAATGCCAGGGACTGTCATTCTGCAGGAGCAGAGGGGAGTTCGGGGAGGGAGCCGCTTGGTCTCGGCCGCTGCCCTCTTCATCCTCTCTGGCCTTTTCACTTCGGGCACACGCACAAGGCCAGTGAGTTCTGGCCCTCGTCTGCCTTGTCCACTGCCGTGGTCCCTGGGCGGCACCTGGTGTCCCCGTGTGACTGCCGAGGGGCCGTGCTCAGGTCTGAGGGCTCAGCAGTGGGAGGGTGCCGGTGGGACCCTCACAGAGACCCCTATGGTGGCCGTCATGGTGTGGAGTGGGAGGCAGGGGGCTGCTGGCAGGGGCTCCAGGGTGCACACAGCCAGGCCTGTTGGGACCTTGCTGGAGGGAGGGGACCCCGGGGAGACCCAGACGACCTAACTCTGAGGTAGACCCACGACAGGACCCATGTTTTGGTGACGCTGTCTCAGTGGTATCAGCCTCGTATAACTGTGACACGCTGTTGTGTTCTCGGTGGGCGCCTGCTCTTCCGGCACGGGCAGGGATGCAGGCGTGGACCCCTGTTACGGACCCAGTGGTATACAATAGAGAAATCATTTAGATTCGAGCAGAACCTGTACAAACACAGCCCTGACTCTAGCTGTAGGTCTTTGCCTGTCGGAGGACATTGGTGTGCTTTGCTGCCGGTCACCGAGGGCCTGCCACCGTCCTGACTGGGGCCCTCCTCATGCCGTTGGCCAGAGAGCACCTCGGTCCCTCAGGGGGTCCTGGTGATGGGGACAGTGGTCCGCCTCGAATCTCTTCATAGATCAGGGGTTTTATTCACTCACTCACAGGGCGAAAAAGAAAAACTTCTTGTAGGTTTTCATACTCTGTAAACCCTGAGACTGGGCAAGGGCACAGGGGTTATGCCAACAAAGTTATCAATTTTCCTTTCAACGTAGGAACAATTCTTTTTTTTTTTTTCTTAATTTTTAAGTAATCTCTACCCCAGTGTGGGGCTTGAACTCACAACCCCCAAGATCAAGATCGCATGCTCCATTGACTGAGCCAGCCAGGCGCCCCTGAAGGAACCAGTCTGGCTGTCCAGTTTTTCTGGAAATTTACCCCAGCTTGCACAAACGCTGTTCTGCAGATGCACGGTCGGCTGCTGTTGGGACTCAGAATAGCAGTTGCCATGAAGCTTAGGCCTCCCGGCGCTGATGGCCCTGGGCCAGGCCCCCCTGTCGCACGTCCGGCCCCCGTGCAGGCCCTGGGCACAGCCTCCAGGCGGGCAGAGGGGCGCAGCCAGGCAGGAGTCTGCCCTCCACCCCGCGCTGTGCTTCTCCGCCCGCCGCGCACCTGCGTTGCTGTGGCGTCAGCAGGACGGGTGTTGGCTGCGGCCCGGGTCTCCTCTTCGAGGGGTGGCCGGGCTGTGGCCTGGGCCTTGCTGGGCATAGGAGCCTGCAGGTGCTCTGGTGTCTGGGCACAGGGGCCCGCTGTCGTCCTCCTGCTGGCACAGGAGCCTCGCCCCTCTTCCTCCTTGCTCTCGGAACGCGGGCTCGGTGGTTCGTCAGCAGCACATGGAGGAAAACCCACAGAATAAAACCTGTAGAGCGTCAGCTTGTCACAGATCGTGAGCAGCGTGACTCCTCTGCACCCTTCTTTTTCCCGGGTCAGGAGCAGGTTCTGAGAAGTGGCAGGGGCACCCCTGCTGGGCTGCGGATGCTGCTGTGGTCTTTATTTTTTATTTATTTTTTTTTTTAAAGATTTTATTTATTTATTTGACAGAGAGAGATTACAAGTAGGCAGAGAGAGAAGAGGAAGCAGACTCCCCGCTGAGCAGAGAGCCCGATGTGGGGCTCGATCCCAGGACCCTGAGACCATGACCCGAGCCTAAGGCAGCGGCTTAACCCACTGAGCCACCCAGGCGCCCCTGCTGTGGTCTTTAGCCCCGGGACCCTCCTAGGGTCTGGGCTGGCCCGAGCTCTCCACCCTCCCTGCGCCCTTTCCTTCCTCTCCATTCCTCCTGTTCCGTCTTCCTCCTCCTGCACCCTCCCTGCTCTGCGTCCTCCCGACCTCCCTGTCTACCCCGCCCCCTCCTTCTCCGTCCTCCTTTCTCTGCTTCCTGTCCTCCTGCTCCCTGTGCCTCCCCCTCCTCCGCGACCCTACTGTGTGCTATACTTTGCCAGGTGCCTTCCACAGCCACCTGTGTTCCTTCCAGCCAGGACACCTCTTGGCCCCGCTCCGCTCTGCACAGAAAGTCTCTCACAACTTGCTCCTTGCCTGGCAGCCTTAGAAACCACACAAAGCTATTTCTCCCTCAGGGGTTTTATTGTTCATGACATTTCTGCCTTGGCTCCTTCGTTTCCTTTTGCCACTTGGGTCAGAACTGGGGGACCGGAAAGGAGGTGGGGAGGGGGCCGTGAAGGGGGATCTGTGTCCCCACGTGTTACTGTGTTTTTAGCCTCCGGAAGCCGGTTCTTAAGGCAGCAGGGAACGAGGCTGCAGGGCTTGCGGGCGGGATGGGGCAGCAGCAGAGGAGGGCCGGAGGCGGGGCACCGCCTAGAGTGGCCGAGTCCAGGACGGCTTGTGCCGGAGGCAGGAGGAGAGGTGCCGGGGATGCGTTGTGTCGACAGGGTGAGCATTGATTGTCTGCCCTTTGCTTTTTTAGGATATGTGACGGTGTCCAGTTTGGAGCCGGGATCAGGTTCCTGTAGCTGCCGCGCACGCCCGGGGCCACGCACCTTCGCGCCGAGGAACCGCGTCCACGCCGTTCTTTGTAGCCCTCGTGGGAAACCACACCAATAAATTTTAAAGACAAACACTCAGAGACACGGTGGATATGATTCGCTTTCCCCTGCTCTGTGTCCCACGCTGGCTTTTCCGGAGGACCGCGTGGAGGTGGGGGGAACATTCAAAGTTGCCCCGAGCTATTCCACGTGGACAGGCCAGCCGGGAGGTCCCGTCGCATGGCGCCCCGGTTGCTTTCCCTCCCAGGCTCCTGGAGCCTACTCGTCTGGTTCCCGCACACTAGAAGCCCTCAGCCGAGCCCCAGGGGAAGCCCGGGCGCTGGTGGAGGGCGAGGGCTCTGCTGATGCCAGGGGGGGAACACGCTGGTGGGTGTCGCAGCCACGGTTCCGGGAGCTGGAGCCCTTTAAATGCACATGGGTGGTGTGGAAGAGTCATGTGGCACGTGGGGGACACTGAGGCAGAGACAAAGATAGGTGTTCTTTAGAGGTAGTAGCATTAGTGAGATGGGTACACCAGCTGCCCGGCACTGCTCAGACCACCCCAAACCTAGAGCTTAGAACAACACGAACCAACCAGCATGTGGCCTGGAGGCCCGAGCTCCTGACTGAGCCTCACAGGAATCCGTGTCCGCACCACCGTGGTCCTTCTGGAGCTTTCAGGGGAGAATCCGTTCCCCGACCTTCCAGCCTCCAGGGGCTCCCGTGTCCGTGGCTCCCAGTCCCGTCCCGTATTCTCTAAGCCAGCTGGGGTTCATCTTCCAGTCTCTGTCCTGCTTCTTGCCTCCCCGGTGCGTTTTCAGACCCTCGTGAGTGCGTTGGGCGCTCCTGGCCAGCCCAGCTCCTCTATTTTAAGATCAGCAACCCCAGGTCTGTTGGTGACCTCAATTCCCCCTTGTGTTACGTGATGGCCACAGGTGCCAGGAATTAGAACACGGACATCTTTGGGGGGGCCTGTTACTCCCCTGCACATACCTCCTATTTCTCAAAGGGATATTCTCAGGATATACTTAATTAGTCACATGAAAAAAAATTTTTTGAAAGTTAAACCTCCTTCGAATTCTTCTGAAGAAATGTCCAGGGCTACAGATGGTGCCCAGGAGCGTTTTCCTAGTGGGTTTCCCCTCTCTGAGCTGGGGCTGAGCTCCCGTCCCTTGCAGTCCTCCCTGTAACCAAGTGAGCTTGGGTTTCAGGAGCTGCTTGAGACCAAGGCCCCCTCCCGTCCCCAGGCCAAGCTCTCAGGCCCCCCAGGGACTGTCTTGCCTCCATTTCCTATGGGAACTATGGGGATTTTGCAAGAATGTGTAAGAAGCAGCAGTTTTGCCTTTCTGGTAAGTTGGGAATGTGGGGAAATACACTTTCTCCCTGGAGTTATTTTATTGTTTATAGTCTCACATTTATGCCTTCGGCAAAATGAGAGGCCTGTGCCCTGACCCTGTCATGTTCGGACTGTAAATTAAGTAAAACCCGAAGAATTCTCTCCAACACTGTGCCCTGTGAGACCCGGTCTCCCGAGCCAGCGGAGAGCCCAAGAAGTGGGTTTTGGAAGCCTGCAGGACCCACCCAGCCCTGCCTGGGCTGCCGCCCCGGCTCCTCCGTTAGATCGCACCAGGCCCGGGGGGATCGGCCGCACACCCTCCGCTCGGGGGAGTGGAAGGGGTAGCAGTGGGGAGTCTGCCCGTTCCCAGGCGGGATTCGGTGGACGGGAGCATGAGCAAACGCTTCACGGAGCGCTTCCCAGGAAAGGCCAGAAACCAGGCGAGTTCTGTTGTGGGAAGCAGTATTTCAGGCTGTCCGCGATGGTGGAGAAGAAACGTGAAAAGCTAACGAACCCCTCCAGAGTACCGCCCTGCCTCGGGGAACCTTTGCATCCTGGTGCCGCTCCGTTTTTCTGTGACTCCCTGCGTGTCCGGGACCGGAACCGAGCGCGGTAAGTTTCATGCGGGCCACGAAGCCCACTTCTCTGTCCGGACCGAGATCGCAGCTGCTTTCCCCAGAGGCCGCCTGCCGCCGTTTGTGAGGAGGAGACTGACCTCAGGGAGCCCGATTTTCATGGAAGACAAAGCCACGTCCTCCATTACCATGAACTTGTGTCTGCGCACACAGCGAATGACCTCTACCGGCAGCTTCCTGGGCAGACTGCTCACTGGGCAGGGCCAGCGGCTCTGCGGGGCTGACAGTCCAGCCAGGGAGCAGGCTGTCCTGCCAAGTGCCGGTGTTCCTGGGCCAGAGGACAGCCGGCAGCCCGCACCGGGGAGCCTCTGCCACCGGCACCTCAGGTCACATGTCCCCTCGCCGCTTCCAGCAGAGGCCCTGCCTTCCTCACACACGCGTCTCCTCCAGCTAAGAATTCTCTTTAGTTTGTGAGTTTGCTTTCTTTTTTTAAAGATCATATAAACTCACCTTTGGGACAGTTAGATGTGTTCAACTACAGCCTACGTTCAGAGGTCCCCAGAGAGCAGAGGAAGATTCCTGAGCCCAGAAAACGGGAGCCAGACAGCTACACTTTATTACTTTATTTTGATATTTATTTTATCTAAAGTAGGCTCCATACGCATCGTGGGGCTTGAACCCGTGACCCCAAGATCGAGAGTCGCGTGCTTTATCTACTGAGACAGCCAGGCGCCCCAGGAGAGCCGGGTTTTAAATGAAGTGTTTAAGATCAGGCGGCCGTCCCCAAAATTCACATCTCTAGAGTCTCTTAAAAAACTGGGTCTAACAACACGCCCGGGGCGGCAGAGGGCTGGAGCAGGGCGGGGCCTTCAGCCAGTGTCTGGGCCCCCCACCCCCACCTGTCTCCCCCAGGCAGGCCTTCTCTCTCCTCTGCTCTTCCTCCCTTTGGCCCATCAGGAGGGGAAGCAGGGCCGGGGAGGAGGCAAGTCTTCTGGGGGCAACTGTCAGGGTGGACAGACAGTGAGCCCCAGGTTGGGGCTAGCTGTGCAGGCTGTTCCCCAAATCCCCTTCTGTCCTCCGGGCCTCTGGTTGCGTTCCAGAGGGGATTTGGGTGGTTCACCTGTCCGCGACGGAGAGAGAGCACGGTCCTAGCCGGCTGCCTGCCGCCGGTGGGTTTTCTCCGGTCCTTCCTCTGCCCCAGCTCAGTGCCGGCCCACGGGTTGCACCACAGACCGCGTCGTCTGTTGAGCAGGCGGTCCAAGGAGTGGACGGACAGTCGGCACCCGCTTGCCGTGCAGCTGTGCGGCCAGCCAGATCTGGCTTCTTCAGTACTAGGCATGACACTCGCGGACATCTCTAAAGCCATCAGGTCCCACTCGCAGGTGGGGACACAGCCAACAAGCTCCATCATGTAACCCCTGAAAGCTTGTTCACAGCATCCAAAATGGGAGCCCCAGGAACGGCATATAAATTCCTTTGTGTCTTTTTTTTTTTTTTTTCTTTTGCACTGATCTTGCTGGATGATTGTTAAGTCTAACAGCAGTTTTCAAACTGTTTGGTTTCAGGGTCCCTTTGCACTGTCAAAAATTGCGGAGGAATCCCAACGAGATTTTGCTCATATGGTGGATACTAATACTTAACACACGGGGTATGGAAACTCAGAATTTTATTTTATTTTTTTAAAGGTTTATGTATCTCGTTGAGAGAGAGAGAGAGAGAGGACACTTTTTAAGCAGGGGGAGGGAGAGAGAGACTCTCAGTCAGACTCCTCCCTGAGCTTTGTGCCTGACACAGGGCTCGATCCCAGGACCCCAAGATCATGACCCGAGCAAAATCAAGAGTCAGGCGCTCAACCAATGGGGCCACGCAGGCATCCCTGGAAATTGAGAATTTTAAATACATATTATTTCCTTTAACAATAACATACCAGGAGTGCCTAGAAGGGTACTAACCCGAACCCGAACCCGAACCCTAACCCTAACCCACACTCAGCATGGAGCCCACTTAAAACATAAACAAACACATAAAAATAAAATAAAAAATCAACGTATTCCTCACTAACATAAGTAACACTTTATGAAGAATGTATTTCCCGAAGAGATTTGGTGAGGCGAGTGGCATCGTTTAGCAATGCTGCAAATCCCTTGACGATCTGTCTTCAAAACACGGATTCTCACGCCAGCCTCTGCCTTCAATGTCTTGCGGGTGAGGTCGTTGAAAGGCCGTGAGGGAATCTGTCCCCCTGCGGGCAGGTGTCTGGAAAAGAGGACAGTATTCTAATAGCCTTTTCAGGGTACTGTCACTATTCTTTGCTTTTTCACCAACACTCAGTTTGGAAGCAAACAGCTCAGGGACTTTTCATAACTTCCCACAGATACACTAAATCCACGAGTTCACCCAGTGCCCTGACTGGATCTTTTCTCCCCAGGCTTGATTTTATGACAACGTCATGCCCTGGTCCTTTGGGAAATCCTGGTTCACCAAGTTAAGCAAATCTTCCAAATACTGGCCCATGTCATGATCGCCTGAAATAAAAAGATCACATGTAATTTTTTAAAGATTTTTATTTTATTTGACAGAGATCACAAGCAGAGAGAGGGGGGAGGTAGCAGGCTCCCCGCTGAGCAGAGAGCCGGAGGCGGGGCTCGATCCCAGGACCCTGAGATCATGACCTGAGCCAAAGGCAGAGGCTTCACCCACGGAGCCACCCAGGCGCCCCAAGATCACGTGTATTAATGTCACTCCTGCTTTCCTCAGAAAAACCCTCACCTGTCGTGAAGCTGCCGAGCCCTCGGTGCTGGATACAAGTTCCCCCAAGTGGCCAGTTCTCCCGTGGAAGCGCTCATGTCATCATTGACAGCAAACAGCTGTCAGTTGCTTTCCTGGAGGAAACCCCCTTCATTCATTTTCAAGGAAATGTCCACCAGATACCCAAGGCTGAGTCACCCATCGGTCAGGCTGTCCTTCAAGTCACGGTGCGGCAGGTCCTGCCAGAGCCCCAGCCCCGTAGTACGTTCCCCGAGCGGACGTGCCTCCGCGTGCAAGCTCTCGGCGTGCTCCTGTGTCTTCACGCGGAAGGACGGGGCTGAGCTCTAAGGGAACCAGCCTTCTCCTCTTTGCTGAGGCCGAGGTCCAGTGAGCCTAACGTGCACTTTGCTCGGCGCGCACGGGCGGGAGCACAGTGACCGCTAGGAGGCGCCCTCCTCCGGCACCAGCACGGATACCCACTGCAGCACGGGCACCAGGAGAGCCAATGTCCCTGTGAGCCAAGTCACTCAGTAGTATCTTGGTCGTAGGAAAATCCGTTTGACCTCACAGACCCTGGAAGTCTCAGGGACTGCCAGGGGCCCGTGGACCACGCACCCATCTCTCACTGTCCGAAGCCTGTGATTTCAGGCTGCGGGGTGCCCCCCAGACAGCACGGTGGTGTCAACTGTAGCCTCATGCTGGGGACGCCAGCAATGTGAGAGCCTCCAGACAGACCTGAAGAGGAGGGACAGCTGGGAATGACAAACCCTCTTAGCATCAGATAGAAATCATGTCCCCTCCCTGCCCTCAGACTGCTCTTGTGGTGGAAACTGTGTAGCAGGAAATGGATGTAAGGGGCTTGGTGCAGCTGAAGGCGGAAGCCCCGGTTGCATTGGGGGTGGAGTTGGTATGGGAGGGGGCTGGGGGTGGGGAAGGGGAGGGGAGGCCGGTGGGCTCTGCCTTGGGCTGTAGATGTGATCCAGAGGACAGTGCGTGAGCAGAGAAAAAATGGGAGTCTTTTCTGTATTGGTATTTCCTAGAAGTGCCGTAAAGCAAAAACATAACGGTATGAAATTGGAATGAAATGTCCACGTCTTAACGTCCACACTTAGATGCTCCAGTTTGAGACGTGAGCCGTGGGAAGCTGTCCCAGCCCTGCTGTCCCAGGGTCAAGCCAGCTGTCCCAGGTTGGCAAATGAACCACGCTTTGCTGGAGTAGGGCTGACGGTCGTCCGGACAGCTTGTCCCCACGCCCGAGTTGTGACTTTCTACGTGGCATCTTTGTGACAAGTGAATTACTGGATTCCTCTGCCAAATCATTAGATAACTTTAAGAACAAAGAACGTTCGTGCAGAAGATTCAGCATTATCTGGCCGGGAAAATAAATAGTAATCAGTTTTGGAAAAGAAAACACATTCTGTGACTCTGGACAAGCTGAAAATTACAGCCTCTCTGCCCGGTTTTTATTTCTATTTATTTTCTTCCCCTTTTCAATCAATTAGTTTCTAATGGAGGAAGCGTTCCCACATTCATCACTAGATAGATGCGCCGGTCAATTAGAATCACTGACTTGGGATGGTTGCGATAATAGCAAGCCCGTAGCCATCCATCACTGCGGAAGAGAAGGTGACCTCCTCATATGGGGTCAGAGACCCAGAGACAATTGCTTCGATCTTATTATCATACCCAGAAATTACTGCTCATTGAAGTGTAATTTCCCTGAAATACTAAAGCAGACAAAGCTGCTGCTAGAAATATTAGAACAATAAAGAGACCGCGTATGGCCTTGACATTGAGCATGAGGGATGGACACTGACATGCTATCCTCTCCGGGAGCAAGCGCGGAGTGGAGGGTAGCTTGGAATTTCCCGAGACGTTACCATGGCGGGTAAAGGTTAAACAGGGTTCATCCCTAAGCGGTGATCCAGATGCCTGGGCACCGGGCATCCACAGGAACCAGCCGGAGCCGCCCCGCCGGCAAGAACCACCCCAGTCTGCCCTGCCTCAGTGCTCAGTGCTGCCCCAGGGGCCTCGGTGCCTCTCTGTCTGAACACAGCCTCCCCCTGCTCCTCTGCACAAGTGCGGGGAACAGCAACCTGGCTCGGACTGGAAGAGCACGGCTTGGGAGTCGGAGCCTAGGCCGTCTGGAAACTCTCTCCTGTCACTCCTGCTCACTCATCACACCTTGCACACGCAGCTGCAAGGGCTGGACCAGGTGCCTCCAATTCGAATGTGTTCGATCTGTTTCCCGGGAAACTCCTCCTGACTCGGTCCTTCCCAGCCCTCAGCGTCTGGAGAGGGGCTTATCTCTTTCTATGTCATTCTCCCCTCAGAGAGCAGAAGTAAATGAGTCCCCCCACTTTTCTGGGCCTTGGTAACCAAAAAAAATCCCAAACAAACAAAACCACAATCAAACTTGATATTGCCCTGGACATCTCTACCGGTCACGGAGTGGCAGAGCCAAAGGCACAGGAGAGAGAATACGTCCAGGGGCTAAGACGCCCCCTGCCGGCCCTGGGCGCCTCGGGGAAAGGCACCAGCCCGCGGGTTTGTTGCAGGAAGCTGGGGGGTGACCCTCTTGACCTTGCACGTGGCAGCTCCTCTGGGTTCCCCTCAGTTTCCCCTTGCTGAGCTGTTGCTGCCCCCCTGTCTTCTGACTCAGCCAGAATGGGCAAAAGGGTTAAGCATTCTGAAATGAATTTTAAGGAAAATGAGGCACCGTTGGCCCAAAAGGATTCTAAGAATAGATGATTGATTCAAAAAGGATCTTGGTGCTGCGTCTCACTCATCACACATCCCTCCGCTGACCTCCTCAGGAGCTTTGAAAATTCCGAAAATCTTTATTTGCAATAAAGGTGAAAAAATGCCATAGCTCTTTAGAAATCAATGGTGATATTTTTAAAATAAAGTTTCCATTTTACAGTTTTCGATTTATATGTGAATGTGAAAGATCATGCAGAGTTCCCACTTACCCCGTGCCCAGCTTCTATTATTAATGATTTCTGTTAGTCTGAGTACCTTTGCTACAATTAAGGAACCGATTAATTAGTTAATATATTGTTTTTAACTAAAGTCTCTACTCAGATTTCCTTAGTTTCTTCCTCACGTCCTTTTCCGGCCCAGGACCCCATCCAGGATCCCCCTTCACACTGAGCTGTCCCGTCCCCTTAGGCTCCTCCTGGCTGTGACAGTTTCCCAGACTTGCCTTGCTTTGGCCACCCTGACATTTTCAAGGAGCGCTGGGCAGGGAGACGGGGGAGAAAGACCACAGAGGTCAAGTCCCCTTCCCGTCCTATAGCCCGGGACATGCCCCCAGCTGTGATGTTGCCCGTCGTCACCTGGCTGAGGTTGAGGTATGTCTTCGAGGCAGGCTTCTGGAAGATTACTTAAAGGAAAACTTGGGTAAAACAGGGAAGGTGTGTATTGTCTGGTGATTTAAGTCTCCTTGGAACAGAGACCTCAGGAACGGAAATGCAGGGCAGCCTGGAGAGCAGTGGTGTCAGTTTGACCCCAAACAGACCTAAGAGGGTCGGTCCATGCGGGAATGCACGGGTCCCTTTCATCAGTGTGGTCTCCAGACCAGACAGCTCGCAAGTGGGGCTGCTGGTGGCTGTGGGTGCCTGGATGATTCTGGAAGGCCACAGTAATGGCAGCGGGGAGTCGGGAGACAAGATCGTGGGGGCCTGGCGCACCCAAGATCACAGGGGCCTCCTGGCGCACCAGGCGGAGCCGGGATGGATGAAGGCGGGGAGGGCGGTGGTGAGACGGGGTTTTACTGGATACGAGGTCTCACCTGGGGCCAGGTGGGGCATGGTGAGGCGTGAACGCAGGCTCTCTGGGGGGGAGGGCTGCAGCGAAAGAGATGTGGAGGAGGCAGAGCTGACAGGCTCCAGGCAGGGTTGTGGGTCTGGGGACAGAAGCCTCCGGTGACGCCCCACATCCCTGCCCCAGGGGCTGGGCGAATTCACCAAGGATGGCAGGCAGGTCTCCCAGCCGCGCTCCAGAGAAGTGCACTCTCCCTCAAGCCTGGCTCTGCCCGCTCTGCACTGGGTGAGAAATGCAGAGTCTCAGGCCCAGCCCTGCCCACCTCCGCCAGGACCTGCGCTTCCTGAAGCTCCCAGGTGACCCACATGGGCCTGGAGGTTTCAACCGCCGTCACTGGGCTCTGGGACCTGAAGCCGATTCCCCCACCGCACACAGCCGCTGGTGGGCCCCCATGCCCCGCGTAGCAGAGGTCCCCGGAACGGGACTGGCGACAGTGAAGCTTTGTCCCTATTTCCATGTCACGCCATCCTCTCCTGTGTCCTTTGTAACCGAACCTGTCACCGGGGCTGAGTGTACGAGGAGGAACCTTAATTTGCCCCCATCAATAAAAGCTCTTCTGCCTGGGAGCAGACATCCCTGTCACCGCCAAGTGGCTGAACCTGCTGTCATTGATCATTTGCCTTAAATCCATTCATTCATTCATTCATTCATTCAGCAAACGCTGAGCTCCTGGTGTGTGCAAAGCTCTGATGTGGGCTGCAAAGGCAGAGACAATGTTGCCCGTGAGGGGGTGGCAGGGAGCACAGGCAAGTCGGCGGGCAGGAGGCCGTGATGGGGCAGCTGCGGTGCCCGGGTGAGCTGCGGCGACTTTGCCTGAGGGAGGGTGGTTCTCCCCGGCCTTGCTCTGCAGGTTAGCCGGGAGGGCCCGTCCACAGCTCCTTCCAGCACCAGCACTGCAGGCCTCATTTCTGCGGCCTTCCCCACCTCCGTCCTTCTCCTCCGGTCGCGGTCACTGGGGCATCTTCTGCTCTTTCTTTGCCAAGGGCCAACCCTCTGCCGCCTCCCGGGGACTGTCACTCACAGTTCTTCCTTCCTTGTCGGCTCTATCCGTCTCACCTTCCTGTCACCTCCCTCCGCAGGAAAGCCTTAGTCTCACACACACCTCAAGGCCGTCCTTTTCAGTGTCTTAAATTACCTTTCTTTTGGGACTTGATTTCCTTTAGGTCTTAGGCCCAAGATTTAAAATATATATACATATATTTTATATATTATATTATTATTATAATATAATATAATATAATATAATATAATATTATTATATCAATATATTAATTAATATATTAATATATTAATTAATTAATATAATTAATTAATTATAATATTGATATATTGTATATAATATTGATATATTATATATAATATATAATATATATTTATATATATAAAATATATAAATAAATTATATATATATATAAATTATATATATATATATGGTAAAAATATATATATAAGCTACGACTTAAAATTGCAACCGTGTAAAAGTGTGTGGCTCAGTGGCCCGGAGGCCAGGCAGAGCATTGTGCTCCTGTCACCACCAACGGTCTTGATCCTCCAAACCCGAAACTCCGTCCCCGCTCCACTGTCAGTCCCCAGCCCCCTCCCGCAGGCCCTGGTGACCACCGTTCCACCTTTCATCTCTCTGACGGTGACTCCCCTGGGGACTTGACGGGAGTGGAAGCTCACAGGGCTTGTCCTTTTGTGTCGGGCTCATTTCATGGAGCGTGACGTCCTCGGGGCTCATCCGTGTCGTGGAACGTGTCCGCATCTCACGTATACATGCCTGGGTCGGCCACGCTGTGTGTCTCCGATCGCTGGCCGGTGGGTCGCTGGGGTGCTTCCACCCTCAGAGAAAGGCTTCTGGGACTCATCACTGATTCACTGAATATCCACTCTGGGTGGTGCTTCTCCAGCAGCGACGCTCGTTTTGCATTTTTCTTTCAGATTCCGTGAAAACGACAACGTTCCCTTGTCGAAAAATGTTAGCACAGGACAGACTCTGTATCTCATGAAGCCCGAGTTCAAGGGCCCGTGCTCTGCTGCCCACCTGGCGCTTCCGGGGAAAGTATTAAGAGCCGTGATTTAATACGTAAGCATTCAACTAGCACTACAGGCTGAATCGAATTTTCAAGCCTTGCGTCTTCCCGATTTCCCCCCATGCGGAATTTTGACCGTCTGAAGATCCCTTGCCCCACAGAGTGGAGCCCCACGTTCTAACACGCTCTGGATTCAAGAGCCTCCTTTGCTCCCAGCGGCTCGGCTCCCACCGCGCTCAGCCTCGAACCGCAGGAGGCGCGGCAGGTGCATAATCGGGAACACGCTTGACCCTGCGGGAGGAGAGCTTGAACGAGTGGCTGGTGAATGGCCCTGTTTTGAACGGGCGCTCGTTCTCCGCCTGAAGACCCGCTTTCTCAATCAAGGCGTATTCTAATTAGTCCTCAAATCAGTTTTCTCCTCGCTCTACATAAACATCAATTTGTTGGTTTTACGTACTGCCGGGTAGAAAAGCGAAGTTCCCATCAGTCGTTCCCCCTTTGACAGAGTATTTGGAGATTAAAGGGTGAGCTTCTGAACAGGCTTATTTATACCTAAACCGCACGTATGTCTGCACACATGTATGTAAAATACACACACACGTATGTGGGCTTTCCATATGCTAATTTGATTCCCTTGCCATTAGCGTGTAAGCGCCACTGGGCAGGTGTTTGGGTCCTTTTCAGTGTTTCACAAGGCCTGGAATTCTGCTTTTCCTCTTAACGCCACACCGCGGACACACACACACACACACACCCCCAGGAAGACAGCTCCTCCCTGTTCATAAAACGTGGAGTGTGGCTGGACTCCGCCATGATTTACATAATCACAGATGCACATTTTTGTGGTTCCTGTTTTCCAAAAAGGCAAGCCATGTCGCAATGTCCTTCTACCTTACATAATTGTACAGAGAGTTTTATAGAAAAAGATACATAAGAAGTGGGATTGTTACCCACCCACTCTTGGAAGGGCTGTGGTAATAATGCATTTTGGAACGCAAGGAAGGATTTTGTAGGCTTACTTCCTCCGAGTTCGAAACGACAGGATCTGAATCCCGGTCAGCTTCTAAACGCTGATTTTTGGTGGTCCCATCCTCATTACCGCTGCTACGGCTTTCTGGCAAAACGTGCGGTAAAGTGAAATTCAGTTTTTGCACAGTCGGCTCTGAAGTCTGGCCCGATGCCTGTCTTTGGATGGCCTGTGAGCAAAGAAATGGTTTACATTATAAGTGTTTTGAAAAAAAGATCAAAAGAAGACTCTTTTGTGACAAGTGAAAGTGATGTGAAATGTAAATTTCTGTGCCCACAAATAAAGTTTTATTGGCACACAGCCACACGCGCCTGCGGATGTATGTCTTGTCCGTGGCTGCTTTCAGGCTGAAACAGCAAAGCTGAGCAGTCGTGACAGGCTGTAAGGCCTGCAAAATTGAACATGTCCATGGACTGGCCACTTACAGACCCCTGCCCGGCACCACCGTCTTTCCCGGCTCCAGTGATGTCTTCAGGATGGGCTGGGGCCGTGGCGTCTGCTTCCTCCAGCTGCCTGGAGAAGGCTTACTGCGCCCGAGTGCCCCGCCCTCCCTTCATCGTCCTCCCCACCACCCGAAGCGCAGCTCTCATTCCCTCACTGCTCCCAAGATGGGTGGGAGGAGGATAGCAAAGCCTTTCATTGTGTCCGCAGGTGATACATAGATGGCAAATTAATGGTGAAAGAAATTCAGACTAAGGTGTGAATGTCTAACGGGCCTTGCCTCTGCTCTCCCAGCCATATAAAAGGTAACGGCATTTTTCAAGGATCTTGTCCTCTAAAAGCTTGGGGGGATGTCTTGGGGGCATAATCTCTTAGAGTGCTTCACCAATTCTCCTCCATGGAAGGAATCAATAGCTTGGTGCCAACCTCTCACCCTCATCTACAAAACATTTTTAGGAACAAAGAGCATATGTAGTTTAATTTGCCTACTATGCAAACTGATGACTCAGAGGAGTTGCTAATAAATGGAAATCCAACTTCCCTTGTCTCAAGTTTGCTGATGTTTCCAAAATCATGGAGTAAGCGGCTGCTGATCACGGCCGTCCGTGATTCATGTTTTGCTCGCATGTGGTATGGGAGAAAGGGGTTACTGCCACAATTTTTTAAATTCCAGGCAAGTGTGGTCATCTTTTCACGCTCCTAGCAGCTACGGTGCAAATCACACAACCGTCTCCTGCCAGGCTGCTCCACGAGCAAACTACTTAAATAGCATCGTCCACAAGATGATTTTAGACAGGATGAGCACAGCGGGTTTGGAAGTGCTGCCCCCGTGTGCCATAAGATCACACCCAGAGCAACACCTGGCGGGGGGGGGGGGGGGGGGAGTGGGGGAAAAGAGGGAATACGGCGCTTCCTCATCACTGAATTCATTCTTTCCCTTGCTTTTCCACACACTCGTGACTCTCCCACAGCTGTCAGAGGTTTGAAAATGAGCAACTCACGGAAACATTTCACAGGCTCTGTCCGCCCCCTAGGACGAGCTCCCTATCCTCTCCCCAAGAGCTCAGGCCTGGTTCTTTTTATTTTTTTCTGAAAGACATCCTTTTGAAATCAGAGAAAGCAGGCAGCTTCAAAACCTTCTCTATGTGCTTACGGAGCCTCGGGCCGTAAGAGGCTCGTTGATAAGGAACAGACCCCGAAGCAGGCAAGGTAAAGAACTCAAATCATCCTGTCGAGAAGTAACATTTCTTTACTTTTTCTTTCTTTCTTGTTTTTTAAAAGATTTTATTTATTTACTTGACAGGCAGAGATCACAAGTAGGCAGAGAGGCAGGCAGAGAGAGAGAGGGGGAAGCAGGCTCCCCGCTGAGCAGAGAGCCCGATGCGGGGCTCGATCCCAGGACCCTGAGATCATGACCTGAGCCAAAGGCAGAGGCTTTAACCCACCGAGCCACCCAGGTGCCCCTATTTACTTTCTTCTCCCCAAGACTTTAGGGAGGTGTCATGGATATACAGGGAAATGTGCAAATGCTCCGCGGACAGGTCTACACCCGAGTGACTACCACCCAGGCCAACTCATGGACCATTTGCATCCCCCCGTGCTTCCTGGAGCCCATACCCAGGCAAGATCTTCTCCTGCTGGGGGGAGCTGCTCTCAGCATAGGAAGGAGGTCACCTGTTTTTGAACTTCAAACACATGGATGCACCCCGTGTGCACTCTGGCCTCTCCACGTGACATTTTTAAGATACGTCCCCTCGGTCATTCTTTTTGATCGCTCCGTAGTATTGCATCATACAAACATACCAATCACTTTCTGCATTCTCCTAACTCGTTACTTTTAAGGCTCTTTGTTGTTAGGACAGATTACATCTGCGCGCATTGCCCAGCGTGCCTGTCCCTTTATGGGAAAGACAACAAGATCGGCAGATATGCGCGTGATGGGGTTGATCGAGAGCACGCGGCGTGGGGCTCAGTGCGCGGCCAGGAATTATGGCCCGCGCTCGTGAGATGTTTGTTCCTTGTCCGTCATTAAGCGTATAAGGAACTGGCCTTTTTGGAAGCCACACTTCAAACCCCAAATCAAGTGGTTTTCTTCTATAGGGGCAGCGTCCCATAGTCTGATTTTCGTAATTATTCCCCAATGTAAAGTGTGCGCAGAGCGACGGTGGGGGCTATCCTTCTGTAATGTGCTAAGACGTGGAAGGCAGAGTTGATGAGGACAGGAGCGAGGGTCCCACTTCAGCTTCTTGTTAAATTATCTTTTTAATTAAAAACCAACACTTTCTAATCTTCAAGTGAATATTGATGTTTGCTGCTCTATAAACCGATTTGGAAAGTCGTTTTGGTTAGACGACCGTGGAGGGAACACTGTGTAAAATCCCCAGGAGCCAGGCCAGTAAGCGAGGAGAATTTGGCGGGGGGGTGTTGTATCATTGTCCCTCCTTCATCCAGCCCAGAAAAAAAATATAAATCAGTCCACAGCCATCAAGTCAGTGTTTGACCTGCTGTCTGAGATGCACACAAGACAAGTCATTGCAATTCACACAGTAATTTAAGATAATCTTCAGGGGCCTGGGTGGCTCAGTGGGTTAAAGCCTCTGCCTTTGGCTCAGGTCATGATCCCAGGGTCCTGGGATTGAGCCCTGCATTGGGCTCTTTGCTCAGCAGGGAGCCTGCTTCCCCCTCTCTCTCTGCCTGCCTTTCTGCCTACTTGTGATCTCTCTCTTTGTGTCAAATAAATAAATAAAATCTTAAAAAAAAAAAAGATAATCTTCAAAGCTGCCTTTAATAAGAGATCATCCCCCTTCTCCAGCCCAGAACGTGCGAGGGACAAACAGCATGTGTGAATGCACACATTGTCGCTCTGCAGAAAAGGGAGTGTTTGTAAACTTAACCGAGAAGTCGTTGCTTTGCAGGGATTTCTTGGTAATATATGATCATGTTTCTATATAAATTCTACAGCATGCTAAGAACCCCGTGGTCACGTAAGGCCCAGTGGAGCTCCTTGAGGAACTGGGAATCACTGGGTTGTGGTGAGTAGTCCTGCTTGAAACAGGTAGACATTGTCAGGCTCAGGTGTGTTCTAGAGAAATTCGTTCATGGTGTAATGATATATATATATATATATATATATATTTTTAAAGATTATTTATTTATTTATTTGACACAGAGAGAGATCACAAGTAGGCAGAGAGGCAGGCAGAGAGAGAGAGGAAAGCAGGCTTCCTGCTGAGCAGAGAGCCCGATGCGGGACTCTATCCCAGGACCCTGGGATCATGACCTGAGCCAAAGGCAGCGACTTAACCCACTGAGCCACCCAGGCGCCCCTGTAATGATATTTTTAAAAGAAGGATTCCACACATCTCTGTGCTGTTCATAGGAGCAGTTAAAAAGGGAAAATTGTAAGTTCTGTGCATTTGCTGGAAAGTTGGATGCACTGATGAACTATTCAAACAACTGATTACTGGTGGGGACCGGCACAGGACTGTCCCTCTGCTGCCAGTTCTGCGGGCCCAGGAGCATGGCTCTGCTCTGTTTCCCTTCCCACGCTACCTTTCCCCCCCCCTCCCCGGGGCCTGTGGCTGTGCTGAGGGCCGCCGGAAGGAGAGGGTGTCTGTGGGCCTCCCAAGGCAGTGTGTGTCCTTCTTTAAACTGTCGGTTCTGTGCATCAGCTTCTCAAAGGAGCCAGAGACCCCCGCCTTTGATGACAGCATCCCTCCAGGATCGAGAGCACCGTCTAGCCGAACTGTGCCACTGGGATGTCAATAACCCAGTTCGCAACCTTTCTGTGTTTCCCCCAGTCTGGCTAGGCACACCCCCAGTGGGGCCTTCCAAAGCCTCAGAGACCTCTGGCCCTCCGCTGTCTCTGACCCTGACATCCAAATATTTTCCAAATGTCGTGGTTTGCAACCCTCAAAGCTCATTGTTGTCTGTCCCTTCCCTCTGGTACCACTTCGGTACTTGGCCTTGGAGACTCGGGGCTGGCCTGTTTCAGGAGCTTCTGAATTGCTCTCTGACCCTGGCTTTTGCTTCCATCCACCCTCGGCATCAATCCAACAGGTCAGGCCTCTGCTCAGACCCTCTCAGAGCCTTGGGGGGCTCCGAATGGGGCATGGTCGTGCTCTTCCCCACCCCAGATGCTCAAACTACACCAGGCCATGTGCCTTTTTTCTTGTCCCTTCACAAGCCCGGGTGCCTGTCTTCACTCAGCGTTCTCCCCCGTCCCTCTCCCCTCTGTCTGCTGCGTCTTCTCTCCCTTTACTGCACAACGGCCAAGGGTGATTTTACCCCATCCCAGGTCATATGGCTCTACCCCCGCAAGCCTCCTCTCCCCCACCTCACTGGGTTCCTAACTGCATGGCTCGTGAGTCCTGTGTCACCGCAGGTTGCATGTGCTGTCCTGGAGGGCAAGTCTTTGTCCCTGTGGTCTGTGCACCCCCAGCGGGAGGACAGGGCTTGGCACCCACTGGACGACACTGACCTTTGCTGAACGGTGCCGCAGTTAGTGTGGTGGGCCCTGAGCGGGCACAGAGGAGAACATTCACCCTTGAGCCACATTTGGGACCCAGACTCTCCTGTCCTTCCCAGGGGACCCTCAGTCTCAGCCTGACCCCACCCCTCCGCCCTGGCCCAGGGGGAAACAGCCTTAAGTCTTCTGACTCCTAGTCTGAGGCTCCTTCCACTTGCGTCTCCCGGGATCTGTTCATGTCCGTCCTAAGTCACCCAGAGCCTGGAACTGGTACCACTGGCTCCTGCCTTACTCCTCCCCCACGGTCCTGGTGTCTGCCACATCAAATAGGTACACTCAAACCTGATCGCATCATCCCAACCGGAAAATCCTTTCTCTGCTGGGCTTCCAGCATTTACAAGGCCCGCCTGGCCCTCTTTCCCCTTCTGCCCTCTCTGAAGCCTGGGCCCTGTCCCCTCTAGTTGCCCTCTTCTCTCTGCCTGAACACCCGGCCCTGAATCCAGGCCAGCCCGACTCCTGGGCCTTCACATCACCTCTTGGGAAACACCCCGAGCTCCCCGGGCAAGTGTTCGCAGGAAGCCCAGGGGCCGGCGGGGCCCACCACACCGCCGCTTCTTAAGGGCGGGGACCATTCACGAGGGTTCCCCCGGCCCCAGGCCCGGTTCCGGGCTGAAGCTCAACAAGTGAAATGACCCATCCCTGCGGCTCTTTGACGAACGTCGTCGCGCTCCCCGCAGGAGCCTTGGCACAGTCACCGCGGGCGCAGGGCTCAAACGTGTAGGACGAAAGGTCGCAGGGAGCCCGGGGGGGGACGGTCCCACGCGGCCCTCGGGACCGAGCCCCTTCACTTCTCGGCGGGGAGAGGACGCGGTCCCGGGGGTGGAAGTGGCAGAGCCGGGACCGCGCGCACCGCGGCGGCGGCGGCTGCTCCAGGGCCGGGGGCGGGCGCGGGGCGGGGGCGGGCGCTGGGGCCGCGCCCCGCGGGCCCCTCCCCGGGCGGCCGAGCGCGCGGCGGCGGCGGCGACCCGGGCGGCTCCCACACGCGCTGCGCCCGCCGCTGTCCCCCGCGCCGCCCATGTCCTCCGCGCCGCTGCGCTCGCCCACCCCGCGGCCCCACAGGATGAAGAAGGACGAGTCGTTCCTGGGCAAGCTCGGCGGCACGCTGGCGAGGAAGAAGAAGGCCAAGGAGGGTGAGTGCGCCGGCCGCCGGCCTGCAGCCGCGCAGGCGTCCCCGAGCCTGGCCGGGACCACGCGTCCCCGCGCGCAGGCGTCCCCGCGCCCCGTGGGGTGGCTCCCCGCCCCGCGCCAGCGGCCCCCGCGTCCCCGCCCCCTCCGGGCCCCGCGCGCGCGCGTCCCCGAGCTCTGCCGGGACCACGCGTCCCCGCCCGGCCTCGCCGGGGTCGGGTCCCCGCCAGCCCCCAACCCCAACGACCCCGCGCGGCGCGCCGCCGTGACCTTCGGGAGCGCCCTTGACCCTCGCTCCTTCCTCCTGCCCAGACCTTTGAACACTGGCGGGGAGTCTTCGCGGCCCGGCCGCCCCCTCCCGGGCGGTTTGCAGATGGCCGCTGGTGCGGAAGGGGGACTTGGAGCGAGAGCCCGGGTCGCCCCCTCCCCCGCGCCCCCGCCCGCCGGAGTCGCCGTTGGCTTAGCCCGGCTGGAGAGCAGCCCCGCCTGCGGGCCCACTGCCCTCAGCCCTGCGTGTGACCCTCCTCGTGCTGAGCATTTGCTGGCCACTTCGGGCTGGCTGGGCACGGGCCAGGGGCCGGGTTGGTGTTTTGGGGCCGGGAGCCCCTGCAGGGGACACGGCCCTCGCCCTGGAGCCGGGAGGAAGGAAAGGGGCGCAGCGAGTGCGGGCCACAGGCCGGGGTGGGGGTGGGGTGCCGCGACCGCGGGCGGCAGAGCTCCCCTCCCACTTTTGTGCTTGGGAAAATCATTCTAAAAAACTACCTGCCTCCTTTTACAGTTCTAAAGTTTTCTCAGAGTTGCAAGGGCCGGAACTTCTGCACGACTGTGTGTGTTTTAAATACACCGCTGTTGGCTGCCTCTTTGAGGTCCGCATTCCTGAATTTTCCCCTTTGTTCAAGCTGGGAGATTCCTCCCCTGGGGCAGATTCCGGATGGGTCTGGGTGAGTCCTGCTTGGGAGGAAGGAGGAGCGGAAGAGGCCTCGGAGATAAGGCAGGTGGGGGAGAAAGCCAGCCTCAGGCCGGTGTCCGGGGAAGAAGGGGCAGGGAGAGGGATGTGTGGACTGGTTTCCTGAAACCACGGAGGCTGACACGCCCCAGAAAGTCTCCTGGTAGCTCCAGGTTGAGTGAACCCCAAGGATGCATACCCGCGGGGACATCCGATCTTCATTCATCTCTCCAAGGGACCTTCGAGTTCCTAGGGATGCGTGGGGAAGTGCATACCCCCATGCATTCCCCTCGGAGATTTTTATAGGGGGGAGGTGTGTATCCTGGCGTCTCCCATCAGGGAGCTTTCCCCAAATGACTTGATTCAGTTCCCTGTGGGTAGGACCTTGTCAACCTTTTGGGGCTTCCAGACATCCCAGAACAAATTGGCCATTACCTTACCTTACGATTTAAGGGCCCAAACTGGCATATATTTGTTTCCTATCAAATGGTAAATGATAGTCACTCTTCTGTGTCATTCCTGCCGCCTCGGTTATGTGTGTTGTCAGCTGTTGCGATGTCGCCCTCACTACAAGTCATTTCGGGTCCCCTTGGGGACTTGGAACAATTACAGACAGAAAGGCCACTTCCCCTGTCCCAGTTTGTTCGGCCTGGGGAGAAGGGATGCAGGCCAGGCTCCTGCCTTCCGGGAACGGGGCGTCGGCTGTGACGAGCCCACGGAGGATACCAAGAGGATACCAAGCCCTCTGAGGAATGTGCGAAAACGTAGGCGGGTCAAGAACGGCCCAGAGCAGGGATCACTTGGGATCAGAAGGAACCGGTAAAAGAAGTCTGTCACTGACTAGCAAGGCAGCGGAATGTTCTGGACGGTCATGGCTTTTTATGGGTGCCGTTTGTGCCCTTGGAATACAAAGAACGCGTGCCTGAATAATGGGCTGGGCCCAAAGGGAAATGCTTCTTGTCTTTGGTTCTAGGAGCTCATGTGTGTCTAGGGCGTTGTGGGCCAGTCTGATCTGACTGGTGCACCGGGAATCCCAGTACCAGAGCATCCTGGGAAGAACATCGGGGACGTGAAGGCAGCAGAAGGGCCAAGATGCTTGCAGTAGTGCTGTTGCTTTTGTGCGTGAGTTAGCCGGCTCCCCATGCCTCGGTTCTCAAAGTTCGGTGCCTGGCCTGCTTGGGGTTCCCCCATATAAACAGAAGGCCGAAAACCCCTAAGTGGGCTCAGATGCAGGAGTGGGGTCGGGGTTTGGAGACTGGGCTGGGGAGGGCTTCCCATTGGTCTTCTGGGAAATGGGCAGCAGAGAGGCAGAGGCTGGCTGATGAGGTCCTAATAACGGAGAGTTGTCAGCCCTCCAGCAGCCCTGCTGCCTTGGCTGCCTGCCCTCCTGAGCTCTGTGCTCTTGGCACGGTCTGCGAGGCGGGGCGGGGCCCGGCCCCCTTGGGCTGACAAGCATTTGCCTACCACCAAACCATCAGGAAGAGGGTGGGTGCTCAGAGGTCGCTGGGTGCTGTCAGGTGCCGTGGGGTTTCGTTTTCCTTTTTGTTAGAAGGTTGAGTGAGTGAGTTGGGGAGCCTGGGCAGTGGTGAGGCTCCTGTAAGGGAGGGTGTGAAGATTCAGGGAGGTCAGGGATTCGGGGAGCCTGCGGGGCTTGGACTCCACCCGGATCGGCAGAACTCGTGGTTGTGACAAGGCACAGAGGGACACATGGGGTGAACGTCCCGTCATCTTCAGGCGAGATGGTTTTAGGAAATGCGTTGCCCTGGGCTTTGGAGGAACCAGTGCAGGAAGCGCGCGTGGCTGAATTTGCGGCGTGATTCAGGCTGACGGACTCCGGGAGGGAACCACTGCGGGTCACGTGGTGGCCTGCTTCAGAAAACAGAACTGTGACTAACTGCGGATGTCGGAAAAGGGTGGGAAGAACGCTAAACAAGCCCGCGGCTCCCCCAGAAGGCCTGGGGGCTTCGCAGAGCAACTTACTAAAAGCTGGTTTGCACAGACTCCCCCGCCGGGTCCTCCTCGTGACCTCGGATGGAAGGCCCCAGAGATCCAGCAGGCCTGGAGGTGGGGCCAGGGGCACCCCAGGCGCTGCAGCTGCCCTGTCAAGTCTCCCTAGAGGGGTGTAGCCAGCTCCAGGGCCAGGCTGGCCCTGGGTGGAAGGGGTCCCGGCGGGGGGGGCTCCCTGTCCTCTGCACTGAGGACCTGCCCTCATCCCAGGCACCAGCGACCAGACCCCAACCTGAAGGCTCTGTCCCTCCTTTGCTCCGAGGAAGGAAACGTTTAGGAAGTTCCTGTTTCTGTTTTTTTATTTGTTTCTGTAAATGTCCTTTTTTTTTTAGATTTATGTGTTTATTAGAGAGAGAGAGAGATCACGAGCAGGGAGAGAGCTAGAGGGAGAAGCAGATTCTGGCTGAGCAGGGAGCCCGATGCGGGACTTGATCCCAGGATCCCAGGATCATGACCTGAGCCGAAGGCAGACGCTTAGCCATCGGAACCCCCCAGGCGTCCCTGTAAATGTCCTTTTCTCAAGCAGACTTAGGCTCCCGTTCCCTGATGACTTGCAGACCTCCAGCACCTCTTCGTGTGCGTGTGTGCCGTCTGGATGTCCCCTTTGGTGAGGTGCTGTCTGTTTGCATCTTTGGCTCGTTTTTTAAATCAAAGTTGTTTGATGTCTTAGTGTTGGATTTTACAAGTTCCATGTCACTTACCTGCAGATCCTTTCCCCGACGAGCCTTCTGCAGGGCCTTGCTCCCGGCCTGTGCTGGTCCTCTGCTGCTCTCCCGGGTCGTCCTCCAAGCCTTAAGTGCAGAAGCACCGATCAGTGAGCACGGTGTTCGTGGTGCCCTTCCTGGGGGTCTGTGCTCAAGGGGTCACCGGGCGGCCGTGACCTTGCCCTGTGGGTTGAAATGATTACGCTTCTTTTCTTCAATAACGCGTGGGAGAGAATATTCTCTGCACCACCCTGTCAACCCCTCTGATCACCGTGACTTTTACAGAGCGATCTGCTGTGGGGACGCTGCGTGGAGCTCCACGTAGCCCACTTGAACGCTGCTCCGTAATCACAGGACCCGATGCAGTAGTGCCTGCACGGAGATGTCTGTGGTTGTGTCCTGCGACATGGACAGTCTTAACTAATGGCAAAGTCTGTGCAGGGGTGACATTCCCCCTCACTTTGTACTTGAGAGAACACATCCGGAGCCAGTAGCCACTACACTGGTTGAAACCGGTGGTTCTCAGCTGGGGGGGGATTCTGCCCCCAGGGGATGCTGTGGGTATCCCCTAACATCGCTGATAAGAGTGGCAGCGTGGACAAGTCGGGCTGCTCCCTTCCCAGGTGGTCTCCAGAACTCCAGGGGAAGACCGAGGAGCCCTCGGGGGTGGGGAAGCTACTCCAGGACCCCAGACCTGGGGCTTAGCATCTGGGGCTCTCTGGTCAGTTCTTGGAAGGGAGGGGGAGAATCCACGGGGCCCCCTGGCCCTGGGTACTGGTCACGGCCTCCTGGTGAGCGGGTTTAATCCTGAGGGGGGCAGATTCTTAGAAGGGGGAGTCTGGGTGAGAGCTCCTACCTAGAAGATAACAAGGTTTTGAATTTTCCGTGAAAGCTCGGAGGACATGTGGCCAGAACCCCCCAAAGGGGGAGGTGAAGGCTGCTCTTCCCTTCCAGGATAGTAGAGGAAGGGGGTGCCCCGACCTGGGGTCTAAGGACGCAGGTGGAGGAGTCTCTGCACTCCTCTGGCAGGCGGGGAGCTGGTGGTGGGGCAGCGATGACGTCCTCCAAGCTGGTGACCGTGACCTGGGAGGGGACACAACCTGACCGTGGTTCTGCATGCCAGCCGGAGGAGGGGATCCCTGGCTGCATGTAAAGGATGGCTGGGAATCAGCCAGAGGAGGGGGTCGAGTAGGGGGCTTCTCTCCCGGGGCGCTGGAGGAGACCCCACTAGCCCCTTTTCGAGAAGGGCAGGCAGTTCATGGCAGCTGGGCTGTGGTGTGGCGTGTGGGTCGTGGTCAGCCGGGTGGGTGTTCCTGTAGAAGGTCTGGAGGCTGCAGTGGGTACTGTGGGCGCAGTGGGCGGGAGCGGGCCACCGTGAGGAAGGTGGGGGGCGGGCAGGTGCCGGCGGGCTTCCCCTAGGCAGTGCCTCGGCTCCCCCGGGGACAGTGTGGAGGGAGCCACTGTGGCGTGGCCTCTCCCCACTAAGAATGAAGACACTTGGCAGGAACACAGAGTAACTGAGGCGGCCTTCTCTGCCCAGACGCCAGCTCCCGCGCCTTGCAGGCCATCCGCGGTGCCCGGCTCACATACCTGGGTCCGTCCGTGGTAGTCTGCACCCAGTCCAGGACATTATGCCGAATGGGGCGTGACTTCTCTGTGCTCTTACAGCAGGTCTCAACAGCCCTCCGGTTTACCTTTAAAAAATAGAAACGGACTAGTGTGTTTCTTTGTGGCAACACACAGGAAAAGGATTTGTAATGAGTCTGTTCTCTCTGGGCAGGGACGTAGGGCTCTTGGAATTCTTTGCCATTTCCGGGCGCTCATGTGATCGCCTTGGCTGGGACCCTTAGAACATCAAGTGCAGGTCATGTTTAAGGTCAGTTGGCCTCTTTTTCTGTGAGAAGGCAAAGAGTGGCTGGTGAGCCCATGGAGAGATGTGAGTAGGTGAGGACCAGAGCCACGTACGTGGTGAGTTCTGGAACGGTCTGTCGTAAGAGAAGCCCGTGTAGGTCCTGTTTGGATCTGTTGGGCCCGTGAGGTTCTCTGCAGAGCCTGTCGCGGAGGAGAGAAGCAGGGAAGCGGTCCCTTTCCCGAGACCCAAATGCCTCTTCTTGGAGCTGCTTCTGACCAATGTGGGGGGCAGCTCAGTGGGGGTCAGCTCAGCGTGGGGCAGGAAATGCACGGTCTCTGCTCACCTCCTGGATTACAGCGTATTCCTTGGGGGCGGTGGGGTGGAAATCACTGGAAACCACGGTTCTGCTTTTCCTCTGTCTGGCGGAGAGGAAGTGGCGTTCAGGGGGAGCTTTGTGAAGTTTCCTTTGATTATTACCCTGATGGCAGTTTTCAAATCCAGCCTGCTCCCTCTTTGTTCTGTGGATGTTTGGTGTGTGTGTGTGGGGACATTTACAAGAGAAACACACGTGGGCACATCGTTTGTACCAAACTGGGCTTTCGTTCTTGGTGGCCCGCCAGAGTCCCTTGGCACCTTTGCTTTGGTAAGAAATCAGTTTCCCCCCCGGAAACCGATTCCGGGCCCAGAGCCGTGACTCTGACGTCCCTTGCCTTTCTGTCCTGAGATGGCCTCTTTAAGAGCAGCTAACTCTGTGCGGTTCTCCTAGCATCTTGGCTGTCCCCGTGTGGTCCCCGAGGAGGAGTCGGGTCGCCCTGGCAACCCCACGCTCATTAGCCCAGCTCTGCTTTGAATTCCGGTCTCTGCTCCCCGGAATGAATATTTATCTCACGTCCCGAAGTTAGCTTACCAGCCCGCTCCCTGTCCGGTCGTCAGAATAATTAAGGGATGTTTATAAGATGTAAGTGGGTAAACGCGTGCTGTGAGCAGTTTCAAGTGCTTTGTGCGATTGATTGCCGCCTGCTGCGGTCTGCGCCGGGCAGGTAACGGTACCTACCGATTCTCTGGTTTCCAAGTAGGCGGTTCCATCACCACATAAAAGAAGTGCCCTAAGGAAGCCTGTTTTCTCTTTGGCTCAGTTCTACACGTTTTAGGTTTCAGCACAAAAATCACTTTACTTCCTAGTGAGCGTATTTGCTATTTATTATGGTACATGGGGCTGACGGAGCGGTTCAGGAGCCGAGGGGTCCACTGCGAAGGTGTTGGTGCGGTGAATCTCCTTCCCTGCACTAATTGCTGTGGGGGAGCGTACCATGGAACGCACTCTGTTCTAGAAGTTTCTGGGAGCTTTTGTTTTTTTTTTTTTTTTTTTTTGTTTTTTTTAAGATTTTATTTATTTATTTGACAGAGAGAAATCACAAGTAGACAGAGAGGCAGGCAGAGAGAGAGAGAGGGAAGCAGGCTCCCTGCTGAGCAGAGAGCCCGATGCGGGACTCGATCCCAGGACTCTGAGATCATGACCCGAGCCGAAGGCAGCGGCTTTAACCCACTGAGCCACCCAGGCGCCCTGCATCCTTGAGACTCTTCTTGGTGACACATGCTCAGATGAGAGCTGCTTTCTCGTTCTAACGGAGCCGCAGGTTCTAGCGTCGTCTGCCGGGCTCACAGCCGCTGGGAGTCACGGGATGGGTTCGGGGAAGCGGGGGGAATCCTGGACTTTTCTACCCGCTGTGAGAGTCGGGGCTGCGGGAACCCCTTTGAGGCTCCGTGGGCGCCTCTCTCGGTCATTCGTGAGATGGAGAAGTGGGGAGGTGGGTAAGTGGCTCCGTGCTTCCGAGCTGGTGTGCCCTCGCTGTTCCCCAGAAAGGCAGCGTGTTCCGTGGGGAGGCTGTGGGCAGGGGGCCCAGCCGGCGGTCGGCTCGCCTTCTTGCTGCTCGGGTCCTGCTGCGTCGTCCCCCGAGAGCCTCTTTCCCTATGGGCCTTGCATGGAGCCCCGTGGTGCTCGCCCGCGGGCGGTGCCAGGGTCCCTGCGCTGAAGGAGGCGAAGGCCTGCCAGCGATCTGGGGGAGAGCTCAGGCAGTGGTGATGTGGGCAAGGAGGCCGTGGACACGGACACCAGAGCTGCTCGGCTAGTGGCAGAGCAGGGGTGGCAGAGCGGCTTCTCCTTGAGAGCAGACTCAGCTGGGTGTGTGATGACTGCGCGCCCCTGTGTGTGATCCTGAGGCTGCGTCTGGGCTTCTCGGGGAAAGAACGCGGATTCTGTCAGACGCCGTTTTGACAGCCCTGGCTGCTGCTTTCTCATTGTGTTCCAGGAAGCAGCTAAGCGGCTGCTGATAACAAAGTTATTAAGTCCTTTAAAAACAGGCTTTTGGGGCCGCCTGGATGGCTCAGTGGGTTAAAGCCTCTGCCTTCGGCTCAGGTCATGATCTCAGGGTCCTGGGAGCGAGCCCCGCAACGGGCTCTCTGCTCAGTGGGGAGCCTGCTTCCCTTCCTCTCTCTCTACCTGCTGTTCTGCCTACTTGTGATCTCTGTCTGTCATATAAATAAATAAAATCTAAAAAAAAAAAACCCCAAAAAACAAAACAGGCATGTGAGGGATGCTGAGGGTCTCCTTCTTCTGGCCCAGCGTGACCAGGAGGCACCGTGCCTGTGCCGGCGGGGTGTGAGCTGCAGAGAAATGGCAGGTTCCTTGCATTTCCCAAGCAGTCGGTATGTCTGAGTTGGACACCGTGTCCCTGGGGAGGGAGGCCAGCTCAGCAGCAGGAGGGAGTCTTGGCCACCTTGGCCTCCGATGGTGTTTCCTCGCCAGCTCAGATCCTTGGAACGGCTGGCAAACCCAGAGCAGTTCTATGCTTTCGTGTGAGTAGCGGAATGTGAACTCATTTCAGCTCAGGCGTTTTGCAAAATGTTCTTGGTTTGGGTCTTTGAACATTTACTTCTTAGGGCAACTGGAATCCGTCACGAATGTTGGGTTCCCCCGAGTAAGGCCCTCTGAATGGTGTATGCCTGTTGTTAAAAAAGTTACGCACATTCATACTTTCAGTTGAAGACTTGTAATTCCAAAGGATCTAGGCTTTGCTCTCTCAGTCGGTTCTTAAGAAGTGAAGGAGGGAGCAGACGTTCCCTAACGCCGTGAATCCAGGCCTCAGAAGCAGCTGCCGGGTTCTCAGTGGAACCGTGGTCGCCCTCTGTGTCCGCTGCTTCCCTGGTCACCCACCGCGGCATCCGCCAGAACCAGGCAGGTTCTGGTAGGCGGACAGAGAGCGTCCTCACATCAGTGGGAAGAGAGGAACCCCGTGCCTGTGGTGTTTGTAGCTCATGGCTCATACAGGCGGAATTTAGGGGAACCCTTCCCCAAAGCTTCACCCATCTATTTTTTTTCTTGTTTTTGAAAATTAATGCTGTGTTTCAAAGCGAGAACGAGTCCATACTTGATAGTGGATTGATAGAAGATCATCAGAGAAGTGAGGGACAAAAATCTTAAAGGAAAAAAAAAAAAAAGCCAGAATGTTGTCTCCAGCCAAGCTCATGGCTATGCCGCGTGGGGCCCTTCTGACGTCCCCGCGGGCCCCGTGCATGACCTCCTCTCAGGCTCACCTGAGGCAGGAAGGTGGGTGCTGCGTGCTTGTTCCCATTTTGCGGATGAGCAGACAGGGGCACAGAGAAGCACGGACCCTTGCAGAGGTCGCACCACCGGCTGGGGAGATTAAAACCCGCCAGCAGCCGGGCTTGGAGGGGCGCAGCCTTGCCACCCGGAGAGGTGATTCATCTGTTTGTAATCGTCCCAGCTGATTCGCGGTAAAGCCGCTTTCTTCTCTGCCACTGGCGATGCACTCGGCCACGGGGGCAGGAAGACGCTCTCGAGAAGACAGATGAGATCATTCTGTGCTGCCTGGACTCGTTGGCCTTTGCAGGCAGAAGACAGACCCCCGGAGGCTGCAGTCCAGATCCTTGCTCACTCGTCTCCTGCCCCACCACCGGCCAGCCCCGCCCTTCCATCTGCCTTGGCTGGGGCCCTCACAAGCGCTGTCCCTCTGTGCCCAAGCCCTTTTGCCCTTCGGCTTTGTGTTGATCCAGCAGGTGGGGGCCCCTCTCTGCCGCCCGGGAATCGCCACGTCCTGCAGGCACCTGCCCGGGTTGATGTCTCAGAGCCCAGTGATGATAAATGATCTGTGGCCACGGAAGGTGGTCCTTGTGTGTTTGCTGAGTAAGCAGGACGCCGTCTCGTGGCGGTTAGGGTCGTGGATCTCGGGGCCCGACTTCCAGGGTTTGAACCAATCTTGCTGTGCTTGCGGCTTTGACCTTGGGGAAGTACTTCCCTACCCCCTGCCTCAGTTTCCTCTTCTGTAAAGAGTACTTAACCCTAGGGTTATCGGGGCGTTATGTGAGTTACTAAACGCAGTGATGTAACTTAAACTGGGCCCAGTCATGCTGTGTAGTGGGAAAGTCTTCAAGGATTCTGGTAGCCGTTCTCCAATCACCAGCTGTGGCTCCAACACGAGTCCCGATGTAGGGGTTCTTACCAGCTGGGTGGCCTATAATTCAGCTTCATTCTGACAGCGTCCACTGCGAGACAGTGTCGTTGGGCCCACGGGTGAGGGGCCCAGCCCTACAGGACTGCCCGCCGCCCTTCAGACGCAAGTTGAAAGTCCGGGTCCTCACCTGTGCTGCTGACCACCGGTTACAAGTCGGAGGCTCCCGTGACCCTGTCCTCGGGGTCCATGAATTAATTTGCTAGCATGATTCGCAGAGGTCGGGGAAGCCTTTCGCTCATCATCTCGCCGGCTCCCAGGCCAGGGCGCACTCAGGAGCAGCCTCATGGAAGAGAGGCAGAGGGGGCAGTGTGAGGAGGGGGAGGGGTGGGAAGGGTTGAAGAGTTCCAGCTCTCTAAGCCCAGAGTTGGTTCCCCTGGCAACCAGCCCTTTCCTGAGGTGACTCTCTCTCTCATCACTTAGGAAATTGCTGGTGTTTTAGGAACTCTGGGCCAGGAACTGGGATGGAAACCAAACATACATGTTTCTTATTGTAACTCCCAGTTCTCACAATTCCTGAAACACATGTCTGAGAAAGGACTGGCGTCCATGATTTGTAAAGAACTCCCACAGCTTGGTGATTAAAAAAAAAGACAAAACCCAATAAAAGAATAGATAAAAGGTCTGGACAGACGTTCCACCAAAGATGTACGGATGGCCAGTATGCCTCTAGAAAGGCATCCTTAGTGATCCAGGAAATGAACCACAGAGAGGAGAACCAGATACTTTCCACAGCCACCGGGACAGCTGACAGGGTCACCCGTGCCTTGGTGGGGAGGTGGGGCCGCTGGAGCTCTCAGACATTTCGGGGCTGGAACGGGGGTGCAAACTTAGGAAGTCAGTTCGGTTGTTTCTTTAGAAACTAAACATGCACCCATTTCCTGCCCCCCCCACCCATGACTCAGCAGTTCCCATCTGAGATATGGACTCAAGAAATGGAAGGCTGTGACCGTGAGAAGGCTTGCACAAGAAGCTTCATAGCAGCTTTGTTCATAATAGCTAAAGGTTAGAAGGACCTCGGCTGTCCATCAGTAGGAGTGTGGAGGCATGGACAGGGGGTTGTTCCTACGGCAGGAGACCGTGAGCCAATAGGAAGGGACGGAGTACGGTACGAAGTGATCACAGCAACCCAGCGACCTGCAAAACCGCTGGGCCTGGGAAAGACCTAGACCCCACCGAGGGCACCGTGCGGTGCCATTTCTGCGAAGTTCTCCAGTGGATAAAACAAAGCGATGGTTGTCTCTGCGATGGGGATGGGGCTTGACTAGGGATGCCCTCCATCCTGATGGGAGTTTGAGATACACAGGCACGTGCACTTAAGAGTGTGTGTTTCAAAACACCTGGGTGGCTCAGTCAGTTAAGTGTCTGCCTTCAGCTCAGGTCATGATCCCGGGGTCCTGGGATCGAGTCCCGCATCGGGCTCCCTGCTCAGCGGGGAGTCTGCATCTCCCTCTGCCTGCCGCTCCCCCTGCTTGTGCTCTCTTTTCCTTTTTCTGACAAATAAATAAAAAATCTTTTTAAAAAAGTGTGTGTTTCATTGTATGCAAACGTTAACTCAAAAGAAAATCAGAGCTAAAGAAAATAAATAAAGACTCAACTCCAGTTAGTGATACGTGTGCTTAGAGGGAAGGGTATCCCTGTCTGCATCTCACTTTGAAATGTATACAAGATAAGACGGTGCGGTAGGTCGATTAATGGTCCCCAAAGATGTCCACATCCGGGTACCCAGAACCTGTGACTCCATCTCCTTCCACAGTCAGAGGGACTTTGCATATGTGATTAAGGAATTTGAGATGGGGACATTATTCCACAGTGTCCAGGTTGACACAAGGTCGTTATAAGAGGGAGGGGAGTCAGTGTAAGGGGAAGAGATGTGTCAGCGGAGTGAGGTGGGGCCGGAAGCCAAGGGCTGTGGGCTCCTCTAGAAGCTGGAAAGCAAACACGTTCTCCTTACCCCTTCCAGAAAGAACGCAGCTCTGCCGACGCCTTGATTCTAGCCATTTTGGCCCCCCCATCACTATAAGATACTACATTTGTCTTGTTTCAAGGCACCACATTGGTGGTAACTTGTTGGGGCAGCCGGAGGACAGGAGTGCAGAGGGATCGCCGGGTAGAGAGAGGATGCGTGGCTACATAATGAAACAGTTACAGGGAAGTGTTAGTGTGGGCTCCACGCTAAGGCAGGAGGGTAGACAGATGTCAGCGTCAAGTTCTTGGAAATATTTTTTTTTTTAAAGATTTATTTATTTGAGAGGGAGCAAACAAGAGCAAGAATGAGGGAGAGCACGAGCAGGGGGAGGGGCAGAGGGAGGGGGGGGAAGCAGACTCCCCACTGAGCAGGAGCCCGACGTGGGGCTCGATCCCTGGACCCCGGGATTATGACCTGAGCGGAAGGCGGACGCTTAACTGAGACACTCAGGTGCCCCATTCGTTTGAAAATCCCGATAATACAGTACCGGGGGGAATCGCCTGGGCCAGGCATGGGAAGCAAGGCCTTCATGGTGTTAGCTCTCCTTATGACCGCCACCGCCACTCCCCAGCTTGCCATGTTGCCATCACATAGAGCAGACGTGCAGGGAAAGAACAGGGGACTAGCTGGTAGGAAATGGGCAGGGTACTGAGAGGAGATAGGAACTTAGGTGTGGGGCTGAGAGCTCGGGACCTGGAGGCTTGTCCCTTACGGCGGTTGTAATTTCTGCCTGTCCCCTGCTCGGGTGTAGCCCGCAGACGTTTGCAGCCGCACTGAAGACACGGTGCCCGGGGACCTGTCATCTTCCAGCATCGAGCTCTGCTGCTGCTTCTGAGAATGTCTGCACTTTGTTAGGGAAGAGTGTTTTAGTTAAGTCTAACTAGAAAACATATTATTAGTATAATGAGATTTTAATGATTTGAAATTTTGTTGGAGCAGCACGCAGAATTTCAATCTTATTGTGTGCAGCTGGGCTTTGCTTTTATTTTATTTTTTGCTGGGGCCTCATTGCACGTTTCTACAATTATTTAGTTTTTCTCTCTTAGAGCCTGGCTTTTAGGCTGCTCCTAATTTTCTTGCTTAGCAGATCCCTTGGAAAAAGAAAAAGAAAAAAAAAAAAAGAATTTATCTTTTCGGTACACACTTAGCTGGCTTATACCTGATTGAGGGTAGGAGTGTTGTCCTCTAAGGAGATGGACGTTTGTGGAAGGGTTCTGTTGACATTCGGCTCATGATTCAGAATCGCCAGGGAGCAGGAACAACCCGAATGCCCTTCAGCAGATGAACACGTAGACACAATGTGGTGTCGGTACAGTGGAATACTATTCGGCAGTAAAAAGGAATAAGGCACTGATAGTAGCCGCAACAGGAACGGGCCTTGACAGCAGGACACAAAGGGGCACGTGTTGTGTGAATCCCCAGTTAGGAAGTGTACAGAATAGGCAAATCCACAGAGGATTAGTGTTTGCAGTGGGCTTGTGTGTTGGGGGGACTGGGGCGTGTCAGCTAATGACAGGTATGCTAGTGCAGGGTTTCTCTCTGGGGTAGTGACGATGTTCCTGGTGATGGCTTCACCGCCCGCGAATATCCTGACACTCACGGAGTCGCACACTTGTCAAGGGCGGATTCCGTGGTGTGTGAATTCTGTGTCCATCCAGCAGTTCGGAAAAACAGGGCTGGGCTGGGGGCAGAGCCCAAGCTTGTCAGTCTCTCTCCACCTTGCGTCCGTGCCCTTGGTATTTCCAAGGTGGGGGTCCTTTTTTTTTTTTTTTTAAATTCTTAAAGATTTTATTTATTTATTTGACAGAGAGAGAGATCACAGGTAGGCAGAGAGGTACGCAGAGAGAAAGGGAGAAACGGGCCCGCTGCTGAGCAGAGAGCCCGACGTGGGGCTCGATCCCAGGACCGTAAGATCATGACCTGAGCTGAAGGCAGAGGCTTAACCCACTGTGCCCCCCAGGGTGGGGTCCTTAACCTGGGTGAGGATGGGTGATTCGGACAGACATGGGCTGGTTGAGCCTTCCGCCTCATCGTCCTGTCCCCGTCTCTTCCCTGGTGGCCGCTGTCCCCTGATGTTTGCTCAGAGGGTCTTATCTGTCACCAGTACAATGCTTTGGGGCAGGTATGGTGGGAACAGGGACCCCCAGCCATGGCGCGCACAGTCTTGCCTGAGCTTGTGTGCTTAGGAGGGAGAATTTGACGAGGTTCTTTTGGGGTCAGCACATGGTCAAGAAGCTGTAAGCTGAGACCGTGTCCATTAAACTTTAATTTGACTTTGACCCGTGGTAAGAAATGCATTTTGTCCCGAAACGCCAGTTCAAGCCTACATTTATTCATATCCATGAAATCATAGTTTTCCGTAAGTGAAACACATTGACCTTTTCTATTCGATTCCGTTTCCTTTCATTAGAGAAATGTGCTAGTCACACTCAGCTGATTTTACGACCCACTGGGTCCAGATGATGGTTTCAATATGTCACTCTGAGAGATGCAAGGAGGGAATGAGGCGGTGGGTGTTACGGGGCCCGAGGAGTTTGGGGACCGTGACAGCTGGGTTTGGTGTCACATGCTCCATCCTGGGTTCGGAAAGTCTCATGTGTTCCTTGTGGTTCATTATCCTTCAGCTTCCCAGGTAGGGAGTCGTTCTTGCCGTTGGAGCTTTTTCCCTCCTTGGTTAGATTTATTCCTGGGTCGTTTATCCCTTTGGACACTCTCGTACGTGGAAGTTGACTGTGCCCGGAGTTCATGGAGCGGGCAGCCCAGACGCCCTGGTTCCTGGTTCCTCTGCCAGTCACCCTCTTGCTGGTTCTTGCCACCGTGCATTGCTTTCAACTGGAGGGGAGGTCGAGCCCCTGCTGGTGGGGGCGGGGAGGGGACTGGAGGGCACTGGGTGCCTCTCAGGATGAGCTCCTGGCCATGGAAGGGGGACGAAGCCAGCCGATTCTCAAGTGTCCACCTGGCAAAGCCTGATAGAGGCCAGGGCCGGGTGCCGGGGACCGTGCAGTTGACAGTCATTACGCCACAAAGCAGGCTGTCTTGATGACAAGTTATCTCTTTGTGCAGCACCCCCTGAGTCCCCTGATTGAGGGAGCTGCTGAGGCGTGCTCAGCGCTCGGGTGGTATCAGCCGCGGTCGTGAGCTAACCACCACAGAAGCTAACCACCTGCAGAATCCTGGGTGAGATCACGGGGGTCCTCACTGGGTCCTTGTGGGTGGCGTGGAGGGGGTGTCGAGGTGGCGGTGCTTGGAGGCGGTGCTTGGAGGCGGTGCTTGGAGACGGTGCTTGGAGACGGAGGCTCGAGTCGGCTGACCCGAGCCTTAGGGCCCTTATCAGTGAGGGTGGGAACAGCAGCTTGATCTCTGATGGTTCGGAGGATTAATCGAGGCCTTGCACGGAAGGGCGGAGCGCAGAGCACAGTGGGAGAGAGGCCCAGGGCCTCTGAGGCTTATCTTCCTCCTCCGCCGCAGGTTAGTGCTTCCACGGAGCCACACTGCCCTCGGGGCTGGGTGTCCTGCACGCTGTTGTGACCCATTTCACAGATGAGGAACCTTGAGGACGGGGAGGAGAGTGCTCTGCCCAGCCCAGTGGTGTGGACATGGAGAGCTAGGAGCCATGTGAAGCCTGAGCCCCCCCAGCCACCGGGCTGTACTGGGCAAGTCACTGCCACCCTCTGTCTTGCTTTCCTTGTCTATAAAATGGGCACGAGGAGGCCCGCCCTGCCTCCCTGAAAGACTCGGGAGGTTTCAATCCAGACAACACCTGAGACTTGGAAGCCCAAGGAAGTATTCGGGGACCCTCCAGGCCACCCCAGGACTCGGGTTTAACGACGTTTGGGGGAGTAGCCTTGAGACCTGTGGCTCCTCCAGCTGCCTCCGCTATGGAATGCTATGGAAATGGGGCCGGCGAGTCATTCATTCATTCGTGTATCCCTCACTTCCCTGTTCCTTCAGCAAATGTTTGCTGGGCAGGCCTTTGGGTACCCCCTGGACTGTGCCCGGAAACACACGTGCCTTTCTGCGGAGCCGGAGCCGGTGGAAGCACAGCAGACCCGCCGGTCCTGCCCTTGGAGGAGGGACCTTGAGCACATGGTGGGGCGGGCTGGGGCCTGGGGTCAGGGAGGGCTCCCCTGCGCAGGTGGCTCTTAACCTCCCGCTGGAGGATGAGCTGGATTTAGCCAGCAGGGTGGGGACAGGCAGAGGGCACGGCTCACAGGTCAGGAGGGAGTCCTGTCCCCCCCCATATTCATGCACTGCAGTCCCAACCCCCAGTAGCTCCGAGTGAGACTTTTTCTGGGTAGAGGGTCTGGGGGGGGCCGATCCACTGTTAGCAGTGTCCTTGTAAAAAAGGGGAAATCAGGACGTAGGCATGTCAAGACGGCGACACTGTGAGGACAGAGGAGAGCGAGGCTGTCTGCAAGCCCAGCCGCGGGGCCTCGCGGGAAACCAGCCCGGCCGACACGTTGATCCTGGGCGTCCAGCCTCCAGCTGGCGAGCATGAGATCCTGGTTTAAGCCTCCAGCCTGTGGCCCTCAGTTAGAGCAGCCGCAGGACACCAGTACGGCCCGTGGGACTGGAACGCGGGGCGAGTGGGTGAGGTGAGGTGGTGGGCCGCTCAGAGCTGGCTCAGGCCCCTCCCTGGCCTTGTCCTCCAGTGGCGGAGGTGGCATAGTCCCGTGAGGTCAAGGATCACGCCAGGGCCCGTCGCGGCCTCAGGAAGGCCTGCTCGTTGGCCCGGCCCCCTCTTTCAAGGTGTCTGTTTTTGGAGAGGAGGCCTGGCAGAGTCGAGGCGGCTCTCCAACCAGACAGGAGGGAAGCCAAGCTGTCATTTTGGGGGAGGTGGCATTCGGTGCTGGGGGCCACTGTTGGGGGCAGAGTGTGGCCCTGCCCATGGACATCTGTCTCCTAGTGGGTGCTCGGGTCCCTCTGGACCCCAGAGATGCGGGTTAGCAGCCATGGCCCAAAGCCCCACAAACAACAATCATGATGGAAAAGAAGGCCAGGGCCCAGGGCCTTGCCTGTGAATGAGGTGAGATCACATAGCATTCTCTTGACATCTTCTGTATAGAGAGAGGGTCTTGGCTCTGAGCCAGCTCATCTAGGTGGTTGGGGACAGATCCGGCTTGCCGGGTTTCAAGCAGAAAAGTTCGGCTCAGGTAAGCAAGCCTAGAAAAGACAGTAGTGGCCTCAGAGCGCTTGGCCCTGCCCTGCAGGGATCTCTCCCTGGGTTCTGGCAGGGCAGGGGTGGGGGGTGGAAAACCTTGCCTCCTGCCTCTGCTCCCCCCCAGGTCTCCTGTCCAGGGGCCTCCTCCCTGAAGCCCCCACCCATCTTGGTGAGCTCGGTGTGCGTGGCCATCAGATGGATGACCCCGGCCGCGAGTGGGAGAGGCAGTCAGCCAGGACCGGAGCTGTGCCTTCCCGCTCTGCTCATCTTAGGCACTCGGCGAGAACCGTGGGTCCACCCCTCGGGGCGAGCTCCGGTCTGATTCGGTTCGGGTGTTGTTCCACATCTCGAAGCGGGCGTGTAGCTGAGTATCCACCAAGCGGAACGTGAGCGGGGGACACACACAGTGTGGACAGCAGTCTGAGCTCCGTTAGATTTCTCTGGCAGTAAAGGGAGCTTCCCCACTGCTGCGGGGGCCCCATGCGTGGGTTTTTATGTTCCTCGGTGTTGGAGTGATCTAGTTTTCAGCACGACTTCTGAGCCCACCATGGCGAGCAGCTTTGGAGGCCACAGGAGTCCTGGAGGTTTGGGCGGGAAGTCCCGCTCGACTTGAGGTCTCATTCCTCTGGAAGGCGGGGAGTGGGGGGCAGGGGGTGGGGCTGCGGTGCTCGCTCTGCCCGGGGCCCTGGGCTCAGCCGCCTGCAGCTGAGTGAGCGGATTTTGTGCGGCCAGTTCGGGCCTTGGCCTGGGCCTCTGCTCGCCGCTGGCGGGGATGGGCCCCCGCACCCACTGCGAGCGAGCCCAGCAGCTGCCTCGGTGCGGTGGGCGGGCAGGGCCTGGACTGCTGGGCTCACCCACATCCCTCCGTCCACGGCTCGGTCACCGCCCACGGCAGGATCTGCAGACTTGTGCTTAGATGGGAGGTTCTCCAGTCCCAGCGGCGACTCCTGGACTCTGCTCGTTAGAGCCACAGAAAATGGCCCTGATGGGTGTGGCTGTTGCAATAAAGCTTTATTTACTAAAACAGACCTGAGGCCAGATTTGCCCCCGCTCCTGCCCTGGGGGTTCACGGTCCCAGATCTGTGGCATAGATTATACTAGTCTTTTCTGTCTTCTCAAACCATTACTGGAACAGGAATCCCAACAACCCCGTCCCCACTGTGACCTTCCAGACCCGGGAAGACTCTGGACGCCACAGACGGGTGGGCAGGCACGAGACCCAGGTCACTGTCCCCTTTTAGCTCGGTGACCTGGAGCTGGTCCCATTCTCTGAACAAGGGGATTGACGGCGACACTCGTTTTACCCGTGCCGGGATCGTTTTAAGAATTAAATGTGTGAACGTGGGAGAAGAGGCCCCAGGGACCGTGAAGCGTCTCCTGGGTGGGTTGGGGGGGCCACATTTGTCGCCAGGTGCGGAGAGGAGACAGTTGGGCAGACACCGAGGCCGGCGTTAATCTCCATCCCTGTTGTGCACATACCCCTTTTTGGTGCAGGGCGTTTGGTGTTTTTGTCTGATCTGCGGGATCGAGTCTCCAGTGGCCTGTGGCGCGTTTTCTCTCTCTCACTCTCGCTCTCTCTCTCTCTCAGGGCTGCCGGCTCCTGAGCTCCGTCTGTGCGAACGGCCACGAGAGAAGCACAGATCTCCCGCTTCAGCCGGGAGCCGTGCACGTGTTCCCGCCGGTTAGCGGAAAGGGTCTCCTTTGAGTTGCCACGTAATCAGAGACGTGGGCTTTGTGGCCGCACGTTCCCTGCTGCAGAACGCATGCAATTCTTCTGAAGTGAGAGGGAGGGCGCGGGAGAGCGCCTGCCTCCGTCCGGCTGTTTATGGGCCCCGGGGGATTAATAACAAATAACCTTCAGCGGAGAATGTTCTGCAGGCCCGGCTGTGTGTGTACGTGTAGCCAGTGACTCCAGCCCCGGGCTTTTGGCCTAAGTTAAGGGAGCTCCGGTGACCTTGTCAGGAGCCAGGTGACGGTTCTGTGTCTCCGGGAGCTAGTTTCAGACTTGGCCACAGCGGCAAAAGGGACATCCACCCACCTTTTTAAAAAGATTTTATTTATTTCTTTGACAGAGAGAGATCACGAGTAGGCAGAGAGGCAGAGGCAGAGGGAGAGAGAGAGAGAAGCAGGCTCCCCGCTGAGCAGAGAGCCTAATGCGGGCTCAATCCCGGACCCTGAGATCGTGACCTGAGCTGAAGGCAGCGGCTTCACCCACTGAGCCCCCCCAGGCGTCCCCTGCACACCCCGCATTCCCTGTTGGTGGAAGGAGCCCTTTCTGTGGTTGGCATGTGTTTACTAGGGGAAGCTTATGCCAGGGGCCACTTTGCTGAGTCAGTGTCCCATAGCAGGCCCCAAAGGAAGGAGCCTTGAGAGGAGATTGAGCAGAAGGTCTCTATGATGAGTTGAGTTGTATCCCCACCCCCTCAGCCCCAAAGATGTACTGAAGTCCTAAACCCTAGCGCCTGTGAATGTGACTTCATTTGGAAATAGGGTCTTTGCAGATGTGATTTCGATGTAAGCTAGGACCACGTCCCGTAGTGGGGCGGGCTGCTAATCCAGTGTGATTGGAGATGGAGACGCGGTCCCACAAGGGGAGAAGGGCCCGTGACCACGGCAGCCACAAGCCAGTGAGCGGCCAGGGACAGACGGCCGTCACCAGACACCAGGGGGCGGGGAAGTAGAAGGAGTGTGCCCTGGAGTCGTCAGAGGGAGCACGGCCCTGCCACCTTGCTCTCAGCCTGTGGGGGGACGCATGTCTGTGTGAAGCTCCCCAGTGTGCGCTCATCTCTTACAGCGGCCGGGACTGTGGGTCCCGCCGGAGTCTTCCTCTGGCCGCGGGCCTGCTGACCAGCTCAGTGGTTCTCCAGCCCCTGAGGCCGTGAGTGACGCTGGAAGGTCGCCCGTGGACGTGGAGTTCGAGGGCTTCCCCTGGAAGCGCTCGGTGACGGAGCCGGCCTTGGGTGCGTGCGACCGGCAGAGCCAGCCCAGGAGAGGCCAGAGGACTTCAGACTCGGTTTCCCCTCACCTGGTGCCGAGGGTGCTGGAAACATTCGTGTCCTGCCCTCGCCCCCGTCCTAAATCCCCCCGCCCCTGGGAAATGCGAAAAACGTGTGTTATGAATTCTGGGAACCATTGGAAAGTCCAGGTAGAGAGATAAAAGACGTAGATACCTCAGACCGGGCGGGCCCTCCGGTCCCCGCGGAAATCGACACCGTCACAGCCAAGAGACCTTGAGACGTGCCAGTGTGGCCAGGTGCCAACGAAACCCTTCACAGGAGTGGTCTGGGGCCAGACTTGGCCTACCGGCCGTACTTTGACAGTCCTGGTGTAAACCAGCGGTCACCAGACCCCTCATCAGTTGGACACATTTTGCTTTCTAGAATGTTCTCTGAGAGATGGGCATTTAAAGGGCTCTGTTACTGCTGCCTTCCACGACGATCACCTGAAGGGAGGATTATAGCCTGATACGGCAGCGCGGGTGAGCCAGCTGAGATTTCTTTCCACGAGACACGGCGGCTCGGTGCCCGGAAAGTATGCAGCGCGTCTGTCTTTTTACCCAGCTTCCTCCTTCTCGGGAACACGGTCTTTAAAATGTATATGGTGACATAACAGCCTGATTCGCAAATAGCCCAGAGGTGGACATAACTCTGTGTCAGTCGGCGGATGAGTGCATAAACGAAATGTGGTCAGTCCGTCCGTCCGTCTGTCCGTCCGTGGCCCATGATCCAGCCTGACCGAGGACGGAAATTCGACACCTGCTGCAGCACCTCAAGGACATTATGCCAAGTGAACCACGTCCCAGAAAGACAAATGCTGTAGGATTCTCTTTATATGGGATCCCTAAAGCAGGCAGCTTCAGGGAGATAGGAAGCAGGGCCTCGGTGCCAGGGGCTGGGGGACGGGGGAGGGGAAGTTGTGTAGTGGGGACAGGTCGCAGCTGGGGAAGACGGAGAAGTTGTGGAGGTGGGCGGTGGTGGTGACGGTTGGAAGGGAGCGCGAAGGTACTTAATGCCTTGAGTGGTACATATAACAGTGGTTAAAATGGTGAATTTTTTGTTATGGATATTTTACCAGAATGTAAAAAATAAAGGAGAAAATCCTGGGAAACACTGCATGCACAGAAGAGTGTACATATGTCCAGTGTGAAGACTAACCCTAGCCCTAACTTAAAAAGTACCCACAGCCCTAGTGCTGGGGGCTTAAGTGATGTGTCCCATACCTCTCCTGACTCCTCCCACACCACCCCTGACTCCTCCCACACCACCCCTGACTCCTCCCACACCACCCCTGACTCCTCCCACACCACCCCTGACTCCTCCCATACCATCCCTGACTCCTCCCACACCATCCCTGACCCTGACTCCTCCCACACCATCCCTGACTCCTCCCACACCATCCCTGGCCCTGACTCCTCCCACACCACCCCTGACTCCTCCCACACCACCCCGACGACTCCCCCAATAGAGGTCACCCACCCCCACCCTGAGCGTGGCTTAGCATTCGTTTGCCTTCCCGGTACGGTTACCACGTGTGCGCACAGCCCTGTGTGTGTGGTTGTGCCTGACGTTGAACGCTCCGTGCCAGGATCCACACCGCGTGCATCCCTGTGACCCTGGAGGTTGCCCAGGGGCACACACAGCTCAGCTCTGCTCCCCCCCCCCCACACCACTGTGTTGGACCCCAGCTCAGAGGCCCCCTGACTGTGGAACTGAGGCTGGGTTTTGAGTTTGACACCGGGAGGGCCGGCGGGGAAAGGTGTGGACAGCGGGCTCCCGGTCTGCCTGCAGCGTCCTCTACCTTCTGACTCTTGCTGGGCGAGTCAACCTGCCTCTGTGGCCCAGGTTTTCCCACTGGCACTATCTGAATACGATGCCCACAAACAGCACCGGGAGGTGGTCAGAAAGGCGGCTGGCGGAGAGCCGCGGTCGGGTCCTTACTGGGTGGGCCTTCCTGCTGATCGTTTCGTTGCAAAAAAACGTTCGGTGTGTAAATTTATCGTTCCGTTTGTGGGAAAATTAAACACATTTAAGAGTAAATTAAATTAGGGGATTTGTGATCATTAGCTGCGTAAATGCTTTTTTGAGAAATGTAATGTACCAGGCAAGATCTGGCACGCGGTGGCAGGCTCCCTAAATATTTGCTAGAACGAAGGACGATGCGATGAGCCAGTCAAGTCCTATATAGTGGGATTATTTGGTTCTGAAGCTAATGAGGTGACGGGGAGTGGGAACAGCTGCTAAAAATGATCCCGCGCTTGCAGAAAACCCAGAGACGGGAAAAGAGGCTCGTGCTGGGTTGCAGCTGCGTCCCGGGAGCCGTCCAAGGGCCCGTCTGGGACCGTGGTTTCAAAGCCCGCGTTTATCGCAGCCTCAGCAGACCTGTCTCAGGGGTGCGCCTGCCTCGGACAAGCTCGGGAAGCCAGCGGATAGGAACCGGAATGCCGGTTTTGTGGCTTTGACAGCGCCAGGTGCGCAGGGATCCGGAGTCTCCACCCTCTGCACCTGGTCCCCCGGGGCGTGGCGGTGGAGGGGTGAGTCCTTCCTAATTCCTGGTGGTCGTGGGCGTGTTGACACATCCCGCCCGCCCCTGCCTCTGTCGCCGTGTGGTCACCCTCCCTCCTCTGTGTCTCGTTTCCGAATTTCCCTCTCCTTACAAGCACACCAGTGGGGCCCACCCAAAGCCAGTAGGACCCCCTCTTAACTTGGTAACACCTGCAAAGGTCCTCTGTCCAGATAAGGGCCCATGCACAGGTTCCGGGAGGATGTGGATTCTGGGGTTCCCAGTGCCCCTGCACTTAGCAAGTGCCTAAAACCTGTCGGTGATTAGTCCTCTGAGGGTTATTCTCGTGGATGTGCGAGGGATGGGGACGAATCGTAAACACACCGTTCATCGTATTTTGTTGGGCGCCGCGTGCTCGGTGCGGTTCCCCTGGAAGTCTGTACTTGGTTTGGAAGGGGAAGGAGGATTGGTTCTTTCTCTTTTCCCTTGAAAACGACTGTGGAGCGTGCGTCTTCTCAGTGCCCATGGCTTCCAAACAGGTAAGTCCTTTTAGATTAACTTCTGCTTTATAATTTCGTTCTGTACAGTTTTTTTGAGGCTTGAGAGAAACAACAATTTTTCCTGATCCTCGCTCCTATAGAATGAACACCGCTCACTCTCCGCCTTGGGGGAGTTGAACGGTCTGGTACAGTGTCCCTTTCTTGTTCTAAAGGGAAAAGGCCACGAAATGTGGCTGTTGGGTGTCCATTCAGAATCTCGGGTGCTGTGTGTCGACGATCCTGGCTGAGGAAAGTGTGTCTTACGGCTCTGCCTGTGACAGTCTCCCTTGGCTTGTTTGACAGGCACAGAGGCGTGTCATTAAACAGGTACAAAGACGCCTGTCATTGGGTTTTAAATAGCACTTGTCATCCTCCTGGTGGTGCATCTGCCTAGCATAATGGAGGGATGGATGCCACCGTCCCAGGCGGCGTTCTCCCCCGCCCTGCGACGCTTTCTCTCCTTGTCATCAGAGGAAACCTTTTTGCTTATGTTCTGAGGAGGTGGAAAGGATTCAGAAACAAAGAGTAACCTCTTGCACGAGAATTTCATGGCTGATCGGCACAGGGTATCTTCTGCTCCAGTATCTGGGGCCGGGTGGGGGTGGGGGTGAGGAATTGCTTTCAAGAGGAAACTTCCAGAAGTGGAGCAGGGGAAACGGAGGCTGAGCTGGAAGCGAGGGAAATCGGCGGTGAGAAAGGTGGCCGAAGCCAGATGCTCCGGGGCCCACGTCCCCGTGTTTTGGGGGTGGGTGTGAGGACACCTCACGTCGTGCGGGTCCCACCTGCTGGGACGGAACCTTGGCTCAGTGCCAGCTGGGGACGAGGCCGAATGAGGCATCGGGGCCCAGACGGAAGTCGAGATGCCGCCGGCTCCCTGGAGCATGGGCCCCGAGGATTGAGTCTGGCGTCGCTCAGGAAGAGATGTGACGGAGGAGAGGGAGGTGCTGGGCTCTGATCCTTCCTTCTGGAACACCCTGGGCTCCCGTCGACGCGGTTCGCGCATTGTTCCCGCCCCAGCAGCCACGTCTGTTCTCTGCATCTACACGCTGGGGTGTGTGTGTGTGTGTGTGTGTGTGTGTGTGTGTGTGTTTAATCTACCTATATCCATATGCATCCCTGTATAGGACTCTTTCTGAGGAGACCACGGGGTTCCTGATTCTCTTACATGTTTCAGTTGGACGCTTGGTTTCCTTGTGGAAGCCGGGCGGCGCCTCTCGTGACTGACCGTCTGTGATTTCTGTGCCCCGGGGAGCCGAGCACTGGCTTCGGGCATCTGCTTGGCTGCCTCGGCTGCCTTGGTTGCTGAGAAGACTCCCCCACTCCCAGCACAGCCTCCGTGTGTCGGCGGAAGGCCCCTGTCCCACGGGGTGGTCGCTGCTCCCGAGGGCTGGCAAGGGCCTCCCTGCCTCCGCCCCGCTCAACCTCGAGGGGCGTCCCCCTGGGCACCAGTGCCCTCTGCTGTCCTGGTGGCGGGCTCTGTGTTGTTTTAGGTTTGCCGGGCTTGTCATTACAAAACACCATAGACTATGTGGCTGAAGCAACAGTAACTTAACGTGCTTACGGTTCTGCAAGTCCAGGGTCAAGGTGCTGGAGGGCTTGGTTTCTCGCGCCGCTTGCTGATGGTGTCTTCCCTCTGCGTGTCCCCTCTGACCCCATTGTACCTTAATGTCCTTTTAAAAGGCTCTGTCTCCAAATCCCGCCACATTCTGAGATCCCGGGGGTGAAAACTCTGACATTCGAATTCTGGGGGGAAGTTAGTCCAGAGTGACCCAAACACGAGAGCCAGGAAAACGAGGTCAGCCTTGGGCCTGCATTGGCTTTGGGTGTCTTGTACTTGCTTTGTCAGTCCCTTGGCCTCACCTCTGCATGATTCCTGGTTTGTGCCATGTCTCGTGGGGAGGAGGGCATGTGGGATGGGGCATGGGTGCCCCAGGGAGCGGGGGATCCTGATGTCTGTGACGCTCCAGGCCCCAGAGCACCTTTCTGGAACTCTGTCGGCAGGAGGGTCAGCTCCGGGCACTGGTGCCTCCGTGGGGCTCGTGCACTCCCCCGTGAGCAAACCTGGGGACCGGTGGATCCGTCGAGCAACAACTGTGAGAAGGATGTGTCTCCTCGGGGTCGAGGATCGCTCGTAATTATCACGAGTTGGAGGTGCTCCAGCGTCCTGGTGTCGGGTGCCAGGGGAACTTGCTTGTCCCTGTGACAACCCCCGGGAACTCAGCCACGTGGAAACGCAGATGTGGCCTGTCCAGGTCACCCAGCAGGTGTGGGGTCCAGGGCTGGGCTCAGCTTTTGAAACCTGCTGGTGTGTCCAGTGGCCAAAGCGGGGAGCAGATCTAGTTCTGCTCCCCCTCCCCGACCATTCCAGGATCTTCCTGCCACCCCCCCCCGCCCCGCCCCGGGGAAGGGAGCAACACCAAAAGCAAATCTGCCAGCCTCCCCAGTTTGGGGGGCCTGGGCTCTGGCTTGGGCTTTCTGTTCCGGTGTCTGATTTCCGTTGTCGTGGAAACGGGGTGACAGGTGTTCCTTGTTAGCACAGGGATGCTCCTGATGGGAGTTGGCAACGGGAAGGCAGCTAGGGGCACCTTGCCCTGGAGCCCGGACTCCAGCCCCAGGCCCGGATCGAAGGCTTATGGGAGGCCGGCGTCTGCCCCCGAAGCCATAGCACCACGACCAGCTCCCACCACGGGAATGGATACTCCCTTCCTTCCTTCTCTGTGCGCTGGGGGTCGGTTTTCCTGCGGCCGTTTGCTGGCCCACGAGGCGGTTGGCAGTGAGGATAGAAATAGCGTTTTGTGGTTAGCGGGGTTCTATCATTTGAAAGCAGCCCTGTCCTCTGGGCGGCCCGATCCCTCGTGGCCTTCCTCAGAGCACCCTGAGGAGACCTTTCTCGCAAATCCCAAGTCATGGGGTCCCTGCTCCTGTCCATATATGAACGCAATGCGTGTGCCCCAGCTCCCCGCCTGGTGCCCGCTGGCCTGGCGCTCGTCTGTGTTTCTCACGCGTCCTCCGCTGTACCCGCTCCCAGCCAGTGAGTGCCCCCTGTTTTCTGACCATTTTCCACAGGAGTGAAACCCCAGGCTGGCCCTAATTCCTCCTCTGCTTTATGGGGGAGGGTTGTTGAGACAAGAGTGGGACCTGGGCTGGCCGTCGGATTTACTGGAAAGGGGACGAGGACTTTGGCGTGAGGACAGTGGGGTAAGAGGGTCCTTGGGAATTCCCCTCGGCCCCGATGGGTGGCTGCCCGCTGTGTGCACCGCAGCGTGTCAGGACGTTTCCATCCTCCGGGGGGGGTGTCTTGTGGGTCTTTGGAACGTTTGGAACGTCTTCAGGGACAAGTGACAGTGATGCTGCGTTTAGAGGCTACGTGATACGATGGGTTTCTTTTTAGTGACCTTTTGGTTCTGTCTTTCCCCTTTACCTGGCTGTTATTGGCCAGGATCTGGCTCTTGTTATCACCCCTGGATAAGCGATTCATTCTGCCTTTTCTCCGGGAGCAGCAGACGGTGGAGGGCGTTCACGCGGAGCAGGCAGGGGCGAGCCTGGCTCTGCTCATCATCGGCTCCGATGCTGGTGCCTGGCACCATCCCCCGATGCTCTGTCTTCCCTCCTGGGAAGGAGACAGTGGGACAGGTGGCGAGCCTCGTGCGGTCCTCGTGAAGCTTCATGGTTGAGGAAACCGAAGTCCAGAGAGGTTCATTGAGCTGCCCAAGGTCACGGAGCAGTCGGAGCTCTCCACGTCAGCTTGAAGGCCGTCTTTCCCTGGTCTGCGGGGGACAGTGAGATGGTGGCTGTTCCGAGGCCCCTGTGCCTCTGACGCCGAGAAAGCTCCAACAGGTGCTCCTTCCCCGTCCGGTGGAATAAAACACACATTTCCCCTGGGCTCTGCCTGGTTAAAAAAAAAAAAAGGACAGTGGTGCTCAGGTCTGCAGGTGACCAAGATGGGAGCCCTCCCTCAAGGAGGTCGCAGGCTGGTTTTTGTTGGCGTCTTGATCATTCACATCGTTCTGAGCGGGCTTTTTGCAGGGGTTGGGGGAGCTTTTTGGAGCAGAGACCAGCCGTCGAAGGAGGAGCTTGAGGAGACAGAAGGCAGGGAGGCTCCTTGCTCACAGCAGGGCAGCTCTTCAGAGACAGAAGGCCTTCTGGGAAGGAGCCGAAGCCGCTGGAAGGGCTTGGTGGCTGGCAGAGGGGCCAGACCCTGCCGCCCTCCCCTCAGGCCAGGACGGGCCTGGCTCTTGGCCTTTCTAGCGGACACACTGGGTGGTCGTGTTCACGGCCTGTCCCCTGGGAGGGTCATGAGGCCCAGGAGCACACTCAAGGCTCTGAGAAGTTCTGCAGAAACACCTCCCCCTTTAGCTCTGCTTCACCTGCTGCTTCCTCTGCTCCCTTGACCTGGCCTGAGTTCCTGTCAGACCTGGGAATCCCCAGGTAGGCCCGTGGAGCCCACTTGGGGACCAGAAAGGATGGGGACAAGGAGGCATCTTGCCCTTCTGTGCCCTGCTGTTCGCCAGTCTTCTCGGGCTCTGCGGGTTGTCAACGAGCTAGTTTAATGGCGGCTGTGAACGTGATTTCTGCCTAGAAAGTGCCGCTGCTGATGGAGGTGGAGGTCTGTGAAAGCTCCATTAGGAAAGGGTCCTCAGGCTCCCGAAGCTTGGGGATCGCCTGAGCGTGCCCCCTCCTCTGTGGCTCCGGGGCCACCTGCCTGCATTCACCCCCCACCCCACACGCCCCCAGCCCGCTCTGCTTGGCACCCGGAGGCCTTTTCTGGAACAGCGCTGGTCATCACCGTGCTTCTCACCTCCTCAGGCTCGAGGTTGGCGCATGGCGGGGTGGTGGGCAGGACAGCTGGGACGGGGCTCAGGATACTGGATGCGCGTTTATTCTGGACACCCAGCTAGTGGGACGGCGGGGTACGAGTCCTGGCTCCATCGCTTTCTGGCCATCGGGCCTTGGCCGTTCCTTTATCTTCCTGATCAGTAAAATGGGGGAAAGGGAGGGTGCCCGCCCCCTCCAGTTAGGATCCCCTATAGCCACCCCCGGGAGCCTAGAAGGCCCATTGCTTCGGTGTTCCTGCCTCGTGTCACCTTGTGTCCTGGCTCTCCCCTCGCCCTCTTACCTTCCTCCAGGAACCCAGGACTCTAAGAACTTTCTAGAGTTCTTATATGCCCATGACTCCCCCCTGTCTGTTACTTGGGAGAGAGTGCTTTGTCGCTGGGGAGACTTGGTAGCTGCCTGTCCTCGGGCAGGTCGGGAAGGTCGCCTGCCTGCAGAGCCCGGTCCGCAGCAGGGAGCCCCGTCGCGGCAGCGGGGAGCCTGCGTGAGCTCGTGCAGGGGCACGTGGGGCGGGCAGGCTCCCCAGAGGCCGACCTCTGTCCTCCGGGGCTCCGGGCCCAGGCGTCTCTGTCCCAACCCTGCAGGCCATCGCGGGCAGGTGGAGGATGGAATACGACACGAAAAGGGACCCCGAGAAGGACGAGGGGGCGGTTGCTGAGGGCTTGAGCGACAGAACTGTCTCAGGCAGAGGAGTCTAGAGAAGGCATACAGGCGTGGTGGTCGGGCTTGGTGACGTGGGTGCAAACACCCGGCTCCCGGAGCGCGCGGTGGGGAGCTGTGGGTTGAGTCCCGGGCCCCCGCCCGGCCCCGTGCCCCACAGGCCTTGTGTGCGTCCTTATTTTGGAGGACGTGCTGAGTTGGATGTGCCTGGCAGGCGGGAGAGGGTACCTTGCCCAAGGTCACAGCCAGATGGGTGGGCTGACGGGACGTCTCACTGGAGCCGTCCTCCTCCCCACCCATCCCCCTGCCTGGGCCCGGCCAGCATCCTCAGGTTGGGGCCCGCATGGTATCCCTGGGTGTCTGTCTCTTCGATGCGCTAATGTGATCCCGCTCCTGGGTGCATCCTGAGGCGGGGTGAGGACTCTGACATCTGGGCTGGTTATTTACTGGGTCTAGTCCCTTGAACTACGGCCTCCAGAGAGAATGGAGTCAAACTGGCTGGGGCTGTTGCCCAGGACCCTGGGGGACTTGAGACCTGGAGCGGCAGAGGTGGGACGGAGAAAGATGCCTAGGGCAGGTGCTCCGGGGAGGAGAGTGGACCAGAAGGTTCGGGCCCAGAGAGGCAGTGGGGCACAGCTGTGGCTGGCAAGGTCAGAGGCCTAGCACATCCTGGCCACTCCCTGAAAGTCCGTTCGGTAGCCAGGTGCAGGGCGGGGCGGGGGAGCCCGGTGGCCCCGTCAGCTGCTGTGCCGGCCCCTCTGAGGACCCCCTGGGGGAGGGGGTCACCTCGAATCTCGTGGACGTGAACCTACCCTGCTCCTTCTGCATAAAGTTCATAAGGTGACATGTGTTTGTGGATTTGCCATCAAGAAGCCCACCTTCTCAGGCCTCCTTGTCATGCGCGTGACCTGCACACTCGGGGACAGTTGTGTACTCATGCTTTGTGCTTGCTTCTGTTCGCTCTGCCCGCTTCAATAACGGCTCCGTCCCTGGAGCTCAGCCTGGGTTCTGGTGCCGAGGAGATGCTCAGTAAAACGGCGCCGTCCAAGAATGTTCTGGGCCTTTTGAAATGACCTGGAGGAGCTGGGGCGGCCCGAGTTTCCCGTGGCTGCGGTAACGAAGTACACATGTTTGGTGGTTTAAAGCCACAGACTTACAGTTCTCGAGGCCTGAAGTCCTAACATCTAGTTGTCGGCAAGTTGTCCTCCTCCTCAAGTCTCCCGGCGAGAATCCATTTTCTCGACTTCTCAGCTTCTAAGGGCGCCTGTGCTCCCTGGCGTGGGGCCCACCCAGCATCTGTAAAGCCAACAGCACCGTGTCTTCGCGTCTCCTGCTGCTTCTGCTGTCTCATCACTCACAGTGCCACCTCTGTCCTTTATAGAAGGACCCTTGCAACGCCCCCCCTCCCATAGCCAGGATAACGCCTCGTCTTGGGATCCCTAGCTCAATCATACCTGCAAAGTCCCTTCTGCCTTGCTGAGCCACAGGCTCCAGGGATCAGGATGGAGACATCTTTGGGGACAGGAGGGGCGTTATTTAGGGAGGGCCAGAGGCCCTAAAAGACAACAGTTCCTGTGAGTTCTGAAGAGGAACGCCAGAGGGGAATGTTAGGGTCCTGAGACAGTCCCTCGTTGTTCACCCACGAGTTCACCACTCACCTACCACGTGTCATCGAGTGCCTCCTCTGGGCCGGTCCCCATGCATCTTCCCTTTCAGGCCACGATGGACACGCAGCCCCCAACAGGTGCGCGCATGTGCCTTGAATGTGACTGCCCTCAGAAGGAGAGCAACGGGACGGGGTCTGATGGGACTGTGTGGGGTGCAGTGGGGAACCTTGCATCGTCTGGCTGCTGCAAGGTAATCTCCACTGGCCTCTGGCTCCTAGCTGCTCCTTTGGAACTTTCCCGCCCAAAGGCTGGTGTCCGGGAACCCTGGTGGGTTGTGAAGATCCCCCTCCTTTCCTGCCTGGACTATCGGATCCCATGAACGAAGGTAGGGCTCTGCTTGGCCAGGTGGGCCGCCCAAAATGCCTCATTGGCCCCCGGAGTGTCTCAGGGGAGGGCGCAGCTGCCAGCACCAGGGCTGCCCCCTTTGGAAGGTGCCTGTCTGCCCACCAGGCCAGACTCTCTAGTTTGTATGGAATTGCAGATCCTGTCTGGTCTCCCGTCTGCTGGCGGAGATAGGCCACTAGAGGGCGCCATCCTGCCGGCTGTTCTCTGCTCGCCCGCCACCCCCCTCTCCGCCCCCCCAGGTCTCCGGTGGCAGGTGCACATGGAATTGCTTTTTTTTCCCCCTAAACGACTTAATGATTTAATATTCTTATTTTCTCAGCAGAGCATGCTTTGGACTTCCCCGAATACGATGGGACATCACTGATCAGATTAATTAATATGAGTTTGCAGCGCCGGGACCCATGGAACTTGCCTTACCAGGCTTCCTTCTGCATTGCCGTTTCTGTTTTCTCTTTATTAAGCACATTTCTCTCCCGATGTGTTATTGGCTCACCCGCTCCTGGAAATGATCAGCAGATTTCGTAACCTCCTGCTTTGGTGGGACGCCCCGCACCGATCCGCTCCGTGGGGGCCGCGGCCCATGAGCACAAAGGGGAGACCGCGATGTGGCCTTTTTGAGAATTCTGGGTTTCTTAGGGGGTGGTGTTCGCCCTCTGCCCCCACCTTCTGCTTATTTTAGACTCTCTCTCCCTTTTTGTTAACTCATGATGGATTTTCGTGGCCAGCGATTGAAATTGCTTCCACGTCCTCACCAAAACCCCAGCACGATTGATGGGTGGAAGTGTGGTAAATGCACCATCCCCGAATCAGGCAACAGAGCACACTCGTCACATCCAGATTAGCGTGCAAGCAACCAGGAGGCAGTGATTGCCAGGCGTCTGTGTGAAGCGGGGGGTGGCGGGGGCAGGGGGCTGAGAAAGCAGGAGGCAGAGCTGGAGGGACCCTTTTAGGGGCCCGGGGAGGCTAGCCTCAGGGACGCAGGTCCAGCTGTTCAGATAACACATGCCAGAGAGCGCCCATTGAGCGGTGGTGGCCCTTGAGGTCCTCGGGAAGCCTGGGCTCTTGCACTCATCTCCAGGGAAGAAGCACGTTTGCCTGGGGAACCGGCCACACCATCCTTCGCTCCTACATTGGGGCTGCATTTTGATTTCACTGTGAGTCACTTAAGCCACGCTGATGGGCCCCCTTCGGGCTCCATGGCTTCCTTCTCTTGGTCGCCGGTCACGGTGCATGGGTGGCTGGCCTTGGCTCCCTGCTTGGGAATTGGTGTGGTGGTGGTGGGGGCGGTGGAGGGTTGGGTCACACGCGTCGCTGGCACCGTCCGGCCGCTAGCCTGATGTTTTTTGTAGAGTTGAGGTTCTGTTATAATTCAGCCTAATTAGCGTCTGTTTTAAATGCTCAGCCACCATATAAAGATGTTTGTGGTGGTGCCTGAGCTGTGCATGAAGGCTCTTGGAGATTAGAGCCTGCCTAATGTGCAGTGAGTTGGATGTTTCGATGGCTGGAGTTTTTTGAGAATCAGATACAGTGGGGGTACATGGGCCCTCATTGTCTGGACAGTTAGCTAATGAGGCTGTTAGACCCCCTGGTACTTACACAGACCTGAGGCTTTTGGGGTCTGGTTGGGCTCGGTGTCTTCAGGTGGGGACATCCGCTCTGTGCCAGGCCCACCTCTGGGGCACAAGGGGGGATAAGGGGTTGGCTTCTGCCTCTGGGAGTCCATAATCTGGTAGGGAGACATTCACGTACCCCTCGGTTATAACCGGGAGCGCAGGGGCTGGCTGTGAGTTCATGGCTGGACCTTGAGCCTTTTTTTTTTTTTTCTTCTCGTAGATTTTATTTATTTGAGAGAAAGAGAGAGAGAGGGAATGAGCACAGAGGGAGAGGGAGAAGCAGACCCCGATGAGCAGGGAGTCTGATGCGGACTCGATCCCAGGACCCTGAGCTCATGACCTGAGCCGAAGGCAGACGCTTAACCAGATGCCCCCGGACCTTGAAGCGTTGCAAGCCCCTGGCTCATGGGGGAGCTTGCCAGGTGCGCGGCTCCCTGTCACCCGGCCCAGGTGCTGATGGCGGGACGGGAAGGGGAGACACAACGCTTAGAGCTCGGCTGCTTCTTGTTGAATTAGTTGTCACGACAACCTCAGGATTGTGTCTGGTTATTATCCCCTGCAGGGGAAAGACGGTGAAAGACAGAAGGAGAGGAAGCATGGGCCCCAGGCCGCTGTGTGACGAACTTCCAGAGCCCGTGTTTTCTGTCTTCTCTGCGTGCAGCCCCCAGGGCTGCGGATGGGCGGGCCCTTCGGAGGGTCGGGGTGGGATGCCATGGGGAGGGATTTGGGCTTTGTGTGGGGAGGCCATGCGTGGAAGGTGGGGATGGTCTGCAGGCAGAGGAATGACCTGATGGGCTGTGTTCTGGGGACCAGTCTTGAGACCGCGTGGGAGGTGCACTGGAAGGGAAGGACTGGGAGCTGAGACCCGCAGAGGCTAGAGCAGACGCCGGCCTTGCGTGGGTCCAGCCGCCGTGTCCGGCCCCCGAGGCGTCTGCCTGCGGCAGGGAGGGGACTTGAATCAGCTGACCCACTTGCTTTCCACCTGAGCCATCGGCCCCGTCGTCCCCTGTCCCTACAGGATCAGTCATCCTGGATGAGCAGGAAGCCCGGGCCCCTCCCGTGTCCTGGTTTCTGCTCGCCAGGTGGTTTATACGGGAACGCTGACATTTCACGTTCCCCCGAAGTCTTTCTTCCTGTTCTCCTGCCCCCAGACAATTTGTTTCTCTGTTGTCCTTGCATTTTTCTGATCACCCAGGGCAGAGGGGAGGAACAGGCCTGATCTGGGCCGGGGAATCGTCTGTTTGACATTGGCTTCTGAGCTCCAGCCTTTTTGGTATTTATACTTCAGCGGCGTTTGGTGTTCAGAAGACCTGCCCTCCTGGAGACCGGCTGCCGGCTTGGTTCCCGCTGGGCTCTCTTCCAGACGCCTGTGGCCGGTGCGCGCCCAGCCCACGAGGCCTGGGGTGGTTGCTCCAGAGGGAGCGCGTCCCCAAAAGTCCCTAACTGCAGAGCAGAGTCCTTCCTCTGAGCCCTCCCCACCCACCCCCCGCCACAGCCACCTCACAGTAATTGGGTCCTTGGTGACCCGCGACTGGCAGGCTAATGTAAGCCTTAATGGAAACTCTCCTTTTCCACCCAATTAAGTGGCTGGAGGTGGAATGTTTTCAAGAGCCGTCAGTTCCCTGTTCTCCTGACTTTGGGTCTCTTACCTAATTTCTCCCGTTCGGCAACTTTTTTTCTCCGTAAACACATAGGCGTTTGTCCCACAAATATTTATTGCGGGCTTATCACGGGTCAGGTGTTGTGTCGGCTGTGAGGCCGTGGTCAAGAATAGCACTGACCCCCGTGCGCTACTGGGTGGGCGTGGGGAGGCAGGCCCACCCCAGCTACACCGACGGGGGTGGGGGGGGTGGGATGAAGGGATTGTGGCCGTCACAGGCAAGGGGAGCCGTAGGGAGCCAGAGGAGGAGCCCTTACTCTGTCTGGGGCCTGAGTGCAGAGAGAATGTTGTCCTGATAAATCTGGGGGATGGAGTAACGTTAGCCTGATAGAAAGGGCTTCTCTGGTGGAGGGGACAGTTGGTGCAGAGATGTGACAGACACGAGTGGCTTGGGGATGCCTCAGTAGGAAGGGGAGTGCAAAGTTGAGAGCACAGCTGGCTTGATGAGAGGTGGGGTCTGCTTAGCGAGTGTTGGTAGGGGCTTGTGTTCTATTCTAGAGCCAGTGGGAGTGTGTGGTGGATTGCACCAGGGGCACAGTTAGCTTTGTGTGTCAGAAGGACACCTGCCTCAGAGAGGACTCTGTTTGCAAATGAAAGAAAACTCAAAGTGGATTAAGAACAAAATGGAATTCACTGGTGCCTTTTGATGGAAAGGGCCACGGGTGGCTGCCTTCAGGTAAGGCTTGATCCAGCACACAAATGGTGTGGCTGAACTGTTCTCTCAGGTCTGTTGATCCGGTGCCTTCATTTCCAGGTTCTGTTCCGTGGTAGGATGATGGTGCAGCTTCGACCTGCATGTCCTTGTTGGGTCAAGGCCACTGGGGAAAAGTGCATTCCCAGTGCAGTCTTCTTGTAACTGTTGACTCTGAGCAGGCCAGGCCCGTTCCTGCCTTGATACCTGTGTTGTGGGGAGTGCAGCATACCCACTGGCTCCACACTGGGGCTGGGGGCAGGTCCCCATCTGGATTGTAACACCTGCGAACCATGCTGGTTCCCTCCAGGGGAGGCTGGGTTCTGGTTTGCCCAGAAGAAGGTGACAGGCTGTTGGAGAGGAGAAACAGCTGAGTCCAGGACAGTCACCTGCAGGATGGGAGAGGCCACGGTGGGGCCTATGGGAGGCCGAGTGGCTGTCCTGGGAACGGGTCCCAACCCTCTCCTCACAGCTGCCCCAGGGGCAGGGCACAAGATGCAGAATGCGAGGAGGGGCCCGTCCAGGGTCTTGCTTCCTCCCACTGCGTTCCTTGCAAGTGTATGTGTCTGGGGGCCTTTGCCTTCAGCCTTCTGGCTCCAGAATCAGGTTATTACGGTCACTTTGCGTGGTCAGGGCTGTGCTGTGCAGTTCCCTCCCTCAATTTCTCTCTCCCTCCAGATTGCTTGCCATGTCCCCTGACGCTGGCTATGCTGCCGGGAGGGTCCCCACCACCCCCTGCCCCCTGCGTCCCAGAGTCATTTCTGCTCTTGAACCCACTTTCCTAGGGCATGGGAAGGAGCCCTTCAGAAAAGAGGGTCTTGGGAGAAGCTGGGGTGGCTTGTGAGCTCATTCATTATTGCTGCTGAGACAGGCGGCTCCGCATTTGGCTTAAGATCAAGAACAAGGGGGCGCCTGGGTGGCTCAGTGGGTTAAGCCTCTGCCTTCGGCTCAGGTCATGATCCCAGGGTCCTGGGATCGAGCCCCGCATCGGGCTCTCTGCTCAGCAGGGAGCCTGCTTCCCCCTTTCTCTCCCCCTCTCTCTCTGCCTGCCTCTCTGCCTACTTGTCATCCCTCTCTCTCTGTCAAATTAAACAACAACAACAACAACAAAAGATCGAGAACAGGGATTTGGGGCAGGACTGAAGCTCTGGACTCTCCCCACGGGCAGGAAACCATCTGAGTGTCCCCCTCCGATCCTGCCAGAAGCGGGAAGGTGGTATGGTTTGGGGACCTGCAGGCCTTGCGTGGGTTGGATCCAGCCTGCACGGGCTGAGCCAGCTTGGACTTGAGTGTTTCAGAGACCTCGTCTGTAGCGAAGCTTCACAGGGGCAGCATGTGCAAGGCAGGCCTGGTTAAATCTCCTTCCGTCCTGGGGAGGCAAGTATCCGTGGTAGGTGCCAGCCAGGTAGAAAGTTGTGGACATGTGGCCCCTGGATTTATCTCCCAAAGGAGCACTGGAGTCGCTGGCCGGTGTGATTTCAGGAGCAGGCGCGCAGGGGAGGGGTATGATGACGTCTTCTACGTTCTTACCGTTCTAGGTGTTGATGGCCAGGCTCCCCGACCGGCATCAGCACCATGGCCTTGGGGCGGGTGGTTGGCACGGAGTCTTTTTTTTTTTTTTTTTTTTTTAAAGATTTTATTTATTTATTTGACAGAGATCACAAGTAGGCAGAGAGGCAGGCAGAGAGAGGAAGGGAAAGCAGGCTCTCTGCTGAGCAGAGAGCCCGATGTGGGGCTTGATCCCAGGATCCTGAGATCATGACCTGAGCCGAAGGCAGAGGCTTTAACCCACTGAGCCACCCAGGTGCCCCGGCGCTGAGTCTTAGACCCTGTTAGCCCAGGGGGTCCTAAGGGCCTCGAAGTTGGGAGCCTGGCTGAGCGCTCAGGAGGCACATGGTTAGCAGAGGCCCCTGGGCGGGTGCTGGCTGACAATGGGAGGGGTCATGGCCACATCGGGGCGGTGACCGGGGTGTCCACAGTGTTGTCTCAGGCCTGGTCCTGTCTCACCCTGCGGGGTTCCCTGAGGATGTGGCCCCTCAGCTCCCCTCCCGCACTTTTCCCAGGCCGACCAGGCAGCCACGCACTGCCCCGTGTCCCTGAAGCCAGGGGCCGTGGAGCGATCGGTTCAGGGAGAGCACAGAGGAGCAGCAGGCGGGTGCTGAGGACCGGGAAGTCCAAGGCTCTGAGCCATGTAGATGTCCCTGGCATCCAGCAGAAGGCATTTCCCCGAGCCTGGAGGGGAAGACAGACTTGCCTGGGGGAGAGCTGTTCCTTTACCCCCAAAACTTGCTGCTTCTCTCTTGCCTGCACATGAAAGCACGGGCCGGGGGCCATCTGTGACTTCTTCGGGGCTCTGCAGCTCTCTTTGGGCAGCCGTCCTGCAGGGAAACCCCAGGTCTGTGGGCTGGACAGGCTCGGCTCCCTCACACCTCCTTTCCCATAGGACTGGCTGTCGTGGGCTTCGGGGCTCCACGGCAGGTGAGGGACACCGACTCCTATCAGAGTGTCTCCCCCTTGTCTTGTCTTACAATAACGGAGGGACACCGTTGTGGCCCAGCCTTCCCGTCTCCTCCTTCCCTCCGCCCTGGTCCCTTTCGGAGGTGACACCGGTCTCGTCATTTTGGAGTGGAGCCTTTCCTCCTTGTCTCTATGAATGTCACTGTGTACACCTAGAAATACACAGTTCGGGGTTTCTGATTGTGTTATTTGCATAAATACTAGGCCGTCTTGTTTCGAAAGCTGCACGGGATGCATTGCACTGACAGGTGTCGGCTCTCAAGGTGGGGGTCAGGAGCGCCGCTGACCCCCTTTGGATTTGGCTTGTACTGAAATGCTCACACGTGTGTTTTAGCCTCGGAACTTATTCTGTCTCTAGAAATGGGCTGGGACCTCGTGCCCCAGCAGAGCCAAGCCCATAGATCTGGGTTCAGACTGTCATCCTTAGTGATGAATTGCCGCGTGTTAAACATGCATAAATACAGCGGGCTTGTTGCGATGGGCCAGCTTCCATTCCAGATCTGCCCCTTGAAAGGTCAAGAGGCTCTGTTTTGTTATGTTTCCCCTCACAGGTTGCTTGAAAGTTAATTTCCCTCTTGTCCCACATCTGGGGCAGGAAGGGCCACTGCTCTGCTCGGGGCCGTTGGCTCCCACAGCCCTTGACCCTGGGGCCAGATGCTGCCGTCCATCTGCTAGAATCCCAAGAACTGTGGACGTTGAACCCGGACTTCGTAACCCCCTGGGGAAGACCCGGCCTCACACTCCAAGGCTTTTGCTGCAAGCACAGTAGCTCGGGAGAGGACGCCTCCCCATCCCGAGTGGTGATCGCGGTTCGCAGTGAGCACTGGTGTCTGCGTAGGTCAGAAGGAGTGGGGCCCCTGCCCCCAGTGGTCCGGTAGGCTCTGCTTGACATCTTCCTTGGGCCCTGTTCTAGCCGAGCTCTGCAGTCTTCGTGTGTGGTACGACGGGCCTCGTTTTCAGTGGAACCACTGTGTGCGGAGCTCCGTGGCTGATGGAGTTCCTTATCCTGATAAACTCTGACTTCTGCACAGAAGCGACCCTTCTGAGCGCAGACAGAAGCCCTTGCTTTTGGACAGGGTCTGGGAAAGCCTCACGGTTGGGTCCTCCTAAGCACCGGGAAGTTTCTGTCCCCACAACTGTCCTAGCCCAGCCCGTGGGGACACATGCGTCTCTACCCTCCCTTCGTTTCCCTGGCAGCTGTGAGGACCGCTGGGTTCCCTTTGTGACCGGCCGAACCTGGGAGTGGGTGTGTCTTGACCGGGACGGGTGAGCGTCCGGAACCGAGGCAGCTTTCCTGCCATCTTCTGGTCCCTCTTGTAGATGTGGTTCAGGTGACCCGCTGTTTTGTGAGGGTTTTCTCTTTGATGCAGTTCCCACGGCGCTGCTGAAAATTCTCCTCATCTTTCGTTCTGCATGAAAACCAGGAAACGTCAAAAACTATGGTGTCAAAAATTCCCTCTAGGTGGCAAAACATCACAGCTGTGTTGAAATGTCAGAAGTTGGAATAGTCACAGCTCTAGCATCTGAGACCGCTGCCCACCCCTCGGCAGGCCTTTCTTTGAGTCCGCCATGAAGCCCGGCAGGTGAGACCCCCGTGGGCTCTCTGCACCCCATCTTTGCAGGTGGTGCCTCACGATACCCCTTCCCGCCCTGGCACCCCTCGTGGAGCGAGAGGCGGAGAAACTGTGTGTGTTCAGACCCACGTGTCCTGACCTGTCCTGACCGTGACCTTGCTCTGGGATCCAGGCGCCTTCAGGGCATGTGTTCCCAGGAATGTCAAAAGGAAAAAAAAAAGGTGCCTAAAAGCCTGCTTTTTTGGAAGGAGCCTGGGTATAAATAAATAAATGAAACCCATACAAAGGAAAAGATGAAAAAAAGAAATCAAAGATGGAACCTTTGCATTTGGCCTGCAGTGTAAGTGGTGGGTTCTTTATGAGATGCTTTCAAGTGTTGACGTTTATGTGCTTGTAATTCCAAGCGGGAGGGGTGTTACTCCTTTTTTTCTTTTTTTTTTTTTTTTAAGCCTTGCCCAGCCCTTGGATGGGGTGGTGGAAAGGCACTGGGGCTTTGGAAACATGCCCGTCCACATCAATCTAGCAGATGCTCCAAGCTAACATTTATTGAGCCCTTACTGTATGCCAGCATTGATGGAGTCTTGTATCTGTCTTTGAGGGGTGCCCCCGTTTCACAGATGGGAGCTGAGGCACAGGGCAATGAAGTAGCTTGCCCAGGCTCAGCTTGTCGGTGGTCGAGCCGGGATCTGAAACCAGTAGACCAGCTCCAGGGTTAGGAGCTGAGTTAGCACCAGCGTGGGTGGACAGATGGTCCAGGAAAGAGAAGAAAGTGGGATGACTGTGTGGTGTGAGCTAGGCAGAAAGGGGCCTGGCGTGGGAAGGGGGCACCCAGGAGGGCTTCCTGGAGGAGGTTGCCAATAAGCTGAGGCTTGGAGGTGCATAGAGTCAGGTGGGCATAGGTGACTTGCATGAGGTGCAAGACCGTGTAGAAGCAGGTTCAGTGCTGACTTGGGGCTCACTGGGGGCTGCATATCAGGTGCCTTCACACGTGACAGGTGCCGGCCCAGCCAGGACCCGCTGCTCCCTCACTTGTTAGGAGATACGATGAATGCATGTCATGGAAGGTGCCTGGCACGTAGTAGGTCCTCAGGAAGCATTAGTGGCCCTCTGTGCTTCTTGTGGACAGGTAGGAACGTGGATTGTACATTTACTGGGACCTGAGCTTGCAAACGGGTGACCCTGGTTGGCCCACAGAATTGGAGTGATGTGCTTACATTATAAATTGGGAGATTCCACACTAAATCCACATTTGCACTTTTTTGAAATCTCTTAAGACCGGTGACTGCTGTCTGCATGTCCCGGTCTGCCCCTTGCCCCCGACTGTGTGAGGGGTGGCCATCCCCAAAGCTGCAAATTGTGTTATCAAACACCCCCTGCCTCTTGGCTCTGTCTTCTGACCTGGGCTCCCTCCTTCCTCTCAACCTCCTGGCTTTCCCCCACAGCCCCGTGGCCATAGCACCCCTGGGAGGTGGACTTGCCATCCATTTCCTCATGCCTGGCCATCAGGTTTTATGTGGACAAGGGCATCCCTCTCCAAACAGTGGCGCGCACTCAGGAAATCAGTGGGTCCTCAGCCTCCTGGCAGCGGGCCCAGTCCGTTTGAACATCCACGCCCAGGGAGCACACCAGACGCTGGCTCTTCTGGGCCAGCGGATCTTTCTCTGTGACTCAAGGCAGCCGGCATTTCACATCTTTGAAGTGTTGGGCTTTCTGGCAAATGGACCAGTACGTTAAAAACCAGAACATTCCAGGGATTAACGGAAAGCCAGTAAACTGGCAAAGTGGGTTCCTTGGGGAGAAGCCAGGGTTCAAAAGGAGCCTCTCCTTCCACATGTCAGACTGACCCTTGGAAGACGGTAATCCGATTTAGACAGAAGGGTCCGCAGGGATGGGGCCCGTGTTCTCTGGGGAACCCAAGCTGTGAGAAGTAGAGTCCCAAAGAACCCTCCGTGGTTCAGCATCGGCGTGGCTGCACGGTGGGCTTCCAGAGTCCAGGCTGTCTGATATGTCACTCCTATGTTTTGCAGAGTCCCAAAGTCCCTTCTCCAGATTCTTGCCATCTTTCAAGGCTTCATTCAAATGCTGCCTCCTCCAGGAAGCCTTCCCTGGTTCTTCCTGGAGTGCAAGAGAGCCACGCCCTCCCCTTCTTCCCTCTTTCTTCTCTTTGTCCCTTTGTGGGAGCCTGTTTTCCCATCTTGGTTTCTTCCCTTCACAGAAGGTGGGCAGATGCCCACCAGGGTTTCTGAACCAGTTGCTGAGCACTCATGGTCTCACTTAATTCTTAGAATTCCCTATGAGGCAGCTACTGCTGTCACCCCCATGTTACAGATGAGGAAACTGAGGCTTGACAGGGTGAAGGGACCCCTCTAGGCCACGTGCCCATGTGTGGTAAAGTTGGACTCACGCCCCCGGCTCTGTGGTCACCGACCTGGACTCATGACCGAGGGCCCTGTCCTTGCTTCTCTCGGAGTTTTGCACACAAGCTCCTTCGGAATGTGCAGTCTGTTGAGCCAGTGCCTGGGCGGTTCTGGGAGAGCATTTCTCGTTTATTAAGGTCAGGAAATCTCGGGTCCTGTTTAGTGTTATCTTTGATGTGCAAGGGCAGAGTGGAAATTTCTGTTTCCATGTGACCCCATTTCTGTGCTTTGAAAACACTATTTCCTATCTCCCCGTGTCTTTGAGATCAGGCAGCAGGGCCCTCTGGGAGCATTTCCGCATGTCCACCCCTCCACAATCCTCCCCGTCGCTCCGGCCCACAGCCTGTGTCCTGGGCAGCAGACGACCCTTGTGGCATCTTTCTGAGCCGAGTTACGGGCTCGTTGTCGTGGCTTGCCCGTGGCACACCCGCCGCCTTTCCCTCTTTCCCAGGCCGTGAACATGAGCACATCCCCGACCGCCTAGACCTGAAGGGACCCCCCTGGCCTGTCTGTCCTTCTGTGATGTCGGCCCAGGAAGTGGGGCTTAGGCCTTCGGGGTCTCCGCATACACCCCGCTCACCGGGCCAGGGATGTGCTCCCCGTGTGTCCGCGGCTTCCGTGTAAGATCCCCTTTCCCGTTTGCTTTTTTCTGCCTTCAGAAAAGCTTTTTGCGGCCTAAATTGCTGCTCGTAATGCATCAGCTCGTGGAAGTGATGGCTGAGATGCGGCCGCTGGCCTGGGAGCTGGCCAGGGCCCCCTGTGGGCATCTGCAGAGTGTGGTGGGGGGAGCCCTGTGGGGGCAGGTCTTAAAACCCTACTTGTGCCTCAGCACGCCGGAAGGTCCTGAATGTTCATGCGCATCTCACGCAGAGTTAAGCTAAGGGTGTGGGGACAAGAAGACGACTGTGCATGTTGCCTGCTCCTGGGATGCGCCCCGGGGGTGTGCATGTGTGGGGCGACCGCAGGGACAGCTTCCAGCTTGCAGGCTGGGATGCTGTTGGCAGAGGGTCTGCTTTTTCTTTTGTTTGTTGTTGTTGTTGTGGTAAAACATACATAACATTGTATCATTTTCACCCCTCATGGGCGGGTGCTTCTGTGGCATGAAGTCCACTCAGGGGGTGGCGTGACCGCCCCCTCGTCTCCTGAAGCCCCGCCCCCTCATCTCCTGAAGCCCCGCCCCCTCATCTCCTGAAGCCACGCCCCCTCATCTCCGGAAGCCCCGCCCCCTCATCTCCTGAAGCCCCGCCCCCTCATCTCCTGAAGCTCTTTGTCGTCCTGCGCTGAATCTGTCCGTGTGAACATGAGCCCCCGCCTCCCCCCTCCCCACCCCCTGCCGTTTGACTGGATGTCTGAGGCTCTAGGACTCTGTGTCCCTCACTGTGTCCCACCATGACCGTTCCACACGGCGTGCTGCCCGCGAGGTCACCCGCGTGGCAGCAGGTGTCCGTCCGGACGGCCTTCTTCCACAGCGAGCCGCGTTCTGTCCTGCGGGCGGGTCGCATCTGACGCGGTCACCCACTGTTCAGGGGGCTCCCGGGGGTCATGCCACCTCTTGGGAGTCGTGCTGCTCGGGGACGTAGGGATACGAGAGTTCGCTGGGTAGAAAGCCTCGTCTCGGGGCCTTCCCTGGTGCGAGATGCGGGGCAGAGGGGCCGGCTGTCTGCAGACCCCCTGGGTTCCTGGCTCTGGCCTGGAGACCTCACGTTCACCATTTCGTCCTCCTGGAGGCCCTGCGGGGTGACTCGGGCTTGCTTGGGGTTGCGCCGCTAGCAGAGTCGAGGGGAACTGTGCCGCCTGCCTGCGTCAAAGCCATCAGGCCTGTCCCCTTGGTTACTCTTCAGATGCCCGGGATCGGCCGTGTGAACGGTTCGCGGTGACTGCGGGCTGCCGTTTCAGGCCCTGTCGCTGGGATTCCAGCTTTGTCCATGTCAGCAGCCTGGGGCGAACCTGGAAGCATCCAGGAGCTTCTGTATGTTAGCCCCGAATTCCAAAGGGCCGTGTAAACCGACCGTCTGGGCTTGGCGGGCACCGGGAGATACTTGGCGCCAGAGGGAGGAACTGCAGAACGTGGTCTGGGTTCGGAGCCTTCTTGCGCGGACTCTTTCTGGGCGACGGGCCATTTGGGAATGCTTGTTAAACGCTTACAGAGCAGGAGTCGATCCTGGGTGTTTCTGCTGCCGCCCCGCGAGGCCCCGCTACTCCGTTGACACTGACTGGCCCTTGTTTTCCTTTCTCCACAGTGAGCAACCTGCAGGAAGAGGGCAGGCATGCCATCAACGCGCCGATGTCCCCCGCCTCGGCGGACGTCCACCCCGAAGACACGCTGTTAGGTACGGTGCGCTCCGCCAGGCCCCTGTCGTGACGCCGCTGAGCTCCCGGGGCTGGTGAGGTCGAGGAGGAGCTGCAGGGCGATGGCCTGGTGACCGGGCATCACGCCAGGCGGCATCCGAGAGTGGGGGCTCTTAGCTCAAGGTCTTGTTTAGAAAAGTAGGTAGGAAGGAAAACCCCGTCTTCCTTTGTAAGTTTCTGCCTGTCTGATTTCCCACGTCCGTTGTGTTAGTCGTTCCGTCCGATGAGTCTGACAGATCCGGGGTTCAGCCCCATTGAAACTATGGTCTCTTATAAGTGCAGTTCCCCAGGTGGGGGCGGGCCAGCCTTGGGCAGGAGGCTGGAGGGAGGGGAGGGCGTGGCCTGTCTTTTCTTGTGGGAGGGACTGGGTGGGGCAGGGTAGGCCATGTGGACTGGCTGGTTGGCATAATCTCCGAGGGCTCTGGGAGCTCTGCTGAGTCGGTGGGCTGGGCAGGGGGTGGGGGAGGGGGGAATTAGGGCAGGGGCCTGTGGTGTGGGAGCCTGAGAGCCCCTGGAACACATGGCCGCTGGGGGTGGGCTCTGGGTTGGTTGGCCTGCACAGCTAGGGCAGTCACAGTGGAATTGTTGGCTGTCTTGGGAACTGGCCAACCCTGGGAGGGACAGTGTCTCCAGGTCCCCAGGCCCCGAGGTGTCAAAGAATTCAAAAATATAGGAAATAAGAAACGTAGTTAATACATCCTAATCTTGGCACAAGCCAAAGCTGTCCCGAGGCCGTGGGCTTGTTGGGTGGGGCCCGGCCAGTGATGAAGGCCTCTGCACCCAGCTCCTTGGGACCACATCACAGCCAGCGCTGATGAGGTGTCAGCATGGACACATTTTCTTAAAGCGTGTTTTGAGATTTTGTCGGTTTGAAAGGCGGTTGTGGAACATTCTGCTTATTTCCAAACCCTGGTTCAAAGGGAAGTCCCGGTTGGTCCTTCCTTTGTGGTTTCCGCGACCAGGCCAGGCCAGCAAGAGCTTGTGGAGAAATGCAGATGCAGGTTCAGCTTGGCGGACCTGAAGCCAAGTGCTGGGCGAGCTCCCTGAGATTCTGCTGGGGTCTACCGTGGCTACTGTCTCTTCTTGGAAGAGGATGACTCTTCACTGTTACTGCTGCTGAGTCTGGCTGAAATGCATGCTCCTGGTGACCCTCTCTCAGGGGAAACTGGGGACTTGCTTGTGGGTCTGGGAATTAGCCAGACACAGACCAGGAGGCTTCACCTCGGCCCTCTGGATATCCAGCGCCGGGTAATTCTTTACTGTTGGAAGCTGTTCTGTGTCTTGTGGGGTTTGAGCATCCCCGACCTCTACCCTTGAGATGCTACCAGCTGGGACAACCAAAAATGTCTCCAGACATGGCTACATGTCACCTGAGGTAGGGGAAGGACACAGCGGCTCCTGTGGAGAACCCTGATTTAGACTAACAGGAGGGCTAAAAGGCTGATCCTAGACACATGGCAGGCTCTCATTTTGTTGATAATGCCTTGAACTTGCTTTTCCCTGGGCCCTAACCCTCCCCGTTTTACCATCTTTATAAACAACTGCTCTCGGGCAGAGGGAGCTGGTGTTGTTCAGTCTATTCCATAAGGTTCTGCTTATCCCTGAAGTCTGTGTGACCTTGAGAAGGACTGACCTGGTCAACACCTGGAACTGAGATCTGAAAGGTGAAGGGGACGTGGAGTGGAGGAAAAGGGTATCAGACAGGGAGCAACACGTGCCAAGGCCCTGTGGCAGGCAGTGGTGAGGTTTACCGAGGAGCAAGGGAAGGCTGGAAGGGCCAGAGAGTGGAGAGTGCCCGGGACAGCTGGGGACGCGAGGCTGCGGGGGAGAGGGGGCTGGAGGCCACGTGGAAGGTTCTGGCCTTGGTTCCAGGAGCACTGGGAGGCTGCTGAGGCCCTTAGCAGGGACATCACAAGGGACCCCCATATGGGGTTACCCTCTCAAGCGTCAGATCTGCATGACTCCAAAAAGTTTTCCACTTGGTCAGGTTTTAAAATTTGCTGTTGTGAAGCCGGTCTTCTCAAAGCCATTCTGTTTCCGAGCTCCGTGAGAGCCTGCCTGGGCCCCAGGAGCCTGGTCCTCGCCACTCGTGTGTCCTGCGGGCCCATCCCATGCTCGGGTCCGAGGCCTCCCTCTCCCCATCCCCTGCGTGCCGTCCGCGGTGCCTCGCACACCCTCCCCTAGGCAGGCACCAGCCAGTTTTCCGGATGGTGTCGGACCAGCGGGGGGGCTGTCCCACGCTCTTCCCCTCTACCTCGCCAGCCCCGCTGGAGCCGCTCGCTGGGCCCCACTGTGCGTGGATCGAGGCCTGAACGTGGAGGGAAAACGGGTGACAAATAAACAGAACAGGGATGGACTCATTTTACTGTGAACCGTCACCCACTCCCTCCTTTTTTGCTGTTTTTTCTGATTTTCTGGTGCGTGCTATTTTACGGAGCGGGGAGCTTTCTCGGTGTGCGTATTTACTAACCGCGGCCGCGGGAACTTGTACCGCGGACCGATGCAGCCCCTGTGCCTGCCGTCCTTGCGGCGTGGTCCCACCGAGAGAAGCCTGGCTTCTCTGCGCGCTGCCCCCTCCCCCGGCGTCGGGCGAGGGGAGTCGGCCGTCCCCCCAGCCCCGCCGCGCCGGCACCGACGTGCACTAACCGGACTCTCTTCCCCGGCAGAGGAGAACGAGGAGCGTATGATGATCGACCCCACCTCCAAGGATGACCCCAAGTTCAAGGAGCTGGTCAAGGTAAGAGGTGCCTCGGTCAGCGCCTTCCTGCTGGGCTGCGACGAGGGGTCCGGGAAGCCGCGACGGGAGGGCTGGGGGCCCCCGTGGTAATTCGGTGTGACAACGGCAGCTTCCGTCTCCTGAGCCTGGTTTCTGAGCCCCGGCTCCGCGGTGAGGCTTGACCGGTGGCGTCTGCGTGTCTGGGTGCGGGTGGCAGTTCTCGTGGTTCCGATCGAAACCACGGTGGGGCTTCAGAGTTAATCCCCGCGATGGAGGAGCGAAGGCTCGGGTGTGGCCGCGTCCTCGTCTGGTGGGACCCATGGCCGCCGTGGGAAAGCCGTCACTTCTGCAGCCCGAGGCGGATGCAGGAGACCCCTGGGCTCTGTGACGCTGTGTGTCCCAGTCCGTGCCACGGACACTGGCCAGTAGAAGCGCTTTTCAGAATGTTTCTCCAGGGGCACCTGGGTGGCTCAGTGGGTTAAGCCGCTGCCTTCGGCTCAGGTCATGATCTCAGGGTCCTGGGATCGAGTCCCGCATCGGGCTCTCTGCTCACCGGGGAGCCTGCTTCCTCCTCTCTCTCTCTGCCTGCCTCTCTGCCTACTTGTAATCTCTCTCTGTCAAATAAATAAATAAAATCTTTTTAAAAAAAAAAAAAAAAAGAATGTTTCTCCACCTTAGCCGGCGCTGCCAGACGTGAGGTGGCGTGGAACCGTGTTCTCACGGGGGCTGACGGCAGGAACGGGAGAGCCTTTGCCAAATTGTCTCCTGGTAAAAACTGACCTCGTAAAGGCCCGTGTTAGGGCCCAGCCAAAAATGCTGGGGCTCCCTTGCTTTGCTCCGTCCGCCAGTCCCATTCTAACGTCTTCCCGAAACATCCTCACAGACCCAGCCAGGGGGAACGTTGACTCCAGCGTCCAGGCCTTCCGTGGCCCAGTCGGGCGGACCGTTGGGATTGACGGCCACACACGCCTTTCGGCTTTCTCCTTCTTCAGTGTTGGAGCAAAGCTGGAGAGTTCACAAGCATCACTTCCCTGAAACACCCCAGGGGAGCTGGTGCCGTCCTCATGTTCACATGAAGACAGAGGGGAGAGCCCTCCCCCTGCCAGGTTCTACCTGTTAGAGGCGTGTGCGGGCTGAATGGGTCTGGTCATCTGGGACCTTGCTCGTTCAGCCAGGGTTGAACACTGGGCACCGGGCTGGGCCCTGGGCGTGCTGAGATGAGCGGGTTGTCTTCTTCCTGCGTGGGGTCTGCTCCGTGCTCCTGTTGGATTCACCCGACCCGACCGGGCTCTGTTGTGCCGCCGTGATGACTTTTTTTTTTTTTAAGATTTTATTTATTTATATGACAGAGATCACAAGCAGGCAGAGAGAGAGAGAGAGAGGAGGAAGCAGGCTCCCCACTGAGCAGAAAGCCCGATGCGGGACTCGATCCCAGCACCCTAAGATCATGACCTGAGCCAAAGGCAGAGGCTTAACCCACTGAGCCTCCCAGGCGCCCCTACTGCTGTGACTTCTAAGCCCACAGGGTGTTTTGGGCGCTGTGGGGTAAGGGCTGGTCAGCTGCTTGTCCTTCAGCAGCCCCCGCAGAGGGGACTGCAGCATCTCTGCACCCGGGGCCTGCCCCATGGGACCTGTGTGGGCTGTGGCTCCCCAGCTCTTCTGGATTCTGGATTTGGCTGAAGGGCCATGCTGCAAGGGATGGGGTGTGCCGATTAGGGAGGCTGCAGCATGGGCAGGCCTGCACCGCATCAGACAAAGTCAGCTCTAGGACCAGAAGGCACCGGAGACAGAGAGCCTCTCCCTTGCTTCCCTGCTGGGTGGGTGGGAGGTCCACGGCGCGGCATGCGGGATGCTGCATGGCTGAGCACAGATGGGTTTTCTTCCCAAGCTGTGGTCAGCCCAGGGTGGCCTGCCTCACCTCCCTTCCCGCTCACTCTTGTTAGCTTGGGCTTGTCCCCCACCCCAGCAAGGGAGCAGCAGTGAGCTTGGCCCTGGGCGCTCTTTCTGGGGAGCCCAGGGGTGGTGGGCTGAGTCACGGCCCCCCAGGGTGTCCACATGACTGTTAACACCTCCTGTGGCAGAAGGGACTCTGGGGACGTAATGTAGGAGTCTTGGTTTGAGAGATGACCCTGGGCCACTCCTCTTCGGGAGGCTGCCCCGCCAGGCTACAGTCCCTGTGCCAGGAGATGGACAGTTTCTGGAAGGTTCTGCCTGCTTCCAGACTGCAGGCAGCATCTCGAGGCAGGCTGGCGGCCCGTTTTTCACTTTATCACGCCTTTCCCAAGTGAGCGTGAACACGGCAAGCAGGACGACGGTGCCGGGTTGGCCAGCTGGGGATCGTTAGTCGCTGTGCTGGTGGGATGGCGGGGTGTGCGGGAGGTCCTCGTTCTCACCGACTAGAGCGGTGGGCGGTGGCTCCTAGGATGCCGGGGCTGGGCTTTGGCTGCCCCTGGTTCCCTAGTGTTTGCCTTGTGCGTGGGTTACGGGCTAGGGGGCCCCGGGCGTGCCCCTGAATCAGCGTCTGGTCTGCTGCCCTCAGCACCAGCTTCTCCTCGCAGGGGGCATAGCCACCCCCCAGGTCACAGTGACCTGTGCCCGGGGGTGGGGGAGCCCAGCCCGCGTCACTTCCTGCCTCCCCTTTCGGCTCATCGTGGAGCCTGTGCCCACCCAGGTGTGAGGTGCCAGAGGCCGGCCCCCAAGCCCTACCCTCACTTCTGACACGAGTTACAAGTTTGGGTCCCCAAATCGGCCTGTGGGTTCGACACCAGACAGACTCGCAGAAGGCAACGAATGCTGCCGCACTCGCTGTTAGGGTTCATCCCAGCAAAAGGACACAGGTGAAAACCAGCTGGGGAAGGGGGCACCCAGGGCGGGCCCAGGAGGGCACTGAATGTGGCGTTTCCAAATGTCTTCTGGTGGCATCGTGGACAGCGTCACTTACCGACAGTGATATGACAGCGTTCCCTGAGCATCGCTGGCCAGGGAAGGTCCCCGAGCCTCATGTCCAGAGTGTTTGCTGGGCTGCCACCCGGTAGGCATGACTGACTGCCCTGGGGACCAGCCTGTCTCTCGCCTTCCCCTGTGACGAGCAGAGCGTGACCCAAAGCCCCAGCCTAAGCCAGGTTAGTCCTTTTTGGCCAGCTCCAGGCTGTCATGTAACCGCTCTGGCAGGACGCTCCGGGGGCCCTGAGGCACAGGCCAGCCTGCACCCTGGGCAAGGTTAGGGTCTGCACCTGGCCAGTGCTCTTGTGGCCTCCAGCATGGAGAATGCTGTTCCACCTGTCCCTCTTCTCCTGATGTCCCCTCCGGAGACACCCCACCTGGGTGCCCTGACTGGTTTTCTCTCCCTGACTTCCCAGGCCTGGGTGTCAGATTTCGCTCCCAGCTGACTCCGCAGGGTCCCGCCCACCGCAGGAAGAGGGGTGAGTGCCTCAGAATGGCTGGGGGACAAGGCAGGTCTTTTTGGCCCACCCCAGACCTGCGGAGTTGGAATCTTGGGAAAGGGGCTCTGGGAGCCTGGGGCAAGGGTTGGGGCCCTTGTGAATTGGGTGCTGACACAGGGGGTCCCAGGAAACCTCCCCCCCACCTTGAGAAAGGGGACTGTGAATGGCCAGTCTTGGTGGTTCCAGCAAAACACCTGCACGCACGTGACCTGCGTGGTTCTGACTGCTTTTCAGACCCGCTCTCTGCACCGTGGACTCTGCTTGTCCATGCTGCTGCTGGTTCTTTGCAGGGATTCTGCTCCAAAAGGGTGTTTTCAGTGGGAGTGTGGGCCACACGCCGGCTGAGCTGGTCACGGGTGAGATCAGTTGACACTGGCCACGTCCCAGTCTGGGCACCCGAGGGGGCCATCTCTGAAGCAGCGCGGTCAGCGCCCTTGTTTTCTTGCTCTGTTCCTGGTCATCTGCTCTTTTCCCCCTCTTGTCTCAGCCCCCGTCCTGTCTCCCTCTGTAGACTTAGCCCCGTGACCCCGCTGCCGCAGGACTGTCACCGTTGACAATAGTGCCAGCTGCCCTCTGCTTCCCAGGAAAAAAGCACCTTGGCTCAGGTCACGCCAGGCATTATGAATGAGACCGTTCGTTCAGAAGTTCTCTCCGAGGATCTGTTGTGCCTCCCGTGGCGTTAAGGGGTGAAGGGGTGAGGTGCGCTTAGAGTCTGGCTTCCTCGATTCAAATCTTGGCCCTGACGGAAGTGGGAAAAGCACGAGTGCCATGGCAGGTGCGGAGCTTGGAGCTCGAGTGTGGCCGGGGCACCGTGGGCAGAGGGGCGGGAGCGGGTCTGATGTGGGGACGGGGCCGTGGGTGTGAGCGTCCTGCGGGTTCTAGAGCCTAGAAGACCTTCTGCAGCACCCTCCCCGCTGGCGTTCTGGGCCACGGGCCTTTTCTCTAGCATCCTCCAGAAGCTTCCTGGACCACCCAAGGCCCAGGTGAGCGGACCGTGTCATTCACCGGGCTGCACTGTCCTCCCTGTGAGCAGATTTCACATCTCCTTTCCCAGTTTATTGGACGAGACTCTTCCTGGCTGGGCAGTTGTTTTCTTCCTTCCTGTGTCCCCGTGAAGAGAATCAGTTGCAGAAAAAATGATGCCCTGGCGGAGGGCGGTGTGTTGGAGCCGAGCCGCGTGGAGGTGCCCCGGCGCTGCGTCCCCGCGTTTGCTCCCGGCTGGGGCCGGCCCCCCTCCTGCTGCGCCCCGGCCCGCGCCCGTGGAGGAAGCAGCCGGCGAGCCTGTTTGGAAGTGATTAAAACATAACTGTCATAGCTTTGGGGGAGACAGGCCGCAGATCCTGATTATCCTTCGGGGGAGTGAGAGGACAAGTAATTTTTTATTCCGCTTAAGGCAAGCCTGGAAAAACACGAGCCGAGGGCATCGTCAATGTAGGTCCTAGACGTTTGCCGGCAGGATTTGGGCTTTGCAAATGAGTACGTCCAAGAAATAATGATTGGTACTATCTTGAAAAAGCCTTGCGAGAAACGGGATTAAGACGGGCTTGCGGGGGAGGAGGATGGCGGTGCTTCGGGGTGTCTGGTGACGAGATTGCCTCTCCCCCAGGGGTGGCGGTGGAATTGGGTGCCCTGTCGCTTTTGCTTCCCAGAGCTGACTCCCATGGCCTGTTGTGGGGAATGGGATCTGCATCCCTTTGTGTCCTGTTCTGTGGTCGATCAGGTCAGCGACCGGATGGGATTTTTTTAAGATTCCTTGTCTTCATAGCAGAAGTGGTGTCTCTTGTGTATTTGCCAGCAGGACTGAGCTCCGGGCGAGGCAGCCTCTGGCACCGGATGTCTGTGTGCCCAAGAGACCGGCCCGAGTCTGTAAGCAGTGTTGTAGGTGGCTTGAACACCTTCTGTGCATCTGTGTGTCCCAAGCATAGCCGCTGGAAATATGTCACTGAGCAAAATGGAGGCCGACAGGACAGCTGAGGAGACAGATTTGGGGAATGAATGTTTGGCCTGAAGGCCATGCGTGCTTTGAAGGAGCCCCAAACAAGAAGCAGGGTGGCTTTCTCTCCCCCTGTTCTAGGCACCATGGTCAGGGAGGTGGCATTTGAACAGAGAGTTGCTTGTTGATACATAGGGCAAGAATATCACTGTGGAGGCAAGAGCAAGTGCAAAGGTCCTGTGGTATGCATGTACCCAGCGTGTATAAGGATGAGTGAGGAGGGCAGTGTGGCAGGAGCCTAGCGAACAAGGAGGACAGTGGTCAGAGATAAGATCAGAGAGGTGGCTGGGTGTTGACTCCCCACAGGGTGGGGACCAGCTCTTTCTAGTAGCCGAGGTAGGACGAGATGGGCCTAGCTTCTCTGTCCTCCTGTGTGTATATTCCCTTCCCGCACATGCGCTTGCCAGCAAGCCGCTGTGATGCTTCAGTGGCCCCACGTGGGGCAGAGATGAGGTCATGTTTGTATCTCCCACGCTGAGGGCCATGTCTGGCCTGTACTGGGTGCTGCTGGTTATGCGGAGTGATCAGAAAGGAGTTTCGGACACGCCGAGAGCTCCAGGGACGGTCGCACTAACACCTGTGTAGATCATGGTAGCCGTCTAGAGCTGGGCCGCCTCACGAATCCTCAGACGGCCGTGCAGGAGCAGGTGGGAACACCTGCCTTCCAGAGATGAATCAGATAACCGCTTTACTGAGCTGGTATCCATATCCCATCCACTGCCAGGGGACTGTCTCTTCCCCGAGTCATGCAGCTGTTGCCTCAATCAATTTAAGAAGGTTTTCATCACTCCTGAAAGAAACCCCATCCCCATCAACAGTTGGTCCCTATTCCTTCCCCCTCCCTGTGCCGGCAGCCGCTCCGTCTCCGTGGAATTATCCTGTCTCCATAGACTTGCCAATTCTGAATGTTTCCTGTAAGGAGAACCATATGGTATGTGGACTTGGGTGACTGGCTAATTTCACGTTTGGAAGTTTCATCCATGTTGTAACAGATGTCAGACCTTTATTCCTTTTTATGGCCGAGTAATATTCCCCTGCGTGGCTTGACCACACTGTGTTTACCCCTTCGTCTGTTGATGGACCTTGGGTTGCTTCTGCCTTTTGGCTGTTTTGAGCAGTGGATATTTTGAACATCCGGGTACGAGATTTTGCGTGGACATGTGTTTTCGGTATTCTCTTTTGGTGCACGCCTGGGAGTGGGATGGTCAGGTCCGGTGATGATTCTGTGTTTAACCTTCAGAGAAACTACCACTGTTCTGCCAAGGGCACCATTTTCCGTGCTGTCAGCAACGTGGGAAACATTCCAGTTCCTCCACATCCTTGCCAACACTTTCTGTTGTTTGTCTTTTTAATAGAGCTCCCCTCGTTGGTAGGAAATGGTATCTCACCAGGGCTTTGATTTGCATTTGCCTCATGGTTAGTGATGTTGACCATCATTTCGTATATTGGGCATGCGTGTGCTTCTTTGGAGAAAAGTCTCTCCAGATCTTCTGTGCATTTTAAAATTGGCTGTCTTTTTATTTTTGAGTTGTAAGAGTACTTTACTCATTGTAGATACACACCCTTTCTCAGAGGATTTTGCAAGATTCTTTCCCATTCTGTGGGCTATCTTTTTACTTTCTTGCACGTATCTTTTTTTTTTTTTTTTAAGATTTTATTCATCTATTTGAGAGAGAGAGTGTGTATAAGCCGCTGGGGAAGGGAGGAGAAGAGGCAGAGGGAGAAGCAGACTCCTCGCTGAGCAGGGAGC